>NW_027507903.1:228215309-229477809 GCF_037356315.1 Lithobates pipiens
GGCCTTTCATAAGCATCTAACAAGAAATGCACACATCATTTCTTATCATTGTTAACAAAGTTGAATTGCTTGTATATATTAAAGAAGATAAGATGTGTTAAAACTGCACTCTAGTCCAACTGAAAATTAGGGTACTGCAGCTGTCAAAATTTTACAGAAGACAAAATATTGGCAGAAGGCAACTATATGTATAAAGGGTTTGTGTGCACAGCATCAAATACACCTCAAGGACCAACTGAGTTTACTTTTTTTTTTGGTAACTTCTGTGTTAAAGGGAAGGCCCAACATGTATATGCAGTAGTTAGCCTTGGGCACAAAATGTTCTACAAAGATAAATCTGTCTACATCTGGGCATACACTGTTAAAATTCAGAGGAATAGGCCAAAATTCGGGTGGCCCTCCCGGCTCAGAAAAATTGTTTAGGGAGCCAGGCTAAAAATTGCTAACTGAGCAGCAAACATACATTGGCAGGGTGTATTCATTCATCTATGCATTTTGTGTGGATAGAGTCACTTCTATTGGACTTTTTATGATTTCATCTATTTATTTATTTATTATTGATTAATTTATATGATTATTTTTAATTACTTTTGATATACACCTATCATGTCCTTGTTTGTCATATGTTTTGGTATTGTCTATTATCATTAATCACAGGGAGTTACACTATTGATTTTACAAATATTTCTTCACACTGATTTCTAACACACTGATTTTTGTTTTTTTAGCGCTGCTACACTCTCTTTATAAATAAAAATGACAATAAAAATGTTATAGCAAATATAAATGCAAATGGGTGTAGGGCACTCATGTGTATGTAAAAAGCAATTGTACCATGCATGTTAACTATCACCTTCATTGTCTGAGTGAGAGCAATAATTCTAGGACCATAGCACTATACTGACGACCTGCAAATGCTTTTGACGTATAGCTTATTGACAATTTTGGGTACTGTAGTACTTTAGCATTCTGTAGGAGAACGCTATTTTAAGGCATGACATATTTGGTATTATTATTATTATTTTAGGTACTTATATAGCGATGTCAATTTACGCAGCGCTTTACAAATATATTATTAATTCACATCGTACCTGGATACTTGATGCAACCCCTATCTTTTATAGTTAAAAAAATTGGGTATTATTTTATGTTTGTGTGCGCTAAACTTAATTTTAGATTTAGATAGATACGTTTTTCTGAAAATAAAAATTTAATAAACAGTTCTGGAAATATATTGTGACATAAAAAAATGCAACTGCAAACATTTTATTCTACAAAGTTTTTGAATGTTTATGGGTTCAGAATAATTTTCTAGCAAACAATGTAGATTTTAATACATGTGCAAAAAGTAAAAAAAAAAATCTTGGTAGTGGTTAAGATGTGTTTCAGTGCTAAACCTTGCTGCATATGTATAATTTTCACTACTAAGGGGGGCGGAGGGACTTTAGCATTTGTCAAAATATATCTGTCTGAAGTGCAAGTACATGAAGATAGAAGTGTGAAAGTTGCATACATCATTGGATTTTACCTTAAAAAACATGTGGTGAACACTAACATTGAACACATGAGTATAATATTGAATAATTGAATTAAAATCAAATTAAGTATAAATATCTCAAATTAGCGTAGATACTCGTGAAGTAATTTAAATACAACCAAAAATTCTGTAGTGGTAAATAGGTCTTCACATGCATTCATTAACCAACACTGATGGTTAAATGTTCTGTGATTATTGGAAAATCACCACAATTCTGCGCATTGTTATGCCCCATAAAATATTTATCCATGAGTCAATTAAGAAATAACAGATGGCACCATTATAGGAAGCTGCCTCCAGTTTAATCAGATGTGTGATATAGTGGAGCATCATTTCAGTGCCGCTTTTAATATTGTTCACCACAAACTGATTGTAAAACTGCTTGATTAAATCAATATTGCCCTGGTGTCCTCAGCATAACTAGTAATTATTGTTTAAAAATATTATCTTCATTATTTGTAAAATTGTAATATAAAACTACAAAATGAGGCTTGTGTGCATACTGTACCGTATTCTGTCTGAAAGACATGTTTTATCAGAGATTCCCAGCTTCAAAACAAAACTCATTATATAAAACTCTATACTGCTAGTAGGTATTAATGATGATGAATAATGAATACAGTACGCTATCCAGTTTAGGTTCTTTTATAACAATGGTAGGTACATTTTGAACCTGCTATTTGTATATACCGTTTATAGATTTTGTCCTAATATTTTTTAATTGAAGAGCAGTAGAGATGAAAAAAAAAAACCAGGAATTAGGCACCCAAGAATTCTAAATCTAGTAGATTATTGATAATATACAGTAATTATCCCTAAATTTAAGTACAAAAAATGTATTATTTGCTGGGCTTATGTAAAAAGTGGAGTTTCAGTGTATTTGAAAAAAGAAACATTACTGAATGTATTTATAGCTATGGAGAATGTACGGGTGTTTATTAAGGAGATCATGAGGTTGCATGGAATCCCTGTAAACATTGTATCTGACCAAGGGGTGCAGTTCACGTAAGGTTTCTGGAGGGCTTTATGTGAGGTTCTGAAAATTGAGTTTTCCTTGTCTTCAGCTTACCACCCTTAAACTAATGGGCAAACTGAGAGAACAGACACACTCGAACAGTACATTCGATGATTTACATCCTTTGTTCAGGACAATTGAGTGTCATTATTATCATTAGGAGAATTTGCTTATAATAATTGCAGTCATTCAGCCACAATCTCAGTTTTTTGCTAATTGTGTTTTTTTTTTTTTTGCTAATTGTGGTGCCATTTCTGCCTGACTTTGTTTCTGAATCTACAGTTCCAGCTGTTCAGTGCACAGTGGATTTCCTTAGCTGTAACAACAAGGTATGACAAGAAGCAGTAACAAAAGCAAAAGTGGACAACAAGCGAACATTTGACAAGAAAAGCAAAGGGGAACTGAGGAAAATGAAGTAGAGGCCATCCTAGACTGCAGAAAGAGGAGGAATCAATTACAATATCTAAGTGGAAGGGATATGATCCTGAAGACAATTCCTGGGAACCTGAGTGTAATGTTCAAGCAAAAATTGTCAGTTAGGCATCCGGAGGCTGCCCATTGGGAGGGGGAAATGTCAGGAACGTCCTGTAAACAGGCAAGTGTGCATGTGCAGGTGCGATCCAGTGGGTACCCCCGAATTGGGCATAGGCACATGGAAATGTTTGCCAGATGTGTGTGCATTAGCCATTACATTGGCGCCAATGGGCCTATATAAGGACAGCAGCTGCACTAGCGCAGTGCTGTCTGAGCTGCAGTTTTACCCTGTGTTCTGTTCCTGTGCCTGTACTTGATCTAGTTTTGACCTGGCTTCCTGATCACACTGCTTATCTCCAGTCATGACCTTGGCTTGCCTTGACCTTGTTATTTCTGTTTATCTGCCTGATTTCCTGTTGCCAAACACTGACCATTCTCTACCTGCCATTACATGATATCTGATTCTCCATGTATGACCTGGCTTGTCTGACCCTGCACCAGTCTTCTGCCTATCAGCTCTGCGTAGCTCCAATGACATTGTCATGCATCCATAGCATACCTGCATCCGCTGTTCCGGCTGTCATCTGCTGCCCAGTGACCCAGTATGGTTTTGCTACTCATCAGCTACTCAGCTATACTGCCCTCAGAGAATCTTGCAGGCACTTTTTTTTTTCCCATACATTTTTTTTATTAGCAATAACAGAAAGAGAGAACAGATACAGCAATGTAAAGTGTGAGAAGAATGAATCGAAAACGTGCGCATTCACGCTCTAATACAGAAAACGTCTAACTGAGCATATGGTACAAGCAAGTCACAATAATAATCAAACAATTGGCTGTGGCTCCGATGATTGCTGGCGTTTACAACCGAGCAGAATATGTGAGCATGTCAGGCCCTATCTTACAGGATAAGGGATTCATGTTAATAAGAGTATCAATCACATATACGCTGCGGAGCTTGACCTTCAGTGTCTGTGGCCTGGTTCGCTATATCTGGAGTCTTGAAAAGATAGGTGTTATCAAAAGTCTTAATAGGTTCAAGGGGCAAGGAAGGATATCAGTCTGTCAAGGTGGGTTAATCTGAGGGGGGGAAGTCAGTCTTCTAAGGGGGGAATGGGGCATGTGGGGAGGGTCGTAAGAGAGTGGGGGTGGGGGAGGGTGGGAGTTATCCAGGGGCATCGCCTTCTCGGCCCCCCCCACCGCAGCGGTGAGGGGGAGAGTTTCTCTTGGGGCCCCCGGCCTGCGGGAGCTTGCAGGCACTTTTACCTCACCACACTCTCATGACCACTGTCACAACTTCAGAGGTCCTTGATCGGGGATGTACGAGAGGTCTCCTTCTGCTCGTCAGGCTCTACCAGATGGTATGTGACACATATATAAAAGGCCCTATCTAGGAATTCAGCATGGCTGGCCATAAAACAGGCTACACGCCATCAACATTGGGAAGGTACCCTGCAAGGGGGGCAAAAATCCTCTTGAGGACAAGGGCCTCATCCCTATCTGCTGTCCCCCAAGGTAGATGCGGGAGTCTGTCGGGGACTTTTTGGAATATGCAAGCCCCTTTTTAAATGAGGAGGCCCTCAGATATCAGCCTCCTTCTCATATGTATGAGCACAGAGTACATAGTACCCCTTGATACTCATTCACAAAAAAAAGTGTAAAGAGTAATAAAGTAGTTATAAATCCTCATCTTTTTTTACATATTTCAGGTCCATGCAGTGCAAACATCTCTAATCCTTCTTTCTTTTTGCCCCACATTTGTTTTTTCAATGTTTTTGCCATACCTATTGTAGTCTCTTCCTACTTTACTTCTCTGCAGCTTCCAGTCCTTGGAGCACACTCCCGGCAGCTACGTCATATGACTTTGGGGAATACAAGTCCCGACATTCTTACGGCTATTGCGCATACACATTTCCGCTATTCTGGACTGCTTGCTCGAGGATGAACCGAGTCCTTGGCAGCCGCTCCTCCTGACAGTCACATCCATTACTGCCTCCCCAGCACCCCCATCTTCTTCAAAGACAGGGCTGCGGTCCAGAGCTCTGGATTCCAATGGGGCTCTTGGCGTGTGTGAAAAATACCAGAATGAAATGACACAATTTGGCTTCCATAGACTTAAATGGGGTTAAGTGCTATATCCAGTATTCGTGAACTTCCCAACGGGTTCCACAAATGTGCATAAAATTGAACTTTTATGGTTTGCTTATCACTGGTCAAGACCAATCCATAAAAACTAGTTTAATGTGTATATACCATTTGCATTTTTTTAAATGTAAATATGTGAACAAGGCCATAGAAAGGCAAGAAATGAGAACACCTGATATGACAGAAAGATTTTACAAAAATACACATAAAACATTTAATTAAAGAATAAAACCATGTAAAGCTCATGACTGATTATTTAGTTGTATGTTAAAGCATAGGCTTGCTGCTTATACACTTAACAGCTCCAAACCGAAGGGCAGTCATGCTCCAAAGCAGTTCTACGATCTCCATCATTCTGGAGTTCAGTACTTATGCCTTAATCAAGTGCCCATCAGACTCTATAAGAATTAATATTTTTTAATGAATTTACCTTTTTAAGTGCAACCAATGGATTTATTCCTTGTTGATAGCAAGCATTAATATATTTGATTTGATTTACACTAGGATGTCAGCTAGACTATAACAGGATGATATTATTATTATACAGGATTTATATAGCGCCAACAGTTTGCGCAGCACTTTACAACATGAGGGCAGACAGTACACTTACAATAAAAATCAATACAGGAGGGATCAGAGGGCCCTGCTCATTAGAGCTTACAATCTAGAAGGGGGGGGGGGGGATCAAGTGGAAACAAAAGGTAATAACTGGGGGGTGAGCTGATGGAGAAAATGAAACAAACAGTTATCGTTAGGTGTGGGTAAAAACAATATGGTAAAATGATAATTTTTTCCTCAACATTAGTGTTAGTTACTGTATGTCCTTACTCATGAATGCAACAACACCAAAATGAAAGCTGGATAAAAAACAGCAGTAGAGGAAAATATGACCACTGCCTGAAATGGGGAAAAAATAAAAAAATTTAAATTATAGTGATAATAGTGAGAAAAGGTATATTAGAAATAGCTTTTCTTAAAATGACTGTTATAACGGGGTATTTTAACCCTTTGAGGACCATAAGATTACCGTCATCAATGTAAAAATAATTATGTTTTTTTCCCTTTAAGAATGTATTTGAACAATAAATAAAACCATTTCCACTCTTGTGTAATTTTTGGGAGAGGAATTATGACAACCATTTGTTGATAAGAACTAATATTTTGATTCAAACCAAAAAAAAAGTATTTTAAGTTCTTAATCAGATGATACAGGCAATTAAAAACATGGGACAAATATGTCCCTTGGTCCTCAAAGGGTTTAATAGTGTATGGATGATGTCAGATGGTTGCTTTTAGCTCTGTATCTGCCAAGTTGTAAAATGCTTTTGAATACTTTCAAAAATGAACACTTTCTATATGCGTGGTTCAAAACAGCCAATTCATCAAGACTCAGGAGATGTTGGATATAGTGATATCAATCTTTAGTAAAAAAATATTAAGTCTGGTAGTTTTGGAGTAAACTGGTGCATAGCATTTATACAAGACTGGCATACACTGACAAAATACTAGATGGAGCATTCCATTATTCTGAGAGTAATTTTGATTCTTTATCTGTTTTTACAGGACAAAAAAACTAATTTGAAACAAGATTATGAACAAACATTTTTTCTTTTTGATTATTTCCTTAGTTTTATTTTTACATTTTGCTGGTCTTAGCTAGCATTATTGGTAAAATCATAGATATCCAAGACAGGATAAAATACATTGAGCACCTAGGATGATAATAAGTCAAAGTCCATCAACATTTGGCTATTATACATTTTTTTCTGTACTTATTATGGTCAAAACTGAAAATACTATTTTTTTTTTTTAAATTGCATAGTAATATTTTATATTTTCTTTTAGCCAACAGATTACACTTCTGCCTGTTTCATGTCAACATTTGCATGCACAAATGCATGAGTCAGAGCAGTTAATCCCCTGTTAGAGGGAATTGTTGGAGATTTCCATTAGAAAAAGCATTCGTCAGTATAGGCTGTCGCTGCTGTTCCTTAGTATTCTGTAGTGCTCTGTAAATCCTCTATTATGCATTCAATGATTTTTTTTTCTAAAGTAAATAATTATGTATATATACAGAAAAGAGTTTTTAATCGTTAAACTTCTATTGTGTCACTTGCAATTCTACTTCCACCGCTTTTCTTCCTTTCTATGTCGGGTCTCCCAAGGTTCTGTTCTTGGACCTCTCCTATTATTAATCTACACCTCCTCCCTGGTAAACTGATATCCTCCCATGGCTTTCAATGCCATTTTTACGTTAATGACACCCAAATCTATCTCTCCACCCCTCAGCTCACTCCATCAGTCTCCTTACACATCACTAAATTACTAACCAACATATCTGTCTGGATGTCACACCACTTCCTCAAACTCAACTTGTCCAAAACCGAGCTCATAATATTTCCTTCCCCAAGTGCCTCTTCCTCTGACTTCTCTGTCAAGAGCAATGGCACAACCATCAATCCATCCCCGCATGCAAGGGTGCTAGGTGTTATCTTGGACTCTGAAGTCTCCTTTTGGCCCCACATCCAATCCCTTTCCAAAGCTGGCCTTCTCAACCTCTGCAACATCTCCAAAATATGTCCCTTCCTAACCAATGAAACCACAAAGCTCCTGATTCACTCCCTGGTTATCTCTTGCCTTGACTACTGCAACTCCCTTCTCATTGGCTTACCTTTAAATAGGTTATCACCCTTCAGTCCATCATGAATGCTGCTGCCAGACTCACCCACCTTACAAACCGCTCAGCGTCTGCTACCCCTCTTTGTCAATCCCTCCATTGGCTTCCGCCCACCCAACAATTTAAATTTAAAATACTAACAATAACTTACAAAGCCGTCCCCCAATTACATCACTAACCTAGTCTCAAAATACCAACCAAATCATCCTTTTTGTTCCTTCCTAAGACCTCCTCCTCTCTAGCTCCCTCGTCACCTATTTCCATACTCGCCTCCAGGACTTCTCCCATGCCTCTACCATCCTTTGGAATTCTCTACCCCAATCTATATGACTATTTTCATCTATCCACTTTTAGGTGATCCCTAAAAACATTTCTCTTCAGAGAAACCTATCCTGCCTCCACCTAACAACTGTACTTTAATTTTCTTCATCAGCTCATTGGGCAACAGCTATTACCTTTTGTATCACTTGACCCTCCCTTTTAGATTGTAAGCTCTAATGCCGCATACACACGACCGGACTTTTTGACAGCAAAGGTCCGACGGAACAAATCCATCAGACAATTTGATCGTGTGTGGGCTCCAGTGGACTTTAGCTTGGCAAAAATCCGGCGGACTTTAGAGATAGAACATGTTTTAAATGTTCCTGCTGGAACTCCGCCGGACCCAGTTCCTAGCAGGAAACCCGTTTGTCTGTATGCTGGTCTGATGGACCAAATACGATGCAAGGGCAGCTACAGCCCCTGCCCACGAGAATGATCATGCTGGTTCTCGGCTGCAGGGTACTGTACATCTCGCGCTCGCTGCAATAGGAAAAGCTCATTTTCCTATTGCAGCGAGAGAGAGGCAACAATGTCCCTTTTAGGTCGGGTAGGATTTTAGGGGGAAGCCCCTACACCGAAAAAATGACGACGGCAACAAAGAAGGAGAAAGCCGGGCCAAAAGAGCAAAAGAGAGGCAAAAGAGCAGAAGATAGCGGAGGAGCTCGGGAGAAGAATCGGAGAGCAGAAGAAGAGGCCGGAGAGCGGAGGAGTCGGAAGAGACCTCTGAAGTTGGAAGAGGACCCCCAAAGTCGGAAGAAAACCACCGGAGCTGCCTAATAAATAACTTTAAAAACCTGTGTAGTGTGTTTTTTTATTGACTTTCTTTCCCCCAGTTGAATGGGTAGGGGTACGATGTACCCCATACTTATTCACATAGGGTGGGGGGCCGGGATCTGGGGGCCCTCTTATTGAAGAGGGCTCCTGGATTACACGCAGACCCCAACAACCAACGGCCAGGGTTGTCGGGAAGAGGCCCTTGTCCTCATCAACATGGGGACAAGGGCACCCCCCTTCCCCAAAGCACCCCCCCATGTTGAGGGCATGCAGCCTGGTACGGTTCAGGGGGGGGCGCTCGCTCATCCCCACCCCTTTTCCTGACCGGCCAGGCTGCGTGCTCAGATAAGGGTCTGGTGTGGACCTTGGAGGGACCCTCACGCCGTTTTTTTAGCATAGGAGCTTCCCCTTAAAATCCATACCAGGCGACGGGGCTCGCAAGGTGTGAATCTCGCCGATAAAAGCAGCGAGATTGACTTCCTTTTCTAGCCCCATCATAACTCATCACGTTCAAAATGAACAGACTTTAGTCCGTGTGTGGGCAAGTCCATTCATTTGGAAGTCCACCAGAACTCAGTCGGGAAGACCGGTGGACCTTGTCTGCCGGAAAGTCCGGTCATGTGTGGGCAAGTCCATTCGTTCGGGAAAGTCCATCGGAACTCTGCCGGAAATTCCAGCGGGAAGTCCTTCGGACCTAGTCTGCTGAAATGTCCGGTCGTGTGTACAGGGCATAACAAGCAGAGCTCTCTGATTCTTCCTGTATTGAATTGTATTGTGACTGTGCTGTCTGCCCTAACAATTTATAGCGCTGTGCATACTGTTGGAGCTATATAAATCCTGTATAAATATAATAATAATAATATTTTAAAATATAATTTCAAAAGCAAAATTTACCCAGAAACCATTATAGTGTCTTATTATTTAGCGGCACAATTCTTTTTTTTATGGTGGTCCTGAAGTAACCAGTGTAGGCAATTTCTGCTTCTTCTCTTCTTTTCAATAAAGGTTTAAGCCTCCTGTTATGCCTCACTCTATGGGGACTCCACTCTAGCATCTATTTTGTAAAATAAATTACTGTCATTTGTGCTGTACTCTAGACGTATTACAGAGTTAGGTGAAATATGTGAATATAAATGGTTTGTGTATGTAATTCATTTTACTATTCATTGTGGATTTCAAAAATTGAACTTTGTGTTGAAAATTCCCATAAAACTAGCATCAATTCATAGGCTTTCGTGAAATCACTAAGTAATGAAACTATTATGAATATGCTCTCTCTGTCTAATGCTTTACTTGGTCCCAAGGGACATGTCATGGTATTTACAAAGTGACTTGCCAGTCTCTAAAGTTATTTGGCTTTAAGGATCAAAAAGTAGATTCTATCTAATATTTATAGACAATTATGTTTCATATCACCTTTGGGAGGAGAGAAACCCTGAATTTAATCGATTTATTCTTTATCCTTTCCTGAAATGAGCAATGTGACCTTTTTTCTTTTCAGTTTCCTCTGTGTAGGCATCCATCTGTTTTTCTTTAAACCATGTAATGAGTTTTAGTGAATAAATGTAAAGAACATAAGTCCAAGTTTTCATTTCAAATAGAAAATAGCAATTATTCACATACGCTGTAGTTTTAGTTATCTGATATTAATAATGTATTTGTGGGATAATTGTAAATCGTAAGATTATATTAATTGTTACTACGTCAACATAAAAATGCTAAAACACAGATCTTATATAAAATTAGACTACAAAGTGTGGTTGCAGGATGAATATTAATGTGCAATAGTGAAAAAAAAATCACACACACTCATGCAGTTGCTATTGTCTGTTAAAAAAAATATATTTTAGATAAATTGTGATGCTTTCAAAAATGTATGTTTAGACGTTTGTAGATCCATGTCACTATATATTATATATAACGATAATGTTGTGACAGCAGTTACTCCTGTAGCCCTAAATAGTCCAACCATCTTCTAGAGATTCACTGATTTATTTTTTACTCTGTATGACTTTTATTCCATAATCAAAATATGTTTTGATTTTGCCAGTTTCCTTCTGATTTGCCTCAGGCTGTTTTTGTATGATGTGTATTGCTTATAACTACCAGTACACCATTTAATCACCACTAGAAAGTGTATAGGAAAAATGGCTAACAAGGGCTACAGAGTTTTTTTCTTTGCAGCTACGTTTAACAGCTAATACATTGTTCTCCTCGGTCATAGGTCATCTGCTGAATTGAATTGCAACTGTCCAAAGGGGAATGACTGTGACTGTAATACAACTAAATTATACATTGAAAATGTTGACTTTGGTGATCAACTCTAGTTTGCTTTCCTGTGTGCTGGGCTTGTATTAGCTTTCTGCTGAAAACAGAATTGTTTGTTAAGCCGCGTACACACGGGCGGACTGTCTGGCCAACTTAGTCCGCCGAAACACATTTCAGCGGACAGTCCGCTCGTGTGTGGGCTTCAGCGGACATTTTGAGCGTGCAGTCTGGCGGACTAAGTATTTCCGTAATACTGTCCGTCGGACTCGCATTTCGGCGGACAATCCGCCCGTGTGTATGCCAGTCCGCCGTACTTTTGAAATGAGCGGACTTTTCCCGCCCGGAGAAAAGTCCGCTCATTTCGAGCGCGTATCCAGGTAGGCGGGGCCCGCGAAGGAGACGTCGCTGGCCCCGCCGCCTGGTATGGACTTAAAGGGGAACCCCAACGACGAAAAAAATCGGCGTGGGGGCCCCCCAAGTCCACAACAGACCCTTGTCCGAACACGCTACCCGGCCCGCCAGGAAAGGGGGGCGAGCGAGCGCCCCCCCCTCCTAAACCGTACCAGGCCGCGTGCCCTCAACATGGGGGGGTGAAGAACGGAAGAAGAAGAACGGAAGGCGGCGGCGGCGACAGAAGACCGGGCCACCGCCTGTAAAAGAGCTATAAGAAGGCGCGGTGGCCCGGCAGAAGAACCGAAGAGGGGGACAAGACCCCCGAAGTCGGGAGAAGAGGCCGGCGGCGAGGAAGAAAGCCGGACTCCTCCGCTAGCAAAAGAGCTACAAGAAGATAGCGGAGGAGTCCGGCGAGAAGACCCCCGAAGACGGAAGACCCCCGGAGCTATGCGTTAAAGTATTTTATCTCGTGTGTTGTGTTTTTTTTTGTACTTTTATTTTACAGGTGAATGGGTAGGGGTACATTGTACCCCATACTCATTCACATAGGGTGGGGGGCCGGTATCCGGGGGCCCCCTTATTAAAGGGGGCTCCCGGATTCCGATAAGCCCCCCGCCCGCAGACCCCGACAACCAACGGCCAGGGTTGTCGGGAAGAGGCCCTTGTCCTCATCAACATGGGGACAAGGTGCTTTGGGGTGGGGGGCCGCGCGGCCCCCCCTTCCCCAAGGCACCCCCCCATGTTGAGGGCACATGGCCTGGTATGGTTTAGGAGGGGGGGGCGCTCGCTTGCCCCCCTTTCCTGGCCGGCCGGGTAGCGTGCTCGGACAAGGGTCTGTTGTGGACTTGGGGGGACCCCCACGCCGATTTTTTCGGCGTTGGGGTTCCCCTTTAAGTCCATACCAGGCGGCGGGGTCAGCGGCGTCTCCTTCGCGGGCCCCGCCTAACTGGAGACGCGCTCGAAATGAGCGGACTTTCCTCCACGTGTGTGGGCGAGTCTGTTCAATTCAAAAGTAGGGCGGATAGTATGGCGGACTTAGTACGCCGTATTAGTCCGCTCAAAAAGTGGTGTGTGTGGTCAAGTCCGTTCATTCGAAAGTATGGCGGACTGTCCGTCGGATTGTCTGACGGACTAAGTTGGCCAGACAGTCCGCTCGTGTGTACGCGGCTTTAGTTAAAACTAGTCATTCAGTGTAGTAGCCTGTGGGGGAGATTTACTAAACCTGGAGAGTGCAAAATATGGTGCAGTTCTCCATAGAAACCAATCAGCTTCTATGTGTTATTGTCAAAGCCTAATTGAACAAGCTGAAGTTAGAAGCTGATTGGTTACTATGCACAGTTGCACCACATTCTGAGTGCACCAGTTTTATTAAATCACCCCCTGTATGATTGACTGGTGTAAGGATCCATTTTTTTCACTGGAGCATGGAAGATACATCAGAATATTTCATGTTTGTATTCAATACTACTTATCACAGTTGAGATTGACTACTTATCAAGTGACATTTTCATTTCCGTTTTACTACTGAACACTTCATTGACTTCTAGCATTCAAATATTCAAACAACTAAGAAATGTGTTGTTCTTTTAGAAGTGTACAGAAAACTGTTAACCAGACATGTGTAATACACAGTTTCACTTATAGCTACGCTAGATATTTAACTGCTTACAAGCACATGTTTAATCATTGTTTGAAATAGACATTTTAGTCACTTGTTGACCTACTAACTGTAAATGTACGTCATTACTTTGACGTTAAATACCGGGGTTATGGCAGCAGCAAGCTGTCATAACCCCAGTATCTTTTGTAGCACTACCCTCATGGGGGCTGCTGACCAGGACACCTCTGTGTGTTATAGAAGGGTCCCGTCTGCACCCCGGGTCCAAGGTCACCCCCCCAGACTGGGGAGCTCCCTCAAAGGCCACCGACAGCCAAGCACTCCATCTCTAACTTTCACCAGAACAACTCCTCCCTCAGCTGGGCTGACCCTGGGTATATAAGGAGGCCTGCCCCCTGCCAATTCAGATGGGGAATGGTCAGAAAACCCCAGGCAACTCCACCCCCCCCTCCGCCTCTCTTTCCAGAAAACACATGAATGTTCTGGAAAGAAGTAGGAGGTCCTGGTGATGCTCCCTGTGAGTCACCCAGCACTACCTTGAGCCACTCCCAGCCCAGATCAAAACAAACATCCCTGGCTGCCAGCCAGACCTGCCTAAATGTACCCACTCTGCCAAAAACCTATATACATACTTCTATCAGACTAGAGGGTGCTACGCCTTTTTTCAGTCAGGGGGACGGATCACATTAATAGTGATTGGTCAATTTAATAGTAATAGGCGGCGGGATAGGTGCCCCCGCTCCTGTCGCTTCCCGACTCCGGTAAGCTCAAAACCGATCTAATGTGGCCGATGGCTAGGCAGGAAGCTGCGTGAGGGCAAGATAGCCCCCACTTGGCTCTATGCCCTTGGAGGACCATAGTGACCTCCGATGTCATCTATGCCCTTGGAGGACCATAGTGACCTCCGATGTCACTTCCGGTCCTCGAGCAGATTGACAGTTTTTTTTTTTTTTTTTTTAAGTCAAAATTATTATTTTTTTATTTTTTTTGAGAGATCTGTGTTTTTTTGACCCCAGATCTCCCAATAAAGAGGATGCCATACTTATTTCTATTACAAGGGACGTTTATATTCCTTTTAATAGTAATAAAAGTGATAAAAAAATATGAATTAAAGGTACAGTGTAAAAATTAAAAAGTAAAATTAATAAGAAAATAAATATATAAAGCACCCCATCCCTCCAGGCTCGCGCATGAAAATGAATGCATACATAAGCTGTGGCCGCATAAGGAAACAGTGTTCAAACCACACATGTGAGTTATCACCGCGATCGTTAGAGCGAGAGAAATAATTCTAGTGCAAGAACTAATTTGTAACTCTAAACAGGTAACCTGTAAAAAAATTCAAAGAGTCGCCCATGGAAATTTTGAAGTACCATAGTTTGTCGCCATTCCATGAGCGTGCGCAATTTGAAAGCATGAAATGTTAGGTATCTATCTACTTGGCTTAACATCATCTTTCACATTATACAAAAAAAATGGGCTAACTTTACAGTTTTTTTTAATTCATTAAAGTGTATTTTTTCCCCAAAAAATTGTGTTTGAAAGACCACTGCACAAATAAGGTATAACATATGGCAACGATCACCATTTTATTCTCTAGGGTCTCTAAATAATTTTCTAGCATTTCTCTCTTGAGTAGAATGCACCATATACAGTGGTGTGAAAAAGTGTTTGCCCCCTTCCTCATTTCCTGTTCCTTTGCATGTTTGTCACACTTAAGTGTTTCGGAACATCAAACCAATTTAAACAATAGTCAAGGACAACACAAGTAAACACAAAATGCAATTTGTAAATGAAGGTGTTTATTATTAAAGGTGAAAAAAAATCCAAACCATCATGGCCCTGTGTGAAAAAGTGATTGCCCCCTAAACCTAATAACTGGTTGGGCCACCCTTAGCAGCAACAACTGCAACCAAGCGTTTGCGATAACGTGCAATGAGGCTTTTACAGCGTCCTGGAGGAATTTTGGTCCACTCATCTTTGCAGAATTGTCCTAATTCAGTTACCGTATATACTCGAGTATAGGCCGACCCGAGTATAAGCCGAGGCCCCCAATTTACCCCCAAAAAACTGGAAAACTTATTGACTCGTGTATAAGCCGAGGGTGAGACATGGCTGTCCATCCCTGTGTGTCCGTCCATCCCTGTGTGTGTGTCCGTCCATCCATCCCTGTGTGTGTGTCCATCCATCCATCCATCCCTGTGTGTGTATCCATCCATCCATCCATCCCTGTGTGTGTGTGTGTGTGTGTGTGTGTGTGTATCCATCCATCCATCCATCCATCCCTGTGTGTGTGTGTGTGTGTGTGTGTATCCATCCATCCATCCATCCATCCCTGTGTGTGTGTGTGTGTGTGTGTGTGTATCCATCCATCCATCCATCCATCCCTGTGTGTGTGTGTGTGTGTGTGTGTGTGTATCCATCCATCCATCCATCCATCCGTGTGTGTGTGTGTGTGTGTGTGTGTGTGTGTGTGTGTGTGTGTGTGTGTGTGTGTGTGTGTGTGTGTGTGTGTCCGTGCAGCCATGTGTGTGTGTCCAGCCTACCTGTGTCCCAAGCCTCCGTCCCGAGCCGCCGTCGTCCCGAGCCTCCTCCGTCCCGTGCCGTGCCTCCTCCGTCCCGTGCCGTGCCTCCTCCGTCCCGTGTCTCCTCCGTCCCGTGCCGTGCCGTGCCTCCTCCGTCCCGTGCCTCCTCCGTCCCGTGCCGATGGATCGCCGCTCTTCTCGGCGGCCATTCTACAATTCAAAATTCCGCCTCCGCCTGTGATAGGCGGAACACTCAATTTCCCAGCAGCCTGTGTTCCGCCTATCACGGACATCCTCTCATACTCGTCCGTAGTATGAGAATGAGCGGATGTCCGTGATAGGCGGAACACTGACTGCTGGGAAATTCAGTGTTCCGCCTATCACAGGCGGAGGCGGAGAAGGAGGCGCGGCTTTTGAAAATTAATGTCCGCCGTCTGTCTGCTCGATACGCTGATCGAGCAGTCAGACAGCGGCGACTTGAGTATAAGCCGAGGGGGCACTTTCAGCCTCAAAAAAGAGGCTGAAAATCTCGGCTTATACTCGAGTATATACGGTACATTAGAGGGTTTTCGAGCATGAACGGCCTTTTTAAGGTCATACCACAACATCTCAATAGGATTCAGGTCAGGACTTTGGCTAGGCCACTCCAAAGTCTTCATTTTGTTTTTCTTCAGCCATTCGGTGGTGGACTTGCTGGTGTGTTTAGGATCATTGTCCTGCTGCAGAACCCAAGTTCGTTTCAGCTTGAGTACACGAACAGATGGTCGGACATTCTCCTTCAGGATCTCTTGGTAGACAGCAGAATTCATAGTTCCTTTTATCACGGCAAGTCTTCCAGGTCCTGAAGCAGCAAAACAGCCCCAGACCATCACACTACCACCACCATATTTTACTGTTGGTATAATGTTCTTTTTATGAAATGCAGTGTTCCTTCTACGCCAGATATACTTGGACACACACCTTCCAAAGAGTTCCACTTTTGTCTCATCGGTCCACAGAATGTTGTCCCAAAAGTCTTGGGGATCATCAAGATGTGTTGTGGAGAAATTGAGACGAGCTTTGATGTTCTTTTTGCTCAGCAGTGGTTTTCTCCTTGGAACTCTGCCATGCAGACCATTTTTGCCCAGTCTTTTCCTGATGGTGGAGGCATGAACGCTGACCTTAACTGAGGCAAGTGAGGCCTGCAGTTCCTTGGACGTTGTTGTGGGGTCTTTTGTGACCTCTTGGATGAGTCGTCGCTGCGCTCTTGGGGTAATTTTGGGCGGCCGGCCACTCCTGGGAAGGTTCACCACTGTTCCATGTCTTCGCCATTTGTGGATAATGGCTCTCACTGTGGTTCGCTGGATTCCCAAAGCTTTGGAAATGGCTTTATAACCCTTTCCAGACTGATAGATCTCAATTACTTTCTTTCTCAATTGTTCTTGAATTTCTTTGGGTCTCGGCATGATGTGTAGCTTTTAAGGATCTTCTGGTGGACCTTACTGTGTCAAGCAGCTCCTATTTAAGTGATGCCTTGATTGTGAACAGGTGTGGCAATAATCAGGCCTGGGTGTGGCTAGAGAAATTGAACTCAGGTGTGGACAACCACAGTTATAGTATGTTTTAACAAGGGGGGCAATCACTTTTTCACACAGGGCCATGATGGTTTGGATTTTTTTTCACCTTTAATAATAAACACCTTCATTTACAAATTGCATTTTGTGTTTACTTGTGTTGTCCTTGACTATTGTTTAAATTGGTTTGATGTTCCGAAACACTTAAGTGTGACAAACATGCAAAGGAACAGGAAATGAGGAAGGGGGCAAACACTTTTTCACACCACTGTAGATAAGAATGTGCAGAGCCATTACTACTTAACCTTAAAAAAATTATATCATCCTCTAGGAAACAACATTCATTTTTGTGGCACAAAATAGTTTTTAAGCTTAACAGCTGGCCGTCCCTCACCCTGCATCTTGGTTGCATTCTGCAGAATGCAGTAAGCGCAAACTTTGCGTGCACACAAGTGAGTTGTCTCAATGGGTGTATACAATGGACGTATGTCCATTTATTATAAATATATTAATTGGCAAATAAAATAAACATTTTGTATGGTATGTTATGCAACATTTAAAGCATGTGAACAACAATTTGTTCAATGTTCATTCTTACCTTTTAATGACATTGCATGGCTATGTAATGACTTGGAAAAATTCTTGTCACTGGGCCTCAAACGTATGGGAACTGCCTTGTGCTAGTTTCAGCATCAAAACTCATGCAGTTGCACATTTGGCAAACATGTGTCCCGCAATTTTAGTCAAATTAATTTTTTTTTTAAGTAAATATAACTCAATTACAATATGTAAATGCACATACCTTAAAAGTTTTGTCTAGCTTACTCAATATTATACATTATTTTCGTAAAAGGTGTGTTTTAAGAACTAATGAAAATTAAGTAGGGTACTTAAAATATCCAAGTAAATTAATTAACATTTATTTTTATGTTGAAAATGATAACATTTTAATGTTAAAATTACAAGCCAACAGAATCATTTTTATCAGTGTAAAGAGTACAATCCATAATACCTCCACTTTCATGGTATGCACAAAAGGTGGGAAAGACATAATGAAACCACAGGTAGTGATAGACTACAACAACACCATGAGAGGTGTTGACAGACCTGACCAAGCAATGACATTTTATCCAGCAAGGAGAAAACAACAAAAAAAGTATTACAAGACATCTTCTTGAGAAATGCTTATGGAATGCCTACATTCTGCAAAAAAAAAAAAAAAGAATGACAAGCCTGCAGTTCATGCTGACTTTGTAAAGTTGCTGAACTGATCTTTCTGACCAAACACAAACGGCTGTGAATAGAGCTGGACGTCGTGCTACTGGCATTGTCAACACGGAATGCCTGACTGGTCGTCACTTCATGGACTACATCCCACAAACTGAAAAATAGTCAGCACCCACAATGATGTGCGTGGTTTGTTGCTCAAAGTGTGATGACAGTGGAAAGAAAATCCGAAAGGAAACCAAGTTCCCAGTGGCGGCTAGTGCTCAAAATTTTTTGGGGGGTGTATAGGACAGAATTGAAAATGTAACCAAGTTGTCGATTCACAAAGCATGAAGGATTTTATGCCAAATCGTGCTCTCTTTAATGCCATGTATTGTATCCAGCTGAACCTTCCCTTGTAGGCCATTAGACTTTCATCTATGCTGATGTCTCTATCTGGCACATAGCTCTATTGGAAATTCTTCTGAATCATTTGATATACTCCCCAAATCTTCTTGAGTTTTGCTGCTGGATGAGAAGTTTATTTAAAATATTATTGTTTTCAAAGTGCAAATACTTCATTATCAGGGAAAATTTGTACTCCGACATGACCATGCCAAAGAATGGAGTGGCTAGTAATTTATTGGTTGTCCTAAACCACTTTTGCAGGGGTTTCCCCACCACTCTCTGAAGAATTATTAGTCCCAGAAATTTCCAAATGTCCTCTATGCTTGATTTCCAAATGTTTCTGCTCCTTGAAAACTTCTGATGTGGAGCAGCTTGTTGCTCTTGGTACCGGTTTGTCTTCATAACTATTTTTTCAATAACCTCATCGGTCAAAAATAGTTGTAGGTATGCCACGGGGTTGTCATCTTCAACATCCACTTTCATACCAGGTACTCCAGTAAATGGCAATCTTGGGGGCTCTGCGTGATCCATACCGTAGTTAATAGAGCACCAAGACTGTACATCACTGAGCTCAGGATCGTCGCTGAAATCACTTTCTGTGTCTGATGAGGAATTTCCCTACAAATCGCTATCACTCAATTCTGCAAGTGATTCTGTATCGCTCAGGTCATAAACCACTTTTGATGTAGAGGCTCGCTTTTTGGATGCCTTGGTCATTCTCCAGTTTCCAGGCAGAAGGTACAGTAAAACTGCAGGCATGGGCACTGTACAAAGCACTGGGAGGCAAACTGAGGTAAAATTATTTGATAGCGTAATGTAATCCAATAAGATTACAATGTATTGTGTGTGTTCTGTTTTACACATTTTGAATCTGCCACCGGTTCCACCCCCCTTCATTGGGGCGCTCTCAGAGAAGGGAAGCCAGAACACACAGCGCGTCGGGCAGAAGATCCTGCCGCTAGACACAGCGGGAGTACATCGCGGGATCCCAGGGACAAGGTAAGTGACCTCTTCCAGGATCCAGCGATGTAATCCCAAGTGTGGCTCGGGTTTACCACCAATGTGATGCAGATGCTACCGATGGGATATGGAAGCTGAGGACTAAAAAAATCCAAAGTGCCTCACTTAGGCGGACGCCTTCCCTAACCCTCCTCCCTTGACCAACAGAAGACTCAAAACAACGTTTTCCACCACATTGTAACCTACTGGAGTCAGGAAAAATGTTCAAGAAAATCCTCTTTAACGTGTCTTCAAGAGATTTTATCTTCTGCACTCTCTGTGGGGATAGGATGAGTTCTGAGACCTTACCCTTATAATGGTGGTCAAGGAGGGTTGCCATCCAGTAACCATACTTCTCCTTTATGCCACGTTTTCTTGGGTCCTTTCGCAGGCTTTGAAGCATGAGGTTGCCCATGCGGCTCAAATTTGCTGGGGCTTGAGAAGCAGACTCCTCTGGGTCACTCAGGATGACAGCATCTGGAACTTCCTCCTCCCAGCCACGTGCTACTCCCAAGGGTCCTGGGGTTGGAAAGCAATCGCTTATAGATTTATGCATATCTTCCTCTTCTTTGAAGCCTATGAAAGTGCCAGAATCCTCCTCCTCATCCTCCTCTCCTTTCTCCTCCTGTGTGTTCTGTGACATAGGAATGATGGTGTCTGAATAAAGTGGACCTTTGGAGGAAAAGAAGTCCTCCTCTTCCTCCTGCTGCTCTACCTTCAGTGCCATGTCCATAATGCCATGCAGAGTCTGCTCCAGCAGGAACACAACAGGGATTGTGTCACTGATGCATGCACTGTCATTGCTCACCATCCCTTTGGCCTCCTCAAATGGTGACATGCATTCTTAATGATCAGCCGTTGGCATGGGGAAAAAAATCTGAGGCGGCCTGAGCCCTTCGACGTGCCGTACTGGCACAGGTACTCATTGACGGCCCTCTGCTGCATGTATAGTTGCTGCAGCATTGCCAAAGTCAAGTTCCACCTGGTGGGCATGTCACAAATCAGGCAGTTTATGGACAGGTGGAATTGCCACTAAATTTCAGCCAACCGAGCACTGGCTGTGTACTGAAATGTCTACAGACTCTTCTGGCCTGTTCTAGCCAGCCGAGCACTGAGCCCTGCCCTGCATCCTGCAAGCAGCATTACCCAGTGTGCTGTGAACAAAATATATCATCCCTGCCCATGCTTGCTGGACCACGTGTCAGCAGTAAGGTGGATTTTATGGCTGACTGCCTTGCCTAGTGATGCCAGAACATTCCCTTTCACGTGATGTTAGAGAGATGGAACGACCTTACATGAAAAGTAGTAGCGACTAGGAACCTGCCATTGTAGTATAGCACATTGTGTGAATTCACGGAAGGGGGCAGAATCCACCAGGTTGAAAGGCAGAAGTTGGAGAGCCAATAGCTTTGACAAGCTTGCATTTAGACGTTGGGCATGTGGGGGCAGGGACTGTATTTTTTTTCCGCTGCAGTAGATGGGGCAGAGAAATTTGCTGGCTACAGTCTACAGCTGGTGGTGTGCTGCTGGCAGATATGCTGCTAGGACCTGGGACACCTTGTGCTATAACATCATCCCTCTCAGTGGAAGCTGCTGAGAGGTAATGACTCGATATAGCAAGGGCAGACTGAAGTGGGTAAGGAGGAGGAGGAGGGACAGATTTGTACCCCTTTTATGTGGCTTTTAGGTGCGCTTGCAAACGGGCTGAGTGGTTGGACGTTAAATGCCTTGTTAGGCATGTGGTATCCAAATGGTTGGTGTTTTTGCCATTTTTGATGTGCCTGAGACACAGTTTGCAGATAGCAACAGTGCGATCTGCTGCAGATCTGCTGAAAAAGGCCCAGACAGCTGAGCTTTGGGGAGTGGGTCGGGAGATAACAGCTGCAGAATGTGATGGAATAGGGTGGCTGCTCTCTACTCTTTCTTGATGTCTGCCTCCTTGGGGTTGTGCCGCCTCATCTTCAGTTTCCTCCTCTGCTCTATCTGGCACTCAAGTCGCATCAGTGACCTGATCATCATCTCCATCTCCTCCATCTTCATCGTTACCACTGGAGACAACTTGGCAATACTATGTGGCTTGGGGAACATGAATGCCAGTTTGTTTACCAGTGTTCCTCTCTCTCTCTAGGCTCATGTTCCTGTCATCCTTAACCTCAGAACAAACATCTGAATCCAGTAATGGCTGGGCATCATCAAGGGCCAAGTGGCTGACGCTGTGGTCAAATAACTGAGCTGAATCTTTAATGGGTGATGTTGGGACTATGGTAGGAATAGATGTGGATAAGGAGGCAGGTTTATCCACTTTGGCAACTGCAGGGCACTGCACACTTGTCTCTGCTTGCGTGACAGATAATGTGGAGGATGAGGAAGGTTTAGTAAGCCAGTCCACCACCTCCTCTGCAGGCTGTGGCTGTATGCCGTAATCAATCATCCAATAGATAGATCAACATGATTTAGCATATAAAACAATTTCCAAAATATGCATATACAAACGTGGAACAACTGGTAACATGGCGAAGACACACATATAGAAGCGTGCCCTTCTTATAGTATACAAAAAGTCAGTTGGAATAATAATGACTTTTTGTCCACTATTTAACAAATGACAAATAAAACAAAATAAACCTGTCTATTAATTTAAACATACATATACATATAGAAACGTTAAGCCTCACTATTCCCGATGTATACATTATAATTGCATTTATGGGAGTTTATGTCATGGTATGATGACATAATCTAATATCGTGGGTATTTAGATGGTCATGTCTACAAAGTTAATTTTCTTTTTTATTGGGTATATATCGAGCCATATTTAGGTTCCCTATTCCCTGACAGAATTTAATAATGATTCATTAGTCAAATATGATGCATTTACTGTTAGCATATATATATTTTTAAATCCGTACACCACTGTCACTATTCAATCCCTGGCAATTAACACGATCCAATATCTTCACTGACCAACCCTGTTGGATCTGACCTCCACCAGGAAGTTGCTGTGGCCGGTGCTTCTGACAGCTGATCTTTGCACAATGAGATGCCTATATCATTCAATAAATCTTTTAAAACCACAAGATAGGTGAGCATCTGCACTTAAAGAGGAAGTTAACCCTGGTAAGCCTTAATCTAGGCTTACCTATATGTCAAAGTGGTTTGTAAGGGTTTACAACCACTTTAACATTATTTTGCTATGAATTTTCTTATTACTGTGTTAAATCTAATATTGATTAATTGTTATGTAGCACTGACCCCCGAAGGAACGGCTGGTTTTCTTGTGATTACCGTTTACCCCCTCCGCCTTGTAGCTCATCGTTCTTGTCTAGGGGTTCCTGAGGTTGATGGCCCAATAACTGCAGAGACCGACACTGGAATTCCTTTTTGGAATTTTTATTTGCTTAAAGCGTTGAACAGAAACACAGTCTCTCAGTTGGGAATAGAGGGTATAGGTATGGAAGCTCAGGCACTTTGAAACTACTGACATTTAATAAATGTTTCTCTCTAGGTAATCCAGGGAATAGCCACTCACAGCTGGATATTTTCACCGTCGGATACGTTTTGGTTTTAGGGACTTAGCAGCCGACACATGAATCAAACTTAGCAAAGTCTCTGCCACAGACTTGTTTGCAAACTTTTAGGTGAACACAGAAAAGTCTCTCACAGGAACTTAGTTGTAACAGAAGGATAGGAATAGGAACCTTCTTATGGTACCAGTATCTTGCAGCCGGTCTGGCGATGCCTTAAGAAATGTGGATTCAATCAGTGTCCATACAGCTCAACATCCAGGCTCTTACCGAGCAACCAGCCTCGTGCGTGGCCCTCTTCCAAAGAGTCCTCCCCTGGTTGCATGATGAGTTGCTTGGCCTCTCCAAAACCCGAGATGGCACGGACCACTTTAGAATCCTCGTTCCAATTACTGTGCCTCGGACTAGCCAGTTCCGAGACTCGGAAACTAATGGATCCGCACCCCAGGCCATGAGGGCCTCTGGGGGCTGGTCAGGAGGACCAGGACCATGGAGTCAGAACATACTTCTGGGCCGGAACCCAAAACCACGTGACTTCAGCACCTTAAGTACCCTCTCCCGGAATACACAGTGAGACAACACACCCACTGATTAGCTCCGAGGCAGTCCAACCAGACTGCATTCCAATGCCTGTCAGAGGTGACACATGCACCTGTGACCAGGCAGAACATTAGTACAGCCCAGCCAAACTGATGCCAAAACCACAATTTAGAACAATTAACCCCAAGACTCAACTATAGTCTTGGAAAAAACTAAATTTAGAGACATAGCGTGTACTCTTCAGGAGTACCGGCGCTGCAGTTATTATATTAATTACATGTTTTATGTAACCTAGATGCAACTATAGATGCATGCGGTGCCTTGAAGAAGCAGGAATCTGCAAAACTTGTTGACTCCTCTGCATATCCAAGCATTTTATTTCATATATTAAGTATTAACTCATGGTCTAAATGGTTTATGCCTATGTGATGATTTTTTATCTGCTATGTTATAAATAAATGTAATACTTTCTTAAACCATACTCTGGTGTATATGTGTTCACCTTGGTAACAGACGCTTATATCTCCAATTAAAATCCCATCACTTCTGAGAGAGCAGTGTCTCTCTCCTACTCTTCCTCCTTTTACACGCCACTGATACATTATAATATAATGCAATATAATGCGCCAAACATACAGCGACACACAGAACTATATGGCGTTAAACTGGCAGTAACGCACGCAAAACGATATGGCGTTAAACTGGCAGTAACACACACAAAACTATATGGTGTTAAACTGGCAGTAACGCATGCAAAACTGTATGCGTTAAACTTGCAGTAACGCACACAGAAGTAAATGGTGTTAAACTGGCAGTAACACACACAGAACTATATGGCGTTAAACTGGCAGTAACGCACTCAAAACTATATTGTGTTCAACTGGCAGTAAAGCACACAGAACTATATGGCATTAAACTGGCAGTAACGCACACAGAACTATATGGGCGTTAAACTGGCAGTAACGCACACAGAACTATATGGCGTTAAACTGGCAGTAACACACAGAACTATATGGCGTTAAATTGACAGTAATGCACACAGAACTATATGGCATTAAACTGGCAGTAATGCACAAAACTATATGGCGTTAAACTGGCAGTAACACGCGCAAAATTATATGGCGTTAAACTGGCAGTAATGCATGCAAAACTATATGGCATTAAACTGGCAGTAAAGCAGAAGTAAATGCCGTTAAATTGGCAGTAACACACAAAACTATATGGCGTTAAACTGGCAGTCATGCACACAGAACTATATGGCGTTAAACTGGCAGTAACGCATACAGAACTACATGGCGTTAAACTGGCAGTAATGCAGAAAACGATATGATGTTAAACTGGCAATAACGCACAAAGAAGTAAATGGCGTTAAAACGGCAGTAACACACAAAACTATATGACTTTAAACTGCCAGTAACGCACACAATATGATATGGTGTTAAACTGACAGTAACACACGCAAAACTATATGGCGTTAAACTGGCAGTAACGCACGCAAAACGATATGGTGTTAATCTGGCAGTAATGCACACAAAACTATATGGTGTTAAACTGGCAGTAACGCATGCAAAACTATATGGAGTTAAACTGGCAGCAACGCACACAGAATAAATGGCGTTAAACTGGCAGTAGCGTACACAGAACTATATGGCGTTAAACTGGCAGTAACGCACTCAAAACTATATTGTGTTCAACTGGCAGTAACGCACACAGAACTATACGGCGTTAAACTGGCAGTAACGCACACAGAACTATATGGCGTTAAGCAGACAAATTGGTCGCACAATTCATCGAAAAGGGATATAAGTATGAGTCGTTGGTTAAAACAAAAACTGAAGTTGGGAATACTGATAGAAATACCCTGATAAGAAAAACCATAAAAGAAAAACAAAAATTTGATCTAGCATTTATCACCGGATACAATGTACAATATTATGAAATAGAGAAAATAATAAAAAAATATTGGCCTATCCTTCAAGAAGACAAAGTCTTGTCAACAATCCTCCCAAAGAAACCAAAATTTATCTATAGGAGAGCGCCGACACTACGTAACATGCTAGCACACAATGTAGTCGATGGCCCTAAGAATAGTACCTTTCTGGAAGAATTGAAAGGGTTTTATAAGTGTAACAAATGCTTGGCTTGTAGGGCTAGTAAACCCCAACCTCGAAGGAGGAAAACATTTAGATCTAAAACAGACCACACAGAATACAAAATCAGAGAACTCATTACATGTCGCAGTACACACGTGACATATGTGCTGGAATGTCCATGCAATTTACAATATGTGGGCAGAACCACTAGACCACTATACATTAGGATTAGGGAACATGTTAATAACATCAAGAAGGGGTTCCCTAATCATAATGTATCTAGACATTTTGATCTTTTCCACCAAAGAGATCCTTCTAAAATGGTATTTTATGGTATCGATTGCATAAAACAAAACTGGAGAGGGGGCAACATGACCACCCTTATATCTCAGAATGAGACTAGCTGGATATATAGATTGAACACTTTGGCCCCTAAAGGGCTAAATATCGATATAGATCTTAATTGCTTTATAGCAAATCCATAGACAGTAAGGTGGGACATATCTTTGTCCAAGGCTCACTGTCTGCTAGACAGTCCTAGAGCCCCCCTATATATATATATATATGAAATTCTATGTGGTAGGTGTAGGTGAACTGGAATTGCTAAAACGTGGTACATGTAAAATGTAGATTACACCTATCTATGGGTGTTTATTGTTCTTGTGTGTGTTCTCTCATCTCCTTTGATTCATTGTATGGTTTAGTCCCTTAACTGACTATATAATGGACTGAACCAAAAAAGGTGTTTTTAGAGGTTTTTTCAGCGTCAGACATAAAAAATAAAAAATTTGATTATAATATAGATACGTACATTGATGATAGCATATGGGTGTATATATATATATATGTTTTCAAATATTAATCATTTATAATAGAAATATAGAATAGGATTGAGGATGACCCTATGTCTTAATGATGGCATATATATATATATATTTGCAAAGATTAGCTATTCACATTGGAAATGTAGGATAAGGATGAGGCTCTAATTTAATAATATGCGAACAATCAGGTTATGGAAATAAATATAAACCTACTAATGCGAATAAGTAATCTAAGTCCCCCATTTGAGGTTCATAGGATATTATCTGAGAATGAAGAGGTTAACATAGTTGTAAAAGCAGGAAGAACCTCTTGAATATTGATAAGAGGTTCATATTTAAAATCTAAAAAATTTATAAAAACTCCCTGACTCACATCAGTTTTACAAGGTAATATCTGGTATATAAAATAGTAAATAGAAATTTCCGTGAAATTACCAGAATGGGATAAGAAATAGGGAAATTAATTCAAGAAATCATAGGAAATTTAATATTGAAAACAGCACCCCCTTGATTTACTATTAGATTTAAAATGACACCGGGTCAAGGTACTGGGACACTCGGGATGAGCAAAATATAGCAAGGATGGTTCCAAGCGTATAAACAACTTAGAGGGCAATGTAGAACCTATTTGTTAACTAAATTTTTTAAAAAACCCCCTTTCCCTGAAATAAAAATCAATATAAGTGAAATAAAATTAATGAGCTAGGTGGGTACATTAAAGATCCTATTAAAAAATATTTCCCCTTTTATTCCTGTGAAAGTCCGGTTCTTCCTCTCTTTAAAGAGCATTATGTACAAAGTAAGGAGTATTGAGAATATATCCACTATTGTTATGGCCCCTTATGATAATAAAAAACATTGTTTTAGTATATAAACATTAGTAGTATGATCACAAAGATTAGTCCGTATAAGCTAATGAGGAACGCAATAAGTAAACAAACCGGCAGATCCGCCCAGTTCAGCGATTGGCTGAAGGCTGGGAATGGGCAGTGCAGGCACCTTTAAAAACGTGGTTATGGGTGTACGTGATATCGCTGCTGAGGACGTCTATGACGAAACGCGTCCAGCGTCATTACGTACACCACGTCACTTCCGGTGCGCCTGACCCGGTGGAGCGCAGCTGGAGCGCACGCCGTTCGAATAGGGGATTACCCTTGCGGATGGGCGAACCGGGCTGGTGCTAAAATTTTCTTTAAACCTCCGTCCATAGGAGGAATACTGCTTTATTAAGATAAGTAGTTTTGCATCCAGTGTATGGGAAGCCTGTAGTGCCTAAACAAACGGGACCCCCCAGAAAATTGGGTACTTAGGCTCCATACAACTGTGTATAGCGCTGGTTTGCACTAAAAAGGACTGTTGTTTTTAAGATATATTTTATTTTTTACTTTTTATTTTTTAATATTTTCCTGCTGTTCGGGTTTTTATTTTATTTTTGTTTTTGCCATTTTTTGTTAAACATTTCTGAGATGCATTATTGGTATATAGATATATACTAAATTTACAGGCTTATAGTGCAATTGCTGTAGATCGCATTTCTGGTTTAAAGGGACATTTTTGTAAAAAAGCGTTTCTTTGCACTAAGCACTGTAAACTAATTTTTTAGCATATGCGAAAGCTCTCTCTCTTTTTTGTAATTATATAACATTTTTGTAATAAAGCATATTTTGAGTGATCATTAGTCCTCTGCTATATACATATTAATAAGGTATATAAATTATTGCAGAAGCTATTTTTTTGGGAAAGCCTATTTTTGAAGAACTTTTTTTGTAGCCCGTTTCCCTTTCTCTCAAGTGGTCCGTTATTGAGAATACTACACCATGAGCAGATTTTTTCTTTTTTGAGGACCTATTGGCGGATAACAAAGCCTCCTTCTCTCATCATTTCCAATAAACCCTGGGGAAGACCAGCTGAAGATAGAGCTAATCAGAAGAATCCTCAACCTAGTGGAGCACAGATTACAGGCAATATACCCCCTAGGGGGTGCGTGGATTCGGTGAGTGGGGACCCTTGAGGGGGAACGAGCACGGAAGTCACCAATAAGCAGGCTTAATCACAAAAGTCACCTTCCTGTTATTTGAAAAAGAATAATCGCATGGTTGAAAGCACATGATAAGAGACTTCTTGTGGACCTTATATATATAGATACATAAATCTATTGATATTTTTTGGATTCTATTTACACTTTTTTTTAGGTTTTTGTATTTTTCACATTCGCAAGGGGGTTAGGAATCACCCCGCACATTTATTTATTATATTATTATTATTTTTTTATTTTTTTATTTTTTTGCCTTTGACTTTTCTATTTTTATAATTTTTATAGTCTTATCTTTTTTGTATTTTTCATGGTCTCGGTGGTTTTTGTTTCTTTCATTGTAATATATTTTTTTCATCCACGGGGTATTATAGTGGTAATATAAATTGCACAGTGATAGCAATTGCACAGGAACTGCACAAACGCAGTGCGATTATAAGTGTAATCTCTCCCCCGAATAGGGGTTTTGCACACTGTGTGTGGTAGTCGGCTGTGTAGTATACTAATATTTTTTGGGATCACAAAAATTACTATCACAAAATTAGTTTGAATATTGTTTGGGATCCTTGGATTTTACATGTAGTGTGGGTGTTTTTTAGGGATTCTGATTGAGTGTTCGATCACGTTAGTGAAGAACTGTGCGCGTTCACCTTTTTTAGGGTAAGGAATATAACTGATTTGTAGTGGCACATGGTTGAATTTGGAATAATAGAAAGAATTAGTTGGATATAAACACAAAACAATAGGTTTGAGGTAGCGCCATTAGCCTATCATTACCATAGAACTATATGGCGTTAAACTTGCAGTAACGCACAGAACTATATGGCGTTAAACTGGCAGTATCGCACACAGAAGTAAATTACGTTAAACTGGCAGTAACGCACAAAACGATATGGCGTTAAACTGTCAGTGACGCACACAGAACTATATGCCGTTAAATTGGCAGTAATGCACACAGAACTATATGGCGTTAAACTGGCATTAACGCACAAAACTATATGACGTTAAACTGGCAGCAACACGCGCAAAATTATATGGTGTTAAACTGGCAGTAATGCACATAAAACCATACGGAGTTAAACTGGCAGTAACGCACGCAAAACTATATGGCGTTAAACTGGCAGTAAAGCAAAAGTAAATGGCGTTAAATTGGCAATAACGCACAAAACTATATGGCGTTAAACTGGCAGTAATTCACACAGAACTATATGGCGTTAAACTGGCAGTAACGCATACAGAACTATATGGCGTTAAACTGGCAGTAATGCAGAAAACTATATGGTGTTAAACTGGCAGTAACGCACACAAAAGTAAATGGCGTTAAAATGGCAGTAACGCACAAAACTATATGACGTTAAACTGCCAGTAAGGCACACAAAATGAGCTGTCTCTATTCTAGCTGCACACTATGCAAAGCTGAATGATGGTCCTCCTCACTACACTCACACTATCCCTAGACTGAAACAAAACGAATATTCTACACTGACAGTTGAAGCAAAATAGCACAGTATAGCACACTAACTAACTGATAGCACTGACCAGAGCCCTGTTCTATCTCTCGCCACGCCAAAACCACACTGAAAATGGCTGCCATTGAAAGAATACTTTTATACTGTGGGGCAGGAATGAGCCATGATTGGATAAGGTCATGATGACAGTGTCGAATCATGACTGACAGTGCTCTGTGCCCTGATTGGCTGAAGCTTTCACTGCTTCAGCCAATCAGGGCTTGCAATTCAATGTTAAGCACCTGAATTCATTGTGGTCAGTTTGGGGGGCCGAACAAACGGTCAAACTACCCATTTGTTCAGCTGTTCATCGAACGTCTGAACAGCTAAAGCTCAGCCCGAATTTATGCTCGGGCCAAACCATTTGCCCATCCCTAATCAGCAGACACCTGCTTGGTGATATAGGAAGTCCTGTGTATGCTACAACTTATGCCGTGTAGAGTCATTTCTTTCTTCCTTCTGACTGGAATGATCCAGTATGGCTGGGCTGCTGTTCGATCTAAAGTAGATCACCTTTCTGTCTCTCTTGGGAACGATCGGATCTCATCTGCTGGACCCACTGATTGCCTCCCTCTGTGTCCAATTACAGCGGAAATTGGGTTGTTGAGGGCACCTACAGAGCCTTCCGGCGGTTCTTGGAGTAAAACTGAGGAGGGCCTGGAGGACCACACCTTTTATTTGATTGGGTTGACGTGTTTCCTGTCCCGAAGGGAGGAGCCCTATATCTCAGAGGCTGTCCTGGAAGACTCCTAGAAAAAGAGTTACTGATGACTGGAATGAGCACAAGATGTATGTGTGAAATGCGTCCACATGACCATAGTTTGGTGTCTTTGGTGTTATCTTTGTGAAACAATATAAAAGGCAATCGGAAGTTCTGGATCTGCAGTCATTTCTTTCTTCCTTCTGACTGGAATGATCCAATATGGCTGGGCTGCTGTTCGATCTAAAATTCTACACATGAAAGCCCCCCTTGTCTTCTTCCATTCCATACTTACTGGATACCTTTGGAGAAATTGGGAGAATAATAACTGCTAGCACACAGCAATATACAGCGATACACTAACAGCGGTAGAATACTGAGGCTGGATGGACAAGGACTCAGCAGCATTTTTACATACAGCGCCCTTTTACCATTCATTGGAGGTGAGAGGCTGGGGAAATAGGTGGTGCACATAATAGGCACTGAAGTTTGCAGTGGATTGGCACCTTTGGAAATCACTTCTACATTCTTTGCATGGACTTTGTGTTTTTTAAAAGTTTATAAATATTTATGCATGTTCTGTGGACAATCACTTGCTATTATTGCATTTTTGCATACAGCCACTGGATTGATATTATATATATTTTTTGCACATATTTTTTAACTTTATTTGTATTCCTGTATTCACTTGGAATATGTATGCAGGGTTTTAATTTTATTGCACAATACATGCTTTATTCGCTATTTCACCATTTATCACTGTAGTGGGATAGTATCCCATTTGCACTATAGTCCCATTTGGACATTCCACTTTTTATTTATTTATATTTATGCATTTTTAGGTAGCGCCGCATTTATTTATTTAATTTTATGCCGTGTACACACTATCAGAATTATGGTTGGATGGTTTGACCGACGGAATTCTGCCGGAATTCTGCTCAAGCTGTCTTGCATACACACGGTCACACCAAATTCCGACCGCCAAGAACGCGGCGATGTACAACACGTACGACGGGACTAGAAAAAGGAAGTTCAATACCTAGTAGCCAATAGCTAGCCCGAACTGTAAGTAAATTTTATTTTGGCATAGGAGCTTCAATCACAAGAGTTGCTGAACAGAATTACAAATCTTTCAGCATAAGACAATGCACAACTATGTGTGTATCCACTAACCCAGTTCTGCTTTAAATCTCTGAATCATTCTCTTGAAAATTGTACATACAGTTTTCAACTAAAGTATCCCACAATAGAAACTGTTTCTTTGTCGCCACATTATCAGGCACTGAATCAAGGGCATGGAAAGAAAAAAATAAGAATCATGTCATTGAATATGTTTATATAATAAATATTTTGTATTTCTCAATCATGCTCACTTTTTGTAATTTATTTATGGTATATAACACATATATTAACAACTGATCTCTATTGTAAATTGTGAAACTTTCTGAACTTTGTACACTTCATGCACTTTGCTAAGTTCAATATGTCTGAACAGAAGGTGGCACTGTAGTTCTGAAAAAATCAAACATTTGCTTGAAGAATAGATGCTGCATTAAACAATACAATATCACCCCATGTTAACACATTTTAATTTCAATGTTTTCTTCATAATGTGTGTTCTGAATTTATCAGATGAAACGACAAAAAAGCACACCTTTTTTTAAACACTGCTTTTATGTGATTTCTAGCATGATGGGATTAATTGTCTTATACTGTGCTAACCTCCACAACAACTTTTGTAGTTATATGATGTACAACAACAGCATATTTTAAACAGAAGCATTATTTCTGTATACCTGGTAGTACATATTTTGGATACTGTATATGTTGCAGACTAAAACATTTAAAATATATTTCTTTAGCTATATGAAGTTTTGCTTCTGAAACATTCATAGTTATGTTTCTGGCCAGAAGGTGGGGTCCTAGGTTTGTTTTCACATAGTTACCAGTCTATTCACAGAGTTCAATGGCTCAAGCTAAAATTTACACACAGAACTGAATAAGTCAGAGGTGTAATGTAATGCTGTCACTTTCCTTCTTTTGGAGTTTTTGAGCAGAGAGTGTGTTTCTGAAAGCAAACAACTTCTACTATTTTTTTTTCTTTAAACAAAAAGCATAATCCTCAGTGAATCCAGCAGTGTTATAGGGGTCCCATGTATTAAAGGTTTATTTGTTTCAAAGTGTTATAAAAAAAAAAAAAAAAAAATCCTAAACCAATATAGTTCCCATTTAAGGCTTTTTAACCACTTAAGCCCCACAAAGGTTTTACCCCCTTCATGACCAGGTCAATACAGCACTGCATTCATTTAACTGACAATTGCATGGCCGTGCAATGCTGTACAGCAAACAAAATTCATGTGCTTTTTTTCCCACAAAAAATGTAATTTAAACTTGCTGGCGGCTGTAATGTATTGCCAATTCCTGGCAATATAGATGAAATATCAATGAAAAAAACAGCGTCCCCCCCCCCAGTCCATACCAGGCCCTTCGGGTCTGGTATGGATTTTAAGGGGAGCTCCACAGCAAAATTAAAAATAGAAATTGGCGTGGGGGCCCCCCAAAAATCCATACCAGACCTTTATCCGAGCATGTCACCTGGAGGTCAGGATAAGGGGGATGAGCGAGCACCCTCCCTCCTAAACCATACCAGGCCACATGTCAAAAACTCTCTCTTGTGGTTTTTACTTTTTGACACTTTTTTGGGTATATGGGTAGGAGTACAATGTACCCAATACGCATTCACATAGGAGGGGGCAGGATCTGGGGGCCCCCTTGTTAAATGGTGTTTGTTTGTTCGTAGAACAAATAAACATATGGGTCTCTCACGGGAAGTTCACCCACTGTGATTCACCCCATAATGCACTGCGAAGGCGCAGTGCATTGACAGCTGCTGATTAGCCAAAGCATGCAGCTAACCTGTATACTTTGGCCAATCACAGTGTGATGTGCTGTGAGAGCCATCATTGGCCAAAGGCAGGGTACCTTTAGCCAATCATGGCTCAGGCGCTAAGACCATGCCCCACACTATATAAGGCTGCGGCTTACATGGCAGCTGTATATAGTGAATGAATGGAGATTAGGCTAGTAGTTAGTGTAGTGAGCAGTCAGTGTAGCATATATAATACAGTTCAGAGTATATAGTACAGTCAGTGTAGTATATATAATACAGTGGGGAATATATAGTGCAGTCATTGTAGTATATATAAAAAAAGTTCAGAGTATATAGTACAGTCAATGTAGTATATATAATGCAGGTCAAAATATATAGTGCAGTTTGTGTAGTATATATAATACAGTGGAGAGTATATAGTGCAGTCTGTGTAGTATATATAATATAGTGCAGTCAGTGTAGTATATATAATACAGTTCAGAGTATATAGTTCAGTCAGTGTAGTATATATAATACAGTTCAGAGTATATAGTTGTTATGCTTGGTACCCATGTCTTTCCCCATTGTCCTTCCAAACACATCTGTTGTCCGACCACATGTTTCTTTCAAAAGACACCAAGCCCCTCCCACCAACTTCCTGTATACCAACTTCCTGTCTCAACTCCACAACCTACCCAACTGGTTTATTTACATATCAATGGAGGGTATGAGCCTCTGTAAACATATGCTCTTAAAAATCGAACTCTATATTATTCTTGAAGTGATTAATAGCCATAGCAATACAATAGAGCAGTCCGTGTAGTCCATGCAGTGTATATAATACAGTTCAGAGTATATAGTGCAGTCCGTGTAGTATATATAATACAGTTTTGAGTATATAGTGCAGTCCGTGTAGTATATATAATACAGTTCAGAGTATATAGTTCAGTCTGTGTAGTATATATAATTCAGTGGAGAGTAATAAGTGCAGACCGTGTAGTATATCTAATATAGTGCAGTCCATGTGGTATATATAATACAGTTCAGAGTATATAGTGTAGTCCATGTAGTATACATAATACAGTGGAGAGTATATAGTGCAGTCCGTGTAGTATATACTGTATAATACAGTTCAGAGTATATAGTACAGTCCGTGCAGTATATATAATACAGTGGAGAGTATATAGTACAGTCCATGTAGTATATATAATACAGTTCATGGTAGTTAGGTCAAGTCAGTGTAGTATATATAATACAGTTCAGAGTATATAGTTGTTATGCTTGACACCCATGTCTTTCCTCATTGTCCTTTCAAACACATCTGTTGTCTGACCACATGTTTCTTTCAAAAGACCCCAAGCCTCTCCCACCAACTTCCTGTATACCAACTTCCTGTCTCAGCTCCACAACCTACCCAACTGGTTTATTTACAAATCAATGGAGGGTAAAAGCCTCTGTAAACATATGCTCTTAAAAATCAAACTCTATATTATTCTTAAAGTGATTAATAGCCATAGCAACACAATAGTGCAGTCCGTGTAGTATATATAATACAGTTCAGAGTATATAATGCAGTCCATGTAGTATATATAATACGCTGGAGAGTATATAGTGCAGTCAGTATAGTATACCATATATATTACATTGCAGAGTATATAGTGCAGTCATTGTAGTATATATAATACAGTGGAGAATATATAGTGCAGTCAGTGTAATATATATAATACAGTGTAGGGTATATAATACAGTGTATTGAAGTGGTTAAGGGGAACCCTATGACAAAAATAATAATAAAAAAGGCGTGGGGTCCCCCCAAAATCCATACCAAGCCCTTTGGGTTTGGCATAGATTTTAAAGAGACTATTCTTAGGTTCCACCTCACTGTGGAACCTAAGGGATTAATCCTCTGCATTGTGTAAAAAGGCTGCTTGATCCTGTCTTTTCTGATCCTCCCCTTCTTCCACTGACTCCAGAACATGTCTGGATAAAACAAAGCCTTTGGAGTAAGGCTGTACATACTCAGTTTGGTATGTATTGCTAGAGAGCTTTTTGTTTCTTGGGAGAGTGCATGTGATCAGCAGAGGACAGATCAGCACTGTTCAGACAGAGGGTCAGGGGTCCTGGATCCTGATAGGACAGCTCAGTGCAGTATGAAAACTCCTCCAACAAGCTTTACCAGGAACTTATAGAAGTCTCAAGACTGATATATATATACTGCTAATGAGAAAGGGAATTTAGCAGTTTGTATTTACTAAAATAATTGCATTTCCATGTTCTGTGTACTGTGGGAGACCAGATATCATAAATGCAGGGTTCTGGGTTCAGTAACACTTTCAATATAGAAATCCTACCTGCGTATTAAGATCTATTTACATACTGGTCAGAAATATATATATATATATATATATATATATATATATATATATATATATATAGATATAGATATAGATATAGATATAGATATAGATATAGATATATATATATATATATATATATATATATATATATATATATATATATATATATTGATAGATAGATAGATAGATAGACAGATAGATAAATGAGGTATAACTATGGCCTATGGGTCACCCGCTCAGCGCCACCTCAATCCTACAGTGCAACCAGCAGGTAGATGTGTTGAACTATTCGATATCATATGTTGATGTCCCAGACATTAAAATCGAAAATAAAAATGCAAAATACCCATACAGCAGCAACCCCTCTTAATCCTAGCTGCTTACATTTATTTACATTTATAATGCAATCAACAAGCATAAAGAAATAAAATAGAAGGCACTATCACCATCTCCAGCCGTCTGCTGGAAGTGTGTTGTTCCTTGCAGACACTGTATTACACTTCCGGATAGAAGGCAGAGCGCGGTGGAGCGCAAAGGTCACTTCGGGTTTCCGTGCTGGTCAGGCCCTGACCGGTTTCATCATTTGACTTCAACAGAGGGCACGGAAATCAAAAGGGAGGTTGTGCGCTCCACCGAGCTCTGCCTTCTACCCGGAAGTGTAATACAGTGTCTGCAGGGAACAACACACTTACAGCGGACTGCTGGAGAAGGTAATAGCGCCCTCTATTTTATTTCTTTATGCTCGTTGATTGCATTATAAATGTAAGCAGCTAGGATTAAGAGGGGTTTCTGCTGTATGGGTATTTTGCATTTTTTTTTTGTTGCTGTTTGGGTGTTTTGCATTATAATAAACAGGATTACGCTATGTACATCTTTCCTTGTGTTTTATGATACAATCGGAGTACCTATACCAGTGGACCTTCTGGATAAGTGGGGTGTCAGCGCAGAGCGGTGTTTGTATACTGATTCAAGGCTTTCTTTCTAGCGGCGTCTGATGAGTTTGTACTCCAGAGGGGTGTGTGCGTCACAAGGTGGATAATTGCATTCTTACTCTGGTGGAAGGTGCACGCTAAGAGAAAAGTGACTATGAATTATCTGAACTGTCCACATATCCATCTGCTACATAAAGACTGTTGGCCGTGGTGTTTGCCATTGCCCTATGGTTTCATTACCATCAATTTTTTATTTCTATTTTTATTTTATTTTTAGCGCTGTTTTAGTATTTATCTGATGCAAGGAAGACTTTAGCTCTGGTGATACTACTGTAATACTATATATGTATGTATATATATATATTTAAATATCAATAAAGCCCAGAACCAGCTATAACTTGTTTTTTTTGTAGTGTGAGTAGTTGGGGGTAGTGCTAACACCTCTGTCAGGTGTTAATTGTTGTCTGAAACCTCACTAGGGAGATTTCTATTAATTTCCCATTTAGTCACACAAAACGCAGTTATGGCACAGAAACGGCATACACATACTTGCAAGTTTACAACTGGAACAATCCACAGTTGCCTTATTTCAACAAAAATGGTAAACAATGTGCTAACTCAGGTGCGTATTCTAAGAACACATTGACAGCATTCCATGTGTGAGATTATTTAGTTTTGATTTCCTGTGCTGTATTTATGACAGATTACTTTCCATAATCCATAACCTGGAATGTGTCACAAGCACTGCATTCACATGAAAAGCGAGCTCATTACGAGGGGAAAATTTCTTTATTAGGCTTTACTTTGGTAAACCACATAATTACGTCTGCCTCCCAGGTGTAGAATAACATACGGATGGCTCTTCATTAGCATTTTTACTAAATGAAGCCAAGGAACCTTTACTTCATCAATTTGTTAAGCATCTGAGCTAGGCACCAAGAACTGTGACTGTTTATTTTTGCAACTTTAGCTCATTTTGCTGCATTAAACATGTGTCAGCTCCATTTATAATGGTTTACTTTTAAAAAAAAATCTGAATTGTAGATGTAAGCAAAAATGTGGAATGTTTTTCCCATTGTTTTCACCAAGAAAAAAAGTACAGTAATGTGAATACAGGAGCATGTCCCGAAACAACTTATATTTACAAACGCATCTTTTTTTTTTCTTTTTATAAATGTAGCTATAAATACTAGATCATCTGATCTGTACAAATTTGGTTACACCAGGTGATAAATATTAAGATGAAAAGACATACTTTTGGTCAGAGAAAATGTTGATAGTCAAAGTTTACTTCATATATCCAATCTCTATTGTTATATTTAGATCATTAAGTGGTGTCAATAAACAAACATGTACCATGATGTTACAATTTACAGTAGAAAGGGGAACATTTGGCGGTCCTACCAAGACTGTACATTCAAGCACAATCTAATATCTAAGCCTAGCTTTAAAGTAATAATGAAAGCCAAAATTCTCCAAATGGCTCACACATCCTCCATGTCCTCTGAAATGGCAGAGATCAATTATAAGATTCTGACTAGATTATACGCCATCGTCCATGCATAAAGCTTTCCCGGACACTTCAGAGCTCTGCTGGAGAGGATGTGGGGCCACATCTGGTGGCTATGCCTGTTCATTTGCCCCTATTGGTCATCTATAATACACGGAATTAATGTAATACAAGGTTACCCTGTTCCCAATGACCCTTCAGCTGTGTTATTCCACTGTACAGGCGAACCAGTAGGTCGATATAAATATATTACTCCCCATTTACTGAATGCTGCAAAAACATTTGGAAACAACCTACCATCCCATCACAATACGACACTGGTTGCAAGTAGTAGATCATATTTACTATATGGAAGCCCTCACGTATGAACTTAGAAACCAAACATCCACCTCCAATAAAATGTGGGCATTATGTCTAATTCTGATTGAAAATATGCAACACGTCAGAGATGGTCAATGGAAAAGCTAATGTTACATAAATGTGAGGCAACTTCTCCTCCCATCCAATTCCTTTAAGTCTTAACCCCTATGCCATTCCCATCTACCCCTTTTCCCCTCTCTTCTATCTCAGCATCTCTCGTTTTGTTAATGGTATGTAAGAATGTCACTTTGGACTAGATAAAGGTTTATACTATGTACACCTGTTACTATTGCTAGATATATTATACTGCGGAATAGATGTTCGATGGGTATATTGCTATTAATATTCTTTTTCAATAAAAATGTATTGAACAAAAAAAATAATAATGAAAGTAACAAACATGGGGATATAATTTAATTTACATAACAATATGATACATTCATAATGTACATATTTCGTAAATAGAAGAAAACGTGATTAAATGTTCACCTATTCAAATAATAGGTTTATTTTTAAATTGTTAAGGTTATTACTGGATTTTGATTATCACGTTTTAATCAGCAGTACTTCCACAATAGTCTTTACAACACTCCTATTATATGTAAGTAACTGAATTCATTTTCTGCCAGTTTGTAAAATGAATGCTGGGCCTTGGGTGAAGACACTAGATACAATATGCATGTTGTCGTGGGTGTTTTAGTTCAGGACAAAACCTAGGCACCACATTTGTTTCAAAGAAGTATAGTTCAAACAGTTAATAATGCCTGGTTTTGATAAATTGATTCTACACAACTAAGTCATTAATACAGATAATCTCCCACAAATTCCTCATATGTCAGTCATATGTGAAGTTTAAAGCTTTATGACTAGAGTAAGCAGTGTGGAACCTTACAAATCAAGAGTACTTAATAGCATACTTAACAGTACGTACCAAAGTCACCTACAGGCAACTATTGGTCTTTGCTTGGAGAGAATCTAATGGCATTGACACAATCAATCATTACATGCTAGTGATGTCTGAGAAAAATGACTCTGTTTGTCTATTGTAGATTCTGGGCTAACCTTCCTTATCCTTCAGAATGAAATACTAAGGCCGCGTACACACGCGCGGACTGTTCGCCCAACTTTGTCCGCTGAACAGTGTTTGGGCGGACAGTCCGCTCGTGTGTGGGCTTTCAGCGGACAGTTTCAGCGGACAGTTTGACGGACAAGGTTTTTCGGAATTTCCGAAAAACTGTCCGCTGAAACCTTGTTTCAGCGAACAGTCCGCTCGTGTGTAGGCTTGTTCGTCAAACAAAGTTCCGCGCATGCTCAGAAAGGATTTTCACGCCGAAAGTTATAATGCAGTGTATAGGACGTCGTATTTTTCGTCCCGTCGTACGTGCCGTTCACGTCATCGCGCACAGTTTCAGCAAACTGTTCGTCCGTCGTGTGTGGCCATGTCCGTCCATGCTAATTTTGAGCGGACTGTTTGCCGAAACTGTTTGACGGACAAAGTTGGGCGAACAGTCCGCGCGTGTGTACGCGGCCTAAGTAGCACATTCCAAAGGGGCTACAACTCTGCATTTACCTAGACCTAAAGGTGGAACACAGTGTTCTGCATTAAATTTCATCAGCTTCTGATGCTTAGAAAGGAGCCTCGCCATCACCTGTGTCAGCTGCGCTATATACTCCCTGATATGGCAGAGTACTACCTCCAAGAACCCTTTCCTTGCTGCCACTGTATCTTGCACTCACTTTTCTCTACATACTTTATCATACCTGCAGGCGGCAACCCATAACCCAAAAGGCCTATGAATGCAGAAATGAGTGATGTGTGTCAGCTTTGGCCCCTTGCACACTGGGCCTTTCAACTGCAGTGCACCCCTCTAAATGTTTTAGTGCCTGCAAAGACCTGCATTTCGGAAACTCATCCATAAATGGACAGGCTGGTATTATCCAGCATTGCGATCACTGCAGTTAAATGCCCCAACATGCAAGGGGCCTTTAAGGGCAGAAGTGCAGTTGGGAAACAGCATGGGAAAGATATTTGTAAGTTAGGAAGAGGATGTATAAGTAATTTAATGGCCCCTGTGCTCCAGCACTGCAGTGAATCCTTGTCAGTGGCATGCACAGAGGCAGCTTGGCTGCAGCAGCACACAGCACCAGTGCCCACCATCCTCCTGCAGACTCAGCTGGCTTCCTCACCCACTCTCACCTCCTCTGTCCTTTCTGCAGGTTCAGTCTAGTATCCCCATACATTCACCCCCTCTCTAGCAGTAATGAGGCTCCGTCTATGGGTTCTGAAGCAATTAACCAAAGATTAGCGTCTACAGTGCACTGAGCATGGTAATGTAAACTCAGGAGGCAGAGCAGATTGGGACTCAGAGACAGAGCAGCCTTTCTTCCCTCCTCATGGGACAGCTGACTAAAAGGCAAGACTGTCCTGACACAGTTGGTAAGTATGGAACAGGAAGTGAAGGGAAATCTCCCCAATGGAACACAGTTGTATAAAAAAAAAACTGACAAGGGTTATAACCTTTCCTTATTCTGTCAAAGTAAAAAAAAAGTTTTGTCTTTACCTCTGCTTTAAAATATCATAAACACACAGGCTTACCTAGGAAAGATTTATATCCAGTCCTTTAACTTAAAGTGACACTAAACAATATCCTTATAATCTATACATATCCACTAATTAATGGCCCTGCCCTGTAATCTGTTTTTCATTAGGGTTGCCACCTTTTCTTCAAACCAACTTGGACATTTTTTTTTTTTTATAATTCTGTTTATTAACCACTTCCCGCCCGCCCTATAGCAGAATGACAGCCGGACGGTGGTTCAGTTATCCTGACTGGGCGCCATAGGATGTCCTGCAGGATGACTGCGGGCGTGTGCCCGTGGGGGTGTGCATCGCGAAGATCGGTGGTGCCCCCGTTGATCGGCTTTTCCTCACCCGCGTCTGACAGAGGGGGTCTGTGTGGATCAGTGAAGGAGAAAATTTACTTATTTACAAAATTTTATAACTGAAACAAAAGAGAAACAAATTTTCTGTCTTTTTTTATTTGTTTAGCAATCAATAAAAACTGCAGAGGTGATCAAATACCATCAAAAGAAAGCTCTATTTGTGGGAACAAAATGATAAAAATTTTGTTTGGGTACGGTGTAGCATGACCACATAATTATTAGCTAGACCATATCTTTTCATATTTCTTTGGACACCCTCTGTTAAAATATGTATCCCTATATAACGGTAAACAACAATTTAATAAATACTTCCAAAAGGCCACTGTAGGAGGAGCTGACTTTTTCCAGTTTAACATAATTGCCTTTCTAGCATAGAAAATAGGCAAACTTATTTGTATTTTTTTTCCAGTTGTGGGAATTTTTCCAATTAGCCCCAATATTCAAATCTCCATATACCAACTCAAAGTAACAGATGTAACTTCGGCAATCACCTCCAAAACTTCTGGCCAAAACCCGATAATAATGGGGCAAGTCCAGAATATATGAGGGAAATCTCCTGGGGAACGTCTGCATCTCCAACAATCCTGAGACTGCATTGGACTCATTTTATGTAGCCTATTTGGTGTATAATATGCCCTATGAATTATTTAAAATTATATAATGTGATCCCTTATGTCGCGCTTACACACGATCGGAATTTCGGCCAGCAAAAGACTGATGAGAGCTTTTCATCTGAAAATGCGACCATCTGTATGCTCCATCGGAATTTAGCTGGCCGAATTCCCGCCAGCAAAAATTTGATAGAATGTTCTCAATTTTCCCGATGGAAAAACTTTATGTAATAATTAAAACATGGCCACCTAAATGAGTTCAGAATTATACTTTTGCAATGTGCACCTCATCCCAAATCATGTAAATCTAAATAAATGAGACATCTGGTCTCCAAACAGAGGCGTCAAAAGAATGTGAGCTGGGGGACTATTGCGGTGCATGTAAATTAAATAATACATCACATGAGAAAAAACAAATTTTGCATAAAAATGTAGTACAGTTTATTGAATAAAAACCATTACAAAATCCAACATATCCAGAATTCGTGGAGCAGGTGAGGTATTTCAACTAGTTTCGCTTTTCAGCTTCCTCAGGAACTATCTACATCTAAAAATACATCAATTATTCATAAATCAATAAAGAATATCTACAGAAGTGATAAAATCACAAACCATTAAGATAAGTATTAAGGAGACAGTTTACAAAATAAAGAGAGAACAGACTCTTACCTAGACAACCCGCCCCAAGACAGGGCAGAACCCTGCAGGGGAAGTCTCCCCCGGCGACTGGGAGAGATATAATACCCGAATGCCGACCAATATCTATATAGAAAATATATATTGATATTCAGTTAGATGTCTAGAAAAAAGAGAAAAGGGACACCTCTGGTGATAAAGGTATATATGAGTGCTAATCCGGTGATCAAGGTATATATGACCAGTAATAGTCGAAAATTGTGACTTAATGGTGGTGGAGGTAAGTGACCAGTGAAAGCCAATATAGCGTGTGCAGAAAAATTAGGAAAACTAGAACCAAACAAACGAAAGTGATAAGTAAAGCAATCAAAATTCAATCAACAAGGGTAATAATAAACGACCCATAATCACAAATAGAAATAAGGTGATAATTAAAGGGAATGTGAAATAAATAAGGGACATCATGGAGGGGGCCCATTATATATAATTATAGTGTACCAATGTGCATTTGCGACTCAATTAATAAGTGAACAAATAGAGGATCCAGGGACCGAACTGGAGTTAGCCAAGGTAAGGTGAAAAGAACACAGCCTAATAGATCGCATCCATGTGTGGAGTGGGCAACTTCCAGTAGGGCACCATTATAAGGTAGGGGCCATCTATATCAGTACAAGGGTAAAATGGTAATCAATAAAAATGGTATAGAAGGCAACAAACGTAATATAAGTCATATCAAGTCCCCATGGTGCCCAAAGTCTGGGTCATCCACTCACGATCACTCGGATGCCATGGAGGTCCTTTGGGTCCGGTCGGTATGTAGGGACAGCGACCATCGCCACTTTCTTATACCTCTCAACCCCTCATTGACCTCTGTGCCGTGTCGCCGGTGCATAACGTCATGGGGGTCAGTGACTCAACAGCGCACGTGCGCGGATACACTCCGCGCACGCGCACTGCATGCCGGGACACCAGTTTATTCAATAAACTGTACTACATTTTTATGCAAAATTTGTTTTTTCTCATGTGATGTATTATTTAATTTACATGCACCGCAATAGTCCCCCAGCTCACATTCTTTTGACACCTCTGTTTGGAGACCAGAGGTCTCATTTATTTAGATTTATTGGAAAAACTTTATATCAGAAATTCCGATTGTGTGTATGCAATTCCGACGCAAAAAAATATCACTCATGTACACCATAGTCAGCAACAGCATAAAGCATGCCTGCGTATAGGAGTATGAGGTTGAGTGTATAATAGCGAGTAGTATGCTAACCTGAGATTGGAGTGCATATGGAGACAGTGCTTGGCGGTGTGCAACCCACAGCGTGCTGATCGCCATGTGTGCAGGCCTTTAAATAACCCAACAGGTTTATTGCAGTCCACTTTGGACAGGCGCCATCGGCAGCCTCCACAGCTGAGACCATTTGAGACGGACTGGTTTGGATTGGCTGCACCGAGTCAGTCTAGTGAGATCCCGAGTCAGCGTGGGGCGGGGCCCCGCCCGCGAATGGGCGGGAACGCGCCCCGTGTCGTGACATCTGGGGGCGGGACGCCGGGCTGCCTGCTCTCCAACGTGGAGTGCAAACAGAAAGAGCGCAGGAAGCCTCCTGCACTAGACAGGCAAAGGATCCACAAGCTCCCCGCGAATATCAAAGCTAAATTTAGGAAAAAAGATTATATATAAAAAAAAAGGGGAAAAGACCATGTAAACCCCTGGTGGTGAGCAAGGGGAAGTGGAGGCCTGGAAATAAAGCAGTGCCTCTCTGAAACTGACAGGCAGACATTAAAGGTAATGATGGTATAACAGAACAAAGAATTCAAAGCAAAAAACTACATATAGTCATGACAATTGTATAATGAGCAACGAGTAGCATATAGGTCAAAATTATAAAAAACATAATAGATTGTAATAAACATAATGGGGCACAGGGATGTTAATTAATTTCCTGAAAATAGAATAAGATAGCATAAAATAAAACATTATCAGCAATGTATAACGGTTGCATATGACAGTAGCAAATATACAGTAGAGGAAGAGTAACAAATATTATAGTGCATTCTATGATGTGATGCTATAATACTATATAATGCTGGATACAACTAGTTATCGATTAATGATATCATAGAGGTAAGATATTGACAAAATGATACAGAAGATCAAAATAACATTGCAATACAAAAATAATGAAAAACAGGCAGGATATCATACTGAACGGAAAAAGACAAAAAATTATAAATCAGACCCAGGATTGAAAGCCGTCAAGAAAGGGCTTAAAATGAAATGCTTCATTGAGGCCAGGGGGTGAGGTAGCATTGAGGTGGAATATCCACCTTAGTTCACTTTGTAATAATAATTTATTATAGTCGCCACCTCTGGAACTGGGGGAAATGTGATCTAAGGCCAAAAACCGTATTTTGGGAGTATGATCGGGATGGACTAGATGGCCATTGCCCCCCATAGATCTTTTGTTTTGATACTGATGGTATGATGATAAATGCGTTTCCAAAATGGTAACTTAGTTTTACCTACATAGTAGCAGCCGCATTCACATAACAGGAGATAAACAACTCCAATGGTGTGACAATTGACGTAGTGATGTGGACGAAAAGGATGTCTGTTGGATAGGACAACTCTTTTCATGGTATCCATATATTTGCAATATCCGCAGCTCCCACACTGGAAGGTGCCCCGGAATTTAGTAGTATTAAAAGTATTTGTAGAGTATTCACTGTTAACAAGTTTATCACGTATTGATGGAGCTCTCCTGTATGTGAAGAGTGGCTGTGTGGGTACAAAAGGTGCAAGACAATTTTCTGTGGTATCTGCCAATATTTAGATAATATGTTTTTTATCTGCTGATACTGTTGGCAATATATAGTAATGATGCGTAAATGGGGACGTTGGCTTGCACGTGTCTTAACAAGGAGGTCGCGTCTAGGTCTGGCCTTAGCTTTTTTATATGCTTTTTTTAATGTTTTTTTAGAGTAGCCAGGAGCTTGAAGTCTATCTCTGAGTAGAGAAGCTTACTGATCAAAAAAAGCATCGGTCGAGCAATTCCGTCGAGCAATTCCGTCGAGCTCTGGGCAAACGGAATAGACTGAAGTAACGGTTTAGGGTGGAAGCTAGTTGCTGACAAAATGGTGTTGCCCACAGTCGGCTTCCTGAATAATTTACTTTGAAGCAGGCCTTTGTTGTCCTTAATAATAGTTAGGTCTAAAAAAGATATACTAGATAAACTGTATGACATGGTAAAACGAAGATTCAGTGCATTATTGTAATTCAAAAAGTGTAGAAATTGTAATAAATCTACTGGACCAGTCCAAAATAACAAAATATGATCAATTTAGCGACACCACGTCGCTACATGTCGACAAAAGCAATTCGCTTCTGGGTCCAAAAAGAGTAAGCATTCCCACTCCCCCAGGTACAGATTGGCGTAGCTGTTGGTGGTCTGCGCTGAGAGGTGCTTGACGTTTTTTTGCACTAAAAGCTATTATATGTAAATGTTAAACATCAGTCAGGACTAACAGAAGTCAGTAGAGAAACAGAGAAGTGCGGGCAGTGTCTGGACCTGGGACAGATATGAGGGGCAGAGACTTTGGTGGCAGACACTAGGAATGTTTGTACATCACTGGCAAGCATGCTGTCTAAATAATGTGTCTGGGTTTCAGGCGAACTGAAACCTAGACACATGATTCAAAACCAGACTGTCCGGCTGAATCCCGCTACTGTAAAGGTGGCGGCCTTATGTCCCACTGTAACATCCTCTGCAAACTCCTGTTTTTCCCTCTCTCCTCTGTTTGCAAAAAAGCAGTGCATGTTATCCCATAGTCTCTAGTCTTTAAATACTTAAATCAATTATTTACCGCATCAATGAGATCAAGGATTATTATGATATAATTAATTTATAATATAACCTTCATCCTAGGTGGATAGGAATCATTATGCCTTCCTCTATGGCTTCACCAATTGTTCTTATCCAGTTACCCCTCTGATTTCGGAACCCAATTTGTTATTGGATTTTTAGAAATCCATCAGTATTCAGGTAATTGAGACCTGGAGTTGGCAAGCAGGCACATATATATTCAAGATTGATAATAATATTGTTTTTGTAATATGCTTTTTGTCTTTTGAATTTATATTGTCTTTCCTGTTATCAATTGTGTATCTAAAATATATTGTTTTTAATTCTTAGTAATCATATATGCAGTTTTTGATTAAATGTCTCCTGAGGAAACCACTGTATGGTGAAACATGTAGAGAATCAACTGCACCCTACGATGACAATGTTTAAATATCCACATAGTAACTGGTTCTCTTTAACCTTATGTACAGATTTTCACCTTTTTTTTTTCCTTCAATTTGATCTTGTCAAATTCTCCACCTGACTTAAAACTTTACAAATTCTCATTACAGCTTGCCACTTTATACTTGCTCTTTTGTATGTTGTTTTTGAAAGAGCAAAAAATGCAGCTTCTAGCAAAATTCTCTAAAATGTACAAGAAACTAATTTCCCAGTCTTGGTATTTCACAACAGTGATAAAAGCAAAGGAAAGGTTCTACAAGGAAGATTTGAAAGGCATCTAATAAAAAGGAAAAACTGCAAGTAAAGGAAGTTTGATATTGCTTTTTTTACTGGTTGATCTATTATTAGATTAAATAATAAGCTATTAATATAGTTATACATTATATGCAAAACACATAATTAGAGTTATTCATACTGAAAACTGTTATTTTATACTATAGCCTTTACATAACAGGTTGACAGTGTATGCACCAGGAACAATATACAGAGAGCCCCGGGAAACGCAGTAGAAGAAATGTGAAAGGAAACTTGTTTTGACAGAAATATGTAAACTGCCATTGCTTATCTGTGCTTCTAAAAATGCTTGTTTCTTGGCTGTCAGTGATTTTCTCTTCTGCCTTGATGAGGATGAATTGCTGTTTCATCACTGTTTTACCCACGTGAGCTATTTACCCTTAGCTTAGTGAATGTGGTGAAAATGCCCTTTTTCCAAGAATATCCAATCACCTGCAAGGAAAATTTTTGCTTGCACATGATGAAATTCTGGAATATTTTTTGCTTTCACTTTCAATGGTTATGGAAGGCATGAGAAATAGAAAGAGTTATTCTCCCTAAAGAGGACACATTTATTGGAATTTTAGGAAATTTTTTTTGGCTTCGTCTAGATGTGCAGTTGGGTAGGAGGCAAAAATGTGTGGCTAAGCTGAATTTTATGTGCCCACCAGCTCCCCCCCCCCTCCAAGCTGTAATAGGCAGTGGACAGGAGTGTTTACATGTCACCCACAGAAAGGTTCACCCATCATTAAGCAATCATCGGGTGCCATGCAATTCCATGCAATAAGGCTCATGTGTAGTCAAAAATGGGGTAAAACAGGTGGCGAGGAGGAGTCCCTCAACGCCTGCCTGTAACCTCTGAAGTGCGATGCAAGCATTTATAATGCTTCAGGGGAAAGAGAGATTTAGACACATGTCTGAATCCACCCTTAGGGAAGGATTTCCTGGCTCTATCCTTAGGCCCCATTCATATCTATATTTTTTTGTGGATCAAAGCTCAAATTTCCAAAGAGCTCCATAAATCATATGTTTTTTATTTGTGCCTGTTCACACATACATTGTTGTAGTGTCACTTGAAGCTTGTAGCTTGAAAAAGTACTTAAACTTCTTCTAAGCTACAAGATTCAAGCATTTTTACCCAAAAGCCTTTAAAAATAACCATAAAAAAGGAGAAAAGAATACCGGCACTCAAAATGACTATCTATTTATATATACACATATATATATATATATATATATATATATATATATATATATATATATATATATATATATATATATATATATTGGTGCGCTGCAATCCGATATACCCCTTCTCTGGAATGAGGAAAAAATGTGTATTAAGTTGTGAATTGCGCCCCCTATCTTTCTTTTTGTGAAAAACATATATATGTGTTCAAAGGTATCCACTGTGTATATAGTACAATTGTATCTCATCAAATTTCACTTACTTATTTTCTAGTGTTTTAACAAATACAAAATATTCCTACACATCAGAATACATGCATATGTAAACACTAATATCCAAAAAAGACCAAAAAAAACAAAAAAACCCCAACCCAAAATAACAAAAAAAATGCAAACCCCAAAAGTCCTTCTATTATATACCAAATCCCCCCCAATAACGTGTGTATAAAGGAATGGGATCCTGTCCCCAATTCCAATATGTTTTCAATCAATAGTCCTTCAGTGTTCACATCACCGCAAAACACCCTTCGTGCCTCCACCACCTTACGAAATGGCCACTCACCAAACTTAGATAGAAATTCGCCTTCGATTCATTCAATGGATGACCACTCCTTATGCTCGCTCACCAGTCAGCAAACCCTCAATTTATACATACTCATAAAAAATATATGGAACCAACATAGTATAAAACGTTCCAAATTTGAATGTAAAAAAATTAAAAACAAATTGCACTCACACATTTCTGAGGGAGAGGAAGGTTACCTGTGGAACAACTTTGGTTTGCTCAACAAGCACCGTTTACACATGGCTGGATAAGCTTAGTGTCGGCTAGATGACACAGAAATATGTGGGTGCAATTTATTTTTACGTTTTTTACATAAAAATTTGGAATGTTTTACACTATGTTGGTTCTATATATTTTTTATGAGTACGTATAAATCGAGGGTTTGCTGACTGGAGAGCGAGCATAAGGAGTGGTTATCCATTGAATGAACAGAAGGCGAATTTCTATCTAAGTTTGGTGAGTGGCCATTTCGTAAGGTGGTGGTGGCACGAAGGGTGTTTTGCGGTGAAGAGTTGCACACATGAAGACTGAAGGACTATTGATTTAAAAATAACCAGACTCAGAAAAGGCCTGTACAAAAGCTAAAATAAAAGCTTATAAAAAGAACCAGATGCTCAACTCAAGTGTGTAATGCAAGTACTGTAATGTTTACCTCATATATTTATTATTAAACAAAAAATTATATATATATATATATATATATATATATATATATATATATATAATGTATATACAGTATTTATATCTGTGTTATGCATACAGAGGTGAAGGCGAGTTTTATAAATTGTTAATGTTTAAGAAGATTAAGTATATGACACTAGTACTGCATGCAATACCTCAAACCATAATCACCACTTGTCTTATAGTACATTACATCCAGTAATACATTATATAATCAGTTTTACAGATATAAGGTATATCGCAGTTAAGAAAATGAATGTCCTATTACTGAACAATTTCATTTCAGCCATTTGTTTGCTGAAAACATACCATCATACCAACACGCTGGTCAATGCTTCTTCAAAACCAAAGGCTCTCTTGGGAGCCACCAATCTAGACTGGCTTCACATTTGTGCATTGTGGTAACACACATTAAAATTTATTTAGAGCAACAGCACAAAGCATGTATACAGTAGCAGCCAAAGCGTGTGCACTACAGAAGACCACAACAAATATATTGTACGTTGTGGTCCACTGAATTGTTAAAAATTCTGCTGTTTTTCTTGTATTGGGGTATACTACTAGCCCTTTCAAAATGAATGGGCTGCTTTATCGCAGCACAAGCTAATATATGAAATCATGCATGCAGAAGTACAAATGGGCCTTTACAGTAAAAGTGACTTTCTTTTTGCAAGTGTGAGAATCTGAGTTTGACTTGACATCAGTTTTACAGTCCTTGTACAGCACAGTTTAAACTGGGAGAGGAAGAATCAGCACAAGGAACCAATCATTTGTGCTGCAATGAGAGGCATACTAATAAGAAGGGAAATCAGAGTGACAGAGAGATGATCTCATCAATCTGCTACTTCTTTTCTCACTATCCAGTAACAGGCTGGGGGAGGGACAAGACCTGTTATGGCGCGTACACACAACCCAACTTTCTGGCAGAAAAGGTCAGACAGAATCATTCCGTCAGATATTACGATCGTGTGTGGGCTTCATCAGACTTTTTTCTTCAAAAATTCAGACGGACCTAGAAATAGAACATGTTTCAAATCTGTTCGACAGAATCAATTTCTATCGGGAAAACCGTTTGTCTGTATGCTGGTCTGACCGACCAAAATATGACGCAAGGGCAGGTATTGGCTACTGGCTATTGAACTTCCTTTTCTAGTCCCGTTGTACGTCATCACGTTCAAAATGAATGGACTTTGGTGTGTTTGTGTGTGGGCAAGTCCGTACGGTCAGAAGTCCATCGTAACTCCGTCGAAAGTCCATCGGAACTTTGTCGGGAAGATCGCCAGACCTTTTCTGCTGGAAAGTCCGGTCGTGTGTACGCGGCATAAGTGTTACTGATCTGAAGCATACTCTCCTGTATACAGTATGTCTTTCATCTGTATATATAGCTGTTCGTCTAGAGTTCAGCTTTAATTTTTTTACTTAGAATCTCCTAAACCACTTGACCTCCGGAAGCAGGGGCGGCTGGTGTTTTTTTTTGGGGGGCGGTAAACAACCACCCCCCCTCAGTCAGTCAGCCGGCGGCAATAGCCCCCACCCCATGCAGTTGGTCAGTCGGTCATCCAGTCCCGCACTTACCCCATCTAGGTCATGGTTGGCAGGCAGCTCTTCTACTAGCGGTGGGTGGCAGCTTCCATAGTGTCTCCTCCTCCTCTGCATCACGGCAACTTCCACTGTGCTTCTTTTCCCTCAAGACCCGTGTCTCAAGACCAACTTCCTGATTGGCTGGGGAGAGGATCAGTGTGACAATAGTGAATAATCATTTGCTATTATCACACAACTGGGTGGGCTCAGCCTTTTTTTAAACCTATTAGAGCCTCTGGCTCTAATCATGTGCTTAAAAAAAACAATTTGAATCAGGACACCAGAAGCTTAAATTGGGGGGAGGTGCCTCTGCGCCCCTAATGGACGGGCTGCCACTGTCCGGAAGATTTAGTCCCCTTTCTGACCAGGCAATTTTTTGTGATACTGCACTGCGTTATTTTAACTGACAATTGCACAGTCGTGCGATGATGTACTCAAATAAATTGATGTCCTTATATATATTCTGCTACATAATTCTGGTAAAAAATCAAAGTCCCAATAAGCGTATATTGGTTGATTAGGCACCTACAAACTATGGGATATTAAAAAAACATTTTTAATAGTAATAGTGGCGATCAGCGACTTATAGCTGGAATGCAATATTACAGCAGACAGCCGGACATTAACTGACGCTTTTGACACTTTTTGTGGACCAGTGACACTTATACAGTGATCAGTGCTAAAAAAAATGCACTGTCACTGTACTAATGACACTGACCTGGAAGGGGTTAACATCAGGGACGATCTAAGAGTTAACTGTCTGCCAATCCATTATTTTTTGTGGGAAGTGCTCTTAGTAGGGGAAGGCATAGATCCATATCCCTGCTTTTTGCATGGCTGAATCTGAACTCCAAGTCAATGGAAGCCAAATGTTAAAAAAACTAATGGCCATATTCTAGGGCTAGGCTAATAGGCAAGGGATTGCAAAATTAATGACATGGGGCTGGCTGGGCACTGCCCTGGGGAACATATTCCTAAGCAAATTAAAAAAAAAATTTGCAGAGAGCAGCAATGTGTGGGTAGAGATTTCCACTGGGGGCTTGGAAGATGTTAGCAGATAGTTTGTTTTCAAAGTGGGCAAATTATATATTGTATCTGGGGTTCATAGATTTTAAAGAATTTTGGCTGTGAATCATTAGGGATGCTGGTTAATTCATTAAGAATATATTCATACAATTCTTCACCTCTTTAACCACTTTCAGACCGGACCATTTTGCTGGTCAATGACCAGAGGTCTTTTTACAATTTGGCTGCTTTAACTGGTAATTGCGCAGTCATGCAATGTTGTACCCAAACAAAATTTGCGTCCTTTTTTTCCCACAAATAGAGCTTTCTTTTAAAGGTATTTGACTGACTCTGCGATTTTAATTTTTTGCGATATAAATGTAAAAAGACCGCAAATTTTGAAAAAAAAAATGATATTTTCTAATTTTTGTTATTAGAAAAATCCAATAAACTCAATTTTAGTCATACATTTAGGCCAAAATGTATTCAGCCACATGTCTTTGGTAAAAAAAAAGTCAATAACTGTATATTTATTGGTTTGCGCAAAAGTTGTCACATCTACAAACTAAGTTACATTTTCTGGAATTTACGCAGCTTTTAGTTTATGACTGCCTATCTCATTTCTTGAGGTGCTAAAATGGCAGGGCAGTACAAAACCCCCCCAAATGACCCCATTTTGAAAAGTAGACACCCTAAGGAAATTGATAAGAGGCATGTTGAGCCCATTGAATATTTTATTTTTTTGCCTCAAGCGATTGAATAATGACAAAAAATTTTTTTTTTTTTTTTTTTACACAAAGTTGTCACTAAATGATATATTGCTCACACATGCCATGGTTATATGTGGAATTGTACCCCAAAATACATTCTGCTGCTTCTCCTGAGTATGCAGATACCACATGTGGTCGACTTTTTGGAAGCCTAGCCGCGTACGGGGCCCCGAAAGCCAAGCACCGCCTTCAGGATTTCTAAGGGCACACATTTGTAATTTCACTCCTCGCTACCTATCACAGTTTTGAAGGCCATAAAATGCCAAGATGGCACAAAACACCCACAAATGACCCCATTTTAGAAAGTAGACACCCCAAGCTATTTGCTGAGAGGCATGTTGAGTCCATGGAATATTTTATATTTTGCCACAAGTTGCGGGAAAATTACAAACTTTATTTATTTTTCACAAAGTTGTCACTAAATGATATATTGCTCACACATGCTATGGGCATATGTGAAATTACACCCCAAAATAAATTCTGCTGCTTCTCCTGAGTACAGGGATACCACATGTGTGGGACTTTTTGGGAGCCTAGCCGCATACGGGGCCCCCGAAAGCCAAGCACCGCCTTCAGGCTTTCTAAGGGCGTAAATTTTTGATTTCACTCCTCACTACCTATTACAGTTTTGAAGGCCATAAAATGCCAAGATGGCACAAAACCCCCACAAATTACCCCATTTTAAAAAGTAGACACCCCAAGCTATTTACTGAGAGGCATGTTGAGTCCATGGAATATTTTATATTTTGCCACAAGTTGCGGGAATATTACAAACTTTTATTTATTTATTTATTTATTTCACAAAGTTGTCACTAAATGATATATTGCTCACACATGCCATGGGCATATGTGAAATGACACCCCAAAATAAATTCTGCTGCTTCTCCTGAGTACGGGGATACCACATGTGTGGGTTTTTTTGGAGCCTAGCTGCGTACGGGGCCCCGAAAGCCAAGAACCGCCTTCAGGCTTTCTAAGGGCGTAAATTTTTGATTTCACTCCTCACCACCTATTACAGTTTTGAAGGCCATAAAATGCCAAGATGGCACAAACCCCCCCAAATTACCCCATTTTAGAAAGTAGACACCCCAAGCTATTTGCTGAGAGGCATGTTGAGTCCATGGAATATTTTATATTTTGCCACAAGTTGCGGGAATATTACAAACTTTTATTTATTTATTTTTTTCACAAAGTTGTCACTAAATTATATATTGCTCACACGTGCCATGGGCATATGTGAAATGACACCCAAAAATTAATTCTGCTGCTTCTCCTGAGTACGGGGATACCACATGTGTGGGACTTTTTAGGAGCCTAGCCGCATACGGGGCCCGAAATCAAAGCACCGCCTTCAGGATTTCTAAGGGTGTAAATTTTTGATTTCACTCCTCACTACCTATCGCAGGTTTGAAGGCCATAAAATGCCAAGATGGCACAAACCCCCCCCCCCCCCCCAAATGACCCCATTTTGGAAAGTAGACACCCCTAGGGGTACACAAGTGAGACTCACAGGTAAAAAAGCACCTAGGCTGTCAGTGACTGTATCAAAACGCTACAAAAAAAACTGTTAGCGATCGCAGGGATCAGGCCTGACTCTGCGAACGCTGCAGTTATGTGTGTTGTGTTTTGTAAGTGACAGTGATCGATCGATACTGCACTTGGGTGGGCTGGGCTGGGCTTGGCGGAGGGGCTAAACGCAGGTGCTAGCAGGTATCTGGGCTGATCCCGCTAACAATGCGTTTTGGGAAACCTAAACTGCTGGCGACGCTAATATAGATCTGATCAGATACTATATTACTAAGGGAGGTGTATGCTTTGCGCGTGGGTGTTAGCGGTACTGGCACTAACCTGACGCTACCTGGGGTGACGCAGACCTTATCTGACCCTCAAACTTATATCACCCGCCGGGTGATCAGGGGGTTAAACCTTTATTAGGTAATAAATGGCGGGTGCCCTGAAACTATAAAAAAATAACTAATCCACCAGCGTCACCTGTAACAGTTATATGGTGATCACTGGTGAAAGGGTTAACTAGGGGGCAATCAGGGGGCTTTATGCGGTAGTATACGGGGTCCCTGGCGCTATAAAAACCTAAATACCTACCTGCCTAACTAGCGTCACCTGTGACACTAATACAGCGATCAGAAAAACGATCGCTTATTAGGCTGGGTTCACACTGGAGCGATGCGGGAACCCTGCGAATCCGTGGCGTTTTCCCGCATCGCATGCCTCCCGGCAGCAGTTCACACTGCCCTATGCGAACTGCAGGGAGTGTCAGTGAAATGTTAATGACACCCCCAGATCAGTTCGCATATCGCAGTGCGATCTGCAAACTCGGACAGGAATCGGATCGCATGGTGTGAACACCCATGCGATCCGATTCTGCTGCGGACCAAAAAAAGGGTCCCGTGCGAGTTTGCGGTGGGTGTGATGCGAATTCAGCCATACTATCTGTATGGTTGAACACGCATCGCACAGAGATCGGATGTGATTTGCACTGCAGTGCGGTGCGAATCACATCCGTTCTCATAAACCGCTGCAATGTGAACCCAGCCTTAGTGACACTGGCGACGGGTGTAGATCACGGGGTTAAACCTTTATTGGGGGGGTTACCCTAGAGCTAAAGGGGGCTAACCCTAACTGCCCTAACAGTTATTGCAGTCACAAATGACACCAATGCAATAAAAAAAAAAATGCAATTGGTGTCACTGTGACTGGGGGTGCAGGGGTGATCGGGGGGTGAAGGGGGGGTGAAAGTGTGCCTGGTGTGTTCTACTGTATAGTGTAGTGTTGGTGCAACTCACCGATCCTCTCTCCTCGGTGCCGGAATGAAAAATACCGACACGGAGGAGAGATTACATCACTTCCTCTGCCTGTGTTTACATTACAGGAGAGGAAGTGATGCAATGCTGCAATTCCATTCGTCAGGAGCGATCGCGAGGGGTGGCCATGAATGAATGGCCGCCCCCTCATCCCGGATCGCTCCTGCACGGAATCCGACCGCCGCTGGCACTGTGGGGGGGCCCGATCGGGCCCCCCACCCGCGGGAAGGCAGGGACGTACATGTACGCCCATATGCCTGCCCGTGCCATTCTGTTGACGTACATCGTCGTGCGGCGGTCGTCAAGTGGTTAAGGTATAATCTACTTATCCAGGCTTTGGGCATGCTGTGTTTGGCTGCAAGAAAGAGGAAGGTGACCAGTTTGTGTTGGGTCTCGTTTTGCTCAAGTAGGGTATTGTAAAGGTGGGCATTTGTGTCTTTTTTTCCCATAAATAGAGCTTTCTTTTGGTGGTACAGTGTTTGATCACTTCTGAGGTTTTTATTTTTTTGCTATGAACAAAAAAAGACTGAAAATTTTGAAAAAAATAAAAAAATGTTTTTTTTTTTTTTTTTACTTTTTGCTATAAAACATACCCAATACATTTTTTTTTAAATTTAGGCCAATATGTATTCTGCTACATATTTTTGGTAGAAAAAATCCCAATAAGCATATATTGATGGGCTTGCTCAAAAGTTATAGTATCTACAAACTATGGGATATTTTTATTCATTTATTTATTTGTTTACTAGAAATGGCGGTGATCAGCGACTTATAGCAGGACTGTGATATTGTGGCAGACACCTAACTGACACTTTTGACATTTTTTGGGGACCAGTGACGGTACTACAGTGATCAGTGCACTGTCACTGTACTAATGACATTGGCTGGGAAGGGGTTAACACCAGGGGCAATCAAAGGGTTAACTGTGTGCCTAGCCTGTGCTTACTCATTGTGTGGGAGGTGATTTGACTAGAGGAAGGCAAAAAAACGTAGGAACACAGGTTCAAAACTTTCCCTTTTGGTAGAATGGCAATCTGCCCTGTTTACATAGGCAGACATTGAGTCCACGGTATCTGCTGCTGGTTTCCTGCTGTGTGTGTGTGATCACATCGGCTGCAGGTTGCGGGTGGCGCACGCCCCAGATCCGGAAGTGTATGATTATGTACTAGGCATGTGATTGGGCACAGAGCAGCCACCCTGCCACAGTATATGTATGGTGGGTGGTCCACAAGTGGATATAAAAATAGTATAAATTTGAGGCAGGGCACCCACCTGTGTAGTACAATGCCCATATGACCAGAGTTTCTAAGGGTGTCATTTTATGCTGGTGTAAATTTTGCTATTCCTGCTGGGACCCAGTGCCATTTCAGTAAGATTCCAATATTTTAGTGTTGAATAAACACTTGGACAAAATTTGTTTCCACTCTGCACAGGTGTTGGGGTCATGTAAGTCTTGTTACTAATTGGTCAAATAAACTGTAGGATGTGGGGAAGACATATATATATATATAGAGAGATGAATATAATATAGATGTTATGTGTGGAGTGCAGGGGTTGTAGAGCCATATACAGTATGTTCAAAGACAAATGTGATAAACGTTTTTTTTTAATTCTTGATAATCAAATGTTTTAACTGAAGATGTTTATATTGTTCTGTCAAAGGAGCTTTGTATTTCAGCCCAGGACAGAAAGAAGTGTAAGGTTAGAAAGCGATAGACAAGGCTGAACTGGTTTCCTATCTAGGATACAGGTCTAGTATAAGAGATGAGAGTTCCCATCCATTTGCTTGCAAACAGAAGTACAGAAGAAAATGTTGAGCTAAGGTTAGAAAATGGGAAAAAAATCCCCCTTAATGGGACTTTAATGGCCCAACTAATTAATAGTGAAGTAACAGCAAGGGGAAACAAAAACACAAAAAGAAGAGAATAATATATAAAATATGTATGAATTTTATTTAACAGTGAGGAAAATGATATATATATAGTACCAACAATAGTGGGTGGTGAACATGTGGGTCAACATACAATATAACAATGGAAGTATATTACTAAGGCCCCTTTCTAAGGCCCCAGTTTTTTAGGAGGACCTAAACAGTCACTCCATAGAGGTCTATGGAGGGATGGATGTCAGACGTGACATGTCCGCTCACATCCGTCCCGCTCCGATCCGAAAAACTATTTTTCCATCTGTCTGCAGATTGGATCGGGTGACGACAGACTCTATGGTCCGTCCTCATCCGATCCCTGATAGGGGAGAGTGGCGCACTGACAGGTCCGTCACAGTGTGCAGAGACAGACCTGTCATCTTCCTGCTCAGCGGGGATCGACTGAGCAATCCCCCGCTGAGCAGAGCGGGCTTCGTACACGGACACGTCCGTGTGAAGGAGTCCTTATGGGTCCAGGACAGCCATGATGTGACCACCAAGGTTACATCACAGCAGTCCTGGACCCATAAGTACTATACTTCTATTGTTATGCTGCTGTTATCGCATGTGTTGGAGAAGTCATCAGAAGTGACTGCTGATAACAGAGGAACGGAGCAGCAGAAAGGCACATGACATAGAGCTTTGGAGGGAGATAAGTAAACACTACAGATATACAGTATGTGCTTAGGTCAAATTTCATGAATGGGGTTCATCCCTAGGATTATCTACTGTATCTCAGGTATGATACGTTTTATTTAACATATGCATTGATATACCTAGTTATGCTTTTTATATAATAAAGGATGTTTCTCTTTACATCGTGGGGAGGGAGGGGATTCTTTTTCCCTGCTCTCCCCATGATGGGTTTGAAAATATATGTTATTTTGTTTACTCTTTCTTACTTAGGACCTTTTGCTTTGCCCCAGTGTCTCTGCCGGGTTGGGAGCTTTGAGCTCTAACTGCCCATCAGTGCTAGGGGTTTGGTCTCTCTTTGACATCTTGCTGGACTCTCTGCCCTTTCTGTCGGAGTGACCACATTGGAAGGCTCCAAGGGGGTAAAGCAACCATCGGCAACACCCACCCTGGTTTTCTGTCGTGTTTTTAATTACAAATCTGATGGAATGTCTATTCAACACACTGTTCTGAATATGTAAGTGATTATTACAATAGTGAAATATATGGAATATCTTATGTATGCGTTTTTTTCGAAGATAGGAATTCTTTTCTAATGTATATCTTATTTTTTGTTCCAATAGATTATCTCTTATAATTGTACATACCCCTGAAGAAGGAGATTTAGTCTCTCTGAAACGCGTAGGGTATTTCAAGTAACCTATATATGTACAGATTATCAGTGTATTTATGCATTCCTTGTTTTATGTATTTTCTTAATCTTTTCAATAAAAAAAAAAAAAATTGTATCTTTAAAATTTGATATTTACTGTACGTGCCTCTAAAGTCCACCATTAGGGGGTATTCCAAAATTCTGGTCTATAACTTTGGATGTGGCACACAAAATTGTAAAATTATTGCATCCCACACATATTTTTATGAATGTGGTTTACAACCACTTTAAGGCCTTATGCAAACTGAGTGTTTGCTCAGCTACCCTGAATGCCTTTTCTTCTGGCAGGAGAGAAGTTGCCTAAAAAACATGCATTCAAAAGGCCCATTTAGGTGTGCCAAGCATTTGAGCATTAATATAAATTTATTATGGCCATTGGAATGGATGCATGCCTAGTATTCATACCCATTTACATGCATTTACACACTTTTAGGCATGTCAAAAGCTCCACTCTTGAACATGCTGGTAATGTTTTTTTTCAGCCTGTAAACCAGGGGTAGGCAACCTCGGCCCTCCAGCTGTGGTGGAACTATGAGACATTGACAATTGACATTGCAAGACCTTGACAATCACAGGCATGACTCCTAGACACAGAGGCATGATGGTATTTGTAGTTTTATCACAGCTGGAGTGCCGATGTTGCTTACCCTTGCTCTTCTAATATGCCTGTAAATGCCTATTTGTGCACAGGCTAACATAGAGGTGAGTTTACAGGCAGAAAAAAAAGGTCAAATGCCAGTAAAGGTGGTACTATTTAAGCCCAGTGTGCATGCGCCCTAAACAGCATTTTTAATTGTGACTGTCAGCTTTGCTGTAGTAGGTTATATAAATCACTTCAACAGTATTTGTTTAACAATTTCTTGCCTATCAGCCTAGAAATGTACCATTACTTATTTTTTTAATCCGGCTCCCTTTGACTTTAGTGGGGTTTGGATTTGTCATTTTCTCTGCAAACCTGCACCAACCTGAAAGCAGGTACATCTGGCTCATCCCTAATAGTCACCTGGCGGTCAGAGTAAGTGAATCTCAGTAAGCATGACAATCAATTTATCAACATAACAACCAGGCAACCAGCAGTTTTAGAAAGAGGTCCACAATAGCCTTCCTGGTGTTTTTTCTGACAGGCTTACGTTTATGCTCCAGTTTCTTTGCATAGGGCTCGCACCCACACCAATCATGTATACAGCCCAAAAGGAACATTAGGGATGAATTGCAATGATTCCACTACGTGTAGCATAAAGATATTTTGAAACATAAAGTAAAGAGAAACTTTTTTTTTTTTTTCACAATGTTTAGTCTTTTTCTTTCTTTATTTAGTTAAAAATGTAAAAACGCAATGGTTTATAAAGACTTTAACAGAATAGATATCAACTCCAACCAAAATTGTAATTCAACTTCTGTGCCACATCCCTAAACTGGATGCATCGACACTATACCAAAAATGTAGGCATGGGACTTTTAAGGCACAGCATATTTTTGTAAAATATAACAGTTATTCAAATTTACTTAAAGTTAGACAGTATTCAATCCATATTTACAACAAACTACAATAAAATACAGTTGCATAAAACCAGTTGATCTCAATACCGCAGTAATTTGCATATAATAGTCTTTACAGCTCAACGCGCTTCTCGGACAAGGTCCTCTTCATCAGGAGCTATCAATACAGACATTCTATAAATGCCATCTAGGTGGAATAACAAATTTTCACTAATTATATCATAATATAACAGCCTCTTATTTCACACGTTACATTGGAAATTCCCTCATGGGCAAGGATAAAGAAGGAAAAAAGAAAGAAGAGAGGAGAAAGAGAAAAGAAAAAACGAAGAGAAGGAAGGGAGGGAAGCAAAGGGAGGGAATGGGAAAGCATCCGAGTGTCAGGATGGGGGTCCCTCAAGCACACACACACCCACAGGAATCCCAGAGGTCCCTCTCCCCCAGAATATGTATCGAATCAATCGAATGATCACACAGGGAGCAACTGTAACTTGCAGGAAACTGTGACTTGCAGTTCACTAAACAGGTGCAAAGTTAGAAGCAATAATGCAAAACAAGTTCAGAGTGGCAAAAACGTGCATACCATATTTGGATGACCCGCTTATTCCGTTACCACCAGCCTCTGGAGGTCCTGGAACCTATAAGCAGATAGTATCATTCGCTCACCAACAATTGTTTTTAGACATAATTTAGAATACGCAATGTTTTTCCTTTTTCTCTCTTTTTTTCTTTTCTTACATGTATACTTTGCTATATTTATTTAATATTTTATATATTTTATAATTTCCTGTTTCTTTGTATTGTTGCCTTTACAATCCCACCAAACAGAGGTCTTTTTGAATTTAAAACATGCATACTCTACAGAAAAAAATCTGCACAAAAATATTAAAACTGCACAAACATTGAGCCTTCACAGAAATTTCTACTCAATCAGAGTAACATGTGGGTGCATAGCATAGTCTCTATAAAAATCATTACATCAGTAAAACTGTTCAAACACAGCTGCTCCCACCTCATAAATAGCATCCCTCTCAGTCAAGTCCAGGATAGCTTTAGCAACATAGATGAACAGATAGAAGGATCCAAGACCCAAGGAGAAAGGGTTACTTCACTGGAGTTGGAGTACTCTGGTAGCAATTGGGAAGGAGCTCTACACATTTCTGGGGAAGACCCAGCTACTATTGGTCTATTGGGCTATTGGTCTCTGGACCAGCTTTCCATGCTCTAGATTTAACAGCAGAGGGCCTCTCACCTGGCTGCAGATCACTTGCCCATCCACGCCTGCCTAATCTAGTGTGGCCTGTCTGAGCTGCGGAGCGAAGGAAGCTAAGGAATTTATACTCCCTGGGAGTATCCAGGAACCCAGGGGTTTGTGGTAAATAGTGTCAAAAGTTCTGTGCCTGCATCTGAGCATGCAAATAAATTGACCCTCTGCTACACGACCAATAAAATAAAGCTCTATCTTTCTCAAAACAATTATAATAATTTAATTTAGGTACGCTATTGTAAGACCAAGTAAGCCTGGACTCCCACTGTCTCACTGCTGGTGTTTAGGTTATTAGCATGCAAATGTTATCCGGTGGAGAGTCTCTGCCCTCTTTGATGTAAAAGCTAGCAGGCCCCTGGTAGTAAATAGACCCAGAATTTTCATTTTAAGAGATTTTATTTTATATACAATGGAAAATATTATATATAAAAAAAAAATGTGGAAAGGGAAAAAAAAAAAACTCTATACTTACTACTTATATACAAGTTGCCTGTTTTTTCAACAAGATTTGTGCAAGACATTTGTCATTCTGCCAGTTGCTGTGTTGGCATTTAAAATGGTTTACTGCAAACTTGTAAAGGATGTAAATTAATGAGTAATCTGGAATATTCTGTTGCTTTGTAACCATATTTTATAATGGGTTTGCTTCATTAAGTTTACAAGAAGTGTCATGAAATGTGGCATGAACACCTGGGCATTTTAAAAATAATTACTTCCCAAAGAGCACAATTAGAGAATAAATGCAGGTTGGTTAGTCTGATTTGTGAGATATTTGAATATTTTTTTTATTTTTTTTTACAGTTAATATTTTCAATGTAGATCATTCTCTTATTTATTCTCTGCTTTACTAAAGCTTGGCTTTGAAATTCTGAATTAGATCCAAGAAAGCACCATTGTGGGTATGTTAAGATGTCATTAAAATGCAACTACAGTGCCACTGTTATGTGGCCTATCATGAGCCCTCATGCATGTTCCCATTTCCCATAATGCTTGCTGTGTGACCATCAGAAACGTGCTTAAGTATACAATTTGTGATTGGTGTACTGTAGCCACATACGGCAAGGACAGGTAGCCATTTGCAACTTAGCCTGCCCTAAGACCCTGGTATGACTACACTCTCTGATCTCAAAGTTTGTATGCTATAGGACCTCAGTGGACAGTTGTTTGATAAACATAAGTATAACTTTGGAACATCTTATATGCTAGCAATCCATTGTTTTTTTCTAATGTATTTCCTCCTACAAGCTTCCTTACATGTTCTGTCTTTGTCCTGTCAGTCTAAATATGTATTCTATCTAACTTATACAAGTAGACATAAGAAGTGAGTTTTGATATTCTACACGTGCTATGGACATGTGCCAAATTCTTGTCTGTTTATGACAAAATGAAACAAAATTAAATTAATGATCAGAATCAAAATTAACCAAGCACTGCTTCTATACTAGAAATCAAATACCTGTGTTCTTTCTGGTAAATCAATCAGTGTGCAATTACCTCAGTAATTTAACCCAAGTATATCTGTGCAAAAACAATAAATAGTATAAAGTGCCAGTGCAAACATCTTAATTCATATAGTCCATAAGTGCGAATAAAATGCAAGTGAGTCCTTCAAGTGAATAACCATGGTGACATGCTCTCCATTTGTACTCCTCACTTATCAACAGTTAAAATCAGACTGGCATGTAAGTATCCTGGTGTGAATTAGATTAATTTTACACTCCTCTCCACCAATTATGGGGTCCTCGGCGATACAGTATGTTCATGGCATAAGGGTCAACAAAACAGTAGATCTCCATAGCTTAATATCATTTGGTTTATTTAAAAAATAAAAATAAATGCAATTACACTTACAAAAGAAGTAATAATTCAAGCATGTATATTGAGTTGGATTGCCGCCTCAGCGTGCATTCCAATTAGCGGAAATAAAGTCACTACTCATCCCTGCTTGACGTGTTTTGCATGTCTTTAGAAGACGCCCAGTAGGAGAGGTGAAACACGTCAATCCGACTCCATATACATGCTTGAATTAATACTTGTTTTGTTAGTGCTATTGAATTTTATTTTTTTCAAATAAGCCAAATGGTATTAAGCTATGGAGATTTCCTTTTTGTTGACCCTTTATGCCCTGAACATACTGCATCGCTGAGGATCCCATAATCAGAGGAGAGGGTTGTAAAATTAATCAAAATCACATCATGCCAGTCTGACTTTAACTGTCAGTGAGTGGGGAATACAGGCGGGAAGCAATGCACTGTGGATATTCACTTGAAGGACTCATCAGCACTTGCACTTTATTTGCACTTATGTACTATAGGAATTAAGATTGTTGCACTGTCACTTTATACTATGTATTGTTTATAATATATATATATATATATATATATATATATATATATATATATATATATGAGTTAAATTACAGAGGTAATTGTACAATGATTGATTTATGAAAAAGAAAACAGGTATTTGAGTTTCTAGTACAGGCTCTGCTCACTTAACGATCAGGTTCCATTCCATCGACCAAGTTGTTAAACTAATTGGTCATTAAACAAGGAGCATTCTTAATTACTGTTCTGTGTTGTATTCTGAAAAAAAGGTCTAAACACAAAACTCCAACTCAATAATGTTGTTTTAATTTGCATAAGTACAGAACACAAAAATATACATAAAAATTCTGTACTGTACTGTACAATACAATGATGTACAGTGCATCACCGGGTTGGGAGAGCTGGTCGTTAAACAAGTAAGTCGTTAAACGTGGAGTATCCGTATAGAAGCAGTGCTTGGTTAATTTTGATACAGACATAAGACGTGACCTTTGGAAGTAAATGTTAGGCACAGGACTTTCAAATTAAGATAATAAGATTGGCAACCTCTAGGGATGAGCCGAACACCTCCCCCCCGGTTCGGTTAGCAGCAGAACATGTGAACAGGCAAGAAATTTGTTTGAACACGCGAACACCATTAAAGTCTATGGGACGCGAACGCTAAAAATCATAAGTGCTAATTTTAAGGATTAATATGCAAGTTATTGTCATAAAAAGTGTTTGGGGACCTGGGTCCTGCCCCAGGGGACATTTATCAATGCAAAAAAAGTTTTAAAAACAGCTGTTTTTTTTGGCAGCAGTGATTTTAATAATGCTTAAAGTGAAACAATACAAGTGAAATATTCCTTTAAATTTTGTACCTGGGGGGGGTGTCTATAGTATGCCTGTAAAGTGGCAAATTTTTCCCATGTTTAGAACAGTGCCTGCACAAAATGACATTTCAAGAGATAAAAAAGTAACTTAAAACTACTCCCGGCAGTAATGAATTGTCAGATCCCAGCAAAATCAATGGAAAAAAAAGGGCATGGGATCCCCCCAGTTCATTACTAGGCCCTTTGGGTGTGGTATGAATATTAAGGAGAACTCCGAACTAAAATTTAAAAAAAATTGCGTGGGGGTCCCCCCAAATTCAGCACTAATGACAGTTCTTTTATAACTGAGGGCAGGGCCACATGGTGACATATAGGGGTGACCCCGCCCCCCTCTGATGCACGGGGACTTCCCAATGGCTTCCCTGTGGCACCAGAGGGGAAGGGGCCACCTGGGTGCGTAAACGGGTGGCCCGCCCCCCTCTGATGCCATGGTGAAGCCATTGGGAAGTCCCTGTGCGTCAGAGGGGGGTGGAGTCACCCAGGTACATCACCGTGTGGCCCCATCCTCGGTTCTAAAAGAACTGTCATCAGCACTAGCGCGTCATAAGGCGGGTGCCGCCCATGGAGGCAGATCTTTTTTATTTTATTTTTCGGTCCATCGGCAGAGCCATAGAAGAAGATGAATAGACTTCGTGGGACATTTTTATTTTTTTACTTTTTAATAAAGGACTTTTCCCAAGGTGTATCTTCTGTTTTTTTACATTTTGACACTTGACAATGTACCCATTACCATTTCAAACAGGGAGGGGGCCGGGATCTGTGGGTCCCCTTGTTAAAGGGGGCTTCCAGATTCTGATAAGTCCCCCTCCCGCAGACTCCCACAACCACCGGGTAAGGGTTGTGGGGATGAGGCCCTTGCTACCCCAAAGCACCCTCCCCATGTTGAGAGCATGTGGCCTGGCATGGTTCAGGAGGGGGGGCACTCTCTCATCCCCCCACTCATCCCCCCACTTTTTCTGCGGCCTGCAAGGTTGCGCGCTCAGATAAGGGTCTGGTATGGATTTTTGGGGGGAGCCCAGCGCCATTTTTTTAAATCTTGCCGCGGGATCCCCTTAAAATCCATATCAGACCTGAAGGGTCTGGTATGTATTTTGAGGGGGGCCCCTAAACGATTTTGTCATAAAGGCCATCAGTAGCAAAATGAAGAAGGGAAGGGTTGAGGTTGCAAAGGTTTCTGTGGGTAGTGGTTTGTGGGTTGGCAGCATGGGAGGTAGGAGACAAGGAGAGTGTGAAACGGATAAGGTTGTGATCAGAGAGAGGAAAGGGGGTGTTAGAGAGGTTGCAGGGAGTGCAGCGATGTTAGAACACGAGGTCGAGAGTATTGATGTTGGAGTGAGTAGTGGCTTGTGTCCACTGTGTTAGGTTAAAAGAGGAGGTTGGGTTAAGCAGTTGAGAAGTGGTTGTAGTATTGACATTGATTGGAATGTTAAAGTCACCTAGGATGATGGCCGGTACTTCAGAGGAGAGAAAATAGGGTAGTCATACAGAGAAGTCATCCAGAAAGCGGGACACTGGTCCAGGAGGCTGATAAATGACTGCGACCCTCAGACAAGCTGGAGAGAAAAGACAAATGCAGTGCACTTCGAAAGAGCAGGGGGAAAAAGAGGGAGGTGTAGGAAGAACTTGGAAGGTGCATTCTGGAGAGAGGAGCAGTACGACACCACCTCCGTTTTGTCCACTGGGTCTGGTGGAGTGAGTTCAGAGGAGGCCAGTGCGGGACAGGGCAGCTGGAGAGGTAGTGTTGAATTCCTGGAGCCAGGTTGTGGTAATAGCAAATAGATTAAGGGATTTGGAGAGGAAAAGGTCATTGACAGAAGCTAGTTTGTTGAAGACTGTGTGGGCATTCCAGAGGGCACATGAAAGAGGGGGGCTGACTTGTGGAATCAGAGGAATTGGGATGAGAAGGTAGGAGTTATGACTACTGTTGGAGTAGGTAGACAGCCAATTTTGGGGGTGGGAATTGGGTGTGGGAGAGCTGTCCCCAGACATTAGGAGTAGTAGGAGGGCAGTGTAGCGGAAGTGGTGATACTGTGTGGGCTTATATACTACACGCACTGCACTATATACTCTGAACTCTATTATATATACTACACAGAAAGCACTATATAGCCTCCACTGTGTTATATATACTACACTGACTGCACTATATACTCTCCATTGCATTATATATACTACATTGATTGCACTATATACTTTGCGCTGTATTATATATACTACATGGACTGCACTATATACTCCCCACTATATTATATATACTACACTGACTGCACTATATATTACCAACTGTATTATATATACTACAATGACTGCACTATATACTCTGAACTGTATTATACATACTACAGTGACTGCATTATAGACTCTGCAGTCCAGGCCTGGTTTCTCTGCTCCCCATATTGCTTTTTAGGCCATGTGATCACTATTTTATTTTTTGCTTTGTAATTATTTTATTTGCCAGTGTTTTATGAAAATAAAAAGCCATTTTGTTTTTTGACCTACGCCATTGCGAGCTCGTGTCCCTTTATGTTTTTCATAACACCTGTTCTAAGAGCTTGCTGACCACCTTGGGTGATGCATTGGTGCTAGACCTCCCCCCTATCCTGGATTTGGCTATGCAAGGGTCTCCAGAGGACGTTGTGGACCGACCAATGTGGAAGGAGGATTTCCTGTGACCTATTACCCCATTCCTGTGTGGCTGCTTCTCTCTATGCGTTTATGATCTGGTTTCACTGACATGTAGGTCCATCAACTCTGGTAAGAGTACCCATCTTTACTGATCTTGATTGATAACATTGTCTTCAGAGGTTCAGTTTGTTACTGGCTTTTTCTGTCTATGGATTGTTTTGATTTATGATGGATTTACCAAGTATTTGGATGGACATTTTGTGGACTTATGCACTTAATCACTTGATTTGTGTAAATTTTTTCGTTGTTTTTAGCACATATTATTCAGGTCAGGTGCATGCTTTGGCCAATCAGCAGTTGTCAATGCACTGTGAACTCGGGGGACATCAGCAGGCAAACTTGCCGCAAGCGATCCATATGTTTGGTTGTTCTACTAACAAACGAACACCCGATGTTCGAGTTGTAATTACGTTTGACTTGAACATTGCCTAGTGCAGGCTGACTTTAAAACCCATTAAAATCTTATGTCAATCCTCCCAAACAGCCAAACCAAAAGGTTTTTACCAAGCCTTTACATTGAAAATTTTGCATGGTTTAACATGTAATATAATGTGTCATGTTTGCCAGCATATAAGATGACCTTTTACACCCGAATTACACAGCCAAAAACCATGGGTCATCTTATATGCCGGGTGAAGAGGCCGCAAGACAGATGTGAAGCCCGCCGGGTGCTCAGTACCTGGTGAAGAGGCTGCCAGATGAACGTAAAGACTGCTGGGTGCTCAGTACCTGCTGAAGAGGCCGCCAGATGGAAGTAAAACCCAGCCGGGTGTTCAGTACCGGGTGAAGAGGCCACTTGGTGCTTGTTAAAGCTGTGTGTATACGCTGTGCGACAATCAGCCAATCCTGGCGGGCGATGCACTCTGTTGCTGAATTGCAAGCCTGTTAAGCGGGCTCGGATTGGAGAAACAACCTCTGCCAATCTGAGCAGGATATACATGAGTTGGAGCAGTGCCGGCCGATGATGTCACAGCCTCTGCCAATCCGAGAAGGCTTTGCGTCCATCAACAGATTAGTAAAATGCATTGCCTGCTGTGATTGGCTCAGTAGTGCACACTGTATGCACTGTATTCGGACTATACAAACAAAATACCGGTATACTGGTATACTGTATGGCACTTCTTTGTCATTTATTTAAAAGCCCTATCGTACATCACAAGTTTTACCAGTGAGGAAGTGACAACTTAACAAGCTTGCAGTAACCATTATAATAATGTACCTACTAACAAAGCATCATATACGGTATATTGTACCTACTAACAAAGCAACAAAGCATAATATATACTGTACCTACTAACAAAGCATCATACAGTATACAGTATACTGTACCTACTAACAAAACATCATATATACTGTACGGTACCTACTAACAAATCATCATATATACTGTACCTACTAAGAAAGCATCATATTACCATTTACTGTGTGTACCTATCGCTACTGTACCAGAATTACAAAGCATCACTTACTGTGTCTTCCTGGCACTACTGTATGGTATATTACAAAGCATCATATACCGGTACTGTGAGTACCTGTCGCTACTGTACATACGGTAACAAAACATCATATACTGTGTGTACCGGTAGCCAATATCCTGTATTGCGCATCCAGCTCCAGATCTCCCCTTCATATAAAATACCGGTATGATTTATGGTGCTTTGGAGGAGAGGAGTCATTGTTGCTACCTACGTTACCAATTGTGAGATCTCTGGGACTTGTAGTTCACCAGTTTCCTTTTTTATTTCATAAAAGTGATAGCGTAATACCTGACAGATTACAATACGTGACAGATTTCAGATTTCCTGTAGTGTGAAATGGCTGATAGACAGGGCCCCAGCATGGCTGCAGCAAGGAGAAGGAAACATAAAGCCAGTTTCAAGCTCAAAGTTTTAAACTTTGCAAAGGAACATAATAACTGCGCTGCTGCAAGACAATATGGAGTAACAGAAAAGATAGTCCGAGACTGGAAAGCAAAGGAAGATGCATTAAAGAGTATGCCAAGGGCTAAGTGTGCATTAAGAAGAGGCACCCCACGTTGGCCAGAACTCGAGAAGCATGTAGCAGACATGGTGCATGAGCATCGTCAGAATGGTTTTGTAGTGACACGAAACAACATACGGATTTTTACACTTCAGTGGGCCAAATCTAACCCAGATCACAGCAAAGGATTTAAGGCCACTATATTCTGGTGTTCTAGGTTCTTGGAAAGGCTTGATCTGGTTAAGGATGAGCCGAACACCCCCCTGTTTGGTTCACACCAGAACCTGCGAACAGACCTAAACTTCGTGTGAACTTTAGAACCCTATTAAAGTCTATGGGACTCAAACATTCACAATCTAAAGTGCTAATTTTAAAGGCTAATATGCCAGTTACTGTCCTAAAAAGTGTTTGGGGACCCGGGTCCTGCCCCAGGGGATATGGATCAATGCAAAAAAAAGTTTTAAAAATGGCCGTTTTTTCAGGAGCAGTGATTTTAATAATGATTAAAGTGAAACAATAAAAGTGTAATATTCCTTTAAATTTCGTACCTGGGGGTGTCTATAGTATGCCTGTGAAGGGGCGCATGTTTCCAGTGCTTAGAACTGTCCCTGCACAAAGTGTCATTTCGCAAGGAAAAAAAGTCTTTTAAAATCACTTTCAATTGTTGGCTCCAGTAATACAGAGAACACTCAATGAGTGTGCACTGTATTACGGAGCGGACAATTCATTCATTGATAAAAAATTTTTTTAAAAAGCGTGGGGTTCCCCTAAATTCAATTACCAGGCCCTTCTGGTATGGATATTAAGGGGAATCCCGCGTCAAATTTTTAAAGAAAATTTATGTAGGGGTCCCCCTAAATATCAATACCAGACCCTTTATCCGAGCATGCAACCTGGCAGGCCGCAGGAAAAGAGGGGGGATGAGAGAGCGGCCCCCCTCCTGAACCGTACCCTCCTAATATAAGAAACGTCAGCGCTGGGATCCCCGCAGTGTCTCCGCAGTGGAGACAGAAGATGGATGAATACATGGACAGCGCGGGGCTGAAAATCACCCGTCGCTGGATCAGATCAGCCATCGCTGGACCCAGGAAAGATGATCATCCATCGCTGGATAGCAAGTGTGGATTAGCACCGCTGGAATCTTTTTTTTTTTTTTTTTTTATAAAGGAATTTTTCAAAAGTGTGTTTGTCTTATTTAACCATTTTTTACACTTTCTTTGTGAAATGGTAAGGGAACTTTTGTACCCCCTTACCATTTCAAACAGGGGGGGGCCTGGATCCGGGGGTCCCCTTGTTAAAGGGGGCTTCCAGATTCTGATAAGCCCCCCGCCCGCAGACCCCCACAACCACCGGCCAGGGTTGTGGGGATGAGGCCCTTGTCCCCATCAACATGGGGACATGGTGCTTTGAGGGGCCACAGACCCCCAAAGCATCCTCCCAATGTTGAGGGCATGTGGCCTGGTACGGTTCAGGAGGGGGGCCGCTCTCTCGTCCCCCCTCTTTTCCTGCGGCCTGCCAGGTTGCATGCTCGGATAAAGGGTCTGGTATGGATATTTAGGGGGACTCCCCTTAATAACCATACCAGAAGGGCCTGGTAATTGAATTTAGGGGAACCCCACGCTTTTTTTTACATTTTTTATCAATGAATGAATTGTCCGCTCCGTAATACAGAGCACACTCATTGAGTGTTCTCTGTATTACTGGAGCCAACAATTGAAAGTGATTTTAAAAGACTTTTTTTCCTTGCGAAATGACACTTTGTGCAGGGACAGTTCTAAGCACGGGAAACATGCGCCCCTTCACAGGCATACTATAGACACCCCAAGGTACGAAATTTAAAGGAATATTACACTTTTATTGTTTCACTTTAATCATTATTAAAATCACTGCTCCTGAAAAAACGGCCATTTTTAAAACTTTTTTTTGCATTGATCCATATCCCCCAGGGCAGGACCCGGGTCCCCAAACACTTTTTAGGACAGTAACTTGCATATTAGCCTTTAAAATTAGCACTTTAGATTTCTCCCATAGACTTGTACAGGGTGTTCCGGCTTTTCGAATTTGCCACGAACAGCCCAAATTGTTCACTGTTCGCTGAACAGGCGAACAGGCAATGTTTGAGTCGAACATGAGTTCGACTAAAACTCGAAGCTCATCCCTAGATCTGGTACTGAGGCAAAAGACCAAAATTGCACAAAAATTACCTGCAGATCTCGACGGCAAAGTAAGTAATTTCCATTGATATGTAATAGAACAGCGCAAGAAACATGGCTATGCGTTATGTCAGATCGGAAATATGGATGAAACTCCTATGATTTTCGATATGGTTGGAAATAAAACAGTCAATTCAAAAGGTGCCAAAACGGTGTTAATTAACCACTTCAGTACCAGGCACTTAAACACCTTCCTGCCCAGACCAATTTTGAGCTTTCAGCGCTGTCGCACTTTGAATGACAATTGCGCAGTCATGCTACACTGTACCCAAATGAAATTTTTATCATTTTTTTCCCACAAATAGAGCTTTCTTTTGGTGGTATTTGATCACCTCTGCGGTTTTTATTTTTTGCTAAACAAATAAAAAAATACCGAAAATTTTGAAAAAAAACATATTTTTTTTTGTTTCAGTTTCAAAACTTTGCAAATAAGTAGGTTTTCTACTTCACTGATGGGCACTGATGGGGTTACACTGATGGGCAATGATAAGGCGGCACTGATGGGCACCGATGAGGTGGCACCAATGAAGTGGCACTGATGAGGTGGCATTGATGGACACCGATATGTGGCACTGATAGGCGGCACTGATGGGTGGCACTGATGGGCGACACGGATGGGCACTGATAGGTGGCACAAATTGACACTGATAGCTGGCACAGATTGGCATGGATGGGCATGGATAGGTGGCACAGGTGGGCATGGGTTAGTCGGCACAGGTGGGCATGGGTTAGGCGGCACAGGTGGGCATGGGTAGGCGGCACAGGTGGGCATGGATGGGCACTGATAGGTGGCATGGATGGGCACTGATAGGCGGCACAGATGGGCACTGATAGGCGGCACAGATGGGAACTGATAGGCGGCATTGTATTATAATATATTGTACTAATGGATGCCAATCAGTGCCAATCAATAATGCATGCCAATCAGTGATGTACATTGTGGGCACTGATTGGCATCCATTATGGGCACTGATTGGCATCCATTGTGGCACTGACTGGAATCCCTGGTGGTCTAGGGTGGCATACCTTGTCCTGGGCATCCCTGGTGGTCTGGTGGTCCAGTGTGGGCATCCTCGGGGGGGCTGTGCTGATAATCGATCAGCACAGACCCCCCCTGTCAGAGGAGCAGCCGATCGTCTCTCCTCTACTCGCGTCTGACAGACGCGAGTGAGGAAAAGCCGATCACCGGCTTTTCCTATTTACACTGTGATCAGCCGTGATTGGACACGGCTGATCACGTGGTAAAGAGTCTCCGTCGGAGACTCTTTACCGAGATCGTAGTTGCCGGGTGTCAGGCTGACACCCCGCAACAACGATAGCCGCGATGCGCGGCCCGGGGGGGCGCGCAGCGGCTCATAATCCTGATCACGTCATATGACGTCCGGTCAGGATTATGCAACCACTTTGCCACCGTCTATTTGTTATAGGGCGGGCGGCAAGTGGTTAAAACAACAGGACATGAGAAGTCCAGTTTTACAGTGGTACTGGCATGTACAGCTGATGTTGCCAAACTAAGGCTCAGAATTATTTTCAAAAGAAAAACAATGCCGAAAATCAAGTTCCCCGTTGGAGTTTTTGTACATGTGAATGAAAAAGGCTGGATGGATGAAAAAGGGGTAAAGCTATGGCTTGAAAATGTATGGAGTAGACGACCAGGTGGACTTCATCGAGAATGTAGCCTACTGGTGTGCGATATGTTCAGGGCTCATTTAACTCCTAGCACAAAGGAAAGGCTGAAAAGACTAAACACAGATGCAGAGGAGGACATCGTTGGTACAGCCACTGGATGTGTACCTAAACAAGGCAAACAAGAGACTGCATTAGAGAACAGTGGAATGAGGGGATGGTTAGCAGCGAAAAGTGCTTCACAAAAAGAGGAAACATGCGTGCTCCACAGTTGGATTTTTTGTGCAACTTTGTCATAAAAGCCTGGAATGATATTGTTGCAGAAAAAGTAATCAAGTCTTTCAAGAAGTGTGGTATATCAAATTCATTGGATGGTATGGAGGACGATGACTTGTGGCAAGATGAAGGGGAAGCCGAAGCTGAAGCCACACCATCTGATGTGGAATTGGATCCATATGATGATTGTCTTACAAATGTACCACAAGATGTCATTGATGAACTTATGATGTCAGAGGATGAACATGAAGAGGATTTTGAAGGATTTTAAGGTCCATAATGTCAACCATTTTCATTAAAATTACAGTGTTTAAATCAAATCTGATGTTAAGTCTGATGTTTTTTTTTTTTTTTATGTTTTTGATGGTTCATTAAAATTACCATATTTAAATCAAATCTGATGTTAAGTCTGATGTTTTTTTTTACTGGTGTTGCCTCGGAAAAGGGGTAGTCTTTTACGGCGAGTATAGCCCAAAACAAACAAAGTTTTCACTGGAAAAATAGGGGGTCGTCTTATACGCCCAGTCAGCAAATACGGTACTTTACTTTACTTCAGAGGCTACACGCTGCCGTGCTCCAACAGCACAGCAATTAGACAATTATTTCATGTACATAACTGTTGGAATGACACTTTTAAAGTTGCCTAAAAAATCCAAAGAGGCCAACTACTACTAAGCATTTATTGCAAAAAAAAAGCAAGGAAATAACACAATGCTTCCGTTCCTCTAGGTTAGGCATGTCCAAAGTCTGTCCCATGGGCCAATTGCGGCCCGTGTTCCGGTTTAATACGCCCCCCCCCCCCCCCCCACCTGTAATTTGGATATATATAGCAGATGGGCATGGATCAGGCTGCACTGATGGCAATGGTAAGTCTGCATTCAGGGTAATGGTGAGGCTGCATTCATGGCAATGGTAAGGCTGCATTCATGGCTATGGTGAGGCTGCATTCATGACAATGGTGAGGCTGCATTCAGGCAACGGTAAGGCTGCATTCTTGGCAATGGTGAGGCTGCATCCATGGCAATGGTAAGGCTGCATTCATGGCAATGGTGAGGCTGCATTCATGGAAATGGTGAGGTTGTATTCATGGCAATGGTAAGGCTGCATTCATGGCAATGGTGAGGCTGCATTCATGGAAATGGGGAGCCTGCATTCATTGCAATGGTGAGGCTGCAGACGAAGCACTGATTAGGCTGCATTCATGTGCATTGACCCTTATTTTTCTTCACAGTTCTTTTTTTAAATACATTTTTTTTCCTGAAACTTCCCTCTTAAAGTGAAGGGTATATACGCCCAAGCTCATCCTCAGTCCTGAGCAGCACTCTGGGATTCATTGGGGGCCACAAAAGATATATATATCCAAATTACACACCCAAGCTCATCTCTTCACCACACACAGCCACAGAGGCAAGAGAATTCTTGTTGGGCAGTGTATTAGTGCTTGGATAATCACACTTAGATCAAATTTTTATGGTTCACAGAATGTCAGGCAAAATGCTCGGCCCTCACACATGTTCACTTCATCAAATCTGGCCCTCTATGAAAAAAGTTTGAACACCCCTGCTCTAGGTATTTGAAATATGGTGAAACATGCATCAATTCTGTAAGGGAAGAACTGAAGGCTAAAAAAATGTGTATGTATATTATTATAAAAAACTGGTATAATGGAGATAGGTTAGGCTTTTTATTTTCTGTAATGAAGGGCTTTGTGATTTTGGATGATAGCTTAGGTTGGGATATGTGTTTGAGATGTTAGAGCACTCTTCCACTGGCCACCTGCAGCATAACACACACCTTACAGCATAACAGACACGAAATATAATCTAACAAAAAATAAGTTCAGCTTTTCTGTCTATCGGTAGGTTCACCAGTGTCATAACAAACACACATGTGGTCCAGGAGGCATTTAGATATCATGCTGACATAGGTACACAAGAATAATGATCCCTGTACTAGCTTTGCTTTAGTGTAGAAAACACTGCTAGAATGACTCTTGGAGAAGACATGCTGTCTGCTTAGATACACAGATATTTTTTAGCGGTGCAGACCACCAAACAAGAGGAAGAAGAGATGGCTTCATATTTCTTTACCAATAAGGAGCCTTCTGACCCTGAAACATCTCCTGCACCCCCTCTTGTGAAATTTAGCCACACATATCAAGAGGTGGACAGAAGACGAAAACAAAATAAGAAAATTAAGGTTTTGTAAAAATGGAGGCTTGGCGCCGTACTATCTAACCCACTAATGCCATTATGGTAAATATAGTTGTGCATATGGTTATAAAAATGTTGTACATAGCAGTGACATGGGCAGATATTATCTCTAATCACCCACCTCCAGTTTAACAGCCAGGTTTGTAGGCGTTTTTTTTCTCCTAATACTGAACCAATTGGTAAAGTATACACATGTTCACAAAGTGCTGCACTAATGTTACATTCAATGTTCAGGCTGTGCTAATGCATTGGTTTCAATCATTTTTCCCATGGAAAGTGTTTTTAAGTGTGGGCTGAATTAAGCCTATATAATAGGGGTGCTACATGCTCTTTTGCAATATAATAAGGTATAATGCATCAAGATTGCTATACAGGCAGAACATATGAAGTATGGAATGACTTTGTATTTTAGAGTGATGTTTAAAAATTCATTTTATTTGTTATTATTAAGTTTATTGCTCATAAAGTTCTATATCGATTTTGGCAATTCCTATTTAGTATAGATTTTCAGTGGACAAAGAAATCATATACTAGGAGTTGTAGTATTATAGAAAATTTGAAAATTTCACTGGAGAGCTTGCACATGGTCATATTTCTTAAGTTCATGGTTCTCAGAAGGATTATTATAGCTCAGAGTGCTATAGTTCTAGATCTGAGCAAACCTACATTTCATGGTGAAGCCTTATATGCCTGCAGCATTATGATTATGCATTCAGTCATTGTAGCAGCTGCCAATGTAAAGTTACATGGAAGTTCACCGAATGCCAAATAGATTAAAAAAAGATGAAAATGTAAAATCTAAACCTGCAAGAAAATAATTGACTGTTGCTTTATAGCCTATAATTATTGCCAGATTTTGTCTTCTTTATGGTTTACACATGCTAGTACACTGATCCATGGCCATCAGGGAAGGATGCTTACAAATTACATCATATTGGTAATATCTTTGTTTCAATATATATATATATATATATATATATATATATATATATATTTAATAATTTTTTTGCCTTCATTCTTTTAAGACCTTGGTTGATTTTTGTAAAGAAGGGTCCCAAAGAAGTGAAGTTTTTCTATGCTATAGAGAAACATTTAGAAATGTTTATTGTGCCTAATCAGTACCATGAAATCATGTACCCTTTGACTTGAATTTCTCCTGAAAAATAGCAATGCACTTTCTGGAATGTGAGTGTCCCTTGGCAAGCCTGTGGCTACAGCCTCATAGCTGTAAATCGGCAGTGTGGGATCCAAGGCACTGCTCCCTCTGACTTCTAGCCTTGAGAGATTTGGAGTGAGATTTGTGATGTCACTGCTGTGCTGCTCACTATTCTCCATGCTGTAGGTTTTTATGTGGGGATGCAAAACCAGTAATAGGGAAAAGATCAGCTGTGGAAAGTAAATACTGGCGACTGTGTTATTTAGCCTATGCCTGTCTTCTTTGGGCACAGATTTTGATGTTGTTTGCCTCTTTAAAATGATTTTATATATTTGTTAATATATCTAAATTAGATTTAGATTTACATCTTTAAACCTAATTTTAAAGACAAGTCCATCCAAGCAGCAGCAGCAGCATGCCATCATTGAGTAGTGCTGCGATGATCATGATATTGTATGATGATGTATGACGATGTGTATGATCATAGTCTCAAAGCAGCCTGTGGTTCTTTTAAATGCATCAATGATTATTCATTTAGGACGCATGAAGCATTTTGGCAGCTTTTGAAGAGCTTAGACAAGGTGGGGATCGGTGAAGCAATCCCTCTCGTTTTTTTCCTGATGCATGCACCAGACACTGGAGACAAAACAGCAGTGGCCAGGTCTATCTGCAGGTAGCACTCACAGCCAATGTCTGAACCACATGACTACTGGCTATATTAGATCCAGAGCTCATGTGGAAACTTTAAAAAATGAGGACGCCACAAACTATTGGGTGTCCAGGACTATTGGGTGCCCTGCAAAAGTGATGGGAGAAATTCACCCCTTTTTAACAAATGAAACCACCAAGCTCCTCATTCACTCCCTTGTTATATCTCGCCTTGACTATTGCAACTCCCTTCTCATTGGCCTGCCTCTCCATAGGCTATCTCCTCTTCAGTCTATCATGAATGCTGCTGCCAGACTTATCCACCTTACCAACCGCTCAGTGTCTGCCAACCCTCTCCTCCAATCCCTACACTGGCTCCCAATCACCCAGCAAATTAAATTCAAAATACTAACCACAACATACAAAGCCATTCACAACTCTGCCCCGAGCTACATAACCAATCTTGTCTCCAAATATCACCCAAATCGTCCCCTCCGTTCTTCTCAAGACCTCCTACTCTCAAGCTTTCTCATCTCCTCCTCCCATACTCGTCTCCAGGATTTCTCCAGAGCCTCTCCAATCCTCTGGAACTTGCTATCTCCACTGGTCCGGCTATCCCCTACTCTTGCTACCTTCAGTCGATCCCTGAAAACTCATCTATTCAGGGAAGCCTATCATGTCTCAAACTAATCTCCTACCACTTCCATCAGCTCATTCCCGACAGTTATAACCTTTTGTACCACCTGCCCCACCCTATTAGATTGTAAGTTCTTCTGAGCAGGGTCCTCTTAATCCTCTTGTATTTTATTGTATTGTAACTGTATTGTCTCCTTTTTATATTGTAAAGTGCTACATAAATTGCTGGCGCTATATAAATCCTGAATCATAATAATAATAATTGGGTGTCCAGGACTATTGGGTGCCCTGAAAAAGTGATGGGAGAAAAATGACCAAGTAGTCCATCGAGTCTGCCTGCTTTTTTTTCTATACCTGTTTTAGTTTTCATTTGTTTCTTTTTTGTTAACTTTTTTGCCTGAGTATAGATCTATGTTTGTCCCAAGTATGCTTGAAGCCATTTATTGTTGACAGACTCACTAACTCTACTGGAGTTCAGTACAACAATACTTTCTAAGATTAGTTTTGAGTTCACATCTCCGTGTTCTTGATATTGATTTCATATTTTTGTTATACAGTGGGTATATAAAAGAATCACCTCCCTTTAAAATAATCACATGTTGTTGCTTTGCAGCCTGAAATGAAGACAGATGTAGTTTTTGTTTTATCCAGCTGTAATTACTCAGTGCAACTTAGTGCCAGTTCACACTGAGGCAGCACAACTTGCAGCGCGACTGCCTCAGGTGACCTGAACACGACAGCAGTGGCGACTTACAAAACGACTTCTCTATAGAAGTCAATGCAAGTCGCCTCAAGTAGCCACCAAAGTCGTACAGCAACCTTTTTCTAAGTCGCTTCCATTGTACAGAACGGGACGCGACTTGTCAGGTGGCTAAGTTGTCTGACAAGTTGTCCCAGTGTGAACCGGCTCTTATAACATCAAAGTGAAAGATATACAGTGTGTTGAAAAAGTATCCATTTCCCTAGAAATTTTCCACATTTTCTCATGTTACAACCATAAACGTAAATGTATTTTATTGTGATTTTATGTAATAGACCAACACAAAGTGGCACATAATTGTGAAGTGAAGAAAAATTAAAAATGATTTTCAAAACCTTTTACAAATAAATATCTGAAAAATTCAGTCCCCTTTACTCTGATACCCCTAACTAAAATCTAATGAAACCAATTGCCTTCAGAAGTCACCTAATTAAATAATAGAGTCCACTTGTGTGTAATTTAATCTCAGTATAAATACAGCTGTTATATGAAGCCCTCAGATGTTTGTTAGAGAACTTTAGTGAACAAACAGCATAATGAAGGCCAAAAAACACACCAGACAGGTCAGGGATAAAGTTGTGGAGACGTTTAAAGCAGGGTTAGGTTATAAAAAAATATCCCAAGCTTTGAAAATCTCATGGAGCACTGTTTAAGCCATAATCCAAAAATAGAAAGAGTATGGCACATCTGCAAACCTACCAAGAAATGGCCATCCAAGCAGCCAAGAGGCCCATGGTAACTCTGGAGGAGCTGCAGAGATCCACAGCTCAGGTGGGAGAATCTGTCCACAGGACAACAATTAGTCATGCACTGCACAAATCTGGCCTATATGGAAGAGTCCAAGAAGAAAGCCATTGTTGAAAGCAAGCCATAATAAGTCCTGTTTGCAGTTTGTGAGAAGCAATGTGGGGGACACAGTAAACATGTGGAAGAGCCTGCTCCGGTCAGATGAGACCAAAATTGAACTTTTTGGGCTAAAAACTAAAAGCTATGTGTGGCAGAAAACTAACATTGCACATCATCCTGAACACACCACACATGCTTTTCTTCAGAAGGGACATGGAAACTGATCAGGGTTGATGGGAAGATGGATGTAGCCAAATACAGGGCAATCTTAGAAGAAAACCTGTAAGAGTATTCAAAAGACTTGAGACTGCGGTGGAGGTTTACCTTCTAGCAGGACACCAACCCTAAGCATACAGCCAGAGCTACAATGGAATGGTTTAGATCAAAGCATATTCATGTGTTAGAATGGCCCAGTCAAAGTCCAGACCTAAATCCAATTGAGAATCTGTAGCAAAACTTGAAAATTGCTGTTCAATGATGCTCTCCATCCAATCTGACAGAGCTTGAGCTATTTTTCAAAGAAGAATGGGCAAAAATGTCACTCTCTAGATGTGCACAGCTGGTAAAGACATAACCAAATAGACTTGCAGCTGTAATTGCAGCAAAAGAGGGTTCTACAAAGTCTTGACTCGGGGGGGGGGGGGGGGGGGCTGAATACAAATGCACGCCACACATTTCACATATTTATTTGTAAAATAGAATCATTGAGTTGGAAAAAGGATTACCCCCTTGTGTCAGTATTTTGTTGAACTACCTTTTGCTTTTATTACCTTTAGTCTGTTGGGATATGTCTCTACTAAGACCCCTTTCACACCACACCGCCCATAGCGTCAGCGGTAAAACGCAGTTATTTTTAGCGGGGTTTAACCGCCGGATTTGCGGCGCATTTCAGCCACTAGCGGGGCGATTTTACCCCTGCTAGCGGCCGAGAAAGGGTTAAAACCGCCGGCAATATGCCGCAATGGTGGCGTTATGCCGGCGGTATTACAGCGCTGCCCCATTGATTTCAATAGGAAGCAGCGGTGGAGGAGCTGTAAACACACCGCTCCTTCACCGCTCCAAAGAAGCTGCTGGCAGGACTTTTCCTGACGTCCTGCCAGCGCACTGCTGCAGTGTGAAAGCCCTCATGGCTTTCACACTACAGACAATGGTGCAGCTTTTTTAGGGTGGATTGCAGGCGCTATTTCTAACGCTATAGTGCCTGCAAAATGCCCTTGGTGTGAAAGGGGTCAAACTTTACACATCTAGACTTTGCAGTATTTGCCCACTCTTCTTTGCAGAACTGCTCAAGTTCAGTTAAATTTGATGGTGACTGTTTGTGGACTGCAGTCTTCAAGTCATTCCACAGATTTTCAATGGGGTTTAAGTCTGGCCTCTGATTATGAAATATAACAATTGCGGAGGGCTGCACATCAAAAAAATCCTCTTCATCATTAGCCCCATTCTGATCTCTGGCAAGGCAATGCAAGGACATTCACCTTTTTCTCTTTTAATTATGTGGTCATTTTTGCTTTGTGCAACATGTAAGTTTTCCCAGTGCACCAACCAAAACTCTTGGTCATCTGTACTGAATTGGACCCAGCTGTGGACATTACCATTTTTTAATTGCATTTTAACCATCAATCAAATATATGAGGCTTCTGTAAGAAAGTGTGTAGTACTCTTTTCCTGGCCTAGGGTCTGCAAAGAGAAATGTCAAGAGATTGTATCTTTGAATATATCCATGGGTGTTAATAGAGCTGCAGCTCCTTAGTATTCCAAATTCATTGTTGTAGTTTTCCTTTTCAAGCCATAGGTCTAGTCACATGAGACCTTTTTGAAGAAGTCCTCAGTATTCCTCCATCTTGGTCTGTTATCTCTCTTCTCAAAAATACAATTCCTCTGTGGGACCAGATAGTGCTTTGGCATACCTTTCCTGCAAACTTGCTAAGCAAGAGGCCCCCTGTAGAACTGGCTTAACAACCTAGATGCCATTAAACATTGGCATAGTTGATAGGATATGGTAGCTAAGACTAAGGCCCATAAGGGTAGAAACGCATCAGATTTACTTTGTGTATTGAATCTTATTGTATTTCTATGGGTATGGAATAAAGAAGATTTTATGTGCATTGTAATACCCAGACACCGACCTTTTGATTTGTGATAGTCGACAGGATAGGCTAAGCCTGAGAAGGATGAATGCCTGAGTATCCAGTTATTCAGTGATTGGTGAACCACACCTTGTGCAGAAAGTATGGTATTTTAGTCTGAGAAGAGCTAGAGCACATTACACCATGATGTCAACCTCAGATAATAAGACCATGATGTTTTGGCCTGTGAATCCCTTTGCTATATGTCTCAGACAGCCAGTGAAAGCTCAAGTGGCTCCCTTATGAGATATCTAAACAGGTACAGCCCAGAATTTCCTCCTGGGAGTATTGTCCAATATGTGGACCTTTTATATTTGAGCTTCAGCTTGAGAGAGGATCAGCCTGCAATGGTCTGCTGGTGGGCGATAGCCAATGACCTTCACTGCATTTGATGATCCAGCCAAGGGGTATGGAAATTGTCAGCCCTGCTAGCCCATTGGTGGACTTAAGGACTCTGTCTCCTCGTAAACCACTAGTATGCAGAACAAGGTTTGGCAGGGGTCCTGGTGTGGAGGTAGTCCTGGAAGAGTTAAAATTTGCAGAGGACAGTCTTCTTGATTGGACTTTGTTCCTGACACGAGATTTTTTCAAGAGATTTCCCCTGCTGTGGAGGGTAAGAGCTCTGGAAGCTCTTTGGGAGAATTCATTGGTGGCTCACTTTAATCATAATGAATCAGTCTTGGATTACTAATGACTACAAAACACCTGCTGCTGAAGCTACAGACTAAACGTACACTAAACCTTCTTAAAAAACACAATGTTTGGGCAACTGCACTACAGCTGCCAAAACTCTAATGTTTGCTGCAGGATACATTTTGCATTGCACCTTAAAGTTTGCAATGTATTCTATTACTCCAACACTGGTATGCCGCGTACACGCGATCGGACATTCCAACAACGAAATCCTGGGATTTATTTCTGACGGATGTTGGCTCAAACCTGTCTTGCATACACACGGTCGCACAAATGTTGTCAGAAATTCCGATTGTTGAGAACACGCTGATGTATAAGACGTATGATGGCACTATATAGAGGTAGTTCAATAGCCAGTGTGGCATCCTTTGGGCTCCTTCTGCTAATCTCATGTTTATCTTGTGTTAGTAGAAGTTTGGTGAGAGACGAGTCACTCTTTTCAGCCTTGTGCTTTTCAGATCGTTACTGCTCTTCAGTTTGTGCTTGTGGGTTCGTATCTGGTTTTCAGTGTGTGTAGTCAGTTCGTATCTGGTTTTCAGTGCATATTTTTATATTACGTATTTGATTTTCAGTGCGTTCTTGTCTGCTTGTTTCTGAATTTCAGCTCGCTCTTCTCAGGCCTTTCTGATTTTCAGTGCGTTCTGTTAGTTGGTTCTGACCAGCCAACCATTTTGAAGCCATGTTGCTGGTACGTACTCATCATAGAGTTCGTGCTGTGCAGGGGCTTGGTTTTGGGGTTCTTACTTTGACCCAAGCCCAGCCCATGAACAGGGGGAGGAGAAGTTCATGGATGAAGAATTGGTTGCTCCAGCATGACCAATTCTCGCACATGCCTTTGTAGCAGGAGATCCGTGAGAATAATTTTGATGATTTCAGGAATTATCTCTGGATGACGGACCCATTTTTCACCGTCTTATGAAGCTGGACACCTGCATGCGGCAAGCCATCACTCCCGAGCAGAGGCTCATCACCACCTTGCAGTACTTGGCGACGGGGAGAAATCTGCAGGACATCAGGTTCTCGACAGGCATCTCCCCCCAGGCTCTGGGAATAATTATTCCAGAGGCCTGTTCTGCCATCATACGGGTCCTGCAAAAGGACTATATTAAGGTAAGATTTCTCCTTTAACATCACATTATATGTATTTAAATGTATTTTTTAAATAAATTTGTATTTTAAACTGAAAAATATTTCCTTTGATTTACTGCTTGTGTTTCTTTTAGCTGTCTCCCAGGTTATCCAAGGATATTTTTTTTTTTTGGCCATTTTCTTCAATAGTGCAAACGTAATTTCTTTGATACATGAGGTGACAATCTCTTCTTCAGCTTACTATTATGTTGTGGGTCTGCTACACACACACACACACACACCTTGTTTTTGTTGTTAATGTATGTAATACATTAATGATAAAGATATTCATAATTTTCAGAACCATGAATTATTTTTTTGGAGTGACAACAATGGCCCGATTGATGCAAATTATAAAGCACTGTGGGTGTTATTTACAAAAGGAAAATCCACTTTGCACTATAAGTGCACTGCAAAAGTGCACTGAAACCGCACTGAAAGTGCACTTGTAGTGCAAAGTGCATTTGCCTTTAATAAATAACCCCCATTGTCACTGTAAACACCAACTTAAGCAAAAAACTGCTATTGAGCATTGAAAGAAGAAGCCACACATTGTTGAATAGAAAATTTTTTACTCGGAAAAGGATTTTTGAACAAACCAACATATTTTTGGAATAAAAATTTTTTTTTGGACAGTAGAAATATCCTTGTTTGTAGTAAACAGGCATGTTTTTAAAACCATAAAACAATACACTACTCGGGAACTTACACAGTTCAACTTTGATAAATTGAAGGCAATATCAGACATCATTAGTATGTCCAAACTGTGTTGATATTGCCTTCATCAGATGGGGTAATGTCACCACTGTAAAAGCCAAATTTTGAAGATGCACACAAATTGAGAGTCAAAATGGGGATTTCCCTCCTGATCCCATGCCTTAGGTCAACATGTGCTAGCTCCCATCATGGGGGATCAACGGACGTGTTTTGGAAGTGGAACCCCTTCCTCTCAGCTACTTTAGTTGCAAGGAAGGGGTTGCACCCACAAAATGCATACATTGATATCCTGTGATGGCAGAGAGCACATGTTGACACACTGTGTGTATCTTCAAAATTTTGCTTTCAACATTTTTTAGAAAAGTTAGAAAAATAAAACCAATTACAAAAAATTTGGTGTGTTTTATATTCTGCCTAAAACATCAGTGATGTTTTTGAGTCTTTTTTCCACATCATTAATGTCTTCCTTGATCTTCTGTAAATCCTGATTGCACACCATGATCTCCCTGGTGAGGATCTGTGCACTTGCACTTTTGAAATGTGTTTCTTCTTCCACAACATCCACATCACCTAAAATAAAAAAAACACACCATGTTATAAATATGCAGGTATACATCTATTACCTGAAGCTGTGGTCTCAGACACTCACCTGTTGTGGTCACCATTTCGCCCAAATCATAAACCTCTCCTTCCTCCACATCCTGAGGTTGTGGTTTAGGGATTTCCCCTTCTTTAGGAGATTGTGGGCCCCTGGTGTCCTCTGACGTCCCTAGTCTTTTCTCCCCTATGTGAATAAAATGGAAAATTCCTATCAAAATACTTACCGAAATTTTCCTTTCCTGATGGACTCCATGGCAGCAACGTGTGGGTTAAGTCCCGCCTCCACTACCCATAGGACACTACTCCCATAAATCTTTGCTCCCTGCCCCTGGCCGTGTTCGGTAACTAGCCTACTCCAGCCATTTTGGGAGGGAACTCCTGCTGCCATGGAGTCCATCAGGAAAGGAAAATTACGGTAAGTATTTTGATAGGAATTTTCCATTTTCCTGACAGACTCCATGGCAGCAACGTGTGGGAAATAACTCGCCAAACACACCCGGGTGGGCAAAAAATGCTGAACAAAAGATTTATTTAACACTGTCGGCCGACAGGACTTTCAAACCAAAATCAACAGAGGATAAAGAAGCTGGCTCAACACAATAGTGAGACATGAAAGTATGAATAGAAGACCAGGAGGCCGCTCTGCAGATTACATCAGGTGCAACGTGGCGTGAAGCCGCCCATGAGGTTGAGAGACTTCTGGTAGAGTGAGCTGTAACCGCCTCAGGAGGAGCCAAGCCCTTCTCTCTATAAGCCCATTGAATTGCTTGAACCACCCCAGCAGCGATGGATCTAACGGAGGCCTTAGCGCCTCTACTTTTCCCGTTAAATAGCACGAAGAGGAAGTCAGATTAACGAAAAGAAGCTGTAATATCCAGATATTGTTTTAGAGTAACTCCCAAATCGAGTGGATGTGGATCTTGACTTCCAGCAGAATTGAAGGTAGGAAGAGTGATTTCCTGGTTTTCATGGAAAACAGAGGTCACCTTGGGATTTGTCCCCAACATCGGAATTAGGACCACCCTATCTGGAAAGAAGGTGAGAAAAGGTTCCTTTGCACCTAGAGACTGAATTTCGGAGATTCTCTTCGCCGAGGTTATGGCTACCAGAAAAGAGGTTTTAAGGGTTAATTCTCTGATTGAGAGCGTTCTGTCAAGTTGAGAGAAGAAATCTAGAACCAATGGAAGATCCCATTTGGGGAATCTAGGCTTCCTTTGTGGCCTAAGCCTGACTGCTCCTTTGAAGAATTGTTGGACCAAGGGATGATTGGCCCATGCGACTCCGGAAAAGGCTGAAATTGCTGAAACCTGGACCCGGAGAGAACTAACCGAAAGGGAGATATCCAATCCCGATTGCAAGAAGCTTAAGACGTCCCGGACTGTCAGGGTATTACAGGAACTGGATCTTGAAGACAAGTGATCTGCAAACTTCGCCCAAATTCTCTCATATACCCGGTTAGTACTGCTTCTTCGAGCACTAAGAAGAGTGGGAATGACTTCTTCAGGACAGCCTAAAGCCTTCAACCGTCCCCTTTCAAAAACCAAGCCTTTAGGCGCAGGGGATCCGGGCAAGGATGTAATCTCGACCCTTGAGACAGAAGGTCTGGCCTGGATGGTAAAGGAATTGGATCCCTGACACTGAGGAGCATCAGAAGCGGAAACCAGGGTCTGTTGGGCCAATAAGGGATTATGGCTATCACTTCTGCTGTCTCTGACCTGAGTCTCCTCAGGAACTGATGAATAATAGGAGTTGGGGGAAAGGCATAGGCCTTGTGGAACCACCATTTCTCCGTCAAGGCATCCACCCCGTAGGCTTGAGGATCCCTGTACCTTGAATAATACTTCTCTAGTTTTTTGTTGCAAGGGGAGGCAAACAGGTCGACTTCTGGGGAGAACCCCATTGTCAGGATCCAGCTGAACACTTCCTCGTGGAGAGACCACTCGTTGTTGTCCAGAAGTATCCGGGAAAGAAAGTCTGCCTGAACGTTCTGAATCCCTGGGACATAAGATGCTGTCAGATCCTTCAAGTTCCTCTGAGCCCAGGTCATGATCGGTTCCACCTCCTGGAGAAGGGATAGACTTCGGGTACCCCCTTGCCTTCTTATGTACGCCACTGCTGTGGTATTGTCTAGCCTGAGAGAGACCGAGGCTCCTGAAATCAGATGCCGAAAGGCTAGCAGAGCTTGAAAGGCTGCCCTTAACTCCAGGATGTTCGACACCGTCCCTCTGGAGGGGAGAATCCAGGTGCCCTGAGCCATTTCCGCCAGACAGTGGGCGCCCCAACCCCTGTTGCTGGCATCTGTTGTTATGGTGACCCATGAGATGGGGAGAATGGAATGGCAGTTGCAGAGATTTTCCCGTTGGAGCCACCACAGAAGGGAATTCCTCATGGATAAGGTGATCCGAATCAGCTGGGTTTTGCTGCCTGACCATTGAAGAAGGAAACCCCTCTGAAAGGGCCTCATCCTCCACTGTGACCACCTCACCATCGGAATTGTCGCTACCATAGTGCCTATAATTTTCAGGCACTGGAGAGCCTGGAGATGAGAGGCAGAGAGGGCTGGACGGATTCTGTCCCTGACCACTGACAACTTCTCTTCTGGCAATGAGATGGTGCCTCTGACAGTGTTGAATAGGGCCCCTAAGAACACCAGCCGCTGAGATGGGACCAGCTGGCTCTTCTCCAAGTTCAAGATCCACCCGAATTCCTGTAGGGTGGAGATGACCTGCTTCCTGTGTACCAGAAGTTGATCCTTGTCTTGAGCCAACAACAGAAGGTCGTCTAGGTAGTGATGTAGACGAATCCCTTTGGTTCTCAGGAGAGCTACCACTGCCAACAATACTTTTGAAAATACACGAGGAGAAGTTGATAGCCCGAAGGGAAGGCAAGTAAACTGAAAATGGCTTTCGCCCACGGAGAAGCGGAGATACTGCTGGTAATTTTCTGCAACTGGGACATGAAAATAGGCGTCCTTGAGGTCTATGGAGACCATCCAGTCCCCTGCTTGGACCGATTGTTGAATTGTGGATAAAGACTCCATCTTGAATTTTTCTTTTTTGATAAAACTGTTCAAGTGGGTTAGATCTATGACCGGCCTCCAGGCCCCGCTCTTTTTCCGGACCATAAACAAAGGAGAGTAGATTCCCATGCCTCGCTGAATGACTGGAACATGGATAATGGCGCCTTGAGCCAACAAAGATTCCACGTAGGCTAGAAGAATTAGCCTTTTTTCGTCTGAGGCTGGGAGAGAGGTGGGGACCCATCTGAGTCTGGGAGATTCCTTGAAGGTCCAAACATGACCTGAGGAGACTGTCTTGATGGTCCAGAAGTCTTGGATCGAGGCCGCCCAGACATGGCGAAAGTGGAAAAGACGAGCCCCCACCTGCCCTGTCTGAGCGGGCCCAACCTCAAAAGGATTTAGTTGGTTCCCTCTCTCCCTTCAAATCACTTTTTGTAGATTTTTTAAAAGAGGATTGTCTTGATTTCCAGGACCTGGAAAATTCACGGCCTGGTCTGTAACTGCGAGCTTCCCTGGCTCGTTCCTGGTACTGTCTCTTTGGAAAAGACCTTCTCTGGGCTTGCAAACGCCGGTCCTGGGGGAGGAACCCCGACTTTCCACCAGTGGCTCGGGTAATAGCCTCATCCAACTTATTGCCGAAAAGGGAGGACCCTTCAAAGGGGATGCGGCACCATACTTGTTTTGAGGCTGGGTCTGCCAGCCAGGGGCGGAGCCAAAGAGCCCGCTTAGCCGTAACAGAAGAAAGCATCACCCGAGCCACCAGGCGTATAATGTCGATAGAGGCCTCCCCAAGAAAGGCGGAGGCCAGCCTAAGCTCTTGGATAGGCGAGCTCTTAGCTGTATCTTCAGAGATATTTCTAAGTGTCTCATCTACACTATCTGTCCATATCTCCATTGCTTTGGACATAGCGGCCAGAGCCAACGCTGGCTTACAGGCCATTCCTGCTGTGAGATACACTCTCTTCAAATCAGCATCAATTCGTCTGTCCAGAATGTCCTTAAAAGACACGGTATCCTCTAAGGGAAGTGTGACATGTTTCACCAGCCGCATGACTGCTGCGTCTACCAACGGTGCTGACTCCAAATGCTTCACCTCTTCTTCATTGAAAGGATAGAGTTTCGAAACCTTTGATAGCATGGAATTTTTCTTCTCCACCTTGCCCCATTCATCTGTGATAATCTCACCTAGCTCAGAAATAAAAGGAAAATTAATCCGTTCCTTCTTTAATTGCTTAAAGAATTTTCTTTGTTTGGAAGGAGCAGCCACAGAATCTTCCCAGTTCAGTGTCTCTTTAACAGCTCTGACCAGAGGAGGCAGTAGAGCGAAATCAAAGCCCACACAGGGATCACTTTTATCAGAGTCACTGTCAGATATGGCAGCTGAGGGGTGGCTATGCGCAGAGGATTCCCAAGTATCCTGCAGCTGAGTCTCCCTTCCTGGAGAAAGTGGCAGCTCTGCCGGGGGAACATAGGACTGGCCCTCAATATTTCTGAGGGACTCCTTAACAACTTTCTCCACCAGGGTTTTAAGTTGTTGATCCGCGTCACCCCTTTCATTAGAAGCCTTGGCATAGCAAGGATCGCATAAAGATTTTCCTGCCGGTACAAGAGCTCTGCACCCCCAACAAGCACTAGCTGAGTGACTAGATTGAGTCCTCGAGGAGTGCGATCTTTCTTCACTACGGTGTCCTGATTTTGAGGAGGAACCATAATGTTTAGATTTGGAAGAGGAGTGCCGGTGATGCGACTTGGAGGAGTCGCTCCCTCTATGAGAGTTGCGATGCTGTTCTGACCTGGAAGGGCTGAAAAAGACACAAGACAAGAAACCACAAGAGACAAGACATCAGGACAGAGCTAACAGATACATACCCCTCCCCCACCAGACCTTCAGGTGATCATTAGAAATACCTTTTATGAGAGGGCTGGCCACAAGCAGGCGGTAAGGAATCCATGTCCTCAGCGATATCCATACGCGCTGAAAGATGACAAGGGATCAGTGCAAGGGACAGGGAAGGGATAGCCTCCCTATCCCAGAATGCCACTTACCAGTGGATGCAACACAGAGGCAGGGGGAAGTCACCGCAACAGCCCGCAAGCATTCCCAAAGCTTGCAGACAAATTCCACATTTAAATAGCCCGCCCCTGTGATGTCACCGCCGTGCCTGTGCGCATGCGCGAAACAGCGGCATTTTGCCGCTATCGCGCATGCGCGAAACCAAGCCTCGATCTCAACCGCGTTCGCGCATGCGCAGTACGGCCGAAAACGCAAACCCGGAAGTAGAACGGCGGCTGGAACGCGGAAGAACCAGCCGCCATGCCTGCACATACAAACAAACAGAAACAAACGAAGACAAATAATAAGATACAAAAACTGCTGCCATAAAGAACTTTTAGAACCTCTCACCACTCCCACCACGATCGATCACTCGGCCGAAGATAAGGTAAGATGACACCGGACTTTCCAGGGGGCAAAACAGGTCACCTGCTAATAGCTGGCTATCCGACCAATGCGCAGCCTGCCTGCCAGTGGCCAGGACATGTGGCTTCTTCACAGCGCCTCTTCCACTGCCCACTCCATACCCTGCTAATAGCTAGGGCTTAGCGGAGTAATGCGACTTTCCAGACCCAGAGTCGCAGACCGGCCGACCTCGATCGTGGGGATGATAAATCTTCAGGTAGGAAGACCACTTCTGGGTCCTTCGGAGGAGGACAAAAAAAGAACACGGCCAGGGGCAGGGAGCAAAGATTTATGGGAGTAGTGTCCTATGGGTAGTGGAGGCGGGACTTAACCCACACGTTGCTGCCATGGAGTCTGTCAGGAAAAAAAGGTATACTTAGCACACAGATATTTGAAGGCAGAAATAGGAATATGAAACATTGCTTGGAAGTAATGTAGAGTTGTCTGTTTTGGCAGTAGTTCCAAGCTGAAGACATTTTTTTCCCTTACAAAAGCTGGAATACTTACCTGTTTTGGTAAAGTTTCATAGATGGAGACAAAGTATCCACTGGGGCACCTGTGTGGGGCACCCTAAAAAGTTCTGGTGTCCCACACTAGTGCTCCTGCGTCCAGATGTGTAAACAGCTGCTGAGTGTCCTCTCCTTACACTGAATCAAGTTTGCATTTCTAGTTACAAACTCATCTAGACAACAATGTACTAAATTTCTTTGAATACAAATAGGCCTGAACAAATATAGTTAACCTGCATCTGCTAAAACCATCGTATTAGTGGGCGAACGAACAATGTTTACTACGAACGACTACTGTGCCCACGAACCTGAAACTTGCCATTTTAAATTGTACAACAGTAAAGAAAAGCACATGGAGCAGCAAGAACGTAATAATAATAATAGGAACACACAACAAAATAATAGAATTTTTATAACAGCTTACCTGTAAAATCCTTTTCTTTGAAATACATCATGGGACACGGAGCCATAGTAGTTACTATGTGGGTTATAGGCCACCTTCAGGTGATGGACACTGACACGCCCTAAGACAAAAAATTCCCTCCTTATATAACCCCTCCCACTACTGGGAGTAACTCAGTTTTTTCGCCAGTGTCTAAGGTGTTGGTCACGAGTAAAGATGTGCTGTGCTGAGCTCCACTGGAGCAAACCTTGCTGGAGCTAGCCATGCTGATTGGATCCATTCAAAGTGTCTCTTCTGGCCACATTGAATGATACCTGGGCCTCGTATCCAAATAAACAAGGTTTTGCCTGTGAATGCTTCTCTTTTTAGAGAGCCGGACCCCGGGATCCAGTACTTTTTGGTAGTAAGGCCATAAAGTTTTACTGGCTGGGTGCTGTTGCAGGTCCAGGATTGTGAACATGCTGGAAACAGCGCTGTCAGAGAGCTGAAATGCTTCCTCCTCCAGTCAGACAGCAGGACCTCTGGTAAGCCTGAGGGGTGTTTTTCTCCCCGCTTATCAACCCCCTGTGCTGACAGTCTCCCCCGCTTAGGGAAGGAGTGCTCAGAGTCTTTTCTTTAAAAAAAAAAGACAGGAAAACTAGCGCGATTAGCGTGCCGCTCAGCAGCTTGCAGCCCCCCCGAACCATGCTGTTTCTCGGTAGGTTGAGAGGCCCTGTAGTCCGCCACTTGCACAGGAAAGGCCTTACTTTTAAAAAGCGGAAAGAGCCATAGGCAATGCAGAAGGGGAGGTTTGTGTTCTCTGATGTCCAAACATGAGGAGGCAAGTTTTTAAAAATACTTACTTTTTTGCAGCACTTTCTTGATTCTTCTGTACTGATCTTGCTCCCTCAATTTGAGGTCTGACCATTGTTTTCTCATTTGATCCTTGGATCGCCATTCCCCAAAACTCCTGTGCAGGCTTTTCACAACTTTTGGGTTTGGGTAAGGTCCATGCTTCCTATCATAGTCAGCCCTCTTCAAGATGTCCACCATCCACACCATCTCTGCAAAGGACATATTTGAAGCCTTAAATCTCCTCCAGGATTGGGACGTTCATGGCTTCGGCTTTCGTCGTTGCTGCTGCCATCTTCATGCACTTGTTCTTTCTCCGCCATGTGCTCTCCCACTGTGCCGAAAGAGAAGGGGCGGGGAATATACTATAAAGAAGGTCAGGGGTGGACAGAGTTTAATGCATGTGCAGTGTATATAAAGCGGAACATGCCTGTCTCGTATGTACGATCTGTGAGCTGAGCAAGGAGTAGCGGAAGTGCCGATCATTCTAAAAAAGGTATAATTTTAAATTGTGGCATGGGGCATCAGATTATGTGAGTTTAGCCTGACATTAGGGTTTGCCTTGTGTTGTGTTTTGCCGATAAAATGGTTCGATTCAACGATCATGATTTCTTCGCCCAATTCATTGATTTGTACAGAGAGCTGCCCTGTCTTTGGCAGACAAAACACCCCTTTTATACAAACTGACTAAAGAGGAAGGCAGCACTGGATAAATTGCTGGAATTTGTGAAGCCGCAGATCCCCATGGCAGACATCAACTACTTGAAGTGCAAAATTGGTGGCCTGAAGAGCACTTATAGTAGGGAGCGCAAGAAGGTGCAGGATTCCATGAGATCAGGAGCAGCAGCAGATGGCGTTTATGTCCCCAGGCTGTGGTACTATGATAGACTGCGATTTCTGTCAGACCAGACTGAAATCAGGCTATTACTCTAAACCCTTCCTTCCATTCTTCCTTCTACTCTTCCTTCCACCCCAGCTGAGGTTTCCGTCTTCCAACCTGGGCCTTCCACCCAGGAAGAAGATGTGGAGGAGCCCAGCTTGAGTCAGGTATAGCATTGTTCAACATATTTCTCAAAATTGTGTGTGATTGATGAACAATAAACTAAAACTTTGTCTCTTTTTCATACACAGGAAAGCCTCAGCCAGGAGTAGGCTGTGGAAAGTGGCAGCCAGGAGGTGGTGGGGGAAAGTGGCAGCCAGGAGGTGGCGGGAGTAAGTGGCAGCCAGGAGGTGGTCTGGCCCAGTAGCCTGACCGAATTCCAGGTCACTCCCCTCGCCTTCAACAAAAAAGCCCAGGAAGGGGAAGAGCGTGGAGGAGTCAGCACTTGGGTTAATTCAGAAGGCTTCTGCTGCCTTCAGAACCCCCCAGTCTTCTTGAGGCCTATGCCTGCATGGCTGTCAACAAAATTCAGGAAATGGAGGTGGGCCAATGCCTCTTTTGTGAGAAAGTGATATATATGGCCCTAAATAAGGGGTTGAGGGGCGAACTCACAAGCAACCTATGTGAGTTGGACCATCCTCCTCCTCCACCTCCTCCACCTCCTGCCACAACTCCAACACCAGAGCTGCAGCCTGGAAGCAAACATGGAAGGAAGTGTGGAAGGAAGACAAGAGTGTGATGGCCCGGGTTCGGTCTGGTATGCCAAAGACGCAGGCTGTTGTAGGACCACAGCATGGGCACATATATGTCACCTGCTGCTGTTGCTGATCTTTCAGAGTCTTGGACCAGATTGTGCTCCCTATTAAATGGACTCCTCAGGCTTCCAATTTTGTAATTCAAATAGTTGATGTGTGCCCTGGGGTACAAAGGCTTTGCTAATTGCCCCAGTTTATCCAGTGTTGCCTTCCTCTTTATTTTGTTATGACCCCTTTATAAATGTGTATTTTTTTTCTTAAATCATTGGCTATGTGTTATAATTAAAAAAGGACAGTTTGTGAGTAGGCAGGTACATTTCAAAAATACAATGTCAAGTTAACAAGGGAAACCAACACCAACCAATCTCTTTGAGACTAAAAAATACAAGATAATAATGGTGTTGTGGTAACTTGACACACAAAACGAGAAAAAATGTTATGGGATCTTGATTTTTTTTTAAAAGGAGATAACTATAAACAAAAATTATAAACATTATTCTGGAAGTCTGGCGAAAAAATAAAAAAGAGTATTCAAGAGATCACAAGAAATAATAAAGAAATCAGTTTCAGAATTCAGATATTCAACAGAAATCTGTGTGAATATCAGCAGCAAAACAATTTCATAATTCTAGCATTATAAAGAAGAAGAGAATATAATGTGCAGCGTGACGAATGTGTGTCTCCATTACGAACGCTAGTTTTATCAGACTGAGCAATTCCATTTCGTACTTGATTCAGAGCAATGCGTGGAATTGTGTGTGTCAGAATTGTGTACACACGCTCGGAATTTATGACAACTGATTTTGTTGTCAGAAAATTTGAGAACCAGCTCTCAAAATTTTGTTGTCGGAAATTCCGACAAAAAAATTCTGATGGAGCCTACACACAGAATTTCTGACAACAAACTCCCATCGAAAATTTGTTGTCGGAAATTCCGACCGTGTGTACACGGCATAAGATTGGCACACAATGTTGCACAGCTGCACCTCAGCTGAAAATTTTCCAGTTTTCCGCTGGGTAAATCCTGCTTCGTGTATCAAAGTTTTCAGTCTATTCTGGCGCCCAGGGACTGTAATGCCCCGTACACACGAGAGGACTTATGTCCGACAGACTTCCAAAGGAGTTCCGCCGGAGTTCCGCCGGAGTTCCGACGGAGTTCTGACAGACTTTTCGGCCGAACGGACTTGGCCACACACGATCACACTAAACTCCGACGGATTCGAACGTGATGACGTACGACCTGACTCGAATAAGGAAGTTCATAGCCAGTAGCCAATAGCTGCCCTAGCGTCGGTTTTAGTCCGTCGGAGTAGCATACACACGAGCGGAGTTTTCGAAGGGGACCGGGTCCGGCGGAGTTCCTTCGGGAAAATTTGAAGCATGCTTTATTTCTAAAGTCCGTCAGACTTTGGCGAATCAAAAGTCCGTTGCAGCCCACACACGATCGGATAGTCTGACGGACTCGGTCCTTCGGACTTTGGATGTTGAAAAGTCCGCTCGTGTGTACGGGGCATAAGGGTTCCTCACAATTTTTCTGCAGCGAGACCTTGGTTGTCAATTTTTTAAATGCTGCAAGGTAAATTCTGCATTGCGCCTTGAAATATGCAACCTATTCTACCTATTCTGTTGCAGAGAAAGTCAATAATATTGGTGACTATTGTCTCTCAGGTTGCACACACTAATATTTATTTTATGGTAAAACCTGCCCCTCCTTTCTTGTGGCCTAACCAAGCTGCTTACATACTGTCGAGGCCCAGAACAATATTTTATTGTCTCCCAGATAATAGAAATGCGCTGAACAACCCCTTCCCCCCCCAATTTGGTTTGCGCCAGAACTCTCGAACATCGCAAAAGTTCAAACCCCAACTGCAAACCCCATTGAAGTCTACAGTGCCTTGAAAAAGTATTCAAACCCCTTGAAATTTTCCAAATTTTGTCATGTTACAACCAAAAACCTAAATGTATTTTGTTGGGGATATTATGTTATAGACCAACACAAAGTGGCACATATTTGTGAAGGGGTATGTATACTTTTTTAACCACTTCGGCCCTGAAAGGATTTACCCCCTTCCTGACCAGAGCACTTTTTGCGATATGGCACTACATCGCTTTAACTGACAACTGTGCGTTCGAGCGACGTTGCACCCGAACAAAATTGACGTCCTTTTTTTTCCACAAATAGAGCTTTCTTTTGGTGGTATTTGATGACCTCTACGTTTTTTATATTTTGTGCTATAAACAAAAAAAGAGCGTCAATTTTGAAAAAAAAAGCAATATTTTAAACTTTTTGCTATAATATCCCCCAAAAAATATAAAAACACAAATTTCTTCCTCAGTTTAGGTCGATATGTATTCTTCTACATATTTTTAGTAAAGAAAATCACAATAAGCGTATATTGATTGGTTTGCGCAAAAGTTATAGCGTCTACAAAATAGGGGATAGATTTATGGCATTTTTATTATTATTATTTTTTCACTTTTCACACTATTTTGGGACCAGTGACATTTATACAGCCATCAGTGCTATAAAAATTCACTGATTACTGTGTAAATGTCACTGGCAGGGAAGGGGTTAACACTAGGGGGCGATCAAGGGCTTAACTGTGTTCCCTAGTGTGTGTTCTAACTATGGGGGGAGGGGACCGTTCTAACTGTGGGGTGAGGGAACTTACTGGGTGATGAGAGCGATCTGTTATTTATACTTAGTATGAACAACAGATTGCTCTCCTCACCCCTGACAGCACGGAAATCTGTCTGTTTACATTGACAGTTCTCCATTCTTTCTCTGTGTGGAGCGATCGCGGGTGCCCGGCGGTCATCGCATTGGCTCCGACATTGCGTGCACGCGCCCCTTAGTGGTCAAAAGGAAAACGACGTACAGTTACGTCGGTTAGCCCAGAGGAGCCAACCTGTCGCAGTATAACTGTGGCGGCTGGTCAGGAAGGGGTTAAAGAAAAGAGATATTTTAAAACAGGTAATGAATAATGAGAGAAAAGATATGCTTTTTTCAGAAAAATTTTATAAATAGCAATACATATTATAATACATATTAATAACATATTATTGACAAAATACCTCAATATGCAAACTTTACTCTTTGCACTGAAATACTGGTGGTCCTAGGTAGGATCGGCTTCCTGTCCAAACTCCTGGCATCTAAATTAAAAGGAAAAATTAGTCTGCAATCTAAGCCCAGTGATTCTGGCTACAAACAAAGGCCTGTGCTTAGTTAAACAGGAAAACCTTTTGCTCCCATGCTATCCATAAGTAACTATGTCTACCGGTAATTCTTCCAACAGCTGCTTCTCATTTTCTAGTCAGGACAGCAAAAGCTGTAAATTTACACCTTCAGCTTGAGCGGATTTCAAGTATATTAACTCTTTCAACCCAAAAAATTCAAAGATTCCTTAAAAGCAAATCTGTTACAGGTAAAACTATGTTGAAGATTGCTAGAGCAGCCTGAAAGAATGTAGACATTTATTTGAACATTTTAATTTCACAATTTGCCAGGTAATCAACAGTAGAAAATCTGAGAATCTGGCACATTTTATTTTCATGCCTCTTAGCAGAAAATTGGATAGTCCCAGAACTCTGCGCTTGGATATTGCCAATAGCTAAAATCGGCACACCCAGAATGAGTTTAGTCTAATGTAACTAGATCTTCAGAATAACATCTGGGATACTCCCAAGTCTGGCTGAAGAAAACAGGTTTTTACTGGCTCAAGGGAAGTATATTTTTTTTATTGCAACAATTGGGTATACTGAAAGTAAAAACTATTCTTTTATTTTGTCACATTCAAGGGATTTCCCCTCATCTCTGGTCCTGTAGACACAACAGGAAGCAGGAGGAAATCTCTCCAAATGAAGGTAAATCTTTTCTGGGACAGTTGTCCCAACTGGAAGATTTTTTTTCTGTTCTGGTGACAGGTAAAATGTTGAATTTCCCCTCACTTTTCATCAAGACAATTAAAGAGAGTTATTCTCCTTATCAGGGATACAGTAAGAAACTGAGTTTGTTGGCAGACAAGGCAGTTCACGCATATGCACATATATGCATTTTAACTGAGAATTTAGCTGTTCCTCTTTAAAATACTAATTGTGCAAACAATCTGGCTAAAATAAATGCTACCTTACATCCTAACCATTTTGGTCCCAGTACCGCATTACCATTTTTTTCTTTTTAATTCCTTAAGGATTTTTTTTTTTAATGTAGCAAAATCTCTGGCCTCTTTAGGGCCAATAGTAGACATGTGCATACTGAAATATTTTGTTTTGGAATTTCGTTTTCATCCGAAAAATTATATATTATACTTATTTTGTTTTTCGTTAAAAATTGCATTCGCCCGAAAATCCAAATGAATTAAGGTTGAATCTGTCATTGAAGGCTTATGGTGTCTGTTGAATGTTCAAAGAAGATTCAACGGAGCAGCTAAACTGAATGACTCCGTATAGTTTAGCTGCTCCTTCGAATCTTCTTAGAACTTTCAACAGACACCATAAGCCAAAGATTTGACGTTTGTATGTTTTTCACTGCTTTGTCGAATCTTTGTGATTCATGTTGAATGTATATAGTTCAAACAGAAAATAGACTGGTGATAGTGATCACTGATCAGACAGGTAACAAGATAGGGTATATAGAATCTATATAGAATCTCAATATATAATATAGAATCTATAATAATAAATCCCCCCCCCCCCCCACAACAACACGGGCAGCCTCTGAGGCTATCACAACACTAGCAACACTAGTATCACTATCAGGTTCACAACACTAACACAATGGCAGCAGATTATTATGAAAAAGTTAAGTTGAACTGTAGCTTGCTTCACTACTGTTCTGCATCTTTGCTTATGCTTAATTGCTAAATAATTTAGGATCTCTGACAAACAGACCAGCTAAGATTGACTGTCTTCTGAAATGATTCAGTGTGTGTGTCTCTCTCTGCTAGCAGTTGTAAGTGAAAGTAAGTTGGCTGTACGTGTGTACTTAGTTCTAGCTATTTTACTGCTCCTCCTCTTCTTCCTCTAACATTCATCATCATCATTATTTTTATTTTACTTCCCCTCTGTCAAATCTTTTCTCGCTGTCAAATCTTTTCTCTCTGTCAAATCTTTTCTCTCTATGTAGAATAATCCTGGACCAATAGACTTAATGTTAGGCACATTCGACCACAGGTTAGATAGACACAGATTGTTATTGTCAACGTCATGTCGAATCTCCTATCTATATCGAACTGTTGTCACAACGAAAACGAAAATAAAGCAGTTTAGTCGGATCTTTCGTTTTTCAGATCCTGCACTTTCGTTATCGTTTGTTAAAACAATAACGAAAATACCTGAAATTTGGATGAAAATGCATTCGGGGGGCGTGGCTTGGCGCTGTTCCGAGATGGCCGCTTGATCCTTGAGCTCCCGTCCGAAAGACCCAGCAACGTTAGCACAGGCAAGTCTCAGCACGCTCTTTCCCCCTAACTTGTGCCCCCCGTCACCCCATCATGTCTGCGGCTAGAGCCCGATCGCCTCCGGAGCCCGACGCTCGCCCGCCCAGACATATCCCGGAGATCTTCAGATCTCGGCCTACTAGCAGCTCCCGAGCCGTGGCCTCGAGTGAGTCGCGATCGCACAGCAGAAGCCCGCTGCGCGACAGGCCTGACGCAAGCATCCGGGAATAACCAGCGATCAGCCTGGATGATCTGCGCAACGTTGCTGCCGACATCAAACACACGCTATCAGCTGCAATATCTGACCTGCGAGCTGACATCCATTCCATGACGCTGAGGGTAGATGAGATAGAAGCTGTGCAGACCCGCCATGATGTCTCCCTCTGCCAAGTTCAACAACTCACTGAGTCCCATGCAATACACCTAAGGGACATCAACAGACACATGGAGGACCTCGATAATCGAGGAAGACGCCGAAACCTGAGAGTGAGAGGCATACCAGAATCTTTAGACCCCAGCCTCCTGTCTCAAAGAGTTGTTCATATCTTCAACGATCTTCTTGAAAGGCCCCCGGACACCCCGATCGTATTTGAGCGTCTACACAGAGCTCTGCGCCCCAGAGGCCGTGACACCGACCCCCCGAGGGACGTAGTCTGCTGCTTGGTAGACTTTCCTCTAAAGGAAGAAATTTTACGTAAAGCTAGGGAAAGGAACCAGATTACCCATAGAGGTGTGTCCATCAAAATATTCCAGGACTTATCCAACATAACCCTTCAGCGTAGAAGGGAACTCAGACCACTGTTGGAAGTTTTGAGAAATAGAGCTATTCCATACCGTTGGAAGTACCCTTTCTGCCTGTCGGTCTCTCACCAAGGCCGCACAGAGAATCTGAGAGTCCCTGAAGACCTTGACCACTTCTGCTCTGCCCTTGACCTACCTTCCGTGGACCTACCAGATTGGTACAGCGATTTCAGATTGCCTACTCTCCACAGGGCAACCTCAATGGAGGGAATAGATGAAGCAAGTAATTATGCCATTGGGAAGCGCTGTAGGCTTGTACAACAACCTCCCCTCCCGCACTCGCCACAGAGGAATGCCACTCCACCAAGAAATGGCAGCCCCACTGCCTCGCCTGCCCACCGCAGACCTCGCCGTAGCTGAAGGATCTCTTACACCCACCCCAGTTTGATGAATGACACCTGTTGTTACTAATGCTGGTTACAGTTTTATTACCGCCCTGTTGTCACTATCCACGTAGCCCCTTCACCTGTGGACTCCCTTGCGTGCCGCTGATGACTTGCGACCGGCACATATACACCATGTAACTTTCCGGCCTACAGTGAGATCCCCTGTTTGACTCCCAAAGACTCCTCCTCCCACCTAACCATGCGAGGATGAAACCTATTCCACTTGCCAGGGAGTCCTCTCACGCCAAGATTGGGCACGCCCGTTTCTATCTGTTTCTACTCCTCTGATGCTTTAGACTCTTTGCATCGTTTTTGACTCCTCCCCCTCTGTACCTAATCAGAGACCTTCACAGTTGCCAAGGCCAAGGTTGAGATGCCTCCGTTTATTGTCAACTCCTGAATGCCCCTTGGGATCTTCATACATCTTCACCTCCACCAACCACTCGCCCTCATGGTACACCCTCCTTAACCCGCATCAGACGACCATGATCTCGGATCTGCAACTCCTTCAGACGGTGTACCCCTCAGACTGGTTACCACCTCCTCTCTCCTCCTCCCTCTTCCCGTTCTCCCTCATTTTATTTATTTATTTTTCTTTTTCTAATTCCGAATGCTTAGATTTCTATGCTCAACCATGGACTGTTTCGTGTGGAACCGCAACCTACCACCGAGTCGGGAGTGAGGTGTATGGTAAGAACAGCTTTTAACCCCATTGACCGATTGCAGCCATACCGTCACTCCATTTCCTGGTTGGGTACCCGATGGTAACAAGCCTTATCACATAGTGCTTACTCCTTGCTCCTGCAGGTTATCGAGTGACTCTTAAGACCTTATTAAACGTAACAGGTGAGGACAGGAGATCTTGGTAACAGGGAAAAGGGGGGGGGGGGAACCACATACTGAGAATACCCTAAGAAGGGTGACCTAATTTATGTTGTAGAACAGAAAGTAGAACAGAACTTGATAATTAGGAGGGGACTCCCGGGACCTGAAGTACAGGGATCACGTACAAGAACATGGGAGTAATGGACATTGAGGCTCTATATCAATAGTGTACAAATAGCTCCCCAAAGGGGGCACATTGTACTCCTATGAGTTGGCTACCCCCTCACTCCCGGCTCCATATAAGGCATTAATTTTCATTGTACTTTTACATATATTTCATGTGTCTCACAGGTGTAGTGGGCTTTGCATTTTCCTTTTTTATTTTTGCCTTGTATCTGTTTCACTTGTTAATGCATTCTGTTGTGTCATTCTGAATCTTGGTTTTTAGAATTTATTGACTCTCAGTTACCTACCGGAGACTATCATTGCTCTCTCCTAATGTACCCCAATCTTAAACTTTCCCCTTAACACAGCTCTATGTGCCTAGCTTACTTTGCTCATTTCCTTTCCATGATGCGACCAATCCCCCCCGTATGATCTTCACGAGCCCATGACCATTTCCGCTCTGGCCCCCCTCAGGATACCACTTTCTCCCACCATCATCACTTGCCTCCATACTAGTCCCTGACCTTATTACCTACCCCGGCCTTCGGGTTTTACTGACCAGATGCCGCTAGCTCATCTGCCATCTCTCTTCCCCGTATATCTCACGACGGGCCTACTACACCAAAGAATCTAAACCCTCTACCCATTGCCACAATTATCTGCCGATCATATGCCCCTTTAGGTCTGACCGTGACGGTGATCTCCCACGTCTCGTGTAACCTCGTCCGCCACCCCCAGGCAACGGACGTTGGTAGTCAGAGTTGACTCAACCGGTGCCTCTCTCAGAAGTTCCTAGGGGTTGACAGGTGCAACCCCCCACCGGTCCTTTCCTCCTCTTCCCTGTCCCTCTTTCCGGGTACACTCTCTCCCCGGAACCCCTTATACCCTTTCATACCCCTTGCCCCCCCCCCCCCCCTCCCTTTTATTTTTTTCTTTCTCTCTTCTCCTCTCGCTCCAGTTCCTCCCCTCTCCTGGGACCCCCCCCCCCCCTCGGAAAGCACTTTAAACAATCCTCACTTCCTACAAGATGCCACCGCTGTTACAAAGTCCCCAACGTTTATCATTAAAGCTGGTTTCTCTAAACGCCAAAGGCCTAAACACCCCAGAGAAACGTCACCAAACGTTGTCGCTGATGCAAAAACTGAAGGCAGATGTGGTCCTCCTTCAGGAAACCCATTTCAGTGCTAAATCTATCCCCAAACTGTCTAACCACGCTTTCCCCGTAGAATTCCACGCAATATGCCCTTCTTCTAAATGCAAAGGTGTCTCCATACTTCTCTCCAAGCACTTTGACCTCCAATTATCTGATACCCTAGCTGATGAGGATGGGAGATTCCTTTTTGTCAAAGGAACGTACAAAAATCGAATGTTCACCTTCGCTAACATATACAGCCCCAACACTTCCCAGGTTCCTTTCTTTAGGAAGGTAGTGCGCAAACTACACTCTTTCATGGAAGGAATGCTGATCCTCGGTGGCGACTTTAACACCCCCTTGGATCCTTTACTAGACACCTCTTCGGGGTCCTCCAGTCTGACATTCCGTGCTCTCAAACAAATTAAGAAAAGTCTCCAAGAGCTATTGCTTCATGACACATGGCGATCACTTTACCCCAAGGACAAAGATTTCACTTTTTTCTCCATCCCCCACAAAAAGTATTCCCGCATTGATTACCTTATGGTTTCCCAACAGAACTTACACAACCTGACCAAAGCCTCCTTGGAACCTATGACGATCTCGGATCATCACCCCATCACAGCCCTTTTCACCTTCCCTGAAAAGCTCGACCAGGCCAACATTTGGAGGCTAAATACGAGCATTCTATCTGACAAGTCCAGAGAAAAAGAAATTAGAGATTGCTTATCCCACTACTTTTCAGAAAATGATACTCCGGATGTCTCCCCCCTCATACAATGGGAGGCACATAAATGCGTAATAAGGGGCAAGTTTATTTCACTTGCAGCCGCCCTCAAAAAAGACAGAGCTGCCATACTGACTGACCTCTTTTCGAAACTCAGATCCCTTGAAACTCAACACAAGAAAACTCTAGCGTTAGACACCCATGCCGAACTAATAAACATCCGTACCCAGATCCACGACATCCTAGGATACCAAACTAGACGGAGATTCGCCCTATCCCGGAAGCTCTTCTACGAGCACGGGAACAAGTCAGGCCACCTCTTAGCACAAGCACTGCGAGTAAAAAAAGCCAAACAAACGGTCCATCGTATTCACTCCCCTACAGGTTCGGTCCATGAGACCAATACAGCTATAGCACAGGCGTTCAAGCGTTATTATACTTCCCTTTACAATCTTGACTCCACAAACCCGCAATCTTCAGATCCCCAAAAACGATTACACGACATTCAGACATATCTCGCCAAACTTCCACTTAAGACAATCCCTCCTGACACACTCCAATCCTTGGAAGCCCCGATCTCACCGGCAGAATGGTTACAAGCCTTAAAACAACTGAAACCGGGTAAGAGCCCTGGCCCCGATGGGCTGACCTCAGCGTACTACAAACTGTTTGCAGAAACACTTCAAACACCCTTTTTGAAGGCCTTCAATTCCACTCCCACCTCGAAATCCCTCCCCCGCGGTATTTTGGAAGCCCACATCACCGTCATACCCAAACCAGATAAGGACCCCACTTCCACCAGTAGCTATAGGCCAATTTCCCTACTTAATGTAGACGTCAAAATATTCGCCAAAATCCTCGCCAATAGATTCCTCCCATTCCTCCCGACTCTTATCTCCCAAGACCAAGTAGGTTTCGTCCCTGGACGCGAAGCAAGGGATAACACCCTGAAATCCATCAACTTACACCACCTGATCACACAATCTAAACAGAAGGCCTTCTTCCTATCCCTGGATGCGGAGAAGGCGTTTGACAGAGTGGCGTGGGACTATATGGAAGTGGTACTTACCAATTTAGGACTGGGCCCCCACATGACAAACATGATCATGTCCCTATACTCCACACCGACAGCACGGGTGCGGGTCAACAACACTCTGTCAGACGCCTTCTCCATCCGGAACGGCACAAGACAGGGATGCCCCCTCTCCCCGATCTTATTTATACTTACTTTAGAACCCCTCCTTCAGACTCTTGCCCTATCTAATGATATCAAGGGTGTCCAAACACCACTAAAAGAGTTCAAATATGCGGCTTTCGCCGACGATATACTAATGTTTCTCACAGAACCCATTACCACCATCCCAATTGTCCTCTCTGAGTTCCAAAAGTTCCAGGCCATATCTAATCTTAAGATAAATTTCTCCAAGTCTTTCGCCCTTAACATCTCCCTCCCAGAAACGCTTCAGGCACAATGTGAAACAAACTTCCCGATACGCTGGAAGAATGATTCTATCACTTACCTAGGTACCCAAATCCCTCGGATGTTGGCAGATCTGTATACCAAAAACCATCTCCCCATCCTACATAGCATATCAACGGATCTTGAGAGATGGAACAAACAACCACTCTCCTGGTTTGGCAGGATCGCTGTTCTCAAGATGAACATTCTACCATGCTTGCTGTATATTCTCCAAACAGTGCCCATACAGGTCCCCCATTCTTTTTTTGCAACATACAACGACATCTGCTCCAGATTCCTATGGGGGAATCGGAAACCTAGAATCTCGCTTAAGATTCTCTCTCGCCCAAAACATCTGGGAGGTCTAGGCTTCCCAGATATACTTAACTACTACAGAGCAGTCCACCTCACTAGAATTGTGGACTGGAACGTCCATGACCCCTGCAAGGAGTGGGTCTTGTTAGAAGCATCCTTCTCACCTTTACCGCTCGCCTCTCTTCCATGGATAAGACCTGTCCACATTCCCACTTCCGCCTCTCTACACCCTCTTTTACACCCTACTCTAAAATGCTTTCAGCAGACTTGTTCCCACACAAAACTGTCATTGATCCCTGGGCCCCTTACCCCGATCAAATGCAATCCAGACTTCCCGCCTGGCATGTCTTCCGAATTTCTATCGGATAATTGGACACAAGACAGATTAAATGCCTGTCACCTGTATGACAAAGGAAAACTCATTCCCGCCCCGGTCCTTGTCAACACCTTGGCTAGACCTCCTATCCCCCCTTGGACTTACCTCTTAATTGCGCATTACCTGAAATCTTTAAACAGAGACTCCCAATGCTCTAGACCACTGTCTCCTTTTGAGCAGCTATGCACCCAGTCTACCCCTCAATGGCACATGATAGCTCTCACCCACTCCCTGTTGTTTGACGAAGAGCGTCCCGGTTCCACTTTAGCGTGAAAACGCTGGGAGGAAGATCTCTCCATGTCCATAACTGATGAACAATGGAGCTCCATTTTCCATACCATCCATAAAGGCTCCATAAATGTCAGCACTCAGGAGAACTGCTATAAGATCCAATTGAGATGGTACCGCACCCCATCACTCTTACATAAATTCACTCCTAATACCTCTGAAATTTTCTGGAGATGCCATCAGGACAGGGGTACGCCACTACACATCTGGTGGTCCTGTACCCCTCTACAAAACTATTGGAGAGAAGTATGTAGCATCACTTCCAAAATTACCACCTACAACATAGAGCCCACCCCATCCCAATGCCTCTTACATCTCTCTCCATTACCGAGACGAGTCTACCATGGCTCCTTGGCGATGCATATGCTCAATGCGGCAAAACAGTGTATCCCCATTCACTGGGGATCGCCCAGAGTTCCTTCCATTAAAGAATGGTATACCAGGATCAACAAAACAGCTGAAATGGAGGAACTGATCCATATATCCAGAGACACCCCCTCGAAATTTAGCACGAAATGGGCCTGCTGGAAACACTTCCAGACCACCTCGGACTACAAGGATGCATATCAGTAAAGGCTTCTGACCCACGGATTTACTACCTTTGACCCATAGGGCATCATCTACATACATATTTTTGAACTTGAAGCCACAGCCCCCGAGAGAAAAATAAGATTTTTGGATATATACCTATTGTTCTACTCCGAGGGGGGTCACGGGAAAGAGGACCCCTCCCCCCCTCCTATGCCCCCCCCCCCCTCTCTCCCCCTCTCCCTTTTTTTTTTTTCTCTCCCCCTTCCTCTCCCTCCGCCCCGTCCCATTCCCCCGACCTATTTGGGTAATTTAACATCCCAGACTAGACATGCACATTTGCTATTTCTCCCTTAACACCATGTGCTCCCAACAACGCATACCCTTCACTACTGCAGGTGGACTCCTGCAAGGGACTCCCCTGCTGCGACCCGCTAAGTCAGACACTAAAAATCACTCACCGCCTGCCCCATGATTTCATGAGAGCGGAGCCACCTTTCCATATTGCCAGTCCCTATACCCTCCCTCGGCCCGATCTCTCCATAGACCCTGAGGCGATAGCCTCTAGAGTAATACATTGCAAACCTTACCGGATTGCTCTCGTTCTGCTTACCAACCTGACAAGCACTTAACTGGAGTCTTGCTCGAACTGTATGGTTATGTGAATCTCAATATGTTTTTATGCAAGGTGTACTCTGTTTACTCCAAAACTTAGCTGGTTTTCTGTTCAACCAGTTGTTGGAAATGTTTGTACCTCTGTACTTTTTGTACTTTCACAAAAAAAAAGAAAATGCATTCGGACGAAAACAAATTCACATGTCTACCCCATAGTGACCTCTAGAATTGGGGAGAGCTGACATCCTTCAGTGTAGATTGGGTTACAAGGCATGGTGGGTGTAATGCAAGATAAACAGATGGGCGCCAGACACTTCTTTAATGCAAATAGATTTATTGTCTCTTAAACCAGACTGTGGGAGAAAGGGTTAGAGCCAGGACACTCTTAGGTAGATACAATGTTAATTGGCAGACTCTGAGGCTGATATAGGTAGACAGCTATACAGATGAAGGCCTCCAGCCGGACACCACTTCTGTATAAGTAGGACCACTGTCTCCCATGGCAACAATCTTGTAGCGGTTACTAATGGTAAAGGTATTCAACTATCTGCCCCACTATCTGCCCCTCACTTTACCCCACACTCACTCACTGTGGGTCTTCACTCACAAGCTCCCAGTCTCTCTCACTAGACTCACTAGATCCACTGCCGCTGAATCCCCTGAGTTCCTCCACTGTAGCACTGAGTATCTTCCTCAAGCATCACCCCTGCCTCACTCCTGGGTCCCTGGCTTGGCACTCACATATACTTTTCAAGCTTCATCCCTGCTGACACGTTAGGTTCCTGGCTTGGCACTCTACAAGCGTCACCTCTGCTGTCATGCTGGGTCCCTGACTTGGCACTTGCTGAAGTTTTCCCACTTCTTTACCGTCCCCGGCTGGCTAGAAGTCTGCTCTGGTACTGGCCTCAGCTCACGCACTGTGATTTCCGGTAGCAATGTGGATGATCCCTTAATGGTGACAGCTTCCCTTCTACCTCTGACCACAACTGGTTCCCCGGCCGGCAGAACCGCTGCTTCTGGTTGGACTGCAAGCCTGCAGTCCCAACCCTACACTGCATCTCCTGCTTCTAGATAGGCCCTCAGAGAGCCTAGCATCCACATGTTTCCGGGATAGGCCTTAGGTTTCTGGCCTAGTAGTCCAGGGCAATACAACACACATCCACCCAGACAGCTGTCCAGGTGGTACAGAACTCGGATCACCTGACTCCACCCAAATAAATAGGTTCTCCCAGCATGCCAAGGGACCAAAGAAAATCCCTGCCTATTGGCTGAGACACACAATTTATTCCTAATCTATGCTTACAATGCCCTTATCTTATCTGATGTCACCAGATTCCCGGCCACCTAGCGACAGAATAGAGAAGTGCAGCAATTCCAGAATTAGGGTGAAATCAATTAATCTCCTAACAATTGGCCAAGGCAACTATCACTTGGCAAATAAATGTAATAACAACCCTGCCTAAACATCAGGGTGCTACATCATCCCCCTGCCTAGAAAACTATGTCTCTGAGTTTGCAGAAAAATAATTTGAGCTCTCAAGCCTGAGAGCAAATATCCTGGCAAAAACTGGGATGAGTGGGGAAGCAGGAAAGGAATAATGATAACAAACAACACATGTGGCGTACCGCATGAAGTAAACATGCACAACATATACATGAACGAGTGGCAGTTCACACAAGGGAAAATACAAGGGAAATACAAGGGAAAATAAATAACAGACATTATATACAATTTCACGTGTGGTGTACCACTCAAACAGTTAGTGGAAAAAAATGCAAACAGTAGCCTATATCCTAATTATCTATCTACTATACACAAAAAAAACATATATACAAAAAGGTTAGTAGTGCTAGCCAAGTTGAAATCACTGTCTCTCCTTGTCTCTCCTTGTCCAAGGAAGACGCAATGGGTGCAGGAACAACTGAAAGAGAAGAACACAGACAGCAGAGAAATGCATCCTATCCCTACGATAATACAGTGTAACATATACATAAGTGAATCTTAAGAAATTTTAGTTACCCTCAGCTGAGAACAGCATAGCAGTGTAAATACACCCCATCCTCATTTGAAGATGCCACCGCATTCCACAACTATCTTACAGAAACGTTTCTTAGCATGTTCTATCAGATACACACATAATGTGAATATGGGCTCATTCAGGTTGACACTACTCATGCCACCTGATGACCAGTATAGGAAACAATTCTGGTACATTTAACAGTCCATCATTCAAATGTAAGGTGAGAATTTTCCCCTTTTTGCCACAGCTCATTCTACCTAACTAGCTAAACACCCCAGTGTCCTTGAAGCTTCACAGTCCATCATTTTTTTTCTACTCGAACTAGAACAATATTTCCCAGCAGTTTCTCTTCTTCTCAGGGAAAACTCCAGGGACTGGAGGCAAGGCTGCAATCAGGCAACAAGCAGCCAGGCCATGGTGCAAGGGACCGCACTTCTGAACACAGGTCCCCTTGCAATGGTAATCTCAGTCTGTCTGCATAACGGCGAGGAACTGAGAAAAGATTTCCTCATTGGTTTAACAACAAACATGTTGAAAGTCACATCAACAGGTTACTTTTCAGAGAGAGGCACACTGGCAAATTCACGGCACTAGCCAGTATGACTCAAGTGGGCACTCTGTGTATCTGCTGCAGCATTCAGTCCAGCACAGTCCCAGTGATAAATCCAACAGGGGTGTTCCCCACTAGCAACAATTCTGGTACAAAAGGTGGAGTGGCTTCTCAGTATAGCGTCCTAACTTCACAAAGCACACATTTGTAATACACAGTGTCAGGAAAACACAGTCTGATATCATTTACCAGTAATACCTGGGATCTGGTAACTTCAAGGACTCTCTTTTAACATTTACCGTGGTAATGTAGTGTTGAATGTCTTGTTAGGCCTACGGATGATCACACTGTCTAAGTTAACTTTGCAACCATATCCCCAGGTGTGCAGTACTGAAATATACTTCTCGGCTATCTTGGGTGACCACTTTGGGAAGTCCACCGCAAAGCGATCCGAAGGAAACTTCGCACAGCATCATCTATCCATTGAGTCTCTTTATCCGGGATCTCTTCCTCTAGGTGACCTGGTATATAAGGATACAGATATCCGTACTCTTCAGCCACTTTCTTAATAATGATGCGCTGTACCTTGGACAGCCTGGGTAGTGTCTTAGGGTCTCCATACCCGGGTAGGACCCGTGTGTCTGGAGCACGCTGAACCGGGTATCCCGCAACAGTATCAGGTTTGCAATCAAACTTAGTTGCCTCTATTGGTTTTGTGGGAACAATTTTAGATACCCAATGTTCCCAGCAATCCTCCTCAGAGGACTTAGTAATACACACAGTTGGAGCAGTGTTAATAGACAGTTCAATCTTAACACTTGCATTAAGACCCAGAGGAACCTCATCCTCTTCCAAGTCAGACAATTGCTCCTACTACTATCACTCCTCTTTCCAGTCCATGACAATTGTCTGAAAACAGTTCAGATATGCCGTCAGAGGGGATGTCCGAATTGGATATCGTGGAGCATTCTTAGGCTGGGAGATAGTTGCGTGTGGAGCTGGCTTTAATTGGCACAACAGCATTATCTTCTTTAATAGCCACAGGTATCACCTCTCCCACTGGCACACCACTTTCACCCCTTGCAGGCTTACCCAACTCCAGTACCCTTTTCCTTAGTGATTTTGCCATCAAGGAGAGCAGATGGCCCCCACCACAGCCTCGAGGGGCAACAGACACACTGGGTCCTGGAGCAGCCACAGAAGCAAGAGGAGCAGCTTCTCTTATGAGCTGAGTGATGGCAGGTGGACTTTCAAAGCTGCTCCCAGCCGGGACGGCAACATTCCTGTTCCAATCTGTTTACAGTATCCGCTGAGGTTGGGCTGGTGAGACTACCTCAAGCAGGGGTTCTCTGCAATGTCCACAGACAATCCAAGGCCTCAGATGCATGGCCATACCAGAACACTTCCCGCAGATCAGTCCCAAGGCCTCATAGCCTCCAACTGTGTACAAGGCAAGACTACCCTTAAGTGTATACCGCACTCTGGTGTCGGTCAGAACACCTTTTGGCTCGCTCAGCCCAAAGCCAACACCCGAAGCGTACATTTTCCAATCCACCATCGTACTTCCAAACTGCACTATCTTCTCCAATCCCCAACCAGGCACAAATGGCAGCACTTCCTTTTCCTCTTCTGCAGAGCGGGGGCTCCTCCTTCTGCCAAGGGATTGGTGCAGATACTTTCTGGGAACTTCAGCACCCGCCTCTTTTCCTTTGCGGTGTGCCAAAACTTTAATGGAGTCCATTTTAACCCTTGCAGCACTGGCGTAAAGGGTCAAAAGACCAGGCTGATACTCTCCCATGATCAATGAGACATGCTGGTCCTTCCCCACATTGTTGGAATGCAAAATAACACAGTCTATATGAAGTATAGATGTTACTTACTACTTTCCCATGGAGCCAGGCGAAATCCCGATGTAGCTGTAGCCGGTTGCTAGGGGCAACTGCTGTAGGAATAACACCCTTTCCCCACATTGGGAGCCAATTGTAGCAAAGTCCCAGGCCTCTTTAGGCCCAATAGTGACCTCCAGAGTTAGGGAGAGCTGACATCCTTCAGTGTAGAGTGGGTTACAAGGCATGGTGCGTGTAAAGCAAGATGAACAGGTTTATTGTCTCTTAAACAGAACTGTGGGAGAGAGGGTTAGGGCCAGGACACCCTTAGGTAGATGCTGTTAATTGGCAGACTCTGAGACTTCTATAGGTAGACAGCTATACAGGTGAAGGCCTCCGGTAGGACACCACTTCTGTATAGGTAGGACCACTGTTTTTTATGACAACAAACTTCAGATCCACTAGCCACTGGATCCCCTCAGCTTCTCCACTGTAGCACTCAGTATCTTCCTCAAGTGTCACCCCTGCCTCACTGCTGGGTCCCTGGTTTGGCACTCACAGATACTCTTCAAGCTTCACCCCTGCTGACACATTAGGTCCCTGGCTTGGCACTCCACAAGTGTCACCTCTGCTGTCCCGCTGGGTCCCTGACTTGGCACTTGCTGAAGTTTTCCCACTTCTTCACCATCCCCGGCTGGCAAGAAGTCTGCTTTGGTACTGGCCTCAGCTCACTTACTGTGATCTTCACTAGCATTGTGGATGGTCCCTTAATGGCAACAGCTTCCCTTCTATCTCTGACCACAACTGGTTCCCTGGCCAGCCCTCAAACAGCCTAGCAGCCATATGTCCCCGGGATAGGCCTTAGGTTTCCGGCCTAGCAGCCTGGGGCAATACAACACACATCCACCCAGACAGCCCTTCAAGTGGCACAGAAACCCGATTACCTAACTCCACCCAAATAAATAGCGGAGTCCCTGGCTCCCATGGCTGTCCATCAAAGTCAGTTAGCCAATCAGGGGAGAGAGGGGGCAGAACAAAGAAAAGGAAATTAGGACTTTAAATGAGATGGTTGACTCGTGTAAATCAATGCAGTTGAATTTTATTTTAGGAGTCATGATTTTATCAATACAAAATGATAGTAAATTCCATATAGGAAAATCCATGAGTAACTGTTATCATATCTGTACATACACATGATATAGTATCATCAATAATAATACATTTCATATAAAAAAAGGTTCATGAATGAATGTTATCATATCTGTACATAGGTATAAAACTAGTGTCATCGTGTTCACAATTACATGCATGAAGAGCACCTGGCAATCATATAACATGATCAATTCACATAGGTACTGGCAGCCTAATTGGTAATGCAAAAGAATACAAATACGACATATCCAGAGATATTCCTAATAGGGCACATATCTACATCCATTATAGTCCGACACGTTTCTGTGTAGGTACACTTCTTCAGGGCAGGATGTGTAGAGAGTATCTATAAAAAACATACAGCATAAAATGAATCCTAGTATTGGGGTAAGTACGAAGGGAGGGAGGGATCAGGAGCAGCAAAGAGGGACCCAAGAAGAGGAGGATCCTGGCTGCCCTGTGCAAACCCAACTGCACATAGGAGGTACAGTATCTCACAAAAGTGAGTACACCCCTCACATTTCTGTAAATGTTTTATTATATCTTTTCATGTGACAACACTTAAGAAATCCAATGCAATATTACCAACGCACACGTTCCTGCAGAAATGGCTGTATTTACAATTGGGTGCTGAACCGACCACCGGCTGGAACCATCACATGCCCGATGAAGGGGTCCTGCATAGCTCCGAAACGTCACCATCTGCTGTAATTATGTGATCACTGATTAAAGTTTTGGACCCATTTTTGGAGATCCTGTTGTGCTGGTGACATTACTCTCTCTTTAACATTGAAGAAATGACACTTTGCTACAATGTAAAGTAGTGAGTGTACAGCTTGTATAACAGTGTAAATTTGCTGTCCCCTCAAAATAACCCAACACACAGCCATTAATGTTGAAACCGATGGCAGCTAAAGCGAGTACACCCCTAAGTAAAAATGTCCAAATTGGGCCCAATTAGCTATTTTCCCTCCCCGGTGTCATGTGACTCATTAGTGTTACATTGTCTCAGGTGTGAATGGGGATCAGGTGTGTTCAATTTGGTGTTATCGCTCTCACTCTGTCATACCGGTCACTGGAAGTTCAGCATGGCACCTCATCACAATGAACTCTCTTAGGATCTGAAAAAAAAAAGAATTGCTGCTCTACATAAAGATAACATAGGCTATAAGACGTTTGCCAAGACCCTGAAACTGAGGTGTAGCACACTGGCCAAAACCATACAGTGGTTTCACAGGACAGGTTACACTCAGAACAGGCCTTGCAATGGTTGACCAAAGAAGTTGAGTGCACGTTCTTAGCGTCATATCCAGAGGTTGTCTTTGGGAAATAGATGTATGAATGCTGCCAGCATCGCTGCAGAGGTTAAAGGGGTGGGGGGTCAGCCTGTCAGTGCTCAGACCATAGGACCCAACTGCATCAAATTGGTCTGCATGGCTGTCATCCCAGAAGGAAGCCTCTTCTAAAGGTTATTCACAAGAAAGCCCGCAAACAGTTTGCTGAAGATAAGCAGACTAAGGACATGGATTACTGGAGCCATGTCCTGTAGTCTGATGAGACCAAAATAAACGTATTTGGTTCAGATTATTTCAAGCGAGTATGGCGTCAACCAGATGAGGAGTACAAAGAAAAGTGTGCCTTGCCTGCAGTCAAGCATGGTGGTGGGAGTGTCATGGTCTGGGGCTGCATGAGTGCTGCCGGCACTGGGGAGCTACAGTTCATTGAGGGAACCATGATTGTCAACATGTACTGTGACATACTAAAGCAGAGTATGATCCTCTCCCTTCGGAGACTGGGCCTCAGGGCAGTATTCTAACATGATAACAACCCAAAACACACCTCCAAGACAACCACTGCCTTGCTAAAATAGTTGAGGGTAAAGGTAATGGACTGGCCAAACACAGACCTAAACCCTATTGAGCCTCTGTGGGGCATTCTCAAATGGAAGGCGGAGGAGTGCAAAGTCTCTTACATCCACCAGCTCCGTAATGTTGTAGAAGAGGACTCCAGTGGCAACCTGTGAAGCTCTGTGGAACTCTATGCCCAAGAGGGTTAGGGTAGTCCTGGAAAATAATGGTGGCCACACAAAAAATGTAAACTTTGGGCCCAATTTGGACATTTTCACTTAGGGGTGAACTCACTTTAGTTGCCAGCGGTTTAGACATTAATGGCTGTGTGTTGAGTGATTTTGAGGGGACAGCAAATTTACACTGTTATACAAGCTGTACACTCACTACTTTATACTGAGTCAAAGAGTGATTTCTTCAGTGTTGTCACATGAAAAGATATATTACAATATTTAAAAAAATGTGAGGGGTATACTTACTTTTGTGAGATACTGTAAGTATAACATGTTTGTTATTAAAATTAAAATAAAAAAAGAGATTTTACAATCACTTTAAGTATCCGACACTATCAGGTGTGTTACCCAATAATGCTACCACGCACTGACGTTCTTCCCACCTGTCAGAAAACAATCTGTAAGTGGGTAACATTCATACTCATACAGAGCACAGATAAAGCCTTTTGAAAAAAATACCATTAACTTTTTAAAGCATATTCAAAGTATTATGTCACAACATAGTGAAAAAACCTCCTAGGGTCCCATCCTTTTATAGTTATATTATATACAGCAATGAACCACCCACCACCCACATATAACATTAAACAGACTTGGAAATATTGATGTGTTTTGAGACAGGTAATCACTTCTTCAAAAAGTCACAAATAAATCTGTAAACATTTGTTTAATATAACACAGCAAATATGTTACATGATATCCAATATGCAGTATATTATAAATTGTAACTCACAAGAAAAGAAAAAGAAACATTTTTATACCCTGTCCGCCTAATATTCATAGATATGAATAAAAAAAAAAAGCAGCTCAATCCACTCCCTAATAATAAATGATCACCCTCAGGGTAGCTGCCAACAATATGGTGTGTCCCCACATCTTTGATAAACCAAAACACAAAATTATATTGCAGTGCTACCAGAAAAAAGTAATAGTAATAGCCCCCCTGACAAGGAGTGAAATCTAATAATATTTTCAAGTGATGCTCTCTATGCAATATACAGGTATGGTGCAACCCCCCAAATAAACACTTATTAACATGTAAACAAATAAACCAATTTCACAATAAATTCATCAGTCCATATTTAATGTCAAATGTGCATGATTCCTCCTTTTTAAAGTGCAGACAAGGTAAATTAGATGCAAACACCCTTGTGACTCCTCTACCAGTAACACTAGCAGCTCACCTCCATCCATAGACCTACTGTATATAAATCATAGATCATAAGCGTTTTGCCTTTTTGTATGTTGGAATCAACATATGGAATGGTCGCAGGCTGTAGTTTGGATAAACTCTTAAAGATGACACCTCTAATGTCACAGATCTCCATAATTCCACTGCTCTCATAGGAGAGATTGAATACTCAAAAGAACGTAATGGGAACCATCATTGTGCAACATATTAAACTTTCAATTAAAAAAAAAACTTTTAAAAGCACTCACATTTACATATGCATCATGTCTAGTGCACTTAGATGAAATAGCCAACAATCAAACGCTAACCCCGTAAGAAGCATGAACCCTCAATCTCGAGTTCTGACGTCTGACCACGTGATATCACTGGCTCCGCACCAATGTGTTTTGTCACCTCCACATGACTGGAGGTGACTATCAATATTCATAACTTACACAAGAGGAGAAAAGAAAAGAGGGGAGCCTTAACATCCCTCCCCCATATTCATATTAAGAAATAAACATGTTTTATCAGTTATATAAATTTTATGTCTGCTAGAGGGTAATATCCTTCTTGGAGGTACATTTAAAGTCTCACGTCCTACTTTGACTATTAAGTGGGTGATTCTTTGCTGTATAAAAACTCTTTAAAAGGGTGCTTAGTAAGGAAGTATTGCCTTCCAAGAAATAGGGATACAAGGGAACCCTGAATTAGCATTATATAGTAACACTAACATGGACATTCAAAGACTTTCCAGGAACTTCCAGGACAGATATATGAGGAACAGTGCCCCCCACTCAATAGGAAAACCCCATTCTCCAGTTCCTTTTTAATTCATAAAAAAATAATAGATTACCAAAAAATGTATATGAGGGTGGGATAGACATGCTCTAATTTTCCAAGCCACCGCAAAGTTTTTTTTAGCATGTAAGCAACTTAATAATTAAATAGACTGATACGTGTAAAAATAATCTTTGAAAGGCCAACTGGTGTTGAAGAAGGCTTTGATATGGTAAAATCTGATGAAGTCATTGACACTTATCCAGATGGATTTGCTGCATTGTTGCTTGATAGGGCGCCTGGCCATCTTTGTCTAAGAGTTGACTCGTGCCCTAGTAGAATTTACAGATTCTGCTGGGAATAACTTTTCATTTTACTGCAGGAGAAAAATGAATGGCTAACTTAATCTTCTAGAATGTTTGGAAATCTGATTCCCATTGTTGAATCTCTGAACTGAGCTAAAAGACTAAAACCTTCCTGTGCTTTTTAGTGACTTCTAGATACCTCAGAAAGAAGAATTTGACATCATGGGAATTAAAAAGCAATTCTAGGCAGTAAATGAAACCTAGTCAGTGAACAAAATATTACCAAGAACATATAACCATGAACATGATTTATTTCAGTGTTTTCTATTTTCAGTTGAAGAAATATTGGTAGTTGAAGCTGCAGTATTGTTGATTGCCTAGAATAATGAAGTCTCTGTAGAACATTAAACAGAAATTCTTAGTTATTGGAAAATATATAATAATGAATGACAGATCACTTGTTTAGAATTCCTATGCAATCAAAAGTGAACCTTACAGACCAAAAGTATCAATCTTTAATCAACAAATACACCTAATAATTTTCTCTGTTTCACCATTTAAACAATTTTTGTTTACACTAAACATGTTAGCTTATGATTACTTGTACTGTTATTGACCAGTAATATGGTAGCAATATGGTATTCTTGCTATAATCATTCAGGCTACGAGTCCACTAAGGCCGCGTACACACGCGGGGACTGTTCGCCCAACTTTGTCCGTCAAACAGTTTCAGCGGACAGTCCGCTCAAAATTAGCATGGACGGACTTGCCCACACACGACGAACGAACAGTCCACTGAAACCGTGCGCGATGACGTGAACGGCACGTACGACGGGACTAGAAAACGACGTCCTATACACTGCAATGCAAACTTCGGCGTGTAAATCCTTTCTGAGCATGCGCGGAACTTAGTTTGACGAACAAGCCTACACACGAGGGGACTGTTCGCTGAAACAAAGTTTCAGCGGACAGTTTTTCGGAATTTCCGAAAAACTTTGTTCAGCAGACTGTCCGCTGAAACTGTCCGCTGAAAGCCCACACACGAGCGGACTGTCCGCCGAAACACTGTTCAGCGGACAAAGTTGAGCGAACAGTCCCCGCGTGTGTACGCGGCCTTAGATGATCCCCATCCTCATCGTTATTTTGCTAAAAATGTCAGTCCACCCAAAACAGAAATAATTGGTAGATACTAATTAAAACCATGTGACAACTTATATCTTGCAGAACGTTTTTGATGAGATCTGTGTTCTTGTGGCCATTAAGAGAGGTTCCATTCTCACTGCAATGTTTTATTATGAGGGGCTTCACTCTCACTTCAATATTTTATTATGAGGGGCTCCACTCAGTGAAATATTATATTAAGAGGGGCTTCACTCTCACTGCAATGTTTTATTATGAGTGGCTCCACTCAGTGAAATATTATATTAAGAGGGGCTCCACTCTCACTGCAATATTTTGTTAAGAGGGGCTCCACTCACTGCAATCTGCGTTCTTGTGTGGCTATTAAGAGGGGCTCCCCTCTCACTGCAATATTTTATTATGACGGGCTCCACTCCCACTGCAATCTGTGTTTTTGTGTGGCCATTAAGAGGGGATTCCATTCTCACTGCAATATTTTTTTAAAAGGGGCTCCACTCTCACTGTAAAATGTTATTGAAAGGGGCTTAACTCTTACGGCAATATTTTAATAAGGCGAATTTCACTCTTACTTCATTATTTTATTAAGGGGGACTCCGCTCCCACAGTGTTCATTTTTTTAGCGGAGCGCCACTCTCACTGCAATATTTTAAAAATGATCTAAAGCTGTTGCAAAAAAGGCATGTTAGAGCATTGTATGTAGTCTCCCTGCAGTAGATATTTCCCCCCGTTTGAGTAACCATGCCTTGTTCTGCACTGCGTCACTGTGTGGGGAAGAGGGGGGTGCAGCTTTGTAGAGGTAGGAATTTGCTTCTCGGCTCCTTTTGGAGCCTCCAGCAAGAAGAGTAAGCAGCACCCTAGTGATGTCACCAAATATCTCCTATAACAGGAAGTGTATTATTATTTTTTTAGGGACAATTTAAAGTGGTTGTATAGTCAATTTTTTAACTTTTACCTACAGGTAAGCCTATAATAAGGCTTACCTGTAGGTAAAAAAAAATATTCACCTCGCAATGCACCACTGACTGCAGCGGCGCATGCGCACAGGGGATTCTCGGCTGAAAGTCCGGCAGACGCCAAATCCTGCCGGAAACAAATCTCCCGCACGTGACGATTTCGCGGCTCTGGCCACTCACAGCGCTGGAGCCGTGATACCCAGAAGACACACCGAGGGAACATGTCAGCTCCCTTGGCGTGGATCGGGCCAGATGTCGGGGCCTCGTTCTAAGGTATGTCATAATGAGCTAGTATGTGGTGCATACTAGCTCATTATGCCTTTACCTTTGCAGGTCAAAAAAAAAAAAAAAAACTTCAGCGGGTTTACTCCTGCTTTAAGCTAAAAGGTACATTTTCAAGGTACCAAATATGCATAATTAGCACTTCTAGATGTTCCCTGTAACATAGAAAAGTGTTTTTAGTTCAGTTCCACAGAAGGTGCTGGAACATGCAAAGGTGGACAGGAGCACATGCATAAACAAGTAAAAGACGCAAGCACGTGTGTTATGGTAGCTGCGCTCCTTCTTGAAGATGCTTGAAGAAGGAGTGCGGCTACCATAACACGTGTAGCGTAGCTCAGGAAATGCGTTGCATTCTGGTGATGTCATCCCTCCACACTATCTAGCCATCTGCACACCAAGCCTCGTTCTGGTTCCTATCACTGCATGACCGTCTACCATCACAACGGTGATCAGCAGAGATTAATGTGCTGCAGAGAGGAAAGAAAAGAGGAGCAGAGTGGATTTTTCACTGAGGATACCTTTTGGGATCCTCCACATACACAGATGTGCCTTTTGTAATATGTACACATGTGAGTTGCCAATTGGATGTTCTTATTAAACTGCTTTTAATCCTACACTTAGATTCGCCTCTCCCTTGTTTATTTTTAAGAAACACACGCAACTACTGGATGGATAGGAGCATAGATGAGAATTATGAAAAGGGAATCTCACTGTTGCACTGATGCATTTGTGACATACTGAAAGCAATAAGCCCACTAGACCCGCTATGTAGCCAAAATATCACCTTTGAATGGACTGGCATTTAAAGTTATTGTATTACTGGTGTTGAGGACTTTCAGTACAATTAGGAGCATGTTAGTTAACCACTTCAATACAGGCCTCTTAAACACCTTCCTGCCCAGACCAATTGGCATCCATTGCGGGCACTGACTGGAATCCCTGGTGGTCTAGGGTGGCATACCGTGTGCTGGGTATCCCTGGTGGTCTGGTGGTGTCCCTGGTGGTCCAGTGTGGGCATCCTTGGGGCAGCTGCACTGATAATCGATCAGCACAGACCCCCCATGTCAGAGGAGCAGCCGATCGGCTCTCCTCTGCTCGCGTCTGACAGACGCGAGTGAGGAAAAGCCAATCACCGGCTCTTCCTATTTACACTGTAATCAGCCGTGATTGGACACGGCTGATCACGTGGTAAAGAGTCTCCGTCTGAGACTCTTTACCGAGATCGTAGTTGCGGGGTGTCAGACTGACACCCCGCAACAACGATCGCCGCGATGCGAGCAGCTCAAAATCCTGATCACATCATATGACGTCTGGTCAGGATAAGTCTGCATTATTTGGAAGACCCAACCACTGTAGAGCAGTACTAATAAGAGGACCCTTCATAAATATAATGGTGACCCAAAACATTTAAAAAAATATACCCAGATAATATTATTAAAGCTGGGTATTATATATGTTAGCTGTTTGCATGTCTCCCTTACATTACTTGCACTTTATTTCCATTATTGTTCTGTCATTGCTAAACCTAAAACTCTTGATGGAAGAAATTGTAATTGCCAAAGAGAAATACCAATAACTAATCATAGAGATGGAAAGAGGAAGTCATGAGACAATGGTTGTCCTCTTTCATTATTCATTTTTTCTTAGAATAGTTCACTGAATTATTATAGATAACATGAAACATCTTGTTTCTATCCACAGAATTAGCGATGAAGCAATTAGATGGTTGTCAAAATTATTTCCAAAGTCACAACCTGTAATACAATAATAGTTATTATCCAGATGCAATACCATGTTTTAAAGTTTTTTTTAAGAATGCAGGGAATGATATGTAGCACTGTCCCCATAGGGATTGCTGTGTGTAGACTTCTCTAAACTTTCCCTTCTGATATTACAGCCAGTTACCAGGGTGTTTCACACTCTCATCCACTTGTTACAAAATTCAATCCAGGGTTTTGTTTTGTTTTTTATTATTTATTGTTGGAACTTGGAAAGGAGAAGGGAATAGTGGGATATGGAACTTATTACAGATGAGTACAACTCTCACTTGGCCTAACCAGGTTAATTGTGGTAACAGACTTGCTGTTATACTTGTATGGGAATAATTAGTCCTTTGCTTGTTCTGGCAGCAGACTTGGTGAAACTATTTATCTTTAGGACACTCACTAGCACCCCTTTAACCTCCCTGGCGGTTTGATTTTGTCCGATTTTTGATGCTCAAAGTGGTACATTGTTTCGCATGGAAATTTGGCGTTTTATATTGTAGGCCTGTAATTCTTATTAGGAATAAAAACACTTAAATTTGTCCAAACAAGAGTCTAGTAGACATCCCGGGTATGATCAATTTTGAAACACGAAATCATAAAGTATAATATAATACATAACTATAAATAATTATAACAAATAATAATATAATAATAATAAAATATATTCAATAATGTAATCAAATCAAAAGCACTGGAATTTGCTCAGTTGCAGAATTGTAACTGTCATTACTTTCAGTGTCTGATGACAATTTTCCCCACAAATCTTTTAAAATATTGCTCTATTCTGCAAGTGATTCTAGTTTATTATCGCTGTTTTCTAGCTGGTCTAAAACCGCTTTTGATGTAAAGGGACACTGTTTGGTTGCTATGGACAATCTAAAGTTTCCAGGCAGAAAGAACAGTACATATAATATAAAACTGCATGCAGGGCACTGGACAAACCACTAGGGACAAAAAGGATGTGAAATTATTTGATACAGTAATATAATCTGTAAGATTACAGTGTACTGTATGCGCTTGTTTTTCACTTTTTGAATTTGGCGGCGAGCTCCGTTCCGAGCGTCACGACACTCGCAGGGAATGGAGCCCAGCACTGTAATAGATCAAGCAGAGGACACAGCACGGCAGACACAGCAGGGAGACATTGCAGGACCCTGGGGACAAGGTAAGTAACTTTGCTTGGATCCTGTGATGCAATCTAGAGTGTGGCTCGGGGGTTAATGAAAATTCACGAGCCACACTCTGGATTACCGCTATGGAGGTTAACTAACACCTGTCCACTGAAGGGATGGCCCCCATAAGACAGACCCCATGACACAAATCTTTATTCCCTGTAGGCCGAAACAGATCCTTCCTGGCATGGCTCCTTTCCAGTCAGCTCTGCAGGACATCTGGGTTGCAGCTATACTGGGCAGCCACCCCCTTCCTCCTGGACCCCGCTTTCCAGCTGAAGACCCCAAATACATGTGTCCCTGGCATATATAGTCACCCAGCATGCACTGAGGCACTTTCCTCAGCCAATAACCAGGGCTGTAACTATGCCTATGCTCTCATTTGTCAGGTTTTCTCCCACTGTCCAATATGCCCCACTATTGGACCAGTGTGAAACATTCAGTCAACATGAGCAGCATCTGAGCACCATGAGCAGACCCGATCAATGGATTCCTGTTCCCTGGTAGGCAAAGAGCATCTAAACTTACCTGGCAGTCTTTCTGATAAGCAGAAAGAGCCAAAAATTATACTCTTCTTGTTTAATCGTTTTCTAAATAGTATTAAAATAATATTTTATAGTACACCTATAAATATTGTTCTTTTCACACTTCTCTCAGCCACTGTTATGTGATGTTTGCTGCAAACCGGTTTGGCACTTGCGTATGCTGGAACTTCTAGCACTTCTTTGGCACAATTTTAAAACATAATGTTTCTGCATGATGGTTACATGGAAGATTCCAGTAATATCTCTGAAGTCATCTTGATTTTCTGCGGGCTCTGGAAACTGATCTATCTCTCTTCTCCTTTTGCTGTAACTGCAGAGATCTATTGCTTGCTGTTGTTGATAACAGCAGATAATAAAACACAAATTATCTTTTTCTGCAGAGGTGCACGGGGAAATGTTATCAGTGTAATACAAGATTAATGTATAATTGATAATATATTAAGCTTCTAGACATTTTCTCAAATTTAGAAGACTGGCATGAAGCTGCTGAGTCAATGATATAGATAACATAAATTACACCATTTATGCCGGGGGGGGGGGGGGGGGGGGGGGGCTCTGTGGAGGAAAGGAGGAAATGCCATTATGACCACCAAAAATCAGTGGCCTGCAAGATGAGCATAGGTGGGTCCCTGCTGAGGAATTCAATAGACAAGACCAGAGACTGCTATTTCTGTATGCCATCATCTTTAAATAAAGAGAAGTTTTGGATTTAAGAATAAATAAACAATTCTAATCAACTAGGTGGATGCAGCATCAATTTGATGCTACACCTGCCCTCCGCCGACTCGGTAGTGAGAATTGAGTAACAACACTAATGGTCAGTTGTCCCCCTCTGCTCCGAGCAGAGAGCTGCGACTGTCAGTCAACAGTTCTCTGTTCACCCCTCCAGTGCTCACTGGAGCATTTGGCTGTGGAAGGGGCAAGAGGAGCAGGCTCAGGCTCTCAGCTGATCACTGAGAGGCTTAGCCAGGGACTGGTCCAGGCATCTGGGTGGATCCTAATGCTGAGCCTGGACCGGTTGAGTGAATTTAACCAACAGAAGGCTTTAGCCCACTGTCAGTTATAAAAAGGAACGCAGTAGTGCAGAATGAATGGCACTCCTGTGATCCATAGAAGTAAAAAAGATTTGACTATACTTTAAGTAAAAAATTTTTTTTTTAAATTGCATATATATAATCTGCTTCCTTAGAATAATCACAATTAGAATTTAAAATGAAAAGTGCCAAGAAATACAAACTGGAGGTGCCATCAAAATCTGATCATTGAATTAAAATGGACCATATATGGATTGAATTCTGTCTGGTTCCTGATAAAGTAGCTTTGTCAGCCCTTGCCTGCTTAAAACTACTCAATAGAGACATTGAAGGAGCCAGGTGGAATATTGTTGGCCGAACAGCACATGCATCCAATCGATGCAGGCACTGTAAGGGTATTTTGACAGCTGAAAAAATACAATTGTTGGCAGGGGAGATTTGTCAATCCATGCTGTGATGGTTAATCGACTATATGTGTTTGGCTAGTTTAAAAGTTTATCTTTTTTTATAAATCTCATCAACCTTTACATGAGGGATTCACATCTGCTGTTTTTGTTGTATTTTTCCCACTTTATAAACTGCTACAAAATTTAGAAATCTTCCATATGGAATATCCATATATCTGTTTGATGGAAGCAGAAGTTTTGGGTATACTCTAAAGCCTCTGACTACCTACAGGCAATGTCGAGACAATTCCTTTGGATATTTCAGAGCAGAACGAAAGGATGACAGTAGAATGTCTTCACTGACGTGGAAGGCTGAAACCCCCTTTGGAAGAAAGGATGGTCTTGAGCATAAGACAACCCTGTTATTGTGAAGTATGAGGAATGGCTCTTTACACGAAAGGGCTGCCAGTTCAGAAACATGTCGGACAGATGAGATAGCTACCAAAGAGGCAAAAGCCAAATTAAGGTTCAAGGGAAGCACAGGGTGCTGAAAGGGGGGCTTTTATGGGAATCACCTTGAATAAAGGTTTTTACAAGGGAATGCGAAACCAGAGGCCTTGGAAAAATAATGGATAAGGCCAATTCCTGTCCTTTAAGGGTGCTTACAGCCAAGTTCTGGTTAACCCCTGTTTTTATCGCATGTTGTTAGACAGGTCAATTTTGTCGGTGACAAGCTGGTCATAAGTTGAGCTTGGAAATTTCTTTGGTTTTGTCTGGTTAAGACCTGCTTGCAGGAAGGCCAGAATGCTAGGCACACAATAACCCCTGCAACTGACTTGACTGCCTGCATACCAGGTAAAATAGGTCCTCCATGTGTAATAATGAATATTCCTGGAAGTGATTTTTTTAAAACTGTCAGCTCCGGTTGCAGCCACTGTACTAACCACACGTCATTAGTACAGCAATATCCCCTGCTAAGCTGTTGTGTTATGACAGGGGAAGTGCTCCCCTGTCAGGACACTCCGATCAGTGCTCTCCTTCATTGGCTGAGAGCACTGATTGAGAGTCGGTCGGCTGCTGGATTTCCAGCAGGCTTGTCTGACAGAATGTTCTGGCGGACAAACCGACATACACACAGGCCGTATGTCTGCCGTTTTTTTTTTAACCAGCAAATGTCTCCTGGCATTCAACCCATGTGTACCCGGCTCAAGAAACAGCATAGACTAGGAGACCTTGAGATAGCAGATCCGGCCTATTGGGAAGGAACCAGGGGTTGATTAGGACATCTGAGCCAAAGGCTAGAGGATCTGTTGCTTGTAATTGCTAGTCTTACGATCTAAATGATGACATTACTGTGCCACACGCATATACCTGCTTTTTTCATTCTGTGGAGCAGTGATTTGTGTATCTCTTCTACTGAACAAGGCATGGTAAGAGAGTAATAATGGAGATATCAGCTGGAGGAAGCCTACAGGCAATACGGCTGACTAGTCCTTTTCCCTTTGTTTGCCTTAATTGGGCTCAGCCTCTGTTCAGATCCTATTTAGAGGAACCACAAATGTGAAAATGAAACTCAATCAGAAACCACAGTCTACCTTCTCAGGGCTTTGGTTTTTCATCCAGGCATTGTTGTAGTGCATCAGTGCACTTCAATCCCTTTTTACCAGTAATCTGAGAACTCCCTTTGTTAACATGTTTATAATGCAGAATCTGTGTTCCCAAACTGATCTGAACCTTCCTTGAAGACTGAGTGGTAATACGGGAAGCTTAGAGAAAGGAAGTTTAATAATATCATACTGTATTACTTCTGGGGGCAAACATTTTTACAGTACATGCTTGGTGAAAATACTTGGCTAAAATCCCAACTGCAGTGGATTAGATAAAACAGATTTTTAGGACTTCAACACCCTTAAAATGCTATTTATTGGCTTCACTTCCTTCAAGGGCACATACCGTACAGGATATTAGCATTTTTAGATTTCTGGTTTAAATGCATTTTTTAAGCATTTAATTTTATATTTAAAGTGGCTGTAAACTCTTAAAATACCCAGTGAAGTGACTAGTCTCAAGTGAAACACAAAGATCTGCAGTCTTTTCTTCTCTACATCCATTCAAAGTCCAGGATTTTTAAAGCTTGTCTAAGCTGTCAGAAAAAAAAAGTGTCAGAGAGCTGAAATTACACACTGCAGAGCTCAGTAGGGAGAGCTCTGACAGCTGATTGGAGGGAAGGGACACATCCCCCTCCGCACAGCACACAGAGCTCAGGCTGCCAATCAGCTGGAACTCCCTTCCCTGGCCCATTTTTTTTGCTTAGTGTCAGGAAAACATGTCAAAAGTTATTTGCCCTGATAGCAGAGGAATATATCAGCAGACAGAAATGACACGGTGCTCTTGAGACAAGTACACAGGTTAGAGGGATAGGCTTTGTTTAAAAATATTTAATGTCTGAAAATTTCAACCTCTATAAATTTGCAGTTTGTTTGAAATTGGCAAACATAACTGGGCTCCCATCAGACTAAATGTTTCATAATATATTGTATATAATGTTTCATAATATGTTTCATAATATATTTATCAAAATATATGCCATGTGCCTACACATCATGGCCAGGTTTTCCTTGTGACTGCATAATTTTGTTAGATGGGATTACATTGTAAAAAGTAAGTCCAGACAAAGCTGGACACTGGACTTTTTCCCAACTATTAGTCACCCTTCCCCAAAAAAACCCTGTGTATATACTTTCTCTAGTGGTCTTTATCCTGGCGATATAATATGTTTCCTTTGCCCTCTTTCTCTGGATCCCAAATACTGCAGAAAGTAGTGACAAAGTACAAATGACATAGTGCAACTTGCTTTTGCAAGACCAGGGTGTGGGACAGAGCCTCGATACCCTGGGATTACAGTAATTAGGTTAAATGAGGTTAGATATGGAGTGGCCCAGCATCACTGGATGGCAAGTCTGTAGAGGACGGCACTGGAGCCTTTTTATTTTCATCTCATGCCGAAGGATGGAATTTAGTATATTTTGCCTAAGCTGCAGCCTTTACAAAAGTGCTCTACAAAATAAGCGAAAATGCATTGTATTTTGCTTGAAAGTACCAGTACATTATTGAAATATGTATAAACATTACAATTAGAGATGATTGAACTTGCAAAAATCCTATTAATTAGACCTCAAGTCACCAGGAGATATCCTTAGCACAAATCAGCATATCACTAAAATTAGGTTTCATGATGTATTTTTTTTTTGGTGGGGGAGGAAATGTCTGGGTATCACTCCATATCCATTTCATTTGAAATGTGCCTAGGAGAGGCTAAAGAATGACAATGAAAAAACACTCTAATAAGGCAGGTATTAGTTCTTTATAACAGCTGTAAATGAAAGATATGGTTTATTTTGATCAAACCCGATCACCCTGTGTTTATTGGGTCTGTAAATTTGACCAATGTTGTAACATGGGTACTTGTCTGCACGTCCTCTAGCATCTTTTTAAAGACAGTCTATTTAGTGAAATATGTAACTGTGTATCAGATGGTTGCCCACCAGCATTGAGAGGTTGACATTTATTAAAAATAAGTGGTCTGGATAGGTCAAGACCATCAGCCAACCATCCCTGGTGCCTCAGGATAGATACACCACCAACACTACTAAGTAGCTAAGAGAATTCATAGTCTGAAACACCTCCTATAGCCACTCTCTTACCTACCCACCATTCTGAAACGCCTCCTATAGCTACTCTTTTACCTACCAACCATCACTGTGCCAGTCTCCAAAGGTACTTTGGCCCTTCAATTTTAATCAATTTCAGTCTTCAACGTTTATGTATAATTTTGAACTATAGAAATAAGTTGAATTCAACTTCATTGAAAGGGAGTATTAGCGAGCACTCTCTGCCACCATCACGCACATAAAAAACATAACCTTAAAGTGGTAGTAAACCCTGTACTACCACTTGTACCTACAAGTGTTTTTCAGTCAGTGTAATCAGGCCAAAAAAAAAAAACCTACCTCATTTTCGAGTGGAATACCACAAAAGTGTTCAACACATGCACAGTGGTGCACTGGAAGGTAGGTGCATTTGTTCTGGCAATGTATGCATTTTGGGTGACATTAAAAATAAATGGAAATGCACTGCAGCATGCATATGTGTTGCTGTACTGAGCACTAACACATATTATAATGTTCATTAACATGGGGCACAACTAGCGTGCAATAGAGTGGTGCCTAGAGTAAAAGTATTCAAGAATTTCAAGACATAAAAAGAAGAGGTGGAGTTCAAAAGGGATAAAAAAAGGAGAGCAAAAATTATACTGCTTAAAACTATTATATGTATTATTCATAGTAAATATACTTAGACCTTCACTTGCACTTAAAAAAAAAAGCTGAAAAAACACAGTTCCAATTATAGAATGGGTACTGCTCATCATTGATTTCAACTGAATTACTGATTTGTAGCTCCACAATCTCCTGCAGTACTGTAAGCAAATGGGTCTCATTACATGCATATCTTGTATATTTAGAAGAACAGAGTAACTTACAAAAATTACTTAAGAAACCTGTTGCCATATTTTATTCAACATATTGTGCAAATGTACAAAACTTGTTATAATTCATTAGCAATAGCTTTTCCATAAAAAAAAAAAAAAACTGTCTCAATATAAAAATACAAAATATTTATATCAATATTTACACTTTTTAAATTACGCTTTTCATTTTTATAAAAATTGCATGTAAATGCAAATATTTTCTTTCAGATGTATCTTCTGAAATTTCATTTTAGAGCCTTGGCATTCAAGCATGTTATAATAAGTGTCTTTTTTCTCCTTTGGATAAAGTAGCTGAGGTAGCACGTTACTGTCTTTGGCTTAAAGAATGTAAATACTGCAACTCTGCTATGTGTCCATGTCATAGCTGTAAAATATAGAAGTCCTGTGATTTTCCAGAAGGTTTGGTTTATGAAATATATTTCCTGGTTCATCAGGTAAAACAGTCGTTGTTGACTCTTCTTTATCACACTCAAATGGTATATCCAATGATGAGTGAGAAATACTCAGTTTAGAGACATAATCCACTGTGTGCAAAAAGGAATCTTGTGGAGGCTTCCATATAGACTTTCCAAATGTGCCTGTAAATAAAGAAAAATAATTAGTATCGATGCACTAATCTTAATCAGATTACATTACACTTTTTATTTAAAATGTTCATTCTTCAATAATCTCACTGCCATAACCAAGACCACCGTGGACTAGGTGTGATGAGAAGATGTTGTCCATTTCAGCTTCTAGACAATGACTGCCAGTTGTACGTCTCCAGCATACATACAATTGTCAAATATTTTGCCACTAAATATTTAACTCAATTCAATCTGCAATAATAGGTCAGAATTCTAATATACTTTCTTGGAATATCAACTGCCCTGACCTATTTTCACCAATTGTGACCTATTTTCAGAACTCCAGGGCTCACTTGCATCAAGCAAGTAAATATGTGACATAAGCAAGGTACTTTGACAATTTTTGACATAGTGATCGTGCTCTTAGCCCTTGTACACACGGTCGGAGATTCCGTCAGAATGTTTCCTATCGGACTGTTTTGTTGGATATTCCGACTGCGTGTGGTCTGCATCGGACTGTTTCCGTCAGAATATCCAACGGACCAATTTTTCCAACTTGCCGGTAAAATTTTCCGACAAAATGCTCCGATCGGACATACTCCGATCATGTGTAGCCTACTCCGACGGACAAAGTGCCACGCATGCTCAGATCAAATTCCTACACCAAAGCTATTGGCTACTAGCCTGAACGTAGTCCCGTTGTAACGAAATAACGTCATCACGTTATGTACAATCGGATTTTCCAACAACTTAGTCCGACCGTGTGTATGCAACATCACTTCCAGACCTCGTCCGGAATTAATCCGTCGGAATTACTCTGACGGATTTGGTTGTCGGAATCTCCGACCGTGTGTACAAGGGCTAAGGAATATTTTAGTATTTGAACTAAAAAGTTAGAAAACAGTGCATAAAATAGGAGTAGGACCAAGTACAAATTTCTTTCAAAGAATAAATCTGTATACTTCACTCAGACAAAATCATATGGGTTAAAAAAAATTGGTCTTGACTCCAAAGTGTTAGAGCAATTTTGAAAAAGGAAATATGAGAACACAGGATGTGGAAGTCAAGACACAGATTGAAGCCACATGCATGCAGTGCATAACACTGAAAAAAAAAAAGCATTACATGTGCTGTTGCCATTTTCTGTAACTGGTCAAATGGTGTGCCAACATTGCTAATTCTGCATAAACATACCCAAATGATTTGCATGCAACTATTGGTTTTAAAAATGTAAATCAGATTATATCATATTTAATACATAACTAGAAATAGAAATTATGTATAAAACACTGAAATCAATAAAAATGAAATTGTTAAATAACAGTATAAAATTTGTCAGCAACCAACAGTTGCATACTTTGCATACCTACTGCTATTGCTTACTTACAAAGTGATTATAGGGTCAATACTTATTATTGAAACATATTTTACGCCTTTCTAAAAACCCAAATAGAAAAGAGGCGATATTTTCTTTCAATCATATGCATATTGTATGTTTAATTAATTTAGGGCTTCTGGGAACTAAAAAGCCACAAAAAAAAAAATTTTGTCATAGAAAAGGTAGGCTATAGGCAAACAAATTGCCATGGGTCCCTAATAAAACAATATACTGCATCTAACAAACCAAAAAAAAGCATAACTAACAAATAACACCACCACACCCACCCATATAGGAATTCTTTTCAGGACTGTTCTTCTGTACATAAAGATCCGTCTCAGATTCTATCCTTGCTCTGTTCTCTTCAGACTGCTTGCAGACAGTGCCAGGAAAGGAGTGAACCAGAGGATAAGTTCCATGACTATCTGTTCTTGTGATGAAATAATCATCATCATCATCATCCTCAGCATCATCTCGTTGTACATATAACCTGAAGTCCTTTTGTTTTAAGTAATCCTGTTCATATGTGTTTAAGTTGACCAGTTTCGGATCGGGGCTGTATCCTTTTTTTTTTAAGGGAATAAATAAATAAATAAATAAATAAAGCAAATATTAAATTAGGACCAGCTGTGTATAAACATACCACTATGTAATGTAGTAAACTAACCTGAGTGATAGGCCTCACATGTATCCGGATTGTAGGCATTTCCCTTCAGGTACAATGAACTCTGTGGCCCCATATAGTGAAACAACAGTGGATCAGCCACAGCCTCTAAATCTGGTTCACTCCCATTATCCAATTGGCAAACACCTTAAAAAATAAAAAAATATAATAGAAATTCATAAATATATATATTTCTATGGGTATGCAAGTTAGGATTAGCAGTGATCAATCATGATAGCCTTCATGATAGAAGGTCTGTTTGTGCTGCCTGGTAATTAAATCTGTATGCATAAAGCTTGATGTTTGCCACAGGGCAATACAGACTGTTCTTTTTTAATTTGCTGATAATCATGGTTCAGATTGTTTAAGTGACAAACAGAAAGCAAGACCAACACAATTAACATTTCATAACCCTAAGTGCTACCAGTAAATTTGGCCATGGATGAAAGTTTATTAATGACTTGTGCCATCTCCACACCTTTAATTCAAACGATAAGGCGAGGAAATGCCTAAAAATTACCCTCTGCAGAGATTCTGCAGGTGTATGTGCACTTCTAGTATGGAAGCATAAAGAAAAGAGTCTTCCTGTTTCACACATTAGTGCTTTAACACTTATTTAATGGAAGAATTTGGGAACTTTGTGGTCATAGGAAAGACTGTATAAGTGACCTAATTAAAACCCAGGTTGGAATCCCTACTGGAAATATATGATAATGCCTAAACATTTTATAAAGACCTTGAAGACTGGAAATTAATCGACAAATCAGAAGCTTATGCACCATCACACACTTTTCTAGGTTAAAAACACAGCTTTAAAATTATTCAAAATTATTAATAAAACAAAGAAAACTAAATAAATAAATAAATAAATAAATAAACTGAATAAAAACATTGGCATATATCCTACCATTGGCATCCCTTTGCTGCAAGAAATATCCACTCATGGAGGAAGAAATAAAATGATGGCTTCCACCTTCAGAAAGGATGTATCCATCTTGTCTCTCTGCTAGTGTCCCCTGTGAGGACAAATAGCTGGGTGTGTCCACAGGTAAGTTGGTTTCATCTGTGAAAAAGAATAAAGAAATGTCAAAAAAATATGGATTGGCATACTAATACTTGAAATCGACCCATAAAATTTATTAAAAAGAAAACAAAACTAAATTTATAATGCAAATCAGAAGCTGTCAATTACTACCAAACTACTAATGAATGTCACCAACTTTCTGTGCAGTAGGTGAACAGTTAATATGCAGTCCTGAACTTGGCTTCATAAAAAAAAAAAAAAACCCTCACCCCTTTACATCATATTGAATAGCAGCAGACTACACAGAACAAAGACCTATAATAAAGCTATTTTCTAACATGGTGCATTTTTGAAAACAGTAGTTGCTGCAAATCTTATCTGCATGTGCCTGACAGAGACACGGAAACAACAAAACAACTCCTTACACATACATCATATATGCGATCTATAGCCAAGATGTAAGCTGCCTTCCACAGCTCTTACATTTTTCAAACAATCGAATATATGAACACGAATCAAGGAATATGTACTGAGCAAAGTGCTCCCAACCTGTCAAGCCATCAAATGGGGCTGGTTCATAACTATCACATGAGTAGCACCATGGAAACTGCAGATCAAACAGGGGTTAAGATGGCAGCTTCCTTTGCTGTAAGATTAGAAGGTTTAATCCATATACACATACTGCTTTTTTTTTTCCTACATTGAAGTTGGAAGTATGTTGTCTTTGGTACAGGTTTTTTAACCCTCAGCAAGTAAACCTTCAGTCCAATGCAACAGTCCCTTTACATTTGCAGGAGGTGCCTACACGGCATTGTGGGATGTTGAAGGGCATGCTAAAGTCAGAGTCTCTTTTTTTTAATATAGAAAACAAAATTCAGGGCTCCCAAGCAGCACTGGAGCTTCATATGCTTAAAGTAAAGCTAAGCACAGACACACCATAGTAACCACTTTAACAATTTAGATCTCCAAAGGATAGAGCTACTTTAAGAAAGCAATATTGAGCTCCAGATTAAAGTGGAAGTAAGCCCTCCTATTGTTTTCAGCCAAAGAAGCTGCCATCTTGGCCTCTGTTTAATCTACAGCTGCCATGATGCTGCCCATGTGAACAGTTATGACACCAGCCATTGGATGGTTTAATAGTCTGGTTGAGAGCACAACCAATGTAACTGATAGAGTCCCATCACCTGCTAGAAATGTAATAGTTTTTTAAAACTGTTAAATCAATGGCTTTAAGTAAAGATGTCATCAGCACTGAAGGGAAGAACAAGCATTTTGTTATTTCTGCTATATAAAACATAACGCTGGTTAGTTTCACTTTAAATGACCTTCTCGTTATTAGAGCTAAAGCCTTTTTAAGAAATGTGTGCACTTCTGTATTTTTGCTTTGCGGTACAACGTCAGACTGTCATGAGCATAGACAAGCTCTTTAAAAACCACTGGTGGCTTGCCAGATGAAGCTTATATTGTAACATATGTTTTCCAAATTTGTTTGGCACAGTTACATGGCAATCTGATTAACCAAAATTGAAAAGTAATGGTTTTTCTTTCCTGCCTTGCTCTGCTATTGTACCCACCTGTGTTAGTGACACTGCAATCCTCATTCCTTCTCCTTGTGTGGTATATGATGACCACCCAGACAAGGGAGGTTCCCACCACACAGCAAACCACTGCTATTATCACAACACCAACTGTGGCCCATCCATCATCCTCCAATGACGGGGTGGCATTTGCAGGGGAATCGCACGTTGGGTTGGGAACGACTGAAAGATGAATATTGCCTCTCTCCGTTCCAAGGATATTGGACATTTCACAAGTATATTTTCCAGCGTCTGCAAAATCTGTATCCACTAAAATTAGAAGTTGGTTTCCAGCAGCAAAGAAATGTCTCTCTGTTACAACCAATGGGCTATCATCCTTCGTCCAGTTTACTTTTGGAGTGGGATTTCCACCTGCGATGCACTGCAGAACTGTGGTTTCCCCCTTTGATACAGTACGATCCACGAGCGGACGCAGAAATGACGGTGTTTCTGAATTGACAAAAAAGGATAAATGCATTATAATACATGACACTTGAATGTACAGACATTTTAACTGGGTTTTTTTATTATATTATTTAATGTGCTTTTCATGGTTTATTTTTAGCTGGAAATTTAACGTTATAAAAAGGAACATCTTATTTTCTAAACACAATTTTTAATTATTATTATTAAACATATATTATACAAGCAGATACTGATACGATGTGTTTAAAACACTTACCTAAAACCGTGAGTGTAGCATTGGCTGAAATGCTCCCTGCACTGTTCTGGGCCGTACAGCTGTACACTCCAGTGTCCCCGACTTTTGCATTCACAATAAAGAACACATCATCTTCTGGCATAACATGCATCCGCCTCTCACGAGCTGCAGGAAAGTCCGTGCCACCGTTTTTTTGCCAAGCAATCTGAGGTGTTGGATGCCCAACTGCTGCACATTCCAGGCGAGCTGTTGATCCAGCCCGAATGGTGAGGTCTATAGGCATCTTCATAAACGAAGGAAGCACTACAAAAGTAAAAAAATAATAATCAAGCATTTCAGCCAACATTAGAACTATATTTGCCCGACACAACGTAAAAAAAATAAAGATGCTTACTGTTCACAGTTAGTTTGGCTTTAACAGAGTACGAGGTTCCAAAGTGATTAGAAATGACACACTGATATTTTCCTTCACTGTCAAACTCCACATCATGCAATTTCAGGATAGACGTGTACTCCATTACTTCCCCACCTTGTGTCCGCAGGTGAGCATAATTTTCCATCTCAGCATCATGCAACAGCTCATTGTCTTTCTTCCATGAGAAAGTCATTGGGGAGTCACTGCTACTGGCTGCCGAACATATAAAACTCACATTGGAGCCTCTTATTGCAGATTGCGTTTCAGGCTGGACAGTGATCTGTGGCTTTGGAAAGTCATCTGGAAGTATGGAAAAGAAAAAAAAATACAAAGATTAAATGAAAAAATATAGTTCAACAGTACTGCATAATCTCTGGATAAAATGTACACAGCAGTATATTACATTCACTTCAAGCTATAATTGAATTATGGGGGCTCAAGGGGCTGCTAACGGCCTGTAATAGGGTACGAGTAAATCACAATGGACATCATTAATGAAAGTCTGAAGGAAGATATAAAATTATATTATAATATAAATATATATTTACACACACACAGTATGTAAGAGATAGAGAATACAAATTTTATATCCCAATTTCTCTTCTAATCTGCAGCGAGAATGCATTCTCTCTACTATTTATTCTCCTACACCACAAGTATATATGGTTGCTGTGTAAACAACAAAAATTAAAAGAAGCAGTCCTTCTTTCAAAACACCTTTACAAAGGCCCATTGATGTTTAAATTATGTTTCTGAAATAATGAGCAAAGCACCTATATTCAAAATGAAGCAGCAGTGGAAATAATATGGACCAATGATGATCTATCGTAGGTTTAGTTTATGTTAAGCTCAGATTCATCAAAAATAAAATACATACATACACACATCCATTCAACAATAATGGAACATAAAAGGCAAGAAAAAGAATTAAACAAAAACAACCCCAACTTACCACACACAAATCCATCAACACTAACAGCAAAGATGCTTTTGCCCTTGAGACTTTGGGGATGTGCACAATTTGCTTTAACAAACTTCTGCAGTTTATTTTCTGTTAACCACTGAGGCAGCCACTTCAACTGACAGTCACATAAAAGACTTGAAGAGTTTAGATGTCTGTATGAAAAAGGAAAAAATAAATAATTATTCTTCCTAGGACTATTAACAGTTGGCAATAAAACATTTTAAAAGGGGTATTTTTAGTTTGAATGCACGCATTAAAGCGGAGTTCCACGCAAAAGTGGACCTTTCCACTTTAAGCACTCCTCACCCCCTTGCATGCCACATTTGGCATGTCATTTTTTTTTTTGGGGGGGGTACCTACTTTTGACAAGTACTTCCTGTCCCATTTCCTGCTTAAGTTGCCTGGCTGCCTAGGCGTCTCGTCTTCTCCCCCTACCTCTCTGCATTCTTCTGGGACACGCCTCAGGTCCCAGAAGATTGCCTGGCCGCAAACAGAGCGCAACGTGACTCGCACATGCTCAGTGTACGTCCGGCTGTGAAGCCACAAGCTGTCAGAGCCGGGTGCCCACAGTTGCAGTGATGGTGCTGCGAAGAGGTGGGGGAGAGAAGTTCAGGCGCCGCAACGCTGGACCATGGGACAGACCAGTGTCTGTTTATTTAAAGTCAGCAGCTACACTTTTTGTAGCTGCTGACTTTTAATAAACTGAAAAACGAGTGGAACTCAGCTTTAACTTTTTCCTGTAAATAAATAATTCAATATATAGTACTGTAGCCTGCATAGATGGGTTGTTAGGCTGAATTCCTTCAGGGACACTGTGAGGAAGACATTAAGATGTGTGGGCTTTTCTTCAGGTGTTCTAGTTCTTCCTACAACCTGAAAACTGCAAAGTTGAACTAAACTTTTCCTATGAGAAAACACGGTGGCTGCATTGCTGACATCTCATTTAGGACAGGGTAATCTAGAAGTATGCAGAGTTTTTAACTTGGTGAAGCTAAATATATTCAAGATATTCAAAAAATATATATATAATACCGATGCACCAGGGAAAGCTTTCACTCCCCTTTCACACATATTGCAATTAAGGGAACCTGCCGTGACGAATATGGGAACAGCCATTGACGACTTTATGAAAAGTACAAGCTTCAGGGGCTGTTCACTTCCAATTTTCTTTCGCTTACCTGGAACAAGCATGTGTATTATCAAGGGATAAGCACATGCTTGTTACAGGACAATGACTCGCAACAGCAGCTCTCATTACTTCCCCTGAAAAGTAATCAAAGGAGGAAGTGATACATACAAGCTAGCGGGAAGAAAACATGAAGGTCATAGCAGAGTTGTCTTTTTTCAAGTGAAGGTTAACAGGATAAGTTCACCTTTTTTCTTTTTTTACAAAAAGTACTTTTTGTAAAAAAAAAAAAAAAAAAAGAAAAAGAAAAGTACTTTTTTTCCAGGTAAAAAGAAGAATAGCAATTTTTTAAGGAGCGTGCAGATTGTGGGTGCAATGCCAGGCTCCTGCAAATTCTAAGGAAAGCTGTGTGCCTATACTTACCTTACAAGTAGGCAGTTACTTGAGAGCAGGAAGGTCAATGCACTATGACAGCGCTCACCAGCACTGTCACAGTGCATTGAGAACTACAAGCCGTCAGCTGCAGCAAGCTGAAGGTACTTGTAGTCTATTTATTCACAGGAAACTGAATGAATGACGCAGCCGTATGGGTGGAGTCCTGTGCAGCTGCCCTGTTTTCAAATTGTGATAGTGGATACGGGTAGAGGATCCCCCACCGTTTGTCACAGGGTTGGGAGCGGAAGAGGATGCTGAACATGTCACACCCCAATTATGGGGGTAACATGTAACAAGTCCTCAAAGGTGAGCTTTACAGCAGATGTGTGTTATTCACTTTTGTTATCCTCCAGATTGAACACATAAGCCCTAAATTCTTTGACACAAGAACCTTTCATTCTGTACGTATGCTGCACATCACGTGATTTAAAACAACATTACAGATCAAAAGTCAAAAAATACATATATATATATATTTTTGCAACATAGTTAAAACAAAGATGATAACTTACAATTGCTGTAGGTTTTTCATTTGAGAAAATGCATTACTCTGCATTGACACAATTGCATTATTACTCAGATCCCTATAGAAGAAGAACATAAAATAAATTAACCTTTACAATAATTTTCTATAAAATAAATCATGTCAAACTTTGATTTTGTTACCACTAGGTACATTTTCTTATTAGTTGCATTCAAATCACACTTAAAAGAAGTTGATATTGCTTAGCATGAGCCAACATTTATATAAAGCTTGTGGCAAATTTAGGCATGTTTTGTGAAAACAAGCGGTTACAATCAGATAACCAGTGATCATTGTAAATGTAGAGAGCTTTTTTATATGTGAAAATAGCATCAATCAATCCCTATTTTACATAGAAATGGGAACAAATCGTTTACCATGTGTATGTAAACCAAGCCACAAAGTAGATCACAGTGGATCCTAGCTGTCTATCAATACAAGTAAAGATGAGTAAACTGCTCTCTCCGTTTGTTCCCATCATTAAATTTGTAGATGTATGACCATCCTGGGCACTGTTATACATCAGTTTAATGCCTCTCAAAACCAGCTGAACTTTTAGCTGTGCTCACTGCCCCAAAGCACCAGGACTGCTCTAACATGGACTATCACCACCACCACCACTACCTTCTACCGGGCTCTGGCTAGATGGAGGTTGCGTCCCCAAAAAGTTTGAGCACCAGCCGCCACTGATTTCTAGTTGTTTTATATGTATATGGCCATTAACCACTTCAGCTCAGGAAGGTTCAACCCCTTTTATGACCAGGCCATTTTTTGCGATACAGCACTGCGTTATTTTAACTGACAATTGCATGGGCGTACGACACTGTACCCAAATAAAATGTATGTCCTTTTTATTCCACAAATAGAGCTTTCTTTTGGTGGTATTTGATCACCTCTCGGTTTTTAGTTTTTGCGCTATAAAGCATTCCCAATAAAAATAATGTAAAAAAAAAAAATTCTTCATTTAGGCCAATATATGTATTCCGCTACATATTAAAAAAAAAAAAACAATATCTGTATATTGATTGTTTTGTGTAAAAGTTATAGTGTCTACAAACTATGGAATATTTTTATTTATTTATTTACTAGTAAGGGCGGCGCTCAGTGACTCATAGCGGGACTGTGATATTGCTGCAGACAAATTGGACACCTGACACTTTTTGGGGACCAGTGACACTAATACAGTGATCAGTGTTAAAAAATATGCGCGGTTACTGTACTAATGACACTGGGAGGGAAGGGGTTAACATCAGGGGCGATCAAAGGGTTAAACGTGTTCCCTGGGAGTGATTACTAACTGTGGGGGAGTTACTTTGACTGGGGGAATGTAAAGATCCGTGTTCCTGCTTAGCAGTAACAAAGGACCAGCACATTCGCCTCTCACAGAACAGCGGTTTGCCTTGTTTACATAGGCAGCATTCTGCGTTTCTCACGAACGATCGACAGGTCCTGGTGGACATCGCAACCGCCGGACCCACTGATCGGCTCCCACTGTGTCCAATCACAGCAAGAGTGGGGTCGCCGGTGGCGCCCGCGCCCCCCAGAAGTGTCAGATCACATGCTAAGTACGTGGTCCTGCACAGAGTGGCTGCCTTGCCACAATATATCTATGGTGGGCGGTTGCTAAGCGGTTAAACTTACTCATTGAGATAGAATTAAGCAAAAAAACAATACACTGGAATTTTGCTGAACCTTGGAGAGCAACTTTAAGAACGCATTTCTCACTCTATATAAAAGGCTGCTCATTTATAGAAACCAATTACTTACAGATATTCAAGTGCATCCAGCCATGAAAATGCCTTTTTTGTTATTGATCCTATTCGATTACCTTGAAGCATCCTTTAAGAAAGAGGAAAAAAAAATACTTAGGAAACACGTTTTGTGACATTTAAGTGATAAAAACAGCAACCTAAATGAAAGGCAAAATGAAAAACAAATGTTATACTAACATTTTTACTAATAGACATTTTAACTTACAGCCTTTTAAGGTTTTCTAGTCCAGAAAATGCTCCAGTCATATCTTCAATGGTCCAAGAAATTTCATTGTTCTTCAGATCTCTGTAAAAAGACACATATTACAGGTGAACCCACAAATATATTGTCACACAAAAATACTTTCTATGGGTTTTCCAAGACTATTAAATTCTTTCTGCCTGCATAAATTATTACCACGTTTACAAAAAGTGGGGTTGCCTACCCTGAGGCAATGCCAACTACAGACTTTAGAGCAGGGGTCTCCAAACTTTCTAAACAAAGGGCCAGTTTACTGTCCTTCAGACTGGCTGGACTGTGGCCACTTGGAGTAGAAACTGTCCTGGTGTCCATGGGAATAAACAATGCATCTTTGGTGTCGATGAGAGGAATACTGCCCATCACTGGTATCAGGAATAGTGCCCCATCGTTGATGTCAATGGGAGGAATAGTGATCCATCATTGGTATCAGTGGAAGGAATGGTGCCCTATTATTGGTGTCAGTGGGTGGAATAGTGCCCTATTATTGGTATCAGTGGGTGGAATAGTGTGCCATTATTGATGTCAGTGGGTGGAATAGTGCCCCATCATTTGTATATGTAGAAGGAATAGGGTCCTGTTGTTGATGTCAGTAGCAAGAATTACACCCCACTGTTGGTGACAATGGGAGGAATAGTGAATAGTGGGCCAGAATAAAGGCGAGCAAAAGGCCACATTCGGCCCCCAGGCAGCAGTTTGGAGACCACCACTTTAGAGGAATGGAAACACAAAAAGAGACAAGTGGAATAATTACTGCACTGGTGTTTACCTTAAAGTTCTTAACCCCTTGGAGCCTGCACCTCCCGCCTCTTTAAGGAGTTTAGGATGCCCGGAGACAGGGTGGGGTTTATGATCATGTAACCAATGTGATTGGCTGTCACAGCAATCACATAATCGGAAAGCTCCTGACCACAAGCAGAGATCAGGAGCTTTCCGTTAGCTGCCCGCTCTAGGCACAGCTGTTTTTGCAAATATGTGGCCACTTGGCGCCAAGGCCCACCCACCAAGAGGTCACATATTTGCGTGTGGCCAGCGCCAAGAGGTTAAGAGATGCAAGTACTTAAACAGTGAGGCGAAGAAGGAGTTCATAAGAGGGTAACCAACAATGTATATTCTGCATCCTTCTGATACTACCAGAAAGGATAGAAACAAAATACAATATACATAATGTGTGTCAACACATCTCGATAGCAAGGAAATTAAGAATTAAAATTAACAGGTTTCCAAAATGTTACACACTACAATTACCATGGTGGATTTGAAGTATGGTCTTATTTAATTCAGTAAAATACAAGAATTATAGAAATAGTCAAAATAATAAGCTTCAGCGCTACTTAAAAGGCACAGACCCACACTTAGCCAATTCAGTTAACGTAGCCCAGATTGTGTACATCACATCAATCAGGAGCCCAAAGAGAACAAACCATTTGGTTCTATACTCTCTATTTGCTCTTGGAATTACAGAATATTCAAGCTTTCTACTACCTATGTTATGGAGATTCAAATAACCACCATGCCCACCAGGAAATGCTTGATTTGTCTTGGCTACTAAGGGAGAAGATAGCCACCGCTGTCCCGAAGCACAATCATTTCCTTATGCTTGCATACGAGATTGAAAGAAAATTAATAAAAATACAAATGTCACTTGGATGAATTTTTCAGCCCTAACTCACAGCATCAAAATTCCCAAAGCGATGAAGTTTAATTATCAATAACACTGGGGTGCAGAGGAAAATGTGCAAAGGCGAAAACTGACATCATCATTTTGATTTGATTACGAATATAGACATAAACAACAAAGGGCTTAGTTCAGCGTTTAGATCAAGAGGTTTTGCTCACTCTTTTTTATACAGTAGAGCAGCCATTCTCAACCAGGGTTCCGTGGAACCCTGGGGTTCCTCCAGAGGTTGCTAGGGGTTCCTTGAGCTGTGGCTAATGAAGCACCTTTTTGATGGTGCCTACAGAGTTCAAGGTTCAGCATCACTTAGCAGAGCAAGCAGCGTGATACAAAATATATTTTTAGCTGTCTTTAAGGGTGGCATTCTGACCAGCATTTAAAGGGGAACATTCTTCCTATTGACCACCGGTATAAGGGGCATTGTTCTATTGAACCCTGATGAATTGGTTTTAGTAAGGATTCCTCGAGACCTGAAAATTATTTTTGGGGTTCCTCTAGGGTTAAATGGTTGAGAAGGCCTGCAGTAGAGGATTTTTTTTTCTCCATTCAGAATGACCAATATTCAAAGCAGAATCACATGCATTGATTCTAAGTCTGATCCTGTGTGCACCTCTAATTAGATGTCTGAACTACTTAAACGATCATCACAGTGAAAATCCCCCCTCTAGGAACCAAAATATTTTTACATATTTAATCCATAGATACGTCTATTCTGCTTTTTCAATAAGCATCTCTTGCTTAGAGCACTGCAAAACAAGAGGAAAATGACACTTACAGTGTGTTCAGATTGGATAATCCATGGAAGGCACCATCCGCGATATTACTAATTTGGTTGTTTCCTATAAATAGTCTACCAAGAAGGCTTAATCCCATAAAACTTGACTCTTCTAATCTTGTTAGTTCATTGAAGGTTAAATCTCTGTAAAATGCAATAAAAAAAAAAAAAAAAGCAACCTGTTAGTATAACAAACTCCCTAACTTATCCTGCTATCAGTGTGCCTAGCACATAGGAGATAAAGGCAGATTTTCAGGCTTAATTGAAACAGCATGCAGTAAGTAGAAAGACTGCACAAGGCAGTGTAAGAGAAATACAAAAATTGCCTTAGTAATTCTGCTATGGAAAAAAAAAGTCTACAAAACTGTGGTAAGAAACTCATGTTCTGGCATGAAATATGTACTAAAACTGGAACTAAATAAAAGAAACGTACAGCTCACTGAGTTTTTGGCAAAACTCCCAGGCATCAGGGCTGATCTGGCTGATGGCGTTCTGGCTGAGATGGAGGTGCTGTAACATAAGCAAGCCATACAACCAGCCTCTGCTAATCTCTGTGAGATTATTATGATCCAGCAGCCTAAAAAAAATAAAAAATAAAATGAAAAAAATCGAAAAACGCAGATGTTAAATGAACAGTCTGATGACAGAAGCATAAGTATAACAGACGCATCATTTATATGTTATTTACTACACATCTATTGTTATAACAAAATTCAGTTTTTGTGGGGCTCCTTCCCTAAAATGGTGGTTAATCATAGCCATCGTCATGAAAATCTGAATCTAATACACCCCAGTTATATCGGATCATTTCAAGGCATTCCAGAAAGTTACTTTGAGTGCCATGTCACAGGATAAAGGAAACCTGTACTAACGAAAGCAGACTACCAGTGCCGATAATCTTCTGAAAATGCTAGTTGCCTGGCAACTTCTGGAATCACTACCTCCAGTCATTGTCCTATAAAAAAAAAGTATACATAAAACTGGCTACACATTATACAATTTTTTTATTGTTCAATTTCCTTTAGATTTACCTTCAACTATGTAGTGCAAGGGCCTGCCTGATTGCATACAATTTGGAAGTGTTTAGGTTTGACATCATATTATATGGTTTTGGTAAATCTAAAAGGAAAATTTTACCAGAAAATTGTATATTTGTAGCCAGCTTTAGAGTTGGTAGAAGGAAGGTAAAACTCCTGATCTGCACACTTGTCTTAGTTCAGCATTACTCTGGGGGTTATTTACGAAAGGCAAATCCACTTTGCACTACAAGTGCAAAGTGCACTCGAAATTGCACTGAAAGTGCACTTGGAAGCGCAGTCGCTGTAAATCTGAGGGGTAGATGTGAAATGAGGGGAAGCTCTGCTGATTTTATCATCCAATCACGTGCAAGCTAAAATGCTGTTTTTTTTTTCCTTGCATGTCCTCCTCGGATCTACAACGAGTTTACTTCCAAGGGCGCTTTCAAGTGCACTTTGCCTTTAGTAAATAACCCCCTATGTACTAAAAGTAAAAGATCGGCATCAAAGCCAGCCAAGCAGAATTTTTAGAAAGAAGGGTTAGCACTGGCAGGCTACCTATCTCTCGGAGTACAGGTTTTCTTTCAGTTGATCCCCTTTTGTAAATGGGTGCATAGAAAAAAAAAAATATATATATATATATATATATATATATATATATATATATATATATATCCTATTTAATTTATTTTTAAAGCAGAGAGTTTACCGTTTTTAAAACAACAGCATAAAATGAAAATCTAACACTTACAAAACTTCCATATTACTCAGTCCCCAGAATGCTCCATCCATAAGTCGTGTGATTCCATTTCTTTGCATGTTTAGAGATTTTAGGGCATCCAGACCCTGAAAAGTGAGCCCGTCAACATGTCTCATTCGGTTACGCTTCAGCTCTCTGCAACAGAAAAAAAGAACTATAATGCAGCTCTGTTGTGTAAAGATGAAACTCCTGAAGGCCAGAATGAAAACGGTGCCTAATAACAGTTTTGCTCAAAGCCTGTTAGAATCAAGCTTATCATACAGAGAAAAAATAGATCTTTGTGCATGTTTAGAGCAATACACTTTTGGTTTAATACTTACAAGTGTTGCAAGTTAGACAACTTAAACATCTTGGGCGGAATATGGCTAATACGGTTCTTGTTTAGCTTCAATACTTGTAAAGTAGCATATAAGTTGTCAAATGCACCTGCTTCCATAGATGTTATAAGGTTTTTATTGATGTAACTGCAATAATAATAAAAAAAAAAACACTTAAATGAAGGTAGCTACTTATTATTATTATTATTCAGGATTTATATAGCACCAACACTTTGCACATCACTTTACAACATGAGGGCAGATAGTACAGTTACAATACAACACAGGAGGAATCAGAGGGCCCTGCTTGTTAGAGCTTACAATCTAGGCCCTTGTACACACGGTCGGACATTCTGACAACCAAATCTGTTGGATTTTGTCCGAAACTGTTGCATAGTTATCGTCATCGTAAAATCCGATTGTACATAACGTGATGACGTTATTTCGTTACGACGGGACTACGTTCAGGCTAGTAGCCAATAGCTTTGGTCTAGGAATTTGATCTGAGCATGGGTGGCACTTTGTCCGTCGGAGTAGGCTACACATGAACGGAGTATGTCCGATCGGAGCATGTTGTCGGAAAAATTTATAGACAAGTTGGAAAACTTGGTCCGTCGGATATTCAGACGGAAACAGTCCGATGGAGACCACACACAGTCGGATTATCCGACAAAACGGTCCGATAGTACACATTCCGTTGGAATCTCTGACCGTGTGTACAAGGGCTAAGAGACTTATTTGCAGATAATGAAAAAATGTCACTTTATTGTCAGCAGCTTACATAATATCAGGCTCCGTTCATAAAACATTTTGAATTGCGGGCAGAATCTCCACGATTCTGCCCGTGATTTCACAGTGTGCTCAATGTCAAATCGCCCAAAAACATGGTGCGATTCTGCAGCGGGCCACCAAAAGAAATATGTAGAACTTTTTTGGGAGACAGGCACTGCACGACTTGCCATACAAGAATTGCGGCAGAAGTGCACTGCGTTTTTAAGTGCCACTAAAATGAATGGCACTTGAACACCCTGATGTGCAATTTGACATCGTGGGCAGAATTGCGGCGACTCCATGAGCGCTTCAAAATGCCTATATGTGAATGGAGCCTAAACCGAGAAGAGACTGGTTGCTACAGGTAATCTCCCAAATTAAAGTGGCTGTAAAAAACGATATATTTTTTTGAAATAAACCTGTTAATGGTATTGCACAGAGTGGCCCCTGAACCTCCTCTTTGCGGAGGCCCTCGCTGGCGATGTCCGCTCCTCCTATTCTGTGTCTGGTGTCTGTCCCCATAGCAAGCGGCTTGCTACAGGGCAGACATGCAGGCTCGCTCCCAACCTGAGGTGTGTGGCTCCATAGACACACACAGAGCAACTCAGTCTGACCCCCCACTCCCTTCTCAAAGAACTGAATTGATAGCAGCAGGAGCCAATGACTCCCACTACTGCCTCTGTGTCCTAGGAAGAGAGGGGAGAGAGCCATTGCAGCCGGGCACAGAGATGGATCGAGACAGCGTAAGTATTTATGGTGGTGAAGGGGGGAGGCATCAACTGGGACATTTTTTTACCTTCATGCAAGGAACGCATTAAGGTAAAAAAAAAAAAAAACATCATGCCTTTAGAACAACTTTATTTACTGACCTATAGAATAATTATCCGGATAATAGAATAAAAGCAAACAGGACAGCAGTTATGTCATCCAATCAGATTTAAGTTGTCTTTTTTCAGTCTCGGCCTGGAAGAACCAAAGGGCAAAGACACACCCTTTTTCTTTAAAAAAATAAAAAAAAAATAAGCACAACCAGAGCCACTAGTCGAGTTTCTAGCAAACACTCATGAGGCTTGAAAGACAAAAATCTGTCTCTGCTTGCTAGGTTACAAAACAGACAGTAAAACACGACAGCCACTTACAGGTATTTGAGTTTCAGCACAGGAAACGATGGTGCTTTAAGTTCAGTAATAAGATTATTACTCAAATCTAAGGTTTCCAGCGACTGGTAGGGTTCCAGATGCTCTGGTAAAATTACATCAATCTTATTGTTTGTTCTGGGATAGAAAACAAAAAACAAAAAAACAAACAAATGCAATGTAAATTATACTGTTGTATACCAAGCAAAGCAGAAATCTGCCAATACACAAATTTTCAACACAGAAAAGCATTAAAAATAAATAAAAATCAATAAATAATTAGGTATAAAAAACCGAATGAAAGAAATGTCTGTTCCAAAATATGACAAATTATATATATATATATATATATATATATATATATATATATATAAAACAGTTGTAGCACACACAAAACTTTAATGATACAGGTGTAGCTTCTTGAAAAATAATTTGGAAATGCAGCAAAGCACAATACTGGTTTATTAACAAGGTAATTACAGACAAGGTGTTGAAGCCATAAATTACTGCAGTGATAAACTTTCCCTTGCAGCATTGCTTGTTACAGCAGGGGCCAGCAATTTCCTGAACTGCACACCCTCTCAATTGCAGCCTGAAAGTGTTCACTTATAATCCAGCCTGCTTCACAGTGACGCCTTTGTACGCTAGATTTTTTCTTTTAAACACAACACAGATATTTCTTATGGCTGTAGGCATAATGGATTCTGTATCACAAAACATTGAAATGATTTAACATGCCCCAATGTTATCATAATTCTAGTTTTAACCAGAAAATAGCATTCTCTTTAGCGTGTTTTGTATATTCACATTATGATGCTAGAGGCATATTGATAGATTTATGCTGTAAAGATTTAAAACAGAGAGGCCAATCATTCAAAAGACATTGATGATTTAAACCAAGTTCAACGAACTTTGCATAGAGAGACAGGAGGATCCAAGGCGTTTAGTGCTCTGCCAACATAGTTTGGCCTTTTAAAATTGTTTGTGTTTTTTAGTAAGTGAAAGATGCATAAAAAATCCCACATACTTAATAAACACCAATAGGTCAACCTTTTTTTTTTTTTTTGGCCACACTTTGGGAACTTGATTGGATACCTAAATAACTACTACCGGTATACACATGGCGATTTTCAGGAAAGATCAACTAGATCAGTGATGGCGAACCTTGGCACCCCAGATGTTTTGGAACTACATTTCCCATGATGCTCATGTACTCTGCAGTGTACTTGAGCATCATGGGAAATGTAGTTCTAAAACATCTGGGGTGCCAAGGTTTGCCATCACTGAACTATTTCAACTAGTTTTTAAAAATTTTAAAAACAGGCTAACTAATTAACTTCACCTATCAGCTACTGGAGTCATGAAACATTTGATTTGCCCCAACTACATTTGCAGAAAAATGAAGGCTAACATCTCCTATAATTAAAGTGGAAGGAAACCCCAACTATTAAGCCCCATACAAACTATCAGATTTTCTGCTGCGTTTTTCCTTCAGATTTACTAAAACCATATAATATGAGGTTAATCCTTAGGAGTTTCAATTTGTATGCAATCAGGCAGGCCCTTGCACTACATGGTTTTGGTAAATCTGAAGACAAAAATCATCAGAAAATCCGATTGTGTATGGGGCTTAACTGTTCCTAAAAATAGTTATAGCACCCTGCTTAATCAAAAAAAAAAAAAGATCTGTGTACTTACCTATTTTCAATCCACTCTGGTCACATGATCCTGCAGCTCTATGCGCAACAACGGCTGGGAATTCTGGAAGCGGATATGTCACCCATAGGCTAGCCATTGTCAAAGCTCCTTCCTCTTTCCTGCATTAGCCTCTCCCAGACACAGTGAAGACAGAGCTGCAGGATGGAGTGACTGGACTGGATCCAAAAGTACACATATCTTTTTATACAGGTTAGGCTGCACAGGTAGGACGACGGGGAGGTTGCAGTAAACATTTTTTTAAGAATAGTATTAGTTATGGTTTTCTTCCACTTTAAGTAATCATTTATTGCCCAGTTTCAACTACTGATTTTGGGTAGTCAAGTGAACTGGTGGGCAATAAATTGTTTAGATTCAGGCCTGTCAAGAGGATTTTTCTTACCCCCTGATATCCAGTTAATTTACCCTTCTGCCATGCAAATGTATATATATCTAGGCTATGGCTACTAGGAGATAAGGCTTCATGTACACATAGCCTATTATGACCGTTGTAAAATGCAAAATATGTCATAATCGTGACGCAATTTTACCACGCTTTTGGTGTGTTTTGTGGCAGGTGGTCAAAGCGTTCTTATCCTGATTGTAATTCTTCTGCGTTTAGGAAAGGGAGGTTGAGGGAGGTTATCTCCACTAACTACAGCAGTTCCTAAATGATCCTAAAGCCCCATACACACTATCAGATTTTCTGCTGACTTTTTCCTTCAGATTTACCAAAACCATGTAGTAGAAGGGCCTGCCTGATTGCATACAAATTGAAATTCCTAAGGTTTGACCTCATATTATATGGTTTTGGTAAATCTGAAGGAAAAACTCAGCAGAAAAACTGATAGTGTGTATGGGGCTTAAAAGTCTATGTGTACATGTGCTTTTTATGGAGTTGCATTTAGGAGCTTTGACAAAAAAAACACCAAAAGCTCCTAAACTCAAGTTCAGGAGCTGTAGTGTACAGGAAGCCTAAATCAAACATGCAGCAAAAGTGAAGCCAAATTTCCAAAGTTTTACTAAGCAATTTCCCTGAACTAATCTTTTAACTTTCACCATATCACAACCAGATAGTTCTAAAAGCAACCAATCCTCTCTCCCCTCTGGATCTGCAGCTGCACTACTAGACTTGCCTTGTGACAAAAATATTCAGTTCTAATGGCTATAGGTTGTCTACTCTCCCATAGATCTGCACCTTGGGGCCTACAACACTAAAGTAAATCATAACGATATCAGTCCTGCTGATCGTAGGTGCACTGCTTACAGGCGGCATGGTAAAATGTAAAAAAAAGTATAAAAGAAAAAAAAATAGATTATATATATATATACACCTTTTTTACCTGCAAAAAAGATGGGCATTTAATAATGTTTCACAAAAGGTGAACTTGGTCTTTAAGTTTAGGTTTGGCAGCCTATGACATCGCTAAAAGGTAAATAAAATAATTGCACTTACAAAGATAGAAGTGTTATATTCGCAGATAATGGTCCTAAGTTGGGTATAGTCTTCAGGTCATTTCTATTCAGTCTCCTGTTAATATAGAAATATTGAGAAAAGTTACATTTCTTCAAACCTACACATACAGTAATTAGCAACTTAAGAACTCAAATAGAATGAACTTACAATTCACGAAGGTTATAAAGATGACTCATTGAAGAAACTTTGATTGAGGAAAGTTTGTTGTGGCTTAAATCCCTATAAAAAAGAAATTAAAGACATTAGTACAAAAAGAACAATTTGTTTTAGTGCTACCATTGCAACTCTGGCGTGTAAATTGGAGCACCTTAAGAACATATAAACAATATGTAAAACAATGTTCCTGTACAGAATGTGTGGAACATACATTCATATGAAGATCAAACGACTGCTTGTTTGAAGTTGTAAAAATGTATATCATACATTAGAATTGTAAAATACACCATGCAACACATTATGATAAACTTGCATAGTCATCTAACAGAAAGTACCTTTGGCCATAAAGTACAGTTCCTAAGCAATGGCAAAATTATTAGTGGAAACGGGGAGATTATGCATTATGGCAAATTCCTAAAGGCTGTTGCTAATTTCTGAACACAAAAGACGACTGCGTCAACACTTCATGTTTATCTAGCTGAAGTACCACACAGCAACCCACAAAGACAAATACATAATGAATTATCCAACAGCACCGTGTGTGGCCAATTTAAGACTACTCAAGTATAACATTGTATGTTTATTATTAGCAAACACCAAAAAAAAAACAAATTGGAAGATTTATTGTTCAAGAAAAGAGAGATATTATACCTTTAAGTAATGGTTTCCATTACACACTACCTTGGAAGGTCAGTGCTGCACACTGTGCCTTACAGTCAAACTATTAGATAGGAAACAATTATAATTCAGTTCCCAATTATTTAAAAAAGATGGTGGGCCTATTAGCAAATCATATCACTGCTGAAAAATTCAATTTTCCCCAAAAACAAAAGTCCAAAGTTATAGTATCCCCAATTATATTTGATGGCCCAATATCTTTGGGATGAATTAGAGCGGAGACTGTGAGCCAGGCCTTGTCCACATCAGTGCCTGACCTCACAACTGCGCTTCTGGAAGAATGGTGAAACATTCCCATAGACACGATCCTAAACCTTGTGAACAGTCTTCCCAGAAGAGATGAAGCTGTTATAGCTGCAAAGTGTGGGCCAACTCAATATTGGCCCCTACGGACTAAGACTGGGATACCATTAAAAGTCATGTGTGTAAAGGCAGGTGTCACAATACAGTATATATATTATATATACACACACACACACACACACACACACACCATTTAGTCCATATGAACCTTTTTAGCAAAAACACACAGTTCTCTACATGTGAACGTGAGGTCACAATATGGCCATCCAGGAGCAAAATGTGTCCACTACTACTACAAAGGACTATCCAAAATATGCATGTTTGAAATAACAGAAATCTTTTATGCACATGCATTTTAGATGTACTGTATAATGTCTTAGGTCGCCTTAACATGGGTGGACCGATCAGGTCCGCCTGTCAGTTTTTTTTTTTCATTTAGGTGGGCCCAATCGGAGCATCCACTGCCCTCTATGGAGCGACGGGTGTCCACGAACATGTGTCCGTTGACATCAGCTAACATCTGATCCGCTAAAAATAGATGGGTGGTGATCCTTTCCTCATGTGTCTAGCGTATCAGATCAGAACAAGCGGTCTGTTTACCTCTGACTTCCCAGAGGGGACAGCCGGCTGTTTCTGTGTCCGCTCTACATAAGCCATCCGCCTGCTTAGTGGGATCAGAGGACAGAATCCCAGAGCCCTAAGACTGTATGCTTAGTAAGGCAGGCCATACAATAGTCTTTTTTTGTTTAACCAGCCGTAATCATACACTGATCAGTCCCGCTGTCTACAACCAGCAGCACAGATTGATTTGGAAAACCCAACAGGGTAGTTGTACAGAAGTTTATCGGTAGATCAACTTCTGTAAAAACCAGCCTGCCCATACATGGATCAAAATTCAGCTGGTCCCTACTGAACCATCCAAATTTCAATCTATGTATGACCAACTTAAGTTTATATAAGTATGTGCTAATCTTAAAGAGGACTTTGTAGTTTCATTACCCAGAAGTATTCCCCCCTTTCCACAACCGGTCACAGAAGGCAACTCATCTTGACGGTGTAGTACACAATATTTTACTGCAAGCGTAGTCAAAGTAATCATGTTATTTTTTAAAAAGACTTTCATAGTTTTAGTCATTTTGGGAGAATCCCAATGTTTTTCCATGGATCCCCAATATGGGCGGGTTATGATCACTACGAATTATGAGGGTATTGTTCATACAGCCCCAAATCCCAAATGCAATGCATAGGTTAAACATGCAAAAATCCCTTTAATAAGAAGCATAAATGTATTTCTTTTTTTTTTTACATTTATGGAGACCTAGAAAAACTAGGACTACCTTTTTGCTCCTTTTCAAAACAGCATGTCATGCTTGGACAGCCAATAGTTAAAACTGAAATCTGCAGAGGCAAATTAAAAATGAAGGTTTTGCTCCGATCACATTACATCACAGTATTGATGTTTAAAAGCAACTGGAATTTCTTTGTCTTATTCGCCTTGCTTCTTCCACTGTATATAGCAGCACATGCCGGCAATTAATGAAAACCAGATGAAGCTGGAGACAGTCGGGACCATGATTTGGAATTTATTAACATCTGAACCATGTATAGGCGGAAAGCTGCTGACTTCACTATTTCTAATGAATAAACATGCAAATCAGATGAGCAGCACACAACTCCTTTCTCTATACCTGAGGCTTTCCGCCTACATGGCTGCATACTGTTCATGGAAATTACAAAAATTCTTTTTATTATGCATCGCAAGTGTAAACTTGTACAAAATATTCACTTTCAGAACCTCAAACTACCCTAAAAATAAAAATAGAATGATGTGAGCTTTAATTGAATAAATACACTGGAGAGCAGGAAACTTTTACTGAATGATGGAAAAAAAAAAAATGCATAGAATGATGAAAAAAAAAAATATATATATATATATATCTATATATATAGATATATATATATATATATATATTTTTTTTTAATATAAATACAATTACCGCTAAGTCTACCCTTACACATGAGATGGTAGTATTAAAGTGATTTTAAACAAACCATATATATATATATATATATATATATATATATATATAAATAAATATATATATATAAATATAAATAAATATAAATATATATATATATATATATATATATATATATATATATATATATATATATATAAATCACTCTTGCTTATGTTTGCCAAATTCTTCCCCCTGTCCCAGTCCATAAAGAAGTGAGAAAATCTGGTCTGGGGGAATTAAGGCACGCTCACAAAAAAAATAAAAATCGGGACTTTGAAACTATTAAAATACTGCATGATCAACCACAGTGGAGCCAGACACTTTCACTCAAAGCTCAAGCACCTATCCATCTGGATTCCATCACTGCAGCCACAAGCGTAACAACTTCCATTATGCATCAAACAGGCTCTGGCATTTTAACACTGAAAATATGTACTGCTTTACAATTTCACATGAATCAGGCATACACAAAAGAGATCACTAGAAAGGGTTTACAGCCGTGCCTAATTGGCAAGCTAAAATAAACGTTTGCCATTGACACCAAGAAAGAGAAAAAAAAAAAAAAAACTTCTAATCCTCTACCCACCAAAATCTTTCATTAAGCATAGGAAAAAAAAAAAGAAAAAAAAAGAAAGCAGATACGCTGTTCACAATGCACCTGGATCTGTAAAAGTCATTATTTAAGAGAGACGCCTACACCGGTGGTCTAGCTAGCACACATGTTTTTGTAACTTTAACTTTTACGCCATATATCTCCAAATAAACCTGCAGCTGTAACCACAATCTGACAACTATAAATGCAATTGGAATGGCTGGGCAAAAGGAAAAATATTTTGCAGAAAAATGAGCTGGAAAAAAAAAAGGCCTTTAAAAAGATTGGATTTTCAGATTTTTTTTTTTCACCTGCGTGTTACTATTAAAGTATAGCTATATTTAAGCTGTATAAAATTAATATTTTTTTTACCTTTTACACTATTTAAGAAAAAAATAATAATTTCAAATGTCCATATATGGCAATTCTGAGAAAGCTGAACTACATATCTAAACTGTATAGCCTGCCAAAGAATCTGCAATTCTGTTTAGCTGGCCTTGTAATCCAGAGAACCCCTGCCAGACACCACATCAAGGACCTAGACCTCCCAATGAGACTACACTATAGAATAATATGGTGAACCAGCCATGAAGTAGAACAAGAATATCATCCCTGGTCTTTCGTTTTTGCTAAGCTTGGAAACAGACTGCAGCATGCAAACCCCCAAAAGAGCCCCCCGGTTAGCATAGAAAACTGCCTATGCATAAGAAGATTACAGGAGACCAACATCAAGATACAGTTTATTCAGGTACTCATGTGTTTTCTTCAGAAGATGTTTAATGTATTCCATATAGCAACAATAAAATTATGTACCATGTACTTGCATGAGAAAGTATCCTGTTCTCTTTGTATTCCTTCCTTTATGTGAAATCTCTGGTGTTCCTGCCAGTCCCCCTGCTTTCCTATTAAAAACTAACCACACTAAGTATGAGAGCACATCGTGGTCAGTTCTCTAGCTATCCTGGGAACTCTGCCTGCTCTTCTCCAATAATCAGATTTGTCTTGACACGCCCACAGCTGCACAGCCATTCATTGGGAATCTTAGTGTGCTGCTGTTTCTCCTCCCCCAGCTCATGCAGCTGAGAACAGGGGGGATGTGATCACTTATAAAATAAAAGGGAAAAATTGCATTTATAATGTTTTTTATATCCATACATAACATTTTTTGCCTTTCATTTCCATTTTATACTGAAAGGGTTGTTTTACAAGGTGATCATTTACAATCACTTTAAAAACTTAAACAAGCCCATTCCCACTTGTGCATTGAGGCAACGCATACGTGTTGTCCCAATGCATGTGAACACACCCGCATCTCAATGCACGGTCTTTGCAGACAGCCTGCATTTGGTTACTTAAGTCTGCTCGCATTCACCACTTTGCAAAAGTAGGGGCATATACTTGCGTATAGCCATCTACAACCATTCAAGTCTATGGCGCCTGTAAGCAGCACCAGAGGCTCCTGGGCACCAAAATATGCCAGTTTGTTTATGCTGTAAGGATGAATGCGCCTATGAGCATGCGTGCTGGTCAGGACCCCAGTGAGTCCGGTCACGGGTCCCGTGGACTCAATCACCGCGGGCATACCCGCGATCGTCTCACGGGACGGCTGAACGGAGAGATGCCGTTGTAAACAGCATCTCCCCGTTCTGCCTAGCAACTAGTGACGCTGATCTCTGCTCCATGTGATTGGAGCAGAGATCAGTGTTCACTAAATGAAAGCCCAGCCCCCAACAGTTAGTAACACACCCCTAGGGACACTTAACCCCTACACTCCCACCCACTGGTTAACCCCTTCACTGCCAGTGTCATTTACACAGGAATCACTGCATTTATATAGCAGTGATTGCTGTATAAATGACAATGGTCCCAAAAATGTGTCAAAAATGTCAGATGTGTCCGCCATAATGTCACAGTAGTAACAATAAAAATCGCTGATCGCTGCCATTACTAGTAAATAAAAAATTATTAATAAAAATGCCATAAAACTATCGCCTATTTTGTAAACGCTATAACTTTTGCGCAAACCAATCAATAATCGCTTATTGCGACTTTTTAGAAGAATACGTATCGGCCTAAACTGAGGGAAAAAAATGTTTTTTATATATTTTTGGGGGATATTTATTATAACAAAAAGTAAAAAATAATGAACTTTTTTTCAAAATTGTCGCTCTGTTTTTGTTTATAGCGCAAAAAATTAAAACCGCAGGGGTGATCAAATACCACCAAAAGAAAGCTCTATTTGTGGGAAAAAAAGGACGTACATTTTGTTTGGGAGCCACGTCGCATGACCACGCAATTGTCAGTTAAAGCGAAGCAGTGCCGAATCGCAAAAAGTGGTCTGGTCTTTGGCCAGCAAAATGTTCCGGGGCTGAAGTGGTTAAAATCACTTTAATACTACCATCTCTGTATGTAATCTATCGGCGCTTGTTCTGCCCCCCTCCCTGAACGCTTTAGGCTGCAGATGGGCAACAATCAGGCTGCACTGTGGCAATGGTGAGGCTGCTGCATTCATGGCAATGATGAGGTTGCTGCATTCAGGGCATTGGTGAGGCTGCATTGATGTGGACTGATGAAGCTGCATTGATGGCACTTGTGAGGCTGCAGATGGGCATTGATCAGGCTGTATTGATGGCAATGGAGAGGCTGCAGATGGGCACTGGCCCTTATTTTGCTTCAAAGTTCCTTATTTAAAATGTAAGTTTTTTCCTGAAACTTCCCTCTTAAAATGAATGTACGTGTTATACCCCAATAAATACGGTATATAAAATATAAAACACACAAAACAAAGACACCAACACACAAGTGTGAAGGTATGAAATATGGTCACCTAGCTGTGCCTGTTTATACTTGGGTGCTTCCGAAACCCTTCGCCAATCTGGCAAGTAAAGCTTTGACACTTCCTGATATAGCCAAAAGCATGCCCACCTCTTACTTCCGCCTACACATTCCCATTGGCCAGTGTGGCTGCCAATCATAGGGGGAGGCCAATAGGAATGTGGGGCAGAAAAGGCTTGATGGTATGACTCTGACACATTTTGCATAGAATTGGGGCTTTGCCCATCTTATCTGTCTGGGATTCAACAATAACAGACGGGTATGTGCCAGCAGCAGTTGTTTAATTTATTTTAAAGACAGGGATTGTTAAGCTCAAGGATAGCTTGAGTATAAACTACATGTCAAAACAATCCGTATCTCCAGAAATATACGCCAATGAAGTTAGATTCAAATAAAGGTTTTCTGTGAGCTTGGCCATTTGCCCCTTCTGCCTCCCTTTGCTTCCTTTAATAAGATGGTCCTCCTCACCAACAGGGAGGTTTCGGATTCAGAGTGCTGAGTGGAGTTGGCACACTTGACTCTTGCAGGAAAAATCAACACTTGCTAAAAGCAACCTCTGCTTATAAAAAAAGAAAGAACATAAAAAAAAAAGTTCTTTCAATAGCATATTTTTTTTGTATAATAACCTTGACTACTTTGCATATACATTTCACTTTTTTTTATCCACTTTTTTCAATTTACAACATTCTATTTGCACTTTTTTTGTGCATGAGCTCTGTTTGTACAACAGCCTGACCACATGTGTCCCTCACACCCACAGAGATGTAGTCCTGTGACTCCAGGGCCAAATGTCACAGCTGTTAATTGAGTAAACACAGTGGGGTATCTGTCTTCAACTCGCAGCTTATTTACACAGATGCAATGCTCTTGAATGAATTTGAGGAATGTTAGCTTGAAAAGAACAACAGAACTGAATCTGCCTTGCAAGATGTGTGTTTATTTGACACATATGCAAGTTTGCAGCTATGTAAACAGCAAATGTACTGGCATCGCACAGCTCTACAGAAAAAAAGAAAAAAATGTGCCATTAACTCTAAAAACCTAAAGAAAAGTTTAGCTTTCATATATTTAAAATAAAAAATAAAAAAGAGGAAAAAAAACAAAAACAAAAAACATAGTCTCAAACAAATTCCTACACTGCCCTTATGTTGAACGTGAAAATAAGCACAGTAATTTAAATGTCAAAGGTATGGAATTTAAAAATATTAAAGTGGTTGTAAACCCTTACAACCAACTTTGACCTACAGGTAAGCCTAGATTAAGGTTTACCTGTAGGTCCAAGAAATATCTCCTAAACCTACACGGTTTAGGAGATATTTGCCAAAATACAGGCACCGCTGTCTACATCGGCGCGCAGGTGCACTGAGTGACATTAACCCTGATGGGTTTACTTCCTCTTTGATTCCCTGCAAAGGTAAAGCATAATGGACTACTATGCATCGCATAGTAGCCCATTATGTGTCACTTACCTGACACAGGAGCCAGCGATGTCACCGCTGTCCCCTGTAGTCCGGAGCATCCATCTTCTCGGTGGGTCTCGCTGCTCCGCCGCTGTCATTCGACAAAGCCGCGAGACCCACCGAGAAGATGGATGCTCCGGACTACAGGGGACAGCGGTGACATCGCTGGCTCCTGTGTCAGGTAAGTGACACATAATGGGCTACTATGCGATGCATAGTAGTCCATTATGCTTTACCTTTGCAGGGAATCAAAGAGGAAGTAAACCCATCAGGGTTTACTTCCTCTTTAATTTTTATTGTTAATGTCATAAAACCTTATACAAAATTTCCAATCAATAATGAAATGCTACTAGGCACTACATATCCCAGGTATGGTACGAAAAATGCATATCACACACACGGAGGCTTATACACATATCTGGATGTAGACCATATCATTCAGGTTCCTTCAGGTGCTTGGGTCCCACTAAACCTTCATGTATAGTTCTAGATGTTTTGCGACCTAGCCGCTTCTTCAGGAGCCTATAAGGTGCGTTAGTATTAAAATACAATTATTTATATGCTTGCTCTTGGAGTCAAAGAGGAGGCCTGTGACAACTTGCAGCATTAATCCCTGTGCAGGGGAGCATTCATAATATATTGCTCTGGAATTCTTGGGTCCCTTTATATCAAGGATGGGGGTTATTAGGTCTCAAATAAGGTAGCCAGTAGCCTGCTTAATCTGTATCCACAAAGTCTACTACTTGTAGGTTCCCAGGGTGCTCTGGGAAAAATACAGGTGTTCCTGTCGCGATCGTTGCGTACATTCTCTGGAAAAGAGGAATGCTAACAGTACTTTTAAGAGGACAACCCACATTGTGACGTTCTACCTGCTTCTGTATGGAATTGTGAGGAAGTGCCCCTCTAGGAGTCTTTCGACAACTGGGTGGGAAAATATTGCCCCTTACCAGGAAGTGTATACAGCCAGAACAACCAGTAGGCTGATTAGAAAAAGCAATTAGAAAAAGCCAGCCAAGCAGAGGCTCCCAATCCAAGTCATGAAGTTTAACTAATCCTAAGCCCCTGTACACACGGTCGGAGAATCTGTCGGAATGAGTCTTATCGGACCGTGTCGTCAGATAATCTGACTGTGTGTGGTATGCATCGGACTGATTCCGTCCGAATCTCCGTCCGACCCAATTTTTCAACATGTTGGAAATATTTCCCAACCAACTGGGCCGGACGGACCTAATCCGATCATGTGTAGAGCATTTTCATCGGACCAAGTGCCACGCATGCTCAGATCAAATTCCTACATCAAAGCTATTGGCTACTAGCCTGAATGTAGTCCCATCGTAACGAAATTACGTCATCACGTTCTGAAAGATCGGATTTTTCGCCAACTTGGCCCGACCGTGTGTATGCAACAGTTTCGGACACAATCCGTCGGACTAAATCCGACGGGCAAAATCCGACGGATTTGGTTGGCAAAATCTCCGACCGTGTGTACGTGGGCTTAGATTTCAATTTTCCATACCACTGCTATAGATGGTGCCAGGTCAATATTAGAACAGCTTCAATTTCAAGCAATTGTGAATCTGGAGCTCGCACATAAGGTCTTTTAAAGCTGGTCATACATTATATAATTTTCTTGTACAATTTTCCTTTAGGATTTACCAAAACCACATAATATGAGGTCAAACCTAAACACTTTTAACCTGTATGCAATCTGGCAGGCCCTCACACTATGTAGTTGACGGTAAATCTAAAGGAAATTGAACAAGAAAAATTGTATAATGTGTGGCCAGCATAAGTCAGAAATTCTTCAAGAAAAGCCATAAAAGTGTAGCCAAAGATAATAAGCCGCGGCAAGTCCTGTCATAATAATTGTCTTCTTTCAATGCATTGTATGGCGTCTTCTCTCTTTGGCCACAAAGTGACCAATAAAGGTGCAACCCCTGTGTGCATATGTAGAAGTTACATCATACTGGTATCTTACAGAGAATAGGAGCAGGTCAAGAGGTATAATGCACTGTATATGTGCCACAGGTGGTGTAAGCAAGACCTTTTTTTGCTAAAGAGACATACAAAGTCTTTTAGAATACACCTAAAGATGTTTTTTTTTTTTTTGCAGAGGATAGTTTAGTGGTGTCCTTACAATTTGCTTGCCCTACAGGTTTTTCACGCCTGGAAATAACTAAGAAGAGTTAATTGACCTGCTCCAGGGCAAAATTTTTAGTACCGGTTGTACCTGTGAAATGTGCCCCTAAAGATTTGTATATGTAATCTAAGACTAGAGACACTTGGTATACAGCTCTATTAACATCTATTGGGGCTCACAATGTAGGAGTATGGCCCCATTTAAGTTTTTGAGAACTTACTCTGTTTACCTGAAAATAAGCCTTACCCCCAAAATAAGACCTAGCGTGAATTTCGGGGATGGCTGCAATATAAGCCCTAACCTGAAAATAAACCCTAGTTAAGCCCTTGTAAAATCATGTAATCTATTTGTAAAAAAAAAGAGTATAAAATGTGCAATGTGACTTTATTGTGGAAAATACCTTATTTACAGCACGGCTGAGTGCTCATGTGACCCACCAGAGCTCTTCTCATCCCGGCTGATGCCAGCAGCCCCTCCCTCTGCAGCTCTTGGAGCGGGCTGATGTCAGTTGAGATTTCAGCCCCTTCCTCTGCAGTATTCGGAGCGGGGAAGAAGAGCTCCCGCGTGATCATGTGAGCACCGTAAAAAAAAGGTATTTTCCACAATAAAGTTACACAAGGAGACACACTGCACATTATATAATCTTTTTGCAGAACGGATTACATAATTTTACAATGACTTTAACTAAGGTTTTGGGATTACAGAATTTCATAATGCTGACTGAGCTAACAAGGACAAAGGAACTTTTTAAAAAACATTTTGTTTTATTGCAGGTTTTTTAGAACATAGAAAGGGGTAAATGACATAACAAGAGCACTGTGCTGTCTATCATGCTTTAAAGTTTAAAGGATCAGGATATTTTTTATTTTATTTTTTTCCAGAAGATGCAATGACTGTATTTGAATAAATGAAGATTGTTGTGCATACTGTAAATAAACAAGACATCCCCTGATAATAAGCCCTAGTGTGTTTTTTGTAGCCAAAATGAATATAAGACCGGGTCTTATTTTCAGGAAAACGCGGTACAAGGCAGGTACCTCCAGCGTGGAAAAACAGATTTTGGCCCAAAGGAAATACCAAATGGAGGCTGCAGCCTGTCCTGGTGAGGTAAGCAAAAACTAGGTAGGGTGTTCTAGGTTAGTCTATGTTAAGAGGATAGACTAGTGGATTTTGTTTACCAAATGCTTTCCTTGTTGCCTGTTTGAAGGGTAAAACAAGAATAAAGATGACAGTCCTGTAATATGCATCTTTAAAAGTTGCCATATTCTGCTCCTGACAGGTTTCTTTCAACTTACTACTACAGGCTTGTTCTAGCCGGTGTTGTGTCGAAAACTGTCCCCCGTCGGATAGTGTCCGCACTGTACTGCGCTTGCACGGAGGACAAAGAGACGCCGAAAGTCTCCGAAGATGAACGGCGCCTGCGCACTGAGTCCAGGTTCAAGCCCCACCATCCAAGTGGACATAGAGTTAGAATAAAAAATTGCAGAGTGAAGTGAGGCCATGCGCAAAGCGTGGCGAGCGAAGCGAGCCTATGAGGGGCACTGTTACTAAGTGCTACCGTATGTCCACTTGGATGATGGGGCTTGAACCTGGACTCAGTGCGAATGCGCCGTTCTTCTTCAGAGACTTTCGGCATCTCCTTGTCCTCCGTACTGTGCAAGCACTGCGCCTGTGCAGTACGGGCAGACACTTTATGATGGGGTGACAGTTTTTGGCAGAACACCGGCACTCTTCCCACCAGTCTACATGGGCCTGCCTAGTAAATACTTCACTGGAGCTAACATAGCTCAACATCAACTCTGTTCCATATATTATTTAAGCAGATTTCTCCCATCAGGGTTCTGTCATCCATTGCCAATAACTGGTTTTGAATCCCTGTAATTTTTTTGCCTTATTAGGCCCCTTTTACGCCAGTAGACCAATCAGGTCCACCTGTCCATTTTTCAGGAGGACCTGTATGGACCAACCATTGTTCTCTATGGAGTGGCAGATGTCAGCGGACACCTGTTCACTGACATCTACCAGCACCAATACAATTTGGTGCACTAAAAACAGATGAATGAAGATTGTTCCCCATCCATCTGGCAGATCGACTTCCCCATAGAGAACAGCAGACTGTGTCCACGTCTACGCTGCATAGTGGAGCGGACACGGACTGGTTCCAGCTAAAATTCCACTTGAACATCCTTGGTTTAATGTACATCAAGGGTAGGCAAACCCCAGGACTGGTGCCGCAAGCAACACGCAAAGCCTCTTTTGCCGCCACTCAACTACCTCCCCATCAACAGAGCAGCTCAGGGAAGCGTCAGTAAGACACTAATGAATTCCAATTTCAGAGTTCTTCATGATGCACCTGCACTGAGGGGGAGGCACTGTGCCCCCACACATTGTAAAATATGGGAAATATTGTTTGGTTCTCTAACTTTGCTGTAGCTGCAATCGTCAGCTTTTGTGATGGGAAAGAGATTGGGTGCAGTTCTGCTGGGGGGAGGGGGGGCGGTCCCTATTTCCAGGAGGAGGACTGTCATTGGCCACTGCTTAAGCCAATCACAATTCTGCTAGCCCTGCCCACCATCTGGAGGAAGATGACTTGGTTTCCACTACCAATCTCAGAAAGAAGGGATTTCACTGTAATTAAGAAAACCACAATCAGGTGACAGCTTGTGGAAATACTGTTGAGCTTCTAGGAACTTTGTTGAAATTATTTCTGAACCTTTGCATCACTTAATACTGAAACCCTACACTCTATGTCCCTTTAAGCCACAGCCAGCATTCAGCGCAATGAAAATCACACCCAACTCTTGCTGCGGCTCAGAGCGACCAACTTTTTCTCAGCTGCGGGAGCCCAACTTATGAAGGCTAGTTGAACCGTCCTTAGGGAAAGGAAGCCGTGACTGCTGGAAGCATGGCATCACTGTGAGTGTGAACCTAAAAAGGGAAGTTAAGTAGCTGCCTTAGGATTGGCTACAAAGACCTGAGGTGACTGGGTGGAGCCTGAACTCTAGCAAAAGGCTACGCTGGGGCACATTCACAGAGGAGATTCAGCTGTTACAAGAGTTGCCCACCGTCCCGCCCATTGTGATGTTTTGTCACCGCTTTATTGGCGGTTTTGAACTTGCCAGCAATTGATGTTGCTTTATGGGCTATGCCCTCAAGTTACATTCTGGGGTCAGTCTAATGCCTGTCTGGCACTGATAGTAAGGACAGGCCTCTTAGACTATGTGAGTTTATGTTTTATGGGTGCTCATAGTATACTGTGATTGGCATTGTTGTTTGGTACATTTGAAAAGTTGTACTTTTGAAAAGTTCAATAAAGCTGTGGCCTTGCCCTATTACCAAATTAATCAGCTTCCCTGTCTTTCTTTTGGGGGGGGGCAAGGTATTGGTTTATTAGTTGGTCATAAATGAGCCTATGCTTCTCAGCAGACATGATCCTGCACACAGGCCCACTGCTTTCAGAAAATGCCCCTGACCTGAGCTCATCCATTCCAGAGAGATGGATCAGCAGGGTGAGTGTGCCAGGACAGGTAGATGTGTCTCATCTCTTCTTCCTTTCACCATTCTGCATATCACACATATCATAGATGAGAAGAGGGTACAGTGGTGGGGAAAAATTAGCTGGAGGGGTTCAGAGGTGGGACAGAAGAGCAGGAGGGTAGACCGATGGGACAGATGCAGATGTGCAGCAGGGCGGTACAGTAGTGGAAGAGATGAGAAGGGGGTTCAGCAGTGGGACAGAAGAGCAGGGGGCTACAGTGATGGGGCAGATGAGCAGGGTGGTTCAGTGTTGGGGCAGATGAGCAGATAGATGGGTTCAGTGTTAGGACAGATGAGAAAGTGATTCATTAGTGAGACAGAAGAGCATGGAGATATGGTGGTGGAGCAGATGTGCAGGGAGGTACAGTGGTGGGGCAGATGATAAAAGGGGTACATTGATGTGGGGCAGATGAGCAAGGGGGTACAGTGGTGGGGCAGATGTGCAGGAGGTACAGTGGTGGGAAGGATGAGAAGGGGTTTAGTGGTGGGACAGAAAATCGGGGGGGGGGGGGGTACAGTGATGGGGCAGATGAGCAGGGGGGGTTCAATGTTGGGGCAGATGAGAAAGGGGTTCAGCGGTGGGACAGAAGAGCAGGGGGGCTACAGCGGTGAGGCAGATATGAAAGGAGGTGCATTTGTGGGACAGATGAGCAGGGGGTTACAGTGGTTGGGCAGAAGAGCAAGGGGTTTAGAGGTAGGGCAGATGTACAGGGGGTACAGTGGCGGGGCAGAGGAGAAAGGAGGTACATTGGTGGGAGAGATGAGCAGGGGGTTACAGTGGTGGGGCACATGTGCAGAGGGGTGCCTGTCAGTCCTGCCACCGTCTGAGTGTTACTTAATCCCCTGTGTACAAGCCGCTTTCTCAAAGTGGCGCTCATGTGACTGGGCACGCCCGCCTCTCTCTTTTTCTCGCTGATGTCAGTGGGGTATTCTCAACCCTGCCCGATTTCCTGCCTCAAGGGAACAGGGAGAGGAGAGAAGCAGCGGTTAGCGGCGAGCTACGATAAGGTAGTGGCTTACTTTTAAAATTCAGTGGCAAAACATTCATACAATGGCAAAACATTTATTTAGTCATTTCTGGGAGGACAAGTGCCCCATCATTGGTGTTACGGGGGAGGGGGGTTAGTGCCCCATCATATCACTGGTATTACAGGGGGTGGAATAGTGCCCCATCATTGGTGTTCTGGGGGGGAATAGTGACCCATCATTGGTGTTACGGGGGATGGGGAATAGTGCCCCATCATTGGTGTTCCAGGGGGTGGAATAGTACCCCATCATTGGTGTTCCAGTGGGTGGAATAGTACCCCATCAATGGTTTTCCTGTGAGGGGGTGGGGAAATAGTGCCCCATCATAGGTACTTGTGGGTGGAATAGTGCCCCATCATTGGTATTCCTGGGGGGGGGATAGTGACCCATCATTGGTGTTCCTGGGGGGGCAGAATCGTGCCCCATCAATGGTGTTCCAGGGGTAGATAGTGTCCCATCAATGGTGTTCCTGGGAGTGGGGGGAATAGTGTCCCATCAATGGTGTTCGGGGGGGGGGATAGTGCCCCATTATTGGTGTTCCTGGGGGGAAATAGTGCCCCATCATTGGTGTTCTTGGGGGGGAAATAGTGCCCCATCATTGGTGTTCTTGGGGGGGAAATAGTGCCTCATCGATGGTGTTCCTGGGGGGAAATAGTGCCTCATCAATGGTGTTCCTGGGGGGAAATAGTGCCTCATCAATGGTGTTCCTGGGGGGGAAATAGTGCCCCATCATTGGTGTTCCTGGGGTAAATAGTGTATATGACCTGTGTATACCTGTGTAAAACTTAGTTTTTTTCATTATTATTTTAAATAAAAATAAAATAAAAAAACATGTTACTTTTTTATGATTTTGTTTTCTCGATTAATCAAAAAAATAATCAGCCAACAAATCGATTATGAAAATAATTGTTAGTTGCAGCCCTAAAACACAAAGAACATAAAAAGTTTTAAAACTACCCAGAACTTTCTGGCTTCCTAACCTCAGTATGTAAAAGTTTGCACAGCTGTAACATGTATCACTCCTAATAGAAAGGAAAGTAATTCAGTGTGACTATGACTCTTTACAATTGAATTCTCCCTGGGAGGGGGCCTATGCCTCCTCCTCCTTCCTGAACACTTCTGTACAGTCACTTGAGTGGCACACAGCAGGAGTTGATGTGTGTAAATTGCATTCCCTACATTCAAATTAACATATTACACATGAATGCCATCAGCTGAATACATCATTACAGCATCCAACAAGAAACAAAACCTCAAGACTACAGTGTATTCCATCCTTAGATCCAATCAACATAACACAAGTCATACAGAAGAAGTTTCCCGGTGTAACATTTCTAAACGTAATGCATAAGAAGCTTTACGCTCTTCATCAAGGCGGTGAAAGGATAAAATCAAAACTGCTGCCAACCTCTGCGCCATCTACATGTAGTTGGCATAAAAAAAAAAATTCAAAACACTTCCTCCATAAAACTAAAACCACTACAATAGCGTGTTTTACTCCACAAAAGTGGCGTCATGTAATTAAAAAGGATGGAAACCATAAAAAAAAAAAAAAGGCGAAAACCTCCTTGTAAACTTTCATTTGTTTCAGCAACAATAAAATGTCTAATAAAAACAAAGTAAATACTTTTTTTTGTATTAGTAAATTAGTAAAAAGAAACAATGTATACTTTGCCTTGTTAGAAATGAAGAAAAATAAAACAAAACGTTCAGACACTGAAAAAATAAAAAATAATAAAAAACAAAAATAGCAAAATGTTACAAATTAGAAATGGAAACCTGAAGCTTAGGGGAATGTAATTTTGTGACAGGAGAATAATTACATAGCTGTAGATCGGTGCAGCACAGAACAAAATGCTCTCCAGATGAAGGTTTTGGGTTACACTACCAAGGTGTGCTAAGAATTCGGTTGACAAATTGCTATATTGCTGGGTTGAGTCTGTGCACACTTTTTTTTTTTTTCTCTCTTTTAGCTGCTCAAAAAACTGTGTTAAGACCTACAAGCCCTTGGTGTGGAGTTATAATACAATGAGTAACACCAAAAAGTCAAAGACTGTCAAGGACACCAGAGTTTTTCAAGGAGCTGAAAAAAAAAATCCACTCAAATGTTAACAAGACTGGATAATAACAGCTTATGGAAAGTCTTACTTCATTCGTATGGACTAAACAATCAGCATCATACTACATACCTAACTTATTCATAGGCTCCTTGTGATTAAACAATAAACTCTTGATTACCACCAGTATGTGATAAGTATTGCAGATAGGTCCTGAGTGGAACACGCACATAATAAAATATTACAAGCTAGTAAAGTTATGGGTCACCTGAAACTCTTGAATGCCACCAGTATGTAATAAAAAGTACAGATAAGTTCGGAGTGGCCAAAGCCCCATAGTAAATACTACAAAACAGTAGTAATAGATCATCTAAACCAGTGGTCTCCAAACTACGGCCCTTTGCTTACCTTTATCCAGCTCTTGAGGCAATATTCCTGCCACTGACACTAATGGAGCACTATTCCTTCCACTGACACCAACGATGGGGCACTACTATTTCTTCCACTGACACCAACGATGGGGCACTACTATTTCTTCCACTGACATTAACGAAGGGTCACTACTATTTCTTCCAATGACACCAACGATGGGGCACTACTATGTCTTCCACTGACACCAACAATGAGGCACTACTATTTCTTCCGCTGACACCAACGATGGGGCACTACTACTAGTTCTTCCACTGACACCAAGGATGGGGAAGTACTAGGTTTTCCACTGACACCAAGGATGGAGCACTGTTCCTTCCATTGACACCAAGGATGGGGCACTGTTGCTCCCACTGACACCAAAGATGGGGCACTGTTCCTTCCATTGACACCAAGGATGGGGCACTGTTCCTTCCACTGACACCAAGGATGGGGCACTGTTCCTTCCACTGACACCAAGGATGGGGCACTGTTCCTCCCACTGACACCAAGGATGGGGCACATTTCCTCCCACTGACATCAATTATATCTCCTCCTAATACCAAAGAACGGGCATTGTTTACTCCCATGAGGCACAGTCTGGCCCCCCTAAAGTCAGAAGTAAACTGGCGCTTTCGTTAGAAAGTTTTGAGACCCCTGATTTAAACGACAAACTCTTGAATGCCACCAGTATGTACTAAGAAGTACAGATAGGCCCAGGGTAGAATGCTTCATAATAAATACAACAGTGCAGTTATCGGTCACTTAAACTCTTGAATGCCACCAGTATGTACTAAGAAGTACAGATAGGCCCAGGGTAGAATGCTTCATAATAAATACAACAGTGCAGTTATCGGTCACTTAAACTCTTGAATGCCACCAGTAGGTAATAAAAATTGTAGATAGGTACTGAGCAAGACAAGCCATATAAAACACAAGTTAGTACAGTTATGGGTCACCTAAGAATATCACTAACGTTTTCAAAAGACAACCTGCTTTATTTTACATTCACTAAAATATTAGGACAAAAACAACTAAAGCAATCTTGCAAAAAAAAAAAAAAACATATTTACAGGAATTATGTAGGACAGCAGTACACAAAATGCAATACAGAATAAAGCACAAATCTTCAATGATTCTTAGTGGGTGGGAACTTCCATCTGAGCTTCTATGGGGTACTACACATGACTGCCCTTCACACAATACAGGTTTGTTATACACAGAGCTTTGATGGTAATTGCACATTTGAAATGAGCCATTGTCACCCTCTATGACCAGGTATTTTGTGACTACAAATGTACACAATGGTAGAAAGAGGGCCTGGAGCTATTTGGGAACTCCATTAGACCTGCAACTAAGAAATTAAAGGGAAGTCAATTCAGAATAATTGAACATTGACTGTCACTAATGCTAGGAAGCCACAATCTTTTACTTCTAGGTCGTTATCACATGATACTTCATACACTTTACAATGCCCAAGCATGACAATAGAAAGCTATACTACCAAACATATATACCCTCTGACATCAACATGTACATTTTCAAGTTTGCTAATGGAAATGGCTATACTCATCTATTACAAGACTGAAAATGGGAAATGGTTACACTACCAACATTTGTAACTTTATTAGACATCTATACACCAATGTACACCTTCAAGACTGACAATGAGAACAGCTACACTACCAACATGTGTACCTTCATTATGTCTAATTGCGTATTTCCAAGACTGATAATGGAACACGTGTACCCTCAAAACATCTATATGTAGGTTTTGGTACCAACATCTGTACCTTCATTAGAGAATATATATATATATATATATATATATATATATATATATATAGAGAGAGAGAGAGAGAGAGAGAGATAGATAGATAGATAGATAGATAGATAGATAGATAGATAGATAGATATATATATACACACACGCACTTCCAAGAAGGACAATAGGCTATACTACCAACTTATGTACCTCTATTACACTGGACTAACATCTGGACATGGCTAAGTTTCCAACATCTGTACCTTCATTAGACATCTATATTCCTATTTACAGGACAGACAATGGGAAATGGCTAATTGACCAACATTTGAAATTTCACTAGGAATCTATATGCACATATCCAAGATGGGAAATTGTGAAAGGCTAAACTATCAACATTTGTACCTTCAAACCTGGATATGTATATTTATTTCCAAGACCACCCATGGAAAACAGTTATATTACCGACATCTGTACAATCACTAGATGTCTACATGTCTTCTTCCATGATTGACCATGGGAATGGCTATACAACCAACATATGTACCATTATTAGACAAGAGTGACACTGGAATGTGGCCAAGTTACCAACATATGTACCTTCAGGAGACATCTATATTGGTATTTCCAAGATGGACAATGGCCAACATCTGTACCTTGCCTAGACATATCTTTACCATCTCTTCTTTTCTCCCCCCCATGGGGCTCACCATGTGTACCTAGAGATCTGTGTATCAGAGATGGGTCACCCCCACAGACACAGTGTCCGATCTTCTATTGGGAAGCGATGAAGTAGACCCGTGCCCCCCCTTCTTTTACACTACACCCCCCCCCCCATAACATTTCCAGCTACACTTACAGTTGCACAGCCCATCCAGGCAGCCGATCGGGCACCATGTGTAGATCTCCACGACTACAATCCAGCAGATCTCCCAGACACCGACATGGGGGCGGACAGGACCCCCGATCAGCGATCAGGCCGAGCGCAAAGCTCTGGAAGCCCAGCAAAGCCGCGACCGCTACTATCAGCGCCATTCTCCGCCTCCTGGGTCCCGGCACGGTGAAATCCAGCTCTAGCAGGCAGTCGTTTCCCCGGGCCGGGATCCGTGCATACCTCGCACACTCAGCCACTCAACTCCCTCAAATCCGAGCGTACAAAACTCCAACTCCGATCTGCAAACTTTCCCCCTCCTGTACCCCTGGCTCTGCAGGGAAGGGTGCTGGGCTCTCCTCCGATTGGTCAGCGCAGCCCCCCTCACGTGATGAAAACAAGTCAGTGCTGTGGGGGGATGGGGAGAGGGAAGAGATTACAGCCCTCCACCTCACACCTCTCCATCACAAGAGGACACAGATCACCCATGATAAGCCATCAGTGGTGTGACCTCACCTAGGAGGACAACTACCATCTACATATCATACAGCATGCTGCTTTATCTTTATGTTAGGTTTATTGCTTTACTATTTATTTATTTTTTACTTTACACTATTCTATGTTGTGTTACTTTTCTATCTATATTACATTGTACATTATTATATGTTTTATTGCTTTTCTATTTATATTAAAATTTACACTATTTTATATTTTATTGCTTTTCTATTTATATACAATTGTACACTATTGTATGTGTTATTGCTTTTCTATTTATATTCAAATTGACACTATTTTATGTTGTATTGCTTTATCTATATTACATTTTACACTATTTATGTTTTATTGCTTTTCTATTTATATACACTTGTACACTATTGTATGTGTTATTGCTTTTCTATTTATATACACTTGTACACTATTGTATGTGTTATTGCTTTTCTATTTCTATTAAAATTTACACTATTTTGTGTTGTATTGCTTTTATAATTATTTAAAAAATGACACTGTTTTATGTTTTACTACTTTTCTAATTATATTACAATTGACACAATTTAATTTTTTTTTGCTTTTATAATTATATAACATTTTAAACTCTTTTATGTTTTACTGCTTTTCTACTTCTATAAAATGTTACACTATTCTATGTTTTATTGCTTTTCTATTATATAAAATTTAACTTTTTTATGTTTTATTGCTTTTCTAATCATATTACATTTTAACCACTTTCAGACCGGACCGATTTGCTGGTCAAAGACCAGACCACTTTTTGCGATTCGGCACTGCGTCGCTTTAACTGACAATTGCGCGGTCGTGCGACGTGGCTTCCAAACAAAATTGACGTCCTTTTTTTCCCACAAATAGAGCTTTCTTTTGGTGGTATTTGATCACCCCTGCGGTTTTTATTTTTTGCGCTATAAACAAAAATAGAGCGACAATTTTGAAAAAAACGCATTATTTTTTACTTTTTGTTATAATAAATATCCCCCAAAAATATATAAAAAAACATTTTTTTCCCTCAGTTTAGGCCGATACGTGTTCTTCTACATATTTTTGGTAAAAAAAATCGCAATAAGCGATTATTGATTGGTTTGCGCAAAAGTTATAGCGTTTACAAAATAGGGATAGTTTTATAGCATTTTTATTAATAATTTTTTATTATTTTTTTTTTACTAGTAATGACAGCGATCTGCGATTTTTATTGTGACTGCGACATTGTGGGGGACCCATCGGACATTTTTGACACATTTTTGGGACCATTGTCATTTATACAGTAATCACTGCTATATAAATGCAGTGATTCCTGTGTAAATGACACTGGCAGTGAAAGGGTTAACCAGTGGGTGGCAGTGTAGGGCTTAAGTGTTCCTAGGGGTGTGTTACTAACTGTGGGGGGGTTGGGCTTTCATTTAGTGTACACTGATCTCTGCTCCAATCACATGGAGCAGAGATCAGCATCACTAGTTGCTAGGCAGAATGGAAAAATGTTGTTTACACAGCATTTCCTCCATTCGGCCGCTCCGTGAGACGATCGCGGGGATGCCCGCGGCGATCGAGTCCGCGGGTCCCGCGACCGGACTCACGGGGGTTCCGACCAGATGGCAGGGCGGCATCGAATATTGGACGTACCTGTACGCCAATATGCCTGCCCGTGCCATTCTGTCGACGTACATCGTCGTGCACTGGTCGGGAAGTGGTTAAACTCCTTTATGTTTTACTGCTTTTTTAATTGTATAACATTTTACACAATTTTAAGTTTTACTGATTTTCAAACTATATTCAATTTTACACTATTTTATGTTTTATTGCTTTTCTAATCATGTTACATTTTAAACTCTTTTATGTTTTATTGCTTCTCTTATTATGTTAAATGTTACACTATTTTTTGTTTATAAGCAAAAAAATAATTCTACACTATTTTATGTTTTAATCCTTATCTATTTATATTATGGTTTACACTATTTTATGTTTTTACTTCTTTTCTACTTATATTACATTTTACTCTATTTTATGTTTTATTGCTTTTCTACTTAAATTAAATTTTACACATGGGGGTTATTTATGAAAGGCAAATCCACTTTGCACTACAAGTGCAAACTACAAGTGCAAAATGCACTTGAAATTGCACTGAGAGTGCACTTGGATGGGCAGTCACTGTAGATCCGAGGGGGGCATGCAAGGAAAATAAAAAAAACAGCATTTTAGCTTGCACATGATTGGATAATAAAATCAGCAGAGCTTCTCCTCATTTCAGATATACCCCTCAGATTTACAGCGACTGCACTTCCAAGTGCACTTTGCACTTGTAGTGCAAAGTGGATTTGCCTTTCGTTAATAACCTCCATGTCATTTTTTAGGCCCCTTTCCCTTTTGTGCGACTTGCCCTGCAACTTGGGACTGCAAAGTCATATGACAAGATGTAGCCCATGATTTCCAATGCGTACGTTCATATCTGTGCAACTTCAAGTCACAGTGACTTCAAAGTGGTCCCTACACTACTTTGGTCCAACTTTAATGCAACTTGAGGTCCATAGACCTCAAGATTACAGAGGAAATGCTTCAAGCCTCGTGAAAGTCTTGTGACTTTCAGGTCGTAGAAGTGTGAAAGGGGTACAAGGCTGGGTTCACACTGGGGTGGTTTCAGAGTCACCCAACTTTGAAGCTGCCCCGCACAGCACAACTCCAGCCTGGCTTGCAAACAGTCAATGCAAGCCGTTCCGAAGTCACCCTCAAGTAGTGCAGGAACCTTTTTCTTGAGTCGCTCCAAATGGTTCCATTGCACTGAATGGAGCGCGACTTGTCAGGTGACTTCGCTCCAGTGTGATCCGAACCTTACTGCTTTTCTATTTATATTACATTTTACACTATTGTATGTTTTTCTGCTTTTCTATTTATATTATGTTTCATTCTGTAAACATAAAAGTTCTTTGTTTGCCTTCACAATCAACATATAAACACACAGTGATTAAAGCAGACATAAATCCAATCACAAAAATTTCATCTATGGAGAAGTCATTGTCAATATTTAGAAGGACTCGTTTACACCAGATGCAGTCAAACGTGTTTTTAAACACAGTACAAACGCACATCCAAGAAAAATGACTATGGGACAAACATAGATCTATACTCAAACAAAAAAGGTAACGGAAAAAAAAACAGGCAGACTCGATGGACTACTCAGTCTTTTTCTGCCGTCACTATTCTATGTTTCTATTTCAATAAAACCGGGTACAAACAGGACAAATGCCGGGAGACATCAAAAATAAATAAATAAAAATGTCAGACATTTGGTCCATGTGTATGTTGGTTTGTCCAACAAAAGCCGACCGGCCAATGGCAGTGAGCGCTGATCAGAGTGCTTGGGCTGCCCCCCGTCAAAACACAACAGCCCATTGGGGGAGATCGCTGCACTAACCTTTCATGGTTAGTACAGCGGCTCCGGCCGGAGCTGAGAGTTTTTTTTCCTTCAACCCGCTGGGTTGTACGAAAAACAAAAACAAACTTGTAGTGTGTACCCAGCTTTAGCCTAGTTCACACTATAGCAGTGCTTTTGTGTGTAATTAAAAAAATTAAATTAAAAAAGTACAGCATGCGGCTTTTTTCACACATAAATGTACTGAAACGCACATAAACACTGCAAGGCACATGTAAATGAAACTCAGTAAAAAAAAAAAAAAAAAATCATAAAGCCTAAAAGCGCACATACAGTAAATGCACCGCAAATGCATTACAAATGTGTGTAGAGTATAAAACAAAGACAATTCCATAGCCCAACTCACCAACCAGTCTGATGACCAACCAAATGAACCTGTCTAACTGTCTGTTAAAAGCACGGGTTTAGTTAGCACACATTTGCAAATGCATGTGTACGCTGCAAGGCCTTGTGTAGAGTGTAAATGAACAGTTTGGGGTGGTTCACACCATAATGCAGTCCAGTGTGTTTTTGTATTCTGCATCAAAAACGCATGGACAGTGTTTAACATAGTGACCCTGGCTCACACCAGTACAGTCAACAAAAGTAGTGCATGTTGCATTTTTTTCTGTACAGAATGTATCTGGAACATGGCAAAACGCAACAAAAATGCACCAGAATGCACGTGTCTTCAATTGTCTCCAATTTAGATGAAGAAAAAAAAGAGGGGAAAAACACACTGGAACACATCAAAAATGCTTCGGAATGCATCAACAACACAAAAAAAAAACGCAGTGGAATGCATAGAAAAAATGTGCATGCAGAAACGCACCCAGAAACGCAGAAATTGTGGTGTGACCCAGCCCTAATGTAGATCCAATCACAAAAAAAAGCTTTAAAATGTTCATTTGATTTCAGAAGTAATTTCCAATATTTATAAGGGCTCATTCACTCCAGATGCAATATCTAAGAAAAATAACTCGGAAACCCGCTTTGCGGTGCTTTCATGTGTGTTAAAAAAAAAAAGAACACTAGGCTGCATTTCTTTTAGAATGCACATAAACACACAGCAAAAAAATCATAATACCTAAAAATGCACTGCAAACATGAACAAATGCATTACAAATGCATGCAGATGTACAAGCAGAGCTGCACACTGAATGCCTGCAACCTGTGGCTGCAGGAAAGAAATGTGTACCAGGCCTGCCTTAGTAATCAGTACATATCATCACAATTATTTTGTACATCTAGGTGGATTATACCTTGTTTTTTCTCAGGACAAGCTGGGCTTTCATTTGGTGGTAAATGGTAACAGATACTGTATCTCCTGATTTTTTTATTATTATCAAAGGAAAACTAGCCCAAAATAGTTAAAAAAACAAAAAAAACAAAAAAGCTGTATATTACTTGTTAATACCATAACCTACCAGCAAAGAACAACCCAAAATAACTTCTCCTGCTCCCGACAATAGCAGCGATATCACATATGTGTATGTTATTTGTTGTGTGTACTCGTAATACAGCCCAGAAGCAATAGTGCACATTTTGCTTTTATTTTTGTCCTACCTAAAACACATTGGGGGGTTATTTACTAAAATCGAAGAGCGCAAAATCTGGTGCAGCTCTGCAGGGAAACCAATCAGCTTCCAGGTTTTATTGACAAAGCCTAATTGAAGAAGCTGAAGTTAGAAGCCGATTGGCTACTACGCACAGCTACACCAGATTTTGCACTCTCCAGTTTTAGTAAATGGGGGGGCCACTGACACTGATACTAATTAGAAAAAAAAAAGAAAAAACCTGCCCAAAATATACTGTCCCTGACTTTTGACCCTTATTTGACCCTAACCCTGGCTCTAACCTAGATCAAACCTTGATCTAAGTATTTCTTCTCTTTTATTTTTATTTTATTTTTTAATATTTATTTATTTATTTATTTACACAATTTTCTTACACAATTTTTTTTTTTGTGTAACTCTGTGGTTTATTTTTCTAAACTCAACTAGACTGTGCATTTTGCAAAGTGCAGTTTTCCTCTGCAAGTGCAATTGTTCCAGAGTTTAGTAAATGAGGTAAAGCTTCACTTTGCAAAGAAAACCCAATTGCATTTAAGTAAAATAAAAAATGAAATAAAATGCATTTTTTTGCTTGCAAATGATTGGATGATGGAAGTCAGCAGAGCTTCTACTCATTTACTAAGCTCTGGAGCAACTGTTCTTGCAGAGTGCAACTGCAGTTTGCAAAGTGCACAGTCTATTTACCTTTAGTAAATCAGCTCCAATGCATCTTTTCTCCCATTCACAGAGAGAGAAACAGTGACTGATCAGTGTGGTAGTCAGAGGCTACCACAGCGATCAGGTGACCCGGAATCGGGAGATCCGAGTCCCGATCGTTAGTACAGGGTTTAGGGTTCTCAGTGAGACTCCAGTCTCTGTGCTGGGAGCAGGTTGCGTGGCTTGTTCCCAGCACAAAGGAAGATACGCAATTTTGCGGCTCCACGTCTGTGTCAATGGGTTAATAAAAGCAGAAACAATTGTAGGCATTTTTATACTGTATGTACAATTTATTTAGTCTGAATTACATGATTGATGTCATAGGCATGCGCATGGGGTGTGCCGGGTGTGCCTGGGCACACACTAATCACCTCGTGCTCATTAGGATTATCGTGACGGCAGGGAGAGATCTCCCTCTGACATTAATGGAGTTCTACCGTATTTCTCTTTCACTGTACCGGCTCTGTGTCTGTATATATATATATATATATATATATATATATATATGTATATATTTATATTTATTTACACACACATGCATGTGCGTTTGAGCTTTGGGGTGCACACCCTAATGCAATAGGCTGCGCACACCTATGATTGATGTTAATCCTTTATTATATCATTGCATAAAGTACCATGTGACATTAATTAAGGCAGATTAGGACCCATTCACCTTGCGATTTTAGATACGACTTGAGTGCTACAGAATTGCTTAAAAATGAAAATCACATTGTTTTCAATGGTGCATGCTTGTTCACATCCATGCAATTCAGCGCAGCATGATTTTGGAAAAGGTTGCTATACTTTGGTGTGATTCCAGAATGTTTTTTGCCCCATAGAATATGCAAAATACTTCAAAATAGCATCCAAGTCGCATCAAAGATTTGCACTGAACGTTGGGTCACGATTGGATCCCAATACTATGAACTTAGCCTCAAATAGCTATATGTACAGGCTAACAGCCTGATCATGAAAAGATCTTTTTCTATATTGCACTCATATACTTATGATTCATGCATAAAGTGTTGTTTACAAATCTGTACCAAGTACAGTTCCTTAAGCTTCATACACATGGGCCAAATGTGGGCTTATTATATTATTGAACTGGCCTACATTCGACCCATTTGTATTGTAGCCGGTCCGACAGAAGCTGGTCGTTCGCCCCGGCTTCTGTGGAAGGGACATGACCGAAAAAAGCTCTGCTGACTGTCTCTGACTGTGGTTAGCAAGACTGTTTTGCACTGGGCTCTTGGGCACAAATTCATTGGAGAGTGATGTTCCTTTCATGTTTGAATTGGTTTTAACCTGAAAAATGTTAAAACATACCGTATTTATCGGTGTATAACACGTGCCGGTGTATAACATGTTTAGGAGGGAAGTTTAAGGAAAAAAACTTTTAGGAGGCAAGTTTAAGGAAAAAAACCTTACATTTTAAATGCCCATCAATGTAGCCTTCCACTGTCCCCCAGCAGCCTTGCACTGTCCCCCAACAGCCTTGCACTGTCCCCGTGCAGCCTTGCACTGTCCCCCAGCAGCCTTGCACTGTCCCCCCGCAGCCTTGCACTGTCCCCCAGCAGCCTTGCACTGTCCCCCAGCAGCCTTGCACTGTCCCCCAGCAGCCTTGCACTGTCCCCCCGCAGCCTTGCACTGTCCCCCAGCAGCCTTGCACTGTCCCCCAGCAGCCTTGCACTGTCCCCCAGCAGCCTTCCCCAAAATTGCAGCATGGTTTAGTTTAAAATTTACCGCCGCCGCCCAGGTCTTCGGCTCCTCCCACCACCGCCGAGATCTTCGTCTCCTCCCGCTGCCTCCGAGATCTTCAGCTCCTCCCGCCGCCGCCGAGATCTTCGGCTCCTCCCGCCGCCGACATAGACCGAGCCGAGTGTACTCGGCTACTCGGCTCTGCTCGCAGTAACGCCCCCGTCCCGCCCCTTGTCCTGGCTCCTGTGATGGACACAACATCGGGCCAATGGCGGGACGTAAAGGCTAGGAGGCGGGACTGGGGGTGACTGAGAGCGGAGCCGAGTACACAGTACACTCGGCTCGGTAAATGTCGGCAGTGCTCCACAGACAGCGCAGATCGGCAGGGGATCGGCGTATAACACGCACCCATGATTTTCCCCTGATTTTAAGGGGAAAAAAGTGCGTGTTATACGCCGATAAATACGGTACATGTAGCTTCATTTACTTCTGACCAGACTGTCCCTAAAATGCCCCTAAGACCTAGTGATTGTAAACGATCACCTTGTAAAACAACCTATTCAGTTTAATGGAAATGAAAGGTAAAACATTTTTGTATAGATATAAAATATATATATATATATATATATATATATATATATATATATATATATATATATATATATATATATATATATATATATATTTTTTTTCCTTTTTTTATAAGTGAAAACATTCCCTCTGTTCTCAGCTGCACATAAGCTGGAGGGAGGAGACACAGCAGAACACAGAGCTTCCCAGTGAATGGCATGTCAGGACAAGTCTGATCATCAGAGAAGAGCAGGCTGAGTTCCCAGCATAGCTGGAGAAGTGACCACAGTGTGCTCTACTGCTTAGTGTGGTCAGTTTTTTTTATAGGAAAGCAAGGGGACCAGCAGGAACACCAGGTATTTCACACAAAGGAAGAAATACAAAGAGAATAGGATACATTCTCATACAAGTATATGGTACACCAGGCACATTTAAGGAATATGAAGTGTTGGGGTAACAAACCTTTTAAATCCCACCTGAAGCAATATTTCCTTCCACAATGCAAAAACACGGGTAGACTAGTTGACCCAAAAGTGTGCTTTAATTTTTATAGGCATGCAGTAGGGACTTTAAACCAGGAGTTTCGTGGAGAACAAAGACTGATGTACTTCCTAAAATAGTGAATGATACATTGTTGCTTCTATATAAATTCATGATGTTGATAATTCATTTCTATGACTAAAGTAGGGACATAAGACTTTTACCTCCCTTGAGGTGTGACTGATGTGAAAGGTTTTATGTACTCTGATGATGCATGATTTCTCAGTGCTATATAAATGCATGAAATAAATTGGTAACTAAGTCAACCCATAAGGCCTCGTTTACATAAGCGTTGTCCGTTGAAGAATGAACTAGTGTAAATAGATTTTCAGAGGGCGTTTGACAAGTGGGGATGTGGTGACACCCCTAAAAAGCACCATGCTGCAACCATTTACTTTGCAGGTGGCTGCAGTGCAGTTGGGGCACGGCCCCATTCACACATTCGGCAGGTGCTACTGCCCACTGAATGCAATAGGGGTATAATTCTTGCTGCCACATGAGGCCAAGCAGCATGGCTGCAGCAAGCAAAAACCCTAGCTCACTGCCTTTTCAGTTTAAGTGAACTGGGTGGTAAAGATATGGCTCAACTGAGTGTTTTTCCTGACCCCACCTTCAAATGTAAACTTATCCTATAAGTGTTTAAAACAGATCTATCTACCTCAATGCCCACAGTCCTTTAGTCCAGTGTTTCTCAGCCTTTTTTTTTGTCAAGGAACTCTTTAAAAATGATGGACAGTCTTGAGGCACCCCATTCTAAAATGTAAAAACTATTCTAATATACCACATACACCAGATCAGACTTTCTGATGGGAAATGTTGGATGTGAGCTTGTTGGCTGAAAGTCCGACTGTGTGTATGCTCCATTGGACATTTGTTGTCTGACTTTCCACCAACAAATGTTGGCTAGCAGGTTCTCAAATTTTCCGCCAACAAAACTTTGTTGTTGGACTTTGCGATCGCGTGTACACAAGTCCGTCGCACAAAAGTTCACGCATGCTCGAAATCAAGTACGAGCCGGAAGCGCTCGGTCTTGTAAAACTAGCGTCCGTAATGGATATCACATGACTATTGAACTTCCTTTTTATCAGCCGTCGTACGTCTTGTACGTCACTACATTCGTGATTGTTGGCCAAAATTTGTGTGACCGTGTGTATGCAAGTTGGAGCAAACATCCTTCGAACAAAAATCCACAGTTTTGTTGTCGGAAAGTCCAATCATGTGTACGAGGCATAATAGTTTTGCACAACAGCAACATCCACACAAGTAGGACACCCAACATTAGAGGTGATTTATTCTTTCAAAGCAAATACATTTTTGCAAACTGGTACTGGCTAGTATTCCAATGTTTCTCTCCCCCCTCAATTTATCTCCATCACTCAGATAAGGTGCCCTCAAGAAGGTTGTAATGGTGCCCAATGAAAACCTGTGGCATTGTGTAACTAAATGGCAGCTTTAACCACACGCCGGCCTGTATACAATACATTTTGCCAAAGCGCCCCTGAAGAAACCTCAAGGCACCCTGGTTGAAAAAGGCTTATCTAGTCTGCAGTCTAAAAAAAATCTCTGGATGTGGTACCTATGGCTCAATCCTTGTCTTTATACTGTATATAAGTCCCCTAGCTGTTGATGAGGATCAGAAGATCAAACACCATGGAAGATCTTGAAGGTGAGATCCGTTAAGCTGTGTTTGTTGAGTTTATCTTGAAGATGACTCTACTTCTATTGATCTTGAAGCTTTCAATGGACCTATAGTTAAAACTTTCACTTTGCATGAATCAATATGGCACATGTCAGCATTACCAAACCACATTTTTATTTTAAGTACAGAGGACCTCTTTCCTGACATGAATAATAGATGCTGCTCCCCATCTTGCTCAAGTGTTTTAAAATATAGGCAGCCAAGATCACATGGTCTTTATCTGTCATAAGCATAGTGGATGTTTAAAGTCATTGTAGACTGCAGAGTCTGTTGATTTTAAAGGGGTTGTAAAGGTTTGTTTTTTATTTTCTAAATAGGTTCCTATAAGCTAGTGCATTGTTGGTTCACTTGCCTTTTCCTTCGATTTCCCTTATAAATGTTTTTTTTCTTTGTTTTCTTTGTCTGAATTTCTCACTTCCTGTTCCTCCTCAGTAAGCTGTTCAGTAAGCTGTTCTGGCTGACTAACCACCAGCTCGGATGATGGTGAGAGGTTTACTGAGGAGAAACAGGAAGTGAGATATTCAGACAAAGAAAAAAAACATTTAGAAGGGAAATCGAAGGAAAGGGTAAGTGAACCAACAATGCACTAGCTTAGAGGAACCTATGTAGAAAATAAAAAACAAACCTTTACAACCCCTTTAAGCAGGCAAACTTGTAGAGAAATAAGATCATCAAGGATTAGTCACTATGCAGCCCTTCTAAGAGGAAGCAGAACCTACTTACTGTATATAGCACTCAAATATGGCCGTGCAATGTATCTATGTATTAAAGTGATTGTAAAGGCAAATTTTTTTTTTAAATAATAAAGATGTTATACTTACCTGCTCTGTGCAATGGTTATGCACATAGCAGCCCCCAATCTCCTCTTCTGGGGTCCCCTGCAGCTGCTCCTGGCTCCTCCCCCCAAAAGCATCAGGCTGTGTGCGTCTATTGACACATACAGTGTGGCTCGGCCCTGGCGCCTGCTCCCTCCTTACAGGATTTGATTGACAGCAGCGGGAGCCAATGCTTCCTCTATACCTGTAAGGAGTGAGAGAGAGAGAGAGAGCAGCACTGCTGTTCTTGGTCACAGCTTTGGATCCAGACGGGCTCAGGTAAGTATTTAGGGGGTCTGCAAGGGAACTGATTATGGAGGGTTTTCTACTTTAATGCGTTGTGTGCCTTCATAACCTCTTTAAGTAAGAAATAAAGTTTTCAAAAAAAAATGCAGTCTCCCTTTAAAGCAAGTACCTAGTGGCAGTGTCAATGTCTAATTGAAAGTGGTTGTAAAGCTTGAAGGTTTTCTTAAACCTTCTGTTTGCAGGATCTCCCCCAGCTCCTCCTAATACTTACCTGAGCTCCATCTAGATCCAGCGATGTGCAAGGAAGCAGCGACTCTTCTGGGTCTCCCCATCCTCACAGAGCAGGAACGATTGGCTTCTGCTGCTGTCAATCACAGCTAGTGAGGCGACAGAGGCGGGGCCGTCCCGTTTTATGTTTGTCTTATTGACACACAGAGGCGCTCGGGAGCGAGCATGCAAGAGTGTCCCCATAGCAAGTGGCTTGTTATGCGAGCACTCAGCAAGGGCGAGGGGCCAGAAATTCCAGCAGGGGATCTGAGAAGAGGAGGATCAGGGCTAGGTAAGTATAGCATGTTTGTTATTTAGGCTCCGATCAGACCTAAGCGGACTGCTGTGAAACCTGCTACACTGCATTTTTGTGTGTTTTTGTGGCACAATTTTGGAGTGGCACCATTCATTTGAATGGGTCTCCCTCCACTCCAAAAACGAGACAAGGAAGCTCATGTACCAAATTTGGCATTGCAAATTTTGCCGTGATTTTTGCGTGTTTTGTCGCTCAACAATCGTTCCAAAATCCAACCCTGTATGTGGTGCCATTAAGAAATAATGGTATCTTAAACGTCTCACGTGTTTTGCCACGATTCTGGAATTGCGGGCAGAATTGCATGATTTTGCCCATGATTCCAGTACACGCAAGTGTAAATGGAGCCTTAAAAAGGCAAAAATAAAAAAATAAAATAAAAATTATAAGCTTTTAATATCACTTTAAAGTGACATACACGGTAAAAAAAAAACACAATTACCTTGCAAAAGAAGTTAAAAATGTACTTTTCCAGAAGGCAAGAAGTCAAACTTTGGTGCTTTGGACTCTGCTGCTATCTGATATTTCTATGTGCATCAGATAGTATGTCTTCTCTTAGGCTGTTCTGAAGATCCTCAGTGCCCAGATTTAACCGCACTTCAAGATGACTAAAAAGTTCATTGCTAGAGTAAAACAAAACATCACTTGCTGATCTGACCTATACTCACCCTATTGAGTTTTATTATGATCAGTATCTAAATGTAACGTGTTACTTTCTTATCTCACTTGATAAAGGATCAGACCAACTGCGCTTTTCAGTAGTACTGCACAACACCAGATTAATGTACTTCTTTATTTAGCTTCTGTATAGAATAACTGTTTATGTGTGCTTTTAGTGTTGCCTTTACATACGCATGCTAATCCTAAATTTAATATTGCTGGTTAAAGAATATGTAAAATCAACATTTTATATTCCTTATTTGTGCCCGCTGTACTGTGTACTTGTATGAAACACTCTCCTGTTCTCTTAGCATTGCTTCCTTTGTGTAAAATCCCTGGTGTTCCTGCCAGTGCCTCTGCTTTCCTATTAAAAACAGACCAGACTAGGCTTGAGAGCACAGAGTGGTCAGTTTTCAGTTTTTTGGCTGCGCTGAGAAATCAGTGTGTTCTCCTCCAGTGATCAGACTTGTGCTAACCCCCCCCCCCCCCCCGCACATCCATTCACTGGGAAGTTCAATGTGCTGCAGTTGCGCCTCCCCCTGCTCTCTAAGCTCCCTTATGCATTTAGGAACAGAGGGTATGTGATCACTTATAAAAAAGGGAAAACAGCTATTTAGATTTTTTTTTATATCTGTACACAAATATTTTGCCTTTTGTTTTAAACTGAATGATTTTTTTTTTTTACCAGGAGAAGGTTCGTATATACTTTAAGTATAGCTGAATCATGCTATTGGAGTTCTGGGTGAGAAAATGGTCAGTTTACATGTGGGTTAGCTCCCCCTCCATAACTACTCTATAGGACACCACTCCCATAAATCTTTGCTCTGGGTTACCAGCTGTGTTCCTTTTTTGTCCTCCTCCGTAGGACCAAGTCATTGGTTTTCCTACCTGAAGATGGCTCCCCCTGCGATCAGGATCGGCCAAGCGACACAGTGTCACATCCCTCTGATAAGCCTTGACTGTTAAGCAGGGTATGGAGTGTACATGCAGAGTAGCGCTGAAGAGCTGGAAGCCTGGCCGTCAGAAGGCGAGCACGCAGCGCCACTTTTAAAAAGGTGGATTGATTCTGATCTGAAGCGGATTTACCTAACAGCGGGCATCTCCTGCAAGATGGTCCTGGCCTTAGCCGCAGTATCTAAAGCCTTGGAATCTTGGTTTGACAGTGTTGACAAGACCCCCAGCGGTATCTCCAGTGAAGTGACCAGAAGCTTGCCTATTCAGGAAATCAGGCTGGCATCCACCTTTCTGGGGTAGGCTTCCATTAATGTCATCTGCCTGGTGGCTTGGGTTATGCTGACGGCTGTGACAGCCTGTCATGCCTTTTGACTCCATCCATGGTTGGCGTATCCGGCTTCCAAGCAAGTTTGGTGTCAATTTCCCTTTGAGGGCATATCCCTTTTCCGTAACAAACTTGGTAGCGCCATAACTTGGGCCATGGGTGGTAAATCGTGTTTTCTCCCTCAGGATCAGCACTTACAGAGCCAGAGATGCACTTTTCCAAGAAGACAGAATACCAATCGCGCAAGAGAGGTGTGCAGTTACAGGCCTGGCCGGGAGTTTACAAGATCCTGGAAAGCCAGGCAGTCTTCATTTAAGAAACCCACAAGGAAGGTTTTTCCGGCAACAGGGATTCCACTAAGTCTTTTTGAAATTGGGCCCACTCAGGCATGCCAAGTGGGGTCTCTTCTCCACTTTCAGCATGTCTGGACGGCCTCAAACCAGGACTTCTGGACGTCAAAACAGTCAGGTCACACCTGGATCTTCAGCAGCAGCCTAAAGCCCCGTACACACGAGAGGACTTATGTCCGACAGACTTCCGAAGGAGTTCCGTCGGAGTTCTGCTGGAATTCCGACAGAGTTCTGACAGACTTTTCGGCTGAGTGGACTTGGCCACACACGATCACACTAAACTCCGACGGATTCGAACGTGATGACGTACTACTGGATTCGAATAAGGAAGTTCATAGCCAGTAGCCAATAGCTGCCCTAGCGTCGGTTTTAGTCCGTCGGAGTAGCATACACACGAGCGAATTTTTCGAAGGGACCGGGTCCGGCGGAGTTCCTTCGGAAAAATTTGAAGCATGTTCCATATTCTAAAGTCCTTCGGACTTTGGCGAGTCAAAAGTCCGTTGCAGCCCACACACGATCGAATAGTCTGACGGACTCAGTCCGTCGGACTTTGGATGTTGAAAAGTCAGCTCGTGTGTACGCGGCATTAGGTTTCCTTTCTCGTGTTCAGAAGACCATGAACGAGTGGTCTCTCCACAAAGAGGTGTTTAAATGACTCCTGACCCTGGGGGTGTCTTCAGAAGTCAACCTCTTTGCATCCCCATGCAATTGCAAGTAGGCCAAGTACTATTCGAAGTTCTGAGACCCTCAGGTGTATGGGATAGATGCTCTTGTGGACCAGTGGAGGTTCCACAAGGCTTATGTCTTTCCTCCGGTGCCGGTAATACTCCAGTTTCTCTGGTAGCTCAGACCGGAGAAGGTGGAAGTCATAGCAGTAATCCCTTTCTGGCCCAACAGGCCATGGTTTCCTCTCTTGACACTCCTCGGTTATCGGGACTCAATTACCCTGCCATTCAGGCCCGGATCTACTATCTCAGGGCACAACTCTGCACCCCTGTCCTTATCACCTGCACCTCAGGGTTTGGGTCTTGAGAGGGCAAGGCTCGAGGCTCTAGGTTGTCCAGAAGAAGCCATTCCGACCCTCCTTATTGCCTGATGGAAAAACACCAACAGGGTCTATGAATGTATATGGACCAGGTTCATGGACCACATGTCTTCCAGGCCTAATTCTTGTAACACTCCGGCAATCCAGGACATTCTTAGCTTCCTACAATCAGGTTTAGACCTGTCCCTAGCAGTGAGCTCACTTTGAGTACAAGTATCGGGCATCTCGGCATTCACAGGAGTTCCAAGGGCCAATCACTCCCTTATTCCCCAGTTCTTTAAAGGTGCTTTCAGGCTTAGGCCTCAGAGGAAGCCAAGGTTCCCCCAGTGGGACCTCCTTCTTGTTCTGGATTTCCTTTTTAAGCTCGGATCAGATCCCGACAAGCCTCTCTCAGTGAAAGATCTTACACTCAAGACAACCTTCCCGGTGGCTGTTACTTCAGTAAAAAGAGTGTCTGAAATCAGAAACCAGGGTTCAAAGGAGCCTTTTCTAATTTTCTTCCAGACAAAGCAGTGTTAATTCCCATGCTTGGGTCAAACCCTAAAGTGACCACAATTTTCCATGAAAATTAAGAAATTGGGGTTCCCACCTTTAGGTAAACGGAAATTCAAGATGTCCATCCCTTTATGTGGGGCACACTCTGAAACAATACCTGGAAGTCACGGCTCCCTTTAGAGAATCAAAATTATCTTTTCATCCTTCTCCATGTAAAAAAACAAAGGAATGCTGGCTTCGGTTAGATCCATTGCGGCATGGATCATACAGACCATTCAAAGGGCTTATAAAACGAAGGGCTTGGCTCCTCCAGAAGCAGTGACAGCACACTCAACTCAAAGTATCTCGACCTCTTGGGCAGCTTTTCGACATGTCGCTCCCGAAATAATCTGTAGAGTGGCTTCCTGGTCTTCAATCAACACATTTGTGTCTCACTACTGTGTTGAACCAGCTGCCTTATAATCTGTTAATTTTGGTTTGCTAGTACTATCGGTTGACGGTGTTAAATAAATTAGTTTTTTTTGCTCAGCATTTGCCCACCTGAGTGTCATGGAGCCTGTCAGGAAAACTGAAAATTTCCTATTAAATACTTACCATAATTTTCCTTTACTGATAAGCTCAATGGCAGCAGGAGTCCCCTCCCAATGTCTGGAGTAGGCTAGTTACGGAACACGGCTGGTAGCCCAGAGCAAAGATTTATGGGAGAGGTGTCCTATAGGGTAGTTATGGAGGTGGGGCTAACCCACACGTATGCTGCCATGGGGCCTATCAAGAAAGGAAAATTGCTGTATTTGAAAGGAAATTTACTGTTATTTTGCTCTGTACCGGCAATGACTGCACACACTTAATTTGCAGCAGAGTGTGGAATGTGTGAACTTGTCTTATCTGAAGTGTTGGCAAGGGCAAGTAACTTAAAGATAAGAGGGAATTGATAAGCTCCCTCTTTCAACAACTTGACAGAAATAAAAAAAAGAAAAATGTTCTACTGTCAAAAATATTGGTCTCTATGCACAAAATATTTCTCAGTGTACAAGCAAAGTAGAAGTTGACTTACCTTTATCTCATTTTAGATGTCAATAAACCAAGATTAGTTTATACTTGGATCAGAATTTATAAAAAATGGAGTAGTGCTCTGTTTTTTACTTTCATGCTGTGATTTTCCATTTGAAAATATTTTGTACTCCTAATATTATTGCTGATCACAGTATGCATTTCAATTTGTGTTATGGCTTTGTAGTTACTTGTAGTTAATTGTAGCTACTTTTAAATGCACTGATACATGTTTAGCTGCTGCTTTTATCAGGCATTTGTACCAATTATCAGATTCTCCTTCACTTGCCTTTGTGATAGCCTATATATTTCAAGGAGTAAAACAAAATGTAGAAAGTGTAAAACAAGGGTACAATCTTTTGTGGGTCCTTTCACACATATACATACACGGTGATGTATGCACTACGGAATGAGTTTATACATGTTTTCTACATTGTATATGGGGATTTATGTAAATTTTATGTACAATATATGCACTTTTTTATTTATTATACATAGTGAGGAACAAGCATTCAATGTATTAAATATATTGTTCAATTTAGTGGGTCTACCCAACATTCAGTACAAAATACAACATGTTCTATTTTTTAAAACATACTAACCCACAGTGCATATACACTATATTGCCAAAAGTATTGGGACACCTTCCTTTACACGTACATGAACTTTAAAGGCATCTCAGTCTTAGTCCGAAGGGTTCAATATTGAGTTGGCCCACCCTTTGCAGCTATAACAACTTCAAATATTCCGGAAAGGCTGTCCACAAGGTTTAGGAGTGTGTCAATGGGAATGTTTGACCGTTCTTCCAGAAGCACATTTGTGAGATCAGGCACTGATGTTGGACGAGAAGGCATGGCTCAAGTCTCCACTCAAATTCATCCCAAAGGTGTTCTATCGGGTTGAGGTAAGGACTCTGTGCAGGCCAGTCAAGTTGCCTCACCCCAAACACGCTCATCCATGTCTTTATGGACCTTGCTTTGTGCACTGGTGCGCAGTTATGGTTGGAACAGGAAAGGGCCACCTCCAAACTGGGGACAAGGGGACAAGGTGCTTTGGGGGGCTACCCCAAAGAACCCTCCCCATGTTGAGGGCATGTGGCCTGGTACAGCCCTCTTGTCCCCTTCTTTTCCTGTGGCCTGCCAGGTTGCGTGTTTGGATAAGGGTCTGGTATGGAGTTTTGGGGGGACCCCACGCCATTTTTTTTTTATTTTGGCATGGGGTTCCCCTTAAAATCCATACCAGACCTGAAGGATCTAAACTAGGTACCAACCCCCCTAAAAAAATGTACCAAATATTGCAGAGGAGGGGGGAGGAGGAACAGCAGAACTTCCCCTTTTGGGTGAAGTTATGCTTTAAAGTGGAGTTCAAGTTCTCTAATTATTTTTTCTTTTTAAAAATACACTGTTGTAATTGTGTTCAGTTCCAGTGCAACGTCTACATACTGTCATTAATGTCCTCATTTTAGTTTATGTTTAAATCATTTAAAAATCACCAGATCTCGGATGTAGGCAGGGTCCATCTCTGCTGTGGGCATCTGAAGCCCTCTTGTCTTAATTTCCAGGATTCGGTGCAACTGACTACCCAGCATGCACTTCCGATCTCACGCTTGCACAGTAATGCCACTGTACAGCACTCATTCTTTCTGACAGGTTGCCATAGCCATGGTGACATTGGCGAAAGTTCCCACCCCTTTGCTATAGCAACCTGTCAAGAAGAGGACATCCTGGAAGGTAATAGAAGTCGGGGAAAGCAGTGTCAACCTGCAATAAAACCAAACCACTTGTTTAGCCTGGAAAACAAAACAAATAGTGCTTGCATAATTATTTTTTTTTCCCACATACTGGCAGATCCCAATTAGAGATGCTCCATTTCCTATCGGCAGATGCTGTTCTTTTCAAAAATGTTCAAGGCATTTCCAGTCTGGAAATAATGCAAGATTTCGTCAATGCGAATAGTCTAGTGATGAAATCGCCTAGATGGCCGCAGCCGAAAGTGCTGCAGAGAATAAGTGAAAAAAGGTATTTATGACGAAAAATAAAAAAAACTTTTAGCCATTTATAATAGCATTTAGGATAGGCGTGACAATAATTGGACTTTTAAAAAAAAACGGGTGGAACTCCGCTTTAGATAGTCTTTCAGACACTTTTTCTTAATTTCCCCCCAAAGTGTACCTATAGGTGTTTAACTACAAGAATTAAAGTGGTTGTAAACCCTTACAAACCACTTTGACCTACAGGTAAGCCTAGATTAAGGCTTACCTGTAGGTCCAAGAAATATCTCCTAAACCTATACGGTTTAGGAGATATTTGCCCGAAGACAGGCACCGCTGTCTATGGCGCATGCGCTGTAGACAGTGGTGCGCAGGCGCACTGAGCGCAGCATTTCCAACAACGGAGCTGCCGCGCATGTCGGCTCCCGTGCGCATGCGCGGGAGTGACATCATCGCGGCTCCGCCGAATGACAGCGGCGGAGCTGCGAGACCCCACCGAAAAGATGGATGCGCCGGACTACAGGGGACAGCGGTGACATCGCTGGCTCCTGTGTCAGGTAGGTGACACATAATGGGCTACTATGCGATGCATAGTAGTCCATTATGCTTTGCCTTTGCAGGGAATGAAAGAGGAAGTAAACCCATCAGGGTTTACTTCCTCTTTAAGAAACTGCAAATGATACAGCACTGGAAAACTGTAAAACTGTAAAACTGGGCCGCAGCAGGACAATTATACTGAGCAAGGTTAGGCCTCAATTTACTAGAGAAAAGGGGAACAGGCAGGGGTTTTACTACAATAATTTAATTATTGCAGGGAATTCAGCAGTGTAAAATTGACAAGCAACTGGAAATGTTTTTAATCAGGGATAATAATCCTAACTGGTATATGCCTACCTTTTTTTCCTATGAGGACAGCGGGTGCAGTGAATATAAGCGATATTATGTGAGATAGTTTAGGTTCATAATGTTCTTGCATATATATATTTTTTCTTTTAAAAGATACAACATTTTATAGTGATGAGGCTGGCTTATCCAAAAGCCCACTTATTGACCCTTTTAAAGCTGACCATACACTGAGCTAATATTGGCCAGTCTCTGATGAACCACCGGAATCTTTAAGCTTCATAGCCCTCCACCCCAATTGAAAAGTTGAATGCAATAGCCAGCATTGCAGATTTGTCTCTCCCTGCTGTTTAGTGTGGATGGAGGAATCTGTTATATATTTTTTTACATTCAGTCTGCGGTCTAAATTTTAAAAAATCCATAGGCGTATGGCTTATTTCACCCTGCAAGCTTTAGTTCAAAGACTATGCAATGCATTATGGTATTAAAAAAATATTTTGTGCGAATCTGCAAATAAATTCACCATAACTTCAGATTCAAAATTTGACTTGAACCCATCATAGCAGCAATCCTGGATGTTATCCCTAATCAGTAGTGAAAATGCTGCACAGTAAAATATATCAATATTGTAAATTATAGATCTGTTATTTAAATATTGGTACTTTAAGTGCTTATAAAATGTTGGTATTCATTTTTTTTTTGTGACTGTAGGTCTTCCGCAGCAATGCTACTGAAACATTTTCATATACGCATAATAATACACAATAGCTAAATGCCAAAACAGCATTCAAAGTTTAGATTGTATATCTACATAAATAATTCCAATGTAGGGTTTTGTTGTAATTGTATTCTTTTTTAGATTTAAGGTAATAAAAAATAAATTATACACTTAAAAGTTATTACGGATATGTTTTTTTTTGACTATTGGAGAATGCAGTTTAACTAATTCCATTCACTTCTCAAACAAAGACATCCATGTTATTTGCCGGAGTTCCTGCTATTAGTCATTGTTACTCTATATACCTCTAAGGCAAACAAAGTGTATTTAAGTAATTTACTAGTAATTGCAGATCTTTTTTTCCCTTCAGTCTTATACCTACATGACTATCTGAAGAAGCACGTCCCCATGTTGGCAGTAATTATAGTTGACTCTATGTGATCTTATACTCAGAACCGTGGAAAGCAAATTATGCATAATTTGAGTGCACTGATTGCTGCAAACACAACCATATGAACCATTTGTGAAATGTTGCCTAGGGCCTGAAATATTTCACTTTTTAAGTCTCAAACTAAATAACTAGTTTTTCTTTTGACTTTTGTAAATAATTCTGCCTATCCTTGGTCAACCCATACCAGATATACTTTCACTGTAAATGCATGTGCTGTTTAAAAGTGAGTAGAACTAGTAAACTTTGCAAAAAAACATTTAACCCTCTTGTCTGTAGACTTTGTTCATACTTACAAATAAAATCAATTAGCGCTATACTCATACATTTTTATTTCACAAGTATTTAAAGTGAGCCCCAGTGAATCACACCATTCTTTACACTTCCACTTACCTTTCACAGCAGCCAGTTAATAACTTGCAGAATTTTGCTTAATTGGGCATTATACAATTCATTATACATTGAATCATTAAACATGAAAAACTTAAAGTGGAACTTTACCTATAACAACTTAATAAAAATATAATGTTCTTTAGCGAGGAACATACATTCCACATTAATAATTATTCTACCAAATTAGTGTGTGCTATGAATTGCCTACAGCATTGTGCTCGATTCTTCTTGCCGGAGGCTGGCATTTTGCTGAAGTCCAGAGCCCCTGAGCAGAAGTAAATCTTTAGAGATGAAACCATAGAAGCAACTGAGCATGTACAGAGAAGGATAAGACAGCGTATTCCTGGATTATAAACAGTATAGGCACTTATTTTTTATGTTTTACATAGCTATACCTACAAAAGGGACCAATATGAAGTGATTTAGAAGGACTTAATTTTCTGACTAAAGTTCCACTTTAGGTTACACGGCTCAATGGATTCCTCCATCCATGCTACAGAACATGGATTTCCCAATGCAGCTATTGTATTTTTACAGCCAGGCCTGACAGCAGAACCTGCATCTGATTGGACGCACGCATTGTGCAACTGACAGTTGTCTCCCTGGCTATTTAAATTTTTCATTCAAAGAATGTAGAGGCAACACACAGAACCATTTATTGAATGAATTTCAACTGGTTCATCGAGAGATGGCCAAAATTTGTTCCAAGTATGGCCTGCTTAAAACCATAAACTTGTAGCAAAATCATGGGTAATCCACTCTTAGATCATGTTTTGAATTTGTTTAGCTGTTTTAGTGGTGAACATTTATTCCCCTCTGAGCCTCTTGTAATCCCAGTCAGCACTGAAATGAACCTTGTATGCCTAATACAGTTTTTCTCAGGCTGTAAAAATGATGTCCAAATATATTTAATATTTCGTTTTCATAAACTAATCACAGCATCCTGATGGGTTAAAAGGAAAGTGGGTGAAAAAAACCCTCACTTGTCATGATCTCACTCCGGAGGATCTTCACAAGCGCTTTCTAACCACCAGGTATATAGGGTTGTTTAAATCATTTTATTTAGCTTTTTTTGTGTTTGTGTTTTTGTGTAGTTACTCATTATTAATTCTCTGTCACTTTGTCCAGGATATTTGAAAGGAACCTAAATACCGCCACAAATTACCTTCATTTCACTTTATTAATTGAATGAAAATGCATTTTACCAAAATGGTGAAATATTCTGTTTTTTTAAAAGGTTTTTGAGGAAATTAAAACTCTCATTTTAGGTCTTCACTATTAGGGCCGGTTCACACTGCGATGCGAGGCGAGGCGACACGGCTCGCCTCGCCTCGCTCCCACAAGCGCCCCCATTCAGTACTATGGAACCGTTCTGAGAGGAGCGACTCGAGTCGCTCCGACTCAGAAAAAAGGTTCCTGTACTACTTCGGGGCGACTTCGGGGGCGACTTGCAAGTCGCCGCTGAGCTCCCCGCAAGTCGCGGCGAGGTAAGTCGGAGACGCCTCGCCGCGGCTCGCTGTGTGAACCGGCCCTTAACCATACATGGATTAATACATCTGGAAACACTGTCTTTCTTTTGACTGTGAATAGTGTATGTAACAACAATGTACTAGCAGGTGAAGTATTTTAATTATAAAGAAAAACAAGATCAGACCTTTGTAATTTTATTTTTGAATGTATGTGTACATTTGGAGCTCTAAAACATTTTTTGTGTACAAAGAACAATATATCAGTTTAATATACCTATATATATATATATATATATATATATATATATAATCTCACAAAAGTGAGTACACCATTGTACAACATTTTATGATATTGTGTTTGGGTGCACTAAGATACATTTTAGTTTATTTTTTCCTAAAAATATACAGTATCTCACAAAGGTGAGTACACTCCTCACATTTTTGTAAATATTTTATTATATCTTTTCATGTGACAACACTGAAGAAATGACACTTTGCTACAATGTAAAGTAGTGAGCGTACAGCTTGTATAACAGTGTAAATGTGCTGTCCCCTCAAAATAACTCAACACAGCCATTAATGTCTACTTTACTTTGGAGCAAAGTGTAATTTCTTCAGTGTTGTCAGATGAAAAGAAATAATAAAATATTTACAAAAATGTGAGGGTGTACTCACTTTTGTGAGATACTGTATATATATATATATATATATATATATATATATATATATACATATATATATATATATATATATATATATATATATATATATATTTAATATATTATACAGAATGACCAAAAATAGCAGCAAAAGAAGTTATTAAGCTATTAAGAAGTGCATTCACTCTTTTCCATAAGAATTGATTCAGTCCTTGGTGGAATGCTGTTTTACAAGTTCTGAAGTGTATAGGGGTTTGCACTATTCTTGAAGAGGAAAACAATTAAATCTGTACTGTATGCTGCTTTCTGTAGCTTTGTATAATGGTTCAATATAAGCATACAAATTATGTAGAGAAAAAACGAATGAATCAAAAAGCCCTCCAACTGAATGAGTGTGTAGCACAGCAAAACGTTCTTAAAACAGAAGGTATTCACATGTCTCATTCCAACACTTATCCAAAAAAAAGAGGATTAATACAGTACCAATTTTAAGGGCAGTGGAGCCATGAAAATCTTTCCTTATAACTAAAAGCCTAATGCTCATCTAGAACTGTTGATGTACAGTGCAAATATATCCTAACATTATAGAGCCATGTATTCCAAACTGCATACAGCTGTTTCAGGTTTTTTGCCCATTATCACCTAACACTGACCATACACTGCACTGATGTTGACCGAAAAGTGAACTAACTGAAAGCTGTTTTAACCTCCCTGGCGGTATGATTCAGTCTGGAATAAGGTGCTGAAAGCGGTACAATTATTTTGCATGGAAATCTGGCTTTTATTTTGTAGTCCTGTAATTCTTAGGAATAACGCTCTGAAATCTCTTCAAACCAGAGTCTAGCGGACATCCCGGGTATGATAAAGTTTATAATATAATAAAGAATAATAAAAATTATTCAATAATGTAATCAAATCCCCAAAAAAATGAAAAAGGGACATGTTTTGGTTGCTATGGACAATCTCCAAATTCCAAGCAGTAAAAAACAGTATTTATAATATAAAAGTGCATGCAGGGCATTGCACAAACCACTAGGGACAAAGGGGGTGTGTAATTTTTACTACAGCACTGTAATCTGTAAGATTACAGTGCTGTGTGTGTTTTGTGTCTTTTTACATTTTTGAATTTTCCGCCGTTCTCCGCTCCCGTGCGTCGTAACGTCGCAGGGAACGGAGCTCGGCGGCATTCGGCACTGTGAATCGAGCGGAGGACAGCTCGATTACACAGCACGGCGGACATCGCTGGATCCAGGGGACAAGGTAAGTAACGTTACCTGTGTCCTCCCCTGCATCCAGCGGTGCAAGCCCGAGTCTGGCTCGGGGTTACCGCTATTGTAATTAAAATTCCAACCCGAGCCAGACTCGGGATTACCGCTAAGGAGGTTAAACTGCAGTGCTAAACGTTTTTTTTTTATCTTGCAAGGTAAAGCCATAATGTGCTAATATGCATCGCATACTAGCATATTATGTTAAACTTACCTTAAAATTAAGCCCTCCCACGCTGAGATGTCAAAGCTGGAGGCCGCTTCCATCTTCACCCGTCTTACTTCCGGGGTTGGCAGACTCCGGCTTTGTGGCTGGCCAGAGCCACGATGATGTCACTCTTGCATGTGCACATGGGAGCCACTGTTGACAGTCCAGGGCTCTGAAGGAACGACACAACAAGCTCAGCAGGATCACTGAACTAACCTTGCATGGTTAGTACAGCGGCTCCGACCGGTGCTGACAGGTTGAGTGAAAAAAAAGAACGAATAGTGTGTACCTGGCTTAAGTACCTACAAATCTTTTTGCCATTAATTTACAGCTGCTCATCTCTGTGCTGCTTGAATTGAACCATGCCTGTGTTACAACTCTACCTAAACCTCTTCTACTTCGACTTGAGTTACTTTAAAACCACTTCAGCCCCCGAAGAATTTACCCCAATCCTGACCAGAGAACTTTTAGCGATTCAGCACTGCGTTGCTTTAACTGACAATTGCGCGGTCGTGCGATGTGGCTCCAAAACAAAATTGACATCCTTTTTTTCCCATGAATAGAGCTTTCTTTTGGTGGTATTTGATCACGTCTGCGTTTTTTATTTTTTGCGCTATAAACAAAAAAATAGCGACAATTTCGGAAAAAAACGAATTATTTTTTTCCTTTTTGCTGTAATAAATACCCCCAAAAAATATATAAAAAAACATATTTTTTCCCTAGTTTAGGCCAATACGTATTCTTCTACATATGTTTGGTAAAAAAAAATGCAATAAGCATTTATTGATTGGTTTGCGCAAAAGTTATAGCGTTTACCATTATACGTGCATATAGTTCTATGGCATTTTTATTGATAATTTTTTTTTTTTTTACTAGTAATGGCGGTGATCAGTGATTTTTATCGTGACTGCAACATTATGGCGGACACATCAGACAATTTTGACACATTTTTGGGACCATTGGTATTAATACAGCGATCAATGCAAAAAAAATTGCATTGACTGCTGTAAAAAAGTCACTGACAGTGAAGGGGTTAACCACTAGGTGGCGCTGTAGGGGTTTAGTGTGTCCTAGGGAATGATTCTAACTGTGGGGGGAGGGGCTATGTGTGACACATCACTATCACCGCTCTCCGATTACAGGGAGTGTGATCAGTGTCAGTGTCATTAGGCAGAACGGGGAGATGCTTGTTTACAATAGCATCTCCCCATTCTTCCTCACCGTGAGACGATCGATGGTATGCCTGTGGACATCGAGTCCTGCGGGACCCGCGATCCCGGTCGTGGAGCTCCTGGCGGGCATGTCCGTGATCCGCCTCTTAAAATGCAACGTACAGGTACATTAATCTGCCTGTATGTGCCCTTCTGTCATAGAATATCTGCATGAGGCAGTCAGGAATCGGTTAAAGCATCCAAACTTCAAAACAAAAATAAGGCAACTCATCAGTCTTTAGATGTAATAGTTTTATTTCTAAAGGTTTTTTTCCCTTTAATTTCACCTGGTAATCGTGCAAATAACACACTTCCTATCCATTTGTGTCTACACTCATTTCTCCACTGTATCTATGGAAGGAGCTGTGGTTCTCACACAGGCTGAACTTCAGATACAGTATGTTTGCCTTTGTTCATCTCCTTTACATGATGGATAGATATGACTAAAGTAGACACAAGAATAATGTTTGTATTTTAATTTCTGCCCAGAGGAAGTGTCAAGGCCACTGCATTTCTAGCAAGATCAGTAGGCATTTTCTATATTTGCTAAAAATATTCTTAACCTGAAAAAAAGACTAATGTAGCCAACACATTTAAAGTGGTTGTAAACCCTTACAAACCACTTTGACCTACAGGTAAGCCTAGATTAAGGCTTACCTGTAGGTCCAAGCAATATCTCCTAAACCTATATGGTTTAGGAGATATTTGCCTGAAAACGGGCACCGCTGTCTACGGCGCATGCGCCGTAGACAGCGGCGCGCAGGCGCACTGAGCGCGGCATTTCCAAGAATGGAGCTGCCGCGCGTGTCGACTCCCGTGCGCATGCGCGGGAGTGACGTCATCGCGGCTTCGCCGAATGACAGCGGCGGAGCTGCGAGACGCCACCAGCAAGATGGATGCGGCGGACTACAGGGGACAGCGGCGACTTCGCTGGCTCCTGTGTCAGGTAAGTGACACATAATGGGCTACTATGTGATGCATAGTAGTCCATTATGCTTTGCCTTTGCAGGGAATGAAAGAGGAAGTAAACCCATCAGGGTTTACTTCCTCTTTAAGGACTAGTAATCTGCAATTTGTTACATTTTTGTTTTTCGGCTTGCATATGATTTAAGCCTACAGTCTTGGCTTCTTATTCATTCTTCTCTTCAGTAATCAATCTTCACCTCAACATTAGGGATGGGTGGATCTGCTCAGGTGGGAGATTGGTCGAATCCTGTTTGAAAAATTCATGAATCCTGAACTATTAAGAAAGTCCTATTAATATATGGGAGGTGCATTTTGATACTGAGGGCAGGAGAAGATAGGGTGGGTGTAGATTGACCCTCCCTAGCATGGCCCCGTGACCCTGTTACCAGCTTAACTTGGTGTATCCCAAGCCTCTGAAAACCCCTTGTGAGAGTTCCCTCCCTGTCACTAGAGACCACCAATGTTGCAGCAGATGCAGCAGGAGAATGTTGTGGGAGGATATTTGAAAAATAAGGATTAAAGCGGAGGTCCACCCTAAAGTGGACCTTCCGCTCATTGGAATCCTCCCCCCCTCCGGCGCCACAATTGGCACCTTTCAGGGGGGAGGGGGGTGCAGGTACCTGTACAGTACAGGTATCTGCACCCACTTCCGGGATAGCTCTCTGCGGAAAGGGGCGTAGATTCACACCCCTTTCCGAAAGTCCCCCGCTGCCTGCTGGGAAACACACAGATCCCAGAGGCAGCAGGTCCATCCTTATTGCGCAGCGCGACTCGCGCATGCGCAGTAGGGAACCGGGAAATTAAGCCGAAAGGCTCCACTTCCTGATTCCCATACCCAAGATGGCGGCGGCAACACCCGAGAGACGATCGAGAGATCGGCTTCGGGTGCCGACATCGCGGGCGCGCTGGGCGGGTAAGTGTCCTTATTTTAAAAGTCAGCAGCTGCAGTATTTGTAGCTGCTGGCTTTTTAAAAAAAAAAAACGGCGGAACTCCCGGCGGACTCCCGCTTTAAGGAGGATGAGTATAAACTTTTTACTGCTAACTTGCCTGTTTAAGATGCTGCTTTCAAGGAGCCTTGTGGTGAAAAGTCATGATTTTACTCATGCATGCGGAAATTAAATTGCTGGTACTTTTACCACAGCTGATACGCTCTTAGCAGAGGCTTAAGACCATAACAGTGCTATTGGCACTGGGTAAAAGACCCACACTTCAGAGCTCTGGCCCTAGCTGTTACTTTCAGTCCTTTCAGTCAAGCTATCCTTGGAAAATCACTGACTCTTACTGCTTCCTGCTTGATGTCCACTCCCCGTATGGTCTTGGTGCAATTTTCCTCATTCCTAAAATCTGAATTGAGGAAGGCTCACACATGACAGGGATTATCCTCTTGCTCCAAGTCAGTGATCAAATAGTTTCACTGACTTCTCAGTGCCAGTTTGCTGGGCGATGGTGGGATTAGCAGAAGAGGAGGTGGAGAAAGAAAAAGACACATTAGCAGCAGTTGAAGACAATTGACTGCTCTTTGCCTAGGAGGAAGAGGAAGGCTTTGTCAGTCACTCAACTACCTCCTGAATGTGCTATGAGCTGTAAAACACATCCACTGAGATAGAAAAGGTGAGCTCTGTCTCTAAATGATGCAGCCCAACCACTGCTTTATTCTGTAGAACCTGCTTACCCTCTACAACCTCCACATGCAGAACCTCAGCCTCCCAAATTAGACTTGCCTAACATTTTTTTTTTTTTTTTTAAATGTAGAAATATTTGTTATTTATTTCAAAAAATTTTATTATCAGTTTACAGACAGAGTACACAGTACATTGCTAACAGGGTTTGGGTATAGCAGAATATAAAAAACATTGGAACAAACAACTTGCGACATCATACACAATAATGCGGTTACAAACAAGCAAAAGGGTATGCCGCGTAGGACTGCTAGGAGAGTGTTTGCTTTAGCATATAGTCAAAAAATGAGACACTCCGGTAATATCGGAGTCAAAGAATTAAGCTACTCTCAACCTCTAAATAAGTAGCGAGTAAAAGGATAATGGTACTGCGTGGACAAAATTTTTCAAATAGAGGAAAAAGAGAAGAAAGAAAGAACAGCTAGAACACAACAGAAATAAAAGCAGTAGAGTGCCTAACATTTTTTTTAAAGGGAATTACCTAAATTCCATAGCAGCTAAGGCAATAGGGAAAGTAAATAAGTGGTGATTTGGTGCACACTACTTTAATGCAGAGGTATGTGGTGACATGCTGCAAACAAAGGGTGGCGTTGCCTGTGCCAGCTTGTTAGTGTACACTGCAGACCACAAAATAAAAATAAAAAAGTCCTACAAAATAAAATCTCTTCCTCGAAAAATAAACTCTGAAGCACTAAACTTCAACCCTTTTTTAACCTAGCAGAAAAAAAGAATAAATGTGAAATAAAAAAAACTTCAATAAAATTGCAAAAAAAAATAAAAACTGGGGGGGGAGAGGGGTGTTGGTCTGAATGGAAAAAAACTAACGTGTGTGGTTGACTTAAAGCAAATTTTTTTTTTAAAAAGTCAGCAGCTACAAATACTGCAGCTGCTGACTTTTAAAATAAGGACACTCACCTGTCACAGGGTCCAGCAATGTCGGCACCCGAGGCCGAAACCGTCCCTCGGTCCTCGGATGCTGCTGCCTCCATCTTCGGTATGGGAATCAGGAAATGAAACCCTGCGGGTTCACTTCCCGGTTCCCTACTACGCATGCACGAGTTGCGCAGTGCAATCCGAATGGTCCCTGCTGTCTCTGGGACCTGTGTGTGTCCCAGCAGACAGCGCGGCGGGATGGGAAAAGGCATAGACTCCGGGGGAGTCTATGCCTGGAAGTGGGTGCAAATACTTGTCTTAGACAGGGGGGGAGGGTTCCAAAAAGCAGAGGTTCAATTTTTGTGTGAACCTCCGCTTTAACTCTCCCAGTCTCTGTAGATACTGTCTGCTCTCTCTGAACTACTGGTACTTGCTGCTATTTATAGTGAAGTGGATGGCAAATAACAAAGCCCCCTATTGCTCTATTGTTGGCAACTGTAACCCTGCTTACCACAGTTAAAAGGTCATACTGTACATTATGGTTAAAAACAAAATAGTCTGCCAAATTTCAAAATGAATTCACTGAAATTTTTTAACCCACTGAATCTGCCACAAGCAGTGAACCCAAACCTCATTCATCATCATGATCATGGGAGATGTAGGGGCGCTGCCCCCCCAATCCATATGCCCGCCCCCTAATCTACATGCAGGGTGCTGGACGCATGGATTTCAATTTTATTTGTTTTTTTTAAAGCAAATGATTAGAGCCTGAGGCTTCAATTGGGCTTAAGGAAAGGGTGGGCTCGGGGAGCAGAGCTATTGTCTTTCTGATTCTCCTCCTGGCCAATCAGGAAGTGGGTCCTGAGACCCGATGTGCCAGGGAGTCTTAGGACTTAGGTCAACACTGACTGTGTTGATGGGGAAATCAAGCGATTTTTTTAATCTATCTATCTATCTATCTATCTATCTATCTATCTATCTATCTATCTATCTATCTATCTATCTATCTATCTATCTATCTATCCAACCCAATATCTATCTGTCTATCTATCTACCCAACCCAATATCTATCTATCTATCTATCTATCTATCTATCTATCTATCTATCTATCTATCTATCTATCTATCTATCTATCTATCTATCTATCTATCTATCTATCCAACCCAATATCTATCTATCTATCTATCTATCTATCTATCTATCTATCTATCTATCCAACCCAATATCTATCTATCTATCTATCTATCTATCTATCTATCTATCTATCTATCTATCTATCTATCCAACCCAATATCTATCTATCTATCTATCTATCTATCTATCTATCTATCTATCTATCTATCTATCTATCTATCTATCTATCTATCTATCTATCTATCTGTCTATCTGTCTATCTATCTATCTATCTATCTATCTATCTATCTATCTATCTATCTATCTATCTATCTATCTATCTATCTATCTATCTATCTATCTATCTATCTATCTATCTAATTATCTATCTATCTGTCTATCTGTCTATCTATCTATCTATCTATCTATCTATCTATCTATCTATCTATCTATCTATCTAATTATCTATCTATCTTCTATCTATCTATCTATCTAATTATCTATCTATCTTCTATCTATCTATCTATCTATCTATCTATCTATTTTTCGATGTTACAATTTACACAATCTTTCATTTTATTAAAACCTTTATATTTAATCATATGTACCTTTTTTTAATGAATCAACATGTTTGTTTGAATGTCTGGACAATTAATAGGGATGATTTGAGAAAGTAAATAGTCACTGCATGACATGTAAATCATAATTAAATTATTTTAAACAATTTAATTGAGGTAAAATGAAGGGGCCATGAGGTTCACGGTTGGCTTTTTCAGTACAGCTGTGAGCAATATGTTCCAGTGACTGAGCTTGACTCCCTGACAGCAATTAAAATGTTTAGACTATCATAATCGTGTCTGCTTTTTAATGTAGAAAGTAAAATATGATACTAAACTATCGGATCTTGTATATACGTCTTGAACTTTATAATGCAAAATAAAAATAATATCTATGCAGACTAAGCTTTGCAAAATGACTTATTGTTTGACTTGTCTTGACTATTGACTAGGGAAGCAGGTTCAAGGAGCAGCCCCAAGGCCCAAAATGTATAAATATATAAATTATTGTAATTTTTTTTTTAATTATTTTCTCTCGTGGCCACTTCTGAACATACCTGCTTCATTAGCTCATTCTAGTTTTTATCAAAATTGTCAGGGGCAGAGCTTCCCCAAAAGGGCATTATCATTCTGGTGTATCCATAGCTGGCATATTGAAATCTGTCTGGTTCCTGAATTTCGATCCTCCTATTGGCAGGCTGCTTTTACTGAAGTCAATCTATTGATTGTCTTCAGTATGACCAGCCTGTTGTTTTTTTTTAATTATTATTCTATCACTGCTGGCAGCTATAATCATTGTACCTTCTGCTGTCACAATACAATAACTCAGCAGAAGGGATTCCGCCATCAACACTGACTGTGTTGATGGGGAAATCAAGCGATTTTCTTTCCTTCAACCGATAGTTAAAGGAAAGAAAATTATGTAATGTATGGCCTGCATATATTTAAATGCAGCCCTATCCATATTTATTAAAATTGCTGTACTGATTTAACTTATTGCAACAAAAGGTAGGCAGTAGGATTTTAAATACCCCTCCAGTGATCACACAAGTACACTTATGTAAGAAAAAATTATGTACAAAATCTTTATTTTAACAATAAAATTTTAAAAACATGTGTCAAATTGTGATGGCTTGCATACTCATACCAGCAAAACATTATCCACTACAAACACGTATAGCTATTTGTCAAAATGAGGAACTAGGATCATCGTTTTTCGTGGAAATAATCGCTTCTTCAGGACATGATCACACAAGTGAATTCTTTTTTGGAGATTTAAATTTATACACTTTTCATGCATCTTGTAACTATACCAGACAGTATACAGAGATGTACTGGTGGAATATTGGTGTGCTAGTATGAGGATCAAGCTTGTCTTTCTCCCCTGGGTCAGCGAGACTATACCTCACTGGATATTCCACCAGTATATCTCTGTATACTGTGTGGTCTAGTTACAAGATGCATGAAAAGTATATAAATCTCCGAAAAATAATGCAATTGTGTGATCATGTACATTTCAGAGGTCCTGAAAAAGGGGTAATTTCCACAAAACATGTTGACCCTAATTCCTCATCTTGACAAACAGCTATACATGTTTGTAGTGGTTAATGTTTTGCTTGTATGAGTATGCAAGCCATCACGATTTGATATGTGTTAATATTTTATTGTTAAAATAAACATTTTGTTCATATTTTTTCTTACATAAGTGTACTTGTGTGATCCTAGAGGGGTATTCAAAATTCTACTACCTACCTTTTGTTGCAATATATTTACTATAGGGATGACACACTCCACTGGCATATCTTTCAAGTTGATCACCTCCCCTATAGATACCCAACAAACACACAAAGAAAACCTCTTGTGATTTAACTTGTTGAAAGCTGTATCTGCTAGTGACAACCATTAGAAAGGCATGCACATTACCAGGGTTTTCCGATATGTTTGAAAGTGTCAGATAATTTCTGAATCTGCTGTCAGCTGACAATTAAATTGTGCAATAAAAAGATGAACCCTAAGAAAAAATATGCAGAAACCATAAGGTAATAACATGAGTATTTATTATCATCACTTCACAAGATATAAAAATGCTACCTGCACTGCAAGGTCCTACCACTGTGAATGTGGTTGTAAAAAGGAAACAGCGTTAGTACATATGCAGAATAAGGGACTCAAAAATATTGATTATGAGCAGAGTAAACTGATGATAGCCATGGTCATAGCTCAGAGCTCCCATTTGGAGACAGATGTGTGTTCCTGTTAGGAGATAGAGGTGCTCTACTCAAGAGACAGCAGTCCATACTGGAGGAGAGATTCTATGTCCATAGGATTGGGTGAGTCAAAGCAGCTAAGTGAGTCTAGTAGGTTAACCACTTAACAACCGGCCCATAGCCGAATGACGGCTACAGGGCGGTTGTTTAACTCTGAGAGGCCGTCATATGACGTCCTCCCAGAATTCTGCTCTCACGCGCCCCCTGGGGCGCGCACTCAAGAGCATCCGTGGACCCAGCGCATCACGGATCATGGTAAACAGCAGCTCATCGTGGCCGTTTACCACGTGATTGCTCTGTCAAATGACGGAGCGATCAATTGTAAACAAACCGGCGTCATGTTATGACGCCGGTTCCTCCCTCTCCTCTCTGTACCGATTGGTACAGCAGAGGGGGAAGAGATCAGTGTCAGCAGCGCTGTGGGCTGGATCTGCAGTGCCCACAGTGCTGCTCACTGAAAATTAACCCCTCAATTCCCTGCCAATACTCTGCAATACCCTGCAATACTCTGCAATACCCAATACCCTGCCAATACCCTGCCAATACTCTGAAATACTCTGCCATACCCTGCCAATACCCTGCCAATACTCTGCAATACCCAATACCCTGCCAATACTCTGCAATACCCTACCAATACTCTGCCATACCCTGCCAATACCATGCCAATACCCTGCCAATACTCTGCAATACCCAATACCCTGCCAATAATCTGCAATACCCTGCCAATACTCTGCCATACCCTGCCAATACCCTGCCAATACTCCACAATACCCTGCCAATACTCTGCAATACCCTGCCAATACTTTGCAATACCCTGCCATTTTTTTTTATTTTATTTAAGGCTTCCCAGCATAGAAGTGAGATGTGGGGTCTTATTGACCCCACATCTCACTGTAAAGAGGACCTGTCATGCCATATTCCTATTACAAGGGATGTTTACATTCCTTGTAATAGGAATAAAAGTGATCCAAAAATTTATTTTTGGGGGAAAAAATGTCAAACTAAAATAAATAAACTAAAATGAACAATAAAAAAATTTAACGTGCCCCTGTCCCCATATGCTCGCATGCAGAAGCGAACGCATATGTAAGTCCCGCCCACATATGAAAATGGTTTTCAAACCACACATGTGAGGTATCGCTGCGAACGTTAGAGTGAGAGCAATAATTTTGGCCCTAGTCCTCCTCTGTAACTCAAAACATGTAACCAGTAAAAAATTTTAAAGCGTCGCCTATGGTGATTTTTAAGTTTGACGCCATTCCACGAGCTTATGCAATTTTGAAGAGTGACATGATAGGTATCTATTTACTCAGCGTAACTTCATCTTTCCCATTATGCAAAAACATTGGACTAACTTTACTTTTTTTTTTTTAAGCACAAAAACAGTTTTTTTCCCCCAAAAAAAGCGTTCGAAAAATTGCTGCGCAAATACCGTGCGTGATAAAAAGTTGCAACAACCACCATTGTATTCTCTAGGGTCTTTGCTAAAAAAAATATATAATGTTTTGGGGTTCTATGTAATTTTATAGCAAATAAATAATGATTTTTACATGTAGGAGAGAAATGTCAGAATTGGCCTGGGTGCTCCAGAACGCCTGATGGTGCTCCCTGCATGTTGGGACTCTGTATGTGGCCACGCTGTGTAAAAGTCTCACACATGTGGTATCGCCATACTCTGGAGTAATAGCAGAATGTGTTTTGGGGTGTAATTTGTGGTATGCATATGCTGTGTAAGAAATAAACAGATAATATGTCAATTTTGTGAAAAAAAAGGAAAAAAAAATCTTGATATTGCAAAGAATTGTAGGTAAAAATTACAACTTCAAAAAACTCATCATGCCTCTTACTAAATACCTTGGAATGTCTTCTTTCCAAAAAGGGGTCATTTGGGGGGTATTTGTACTTTTATGGCATGTTAGGGTCTCAAGAAATGATAGGCCATCAGTCCTTCGGGTGTGATCAATTTTCAGATATTGGCACCATAGCCTGTGGACTCTATAACTTTCACAAAGACCAAATAATATCCACCAATTTGTACTTATTTTTACCAAAGATATGTAGTAGTATGAATTTTGGCCAAAATTTATGAAGAGAAATTACTAATCTGCAAAATTTTATAACAGAAACCAAGAAAAATTCATTTTTTTACAGAATTTTCGGTCTTTTTTCTTTTATAGCACAAAAAATAAAAAACCCAGCGGTGATTAAATACCACCAAAAGAAAGCTCCATTTGTGTGAAAAAAAAAGGACAAAAATTTTATATGGGTAGTGTTGCATGCACTAAGCACCGAAAGCTGAAAATTTGTTCTGGTTATTAAGGGTGTTTAAGTGCCCGGTGGTCAAGTGGTTAAGGGAGAGTCTAGGAGACTGGGAGAAACAGGATGACTAGGCAAGTCCAGGGCACTGAGGGAATCTGTAAGTCTAGGAAGAATGAGAGAGCCTGGTGTGCTTAGAGATCCCCTATTGAGAAGCCATGAGTGGGCCTATAGAGCAGGGAGCTGTAACTACAGCCTGGGTGAGCCAGGAAAACCCAGAGAGCCAGGAGAGCTGGATGAAACATCTGAGGGACCAGTGACAAAAGCTACGGCACCACTGCTGAATAGAAAAAGCCAGATAACTTGTAATTTTTCTACTTGTTTTGCTGGTGATGACTGTTTTTGGACTTTTTACTTTTGATTGTCTAATAAAAGTGGGCTGGCAAGCCTTAAAACTACAGTTTGGACTGGCACATACTTACTACAAGATACTTCTATCCCCCGTGTCACAATATACTATATGTACAGTATATATATATATATATATATATATATATATATACTGTATATACATATAATGTATATACTCATTCACTGAACAGTCTGCACTTTACAAACACCCCACATAGGGTTTGATTTACTAAAACTGGAGAGTGCAAAATCTGGTGCAGTTCTGCGTAGAAACCAAGCTGATTGGCTACCATGCAGAGCTGCACAAGATTTTGCACTCTCCAGTTTTAGTAAATCAGCCCAATAGGGTTTTCCTGGCAGAATACTATGCCAGTTACTAAGCCAATGCAGGTTCTGCTCCTTTGCACTTAATACATGATCAGACTGTTGCGCAGTTGTGTTGTATTCATTTGTATTATGCAAAAATTCAATACCGACCATGTTAATTAGGTTGAAAACTAATTTTGGGTTAAGGCCTAATGTAAATGTCTCTGTGCACTCTCTATAGCCCTGTGGATCAATTTAATGTATGAAAAAAATAATTAAATAGGAGCTTAGATATGATTCAAACTAAAGAACAAAACAGGTATTTTTCTGTTAACGTTGCAGAGTGGACAGTGGAAAGAAAAGGGATGTCAAACTAAAAAATAAATGTTTTATAAAGTGTAACAATTTTTTTTAATGATTTAATGAGATCTGTAAACTTGGAGCAATTTGTAAAGTTTTGTAACAATGAGATACCTAAGCAATTACATTACCAGCTGTCCATCTGCTTTTAATTTCAGTGTCAAGTCATTGCTTTACCAATTAGCACCTCACTGTTGTGTACTCACATGTTAAAAGATTTCAGTTTCAAGCAGTGGAGTTTATGGAAACTGAAGGTAAACCTTTTATTTCTCCATGATCTTGTTCTGAAAATGTGCTCCAATTTGACTGTGCAGTTTAGACAAATAAGATCATTTAAATCCATTTAGAGGTGATTTACTAAAAGGTGTGATCTTCAAGAAAAGTGTTATGCTCCTTTGTCCTTCAGGGAATAAAAGTATAATGGACGTGCCAATATATGACTATATATCTATTGAGATTGGCTTTTAAAAAAAACAATTTGACAACTGAAAGATGTTTTTAAATACAAAAGCTCAGATCATATCCATTTTTTATTCAATTGATTGTTCTTATTTGTGTGTATGAAGAACTAACACTCCCAGCATTTCTCATTTCACTACTTACAGTGAGAAAACACGTGCTCACGAGCTGAAAATTTCTGTCATGTTCTATGTAGTTTTCTATAAAGCTCTTATTAAGAATTAAAAGACCGCAGATTATACAGCAGTGTAAAATCGGGCAGCAACAGGACATTTTAACCACTTCAGCCCCCTAAACCATCAGGGCATTTTTTTTCGATACAGCACTGCATTATTTTAACTGACAATTGCGTGGGTGTGTGACGCTGTAACCAAATAAAATGTATGTCCTTTTTTTTCCCCACAAATAGAGCTTTCTTTTGGTGGTATATGATCATCTCTGCAGTTTTTATTTTTTGCGCTATAAACAAAAAAAAGACGGACAATTTTGAAAAAAAACAAGCAAACAATATATTTTACTTACTGCTATAATACATATCCAAAAAAAAGTCTTCATAAATTGAGGCCAATATGTATTTTTATACATATTTTGGTGAAAAAAACCCAATAAGCGTATATTTATTTGTTTGTGCAAAATTTATAATGTTTACAAACTATATGATAGATTTATGGATTCTTTACATTTTTTTTTACTAGTAATGGCGGTGATCAGCAATTTTTAGTGGGACTGCGACATTGCAGTGGACAAATCTGACACTAAGTGACACTTTTTGGGGACCAGTGACACCAATACAGTAATCAGTGCTAAAAAAATGCACTGATCACTGTATAAATGACTCTGGCAGGGAAGGGGTTAACATTAGGGGTGATCAAAGGGTTACATGTGTTCCCTGCTAGTGTTTTCTAACTGTGTGGGGGATGGACTGACAGGAAGAACACAGAGATCCTTACTAGGAACAGACGATCTCTGTGTACTCCCCTGTCAGAACGGGGATCTGCATTTTACATGGGCAGATCCTCGTTCTGCCTTTCTGTGGAGCGATCACAGGTGGCCAGTGGACATCAAGTACGCCGGATGCGCTGATTGGCTACCAACGCCATGCATCTGGCATGCACGCCAGCAGTATCTCGTGCACGAAACAACACACAGGTACGTTGTTTCGCGCAATAGAGCTTCCCTGCTGCGGTATATACGCGGTGGGCAGTCTCTAAGTGGTTGATGAGGGAGAATTGGCTGAAATGTACTAATAAAAAAGAGCACGGTTGGGTGTTTTACTTCTAGGATTAAGAGACCATCAATGCTGTTATTATGATGGCACACAACCCCCCCATCTTTCCCCCCCCCTTCCTTTTCTCTTTTCTTTTCTTTTTTCCCCTCTTTTTCTTCTTATCTTTCAATTACACTAATGTTTGGGTTTTATCCTAAGGCTTGACTTCCCAGATACTTGGCGTTCATATCTCATACAATCTGTCAATTGATATGCTTTTTGTATTGTGTTAAACTCTAATAAAAATATGTTTAAAAAAAAAAGAGACCATCAATGAATAGACATGTGCAATTTGTTTCGGTCCGAATGTAAATTTGGACACATTTTTGGTTATAATGTTTTGCATTTCATTTCTATTTTACACTGAATGGGTTGTTTTACAAGGTCATTGTTTACATATACTGTAACTGGATCGTTTTTTTTTTGCCAAACACTACCTTCTACAGCTGTCTGAGTAAATATTTCAATTTGTACTATTGAACAAAATTTTATATACACTATTTATAAATGTTTTGACACAAGATTCTCATACCTTTCACACCAGATTCACACCTTTTTTTTCTAATTGCATTCAATTGGAAAAAAAATTGTGAATCCTGGGTAAAAGTTGTATGTGTAAATTTTGTGTGTGTGAAAGCATTTAAAAATATTTTACAGACGTGACCTAACAGTATGTTGAGCATAACACAAACGTATTTGAAAAAAAAAACACTTGTGAATCTATGAATAGTGCAAAAAGTGAAAACTAAAGCTAGTCTTAACGTTACATTTCTCATGTCATTTTATGACAAATGCAACATGTAGAGACATGGAGGAATAGGAATACTGAGGGGTTGCATATCACTATTCTGTAGTTTTAAGGCAAACTGATATAAGATTAGCTAAACCCTGACCAAGTCTAGCCTCATATTTTGGTGAAAATATAAAACTATTATTTATCTTTATGGTCCTGCTTAGTTAAAGGGGTTGTAAACCTTCATGTTTTTTCACATTCATGCACCCTATGCATGAAGGTGACAAAACACCTGGCAGTGACCGGCCCCCCCAGCCCCCCTGTTTTACTTACCTGAGTCCTGGAATTTCACACGGCGGGGATGCGCTGTCCCTCTGCCCAGGGTTCTCGGCTCTTGATTTGATAAATTTATAGAGGCTCAGCCATTGGCTCCCGCTGCTGTCAAACAAATCCAATGGTGTAGGCGCCAGGGAGAGCGCTAATCCTAGGGGGTTATCTGATGTTGGAAGGAGCCACGAGAGCTGCCGAGGGACCCCAGAAGATGGTGTTCGGGGCCACTCTGTGCAAAACGAGCTGCACAGTGGAGGTAAGTATGACATATTTGTTATATTTTTTTAAATAATCAAAGCTTTACAATCACTTTAACTTCACAACATAATGATAAAGACATTGCTGAATTGAGTAATTAGAGGGATAATACAACTGAAGAGCTATGGGGTGTACAAATTGGTCCAGCTATAAAGAAATATAAATTATGGAGAATAATAACAGACTAATCCTTTAACCCTTTTTGTCATTTGTGTACATATCTTTAACTGCTTTGCAAATATGTTTTACTTCTTTGCTTTTTAAAAAAAAGCTATATGAGACTTTCATTTGTAGTTTGTTTTAATAAATGCCATGCATGTATTTTTTTGCTTCTGCAGTGGATTTCTCTCCCCATGCTTGTGTGACAGGAAGAAAAAAAGATTCGGGCACACTAATTAAATTGAAAATGTGCCTATAAGGCCAACAAAGTAAAAACATACTGTAAACTTCAATTTAAAAACTTCAGCTAGTAGAACCCGTGGCTGATGCTGTCCTAAAGCTCTTACATAACCCAACTACATACTAATTTTGACTGCCATTTGCAATATTTTGTAAAGGACTTGGCCATGACGAGTAAGTATTCAATAAGATAATCTTGTTAATAAATCTGTTTATGATAGGATTGATTCTTCCTTTGTCTTGGAAGCAAGGAAGTAATTCATTGATTATGCACTGATTCTACTTATTGCCAGAGTCAAAAGCTATATGTCCAAAATCAATGGTCTTACTGCCCTTCACACTCAACAAGGTGCCCATATTTTAATGGCTAGTCCGTTTTAATAGCTGTTTCATCATTAAGTAAATGCTTACCGAACCATATTTATCCAGTTGCAAGGTAAACATTATCACTTAAATTTCTGGGTTGTAGAATAGAAGTCTCTAGCTTAACTGTGAGGCATATTTGCTGGTCCATATAGTCAATGTGTAGGAAGTTAAAGCATTGTTGAGCTAGAATCCTTTTATCCACAATACATCCAATGGAAGGATCTAAGAACTTTTGTAAAGCAAATAGGTCAACCAGCATGTTGCCCAAATCAAGTTCCTTTGGAGAATCCATTCCAAAGTACTTTTTTCCAAGAGGTGGTAAAGAATGAATAGGAGTGCAAGGTGTAAAAGGTCATTTTATTGAAATGGTAAATGAACACCATTTAGCTTTAGTGCATATTCACTTGGTGTGGAATAAACATGTGCTTAGCTTTAGAAAGAATGGAAGGCTTTTTGAATAGACAGGAGAGGTATTGTTATACAATAGCTAATTTAACACAACTGGATGACTACCAGCTCAAAGGAAAATGTATACTGATAATAATTGTAAGATATTTTCTGTTGTTATACACATAATTAAGGTAACATTTTTCACTAGTAATTAGCTTTTTTGGAATGAAAGTAATCATTCTCCAAGGCAGCAGAGGGCGATTTAATAAGAGGCGCTATAGGAATCACTCCCTAAGGAACTGCTAAAAATTATAGGATCTCCTAATATTTTACAATGGTGACCCACCTGTACATGGACCAGACAACACACTGATACACCAATAGGGATAACATGGGCTTTATTAAGATAGCAGTAAACCCTGTGGGAAAGTAACTGGTAAAACAGGTTTGACAATAGTTAAATGAACATGTTAGCAACCATCCAAATATACAGTGACACAGTGAGGTGAATAGAGATTGCATTCATTCCTGTTAGTTGTCTATGAATTGGCCCTGTCAGAATGCACAAGTTCACTAAATAAGGATCAACTCTGCCAGCAGCAACAACTAAACTTTACAAGTGTGTAAATAACAATGTTGTATGTCTATAATGCTTAGACCTTATCTAGCCACTGCCCATTGGAGTAAATATAAGCAAAGCCTGCCAGCAGCACTCTGATGACTTTACCTTGGTGTTGGAATGCTTACCCTCAAGACTAGGGCCTTTTTAGTCCACAGACATACTCCCACCCTCTCCTAAGATGAAGGGTAGGGATGAGCTTCGTGTTCGAGTCGAACATACGTTCGACTCGAACATTGGCTGTTCGCCCGTTCGGCGAATTATGAACGTTATGGGCCGTTCGCGCCAAATTCGTGTGGCGCTCACGGCCCACAATGCACTGCGTCATCGCAGTGCATTGCTGGCTCATGATTGGCCAAGCATGCACTGTGACCCCGCATGCTTGGCCAATCACAGCGCCAGCAGCGAGGAGAGCCATGATTGGCCACAGGCAGGATGCCTGTGGCCAATCATAGCTCAGGCTGTGTAGTACACGCCCCACACTATATAAGGCCGCCGGCGCGGCGGCCTTGTGTAGTGTGTTGGCATCTGAAGTAGTTAGTGGGTGTTCTGTGTACCTTCAACACAGTACACACCGATCGTTATCGGCCGATTTTCGATCTTGCTCTTCTGTAGTGGTTGTTGTCTGCGTGCCCTGACCGCAGTATACACTGCTATATTCACCTCACCTATATAGCTAGTGATCTATCTTTTATAATAGAGCTTGCAGTCAGTAGTGTTAGGAGCTTGTGCGTGCTGTCTGCGTGCTCTGTACTCAGTACACACCGCTATATACACCTACATAGCTCTTCTCTATTTGAGCCCACTTGCCATCTGCAGGAGTTATTGGAAGTTGTGTGTGCCTCCAGCACAGCACAGTATACATCTGTATATACCCCTTTATCTCTGGTGTTCTATAATAGAGCCATCTGCAGGGCTTAGTGGGTGTTGTGTGACTCCATTACAGTATACCCCTTTATCTCTGGTGTTCTATAATAAAGGCATCTGCAGGAGTTAGTGGGTGTTGTGTGCCTCCAGCATAATATACACTACCCAACTGCTGTTTTACCCAACTCCCTTCAGGCCATTACCATGTCTGGAAGGCCAGCAAGGAGGCAGACAGGCGCGAGCCGATAAAAGAGGCCAAGCAGGCTCTGTGTCTAGAGACAACAGTGCTGGTCGTGGACGCGGTGCATTGTCATCAGCACGTGGCCATGGGACACGCTTGTCCTTCTTTTCGGCAGCTGGACATGTTGAACCGCAACATGCCAACGACTTGGTAGAGTGGATGACCAAGCCCTCTTCATCCTCCTCATCCTCTCTCACCCAGTCGCAGGGTACTAGCAAAGCAGCTGCCAACGCATCGTCTTCCCTCGTCTCAATGTCATCATCAGTGACTCCTTCCCTAGACCCACCACGTCCTCCTGAGGAGTCTCCTGAACTCTTTGAGCACAGTGTTGGGTACATGCTCCAGGAGGATGCCCAGTGTTTTGTAGGCTCTGATGATGACACTCAGCTAGAGGAAGGCAGTAGCGTGAATGCAGAGAGAGGGGATGCTCAAGAAGGACAGCAATCTGGCAGTCATGTTCCACAAGCTGCAGCATATTGCCAGGTTTGCTACAGCGATGAAGAGGGAGGGGATGATGAGGGCACTGACTCCATGTGGGTGCCTGATAGGAGAGAGGAGGAGGAGGCACATGTCCAACGAGGCAGGATGCCCTCCGGGGGCCAGCTTAGGGGCAGCACACCGAGTGAATCACACCGCAGAGCTCCGTCTGTGCAGGGCGGTGCCTCTGCGCGTTATTCTAAAAGTTCTTTGGTGTGGGCCTTTTTTGAGATGAGTGCATCAGATCGCACCACTGCTATTTGCAACATATGTCTCAAGCGTATCTCGCGTGGCCAAAACATCAGCCGCTTGGGCACCACATGCTTGACCAGACATATGTTGACCTGCCATGCAGCTCGTTGGCAATCGTACCTCAAAGACCCACACCAAAGAACAAAGCGGACCTCTCCTTGCTCCTCATCAGCTGGCATCTCCAACCCCACTAGACCTTCAGTCCTCTCTGAAACCTGCTCTGAGAGGAATGAAGGTGTAGAATTAGGTGTGTCATAGCCAAGTGCTTCCGGGCACTCTGCTAGCAGTACACCCACGTCCGATTATAGCAGGCAAATGTCCCTGCCCCAGCTGCTGGACCGGCGAAAGAAGTTCACTCCCAGCCATCCACATGCCCAGCGGTTGAATACTAGCTTGGCTAAATTGCTAGCACTTCAACTGCTGCCTTTTCAGTTGGTAGACTCGGCCCCCTTCCGTGAGTTTGTACAATGTGTGGTTCCTCAGTGGCAGGTCCCCAAACTTTTTCTCTCGGAAGGTGATTCCGGCTCTCTACCAGCATGTGGAAGGCAATGTCCTTGCCTCGCTGGACAGGGCGGTCAGGCATAAGGTGCATATTACCGCTGACTCATGGTCCAGCAGGCATGGACAGGGACGTTACCTGTCTTTCACGGCCCATTGGGTCACTCTTCTGGCAGCTTGGAAGGATGCAGGACAAGGTGCAGTAGTGTTGGAGGTTGTTCCGCCACCACGCCTCCAAAATGCTACTATTGGTTGTGACACACCTCTCTCCTCCACCCCCTCCTCTTCTTCTTCCTCCATGGCCTCTTCCAGTGCTCTGTCCTCAGAACCAGCGGTGCTCCGTAGGCGTTCCAGGGGCTACGCAAGTACGCAGGCAAAACGATGCCATGCCGTGCTTGCGCTGGTTTGTTTGGGGGACAGGAGCCACACTGGGGCGGATGTTTTGTCAGCTCTGCAGGGGCAGGCCGAGAGGTGGTTGACGCCACGCCAGCTTAAGCCAGGAATGGTGGTTTGCGACAATGGCACCAACCTCCTCTCCGCCCTCCGACAGGGACAACTGACCCATGTGCCCTGTGTAGCTCACGTCCTTAACCTGGTGGTGCAGCGGTTCTTGGGCAGGTACCCTGGCTTACAGGATGTCCTGAAGCAGGCCAGGAAAGTCTGTGTGCATTTCCGCCGATCATTTAATGCCTGTGCTCGGCTGGCTGAGCTCCAAAAGGAGTTGAACCTGCCCAAGAACCGCCTTAAATGTGACATGCCCACCAGGTGGAACTCAACGTTGGCCATGCTGCAGCGGCTGCACATGCAGCAGAGGGCCATCAATGAGTACCTGTGCGACTACGGCACCAGGACAGGGTCAGGGGAGCTCGGTTTTTTCTCACCACGCCAGTGGGGCATGATCAGGGATGCATGCACTGTCCTATCACCGTTTGAGGAGGCCACAAGGATGGTGAGCAGTGACAGTGCATGCATCAGTGACACTGTACCTCTTGTCCACCTCTTGGAGCATACGCTGCGTGGAATAATGGACAGGGCACTTGAGGCAGAACAGAGGCAGGAAGAGGAGGACTTCCTTGCCTCTCAAGGCCCCCTTTATCCAGACAGTGTTCCTGCTGTGCCACCCATCACACAGAAAGAGGATGAGGAGGAGGAAGAGGAGGAGGAGGATGATTGTGTCAGCATGGAGGTGGAGGCTGGCACTCAGCATCAGCAGCAGCAGCAGTCTTGTAGGGATGATTTACAGTCCCAAGAAACACGTGGACTTATACGTGGCTGGGAGGAGGTAGCTGCGGATCATGTTGTCCTTAGTGACCCAGGGGACTCCGGACCGAATGCCTCAGCTAACCTATGCTGCATGGCCTCCCTGGTCCTGCAAAGCCTGCGGAAGGATCCTCGTATTCTTCGGATCAAGGAGAGGGACCATTACTGGCTGGCCACTCTCCTTGATCCACGGTACAAGGGTAAGGTTGCCAACCTTATCTTGCCATCGCAGAGGGAGCAGAGGATGAGACATCTCCGGGAAGCCTTGCAGAAAGGTCTGTGCAATGCGTTCCCAGAGACTGGGAGGTTACAAACTCCTGGTCCTGGACAACATGTTGCTGAGGCATCGGTCAGAAGGAGCGGTGGAGAAGGTGGCCGTCTGACTGATGCTTTCAGACAATTTTTTAGTCCGCAGCCCCAAGGTATGATCAGTTCCAGCAACCATCGCCAGCGTCTGATTTACATGGTGCAGGAATACCTAGGGGCAAGGTCAGACTTGGACACCTTTCCCACCGAAAATCCTCTGGCTTACTGGGTCTTGAGGATGGATCACTGGCCAGAGCTTGCACAGTATGCAATTGAGCTACTGGCCTGTCCTGCATCCAGCGTTCTTTCGGAACGCACCTTCAGTGCTGCTGGTGGCTTTGTTACCGATCACAGGGTGCGCCTGTCCACCGAATCAGTTGATCGACTGACCTTCATCAAGATGAATCAGTCTTGGATAACCCACAGCTACCAAGCACCTGAAGCTGATGTAACCAAATAATTTTTTTTGAAATATCACATCCCTTCAAGACTGCCTATGCTGATGCTGAGTGACTGTCCTGTTATGTTGATTGTCTATCCTCTTCCTCCTCCGCTGATATGTTGGAAGAACATTTCTGGTTCTGGGTGATGCCATCAGCCCAATTTTTCTGCCCCTGTTTAACAGGGGCATTTAATTACAATTTTTGATGCAATGCTTTGCAGCAGGGCTAATTCCTGCAATAAAACAAGAGTATATGGGAGAGGTTGCAGTGTGGTGGCACCAGCACCAGTGCCTAAGGCCCAATTTTTCTGCCCCTGTTTAACAGGGGCGTTTAAGTACAATTTTTGATGCAATGCTTTGCAGCAGGGCTAATTCCTGCAATAAAACAAGAGTATATGGGAGAGGTTGCAGTGTGGTGGCACCAGCACCAGTGCCATCAGCCCAATTTTTCTGCCATTGTTTAACAGGGGCGTTTAATTACAATTTTTGATGCAATGCTTTTCAGCAGGGCTAATTCCTGCAATAAAACAAGCGTATATGGGAGAGGTTGCAGTGTCGTGGCACCAGCACCAGTGCCTAAGGCCCAATTTTTCTGCCCCTGTTTAACAGGGGCGTTTAAGTACAATTTTTGATGCAATGCTTTGCAGCAGGGCTAATTCCTGCAATAAAACAAGAGTATATGGGAGAGGTTGCAGTGTCGTGGCACCAGCACCAGTGCCATCAGCCCAATTTTTCTGCCCCTGTTTAACAGGGGCGTTTAAGTACAATTTTTGATGCAATGCTTTGCAGCAGGGCTAATTCCTGCAATAAAACTAGAGTATATGGGAGAGGTTGCAGTGTCGTGGCACCAGAACCAGTGCCTAAGGCCCAATTTTTCTGCCCCTGTTTAACAGGGACATGTAATTACAATTCTTGATATAATATTTCACAGGAGGGCCCCTTCCTGTGCCCACCCAGAGTAACGGTGAGGACTTATAGTGTTGTGGCACCAGCACCACAACCACCAAAGGTCAATTTTTCTACCACTGTTCAACAATGGCATGTAATTACAATTCTATTATAATCGTTCACAGCAGGGCGCTCCAGCGCCCACCAAGAGTCACTTTGAGGGCTTACAATGTTGTGGCAAAACCAACACCTTGTTCCGCCATTTCTGCAGAGCATATAGGGCAGGCCCCTACTTTCAAACATCCAACTTACAAACATCTCCTACTTGCAAACGGAAGGAGACAGCAAGTGAGATGAAAAAAGATGGACGACAAAACAAATTATACAGGGGTGATAACCCTTCCCTATGTTTTCCAAAAAGCTTAAAAATAGTTTTTTTTGACTGGATCTACACTTTAAAAATGTACCAGTTGAAAATTACAAACAGATTCAACTTAACACAACAAACCTACACAGTCCCTGTCTTGTTTGCACCGCCTGTATACTGCTGTTCTGAGTATATAGGGCCTGGGGGCCACACGCATTTCCTTTTTTTAATATGGGTACGGGGTTCCCCTTAATATGCGTACAAGACCCAAAGGGGCTGGTAATGGGCAGGGAGGGCTACCCATGCCATTTTTCTCAATGATTTTCAACCATATTGCAGGAACCAGATATAACATTAAAACCGCAAGCAGCTTTAAATGACGTTATTTCCGTTAAATGTCATTTTGTGCAGGGACTGTTCTAAACACGGGAAGCACGTGGCACTTCACAGGCATACTACAGACACCCCCCAGGCACCATATTTAAAGGAATATTTCACTTTTTTTTTCCACTTTAATCGTCATTAAAATCAGTGCTCCCGCCAAAACGGCCATTTTTAAAAACATTTTAGGCATTGACCCATGTCCCCTGGGGCAGGAGCCAGGTCCCCAAACCCTTTTTAGGACAGTATCTTGCATATTAGCCGTTAAAATTAGCACTTTTAATTTCGAACGTTCGAGTCCCATAGACTTCAATGGGGTTCTAACGTTCGTACGAATTTGGGGTCCATTCGAAAGTTCTGGTGCGAACCGAACCGGGGGGTGTTCGGCTCATCCCTAATGAAGGGAAGGAATGGAGGGAGAAGTACCCTTTAAATTGTTCAGTACTGACAATAATGTCTTTCTCTCTGCAGTCAGTAGCCTGATAGCTTTCTCCACAGACCAGATGGAGAAGGGTGAGAGAAAGAATACTCCCTAAGTGGATTGTACAACTCCCTTTGCACATAGGTTGCTCTCTCTCTTTCTAGACACCTCTGTGATGCTCACTTTTTTCCCAGAAGGTCAAATGAGAGGTAGAACAACACTCTGGGACACCCCTCTCAAGCCTATGCCTGTATCTTTTGCCATGTGGGTATTCTGGCTAAGTAACAAACATTGTCCTTTCTTTCTCCAGTACACTGCAGCCCTAACCCATTCCCCATGCTCACCCTGCTATCTCTTCCTGTGTCATGATAAGGGTTAAATCTAGCTGCCCGTGCAAGTAGTCGCCTTGCTCTATCCAGCTAGTCTGTCCATCACCAGCCAAGAGAAATAGAATGCAATGCCCCAGCTATTTAAAGTGGAGTTCCATCCAAAAGTGGAACTTCCGCTTATCTACCCCCCAATCCGGTATTACATTTAGCACCTATCAGGGGGGAGGGGGGTACGGGTACCTGTTTTTGACAGGTAGCTTTTCCTAATTCTGGGAGACAGTGCCACGGCACCATCCCTTGGAAGTTTGTCCCCCTCCTCCTTACTCCGATGCCAGGCCAGCTTGAAAGCGCAGTATGCTTCACGCATGCGCAGTAGGGCACCGCCAAGAGGCTTCACTGCCAGTTTCCTTTACGATAAATGCCAGTGGCAGCTCCCGAGAGTCGATCCAAAAATTGGCTGCGGTGCCGACATTGCGGGCTCCCTAGACAGGTAAGTGTCCATATATTAAAAGTTGACAGCTGTGGTATTTGTAGCTGCTGACTTTACATTTGTTTCCCCAGGTGGAACTCCTCTTTAAAGGAGTATTTAGGAAGGGCTACAGTGTTAACAGGCCAGGGAGCTCAGTACACTGATAATTTATGTCAAAATGGCGAGCAAGAGCAGTTCTGCTCTGTGATTAAAGAGCTTGGAAGCTCTCAACTCTGAGCATTTCTGGGTTCAGAGCTGTCAGGAACCCAGCTGAAATGTCTGGCACTTGACTGCTTGGAGTAGAGAACAAGGGAGACATAAGGAGTCTAAAGCTAACCATACATTATACAATTTTCTTATTCAATTTCCCTTATATTTACCTTTAACTATGTAGTGCAAGGGCCTGTCTGATTGCATAGAAATTGAAAGTGTTTAGGTCTGACCTCATATTATATGGTTTTGGTAAATCTAAAGGAAAATTGTACAAGAAAATTGCATAATATATGGCCAGTTTTAGAGAACCCTGAAATCTCCAGAGAACTGTCACTTGCCAAATATCACCATATGGAATTTGGTAGCCTCCTTTGGATAGCAATAAAATGAAATAAAAAAAAAAATGGGAAAACTTTTTGAAAATTTAGAATATAATAAAAACATTTTTTAAAACAAACGCATTACATGCAAAAGCAAGCATCCGTGTAAACCGTAAACATGTATGTAAACGGCAGTTGAGTCACACATGTGAGAAATTGCCAACAACATCAAAGTGAAAGCAATAATTCTACAGCCTTTCATGGTTAACTCTGAACTGATAACTTGTGAAGACTTTTAAAGCATTGCCTATGGACAATCTTGGGTACCATACTCTTGGCCATCTGACGGGCACGCGATTTTATATATACTATTATATTTTACCAAACATTTTATGATATTGTGTTTGGGTGCACTAAGATACATTTTAGTTTATTTTTTTCCTAAAAATATACAGTATCTCACAAAGGTGAGTACACTCCTCACATTTTTGTAAATATTTTATTATATCTTTTCATGTGACAACACTGAAGAAATGACACTTTGCTACAATGTAAAGTAGTGAGTGTACAGCTTGTATAACAGTGTAAATTTGCTGTCCCCTCAAAATAACTCAACACACAGCCATTAATGTCTAAACCGCTGGCAACAAAAGTGAGTACACCTCTAAGTAAAAATGTCCAAATTGGGCCCAAAGTGTCAATGTTTTGTGTGGCCACCATTATTTTCCAGCACTGCCTTAACCCTCTTGGGCATGGAGTTCTCCAGAGTTTCACAGGTTACCACTGGAGTCCTCTTCCACTTCTCCATATCGACCTCACAGAGCTGGTGGATGTTAGAGATCTTGTGCTCCTCCACCTTCCGTTTGAGGATGCCCCGCAGATGCTCAATAGGGTTTAGGTTTAGGACATGCTTGACCAATCCATCACCTTTACTCTTAGCTTCTTTAGTAAGGCAGTGGTCATCTTGGAGGTGTGTTTGGGGTCATTATCATGTTGGAATACTGCCCTGCGGCCCAGTCTCTGAAGGGGGTGGATCATGCTCTGCTTCAGTATGTCACAGTACATGTTGGCATTCATGGTTCCCTCAATGAACTGTAGTTTCCCAGTTCTGGCAGCACTCATGCAGCCCCAGACCATGACACTCCCAGCACCATGCTTGACTGTAGGCAAGACACACTTGTCTTTGTACTCCTCACCTGGTTGCCACCATCTGAACCAAATAAGTTTATCTTGATCTCATCAGACCACGGGACATGGTTCCAGTAATGCATGTCCTTAGTCTGCTTCTCTATAGCAAACTGTTTGCGGGCTTTCTTGTGCATCATCTTTAGAAGAGGCTTCCTTCTGGGATGACAGCCATGTAGACCAATTTGATGTTATGTGCAGTGCATGGTTTGAGCACTGACAGGCTGACCCCCACCCCCAACCCGTTCAACCTCTGCAACAATGCTGGCAGCACTCATACATCTATTGCCCAATGACAACTTCTGGATATGATGCTGAGCATGTGCACTCAATTTCTTTGGTCGACCATGGCGAGGCCTGTTTTTAGTGGAACCTGTACTGTTAAACCGCTGTATGGTCTTGGTAAGTCTGCTGCAGCTCAGTTTCAGGCTCTTAGCATAGGCTATCTTTATGTAGAGCAACAATTATTTTTTTCAAATCCTCAGAGAGTTCTTTGCCATGAGGTGCCATGTTGAACTTCCAGTGACCAGTATGAGAGAGTGAGAGCGATAACACCAAATTTAACACACCTGCTCCCCATTCACAACTGAGACCTTGTAACACTAATGAGTCACATGACATCGGGGAGGGAAAATTGCTAATTGGGCCCAATTTGGACATTTTCACTTAGGGGTGTACTCACTTTTGTTGCCAGCGGTTTAGACATTAATGGCTGTGTATTGAGTTATTTTGAGGGGACAGCACATTTACACTGTTATAAAAGATGGACACTCACTACTTTACATTGTAGCAAAGTGTCATTTCTTCAGTGTTATCACATGAAAAGATATCATAAAATATTTACAAAAATGTGAGGGGTGTACTCACTTTTGTGAGATACTGCAAATTTGATAAACATCAAAATTGTGCATTATAAAAAAATGCAACTGCCACCATTATGTTCTAAAGTGCCTCTGATTTCCAAAAATATATAATTGTCAGGTTAGGCAATTTAATAGCAAAAAAATGCAGATTTAAACAAGTGTGTGAAAAATTCAGAAATTGTTTCAGGTGCAAAAGTGTTAAAGGCCATCCAGGAAACGTATCACCTAAAGTAAAGCCTAACCTGAACCAAAACTAGAGTGAATCTCTGAAATTTTCGATGCATTTTGTTGTCTGTTTCTCCATTTGACATATCGCCTTTGCAAAACTGCTCCATATACTGACATCCTTGGCAGAAACATGGTATTTTATTTAATTGGTAATAGCTAGATGCTCAAGTTCTCTTTGTAGGTGACAAATTATTTTTGCATTCTCTGTACAGCTTGCATCATAAGCTAACACCTATCATTATTTAAAAGTGCTTTGGAAAATCTTATTTTTGCTTTGAGCCTAGATTATAGCAGTTCAGTATATACACAAACAGTAGTGTTTTCCCACAGACCTAACTTTTTTTTATTACATGGTTCTGCCAACCACAGAACTTGGATCCCATTATTTATTTCTTGTCCTAGATGTATAAGCATGGTAATCTCATTGTAAATGAACTGCATTTCAGCTTTTCAGTGTTTTGTGCTATGTTTATATCTTTTTTTACCTTTTTAGGACTTAAACATTAGCCCACAAAAATGCATAGCTTAATGTTATTTTCTATTTCTTTGTATATGCCTGGAAAAAAAATATAGTGATCGCAGAACTCAAATGATTTAAAACTTTGTATTACTCCATTAGGCAACTACTTGTTTAACCGCTTGCCGCCCACTCACAATAGTTGTACTGTGAGTGGACGGCAGTTCCAGGCCAGGCAATGTACTGGCACACCATCATGGCCTTTCTTCCGGGTTCTGAGCACACATGCGCAAGCCCCCTGCCGACCCGTACTGTGATTGGACACAGCACGACTTTTCCATCTGATTTCAGCCAATGATGTCGGCTGAAGTCAACTGCCCGTCCATTAGGGGCGCACGGGCACCACCCCCTTTCCGTGTATCCGGCCCGCTAATCTACATGTAGGGTCTTGGACACATGGATTCCAATGAGGGTTTTTTTTTAAGCATGTGATTAGAGCCAGAGGCTCCAATAGACTTCAAAAAAGGATGTGCTCGGGGCACAGAGCAGTACGCTCTGAGCCCACCCAGTTGTGTGAGAATAGCAGATGAATATTCGCTGTTCTCACACTGATCCCCCTCCCACCCAATCAGGAAGTGGGTCGCGAGGCCCGTCACCCAACTGACTGAAAGGAAAGGTGATCCTATTGGATGCCTAGAAGGAGGAGGGAGGAGATGCATGGTGAAAGTAGAAAATATCTTTTTTTTTTCTTACAAATTTATGGTCTTTTTCCATATATTTTGTAAAAAAACAAAAAATCCAGCGGTGATCGAACACCACCAAAAGAAAGCTTTATTGTGTGAAAAAAAATGATAACAATTTCATTTCTGTACAGTGTTAAGTGACTGCACAATTGCCATTTAAAATAGCGCAGTGCTAAATAGCAAAAAATTCTCTGGTCATGAAAGGGGGGTAAAACTTTTCAGAGCTCAAGTGGTTGAATTAAAATAAACCCAAAATAAATACTATATATTTTTTAATTTATTGTAGGAAAAATTTCAGCAAACCTTGAATGCTGACAAGCTATAGGATTTTAAGCAGCATTCATTATTTGTTCTCTCTAAACAAGTTTATATAAACGCTGAAGAAATAGATGGTTAAAGTAGAAGTATTTGCTGTGTAAGCATACACTAAGGCTGTCAATAAATAGGCAAGCATTACACTTAAAATGATAGACAGAGAGAGATCATCCTACCTCTTTAGCAAGTGGATACCTGCCAGAGCTGTCAAGACTTTTCTGTCACACTTGGGTGATATTTGACTGCATGTACAACGAAGAAAGTAGAATGGTCACTGATCAGTTGTTAAGATTTTATGATATTGTAGAAAATATAAGCAAGTGATAATTAGACTTTTGATGTTCATTATATCTCATGTTAAACCATGAACTGCTTGAACTGATTCTTTTTTAAAAAAGGTGATTTTATTAGTATTTTGAAAAAGAGGTATAAAGCAAGACACCTCCATAGTAACATACAAGTAAAAAACCAGTACAGAATATCATTCAATACAGGGATATACATATATATATACATATATACATATTTTTGAACATGAATGAACACAACAAGAAGTCAACCAATAAACAGCTGGCACCAGTGGGTGAGTATACAATAACTTGATCCATCTTATAAATTTAGAACCAAAACCAAGCCGCTCAAGGACCGCACACAAATAAGGCCATTCAATGGAATTGAATGCCTTATGTGTGTCTAACGAAACCACGATTCTCGTATCTGGGGGTAAATTTGTAAACAGGCAACGTAAATTTACGTGGAATGGCCTGGTATAAAACCGGTCTGGTCTGGGTAGATAATCTGGCAATTACCGCATTCAGTCTGCGAGCTAACACTTTCACCAAAATTTTTATATTGACATTATTCAAGAATTTTGAACGATAGGATTCAAAATATTTAGGGTCCTTGTTCGGCTTTGGAATTAATACTATCAATGCCTAGGAGGAAGCCGGTAATACATTTTGTTCAAAGGCTTCAGAATTACATCTAGTAATTTGAGGGTAAGATACTCTGAGTATGAGCGATACTTTTCAATAGAGAACCTATCCAAACCTGGGATCTTGTTTGCAGCAAAGGTGGATATAGCTGCATTTATTTATTCTCTAGTAATGGGCAAATCCAGGGTAGTCGCATCCTCCTCAGACACACTTGACCTGATTCTTGGATCAATTGTTTGCTTGTGCTTATCGGGCCACATTTATCCTGACCAAATTATTAAAAAAAAAATGCATTTAGTAGCCTCTAGTTGGCTGAATCTGTTCAATTACTATGGTTTTCCATTGTTTGATTGAAAAAAATATCATTGCAGTTTCAATTTTTCGTAGACAAGGAGGACAACACACCTCCTCCCGAAATGTAATGAGTTACTCAGTTCTGCTGTGGTATACCAGAGTCCAGTACAGATAGAAGATGGATAATCTGGATATTTACAGTCAACACTGAATGTAATTATTTTTTACTGAAATTGGAAACCTGTCAACTGTGCAAGTTATCTTTGAAAACAGTACTAAAATTTGCAAACAATTTAAGTGAATGTAATTGTCTACATGGTCTTCTGGAACTGTCAGGTGGTCATCAACAATAGTGGAACTGCACAATCGCACAATCTCAGTGACCTGAGAAATAGAACACTTCCACCCAATCTATCTGCAAATTCTGTGTTGGTTACATATATAGAGTTATATATTGACCATAATACCATTGGTGGGACATTTCCCTTTCATTCAGTCTCTCAACCTCCAGTCATAGGGTCCCCTTCAATGTGGGAAGTAATACTACAACTTATATGAATGGAGCAAGGGGGTGGTCAAGGCAGGCATTGTTGGCACTTTTCACAAGTGACTTTAGGGGTTAAGGGGGAAGCAGAAAAATTAAGTTTTCAATGAACATAGCAGCCACAAGCGGAACTATTCAATCAATGTAAGTACCATCCCTTGTGCCCATTTAAAAAAAATATATTTAACTAAATTTAAGCTCTAATAAACACTCAGTACCTTGTATTTGTGTTAGAAGATAATGACAATGATAATTGGCTTTTGTGTTTTTTTCTTTTTTCAAGGGGGGCAAATTTTCACTTACTTGGAAGTAACAATGAAGTGTAACAGGAACAAATCATTGGATAAGTATTTCACACATGATGTTAAAAGAAAGCACAGACACCTTTGATTGGATTTCTTTTTTTTGTACAGGTGTTATATTCATTTACACAAAGGGTGAACCACTAACCAAAGCTATGTGCTTACACTAGGTAAGCACACCTTTTTGTGAGTTTAGGTAAACAGTGGAAACAATCTCGGCTGAATAAGCAGATGTATTAGTGCTGTAAAAATATTAAGCTAGCATTATGCCAAAATAGTTCTGCAGACTTGCACAAATATTAAATGAACAACTTTCAGACTGGGTGGTCCAATTGCCTCACTGTACTTTTTTTGTATGATTTGAGCTGTTGTGGTCTAAAATGTAACAAAAAATAAATAAAAAAAAAGGTCATTTATTTGATATTAAGGGTTTTATTTTATTTAAACTGCTGGCTGTTGCAGATGTTGAAAAGAAATTGCTGGATTGCAGTAGCACAGATGTATATGAATCTATTTAAAGCCAAAAAAAAATGTGGAATGGTTGCAATTGGATAGGATTCCAGGTGTAGGAAATGAGGTAACACTGCCCTGCTAGGAGTCATTACATATTTACTTGAACTATATAGAGTGCAGTAATATTTAAAGATGAATTCCACATGAATCAATCACATGGAAAGCTTTAGCCTTAAAGCTTTGGTTGAGGGGACTTCAACAAAATACAGCTTGGATATTGATCTCTTTAGTTTAATGTTTATTAAGCCTAGTACTCACGGGTCAGCATCGGCCGGTTTAATAGAAACCGGCCAACATTCGGCCTGTGTGTACAGAAGTCGGTCCGTTCGGCTGTCGGCTGTTCGGCTGTCGAAGGGGCATAACTGAAAAAGGTCTGCCGATTGGCTCCTCATCAGCGCTGCCAATGGTTGAGAGCGCTGACCGGAGTGTTCTGGTGGTCGGGGGGGGGGAGGTTGGCCCCCTGTCAGAACACAATAGAACTGGGGGGGAAATCACTGTACTAACATTAGATGGTTAGTACAGCTTCTCCGCCTAAGCTGTCAGTTTTTTTTATTCAGCCCTGCTGGGTTAAACAAAAAATAAAATAAAAATATGAGTGTGTACTTGGCTGTAAACTATGGGTCAGACCCCGAATGGAGTCATATACATGTTTGTGATGGGTTACTACTTAATTATGTAAACTATTTTTTTTCAAGAGTGAAAAACTAAACTGAACTATTTTTCTCATCAGTGGTGAGTGAATTAGCATTAGTTTTTGTGTATGTATGAAGATTTAATTTGGGATGGCTCGGGCATCTACAGTATTCTCGGTTTTGAATTTTAAAGATTGATTGGTTTTTCACATCTCTGCTTTGTATGAGAAAACATTGAGAACTATACTTGAATAGAACAAATATGTTTACCATTATGTATTCGTTTTTTTCTTTTTTATCATATACAGGCATTTGTTACTGGAATTTGGATGATTTTGGGTCCCAATAGAGTAACAATTTTCATACTTGGATCCTTAAAGTGTTACTAAACCCAGGACCCTGCATTTACTATATCTGGTCTTCCACAGTACACAGAACATGGAAATGCATTCATTTTAGTAAATATAAACTGATAAATACCTTATATCAGTGATGGTGAACCTTGGCACCCCAGATGTTTTGGAACTACATTTCCCATGATGCTCATGCACTCTGCAGTGTAGTTGAGCATCATGGGAAATGTAGTTCCAAAACATCTGGAGTGCCAAGGTTCGCCACCACTGCCTTATATCATCAGTACTATATAGTAGTCTTGTGACTTTTATCAGTTCCTGGTGAAGCTTGTAGCAGGAGTTTTCATTTTCCCCTGACCCTCTGTCTGGACATGTCTGGACATGTCTGGACAGTGCTGATTGGCTCTGTGCTGATCACAATCACCCTCCCAAGAAATAAAAAAACTCTCTAGCAATACACACCAAACTGAGCATGTGCAGCCCATCCCTTGGCTCTGTAAATATCATTTTTTTTTTTTTTTGGAGACAGTGGAAGAAAAGGAGGCTCAGAGAAGGCAGGATCAAACAGCCTTTAGCCCTTGTACACACGGTCAGAAATTCAGACGGAAAATGTCCGATCTGACCGTGTTGTCGGATAATCCGACCGTGTGTGGGCTCCATCGGACTTTTTCCATCGGAATGTCTGACCAACAAAGTTTGAGAACTGGATATAAAATTTTCCGACAACATGATCCGGTCGGACTTTGTCCAATCGTTTGTAGAGAATTCCAATCGAACAGTGTGCTACGCATGCTCAGATCAAATTATGAGACAAAAGCTATTGGCTATTAGCCACAACATATTCTCGTCGCAATCACTGAACGTCATCACGTTCCGAACGATTGGATTTTCCGACAACTTTATCCGACCATGTGTATGCAACACCACTTTTGGACAAAATCCGTCCGAAAAAATCCGACGGATTTTGTTGTCGGAATGTCCGACCGTGTGTACAGGGGCTTATACACAATTCAAAGAATTAACCCCTTAGGTTCAACGGTGAGTACAACAAGCATGCTTTACTGCATATACAGACTGATTTTACTGTTGTGGGTTTAGTAACACTTTAAATTAAAAAATTGAGGAACTCCTGCTAGAGATGTTCGGACATTTACAATAGACTTATGTAGATCTTGTAGTCTATGCGAGGAGACCAAAAATGTTCAATTCAGAGTAAAAGATATAGAGGTATGTGAAATAATCAGGGAGGAATTACATTTACATACCACAATTAAACATCTACCCCGACCTTACACATATCAGGATTGAGTATTGTCCATTAGGTACCAATTAACTTTGCCAAGCACCCTTAATTACTGCAGTCATGCAACACTGTACCCATATGAAATGTTTGTCCTTTTTTCACACAAATAGAGATTGCTTTTGGTGGTATTTGCACTATAAATGAAAAAAGACCAACAATTCTGTAAAAAAAAAATGCATTTTTCTTAATTTCTGCTTTAAAATTTTGCAAATGAGTAATTTTTCTGCACTGATGGTCTATCTCATTTCTTGAGACCATACCAATCGGGGAAAGTACAAATATCCCCAAATTACCCCTTTTTGGAAAGTAGACATTCCAAAGTATTTAGTAAGAGGCATTGCACGGTAGTGCGACACTGCACCCAAACAAAATTGATGTCCTTTTTTTCCCACAATTAGAGCTTTCTTTTGGTGGTATTTGATCATCTCTGCAATTTTTATTTTTTGCGCTATAAACAAAAAAAGAGCAACAATTTTAAAAAACACAATATTTTGTACTTTTTGCTATAATAAATATCCCCATTTTTTTTTAAAAAAAAGCTAAGTTTAGGCCAATATGTATTCTTCTACATATTTTGGTAAAAAAAATTGCAATAAGTGTATATTGATTGGTTTGAGCAAAAGTTTTAGCGTCTACAAAATAGGGGATATATTTATAGCATTTTAATTATTATTATTTTTAATTACTAGTAATGGCGGTGATCTGCCATTTTTATTGGGACTGCGACATTATGGCGGACACATCGGACACTTTTGACACATTTTTGGGACCATTGACATTTATACAGCGATCAGTGCTATAAAAATGCACTGATTACTGTAAAAATTTCACACGCATGGAAGGGGTTAACACTAGGGGGCGATCAAGGGATTAACTCTGTGTGTGTTTCTAACTGTATGGTAGGGGACTGACTTAGAGGAAATGACAGATTGTGATTCCTAGCTATTAGGAACTCACAATCTGTCTCTCCTCACAGAGCAGAAAAGGGATTTGTGTGTTTACACCATTGGCCACGATCAATGGTACCCCACAGTGCAGCGGGCGCCTTGCGTGTGCCTGCTATCCCGCTTAAAGGAGCAGATGTTTAGCTACGACGGCTCATGGGATCGTGCTGACCTGCCGCAGTACATTTCAAATGTAGTGAATTGATATTTGTTTTTACCACTGCTGTTAACTTGGCCACTATGCCGGGTAACGCACATTTATTGTTGTTCTCAATTGTTTACACAGCATTATGTAATTAATAAATTAATGTTTTTTACATTTCCGTGTGAACATTGCCTACTCTCTCCCAACTCATTTTAAAGTCCCAGGGCGATCTATCCTTTTCTTTAAGGAATTGTCTGTAGACCTCTGAGACAGGATTGTATTGAGGCACAGATCTGGGGAAGGGTACAGAAAAATTTATGCAGAATTGATGGTCCCAATGAGCACAGTGGCTCCATCATCTGTAAATTGAAGAAATTTGGAACCACCAGGTCTCATAAGATGTTTTGCATCCCTTATAAAATTTACTTTCCCTATACTAACTTATAGAAGATGAATGGACATCACAGGCCATTTTTATTTTTTAGCTTTTAATAAAGGACTTGTCTCCTGTTTTTTTACTATTTTTGACACTTTTTTTGTGAAATGGTAGGGGTACAATTTATCCGTTACCAATTCACATGGGGTGGGGCTGGGATCTGGGGGTCTCCTTGTTAAAGGGGGCTTCCAGATTTTCGATAAGCCCCCCACCCGCATACCCCCACAACCACTGGGCACAAGGTGGGGACAAGGTGCTTTGGGGGCTACTCCAAACCACCCTCCCCATGTTGAGGGCATGTTGCCTGGTACGGTTCAGGAGGGGGGCTTTCTCGCCTTCCCCTCTACTCCTGAAGCCTGCCAGGTTGTGTGCTCGGATAAGGGTCTGGTATGGATTTTGGGGGGACCCCATGCCATTTTTTTTATATTTTGGCGCAGGGTTCCCCTTAAAATCCATACCAGACCTGAAAGGCCTGGTATGGATTTTGGGGGGACCCCCACGCAATTTTTTTAAATTTTTGGTTCGAGGTTCCCCTTAATATTCATACAAGACCCAAAGGGCCAGGTAATGGACTGGAGTGGGAACCCATGCCGTTTCTTTCAATGAGTTTTATCTATATTGCCAAAACCCAACAATTCATTACAGCCACGGTCAGTTTTAAATGACTTTTTTCCTTTAGAAATGTGATTTTGCTGTAGTACTGTTCTAAACACAGGAAAACTGTGCCAATTTACAGGCTCGATATTTAAAGAAATATTTAATTTTTATTGTTTCACTTTAAGCATTATTAAAATCATTGCTCCCGAAAAAAAAGGCAGTTTTTAGAACTTTTTTTTGCATTGATACATGTCCCCTGGGGCAGGACACGGGTCCCCAAACATTTTTATGACAATGACTTGCATATAAGCCTTTAAAATGAGCACTTTTGATTTTTAATGTTAGTGTCCCATATACTTTAACCCCGTTCCGCAGCTTTTGAATATGCCATGAACACCGCATATTGTTCGGTGTTCATTGAACGTCCGAACAACCAAAGTTCGGCCCGAACTTATGCTCAGGCCAAACCGTTCGCCCATCTCTAGTCTTAAACACTGTAAAGTGAATAAGAGAATAAGTCTGTTCTCCCAGCAAGGGTTACTGAAGGTCAGCTCTTCACTCCAGTAAGGACTGGATGTGCAAAGAGAAAAGTCCCAAAAGCAAAACACACATACAGGCATACCCCACTTTTAAGTACACAATGGGGTTTATTTACTAGCTGGAAAGCACAAAATTAGGCTCACTTCTGCATAGAAACCAATGAGCTTCTAACCCCAGCTTGTTTAATTAAGCTTTGGTAATAAATTCTATGCAGAAGTGAGCCTGATTTTGCACTTTCCAGCTTTAGTAAAGAAAACCCCATTATGTACTTAAAAGTGGGTATGCCTGTAGTCCAGATTCAATTTTTAACCTCCCTGGCGGCATGATTATTTCAGATTTTAGGTGCTGAAAATGGCGCAATTATTTTACATGGAAATTTGGCGTTTTATATTGTAGGCCTAATTCTTATGCCGCGTACACACGGGCGGACTGTATGGCGTACTTAGTTCGTCATACAATCCGATGGACAGTCCGTCGTACTTTCGACTGAACGGACTTGACCACACACGGATACCCAAACAGTCCGTCGAAAGCTTGCGCGATGACGTGTACAGCACGTACGACGGGACTAGAAATAGGAAGTCCAATACACAGCAAAGCACCCTTCCGCCGTGTAAATCCTTTCTGGGCATGCGCCATTCTTAGTCCGTCGAACTAGCATACTGACGAGCGGATTGTCCGCTGAAACCAAAGTACGACGGACAGAATTTCGAAAAATCCGAAATACTTAGTACGCCAGACTGCACGCTGAAAAAGTCAGCTGAAGCCCACACACGAGCGGACTGTCCGCTGAAATGTGTTTCGACGGACTAAGGCCGCGTACACACGGGCGGACTGTCTGACGGACTTGGTCCGCTGAAACGTGTTTCAGCGGACAATCCGCTCGTGTGTGGGCTTCAGCGGACTTTTTCAGCGGACAGTCTGGCGGACTAAGTCTTTCGGAATTTCCGGAATATTGTCCGTCCAACTTTGGTTTCAGCGGACAGTCCGCTCGTGAGTAGGCAAGTTGGACTGACTAAGTATGGCGCATGCTCAGAAAGGATTTACACGGCCGAAGGTTGCATTGCAGTGTATTGGACGTCGTATTTCTAGTCCCGTCGTACGTGCTGTACATGTCATCGCGCAAGCTTTCAGCGGACTGTCTGTTCATCGTGTGTGGTCAAGTCCGTTCATTCAAAAGTAGGACGGACTGTCTGTCGGATTGTCTGACGGACTTAGTTGGACGGACAGTCCGCCCGTGTGTACGCGGCCTAAGTACGCCATACAGTCCGCCCGTGTGTACGCGGCATTAGAAATAACTCAATTAAATCTGTTCAAACAAGAGTCTAGTAGACATCCCGGGTATGATAAAGTTTGAAACACAAAATCATGAATTATAATATAATAAATAACTGTAAATAATTATAACAAATAATAATATAATAATAATAAAAATGATTCAATAATGTAATCAAATCAAAAACCCTAAAAATGTGCTCAGTTGCAGAATTGTCACTGTCATTACTTTTAGTGTTTGATGATGAATTTCCCCACTAATCACTATTGCTCAATTCTGCGAATGATTCTAATTTATTATTGCTGTTTTCTAGCTGATCTAAAAGCACTTTTGACGTAAAAGGACATGCTTTGGTTGCTATGGACAATCTCCAGTTTCCTGGCAGAAAGAATAGTATTTATAATATAAAACTACATGCAGGACACTGGACAAACCACTAGGGACAAAGGGGATGTGTAATTATTTGATACAGTACTGTAATCTGTAAGATTACAGTATACTTGTATCTATACTGTGCTTTTTACTTTTTGAATTTGGTACCAAACTCCATCCCAGTGCGTCGCACCGCTTGCAGGGAATGGAGCCCGGCACTGTAACAGATTGAGCGAGACATGGCGGCTCACAGAGACATCGCTGGATCCAGGGGACAAGGTAAGTAACCTCTACATGGATCCTGCGATGTGATCCCGAGTCTGGCTTGGGGTTACCGCTTTTGGTATTGAAATCTCACCCGGGCCAGACTCAGGAATACCGCCAGGGAGGTTAAGACTCTTATGTTGTAAATTTTTTTTTAAAATGCAACGCAAATTCTGGATTTTTTTGGTTTACTCTCATCATCTAAATGGACCAACTATTTTTCTCTGCACAGGTTTGCTTTAGGAGAGGAGAGCAGAAGACACATAGAAAATTCAGAACATAGGAAAATAATAGCTAATTTACAGTCTTGCAATATGTGCTTATTATCAAATGCTTATTACAACAACTAGCCTTCGTATGGGCCCCTCAAATGACCCAATAAATTATACTTGTAAAGCCGCGTACACACGGGCGGACTGTCTGGCCAACTTAGTCCGTCAGACAATCCGACGGACAGTCCGTCATACTTTCGAATGAACGGACTTGACCACACACACCACTTTTTGAGCGGACTAATACGGCGTACTAAGTCCTCCATACTATCCGCCCTACTTTTGAAATGAACGGACTCGCCCACACACGCGGAGGAAAGTCGGCTCATTTCGAGCGCGTCTCCAGGTAGGCGGGGCCCGCGAAGGAGACGTCGCTGGCCCCGCCGCCTGGTATGGACTTAAAGGGGAACCCCAACGCCGAAAAAAATCGGCGTGGGGGTCCCCCCCAAGTCCACAACAGACCCTTGTCCGAGCACGCTACCCGGCCGGCCAGGAAAGGGGGGCGAGCGAGTGCCCCCCTCCTGAGCCGTACCAGGCCGCGTGCCCTCAACATGGGGGGGTGCCTTGGGGAAGGGGGGGCTGCGCGGCCCCCCCACATGACATAAAGCCATGTGACACCGCCCCTTGTCCCTATATAAGTGGCCGCGCAGTGCGTCCCTGGCATTCCGGCCGGAGAGATCGTCGAGGCAACATCTCCTGGAGAAGAAGAAGAAGAAGAACGGAAGGCGGTGGCGGTGGCGACAGAAGACCGGGCCACCGCCTGTAAAAGAGCTATAAGAAGGCGCGGTGGCCCGGCAGAAGAACCGAAGAAGGGGACAAGACCCCCGAAGTCGGGAGAAGAGGCTGGCGGCGAGGAAGAAAGCCGGACTCCTCCGCTAGCAAAAGAGCTACAAGAAGATAGCGGAGGAGTCCGGCGAGAAGACCCCCGAAGACGGAAGACCCCCGGAGCTGTGCAATAAAGTATTTTATCTCGTGTGTTGTGTTTTTTTTGGTACTTTTATTTTACAGGTGAATGGGTAGGGGTACATTGTACCCCATACTCATTCACATAGGGTGGGGGGCCGGTATCCGGGGGCCCCCTTATTAAAGGGGGCTCCCGGATTCCGATAAGCCCCCCGCCTGCAGACCCCGACAACCAACGGCCAGGGTTGTCGGGAAGAGGCCCTTGTCCTCATCAACATGGGGACAAGGTGCTTTGAGGTGGGGGGGCCGCGCGGCCCCCCCTTCCCCAAGGCACCCGCCCATGTTAAGGGCACGCAGCCTGGTACGGCTCAGGAGGGGGGGGGCGCTCGCTCGCCCCCCTTTCCTGGCCGGCCGGGTAGCGTGCTCGGACAAGGGTCTGTTGTGGACTTGCGGGGGACCCCCGCGCCGATTTTTTTCGGCGTTGGGGTTCCCCTTTAAGTCCATACCAGGCGGCGGGGCCAGCGACGTCTCCTTCGCGGGCCCCGCCTACCTGGAGATGCGCTCGAAATGAGCGGACTTTTCTCCGGGCGGGAAAAGTCTGCTCATTTCAAAAGTACGGCGGACTGGCATACACACGGGCGGATTGTCCGCCGAAATGCGAGTACGACGGACAGTATTTCGAACATTCCGAAATACTTAGTCCGCCGTACTGCACGCTGAAAAAGTCCGCTGAAGCCCACACACGAGCGGACTGTCCGCTGAAATGTGTTTCGGCGGACTAAGTAGGCCATACAGTCCGCCCGTGTGTACGCGGCATTACACTAATCTGAAAATGACCTATTAAATAAAATTAGAAGCATAATCATCATTATCAACATTATGTCATTATAAGCAGTTTAGTTTTCATACAAGCGAGAAAAAATTGTGAAGTAAATTGCATTTACAGTATTAAATATACACAAGTGTTGTAATATAACACACAAGTGTTGGACTGTTATACATTTTTCAGACATAGCAATCAGAAAAAGAATAATATGATATTAGAAAAGTCCAGAATATTATTCATGCATGTCTCACTGTGGTTCAGGTGGATAAAGCAGGAACAAGTCTAGGCAGACGCTGATTCGAATATTCTGAAAAGACATTGCACCTTGGCTGAGGGAAAGAATGTTTGAGTTTTACACGTTGTAGAAAGAACAATGGAGTTCATTGTTTCCCTCACTTACTGCTAGTTAGAATCTTACGTGTTTTTCCTAGTTCCCACACCAAAGAATACTTTTTATACCAGCCAAAATATATAAAATACATAATACCGGTTTCCTTCAGTGGCAGCAGACCTTCTACTTTTTCTGGTGTGTTTAAAAGAAAACATGATTAAGGATTGGTAATAAATCTGTTTAAAAAAAGGATTGGTAATAAATGCCACCGGGTTATTCTGTTTGCCCATTTTCATTAATTTTGGGCTTTACTAGCAGTTTATTATTGGAGTACTTCACTGAGGATAGACCCCCCCCCCCCAAAAAAAAAAAAAAACATGGAACACTGTTTTTATCAAGATCAGCCTACTATATTTTCATGCTTTCTGTATGCATGAGGGGCAGTGATTGAGGTAGTAATTGAATTTGCAAAGATATTTTCTTGGCTTTGCACCCCATTATGATTAATTAGCGTAATAACTGAAAACTTCCTTCATTGTACTGTAGTTCATCACTCCACCCTTACAATCATGTTTGCAAGGATTGCATCCCCACTCCATTTTCTCTTCTACTTCTTTTTTTTTTTTTTTTTACCCACTTGGGGTCCGGGAAGGTTTTACCCCCTTCATGACCAGAGCATTTTTTGCTATTCAGCACTGCGCTACTTTAGCTGACGCGGTCATGTAACATTGTATGAAAATTACATTTTTTATAATTGTTACACTGGATTTTTTGTGATAAAAAAGAAAAACAGACCAAAACTTTTGAAGAAAAAACAATATTTTCTATTTTCGTTTGTTAGAAAACATATCCAATCATTTTTTTCAAAAATCAAATTTCTTCATAAATTTAGGCCAAAATGTATTTTTCTACATATCTTTGGTATAAAAAATATCAATAAGTATAAATCAATTTGTTTGTGTGAATGTTATAGTGTCTATAAGCTATGGTATACTGTGCATACTGGGATTTAAACAGAGCTATGACACTATACTGGTAAAGGCGGTGATCCGTGGCTTATAGCGGGACTGTAATAGTGTGGAGAGCAATCTGGCACTAGCTGACACTGGCTGAGAGGTAAACTTACTAACTAATTGAGACCGACGTCAATAGTGATACTAATATAGTCATCAGTGCTAATACTGTACACTGTCACTGTACTAATGACACTGGCTGGGAAGGGATTAACATCTAGGGCTAATCAAAGGGTTAACTGTGTGCATAACAATATAAAATATGTACTGCTTTTACTTTACTAGATCACTACAGATCACGGTTCACAGTACAAAGGGTTCTGTGTTTTTGTAAACACAGAATTCTGTGTTTGATTGGCCACAACAGATCAGCTGCCAAACTTGTCCTGTGTCAGAAAGGCCACGGTGTACAGGTACTTTGCCTGGCCTGGAGCTGCCGCCCACTTTCAGTACAACCACTGTGGGTGGAAGGCAAGCAGTAAAAGTGAATGTAAACCTGATTCATGAAATTTGAACAGGACGGGCACATATACCTGTAGTGTTTTCTTATCTATCTTCAAAGCACTATGTCCTATAGCTTTCTCCTGCTCGGTAGCTCTGTTATCAGCCTGGTAACTTCTTACTAGTTCTCTGAGACGGCAGCTTGAAGTGTGTGTCATGGGAGATTGCTATAAATAGATAAGCAGACAGCTTGCTATCTCACAGCAAAGCTCTGCACATTCCCACCTTCCTTTGGCAATGAGGAGAGGGGGTGTGTGCCTTTCCTCCAACCAGCTGTCTTGGCTGTATGCCAATACTCCAGTGCTGACCAGGAAGAGAAAATCTGTAACACGAAGAGCACTTTTTAAAGGATATATACAGATGAAGACAGCAGATATACACGTAAAACTTATGTAGAAAGATTTGTATCATCTGAGGCTGTTCACTTCACTGGATATGAGTTGGGTTTACTTCCATTTTAACCACTTCAGCCCCAGAAGAATTTATCCACTTCCTTGCCAGAAATTTTTTTGCAAATCGTCACTGCGTCGCTTTAACTGACAATTGCGCGTTCATGCAACACTATAGCCAAACAAAATTGACGTCCTTTTTTCCCCCCACAAATAGAGCTTTCTTTTGGTGGTATTTGATCACCTCTGCCGTTTTTATTTTTTGCGCTATAAACAAAAAAAAGAACGACAAATTTGAAAAAAAAAGCATTTTTTTTTTACTTTTTGCTATAATAAATATCCCCCCAAAAATATAAAAAAAACAAATTTCTTCCTCAGTTTAGGCCAATATGTATTCTTCTACATATTTTTGGTAAAAAAACTAAACGCAATAAGTGAATATTGATTGGTTTGCACAAAGTTATAGCATCTACAAAATAGGGAATATATGTATGGCATTTTTTATTATTAATTTATTTTTTATTAGTAATGTCGGTGATCTGTGATTTTTATCATGACTGTGACATTGCGGTGGACACATCAGACACTTTTGACACTATTTTGGGACCATGCTATAAAAATGCTCTGATTACTGTGTAAATGACACTGGCAGGGTTTAAACACTAGGGTGCGATCAAGGGGTTAACTGTGTTCCCTCATTGTGTTCTAACTGTAGGGGGATGGGCTCACTAGAACATGACAGAGATCACTGCTCCCGATGACAGGGAGGAGTAGATCTCTGTCATATTGCTATGCAGAACAGGGAAATGCCTTGTTTTTACATCATATCCCTGTTCTGCCTCTCTGTGTCATGATCGTGGGCCTGCGGGGCACATCAGGTACACTCACGCACCCACTAGCCCTCAATTTAAAGGGGACATGCAGGTGCGACCATTTGCGCAGCCGTGCCATTGTACCGACTTATATTGTCGTGCGCTAGACGGCAAACAGTTACGTTAAAAACAAACATTGTTCTCCAGAATAATCTGGGTCTGGTACACCATACATTTAAAATCATGAGAGTCAGATGCTATGGTAATATCTAAATACTGTATATCAGTTAAAAATATAGTACATTGCAACCATTTGTTCTATCATCATGGATCCAAAACTGGACAGTATTTTTGGCCCCACATTGAGTTATTAATACAATGAAAAACCCATCATCCTTATATGGAACATTTTCCAAAGTTCCAAGGTGAGCTGTCATTGATTACTGACAGAATGTTACCTGACCGTATTGCTTGCATTGTAATATCGGCCCATATTTAGCTTCAAACAGAGAAAGGTCACTTCAATACTCACTGCTAGGGACAGGCAAGATATGTGTATAATCATTGGTAGCAAGAAAACACATTCAATGCAAGCAAGAACTGTTGTTATTGTTCCCTGATAATCAATCAATCAACCAATCAATCAAGCATATTGTGTAAAATGGACTGTAGTAGACTTAGACAATCTCAAGCAATACTACTTGATTTTCTGGGAGATTCATTCATCCTGCACCTGGAAGTTGACGCATAAGTATTAAAAATAATGATAATGTACATAATGTTGATTAGAAGAGTGAAGTTCCACTTTAAATGTATTTTTTATAAATGAAAGCAGTGTAAGTACCTACATTTTTGGGAAGGAGAAGCAACACCAGATGTCAATCAGTTGTGCTATATTGCAATTAGCATGCTGATAGGAGGAGAGAGAAGAGTGACAGAGATTTGAGCTCATCGATCACAGGCTGGGGGAGGTTCAAGACCTTTAAGTGTTACTAAATTTCATCAGAGAAATTTCAGAACAGGATGAATAGAAGTACAAATCTTTTGGCCTGTAAAACAGTTCCAATATATTATATGTATTCATATTTGTATTTAGCTTTTATTCTAAATTTCAGCCTTAGGCCTCATGCACACAGGGCGTTTTTACAGCTGCTTTTACCAGCGTCAGACTATTTTTTTGCAGCTTTAAAATGCCTCTCTATGTTTTTCTATGGCCTGATGCACACACAGGCTTTTAGGAGCTGTAAGTGGCATAAGCGTTTTCAAGGTGCAAAAAAACCCCAGGGCCAGCGCGTTCTGGGGAGCCGCGTTACAACTGTAAAAATACTGCTAAAGGCTGCTAAATGAGGCTTAGCACTGGATATAGCATTAAACTGCGTCAAGTATTTTATTTTGACATATCAACATCAATGGTTCCCTATGAGAGCCCATTGATTTGAATAAAAGCCTCATCAAAGTTAGATCATGATGATATGACTCGTGGTGTGACTTGTGCTCTGAGGATCTGGAAGGGGAATCCCTACGGCAAAAAAACCCATAATGGGGTTCCCCCCAAGATTTATACCAGACCCTTATCTGAGCATGCAGACCCTTTGCTGAGCAAGTCAGGAAAGGTGAGAAACGAGCGGGCACCCCCCCTCCTGGACCATACCAGACTCAGCGCCCCCCCACCCCAAAGCACCTTGCCCCCATGTTGAGGGAGACCAGAGGGAGAAGAGGGAGAAGACATCAGTGGAGGAGGGAGAAGAACTGGAGGGAGAAGACATCACACAGGGTGGGGGGCAGGGATATGGCAGCCCCCACCTTAAAGGGGGCTTCCAGATTCCAATAAGCCCCCTGCCCACAGATCCCCACAACCACCACCCAAGGTTGTGGGGAAGAGGCCCTCATCCCCCACCCTTTGCTGACCTTCCAGGCTGCATGCTCAGATAAGGGCCTGGTGTGAATCTGGGGGGGACCCCACACTGTTTTTTTTTGGCATGGGGTTTCCCCTTAAAATCCATACCCTGGTATGGTATTGGGGGGAACGGCACGCCATTTTTTTTTCATTTTGGCATGGGGTTCCCCTTTACGATCCTCAGAGCACAAGTCACACCACAAGTTGGATCATCATGATGTGACTTGGATGCTACTTCTATTCAAATCAATGGGCTGAAAGTTGGATCAGTTAAGACAACCTTCAATAGGAAACCATTGATTTTGAATAGAGGCAGAGAAGCGCTGCTAAAAGCTAGCGTGGCTAAACATGCATTAACACCAATGCAAGAACCTACTAAAGGCAAGTTTTTACAGCCGCTTTTTCCTGGCGTTGGTAGTGGCTTTGCAGCTTGTTTTTTCTTAACGCCCTGTGTGCATGCAGACAAACTGTGTTAAAGCTTTTATAAGGTTTTTCTCCTTTAAATGAAAGTGGATGTAAACCCACTCTCATCCTTTCTAAACTACTGCAATATTGGTTATCTATAAGGATATGCATGCCCCCTGCATGTATACTTATCTGTCAAACGTCTCCACTCTGTCTGCTATGAGACCCGAAAAACAGCAGATTTTGTGGGTGGGTCGGTTTTCCAGGGCTCAGTGGGTGGGGCCGTGATGTCAGTAGACTCCCTGCCCACCTCTACACTCCCCTTATCAATATGCATTTTCTTCTGTGTATTTCTTACACTGAACTTCTGCTATGATCACTAAGATCCAGTCAAAACCCAGAAAAGTCTCCACATGACTTCAGCATGCCAAATCATGCTGAGGTGTGGAACAGCCAATCCTTGCAGAGCTGCTGAAGAAAGGAGGGTGGTGGGAATTAAAAATAATGCATGTCTTAGTCTAGTGCACGAAATATATAAATCACCTGTCAATCAACAGCAAGGGGGGAAGAACGGACAAAGATTTCACAGTTTGTCCGTTTTATTTCACTGGAAAAAGATATGAGGATTGCACAGAGCTGGATTAACTCTTTGTGGCAAGACTGGGCACAGCTGATCTGAAATCCCAAACTCTATATTGTGCCAGACAAAAAAAAATGAAAAATGTTCTGGTTTACATCCACCTTAAGAACAAATACAGAATATGTACAAAAAAAAGTGTCATGTGCATAGGTGTGCGCAGCCTAGTGCATTAGGGTGTGCATCTCAAAGCTCAAACACACATAGGTTTCAGTAGAGCAGTGAATGGTGTCAGTCCATAGAGCAGTGGATGGTAACAATAGGACAGTGGACTTTGTCAGTAGAACAGTGTCAGTAAAACAGTGGGCGGTATCAGTGGGGCAGTGGAGGGTGTGAGTAGTTTTTTTTCCTATTCTTTTATTTTTTGTATTATTGTTTTACAATTTTATTTATTTATTACATTTTTGATAACAAGCCCCATTGGGGGCTTTGGTGAAATATCAGGGGTCTAAACAGATTTATGATGTCTCATTTTTGACAGAGATTCCCAAGTCCCTTTCTCTGCAGCCTCAACTGTACTGGACAGTGAATGAATGGGAAGTTCTCTGTGCTGCGTGGCTTCCTGTTCCTTCACAAATTGAAGCATAGTAAACACAGTTTACTATGCTTCAGTTATAAATGAACACAGTGCGTGTAATTGATACACATCAGTTACAGTAAATGCTGTCCCTGCCACCCCTCCTATTCAAGTTCCCAGGGTCGGCAAGGATCCTGGTCTACCTGTCACCTTCCCACGATCGACAGGTAGATTGTGATTGATGGGTTGCCAACTCACAGATTAGGGTGTGCCCAGGCTACCATATGCGCACACCGACAATCATGTGAACAGTTCATATATATTCACTTATAATTGAATTTCCACAATATAACAATATCTGACATGAGAGACCAGATTGTACACCTAGAAAGCATTTAAATTATTTTTGGCATTTCAAATATCTTTTTACCTCCCTGTGTGAGTTTCATCCTTCACTTTGTGACCCATTGTCATTATTCTCTCATTTTATGTCAATTTTATTTATTAGAATAAAACAGGTGTGTGATTTATTTAAGTGTAGTGACTGAAAGATTTTGATTGATGATGACACTTTTCAATTTGCATAATTTTCGGCAAATTCCCCTAATTGCTCCTTATCGTAACTATATGAAGAATCTTTAGCAAACCATGATATTAATGCAAATATCTTGCGTTGTCAAGCATGCATAACTATGTACTGTAAGGCACACCTGGCAGTGGACTTTTCTGGGTAATATAGTACTGATAGCCCAGAAAAATATGACTTGGCCAATTAATTATTTTGCTGAGACTGGTTGACCATCATATGTCTGCACAGATCATACAGTGGCCAATGACATGTGCTCTTTGCACTTAGCTATAGCTATTCATCTAAGGCCTATGGGCAGCTTAAAACATTTTTAAGGCAAGCAGCAGTCAGTTACTATTTTTTCGTTCCTTTGATATGCAAATGTATAGATGATTGCCTTGCATTTGAGATATACAACTTGTGTTCAAGTGTCTTCTAATCTCTGCTAGAGATGGCTAGCAGGCAGGCAGAACTCACAAAATGAAAGAAGAGTTTTCAAGTAAGTGTTGAATAATACAAGCTGAGTCAACAGGTGCATTAAAAATGGGCAGCAAGGAGCTTGCCAATCCCTGTTGTTTTCAGGTAAAGACCGTCTCTGGTGAATTTTTCTCAGCTTTAAAGGGCCAGCCCAAGTGCTGGTACCGACACGCTCCCCTGCACAGCCCTTCACTGGGAAGATCAGTATACTGCATTTCTCTGCCTCCTGCTGACCCACCTTTGTCCGGCAACTTCTTGGCAATTTGCTGGTGACTTGAGTACTACTTTGATGCGACTTGATGCCACTTTGAAGCGTTTTTGTCTTGTGCAGGTATGCAGAGATAACAGCATAAAGCAAGATGCCATGCACTGCTATGATCCATTCCTAGCCTAGGGAAACATCTATCTGGGATGAATTTTTCAACCTTGTAATTATTTGATCAATTGTTGATTGTTTTTTGAATACATTTTTACCATCTCTTTATTATATGTCATCATTCATTCCACATATATATATATATATATATATATATATATATATATATATATAGAGAGAGAGAGAGAGAGAGAGAGAGAGAGAGGAAGTGGCATTAAACTGGCAGTCATGCACAAAATTATATGGCGTTAAACTGGCAGTAACACACACAGAACTATATGGCGCTAAACTGTCAGTAACGCACACAAAAGTAAATGGCGTTCAACCAGCAGTAATGCACAAAACTATATGACATTAAACTGGCAGTAACGCACAAAACTATATGGCGTTAAATTGGCAGTAACACACACAGAACGATATGGTGTTAAACTGCCATTAACGCACAAAACTATATGGCGTTAAACTGGCAGTAACGCACACAAAAGTATATGGAGTTAAACTGGCAGTAACGCACACAGAAGTAAATGGCGTTAAACTGGCATTAATGCAATCAAATAGACAATGTTCAACGGTCACTACACTGATGCTATCTGGACTGTCCCTACTCTAGCTATACACTTATGTAAAGATTACTGGCACAGTCTCACTACACTACACTGAAACTATCTGAGCTGTTCCTACTTTATACTAATGTATGTATGAATGACATGGTCTCACTACACTACAGTGAAACTATCTGAACTGTCCCTACTCTAGCTGCACACTATGCAAACCTGAATGATGGTCCTCCTCACTACACTCAGACTATCCCTAGACTGACACTAAACTAATATTCTACACTGACAATTTAAGCAAAATAGCAGAGTATAGCACACTAACTAACTAAGATCACTGAACAGAGCCCTGTCCCATCTCTCTCCGCATCAAAATCACACTAATAATGCATACCATACTGTGCACTTTACACTTTATACTGTGGAGTGGGATTGAGCCATGATTGGATAAAGTCACAATAACAGTGTCCAATCATGACTCTGGCAGTGCTCTGTGCCCTGACTGGCTGAAGCTATAACTGCTTCAGCCAATCAGGGCTTGCAATGCACTGTTCAGTGCCTCAATGTATTGTGGTTGGTTGGGGGGGCGAACAAACAGTGAAAGTTCAGGCTGAACTTATGCTTGGGCCGAACCGTTCGCCCGTCCCTAGGCTACAGTCCCAATTTCCCTTCTTGCCTGGGTAATCCTCCTGTAATGTCTTGTCCAAATCACATCAATATAGATGAGGATTTGACTTGGAGGTGACTTCCATCAAAGTCTATGGGCACAAATCGGAAAGACGTTGCCTTGAAATATTACAGGAACCTTTTGTAAAGTCGGAGCGACTTCAGTAGTGCTAATTAAGACAGCTCTCATTGACTAACATGGGATTTCACATATCATGTGACTTGGAGTCTCACAAGTTGGATCCCAATAGTGTGAACCAAGGCTAAGAGTTACATTAAAGAGGTTTTTAGTGGGCATCTCCTACAAACTGTGGATTTACAACTGCCCCTCTACCCAAGGTTAATGCAGAAACAGCCACCAAGCCAGCTATTATTAAGATTTCTCAAACCAGATTATGCTTTTCTGCACATTTTTTTCTCTTTTAAATTAAGAATGAGATGCAAAAGTGATGACAGCCTGCCTTTACCTTGCAAGTGTTAACACGTATGTGAAAAAAAAACAGACCTTTGAATACATCTTTCAGTTGCTTAATCCGAGGAATTATGTACCAAACTAAACAGTGCTGACCATTTTCCACTGGGCTATGAGCCTTTAATCTGTGATGATGGTGATTAATATTTAATGTATAGGCATGTGTGACTGCTAGCAGAGTAAGTGACTGTTCATTTGACTTGTGGATAAACTTCATTGAGTCATAGTAAATTATAACTAGGTTTATTCAATAATACATGGCAGGGAGCAAAGTATAATACCTATAGTAATACCTATAGTATACTATAGTATAGTACCGAGAGCTGCTAAATGGTTTTTGAACAAAGCACAGCACTGATTTCTTGCCAATTTTAAATCTAAATCTAAACATTTTCATGCTAATGGCATAAACGTAAAAGTGCATTTTGGATGTCAAACTGTCTTAATCTTCATTAAGTAGCAATAAGTACTACTACTAATGCACATTCCCTGGAATTCATGAAGACTGGCACAGGCAAAGTTTGAAAAAGTGTCACAGCATTCAAAATTAGATTTTGAATTTGGCACATGCATTGTACCACAATTTCTAGAGATAGAGCAAATTAGAACTACCTGAATTTGGTGTATGAATCACTGTCAGAACCAAAACTGTCCACTTAAGGACCAAGCCTCTTTCTGAGATTTGGTGTTTATAAGTTAAAAACATTTTTTTTTTGCTATAAAATTATTGGGAACCCATATTTATATATATATATATATATATATATATATATATATATAGATATATATATAGATATATATATATATATCTATATATATATATATATATATATATATATATATATATATATATATATCTATATATATTATTATTTTTTTCAATCTAACACCCTAGAGAATAAAATGGCGGTCGTTGCAATGCTTTCTATCACACCATATTTGGCAGCGGTCTTACAAGCGTACTTTTTTGGGAAAAAATACACGTTTTTGAATAAAAAAAAATAAGAGAACAGAAAAGTTAGCCCAATTTTTCTTATATTGTGAAAGGTAAGGTTACGCCGAGTAAATTTATACCCAACATGGCACGCTTCAAAATTGCGCCTGCTTGTGGAATGTCACCAAACTTTTACCTTTAAAAATCTCCATAGGCGACGTGTGGCGGGAGGCGGGGCCCTCTCCTGCCTCTGATAAAAGTGATCTTGCGGTGAATTAGTCACAGAGACCACTTTTATCTGAAATTGGACCGCCCACTGAAGAAGAGGATACCCGGGTTATGGTAGCTAGCTGCTGTCATAACAACAATATAACTCTTCAAAGAGCAGACGTATATTGGTGTGAGCTGGTCCGGAAGTGGTTAACAAGAGCAATTTACATCAGAAAAGAGGAACAGCAGCTTTACAAAATTTTCCCCATTGTTTATAAAGCACCAGGACTTTGCATAGCACTGCACATTTTCTAAAAAGATTTACAGGCATAAAAAGACAATCAAGGAACAAAGCTAAAGAAAACTTTACTTACAATCTAGTTATTTCTATTAATTCACAACTTGTCAAATGCCTCAGCTCTTTATGCAGAACTTTGAACCAATTATACCAATCTCTAGCTTACTAAACTTGCAAATGTTATTTCTTTACCTTAAATAAAAAAATACACATAAATGCTCCAAAGATACAGTGGTCACTAGCCTGTTTACCCACAAGTATTTATTTGGAGGTTTGATTTGGTTCCCTAAAGATAACACTGAAACACTGAAGTTGAGAGGGATATCTAGGTACATCCAAACAAATTTCATATTTTACTGTGTGATTCCTATTATTATATTTTCTGCAGAAGTATTTATAAACAAGGGTATAGTATATAAAAATAAAGAGGGGCCTAAGCCCATAATCTTGGGATACTCTTAATTGGCAGCGCTATTACCCATTTCGTCCATTGGATGGGATGCCTTCACAACTGAACACTGAACAATATTACAAAAAAGCAGCCATGTTTTTTGCTTATAAACAAGGGGCCTACTAAAGAGTAAAATGTCAGATACAACATTTCCTTAACACCCCACACGCTATGTTAGAAAACGTTAGAATTTTGAGCTTCTTTGTAGCAAATGGTATTGCACACTGGAAATCTTATATAAAATTTCAGCAGACGCCTGACACCTGCTGAATGTGTCACAAAAAAAGGGGAACCTTTCTCCACGTTTGGTGGACCTGCCAGTTGATCCAACTATTTTTACCCCAAGTATGCTGTCTAATTGAGGAAATCTCTGACCAGGCTCTACCTTTCTACCCGGCGTCCTTCCTACAGCACCACACAACCATGCTACCCACAGCGTACAAGCATTTCCATCTACTTAAATTGGAAGTAAACCTTGGTGTGTTTTTCTTCCTTTCTTCATCCCTGCAAATTAAAGGCATGATGCGTTAGAATGCATCACATAGTAGCACATTATGTGACACTTACCTGCAAACAAAGCTTGCGTCATCCCCACTGCAGGCCATGTCCATCTCCCCCCGTCTTCCTTTCCAGGACCGCAGACTCCGGCTCTGTGACTGTCCGGAGCGTTGTGACATCACTCCTGCACATGTGCACGGGAGCCGCCGGTCACAGCACCCTCACTGGCACACTGGTCTTTCCTTCAGAGTGCATGCACCGATGACATCATTGGTGCAGTAAACAGTAAACATCTCCTGTACGGCGCAAGTTTAGGAAATATTTACAATACTTATAGGTAAGCCATATTCTATGCTTACCTATAGGTACAACTTCCTCATGGAGGTTTACAACCCCGTTTAACACTGCTAAAACTGTAATTTTGAAGACATTGGAAATCTACAAACATGCTGCATGTGACATACGTTTTTTCTCATTTATACTATCCAGCAGAAATTAAAGGATTCGTCAGAAATTACAATATATGACTACTTCCAATTGTACAGGGTCAAGGTGAGCAATATTCAAATTTACCAACACATGTAAGTACAATATGTTCCCAGCTGCAACTATACCCCCCTACTTGAAGTGAGAGTTGGGCTGAATGACTCCTACACTTCTTTTTTTTTTTCGTCAAATCTTTTTATTGATTTTAAACAGTAAATTAGTACAAAAGGCAATCAGAAATAAACAAAGGAAAATAAACAAAACAGAATACAGCTTACATGTGAGGAGATGATATAAAGAGGAGGAGGAGCACCATTGCTCGATACATCATGCACAACAAGATACATATACATGAGTACAGAGTACAGTTACAAAACCTGAGTACATAGTAGTACATGTAATCAAAATAGGTAATAGTAGTATTCGACCCCAGTGGAAATATCGGAACGCCCCGGACACCCCTTAGTGGGAACTCACTGTATCAGGAGAGTCCGACATCACCACTCAGGTCTCAAGGTAGTTATCCCTGAACACTTCCACTACTTAAGGGCGTAAACTTGCATCTATGAGTTATTATGATTTTCCTTTAAAGTTTTTGTACCATTTGACCCATGGGGCCCATAGCTGCTGTTCTTTGCAATACTGAGTACTTGAATTCGTAGTTATAAGTTCATATGAGTGATGGGTCTGAGTCAAAAGTATAACATCGCTTAAGAAAGGGGGAACGTCAGTTTTCCATTTCCTAGTGAACGATAATCTAGCTGCCAGGAGTATGTGAGTTACCAGTTTACGGTACATAAGGGGTATGGAATTGATTTCTAAGTTAAGTAGGGCCAGTTCTGGGGTAGGTCTCAAAGGAGTGTCTATGACTTCAGAGATCAGTCCAAAAACAGTTTTCCAGTAGTCTAAAATGGCAGGACAGTTCCAGAAGGTATGGAATAATGTCCCCGGTTGGCCACATTTTCTCCAGCAGGTAACGGGGTTAGAGCTCCCAAAATTTGAAAAAACCAACAGGGTTAAATATCTACGTTGTGTTATTTTTTGCATTAATTCTATAAATGTGGCACAAGCTGTTGTTTTGTATATAGAGTGGAATGCAGTCTTCCATTGAGATACCATAAACTGTCGGCCTAGGTCTAGTTCCCATTTGACAAGTGGTGGTATCATTTTAAATATAGTTTTCTCATGCAGTACATTATATATAGTGGATATACCTTTCAAACTTAGGGTGGGGTTTGATAAATAAGTCCAAATTTTAATGGGAATCTTTGCCCGGAGCTGGGGATTAGCATTGAGGCAATGTGCTATTTGAAGGTAGGTAAAGTGGGCAGATATTCGAAGGTTGAAGTCTGTTTGGATTTGATGATATGGTTTTAGGATCTCCTGATTGTATAATGCATTAAGTTTAGTATCGGATGGTATGTTCCATGATTTAATATTAATATATTGGGGATTAATGAAGTAAGGATTGTTAAATGCGGGTTCAGTTTAGTGGTTGGAGTATCGCTTCACTGGTAAGCGAGAATGCGGAGCCAACTCAAAATACTTGCCTTGATTGTGGGTGGAAGATGGGTTGGTATGGGTTCTTTTACTCGACAGCTGAGCAGCCAATAGTAAAGAGAGGATTGGGGAATCAGTGCTAGTTCTATTTCTCTAAGCTGGCTAAGAATAGTAGCATCATAATAGTCGTTGAAGTCAGGGACTGCAGAGCCACCTATTGACCTGTGTTTAGTAAGAGCTAGTCTTGAGACTCAGGGTTTCGTTTGTTTACATAAATAACGGCTCAACAGGCCTTGTAACGAGTTTAAGTAACTTCTAGGAATAAAAATAGGGAGGGCTCTAAATTGGTATAATAGTTTCGGTAATACCATCACCTTAAAAGCCGCGAGTCGGACTATCCAGGAAAATTCTAATTTGCTAAAGGATTGCAAATCTGATTCAAATTGTTGTTTAAAGGGGTGGAAGTTAGCCGAGAATAGTTTATTAGTAGATTTGGTCAACATCACTCCTAAATATGGGGTTCCGTCAATTGTTCATGTGTATGGAAAGGAGGAGGAAAGGTCAAGTCTTGTTGCATTGTCTACTCCTAGATCAAGAATGTGTGATTTGGTTTCGTTCACTTTATAACAAGATATAGCACCAAAATCTCTTAATATAGATTGTAGGCGTGGGAGGGACATTCTAGGATTGGTAATTATAAGGATAATATCATCTGTGAATAGACTTATACGATGATCTATGGATCCTATAGTAATACCCGTGGATATGGGATCTGAGCGAATTCGCTCTGCTAAAGGTTCGATAATCAAGTCAAAGATCAGGGGGGAGAGAGGATATCCTTGCCTTGTGCCATTCGAGATTGTAAATGGGAGAGATAACATCTCGTTAACAAAGACCCGGGCTGAGGGCGGGCTATACAAAGCTAAAATTGCTGAAAGTATGGGTCCAGTGAACCCAAATTTAATGAGCACTTGTTGAAGGTAACCCCAGTGGACCCTATCGAACGCCTTCTCTGCATCCAAGGAAAGAAGCAGAGAAGGCGTTCGAGAGCGGTCCACATGATGGATAATATTGATCAAACGTCTAGTTGCATCTGAGGTTTGTCTACCCTTTATAAATCCTGTTTGATCTCTATGTATAAGTTGGGGCATATAAACGGTCATTCGAGTTGCTATTGTTTTTGCGTAGAACTTGAGGTCTGTGTTTAAAAGCGATATTGGTCTAAAGTTTTGTGGGACGTCAGGAGTTTTGCCTGGTTTTGGCAGTGTGAGTACCAGGGCTGAGAGCATTTCTTCTGGAAATGAGGAGGAGGAGGCAGCATCATTGTACAATTGACAGAGGTGAGGGACTAAAGTATCTTTGAGCAATTTATAATATTCTGCAGTTAGGCCATCTGGGCCAGGAGATTTCCCATTAGGAAGAAATGTAATAGATGTGGCAATTTCCAGTACAGTGAACGGAGCGTTAAGGGCCTCCCGTTGTGTATCAGTGAGAGATGGAAGATGAATCATATCTAGAAATTGCCGTATCAATTCAGGTCTGGGGTGGAGGTGGTTTGAGTCCTTTTCTAAATTATATAGAGTACTATAGTAGCAGCTAAAGACATCCGCTATAGATTGGGGATCTTGTAATTTGATGTTAGTAATGGGGTGGTGCAAGTATGGAATCCTAGATTTGGTGTGGCGACCCTGGATTATTCTTGCTAAGGTCTTGCCAGCCTTGTTACTAGTATGATAATATCTAGCTTTCAATTTATGAAACTGCTTTTCATAGGTGTCTAATAGGGTGGCCCTAAGCTCTTGCCTTAAAATTAGAAGTTTTTGTTGTAGTTGAGGAGTAGGGTTTGATTGGTTCAGGGTATCCAGCCGTTTTATGTCAGCCGTGAGAGAGTCGATGTGCTGCGTCCTCCTCCGTTTAGCTTGTGCATTAAGTTGAATAAGAATCCCTCTACCAAACGCCTTATGCGCCCCCCAAAGAGTGGCCGAGTCTGACACCGATCCCATATTTAATGTGAAAAATTCATCAATATGCGAATTTAGAGTTTTGGCAGTATCAGGCATTTTTAAGAGATGGGCATTTGCCCTCCATATCCTATGTTTAGGATATGGATTAGATATGTGTAGTGTAATACTAATAGGGGCATGGTCTGCCCAAGTTATGGGTGCAATGTCAGACTCCGCGACCCTCTGCAATAACCATTTATCAACAACAATATAATCAATACGAGTATAAGTATTGTGAACTGTTGAATGAAAGGAATACTCTCGTTCCGTTGGGTGGTGGCATCTCCAGGCATCATATAAGTCGTGGCTGTGTAGAAGAGGGCCAAAAATGGAATGACGTCTCGATTTAGGATTGGAGGAGTCTAGATCAGGATTGTGAACTGTATTAAAGTCACTGATAAGAATTAAGGAGCCTTTTTGTACCTTATCGATCCTCCTCAGTAAGTTATTCAAAAAAGACAGTTGTTTACGATTCGGGGTATAGATCGAAGCTAAGGTGATGGGAGTATTGTCAATCAGACAAGTGAGAATTATGTACCTTCCATTAATGTCCGGAAAAGACTCAATCAGCTGGAAGTTTACTGATCGGTGGATAGCTATGAGTACACCTTTGGTTTTCTGGGGTCCAGATGCACAAAAAATAAGGGGAAAGTCGGGGTGAGTGCATTTAGGTTCTTTACCGTGTTGAAAATGTGTTTCCTGCATGCAAAGAATTTGACAGGCTTGAGACTTAGCAGTACGCCACAGGGAGCTTCGCTTAGCCGGGTGGTTAAGCCCATTGACATTTAAAGATAACAGTTTTGTACTCATAGTGCAATAAGGGAGTTGCTACTTATCTCTGTAATCACAAGTTCCAATAAATGACAATGGTTGTTGGACAGTTGCAATAGTGGTAGATAGGGATGAGCCGAACACCCCCCGGTTCGGTTCGCACCAGAACTTGCGAACGACCCCCGCGTTCGTTACGAACGTTAGAACCCCATTGAAGTCTATGGGACTCGAACGTTCGAAATGGAAAGTGCTCATTTTAACGGCTAATATGCAAGATACTGTCCTAAAAAGGGTTTGGGGACTTGACTCCTGCCTCAGGGGACATGGGTCAATGCAAAAAAAAGTTTTAAAAACGGCCGTTTTGGCGGGAGCACTGATTTTAATGACGATTAAAGTGAAAAAAAAAGTGAAATATTACTTTAAATATGGTGCCTGGGGGGTGTCTGTAGTATGCCTGTGAAATGCCACGTGTTTCCCGTGTTTAGAACAGTCCCTGCACAAAATGACATTTAACGGAAATAACACCATTTAAAACTGCTTGCGGTTTTAATGTTATATCTGGTTCCTGCAATATGGTTGAAAATCATTGAGAAAAATGGCATGGGTAGCCCTCCCTGCCCATTACCAGCCTATTTGGGTCTTGTACGCATATTAAGGGGAACCCTGTACCCATATTAAAAAAAGGAAATGCGTGTGGCCCCCAGGCCCTATATACTCAGAACAGCAGTATACAGGCGGTGCAAACAAGACAGGGACTGTGTAGGTTTGTTGTGTTAAGTTGAATCTGTTTGTAATTTTCAACTGGTACATTTTTAAAGTGTAGCTCCAGTCAAAAAAACTATTTTTAAGCTTTTTGGAAAACATAGTGAAGGGTTATCACCCCTGTATAATTTGTTTTGCCATCCGTCTTTTTTCATCTCACTTGCTGCTGTCTCCTTCCGTTTGCAAGTAGGAGATGTTTGTAAGTTGGATGTTTGAAAGTAGGGGCCTGCCCTATATTATAGCGGTATGTACTGGGTACAGAGCACGCAGACAGCACGCACTATCTCCTAACACTACTGACTGCAAGCTCTATTATTAACCACTTGACCACTGGGCACTTAAACACCCTTAATAACCAGACCAATTTTCAGCTTTTGGTGCTCTCACATTTTGAATGACAATTACTCAGTCATGCAACACTGGACCTATATGAAATGTTTGTCCTTTTTTTCACACAAATAGAGCTTTCTTTTGGTGGTATTTAATCACCTCTCAGTTTTTTTATTTTTTGTGCTATAAAAGAAAAAAGACCGGAAATTCTGCGAAAAAATGAATTTTTCTTTGTTTCTGTTATAAAATTTTGCAGATTAGTAATTTTTTCTTCATAAATTTTTTTTTACTGGTTACATGTTTTGAGTTGCAGAGGAGGTCTAGCACTAGAATTATTGCTCTCGCTCTAACGTTCTCGGCAATACCTCACATGTGTGGTTTGAACACCGTTTTCATATGTGGGCAGGGCTTACGCATGCGTTCGCTTCTGCATGCGAGCACATGGGGACATGGGCGCTTTAATTATTATTATTTTTTTATTGTTCATTTTACTTTATTTATTTTAGTTTGACATTTTTTTCCCCAAAAATATATTTTTGATCACTTTTATTCCTATTACAAGGAATGTAAACATCCCTTGTAATAGGAATATGGGGTGACAGGTCCTCTTTACAGTGAAATCTGGGGGTCAATATGACCCCACATCTCACCTCTAGGCTGGGAAGCCTGAAATAAAAAATAAAAAAAAGATTCTGGCTTTGATCGTACTGGCGAGTTGGTAGAAGCACCGGAGGGCGGTGAGGGGTGGGGGGCGTCTATGGCTGGGTATTTCAGGGTATCACCGAGTATGGCTGGGTATCTCCGAGTATGGCTGGGTATGGCAATTTATGGCAGGGTATTGCAGAGTATTGGCGGGGTATTGGCGGGGTACTACAGAGTAATATCAGGGTACTGCAGAGTATTGGGGAGTACTACAGACTAATGGCAGGGTACTGCAGAGTAAAGGCAGGGTACTGCAGAGTAATGGGGGGTACTGCAGAGTAATGGCAGGGTACTGCACTGCAGAGTAATGGCGGGGTACTGCAGAGTAATGGCAGGGTACTGCAGAGTAATGGGGGTTACTGCAGAGTAATGGGGGGTACTGCAGAGTAAAGGTAGGGTACTGCAGAGTAATGGGGGGTACTGCAGAGTAATGGCAGGGTACTGCAGAGTATGCACTGGTATTGCAGAGTATTGGCGGGGTATTGGCGAGGTACTACAGAGTAATAGCAGGGTACTGCAGAGTATTGGGGAGTACTACAGAGTAATGGCAGGGTACTGCAGAGTAAAGGCAGGGTACTGCAGAGTAATGGCAGGGTACTGCAGAGTAATGGCAGGGTACTGCAGAGTAATGGGGGTTACTGCAGAGTAATGGGGGGTACTGCAGAGTAAAGGCAGGGTACTGCAGAGTAATGGGGGGTACTGCAGAGTAATGGCAGGGTACTGTAGAGTATGCACTGGTATTGCAGAGTATTGGCAGGGAATTGAGGGGTTAAATTCGGTGAGCAGCGATGTGGGCACTGCAGATGCAGCCCACATCGCTGCTGACACTGATCTCTTTCCCCTCCGCTGTACCGATCGTCATTTGACGGAGCGATCACGTGGTAAACGGGCGCGACGAGCGGCCGTTTACCGTGATCCTGTGGACCCGGCGGTCACGGATGCTCTCGAGTGCGCGCCCCAGGGGGCGGGCGAGAGCAGAATTCTGGGAGGCCGTTAATTAACGGCCTCTCAGAGTTAAACAACCGCCCTGAAGCCGTTAATCGGCAATGGGCGGTTGTTAAGTGGTTAAAGATAGATCACTAGCTAGCTATATAGGTGAGGTGAATATAGTGTAGTGGTGTATACTGCGGTCAGGGCACAGACAATAACCACTACACAAGAGCAAGATAGGAAATCAGCCAAAAACGATTGGTGTGTAACTGTGTTGAAGGTACACAGAACACCCACTGCTTCAGATTCCAACACACTACACGAGGCCGCCTCAAAGGCAGCCTTATATAGTGTGGGGCGTGCACTACACAGCCTGAGCTATGATTGGCCACAGGCAGGATGCCTGTGGCCAATCATGGCTCTCCTCGCTGCTGGCGCTGCGATTGGCCAAGCATGCGGGGTCACAGTGCATGCTTGGCCAATCATGAGCCAGCAATGCACTGCGCCATCGCAGTGCATTGTGGTCCGCGCGCGCCATACGAATTTTGACGCGAACGGACCAAGAGTTCGGATTTCTCCGAACGCCTGAACAGCCAATGTTCGAGTCGAACGTACGTTCGACTCGAACACGAAGCTCATCCCTAGTGGTAGATGGTCGATGTGGTGGTGGTCCTCCATGTCACAAGCAGGATGTTGCGTTCCTCTGATCCTCTGAGCTTTAAAATTGCTGCAAATGAACAAAAACACGGAAAAAAGAAAAAAGAACGAATGATACGAACAAAAGTTAAAGAATAACAAAAGGTGCAGAAGTAAGAAATATGCACTGTGCTGCATCATATTGGGGGGAAAAGTTCAAGAACCAGCAAGTATGAATAACCATAGGAAGGCATCGGGGAGTCCAGTAGCATGCTGCAGGTGAATTTTCACCTGGCTGTGGCTAAATTGGACCAAACTGGAGTCAGGAAGGCTTTCATTGCCATTGATGCGCAAGTTTCTCTAGGTTTTTCTTTGCCCCTAAAGGGGGTGCAGGTTCTGGAATAACACCCCACTCATGCAATAATGCTAAGCCTTTTTTAAGGGTGGAGACCAGGTAAAAGGCGCCATCTTTCTGAATGGAGATTTTAGAGGGCTGTTTCCACTTGTATTCTATTTTGTGGTTACGAAGAGCTTTCGTTATGGTTGACAATTGCCGTCTCATGTCCAGTGTATGTTTGGACAGGTCTGCAGTGTATGGTTGAGGTAGTTGCCCCATAGCCCTAACTTTGTATAGAACTTGTTCTTTGGTATGATAGAAATGAACTCTCATAAGCACGTCACGGGGAACTTGCAGAGACAGGAATGAGGGTTTTGGAATACGATGAATCCGGTCAATAGTGAGCTCAATGGCCGGTGTGTCCGGCAGTAGTGTTGAGATGAAATCAGTAGCGTATTTTTTAAGCTCAGGTGGTTGGACAGTCTCTGAGATTCCTCTGTTTTTGAGGTTATTTCTCCTCGAACGATCTTTAAGGTCGGCCATTTTGGCTTTAATCCATGCTCTGTCCTCTAAATTATCATCATGGGCGTCCACTCGCTCGTTCACTGTGGTCGTCATGGCTCCCATTGATTGCTCAATGTTACCGACTCTGTCTCCTAGAGTTTGGAATTCTCTGGTGAATTCTTTAAAAAACTGTTTAGTCAGGGCACATAAATTGTTGTGGAGGGAGTTATGGAGAGTCAGCAGCATCTCCTTTAGCGATATTCCTGCTTTGTCAGGGCCCAGGAGATTTGTTGGTGTCTGGCTTACCTCAGTGTCGGTGAGATCCAATTTTTGACGCGACTTCGCCGGGCTGCAGCATGATGGGCTCGGAGACTCTTCTTCTGAAGATGAGGTCTGGCTCCCTGCTCTGTCTATGGGTAGTGGCACTGTGTCTGGCATATCCGTGTAGGGAGAGCTGGTGTGGCATGCTTCAGCGGCTGTGGATAGACCCACGCCATCTTGGCCTTCTCCGCGTGGTGGCGGAGGGAAATATCCGTGAGTTTCTTCGGTCTCTGGTCTTCTTTCCGCTTCCTTGTCATGCTGCTTATGTTGCAGGAGTGTTCTGCTGACCAGGTGGACTGATCCATGTGGATTTGCGGTCCGGTGTCGCTAGAGATTCCGCCGATGCTACGGAGCTCTCTTCCTATGCATCCATACAGCTCGTGCGCTGGCCACGCCCCCGACTCCTACTCTTCTTAAGGACATGACTCACAATGTTTTTCTAAACGGCTCACAATTACAATATATAGTCAGAGTCTTCACTCACTTCGCTTCTATGCTTTCCACCTCCTTCTGCAGTCACCCCTCAAACCACATAACACCAAAACTATACCTTCTCCTACATTACTACTAAAACCCCTATCCCACACAGAATTATCCATTCCTTAGCAAGCAAGGCCTTACTAAACATGCCCTGGTCGCTGTCTGACCAAGGACTCATATTCTACTTCCCCACCCTCAAGTACTTACCTTAGCAGGATAATCCATGCACTTGTAACAAAGAAGCTATGCAACCACTGTTGTTATGCTCTGTTTCTTTCTATACAACTATATCTAGTATTTTCAGGCATGCTTGCTGAACACTTGTATACAGCTATTAGAGCTTTGCCCAAATGTACAATACATCTTCTGTAATGAGATTTTATCAATTACAATTTAATAGACATGTGCACACTTAAATATTTTGTTTCTGAATTTCATTTTCGTCCGAAAAATACATTTATTTAGTTACTCCCGAAATTAGTTTTTACTTATTTTGATTTTCGTTAAAAATTGCATTCGTCAGAAAATCCAAAATATATTGAGATCAAATCTGTCATTGAAGGCTTATGGTGTCTGTCGAATGTTCAAAGAAGATTTGACGGAGCAGCTAAACTGTATGACTCCGTATAGTTTAGCTCCTCCGTCAAATCTTCTTAGAACTTTTGACAGACACCATAAGCCAAAGATTCGACGTATGTATGTTTTTCGCTGCTTTGTCGAATCTTTGTTGTTGATGTTGAATGTATATAGTTCAAACAGAAAATAGACTGGTGATAGTGATCACTGATCAGATAGGTATCAAGATAGGTTATATATATATATATATATATATATCTATATAAAATCTCAATCTATAATATAGAATCTATAATAATAAATCCCCCCCACCACAACACGGGCAGCCTCTGAGGCTATCACAACACTAGCAACATTAGTATCACTATCAGGTTCACAACACTAACACAATAGCAGCAGATTATTATGAAAAAGTTAAGTTGAACTGTAGCTTGCTTCACTATTGTTCTGCTGCTGTTCTTATGCTTAATTGCTAAATAATTTAGGTTCTCTGACAAAGTGAAAGTAAGTTGGCTGTACGTGTATACTTAGTTCTAGCTATTTTACTGCTCATCCTCTTTGGTTACAATCAGCCAATAACATTCATCATCATCATTATTTTTATTTTACTTCCCCCACCCAATTCCAGCAGCAATCTTTTCTCTCTATGTCAAATCTTTTCTTTCTATGTCAAATCTTTTCTCTCTATGTAGAATAATCCTGGACTAATAGAGGCAAGGTTAGGCACATTCGACCACAGGTTCGATAGACACAGATTGTTATTGTCAGCGTCATGTCGAATCTCCTATCTATATCGAACTGTTGCCACAACGAAAATGAAAATAAAGCATTTGTTTATGTCGGATCTTTCATTTTTCGGATTCTGCACTTTTGTTATCGTTTGTTAAACCGATAACGAAAATACCTGAAATTCGAATGAAAATCAATTTGGATGAAAACGAATGCACAAATGCCTACAATTTAAAGTGGTTGAAAACCTTTACATATAACCAGTGAAGTGATGCACAGACAGAAACAACTCCTCCCACAAGTGGTACCTGTTTATCTGCAGCCACTTTCCTCTACAGCCTTCTACATTAAAAATATACATAAAATCTGTCAGCAGCTCTCAGCAGCTCTCAGCAGCACAAAGCAGGGGATGGGAATCTGAATGCACAGACTGCACAGCTACGGGAGAAGAGCTCTGCGCTTGATTGGATGGAAAATGTCCTGGGCAGGAAGGGGGTATAAGTGTCCTGTATGTACTCTGGATTCTCTGGGCATGTTAGTATGTTTATAGAGGATGAACCAGCAAAAGAGGTAAGGACAGTTAAAAAATAAATTACACAGAGAGTTTAAGCACAAGAAAATCCATAGATGCATTGCGCAACGTGCAAATGCTGCTTTACAAAGCAGGAAGGCACATTGCTTTGAGTGTATTATGTTGGAAAAAAAAATCAGGTTACATTAATGGAAAAAAGGAAACTGTCTCTAAACAATCCATGCTGTTTTTGGTAGGTTAAGCCCAACCATCGCAGAGAAATTAAATCTGCAGACAAATTAGTAACAAGGGGAAAAGAGAAAGGCAGCTGTTAAAACATTTAGGTTAGTTTAACTGGCGCACGTGATATTCCGATCTCATGGTTTAATGCTGACATTTGAGAGGGAGACATGGATCATTCTGAGCTTTCCCTTGATCATGCACTAACTCTTTTCTCCATTGTCTCCCCTGCTCCTTCTCTGTCTCAACATTCTTTGCAGATGCTTTAGAGATTTATGTATAATTTGGTTGGCAGATGTTAAGCATGGAGCCACATCACAGTTTCATTTGTAGATCTGACTATTTCATAGATGAGGCCACATACGTTTTTCATTTAGATTCACAGAATCCCATAACAGTTATTTGTTTTGGTATGCAGGGTGAAATCTCAAATTCCTCTTTTTCAAAAGTGACAAGACTAATAGTATACTTTATTTTATTCTTGTTAGAAAGTCATTTAGAATTCCAGTAAAGAATCATAAACAAATATGGGTGTTTTTTTAATGGTTACCATTCATGTTTAATGCATTTCCTTTATTTCTTTTCAATTTGTTCAGTTTCCTGTCCCTAAGCTACATTCATCACCTGAACAAATCTATTTTCTCCTGCAATTCTCAGGCCTAGGAAAATGTGCTCTAATAGTGCATTTCTGGCAATGATGGCATCCCAATGGACCATTGCATACTTGAACAAAGCTTTCTGTATTTATTCAAATAGTAAACTTTAGCATCTCAAAAAATGAATAGGCCTAAACTTTAAAAAAGTACACCCACTCTAAGCTCCCGTACACACGGTCGGACATTCCAACAAGAAAATCCGTCTGATTTTTTCAGATGGATTTTGTCTGAAACTGGTGTTGCATACACACGGTCAGACAAACTTGTCGGAACAACGTTCGGAACGTTGTGACGTTCGTTCGTTGCAACGGGACTACGTTGAGGCTAGTAGCCAATAGATTTGGTCTCGTAATTTGATCTGAGCATGCGTGGCACTTTATCCGATCGGAATTCTCTACAAACTATCGGAAAAAGTCAGATCGGATTTTATTATCGGAAAATTTGAGGTCCTGCTCTAAAAAAAATTCCGGCAGCATTTCTGACGGAAAAAGTCAGATAGAGCCCACACACGATCGGATTTTCTGACAATATAATCCGATCGGATCTTTTCCATCAGAATTTCCGACTGTGTGTACAGGGCATAAGCAGTATTTGATCTTCCTTATGTTTTTAGCCGCAAAACTTCCTATAACCCGTTCCTGGAAAAATACCTCAGTATGTGTTTTGTTATATAGGTGAAAGGTATCATGGATAATGCTCAATGAGCAAATTGCAAGTAGAAATAATGATACTACTAAGCATTTTGAAGTGGTCTGACGCCCCTGGGTTGACTATGTTCATGTGCAGCTGTAGGGGCTTTGAACATGGTTAACGTCTCCTGCAAACCTCATTTCATTCTCTCCTCTCTGGGTTTCTTTCTTTCTCTTTCTTTCTTTTTTCCATTTCCCCTTCTGGTTTCTCCATTATATTTCTCACAAGGGGCTTCTTATCTTCAAAAAAGGTTGCAGTTGGTGTTTATGACACTTCTTTGTTTTAGGCACATCTGACAGTGAATTGCCAGTCTCTCCCGATGGTTCTTGTTCTGGATTAAGTACCGATTTTTCTAGATGCTCTGTACTGTCTACACCTAGACCGGACATGGCTTGAGGTCACTTACGTATTCATTTAGCTCTTCTGCCTTTTCGCATATATGTAGTAGAGTGATGCCTATTATTCAATGTATTTGCAAATTTTGTGCTAGAATCCTGGCTGTTACTATGATTACAGTACTTTTCTCTGTCTGGTGTTTAAATCTTCAATAAAAATGTATTGAAAGTAAAAAGGTACATACAGTACCCATATGTTTGGCTTGTACAAAAGGAAATTAAAACAACTTTTTAGCAAGTATACTGTTTTAGTTGTTATTGTAACATACATATAGTAATGAGTTACACATTTTTACTTGCTTAGTATTACATATATTTTTCAATTTTTTAAATGTTCCCCCATAATAACCATCCAAATATCAGCAAATGTGAATAGCGTTGTTTGATTAAAGTAGATATAAAACCTGGATTTAATGTAGTTTACTAAAGCACCCTATATTATAAACAATTGCCAAGTTCATCTAATTATTTATTGTGTTTTATTTATAAAATATTGCTTTCACCTTTTTTCCTTTTTTCCATTTTTCATTTTTGCCATTTCAGGGCTGCTGATTACCTCCAAATTATTTCAACAACTCCACGCATTAATCCTGGTATTAGCTGCATATAATTTTCCTGATAATAACAACAGTGGATAATAGTTTCTATAGGGTGTCAACATGTTTGCCTGTAGTCTCCATAGGTGCTTACTGTGACAAAAAAATATTCTTAGTAAAAAAATAAAACAAATGCAGCCACTATTACAAAGGACTGGTGAGAGGCAATATGTCAGATTTTTGTTCGTAAAAATTAGAAACACTTTAAAAAGGCTCTATTATGTTTCTCAGTTAAGTCTCTTTGAAATCTGACACATCTTCGTAGGTTAATCTCCTGTTCCCCCACTGTGCTCAGTGGTCCCACTCTCAATCCCCTTCATCATTACTGTGTCCTATAGTCTCATAGAGGTAAATGGGAGGAACTACTGAGCACTGCCACATTAGGTTAAACAAATTTTACTCAAAATCTGCTCAGATATCAAATAGACTGGATAAATAAATATGATCGACGAGATCTGCCTACATAGTTACAGATCAGCTAAACATAACTATATGGTACCTTAATGTATTGTTCACATAAAAAAAAATGGCATTGATACGATGCAATGAATTAACCATTTAAGGACCAGCCCTCTTTTTCAGACTCTGTGTTTACATGTTTAAAACAATTTTTTTTACTAGAAAATTACTTTAATTAGAACCCCCAAACATTACATTTTTTTTTCTAACACCCTAGAGAATAAAATGGATTATTGCAATACTTTTTTTCACACTGTATTTGCTCAGCGGTCTTACAAGCGCACTTGTTTTTGAAAAAATTCACTTTTTTGAAAAAAAAAAAAGACAACATTTAAATTAGCCCAATTTTTTTTATATATTGTGAACGATAATGTTACGTCAAGTAAATTGATACCCAACATGTCAAGCTTCAATATTGCGCCCGCTCGTGGAATGGCATCAAACTTTTACCCTCAAAAATCTCCATAAGCGAAAAAATTCTACAGGTTGTATGTTTTGCGTTACAGAGAAGGTTTATGGCTAGAATTATTGTTCTCGCTCTACCGATCACGACAATACCTCACATGTGTGGTTTGACTACCATTTTCATATGTGGGCCCTACTCACGCATGCGTTCGCTTCTGCGCGCGAGCTCATCGGGACGGGGTGTTTTAAAAAAAAAATTCTTATTTATTTTGCTTGATTTTATTTATTTATTCTTACACTGTTTTAAAAAAAATGAATCACTTTTATTCCTATTACAAGGAATGTAAACATCGCTTGTAATAGAAAAAAGCCTGACAGGTCCTCTTAAATATGAGATCTGGGGTCAAAAAGTCCTCAGATCTCATATTTGGACTTAAATGTCTTTAAGAGGTATGTCAAAATGTCACTTCTGCCCTTATATAGAGACGAGTGGGGGCCATCTTAGCCTCACTTGTCTCCATACCCAGCACAGAATAGGGCCCGATCACCTCCGCTGCTACCGACGGCTCCAGTAAGCGGCGGAGGGCACGGGAGAGCGGCGGGAGGGGGATGGCCCCTCTCCCGCAGCCGATAACGGTGATCTTGCGGTGAAACCGCCGCGGAGACCACCATTATCGTAAACAGGACCGCCTCCTGTAAATATGGATATCTCGGTTGTGGCAGCAGCTGCTGCTGTTACTGAGATATCCCTCTTCAAAGCACCGACGTATATATACAGGAGGCAGTCCTTAAGTGGTTAAAACAAAATCTGTTTATGAATAATATTTTGTGAACCTGTCTCTTTATATATAGATACATTCTGAATTTGTATGCAACAGACCTTCAGGCTTTAGGTAGTATTGGTTGTGAGATTTTTATCCAGTAGTAATAGGCCTGAATTAATTATTGTTTAATTAAATGAATAAATTAAAACATAAAAAAATAATAATAATAATAATAAAAAAAAAAAAATTAAATATTGTACAGTGGTGGGATATAAACTACCTGGTTAAACTGAAATTTAAGAGAGACAGGCTAGGCAGGTTTTATTTTGAAATAAACAACAATGGAATGTAATTTCTGAGAGTCAATAGACACAAATATTACACATCAACGATTTTCTCTGCAGAATGCATTGAGAATTTAACACCTTTACCTTGATGGATTGGGCACAAACTCTCTTCACCGGCCACTTTAATTAAGTACACCTGTTCAATTGCTTGGTAACAACAATTGCTAATCAGCCAATCACATGGCAGCAACTCAATGTATTTAGGAATCTGGATGTAGTGAAGATGACTTACTGAAGTTCAAACCAAGCATCAGAATGAGGAAGAAAGATGATTTAAGTGACTATGAATGTGGCATGGTTGTTGGTGTGAGACGGGCTGGTCTGAGTATTTCAAAAACTGCTGATCTACTGGCATTTTCATGCACAACCATCTCTAGGGTTTACAGAGAATGGTCTGAAAAAGATGTTGATGTTAGAGGTCAGAGGAGAATGGGCAGGCTGGTTTGAGATAATAGAAAGGCAACCGTAACTCAAATAACCAGTCGTTACAACCAAGGCAAGCAGAATACCATCTCTGAATGCACAACACATTGCACCTTGAAGCAGATGGGCTATAGCAGCAGAAAACCACACCAGGTGCCACTCCTGTCAGCTAATATCAGGAACCTGAGGCTACAATTCCCACATGGTTACCAAAATTGGACAATAGAAGATTGAAAAAATGTTGCCTGGTCTGATGAGTCTCGATTTCAGCTGCGACATTCAGATGGTAAGGTCAGAATTTGGCGCAAACAACATAAAAGCATTAATCCATCTTGTCTTGTATCAACAGTTCAGGCTGGTGGTGTAATGGTGTGGGGGATAATTTCTTGGCACACTTTGGGCCCCTTAGTACCAATTGAGCATTGCTTAAATACCACGGCTTACCTGAGTATTGTTGCTGACCATGTCCATACCTTTATGAGTACAGTGTACCCATCTTCTGATGGCTACTTCCAGCAGGATAATGTACCATGTCACAAAGCTCAAATCATTTCAAACTGGATTCTTGAACATGACAATGAGTTCATTGTACTCCAATGGCCTCCACAATCACCAGATCTCAATCCAATAGAGCACCTTTGGGATTTGCTGAAATGGGAGATTCACATCATGGATATGCAGCCGAAAAAATCTGCAGCACCTACATGATGCTATCATGTCAATATGGACCAAAATCTCTGATGAATGTTTCCAATGCCTTGTTGAATATATGCCACAAAGAATTAAGTCAGTTCTGAAGGCCAAAAGTTGGTCCAACCCAGTACTAGCAAGGTGTACCTAATAAAGTGGCCAGTGAGTGTAAATCAGGATTTACCCTGCAGTAAACATTAGAATTTTAGCATCTGAGACCCAGCTTTAGAAACATTGTGTCATTGTCAGGGTTCAGGCTTGGAGACCAGTAGCTATAGCAGTAGAGCAGTTCACACCATCCAGCAGGATAAGTACACAAGCCAGTTTCCCTAGCAGATGGCAAAGTACTAACTGGTCTTCACCAGAGCTCCTGATGGTGAAAATAAATTTTACAAGCTAGTGCCGGGTTGTAGTTCTCAGGATCGTCCCACCAGGAGCTGAACAAGTCAGGGCCAAGCAGAAGTGGAGTCAATAAACAAGCCAAAGGTGGGTAACAAGTAGTTGCGGGTTAGAATCAAGAAAAAGTGTAGTTGAGGAACAAGCCCAAGATGAGTAACAAATGGTAGCAAATATAAGGACAGCATGGAGCATGATATCAGCCTGAGAAAGCACAATAATCTGGCAAACAGGAAGTGCAGAGACATGGCTTAAATTTAAAGCTCATGAGAGAAGCAAAGAGTTTACAGTTCACCAGAAACAAGATACAATGCAAGATTGTACAAGGGCACTATCCAGCATCTCAGGAAGCATAGTGAGGAGAGCTACAGCCAGAGGCCCCAGGTTCAGATCAAGACCCTAACACATTGTGCTGCACTTTTACATTGCTGGCTCATTGGAATAGGCTGTAAACCTTAAAACACAAAGCAGGATTTACCCTGCAGCAACATTAGGAATTTGGCATCTGAGGTCCAGCTGTGAAATCATTGTGTGGCAGAGCATTGTAAAAAGCTTCAAACTTTAAGATACTAAGCAGGATTTACCTTACAAAACAGTAGGGCAACATTTAGCCAAAGATGTTGTATAAGCTTTAGGACACTTGAAGGAGACTGGTGATTCTGAGGAATTGGGACTTAGAGGATGAGGGTACAGGTGACTACTGTCACAAATGTACAACGCATAGAGCAGCACCACACGCCCGTATGGTGTGCCCTGTTCTTCAATCCCCTCAGTTGCCAACAGTACGATGATGGATTTATAGCATACCATTCCATGCTAGTTGGATCATGTGCCAGATAACTGACTGCTCTACAACTGGGAGGAAGAAAAAGAATAAGGGTTTGTAAGCCACTCAACTAACTACTCTGCATGCTGTGGGTGTAAAGCACATCTACTCTGAGATAGAAATGGCAGACGTGCCCTGCCTTTGGAAGATGTGTCCCAACCACCACATTGTCTTGCAGAACCTGCTTGCCCACTACTACTACCAATGCATGCATAACTTGTGACTTTCACTCACTAAACTACTCCAACACACGCTGACAGATGGCTTTTATAGTGATGGGGCTGACACATAACAAAACCTAATTTATTGGCCATTCTATGTGAGTAACCAAGGCTCAAAGACCAAGCAGAACCTTATTGCAAAACATTTTTTTTTTTGCCCATGAATTTCTGCATTAATTCATGTGTCCATGAACACACAGGGTTAGCCTCAAACTCATGGTAGCTCAGAACCTAAACCTTATCCCTAATCTTCAAACATTAGAATTGAATGCTGTCTTAAAATTAACTTATTACTGTAATACAAATAAAGAAAGCATGTATCATATTGTTTGTGAAAATTAATACAGTGGAGAAGTCTAAAAGGTAATCATTCCTACTTTCCTACAAGTACCAGGGCACTATTTTTGTTAAAACTTATATCTCGGGAACAAATCTCATGTAAAACCAATTATATTTTGACAGATGAAAGTTTGATTAAATTTGTATTCCTCTCCACAGTCTTGTACATTAAATCATATTCTTAACTTTCATATGAAAGAATGACTACTTTTGAAGGTCATGATTTAGCGTCTTATTATAACTGCTGAGTGTTAGATGCTTATGAAACATCCATCTTGTACATTGTGTTTTGAAGATTTGATAGTATTACTTTGTCAAGGCAGAGACTGGCTAACTTAATGAAACTATAACTACAAAAAATCCTGGATATAAAATATAAAAATATAAATACGGGTATGTAATAACCAAAACGATACAAAAAAATGTACAGAATTCATTTAAATAGAAAGCTACCTATTAGAAATGAAACGACTGTCATCTGATCTTGGTATCTTTAGTGCAATGATTGAACCATTGGTGTAAATATTCAGACATTTTCATCAGAAAACCTCAGCTTCTTGATCTCAGATGGAGGGGAAAAGCCTAAACCTGTTACACTCAACTCTCTTTGGATTCATCGTCAGGTCTTCTTTCTGGGGCTTGGCTGTGAATAATTCTAGGTTTCATCTGGAGTGCTGGTGCTGTAGCTGATCAGGAAACAACTTTACTAAATGGTACTTCCATAAAAAGCCAAGTAGTGCATGGCTCAGTGTTTGGACAATGTGTCATTAAAGCGGGAGTCCACCGGGACTCCGCGTTTTTTTTTTTTTTTTAAAGTCAGCAGCTACAAATACTGCAGCTGCTGACTTTTAAAATAGTGACACTTACCTGTCCAGCGCACCCGCGACACTCGAGTGTTGCCGCCGCCATCTTGGGTATGGGAATCAGGAAATGGAGCCTTTCGGCTTCATTTCCCGGTTCCCTACTGCGCATGCGCGAGCCACGCTGCGCAATGAGGACGGTCCCTGCTGTCTCTGGGATCCGTGTGTTTCCCAGCAGGCAGCGGGGCACTTGCGGAAGGGGGCGGGCACTTGCGGAAAGGGGCGTAATGTACGCCCCTTTCCGCAGAGAGCTAGCCCGGAAGTGGGTGCAGTTACCTGGATTATCCAGGTAACTGCACCCCCCTCCCCCCTGAAAGGTGCCAATTGTGGCGCCGGAGGGGGGGATGAATCCGATGAGCGGAAGGTCCATTTTAGGGTGGACCTCCGCTTTAAGCTGAGTTTCCCATGCTACCAGTTTCTTCCCTGTTACCTGTGTTCTTGGATTTTCCATGCTTCCTGTGTCTCATGCTCCTCCAGGACCATCCTCTGTGCCTCCTGTGTCTCAGTCCTCTCTAGTGCAGCTGTACCTCCGGCTTTTATCTCTAGATATCTGTTTCCACAAGTTCCTCAGAAGTACCTCTGACCTCGGTGTGATCCAGTGTCTCCATGGCTCCAAGTGCACCCCAGGTGAATCGAGCGGAGGACAGCTCGCTCACACAGCGTGGAGGACATCGCTGGATCCAGGGGACAAAGTAAGTAAGCCTCACTGTGTCCTGCCCTGGATCCAGCGAAGCGATCCCGAGTCTGGCTCGGGGTTTCCGCTCCTATCAGTAAATTCCTAACCCGAGCCAGAATCGGGATTACAGCTAGAGGGGTTAATTATTAACAGCACACCAAACACAGGAGCAAATACACATGAAAAAACAGGTGACAAACGCAGTAAAAAACGTGCAACTCGCACCATGCCAAAATGTCCAGTAAACTACTTTCACAGGGAAATGATCTTCAGGAAGTGAATGCTGAGAGATAATCTACAGGAAGTGACGGAATCCGAAAAACATAAAAAAAATAAAAATAAACTGACAAGATTTTAAACCTCTCGTGGATAAGGTAAGAGAGAGAATAGCTGGGCCAGAAATTATAATTTATTATGAACAGTGAAATTCTGCCCAAAAAAAGTGAACTTATCCTTTATTAACATTTATTGAACATTTCCAAACTGACCATTCTTTTAAGAAAGTTTAACCCATTTTAAAGCCCAACTTCAGGCTTTGTTTTCCCTGCTCTTTAATCTGTAATTTTGCCCTGTCCATTTCCAAAGCTTCATTATTGGCCCATAAATATGATGGACAACTTTACTGGCAAAGGATGAGGATTTGGAGAATGGGAAGCCAGTGAATAAAAGGTATATCAGAGATGTATTGGAACTATCACCCCAAAGGAGCTGCCGGAACTTTAACAGATTTCAATACCTTCAATCCTCTTTTTGCAATTTTATTGGCTCTATTGTTTTGGAAAGAGAAGGTTAGGTAAAGCTTTTTTCGCACAGAACACGTCTTTGAGGATTAAAACAGGCAGCTATCATCCAGTTTTTTTTTAGGTTTCTGTCATATACCAACTTCTTTAGGCCCAAATTGGCTTCCATTATTCTATTTTTAAGCATCTACCACAAGGCAGACTAAATTCTATAGGCCCAGATTAGCAGCTAGCCTGCTTAGGTCTCTGCCACAGGCCAATTTAGATTATCTAGGCCTCTGCCACATGCTAGCTTTGATTAATTAAGCCAAAATAGACAGCTAAGAGGACAAACCCCTTCCTTTTTCTGGTTTACTCCCCCAGGCATTGGCATGGGAGGCAAGGGATCTCTCAAAACTACATTCTCTCCAAGTGTAGGTCTGGGAGTGGAGGACCTTTCTAGAAGGTCACTTCACATTTTTATCCTCTTCTTCAGCCCACATCACAGGAATATACGTGATTGGCCAAGGAATAATTAATATTCATATCCCAATATGTTGTAACTTTTCACTCTAACTACTGGAGAACACTCTACAGCAGCAGGCAGAAGCAATGAGTGCCTCATGGTTGCAGCACAGATGCATGCAGTGTACTCATGGTTTTAATGCGGGTTAGCTGTGCTTTCCCATAGGCTTCTATTATCTCTCGTGGCTTTGGTGTGCTTTCAGAAAATGCACCAATACCGTGAGACATAATAGAGGTCTAAGGGAAAATGTAGCTAGCCCACATGAAAACTGTGGGCACAATGCACTGTAGCCAAAGCTCAGTAGATCAGTGTAAAGCTGTCCTTAAAGTGGTTGTAAACCCTTACAAACCACTTTGACCTACAGGTAAGCCTAGATTAAGGCTTACCTGTAGGTCCAAGCAATATCTCCTAAACCTATATGGTTTAGGAGATATTTGCCTGAAAACGGGCACCGCTGTCTACGGCGCATGCACCGTAGACAGCGGCGCGCAGGCGCACTGAACGCGGCAGTTCCAAGAATGGAGCTGCCGCATTTGTCGACTCCCGTGCGCATGCGCGGGAGTGACGTCATCGCGGCTTCGCCGAATGACAGCGGCGGAGCTGCGAGACGCCACCAGCAAGATGAATGCGGCGGACTACAGGGGACAGCGGCGACTTCGCTGGCTCCTGTGTCAGGTAAGTGACACATAATGGGCTACTATGCGATGCATAGTAGTCCATTATGCTTTACCTTTGCAGGGAAAAAAAGAGGAAGTAAACTCATCAGGGTTTACTTCCTCTTTAAATGAGACCTTTTGATACTGCCTGAAGAAGCATAGTGCTACTTATTTTATATCTGTGATATTACAGCTGCATCATTTGTCAAAAAATTACCATTCCCACAACTGTTGAAAAAAATAAAGATAAAATAGGTAGTTAAGGGCTTGTTCAAAATTAATGTTAGTGTTAGGTAGTGTCAATGTATTTTAGGTAGAAACAAAATAGTATTTAGTGTCAGTGCAACAAATAATGCACACTTACGTGATATCCTCATGTGTACTGGGGTAAGAAATTTTATTTAATTGTTTATTTTGTTTTTTATTTATTTTTTTAGTTGTGGGTAATAGTATAAAGATACACAAGCACATTTTAAAATAATTATTATTATATAGGATTTATATAGCGCCGACAATTTACGCAGCGATTTACAACTTAAAGTTATTATTTTTGTACTATTCAGGATTAGTTTTGCTTAATAATAAAAAGTAAAAACACAATGCCTTGAGATTTTAATGTTTAAAAGATGCTGTGACAGAAAAAAGGTTGAGAAATGCTAAATTAGTGCATAGTCTGTTGACAAACTGGACTTTCATATCTTGGCTGCCAAACAAATAAAGCCTGTTAACAAAATTAATATAATACAAGTGCAAAGATCCAAGAGAGAGCACTACTGCATTGTCAATACAAAAGTGAACATAATATTAACTAAATGATCCAATGCCAAATAAACAAATATCAATGGCATGGTGAATTAAACCATATATCAATTATAGAAATCAATAAAAAAAAAATTCAAACCAATATCATTTCCCTTTAAGGTGCACATTTTGGTGATACCGTTCATGTTAAAGTTGTTGTAAAGGTTCACTTTTGTAAACTAAAATATTAACATGTTTTACTAACCTAGTAACCTGCTGTGTGCAAGGATATTGCACCTCCTTTTCTGGGGTTTCCTACTCTCCACTTTGCCTTTTCTCCATGTGTGCCCCAAAGGAAGCCACTTTCTGTAGTAGCACACATGTGGGTATGAGGCCGAGCCTGGCTGTGTGTGTCCATGCCCTCCTCATAGGATTTTACTGACAGCAGTAGGAGCCAATGGCTCCCTCTGCTCTCCGCCAAACCTGGGAGAGGAGAGAGGGGACAGAAGACCTGCAGTTGGGTACAGCACTGAATTGATGTAGGTGAGTATTTAGGGAGGGGGGAAAAGCTGCTGGAAGGTTTCTTAACTTAAAGTGGAAGTAAACCCATTGATTTAAACAGTTTCAAAAAACGGCATGCCGGGAATGCTAACTGCACATTGGCTGTGCTCTCAACCAAACTGTCAAACCACCCAATGGCTGGTGTCATAACGGATCACATTTCCAGCACCGTGGCAGCTGAAGATTAAACAGAGGCAAAGATGGCAGCTTCCGTGGATGAAAACGATAGGGGGGTTTACTTCCACTTTAATGCATAGAATACATCAAGGTAAAAAAAAAACTTTTGACTTTAGAACCGATTTAATGAAAAAAAAAAAACATTCAATAAATCTCTGAAATACATGTACGTTTCCAATGTTTTATAAAACTGCAAGCAACAAAAATACAATGTACGCCTCACTTCATGTTTGAGCTGCTAACATAGTGCCTTTGCTGGTATGAAATTCAAACCAATATTATTAACCCTGCTTGCTGGACTCCAGATCTCTTCCTATTCCCTACTTTTCTCTATCTCACTCCACATACTGTACATAAATTGATTTATTTCTCAGCAAAACAGTGCAACTGCCTCGAATTCCCGGAGCTAGTCCACACACTGTATGTAGAGAAAGAGCTTTTGAGAGCTGTAGTTCTGGAGGTGTGCTTATTGCAGTTGGTACTGAGTTCCCTGATAGGGATGGTCGAACTGTTCGCCCGGCGGTCGGTTCGCAGGAATTTTGCCTGTTCGTGATTCGCCCGATCGGCGGACTATTGTCGCTGTTCGCCCGGCGGACTTATGTGTTTACAGTGTGAAAGAACTTTGACCCATGATGACACATCCATCATGGGGTACAGGACAGCCAACTGAGACATTTCAGTCCATGGACAATTGGACATTCCCCCTTACTTATAAATATACCCGATCCGGCGGCCATTTTACATTCTTTCTTCTGTCACTATAGGGAGAGGTTGCTGTGTGGAGCAGGGAGAGACTGCAGTGACACAAATCGCTAGCTATTAGGTCCACAAAAGTCCTTTTAAGGACTGGTATGGTATAGGAGTAGGACAGTATATAGGGTTGAGTGAACTGCTGTGCTTGTAAATTCAGCAGCCTGTCTTTAGCAGGGAGGGACAGGATGCTGTGTGTAGCAGGGAGGGGCAGTCAGTTTAATCATTAGCTGTTACTATTAGGTCCACAAAGGTCCTTTTAAGGACTGGAATGGTATAGGAGTAGGACAGTATATAGGGTTGTACACGTATACTATTCTTTCTTCCAAATATAGAAAGAATATTATACTTGACTGCTGCCCTATTCTGCAGCAGTCCTTTATCAGTATAGGGACTGAGGTACAGTCTGCTAATCACTAGCTACTAGTTCCACAAAGGTCCTTAAGGACTGGTATAGGTCCACAATATATAGGGTTGTGGTGCACTACTGCTGACTGCTGCCCTATTCTGCAGCAGTCCTTTATCAGTGTAGGGACTGAGGTACAGTCTGCTAATCACCAGCTACTAGTTCCACAAAGGTCCTTTTAAGGACTGGTATGGTATAGAGTAGTACAGTATATAGGGTTGAGTGAGGTACAGTCTGCTAATCCCTAGCTACTAGTTCCACAAAGGTCCTTAAGGACTGGTATAGGTCCACAATATATAGGGTTGTGGGGCACTTCTGCAAATTGCTGCCCTATTCTGCAGCAGTCCTTTATCAGTATAGGGACTGAGGTACAGTCTGCTAATCACTAGCTACTAGTTCCACAAAGGTCCTTAAGGACTGGTATAGGTCCACAATATATAGGGTTGTGGTGCACTACCGCTGACTGCTGCCCTATTCTGCAGCAGTCCTTTATCAGTGTAGGGACGGTATTACAGTCTGCTAATCACTAGCTACTAGTTCCACAGAGGTCCTTTTAAGGACTGGTATGGTATAGAGTAGTACAGTATATAGGGTTGAGTGAGGTACAGTCTGCTAATCCTTAGCTACTAGTTCCACAAAGGTCCTTAAGGACTGGTATAGGTCCACAATATATAGGGTTGTGGTGCACTACTGCTGACTGCTGCCCTATTCTGCAGCAGTCCTTTATCAGTGTAGGGACTGAGGTACACTCTGATAATCCCTAGCTACTAGTTCCACAAAGGTCCTTAAGGACTGGTATAGGTGTACTATTTGGTGTGCAGTATATAGTTGTGTAATACACGTATAAAATACTTGCACATATAGAAAGCATAGTATAGTGCATTTCCACTGTGCGGCATTGCGACTTCTGAGCGGTTCTGCAGCGATACTACAAAGAGTGACAAACGCAATCAAATAAAAAAAGTATTGTAACTGGTGTGATAGACCAGTGGCCCCCAAAAACAACAGATTGAAGCGGGGTGTTATATACCTTCTTCCACATACATACTGCACTTCTCTTGAGACTTTTGTCACAGGGTCATTTAAAAAATGACAGGCAGAGGAAGAGGCAGGCCCTTCCGCAGGGGTGGTAGGGGTAGGGCAGGAGCAACAGGCTTGAGCCAAAGTGGGAAATTGCAGAAGGTGCGTGCGATTACGTCAAAGGAAGCACCAGACTTGGTTGAGTGGCTCACTCAGCCTTACTCTTCTGCAGGGGAGGGCTGGGCTGGGGGGCAGGGATGCAATTGCCCCCTGGGCTGCTCTGATATGCTGTGGAAAAGGCTGCTGTGCCATAAGCTCAAGAGCACACATGCGCAGATCTTGAGCTGGCCGAGTCCAGTACTGTGATCCAGCGATGTCTTCATTTCAGGGCTGACAGTCTGTGTTACACAGCACAGCCCCGCCCAGCCCCTCCCTCCTCCACACCATTGGCTGGCAGAGGCAGGACCTGCTTCTTTCTCCGGGGCAGCCCGTGTGCTGTCTGTGAGGAGGATGTGTGGGCGGGAAAGTTCAATCTGAGCAGTCGGCTGGAATCCAGTGAGGCTCCTGGGAGGCTGAGACCATCCAAGTAAGTGAACTCCTCCTCCCTCCCCCACTCTGCAGCCAAAGAGTTTTTTTTTTTTCTAGCAGCCTGAGCAGTACCTTCTAGATGGTATGATGTGGGCTCACACTGGAATGCTGCGGTTTGGCTGCAGTGCTGGTGTCCTGGCAGTCTTCCTGCATGTTGTCCCTGGTCCCATAGAGGTTGCACATTTTTACTACATGTTCTGAAAGTGCACAAAACGTCCTGCATGCTGCATCTTTGGTGCAATTCCAGAAAATGCAGCAAAAATGTGCAACCTAAAAGAAGTCTGGGGGACTGTGAAAGCCGCCAGTACACTCGCACTGCAGCACACTAAAGGCTTGTATTCACTTGCAGCAGCCACTCCTCTAAAAAGTGATCCATGCTCAGGTCACTTTTCAGAGGCATTTGACAGGCAGTGAGGAGTTGATATTAAATTTCATCCCTGCCCGTTTTAACCCTCTAAATGCCAATCCCTGCAGGTAATTATACGGTTCACTTTGAACTCTACCTCATTTCCATTACTCTCTGTATGTATTAGATGTGCTCTCACCTTATTGTTTGCACATCTAATATCCAAGGGTACTTTCACACTGGGGCGGTGTGGGCAGTAGTGGTAAAGCATTGCTGGTTTTAGCAGCGCTAGCGGGGCACTTTTAAAACCCACCAGCAGCTCAAGAAAGAGTTAAAACCGCCTGTGTTGCTCATTTCAGTGGGCAGGGCACCTCTCCCAAACTGCCCCAATAATGCTGCTTGCAGGACTTTTCAGAATGTCCTACAAGCGCACCGCCCCATTGTGAGGGCACTCGGGGCTTTCACACTGGGGTGGCATGAGAGGCAGTTTACAGGCGCTATTTTTAGCACTAAAACGCCTGTAATGCGCCTTCAGTGTGAAAGGACCCTAAAAAGAGTTCTGGAAATAAGGTGGAGTTCAAAGTGAATTTCTACACCTAAGTGGAGCGCTCCTTTCAGAAGATTTGAGGATATTGTTAAACAGAGACTGGTGGATAGGGATGAGCCGAACACCCCCCGGTTCGGTTCGCACCAGAACTTGCGAACGACCCCCGCGTTCGGTACGAACGTTAGAACCCCATTGAAGTCTATGGGACTCGAACGTTCGAATTGGAAAGTGCTCATTTTAACGGCTAATATGCAAGATAGTGTCCTAAAAAGGGTTTGGCGACCTGCCTCCTGCCTCAGGGGACATGAGTCACTGCAAAAAAAAGTTTTAAAAACTACCGTTTTGGCGGGAGCACTGATTTTAATGACGATTAAAGTGAAAAAAAAAAAGTGAAATATTCCTTTAAATATGGTGCCTGCGGGGTGTCTGTAGTATGCCTGTGAAGTGCCACGTGTTTCCCGTGTTTAGAATAGTCCCTGCACAAAATGACATTAAACGGAAATAACACCATTTAAAACTGCTTGCGGTTTTAATGTTATATCTGGTTCCTGCAATATGGTTGAAAATCATTGAGAAACATGGCATGGGTAGCCCTCCCTGCCCATTACCAGCCTATTTGGGTCTTGTACGCATATTAAGGGGAACCCCGTACCCATATTAAAAAAAGGAAATGCGTGTGGCCCCCAGGCCCTATATACTCAGAACAGCAGTATACAGGCGGTGCAAACAAGACAGGGACTGTGTAGGTTTGTTGTGTTAAGTTGAATCTGTTTGTCATTTTCAACCGGTACATTTTTAAAGTGTAGCTCCAGTCAAAAAAACTATCTTTAAGCTTTTTGGAAAACATAGGGAAGGGTTATCACCCCTGTATAATTTGTTTTGTCGTCCATCTTTTTTCATCTCACTTGCTGCTGTCTCCTTGCGTTTGCAAGTAGGAGATGTTTGTAAGTTGGATGTTTGAAAGTAGGGGCCTGCCCTATATTATAGCGGTATGTACTGGGTACAGAGCACGCAGACAGCACGCACTCCTAACACTACTGACTGCAAGCTCTATTATTAACCACTTGTTAGCCCAATGTTTGCATAAAGTGAAAGATGAAGTTATGCTGAGTAAATAGATATCAAACATGTCACTCTTCAAAATTGCACATGCCCGTGGAATGGCGCCAAACGTCGCTACTTAAAAAATCCCCATAGGCGACGCTTTAAATATTTTTTTACTGGTTACATGTTTTGAGTTGCAGAGGAGGTCTAGGACTAGAATTATTGCTCTCGCTCTAACATTCTCGGCGATACCTCACATGTGTGGCACATGCGAGCACATGGGGACATGGGCGCTTTAATTTTTATTTTATTTTTTTATTGTTCATTTTACTTTATTTATTTTAGTTTGACATTTTTTTTCCCAAAAATATATTTTTGATCACTTTTATTCCTATTACAAGAAATGTAAACATCCCTTGTAATAGGATAATAGGAATATGGGGTGACAGGTCCTCTTTACAGTGAAATCTGGGGGGTCAATATGACCCCACATCTCACCTCTAGGCTGGGAAGCCTGAAATAAAAAATAAAAAAAAGATTCTGGCTTTGATCGTACTGGCGAGTTGGTAGAAGCACCGGAGGGCGGTGAGGGGTGGGGGGCGTCTATGGCTGGGTATTTCAGGGTATCACCGAGTATGGCTGGGTATCTCTGAGTATGGCTGGGTATGGCAATTTATGGCAGGGTATTACAGAGTATTGGCGGGGTATTGGCGGGGTACTACAGAGTAATAGCAGGGTACTGCACTGCAGAGTAATGGCAGGGTACTGCACTGCAGAGTAATGGCGGGGTACTGCACTGCAGAGTAATGGCGGGGTAGTGCACTGCAGAGTAATGGCGGGGTACTGCAGAGTAATGGCGGGGTACTGCACTGCAGAGTAATGGCAGGGTACTGCACTGCAGAGTAATGGCGGGGTACTGCACTGCAGAGTAATGGCGGGGTACTACAGAGTAATGGCAGGGTACTGCACTGCAGAGTAATGGCAGGGTACTGCACTGCAGAGTAATGGCGGGGTACTGCACTGCAGAGTAATGGCGGGGTACTGCAGAGTAATGGCGGGGTACTGCAGAGTAATGGCAGGGTACTGCAGAGTATGCACTGGTATTGCAGAGTATTGGCAGGGAATTGAGGGGTTAAATTCGGTGAGCAGCGATGTGGGCACTGCAGATGCAGCCCACATCGCTGCTGACACCGATCTCTTTCCCCTCCGCTGTACCGATCGGTACAGAAAGGGGAGGTAGGAACAGGCGTCATAACATGACGCCGGTTTGTTTCCAAGTGATCACTCCGTCATTTGACGGAGCAATCACGTGGTAAACGGCCGCTATGAGCGGCCGTTTACCGTGATGCGCCGGGTCCTATGGACCCGGCGGTCACGGATGCTCTCGAGTGCGCACACCTCGGGGCACGCGAGAGCAGAATTCTGGGAGGCCGTTAATTAACGGCCTCTCTGAGTTAAACAACCGCCCTGAAGCCGTTAATCGGCAATGGGCAGTTGTTAAGTGGTTAAAGCTAGATCACTAGCTATATAGGTGAGGTGAATATAGTGGTGTATACTGCAGTCAGGGCACAGACAACAACCACTACACAGCAGCAAGATAGGAAATCAGCCAAAAACGATTGGTGTGTACTGTGTTGAAGGTACACAGAACACCCACTGCTTCAGATGCAAAGTAACACACTACAGGAGGCCGCCTTAAAGGCGGCCTTATATAGTGTGGGGCGTGCACTACACAGCCTGAGCTATGATTGGCCACAGGCAGGATGCCTGTGGCCAATCATGGCTCTCCTCGCTGCCGGCGCTGCGATTGGCCAAGCATGCGGGGTCACAGTGCATGCTTGGCCAATCATCGGGCAGCAATGCACTGCGCCAACGCAGTGCATTGTGGTCCGCGCGCGCGTCACTCGAATTTTGATGCGAACGGCCAAAACGTTCGGAATTCGCCGAACGGCCAATGTTCGAGTCGAACGTACGTTCGACTCGAACACGAAGCTCATCCCTACTGGTGGACTTAGGCCACCATAGACAGATTGAAATTCTGCCTGTTCAGCAGAAATTTCAATCAATCTATGTGCAGACTGGCTGCACAGAATTCAATCTATCAACTGACAATACAACCAGTTTGTCTTTATTTCTTTTTTTTGTGATCACTGATGGCTGCTAAGCTGCCGGCAGCGATCACTGTATTCTGATGGCTTGAAAACTTTCACCTCAGAGCACACACCCACACACGGCTCTTATGGATGCTTAGTAAATCAAGTGCCAGGCTTCACTAGCATTACACCTGTGTGACTACGACCAAGTCTGGGCACAAGCTAGCACAGGCTCCTGGAAACATGGGAAGGGTGGCCAGTAAGAGGAGAGATGGGAAATGACATTACTTGCCTCATATTCTTGCCACTCCTAAACCTGCTCCACTGCAGCACCAGGCCCACAATGCCCTTAATATGGCTGGTGCCCCAGGGTGTGCACCTGCATGTGCTTTTCTCACTTGACACAGGAGGAGCCTGCACCCTGGTGAATATGGTGGTCATGCCAGGGAGAAAGCAGGACTTGCATGTTTAGCCTGCTGAACTCGCTGTGACTCTCGGCTACTCTGCTGGCTTGGCTTGCCCAGTGGTGTGGTGCTCACTCACCAGAGAAGCTCCAGACTCCACAGGTAGCACTTAGTGTGGTGGCAGTGACAGAACAGTCTTTAGTCTTCACCTTCCTGCAGTCTTATTGGTCTTTGTACTGGGTGTGGGGAAGGGGCAAGCTCTTTTTCTCAGTCTCTCTGGGGCAATCATGCAGTCTCTCTCTGGGAGACTGCTCCAAAATGATTGCCCCCACAGGGAGTGACTGCTCCACACTGCCTGCACAGAGAGTGACCGCTTCACACTGCCTGCACAGAGAGAGTGACTGCTTCACACTGCCTGCACAGAGAGAGTGACCGCTTCACACTGAATGCACAGAAAGTGACCACTTCACGCTGCCTGCACAGAGAGTGACTGCTTCACACTGCCTGCACAGAGAGTGACCGATTCACACTGCCTGCACAGAGAGTGACCGATTCACACTGCCCGCACAGACACTGCCCACACAGAGAGTGACTGCTTCACACTGCCCACACAAAGAGTGACTGCTTCACACTGCCTGCACAGAGAGAGTGACCACTTGACACTGCCTGCACAGAAAGTGACCGCTTTGCACTGCCCGCACAGAGAGTGACTGCTTCACACTGCCTGCACAGAGAGTGACCGCTTCACACTGCCTGCACAGAGAGAGTAACTGCTTCACACTGCCCACACAGAGAGTGACCGCTTCACACTGCCCGCACAGAGAGTGACCGCTTCACACTGCCCGCACAGAGAGTGACCGCTTCACACTGCCTGCACAGAGAGTGACCGCTTCACACTGCCTGCACAGAGAGTGACTGCTTCACACTGCCTACACAGAGAGTGACTGCTTCACACTGCCTGCACAGAGAGCGACTGCTTCACACTGCTTGCACACAGAGAGTGACTGCTTCACACTGCCTGCACACAGAGAGTGACTGCTTCACACTGCCTGCACAGAGAGAGTGACTGCTTTACACTGCCTACACAGAAAGTGACCGCTTTACACTGCCCGCATAGAGTGACTGCTTCATACTGCCTGCACACAGAAAGTGACTGCTTCATACTGCCTACAAAGAGAGTGACCGCTTCACACTGCCCACACAGAAAGTGACCGCTTCACACTGCCCACACAGAATGAGACCGCTTCACACTGCCTGCACAGAGAGTGACCGCTTCACACTGCCTGCACAGAGAGAGTGACCGCTTCACACTGCCTGCACAGAGAGAGTGACCGCTTCACACTGCCTGCACAGAGAGAGTGACCGCTTCACACTGCCTGCACAGGGAGTGACCACTTCACACTGCCTGCACAGAGAGTGACCGGCAGTGTCAAGCAGTCTCTCTCTCTCTGGGGCAATGTGGAGCAGTCTCCCTCCCTCTCTGTACGGGAAATGTGGTGTAGATGGATGGTCAGCTGATTCTGGGGTTCAATGGGCCACTTGACTGGACTTGCCCTCCAGGCCTAAGGCTGCCAGCCCTCCCCTGCTCTTCTGCACCCTCCTCATCCTCTCGATCTGCACCCTCTTCTTCACTCTCTCCTATGTGCACCCCCAAAGACACTACCACCAACACCACCACCACCGCATACCTTCCGCTTGAGTCACAGGAATTATTTTCCGATCCATATTAAGACATTTCTGATGCGCAGCCACTCTTGGCATTGGATCAGGAAGAGGAGGTAGCAACAACCGCCACTCAGCAGTCTGACGACAGTACCCAGATCAGCCCAAGGAGGAGGATGATCCCCGGTGTTGCTGCCTACACCGAGATCTCTAATTATAGTGGTGGGGAAGGTGACGTCGATGATGACGTGTCTAGTGAGGTCACGTGGGTGCCCACAAGAGAGGAAGAGAAGGGGAGTTCAGAGGGAGATATGGACAGGAGGGACAAAGCAGACTGCTAATGTATCAGGAGAGAGGCATCGACCATGTACGGTCACATCTGGCGCTCCCAGGGCGCCGGCACATGGCTCCGCAGTGTAGGCTTTTTTTAACGTGTCCGCTGCTGACAATAGTGTTGCCATCTGCAATCTTTGCAGTCAACCCATAAGTCGCGGTAAGCCCAACACTCACCTAGGGACGACCGCCTTAAGAAGGCACATGAGCTGCCATCACCGAGCCCAGTGGGAGCAACGGAACACACAAAGCCACACTCCAGGCTCTCACCGTCCAGCCTCGTCTTCTACTTCTCCTTCTCCTCTCTCCTCACAATTGTCCTCCACTCCACCTTCCATCACGCCAAGCTCATGTTTTTCTGCAAAAAGGCAGGCTTCCGTGGGCCAAATGTTCGAGCGTAAAAAAATTATGACGCCGGATAACCCTCTTGCCCAACGGTTGACGGCTGACTTTTCAGAACTGATAGCCCGCCAACTACTGCCATATAAACTGGTGGACTCGGAGGCCTTTCGAAAATTTGTGGCCATTGGAACACCACAATGGAAGGTCCCAGGAAGGAAGTATTTCTCACAGAAGGGCATCCCAGAGCTATATGGCCATGTTCAGCGGCAAGTGAATGTATCTCTGGCACACAGTGTTGGTGCCAAGATACATCTGACCACAGACACGTGGTCTAGCAAACATGGGCAGGGAAGGTATATCACTTTTACTGCCCACTGGGTGAACCTTCTGACGGCCGTCAAGCATGTAACCCGTGGCACCCGTGTAGATTTGGTTTTACCGCCACGGATTGCATGCAGGCCTGGCTCTTCTTCTCCTCCTCCTCCTACTCCATCCTCCTCCCTCTCCTCCTCGGCTGACTCCTCCTTTTCCGCTGCTAGCGTCCCTTCCGCTGCGCCGCCCAAGCTCCCTAGAACCTATTCGACATGCCAGGTGAGATGTTGCCATGCTGTGCTGCGTCTGTTGTGCCTGGAAGCCAAGAGCCACACTGGCCCGGCACTCCTTTCAGCTTTGCGTTCACAGGCAGATCAGTGGCTAACACCGCTCAATTTGACAGTTGGTAAAGTGCTGTGTGACAACGGTGCCAATCTGCTTAGCGCATTGAAACAGGGCAAAATTACGCATGTGCCATGCATGGCACACGTCTTAAACTTGGTCGTGCAGGGATTCGTTGTCAAATACCCTGGGGTCCAGGACATCTTGCGGCAGGCAAGGAAAATCTCGGCCCATTTCAGAAGATCTTACACGGCCATGGCTCGCCTTGCTGACATTCAGCGGCGACACAATCTGCCGGTCAGACGTCTTATTTGCGATTGCCCGGCGCGATGGAACTCAACCTTCTATATGCTTGATAGGCTGCTCCAGCAGAAACGTGCAGTTAACGTCTACCTGTATGAACTCTGCGGCAGAACAGGTTCTGGGGAGCTGGGTTTTTTTTCACCGCGCCAGTGGCTGCTCATGTGCGACGCATGCAGACTTCTGCGGCCATTTGAGGAGATCACCAAACTGGTCAGTCGCAGCCATGGCGCCATCAGTGACATGGTACCTTATGCCTTCTTTATGGAGTGTGCATTGCGTCGTGTCATTGATCAAGCTGTGGAAGAGCAGGAGCGGGAAGATGAGGAAGTCGCAATGCTGGATGAATTCCCAGGGGGGGCTACTCTATCTGAGACAAGTCAACAACAGGAGTCTGAAGAGGAGTCAGAGGAGGATGGTGCCGGGGCGGATGAGGAAGAGCAAGAAGAGCAAGAAGAGCATGCTTTAAACCTTTCTGGGATCCCTGTTGTTGTGCGTGGATGGGGAGAGGAGAATGAAGAGGACCACATTATCCTGGATGATGAGCAGGAGCCAGGCCACCACACCGCTTCCAGTTTAGTGCAAATGGGGGCCTTCATGCTCCAGTGTTTTAACAGGACCCCCATATAAAAAGCATAACGGTCAAGGACCAGTACTGGGTGGCAACATACTTAGACCCCCGGTACAAACACAAAATGGCAGAAATGTTACCGCCGTCACAGAGGGCTGTCAGAATGGAGCACTTCCAGGCCTTGCTTTGAGAAATGCTGCATTCTGCTTTTGCGTGCGCTGGCAGAGGAGCAATTTCCACTCCCAGAGAAGGAGTTGCGGGTACCAATCCAACAGCGCCTGCAAGAAGAGGCCGGTTTGAAGATGTGTTGGTGACTTCTGATATGAGGTCATTCTTTCAGCCGACCCATCGACAGGTGTCATCCGGATCCAGCATCAGGGAACGCCTAGACCGACAGGTGTCCGACTACATCGGGTTAATGGCAGATGTGGACACTCTGAGGAGTGATGAACCCCTGGACTACAGGGTGGGCAGGCTTGACCTCTGGCCAGAGCTTGCCCAATTTGCAATCGAACTGTTGGCTTGCCCCTCGTCCAGTGTCCTGTCCGAAAGGACGTTCAGCGCAGCAGGGGGATCATGACCGATAAGCGTACTCGCCTAGCTCACGACAGTGTTAACTACCTCACATTTATAAAAATGAATGAGGCATGGATCTCGGAGGAATTCAACACATGTGACCAGTAGACCATGTATATCTCTATAAACAATTTTTTTAATCGAGCACACAGACCTTCTTTCTACATTTGGCTCACTTCCTTCTACAAAAAAAGCACACCGTACTATATGCCCGTACCCTCCTGTTTGAAGAGGTTGAGCGGTGTCATATTTTTGGGGCCCAGCAGCAAGTTGCTGGTATCAGTGCTGCTGTTAGTGCTCTCTATCACGGTGCACTCTATCATGGTGCTGGTGTCAGTGCTCTCTATCACGGTGCTGGTGTCAGGGCACTCTATCACGGTGCTGGTGTCAGTGCACTTTATCACGTGGGGGTGTCAGTGCACTCTATCACGGTGCTGGTGTCAGTGCTCTATATCACGGTGCTGGTGTCAGTGCTTTATATCACGGTGCTGATGTCAGTTCTCTCTATCATGGTGCTGGTGTCAGTGCACTCTATCATGGTGCTGATGTCAGTTCTCTCTATCACGGTGCTGGTGTCAGTGCACTCTATCACGGTGCAGGTGTCAGTGCTCTATATCACAGTGCTGGTGTCAGTGTTTTATGTCATGGTGCTGATGTCAGTGCTCTCTATCACGGTGCTGATGTCAGTGCTCTCTATCACGGTCCTGGTGTCAGATCACTCTATCATGGTGCTGGTGTCAGTGCTCTATATCATGGTGCTGGTGATCATCTCCTGCACCCTCTTCTTAGCCTACCCTGACCTTCCCTCTCCTCCATTGCCTTCATGCGCTTCTGAGCCCTGAATTGTCAGAATTTCACATATAAAAAAAGAATGCTTGTAGTTGTCGATCCCAGATTCACTTCATGTGTGCACAGCTAGTAATTATTTTGTGGCTGGAAATATGACCTGTAGGTTTGTAAAGTTCGCCTGCCATTGAAGTCAATGGGGCCCGGCGCGAACTTTGTGGTTCGTGAACTTTCGGCCGCGTTCGTGTTTTGCGTTCGCGAAACGTCCCGTCAGAAGTTCTTCCATCACTATTCCCTGCAGCTGCAAGAATTTTAGAAGCCTGATGTTGACATCACAAGCAGTAATAAAAGTTATATCTTGCTGTATAAAAAAGGAAAGGGGGGGAAAAAAACTGAGACATGATCTAGATGCAAGAGAGGTTTTAGAATAAATTTTGACCATGGCTATACAAATTCTTTAGAAAATAGATAATTTGGTATTCATAGAGTGCATTCATGTCTAACGATGTCTACACACGCGGGGACTGTTCGCTCAACTTTGTCCGTCAAACAGTTTCAGCGAACAGTCCGCTCAAAATTAGCATGGACGGACTTGCCCACACACGACGAACGAACAGTTTGCTGAAACCGTGCGCGATGACGTGAGCGGCACGTACGACGGGACGGAAAATACGACGTCCTATACACTGCATTACAACTTTCGGCGTGTAAATCCTTTCTGAGCATGCGCGGAACTTAGTTTGACGAACAAGCCTACACACGAGGGGACTGTTCGCTGAAACCAAGTTTCAGCGGACAGTTTTTCGGAATTTCCGAAAAACTTTGTTCAGCAGACTGTTCGCTGAAACTGTCCGCTGAAAGCCCACACACGGGCGGACTGTCCGCCGAAACACTGTTCAGCGGACAAAGTTGGGCGAACAGTCCCCGCGTGTGTACGCGGCCTAAGAATAACTGTTTAAAGACTGGGTATGTAAAATACCTTTCTCAGAAAAGACAGGAGAAATTACAATTGCTTTTCCGATTTGTAATTCTTCTTTGTTTTTGTTTGATCCTTATCAGTTAACAACTGCTTTTGACCTTTTGACCAATGTAATACGACATGGAGTGAAGAAGATGAAGACATGCATTCTAATAGATATAAAAATATTGTTAACTGTTTGCATATGATAAACTGTAGCAATAGAATGAAAACAACAAGAAATGTAGCAAAATATTAATTTAGTACGCAGAAAAATTCAGAAAAATAAATTAAAATGAAGGGTTTACAAAGTGCAATATGAGGTTCAAGTGGTTAGCACTTTTTGCTCTGCAGCGCTTGAGTCTTGGGTTCTATTCCCACCACTATATGAATGTAGTTTATACATTTATAGCTTGTTTGTCTGGTTGTCTGGCAAGTTTGTAGGTTACATGGCTTGCCCCCAAAATTGAGTTTACGTTATGTGAGTGTGTGTATGACTGTATAAAGACATTAAATAGTAAGCAACTATTAGGATCGGATGCTAATGTGAAGGACTAATGTGAATGTTCCTTCTAAAATCCTGCAGAAAATGCTTCAGTGACATTGAATAGTGTGAAAAAAAGGATTTCATAAAAATAAAAAGAGCAAACGAAGTCATATGTTCCCATAGCCTGTAATGTATTTTGAAAAAAAAAATCTTTTTTGTAGCAACAGTTTTTTATTTTTATTTTGTCATTCTTTTAATACCAAACCCGGTCCTAGCGGCCGCGAAAAGGTTAAAACCGCCGGCAATATGCCGCAACAGCGGCGTTTTGCCGGCGGTATTACAGCGCTGCCCCATTGATTTCAATGAGGAGCAGCGGTAGAGGAGCGGTAAACACACCGCTCCTTCACCGCTCCAAAGAAGCTGCTGGCAGGACTTTTTTCTGACGTCCTGCCAGCGCACCGCTGTACTGTGAAAGCCCTCGGGGCTTTCACACTACACACAATGGTGCAGCTTCTTTAGGGCGGCTTGCAGGCGCTATTTCTAACGCTATAGCACCGCCAAAACGCCCTGGTATGAAAAGGGGTGTTAAAGTTTGGCAGTTTTATATTTAAAACCAATTCAGCTTCACTTTAATTTTGCGTACCAATTTTAAACATCTGGGTAATTTAGATACCTTTGGGGTCTTACACAATGATGCTTCTTCTAGATTAGCTTTAGTGCTTTCCTTGCTGTTACACAGGAATCACTAAAATATAAATATGTTTAACAGATTAAATCTAAAAAGCAAATAACTTAGAAATTTTAAGTGTACGTATAACCAGAAACACTTTTTCGTTTTTTTTTTAGAGTTGGAAAAAATTAGAACTCCTATCAATTTTTTATTGCTGTCGGTGTCCCCGCTAGCTAGATTTTCTCTATTTGTCTTGGTGACCATTGTTATCAAGATAATGATAAAGTAATGGGAAATCCACAAATTTACAGTTGTCATCAGAGCATGAGTGGAGGAGAAATCTTTCACTTGGACACCTGATACTATGACAGCTGTTTAGAGGGAAATCCCTTCTATTACCTTTCACTAGGGATGAGCTTCGTGTTCGAGTCGAACAAACGTTCGACTCGAACATCGGCTGTTCGCCCGTTCGGCGAATTCCGAACGTTATTGGCCGTTCGCGCCAAATTCGTGTGGCGCTCACGGCCCACAATGCACTGCATCATCGCAGTGCATTGCTGGCTCATGATTGGCCAAGCATGCACTGTGACCCCGCATGCTTGGCCAATCACAGCGCCAGCAGCGAGGAGAGCCATGATTGGCCACAGGCAGGATGCCTGTGGCCAATCATAGCTCAGGCTGTGTAGTACACGCCCCACACTATATAAGGCCGCCAGCGCGGTGGCCTTGTGTAGTGTGTTGGCGTCTGAAGCAGTTAGTGGGTGTTCTGTGTACCTTCAACACAGTATACACCGATCGTTATCGGCCGATTTTCGATCTTGCTCTTCTGTAGTGGTTGTTGTCTGCGTGCCCTGACCGCAGTATACACCGCTATATTCACCTCACCTATATAGCTAGTGATCTATATTTTATAATAGAGCTTTCAGTCAGTAGTGTTAGGAGCTTGTGCGTGCTGTCTGCGTGCTCTGTACCCAGTACACACTGCTATATCCACCTACATAGCTCTTCTCTATTTGAGCCCACTTGCCATCTGCAGGAGTTATTGGAAGTTGTGTGTGCCTCCAGCACAGCACAGTATACATCGGTATATACCCCTTTATCTCTGGTGTTCTATAATAAAGGCATCTGCAGGAGTTAGTGGGTGTTTTGTGCCTCCAGCACAATATACACCTGTATCTACCCTTTATTGCTGTTCTCTAATAGAGCCAACTGCAGGCCTTAGTGGGTGTTGTGTGACTCCATTACAGTATACCCCTTTATCTCTGGTGTTCTATAATAAAGGCATCTGCAGGAGTTAGTGGGTGTTGTGTGCCTCCAGCAGAATATACACTACCCAACTGCTGTTTTACCCAACTCCCTTCAGGCCATTACCATGTCTGGAAGGCCAGCAAGGAGAGGCAGACAGGCGCGAGCCGATAAAAAAGGGCAAGCAGGTGTCTAGAGACAACAGTGCTGGTCGTGGACGCGGTGCATTGTCATCAGCACGTGGCCATGGGACACGCTTGTCCTTCTTTTCGGCAGCTGGACATGTTGAATCGCAACATGCCAACGACTTGGTAGAGTGGATGGCCAAGCCCTCTTCATCCTCCTCATCCTCTCTCACCCAGTCTCAGGGTACTAGCAAAGCAGCTGCCAACGCATCGTCTTCCCTCCTCTCAATGTCATCATCAGTGACTCCTTCCCTAGACCCACTACGTCCTCCTGAGGAGTCTCCTGAACTCTTTGAGCACAGTGTTGGGTACATGCTCCAGGAGGATGCCCAGTGTTTTGTAGTCTCTGATGATGACACTCAGCTAGAGGAAGGCAGTAGCGTGAATGCAGAGAGAGGGGATGCTCAAGAAGGACAACAATCTGGCAGTCATGTTCCACAAGCTGCAGCATATTGCCAGGTTTGCTACAGCGATGAAGAGGGAGGGAATGATCAGGGCACTGACTCCATGTGGGTCCCTGGTAGGAGAGAGGAGGAAGAGGAGGAGGAGGAGGAGGCACATGTCCAACGAGGCAGGATGCCCTCCGGGGGCCAGCTTAGGGGCAGCACACCGACTGAATCACACAGCAGAGCTCCGCCTGTGCAGGGCGCTGCCTCTGCGTGTTATTCTAAAAGTTCTTTGGTGTGGGCCTTTTTTGAGACAAGTGCATCAGATCGCACCGCTGCTATTTGCAACATATGTCTCAAGCCTATCTCGCGTGGCCAAAACATCAGCCGCTTGGGCACCACATGCTTGACCAGACATATGTTGACCTGCCATGCAGCTTGTTGGCAAGCGTACCTCAAAGACCCACACCAAAGAACAAAGCGGACCTCTCCTTGCTCCTCATCAGCTGGCATCTCCAACCCCACTAGACCTTCAGTCCTCTGAAACCTGCTCTGAGAGGAATGAAGGTGTAGAATTAGGTGTGTCACAGCCAAGTGCTCCCGGGCACTCTGCTAGCAGTACACCCACGTCCGATTATAGCAGGCAAATGTCCCTGCCCCAGCTGCTGGACCGGCGAAAGAAGTTCACTCCCAGCCATCCACATGCCCAGCGGTTGAATGCTAGCTTGCCTAAATTGCTAGCACTTCAACTGCTGCCTTTTCAGTTGGTAGACTCGGCCCCCTTGAGTTTGTACAATGTGCGGTTCCTCAGTGGCAGGTCCCCAAACGCCACTTTTTCTCACGGAAGGCGATTCCGGCTCTCTACCGGCATGTGGAAGGCAAAGTCCTTGCCTCGCTGGACAGTCAGCGGTAATATGCACCTTACCGCTGACTCATGGTCCAGCAGGCATGGACAGGGACGTTACCTGTCTTTCACGGCCCATTGGGTCACTCTTCTGGCAGCTGGGAAGGATGCAGGACAAGGTGCAGTAGTGTTGGAGGTTGTTCCGCCACCACGCCTCCAAAATGCTACTATTGGTTGTGACACACCTCTCTCCTCCACCCCTCCTCTTCTTCTTCCTCCATGGCCTCTTCCAGTGCTCTGTCCTCAGAACCAGCGGTGCTCCGTAGGCGTTCCAGGGGCTACGCAAGTACGCAGGCAAAACGATGTCATGCCGTGCTTGCGCTGGTTTGTTTGGGGGACAGGAGCCACACTGGGGCGGATGTTTTGTCAGCTCTGCAGGGGCAGGCCGAGAGGTGGTTGACGCCACGCCAGCTTAAGCCAGGAATGGTGGTTTGTGTCAATGGCACCAACCTCCTCTCCGCCCTCCGACAGGGACAACTGACCCATGTGCCCTGTGTAGCTCACGTCCTTAACCTGGTGGTGCAGCGGTTCTTGGGCAGGTACCCGGGCTTACAGGATGTCCTGAAGCAGGCCAGGAAAGTCTGTGTGCATTTCCGCCGATCATTTAATGCCTGTGCTCAGCTGGCTGAGCTCCAAAAGGAGTTGAACCTGCCCAAGAACCGCCTTATATGTGACATGCCCACCAGGTGGAACTCAACGTTGGCCATGCTGCAGCGGCTGCACACGCAGCAGAGGGCCATCAATGAGTACCTGTGCGACTACGGCACCAGGACAGGGTCAAGGGAGCTCGGTTTTTTCTCACCACGCCAGTGGGGCATGATCAGGGATGCATGCACTGTCCTGTCACCGTTTGAGGAGGCCACAAGGATGGTGAGCAGTGACAGTGCATGCATCAGTGACACTGTACCTCTTGTCCACCTCTTGGAGCATACGCTGCGTGGAATAATGGACAGGACACTTGAGGCAGAACAGAGGCAGGAAGAGGAGGACTTCCTTGCCTCTCAAGGCCCCCTTTATCCAGACAGTGTTCCTGCTGTGCCACCCATCACACAGGAAGAGGATGAGGAGGAGGAAGAGGAGGAGGAGGAGGATGATTGTGTCAGCATGGAGGTGGAGGCTGGCACTCAGCATCAGCAGCAGCAGTCTTGTAGGGATGATTTACAGTCCCAAGAAACACATGGACTTGTACGTGGCTGGGAGGAGGTAGCTGCGGATCATGTTGCCCTTAGTGACCCAGAGGACTCCGGACTGAATGCCTCAGCTAACCTACGCTGCATGGCCTCCCTGATCCTGCAAAGCCTGCGGAAGGATCCTCGTATTCTTCGGATCAAGGAGAGGGACCATTACTGGCTGGCCACTCTCCTTGATCCACGGTACAAGGGTAAGGTTGCCGACCTTATCTTGCCATCGCAGAGGGAGCAGAGGATGAGACATCTCCGGGAGGCCTTGCAGAAAGGTCTGTGCAACGCGTTCCCAGAGACTGGGAGGTTACAAACTGCTGGTCCTGGACAACGTGTTGCTGAGGCATCGGTCAGAAGGAGCGGTGGAGAAGGTGGCCGTCTGACTGATGCTTTCAGACAATTTTTTAGTCCGCAGCCCCAAGGTATGATCGGTTCCAGCAACCATCGCCAGCGTCTGATTTACATGGTGCAGGAATACCTAGGGGCAAGGTCAGACTTGGACACCTTTCCCACCGAAAATCCTCTGGCTTACTGGGTCTTGAGGATGGATCACTGGCCAGAGCTTGCACAGTATGCAATTGAGCTACTGGCCTGTCCTGCATCCAGTGTTCTTTCGGAACGCACCTTCAGTGCTGCTGGTGGCTTTGTTACCGATCACAGGGTGCGCCTGTCCACTGAATCAGTTGATCGACTGACCTTCATCAAGATGAATCAGTCTTGGATCACCCACAGCTACCAAGCACCTGAAGCTGATGTAACCGAATAATTTTTTTTGAAATATCACATCCCTTCAAGACTGCCTATGCTGATGCTGAGTGACTGTCCTGTTATGTTGATTGTCTATCCTCTTCCTCCTCCGCTGATATGTTGGAAGAACATTTCTGGTTCTGGGTGATGCCATCAGCCCAATTTTTCTGCCCCTGTTTAACAGGGGCGTTTAATTACAATTTTTGATGCAATGCTTTGCAGCAGGGCTAATTCCTGCAATAAAACTAGAGTATATGGGAGAGGTTGCAGTGTGGTGGCACCAGCACCAGTGCCTAAGGCCCAATTTTTCTACCCCTGTTTAACAGGGGCGTTTAATTACAATTTTTGATGCAATGCTTTGCAGCAGGGCTAATTCCTGCAATAAAACTAGAGTATATGGGAGAGGTTGCAGTGTCGTGGCACCAGCACCAGTGCCTAAGGCCCAATTTTTCTGCCCCTCTTTAACAGGGACATGTAATTACAATTCTTGATATAATATTTCACAGGAGGGCCCGTTCCTGTGCCCACCCAGAATAACTGTGAGGACTTATAGTGTTGTGGCACCAGCACCACAACCACCAAAGGTCAATTTTTCTACCACTGTTCAACAATGGCATGTAATTACAATTCTTGATATAATCGTTCACAGCAGGGCGCTCCAGCGCCCACCAAGAGTCACTTTCAGGGCTTACAATGTTGTGGCAAAACCAACACCTTGTTCCGCCATTTATGCAGAGCATATAGGGCAGGCCCCTACTTTCAAACATCCAACTTACAAACATCTCCTACTTGCAAACGGAAGGAGACAACAGCAAGTGAGATGAAAAAAGATGGACGACAAAACAAATTATACAGGGGTGATAACCCTTCCCTATGTTTTCCAAAAAGCTTAAAAATAGTTTTTTTGACTGGAGCTACACTTTAAAAATTTACCAGTTGAAAATTACAAACAGATTCAACTTAACACAACAAACCTACACAGTCCCTGTCTTGTTTGCACCGCCTGTATACTGCTGTCCTGAGTATATAGGGCCTGGGGGCCACACGCATTTCCTTTTTTTAATATGGGTACGGGGTTCCTCTTAATATGCGTACAAGACCCAAAGGGGCTGGTAATGGGCAGGGAGGGCTACCCATGCCATTTTTCTCAATGATTTTCAACCATATTGCAGGAACCAGATATAAAATTAAAACCGCAAGCAGTTTTAAATGATGTTATTTCCGTTTAATGTCATTTTGTGCAGGGACTGTTCTAAACACGGGAAACACGTGGCACTTCACAGGCATACTACAGACACCCCCCAGGCACCATATTTAAAGGAATATTTCACTTTTTTTTTCACTTTAATCGTCATTAAAATCAGTGCTCCCGCCAAAACGGCCATTTTTAAAAACATTTTAGGCATTGACCCATGTCCCCTGGGGCAGGAGCCAGGTCCCCAAACCCTTTTTAGGACAGTATCTTGCATATTAGCCGTTAAAATTAGCACTTTTAATTTCGAACGTTCGAGTCCCATAGACTTCAATGGGGTTCTAAAGTTCGTACGAATTTGGGGTCCGTTCGAAAGTTCTGGTGCGAACCGAACCGGGGGATGTTCGGCTCATCCCTACCTTTCACTTACTGTCCTTTATGTCACATTCATATGAGCGTACCAATCTGAATGCTCTCTCCAGCCACCTGTTGAAATCAATGATGGGCTGCTGGCTACATGAACCTCCATATGCATCCCAGAATGCACATCTGTGGGGGTCCAATGCACAGATCAGAATGCAGTCTGTGTGTATCCTGACCCCTGCATTAGGCCTGCATGGATGTGTTAGACATGCATGTGGAAGACTGTGTGCAGCCAGCAGCCGGTTAAGGATTTCAACAGGCTGCCAGTGCCTACGTGCCGCTGCATGAAACACCTGTTAATCCCATACTGCTGAAGGTGGTGCTTTGCAATTAGTACACTGGTGTGACGGAGGCCTAAGGCCTGGTTCACACCTATGCATTTTTAGTGCTTTTTGCATTTGACAGATTTGCACTACAGTCCATTTAACATGATTTCCTATAGAACACGTTCTTAAGTGCAAAATGCAAAAAGCCCTAAAAATGCATAGGTGTGAATCCAGCCTTAGCCTGTGTTCGCACTTTTGTGATCCCAGACATCATATGTGATTCACACCACATTCTGTGCACATCACATGCAATATCTGTGCAATGCAAATTCAGCCATACATTCTCACCAAAATGGTGCAGGACCCTTTTTTTGGTCCCCACTGGAATGGAATCACATGGATGTTCAGACCCAATAGGATCCAATTCTATCCGATTTCATAGTTCGCACTACGTTCTGCAAAACTATTTGGGGGTTGTCATTAACTTTACATTGCTACTGGCAGTGGTTCGCAGGGAGCCGTGTGAACTGTCTGCGATGTCAAATGCGATGCGGGAACCCACACAGGAATCACGCTGGTTCCCACATTATTATATTATTATTATTATTATTATACACTATTTATATAGCGCCAATGGTTTACGAAGCGCTTTACAATGTATAGGTGGGGACAACAGAATTACAGTACAGTACAATACAAAAGGTACAGGAGGGCCCTGCTCATAGAGCTTACGTTCTAAAGGGAGGGGTGGTGGTACAAAAGGTAATAGCTGCAGAGATTGATTTGATGTGGGGGTGGCTCGGGGACAGTTGTTCGGTGGGTGAGGGATAGGCTTCCCTGAATAAAATGAGTTTTCAGGGATCTCCTAAAGGTTGACAGGGTAGGGGCTGATCGGACAGACTGGGGCAGGGAGTTCCAGAGAATGGGAGAGGCTCTGGAGAAGTCTTGAAGGGGAGCGTGGGGGGTGGTAACAAGGGAGCTAGAGAGCAGGAGGTCCTGGGAGGAGCATAGGGGACGATTTGGGCAATATCTGCAGATGAGGTTGGTGATGTAGATGGGGGCGATGTTGTGGATTGCTTTGTAGGTTATGGTTATCATTTTGAATTTTACACGGTGGGGTAGGGGAAGCCAGTGAAGGGATTGGCAGAGGGGATGGCAGTCACGGATCGATTAGTGAGGTGTATTAGTCTAGCAGCAGCATTCATAATAGACTGAAGGGGGGGGGGGTGTAGCCTGCTTAAGGATACGCCATTAAGGAGAGAGTTGCAGTAGTCAAGGCGGGAAATAATCAAGAAGTGAATGAGTTGCTTTGTGGTGTCATTAGTCAGGAATTGTCGAATTCTGGAGATATTGTGTGAACGGGGACTCAAGGACAGGAAGGACAGGAAGTGAAATTAAATCTCTTGGACACAGACTGCAAAAAAATAATCTGATAGGGGATTTAAACTCCTTCCCTACGCTATACAAAACAAAAATAAAAGTTTGGGCTATACATAGATGTGACTCTGCTTGTCTGGTATTATTTTATTACCTATTTGTAGTCAGAAATAAAATCTATATATGAATGCATAAAAATAAAATCTATAAAATCTATATATGAATGCATAAAAATAAAATCTATAAAATCTATATATGAATGCAAAAATAATTTGATTCTGAAGGAAGATTTGCTTACTAATGCCGAGTACACACGACTGGACTTTCCGGCAGAAAAGGTCAGACGGAATCATTCCGTCGGATATTACGATCGTGTGTGGGATTCATCTAACTTTTTTCTTTAAAAATTCAGACGGACCTAGAAATAGAACATGTTTCAAATCTGTCCAATGGAATCAATTTCTATTGAGAAAATCGTTCGTCTGTATGCTGGTCTGACGGACCAAATACGACACAAGGGCAGCTATTGGCTACTGGCTATTGAACTTCCTTTTCTAGTCCCGTCGTACGTCATCACGTTCAAAACGAACAGACTTTGGTAAGATCGTGTGTGGGCAAGTCCGTTCGTTCAGAAGTCCGTCGTAACCCCCGTGGAAAGTCCATCAGAATTCCGTCGGGGAGACCGTCTGTCTTTTTCTGCCAGAAAGTCCGGTCGTGTGTACACGTCATAAGGCTATTTGAAGGATTTTACAGGTGTCACTCCTTAGCCAGTGGCGTAACTAGAACCTTCAGGGCCCCAATGCAAGAAACCATGAAGGGCCCCCCTGAACCCCAGCCAGGGCCCTTCCCTCCGAGTCCGGCGGTGGAACTCCAGGGCGTGGTCACAGGTATGACCTTCGTGAGCCCTGTAGTTCCACCACTGGTATCAGTAGTTTTTTTTTTTTTTTTAGGTGCCCCATTGGGGGACTGTCCCTAGGCAGGATGGGGTCCCCGTCCCCAGAAGAGATGAGGTCCTTTTCTCCAGGGCAGATGAAGTTACTGCCCCAAGGTGAGAAGGGGTCCCTGTCCCCAGGGAAGGTGGGGGTCCCTGTCCCCACGTGAGAAGGGGTCCCTGTCCCCAGGGGGAGATGGAGGGGGTATGTAATGGTGTGTGGGGGATGGGGTCCTCTCACTCACCATGACCAAGCTGTAGGCCGCGCACTCATCCATGCTGGACGGGCGATCAGCATATCTCCCAGAAAGACCTTTCATCATCTGTGTATGATGGGGGAGGAGGGGGGCTGGCAGACAAGCCTGCAGTGTCCTCCGGGGAGCCAGCTCTCATAGGGCTGCACTGCATCTGTGTGCTTAACGTTTGTTTACCTGGGAGAAGTATGCAGTGCAGTGTGGGTCGGACTCACGGGGGACGGGACTCTGGCTGGGGAGAACAGACATCGGACTGAGTGGCAATGCATGGAGCAGGAGAGGGGTAGTCTGAGGAGCCGGCCGAGGACACAGGTCATGCGGGGAATGCACAACTAAAGAGCAGCCAGTGCAATAGTCGAGCATGGAGCTCTGCTAGTCACCCTCCACCTCCAACCACCCGTGTGCATGGTGCACTGGTAACCCTAGCTGCCTATGCTGCTGCCGGCCATATGTAGAGGGGGCTGCATGGGCCCCCAGCATCACAGGGCCCAGTTGCGGTCGCAACTGTTGCACCCCCTATAGTTACGCCCCTGTCCTTAGCTGAAATGGCCAATACCATACTGTATACATATATCATCACTTTAATTAGCAAAAATGTGTTTTTTTAAAGGAAACTTATATTATTTTATTTATTGGTCCTTCAAAACTTTGAAAGAATTAACATTGTGTAGGGATCAATAAGGAGTGTCCCCCTTTATTAAACAATACTGCACATATTGTGTATTTGGCTAGTGTAAATAACAGTTTCTAAAGATATTTGGCTCAAAAAAGCCCTTTTTATTGTTTCTTTTGTCAAAGAAAAAACAAGTTCCTTACTTTGAGTGATAAAACAGATTCACTTGTCTTCAGTTGCAAGAAAAGACATGAAAGATTTTGTGCATTTGGATTCAGAAGAAGCTTGAAATAACAATAGAATATAAAAAAATATACAAGTACTGCAGTAAACATCTCATTTTGAAACAGGCTGGCATGCCTTCAAATAACAGAATGCTGTGAGTTTATTCTTCTGTAGTTACAAAATGTTATGTTACCCTTATTACATTTTTAATGTACTTGTCAGTTTTTTTTTGTTTATGCTATTGAATATTCCTCTAGGTTTGACACACTGGAAGAGAAAAACTTTCAAAGGAAACATTTAACCATTTCAGGCTTTCTGTAAAAAGCAGATTGTTTACTGAAAAACAAAAAAAATATCAGATTGCACAATTTCTGCATCCTTTTATTTACAGAAACAATAACATGCAGTATATGCTAAGTCAACTGTTGCAGGCAAGTTATTTATACCTAAATTTTAGTTGTTTCATTATTTTACCTTGTTTGTTCACTACTATTGTATGATTTTAACCACTTCATGTCCTCCCTGTAGCAGTTTTATAGCTACACGGAGGCACCAGATAATGTGTATATATATATATATATATATATATATATATATATATATATATATATATATATATGATCTGACACTTCCAGGTAGCGGGCGCGCATTTGCGCCATTGGCGGCTCGCTTCCCAGCCAGTGTCTTTAATATAGTGACAGAGTGACAATATTTTTTTTCTTAAAATTGACCATCATTTTTTGTTTCTGACCGTGCAATTGTCAGTTACAATAATGCAGTATCTAAAGATGGCCTGGTCATGAAGGGGGTAAAACTTCCAGAGGTTAAGTGGTTAATGGACTATAGCATTAAATAAGAAAAAATCAACTCTGGGCCCATTTTATTTCTTATACCTGCTCATTAAGGCAAAATGTCCACATTTCACATTCAAGTGAAAATGTCCAGCAAAAACTTTCAGTTTTTAACTTCGGATAAAGTTTAGATGAGTTAAAAAAGTTTTTTTTTTTGTTATGCCGTATGGGGCTCTGTTGTTTTCTGTATTGGTAACAATAGATTTATCAGGCAGGAAGTGAGAGAAAATCAATAACAGACAGTAATTAAAAGGTGTCCGAGGTTTAAGATTTCCCTTATTATCCTTACAGTGACCCTGTCATGGATGGTTAAAAAATATCCAAAAAACAGTACAGTACCCTGTAAAGAAAACAGTTTCATATTTACCTGTCCGTCAGCTGGTTCACAGATGCTTTGCTATGTATCAGAGCTCTCATCACTAATCCTAATCTGCACTTCTAGTTGTGTAAATAAGATGATTTATTCACAGGGAGCTGTTTTTGGATTTTTCCTAACACCCTGCCGGCCAATATTCAGCCTTTTTGTTGTTTTGTAGTTTGGAGCTGGCACTATTACCATAGGCATGGCATACTCTGGCTTGTGCTGCCATTATGTGACACTAAAAGTGAGCTGCAGAACCAATGAGTGGTGGATATACTTTTACAGAGTGCCCCCATTAGACCAACAGGGAATATTATAAACATGTTCACCATGAAACTAAGGAATTTTGTGAAGGGAGCACAGGGTCCAAGATGGCAACCCCAGTTACAGCCAGCCACTTACCACCAATGCTGTTGAGGGTGGGGAAACTTTTTCAGCCAGCCCATGACCACCAATTCTGGGTAGATGGTTTATTGTTCCAGGTAGCTGCTTACAATCAATGCTGGAATGGGGTGGGAAGTTATTGTTCCAGTCAGCCATTGATTGCCAGTGCTAAGGGGATAATTTGTTGTTCCAGCCAGCCACTGATCACCAATGCTGGGGGAGGGTTTATTGTTACAGCCAGCCATTGATTACCAATGAGGGGGGTTAACCTTACTAGCCTTGACAAGTCAGTGGGTATTATTGCAGCCACGTACACCAGTGTTATGCTTTGTACACAAGGTCGGAAATTCTGACAGAAAAGGTCCGATCGGATTATATTGTCGGAAAATCCGATCGTGTGTAGGCTCTATCGGACTTTGAGATCTCAAATTTTCGGACAAAAAAATCCGATCTGACTTTTTCAAATTATTTGTAGAGAATTCCGATTGGACAAAGTGCTCAGATCAAATTACGAGACCAAAGCTATTGGCTACTAACCTCAACGTAGTCCTGTCGTAATGAACGAACATCATTACGGTCCGAACGATCGGATTTTCTGACAACTTTGTCTGACCGTGTGTATGCAAGACAAGTTTAGAACAAAATCCGTCTGAAAAAATCCGATGGATTTTGTTGTTGGAATGTCCAACTATGTGTACAGGGCATTAGTGTTTACTATTGTTACCCATGACAAACGTGTTGGGGATTACTATTACTGCTAATATCACCAATGCTGGAGCCTAAAGGAGCTGTAAAGGCAGAAGGTTTTTTTATCTTAATGCATTCTATGCATGTAGATAAAAAGCTTTCTGTGGTAATCAGCCGCCCCAGCACCCCTAATCCTTACCTGAGCTTCATCTCTATCCAGCGATGTCCTCGAGTTCCTCCTGATTGGTTGAGACATAGCAGCGGCGCCATTGGCTCCCGCTGCTGTCCATTAAAGTCAGTTAGCCAATCAGGAGAGAGAGAGAGAGAGGAGGTGGGCCGAATGGCAGCTCCATGTCTGAATAGACACATGGAGCTGCAGCTCGGCTCAGGTGCCCCTATAGCAAGCTGCTTGCTGTGGGGGCACTTGACAGGAGGCATGGGCCAGGAGCAGCAAAGAGGGACTTGAGAATATGAGGATCTGGGCTGCTCTGCACAAATCCTCTGCACAGAGCAGGTAAGTATAACATGTTTGTTATTTTTAGCGGAAAAAAATAGACTTTACAATCACTTTAACCACTTGCTTACTGGGCACTTAAACACCCTTCCTGCCCAGACCAATTTTCAGCTTTCGGTGCTCTCACACTTTGAATGACAATTACTCAGTCATGCAACACTGTACTGAAATTATTTTTTTGTCCTTTTTTTCCCACAAATAGAGCTTTCTTTTGGTGGTATTTGATCACCTCTGGGGTTTTTATTTTTTGCGCTATAAATGAAAAAAGACCGATTTTTTTTAAAAAAAACGCATATTTCTTTGTTTCTGTGACAGAATTATGCAAATTATTAATTTTTCTTCATACATTTTGGCCACAATTTATACTGCTACATATCTTTGGTAAAAATAACCCAAATTAGTGGATATTATTTGGTCTTTGTGAAAGTTAGAGAGTCTACAAGCTGTGGTGCGAATCGCACAAAATTGATCACATCTGATGTACTGATGGCCTATCTCGCTTCTTGTGACCTGAACAAATCAGGAAAGTACAAATACCCCCCAAATGACCCCTTTTTGGAAAGTAGGCATTCCAAGGTATTTAGTAAGAGGCATAGTGAGCTTTTTGATGTTGTCATTTTTTTCCCACAATTCTTTGCAAAATTAAGATTTTTCATTTTTTTTTCTCCACAAAATTGTCATTGTAATAGGTTATTTCTCTCACGTGGCACGTGTATACCACAAATGACACCCCCCAAAAAATTCTGCTACTCCTCCTGAGTATTACAATACCACATGTGTGGGACTTTTTCACAGCCTGGCCACATAGAGAGGCCCAACATGCAGGTAGCGCCATCATGTGTTCTAGGAACATAAATTACACATCTAACTTGTTGACTATTTATTACACTTTTGAAGCACCAGGACAATGACATGTGACACTGATGACAGATGGCACTGATACGTGGCAATGATGACACTTATACGTGGCACTGATGACACGTGGCACTGATGACAGATGGCACTAATATGTGGCACTGATGACTGATGGCACTAATATGTGGCACTGATGACACGTGGCACTTATACGTGGCACTGATGACACGTGGCACTAATACGTGGCACTGATGACAGATGGCACTAATACGTGCCACCGATGACAGATGGCACTAATACATGGCACCGATGATGCGTGACACTGATGACAGATGGCACTGATAAGTGGCATTGATGACACGTGACACTGACAACAGATGGCACGTGACACTGACAGGTGGCACTGATGACAAATGGCACTGATACGTGGCACTGATGACAGATGGCACTAATACGTGGCACTGATGACAGATGGCACGTGGCACTGATGACAGATGGCACTTATACGTGGCACTGATGACAGATGGCACTGGGGACAAATGGCACTGGGGGCAGGTGGCACTGGGGGCAGGTAGCACTGGGGGCAGGTAGCACTGGGGTGGATGGCACTGGGGGCAGGTAGCACTGGGGTGGATGGCACTGGGGGCAGGTAGCACTAGGGTGGATGGCACTGGGGGCAGATGGCACTGGGGCGGATGGCACTGGGGCAGATGGCACTGCTGGGGGAGGATGGCACTGCTGGGGGAGGATGGCACTTTTTTTTTTTTTACTTTTTTTTTTTAACTCGAGGCAGAATGGCTGCCGCTGCAGCCGTTCATCTCTCCCCTCTCACACTGTCTGTGTGAGGAGGGAGAGCGGCGCTGAGAGATGATCTCATATGTTTACATATGAGATCATCTCCCATTGGACACGCCGATCACGCAGTAAACGGCCGCTGTGATTGGCCGTTTACAGCGATCTGTGTTTGCCTGTCCCCGGGGGACACCGCGAACACAGAACTTCCGCGATTCGCGCCCGCGGCGGCGCGCATTGCGGAAGTAAACATTAGGACGTCCAGGGACGGCCACCCGGACGAACGCGCCTGCTCTACGGCCGTCATTCGGCTATAGGGCGGGCGCGAGGTGGTTAAATTACTCCCACACTTCAAGCCATACACAGTGACGTGACACCAATTTTATTGGCCAAACTTCAAAGTGTTTGGCATGTGATGTGCGCCATTTTCTTCCTCATACCTTCAAGGCGCTCCGCTTAACTATAAATATGTTGGTTCCTCTTATTTGAAATTTTGTCTTCTAATGCCCCGTACACACAGTCGGACTTTCCGAAGACAAAATCCGTCTGATTTTTTCCTACAGATTTTGGCCCAAACTTGTCTTGCATACACACGGTCGCACAAAGTTGTCAGAAAATCCGATCGTTCTGAACGCGGTGATATACAACTAGTATGACAGGACTATAAACGGGCCAGTAGCCAATAGCTTTCGTCTCTTAATTTATTCTGAGCATGCGTGGCACTTTGTCCGTCGGAATTATCTACACACGATTGAATGTAAATGATCGGATCTTGTTGTCAGAAAATTTTAGATCCAGCTCTCAAACTTTGTGTATCGGAAATTCCAACGGAAAATGTCAGATGGAGCCCACACACGATCGGATTTTCTCACAACACGATAAGATCACACATTTTTCGTTGGAAAGTCCAACCATGTGTACAGGGCATAACTCTTGTTCCAAAAGTGACCAATAGTTTAATGTGGAAGTAAACCCATGGATTTAAACAGTTAAAAAAAAAGGCATGCCGGGAATGCTAACTGCACATTGGCTGTGCTCTCAGCCAAACTATCAAACCATCCAATGGCTGGTGTCATAACGAATCACATGTGCAGCACCATAGCAGTTGAAGATTAAACAGAGGCAAAGATGGCAGCTTCCTTGGCTGAAAACAATAGGGGAGTTTACTTCCACTTTAAGATAGTGTTTAAAATTGGGGTGTGATTGTGTGGGTATGGCTACAAATTGGTGTTTAATTTTTATAGTGTGTTTAAAAGTGAGCATAATCCGTAGAGTGTCCTTGAAAACGTGGTAGCCATAAAAGAGACATCATTAGATTGCCTCAGAATGTCTATAGTTACTTGTTCACCTATACAGATGATAATGAATTGGTCATATGCTTTGTAAATTACATTTGAACCAGTGCCATATTTAAAGATGGTGCTTTATACACATTTGACTGATTTTACACTTTTGTGTAGACCTAACCCATTTTGTTACTAACTATGTTTTTTGGAATCTATTACAATGATATAAATAGATAAATAGGCTCGGAGTAAATTATAAGCAACAGCATGATGTATCCTTTTTATGTTATGCAGTGTAAGTACAGTGGAGTCCAAGCACAGGAGAGTTTATAAATTGCCTTTCTAATATTTGAAAAATAAGATATGTTAATATGTGCCCAAGTGACATACACATTGACGTTGTATGACTAATTTGAATATCTATGAACCAGAAGGAATATGTGTCTTTGAACTTCCATAAATATTCACCTGCTGTTGCACAGGTGGGTTTTGCCATATGTGCCTTTATTGTGTTTTCTCTTGTCCTGCTTTTTGTTTCTGTACTATAGCAAAACTATAAATAAGGAATGCAAAAAAATTAAAATATATATCAATCCATAATGTTCATGATCTTTGGGGATGAGCTGAACATACCTAGGTCCAGTCCGAGGCAGGTTTGGTGAACATTGCCAACACTACCGTATCAAGGGATTGCCAAAAATGACATGGGGCTGGGCACTGCCCTGGGGGGCATGTACCAAAGTGAAAACATTTTAAACATTTTTTAATTTGATGGGGAGCAGCGACTTTAAAGAGGAGGTCTAGGCTCCTGCAGAAAAATACTATAGCTGCTGACTTTTAATATTAGGACATTTACCTGTCCAGGGATCCTGCGGGGTCTTCACCCCAGCCAATCTTTCAATCAGCTCTCGAGTGTTACCACCACCATTGCTTGTAAGGGAAACCATCAGTGAAGCCTTGCGGCTTCACAGCCGGTTCCCTACTGTGCATGCAAGAAGTGTGCTGCGCTTTGTGAATGGAGGGGGAAGGAAGAGGGGGGAAGAAGTGGGAGCAGGTAGCTGTCAAAACCAGGTTCCCACTTCCCCCTCCCCCCACAAAAGGGGCCAAATGTGGAACTGGAGGGGAGGAGGCAGATATGTTCTCCTTTTGAATGGAGTTCCCCTTTAATAATGCTTTAAGGGCAAAATTAAAAATGCAAAACTCCTTTAAATAACATGCCTCGGGCAAGCCCATGAACAGCCTGTAAGAGGTTTATCTGTATGACATATAGAACCTAGTGTAGCAAAACTGATATTTGCAAAGAAAATTATGCACCAAATGAAAGCTGCCTATTTCTGTTTATAATCAAACATCTGGGATTTTTTTAAGCTATACCAGACCCTTATCATAGATTAGGGTCTGTTATAGATGTTAATTAGACACAGAAAAATAGGGTGCGGAGTCCCCTATAAAAATACATACCAGACTATTAATTTTGATAGAGGTGCGGTACAAATGTGGAACAGAATTGATATGCAGCCCACTCAAATTCCATACCAGACTCTATCTGAGCATGCAGTCTGGCAGGCCAGGAAAAGCAGGGAGGGGAACCAAGTGTCAGGCCTCCACTTCCTCCTGAGCCATATCAGGCCACATGCCCTCAGCACCTAGCCTGGTGGTTGTGGAAGTCTGCTGGTGGGCAGTTTATTGGAATCTGGAAGCCCCCTTTTGGATGGATACACAGTACCCCCATCAAATCATTCTCTGCAGCTATTACCTTTTGTACCACCACCCCCTCCCTTTAGAATGTAAGCTCCATGAGCAGGGCCCTCCTGTACCTTTTGTATTGAACTGTACTGTAATTGTCTTGTCCTCCCCCCATATATATTGTAAAGCGCTGCGTAAACTGTTGGCGCTATAAACATCGTGTATAATAATAATAATAATAATAATAAATACCCCTACTCTTATACAAACAAAGTGTAAATAAAGACACTCAAGAAAAAACAAAAAGAAAAACTGAAAAGGTCCCATGATGCACATCTGATGCGTGGCACCCACCGAAAGAATGAACTCTTGCTGACTGTCACATGCAACCAATCTCAGTGAATGGCATCTCCTGCTCTTTTCCGCTAAAAGTAAACAAAGGGATAAGGGTTTCCCAGTGATGTCATTGACAAAATATGGACATAGCCATATTCAGCCATTGTCAGCACCCAAATGTGGACAATGATGTCAAAGCTCTCCCCACCTTTTTGTTTATATTGCTGAGAAATCTCAGTCAGTAAATGAAAGGGGCTGGGTGATGTAACTGGTTGCAAAGGAGGAGACGGGTGCAGGCACTCACTGTTTCCTTAACAACCATTGACAGAAAACTATAAACGATAGTAGTGAAAAAAAGACCACTATTATATATCGATATTTGAACCTCCTGAATGGGTAAAAAGCCTGCTGATTGAATGAACGTCAAATCAGACAAAGTTCTTGAGATCATCTGTAATGATCAGCATCTGGTCCTAAAGAGGATTATTTAATGCTTAAATCTATATCCCTCTCCTATGAAATTTCTGTTAAATGGGGTTTAGCTTTTTACAGAAAAAGGAAAAACCTGTGATGTTTCCTTGCTTCTTCAGTTAAAGGGTTACATACATACTTACATAGTAGGTGAGGTTGAAAAAAGACACAAGTCCATCAAGTCCAACCTACCTGTGTGATTATATGTCAATATTACATTGTGTATCCCTGTATGTTGTGGTTGTTCAAGTGCTTATCTAATAGTATTTTGAAACTATCCATGCCCCTTGCTGATACCATCACCTGTGGAAAGAAATTCCACATCCTTGCCGCTCTTACAGTAAAGAACCCTCTACGTAGTTCATGGTTAAACCTCATTTTAATGAGTGGCCACGGGTCTTGTTAAACTCCCTTTCGTGAAAAAGTTTTATCCCCATTGTGGGGTCACCAGTAAGTTATTTGTAAATTGAAATCATATCCCCTCTCAAGTGTCTATTCTCCAGAGGGAATAAGTTCAGTGCTTGCAACCTTTCCTCATAACTAATATCCTCCAGACCCTTTATTAGCTTTGTTGCCCTTCTTTGTACTCGGTCTATTTCCAGTACATCCTTTCTGAGGACTGTTGCCCAGAACTGGACAGCATACTCTAGGTGTGGCCAGACCTGAGTCTTGTAGAGCAAGAGAATTATAGATTTATCTCTGGAGTTGAACCCTTTTTTAATGCATGCCAATATACTGTTTGCTTTGTTAGCAGCAGCTTGGTGTTGCATGTCATTGCTGAGCCTATCATCCACTAGGACCCCCAGGTCCTTTTCCATCCTAGATTCCCCCAGAGTTTCTCCCCCCAGTGTATAAATTACATTCATATTGTTGCTACCCAAATGCATTATTTTACATTTTTCTACATTAAACCTCATTTCCCATGAAATGATTTCATGGGATTCTTCATGAATCCATGCTGACTACTGCTAATGATAACATTCTCATTACTAAAATCTTGTATATAGTCCCTTATCATCCCCTCCAAGAGCTTGCATACTATTGATGTTAGGCCAACTGGTCTGTATTTCCCAGCGATATATTTTGGGCCCTTTTTAAATATTGGTGCTACATTGGCTTTTCTCAAATCAGCTGGTACCATTCCAGTCAGGAGATTGTCAGTAAAAATTAGGTCTGGCAACTGAGTGCCCGCAGGTGCAAGCCATATGGTCCCGGTGATTTATTAATGTTAAGTTTCCCAAGTCTAATTTTTAATTCTGTCCTCTGTTAACCATGGAGGCACTTCCTATGATGTGTCATGAGGATAAACACTGCAGTTTTGATTACTGAAGCCCCCTGATTCCCTTGTGAAGACTGAGGAGAAGAATAAATTCAATACCTTCTCCATCTCCCCATCCTTTGTAACCAGATGTCCTGCCTCATTCTTTATGGGGCCAATATGGTCTGTCCTCCCTTTTTTACTGTTTACATACTTAAGGAATTTCTTAGGATTTTCTTTGCTTTCCTCCACTATGTGTCTTTCGTGTTCTATCTTAGCCACCCTAATTGTACCCTTACATTTCTTGTTGCATTCTTTACAAAGTCTGAATGCTGATGATGATCCCTCAACCTTGCATTTTTAAAGGCCTTCTCCTTTGCTTTTATATGCATTTTTACATTGGAGTTAAGCCATCCATTACTTTTGTTTGCTCTTTTAAATGTATAACCCAATGGGATGCATTGGCTAATGCCCTTATTTATTATGTTCTTAAAGCAAAACCATCTGTCCTCCATCTGAAGCCAATTGACCTATGATCACTGTTTCCTAAATTGCCCCGTATTTCCACATCCGTGAACAGGTCCGTATTTTTGGTATTCAGTAGATCCAGTAACACTTTATTTCTAGTTGGTGCATCTACCATCTGAACCAGGAAATCGTCCTGCAAGACATTTAGAAACTGGCGAGTCTTAAACGAATGTGTGGTTTCCTCCGCCCAGTCTATGTCTGGATAATTAAAATCCCCCTGACACGTACCTTGGAGGTGAGCCTGATGCGCAGAGGGAGACCTCTCATACGGCTCTGATTCCGGGATCACTGGAGTGGGGACAGTGACCCACGACACAGTGGGGTATGAGAGCCTGCAGGGTTCGCTTGACTGAAGATGATGTCCGCTTGACAGTGACAGGAACAGGCTCAGAGCAGCAGGCCGATGCACACAGATGCAGGACTGTAGGCAGGTGCGGCAACAGGCAGGTGCATACATATACAGGACTGCAGGCAAATGCTCACAAGCGCAGGGCAGCAGGCAGAAGCAGAGTCAGTCAAGCCAGGTCACAACAGCGGATCAATCAGACAGGAGCGGCAGGCAGAGAATGGTCAAGTCCAGGCAGGTTCGGCAACAGATGATCAGACAAGCAGGTACAAAGAGCAGGTCAAAGGCAAGCCAAGGGGTCAGGATTGGAGATAGCAGCAAGGTCAGGAGAGGCGGGTAAACACTGGAGCAGATGCGGGTTCAGGATCAGGTTACAGGATGAGCTGCAGATCAGATAGCAAGGGTGCATTCTGAAGAAGCCCCTTTTAAAGGTCATTGGGCGACAAAGCCGCGTTACTGTGCACGCGTGCACGATATTCACCACTGGATGCCTGTGAGCTGGAACACATCTCGATGAACCTGTGCGCCCATGACCCGTTGCAGCGTCATGCACAGTGCGTCCATGACACCCCCATTATGATAACACTTCCCATCCCTGCTGCTAATCCAAATTGTGATAGGAGATCCATCTCCCCTCCTCCCTCTGGTTAGGGGGCCTATAGCATACTCCCAGTTTTATTTTTCCCTTAGCGTCATCACCTTGGAGCTCTACCCATAAGGATTCTACCTCCTTCCTAGCTCCCTTAGTGATGTCATCTCTCACATTCACTTGTACATTATTCTTGATATATAGGCATACCCCTCCCCCTTTTTTAATCTCTCTATCCCTGCGATAAAGTGTATACCCTTGTATGGTTGCCAGCCAATCATGAGAGCTGTTGAACCAGGTCTCTGAAATTTCCACAAAATCCAAATCCTCCTCATACAACAGTAACTCTAGTTCACTCATCTTGTCCGCCAGGCTCCTGGCATTGGAGAACATGCCATGTAGTTTAGACCGGTCGCATACTATCCTCTTATTGGGCATTCCAACATTTAAACTAGATTTTGTTACTATACTTATCTTGGGTTTATGTGCTTTAGTCAACCTACCACTAATGCCCCCAATACTACCCTCTGGAATTTGTTCCACACTGACTACCTCTCCCTCTGGGCCCTCCCCTCGATACCTAGTTTAAAAATCACTCTAACTTTCTGGCCATCTTTACTCCCAGCTGATCTTCACCCTCCTCAATTAGGCGCAGTCCGTCTCTTCTATAGTACTGGTGACCGACTGAGAAGTCGGCCCAGTCCACCAGGAACCCAAACCCCCCCTTACTACAATAGCTCCTCAGCCACTTGTTCCCTAATCTCCCTCTGCCTTACTGGTGTGGTCGAGGTACCGGTAGTATTCCTGAAAATATTACCTTGGAGGTCCTTTTCCTCAATTTAGCTCCCAAGTCTCTAAAATCGTTATTTAGGACACTCTGTCTGCCTCTGACTTTGTCATTGGTGACAACGTACACCATGACAGCTGGGTCTTCCCCAACCCCTCCCAGTAATCCACCAGATTCGTGATGTGCCAAACCCGAGTGCCCAGTAAACAGCATACAGTTCAGCGCTTCAGGTCTTTGTTACAGATTGCCCTCTCTGTCCTTCTAAGAATGGAGCGTACTTGTTGGGATGCTCCAGCCCTGGATCGGCCTCCCTGGAACTTCCCCCTCTACCCTTCCTGACTGTATCCCATCTATTCTTTTCTAGTGCCTGTACCTCTTTGTCTCCACCTGCATCTGTGCTGGCCCCTGCTGACACCTGCCGGGTATGTTCCTGGCTCTCCTTTAGTATGGAGGGTCTTCTCAGTGCTGACAATTGCTTCCCAAGATTCAGAACCTGGGCTTCCAGGGAAACAATGTGCTTACATTTTGTACAGCAGTATTCGCCCTTGATCGGATGATCAAGGAACACATACATGCCACAAGATGTACACCAAGTCACATCTCCACACCCGCATCTCTTCATACCTACTAATTTAATGAGAATTAGGGATTATACCCTGTCCAAATTACCTAACAACTAGCTTCCTAACACTAATACTCAACAAGACTATACAAAGGTACTCGCAGACCAAACCAAACGTGCACTTGCAGACCCATGTGCACTCACAGACCAATATGGACTCACAGTCCAATGCCCACCCCGTGCACACACAATACACAAGTATACACAATACACAAGTACTAACGATCAACACACTACTCAGGCAACACTCAGGTACTACATGACACTAATACTCAATACAGCCCACGTGCACTCACAGCACTCATGTACTTACAATACACAGGTACACACTCACACTACAATGGTGCTTTGACCCCTTTTATAACCTCCTGTTTTCAACTCTGGTTTTTAACTCACCACTTAGTCCAATTCCACTTGGTCTAAGTCCCACCAACCTCAAAGATGAGCAGGCTCAAAATGAGTTCTACAGAAAGTTATATAGGCCTCAAGCACCTGTGACCAATTAACCACTCCCCTTAATTAGTAGGCTGAAGGACGGAAAGAAAAAAAAAGGCTGTTTAAAAAGTGACAGAAAAAGGGGTTAAAAATCTGCAAGGAAAAGCCCCAAAAAGAACCTAAAAGTGCAACACAGCAATCACCAGCAGTCAAAAGCAAAACTTGTTCACACTCTCCACTCAAGGTTGTTTAGCTTCCAACCAGCAGTCTGGCAATTTCAAATGTGCTCTACAGAAAGTTATATAGGCCTCAAGCACCTGTGACCAATTAACCACTCCCCTGATTATTAGGCTGAAGGAAGGAAAGAAAAAAAAATGGCTGCTTAAAAGGTGACAGAAAAAGGTGTTAAAAATCTGCAAGGAAAAGCCCCATCGGTGATTAAGAATAAGCCGTATCAGAAATAGGCAATCTGAAAAGGCAGCAAGAGAGAGGGATAGCTAAAGGTGCAGCTGTTCCCAAGCTGAAAAAGATTTTATGTTTATTCATTTTCCTGTGTGCCTTAATTAAAAGTAAATATAGGAAGAGAAAAGACATCTAAACAGAGAACCAATTCAAATTGTAGTAAAGCACACAGCAAGACAAAATGTTTTTAAAAAAGTCACAGTACACTACAATAAAATGAAAATAATCTAAGAAAGTTGAATGAAAAACTGAGCGAATTGGAGAAAGCAACACAGTAAGGAATGAAAATAAGGTGAAATAAAAACATATAGATCCAACCAGCACACAGATGCCACAAACAGAACCAACGCAACCCAGGAATGGGTTACAATCCTTCAAAATTATGTTGGTTGGAATCTAGATGCTGAAAATAATAATGCTCTGAACATTTCAGTATCTAGATTTTTTTAGGCATAATGTTCTGTACATTATGCCTAACAAAAATCTAGATATTGAAATGTTCAGAACATTATGGCAAAAAAAAATTGAAAGTATAGTTTGTATGGTAAAAAAAGCACAATGCCATAGAAATGCAAACAACTCTCTGCTTCCAAAACAGAAGAGGAATATGTTGCCAGTACCTAAAATGGCAGCATGTAAACTTTCCAAAGATGTGCAGAAACAAAAAACAAATTCACAACCTAAAGACTCACATTACATCTATGGGTTCGATTTTGAATTTGAGCTTCCAGAAGCAATAAAATATATTGTCCTTTTTAAAAAGAATTAAAGAGACATTGAAACCTGCAAAAGGATTGCAATTCTTGAGTAAAATGCTTTGAAAAATCTGACACAGAAAACCCATGATTTAAATTTTACAATGAAAAAAAAAAAAAATTGTAAACTCAATTGCTTAATGTTAGTTTTACTGTTAATGATCAGTTACCGCTGAACTTCAAAGTCTTCTGACAATGTTTTCCACAGATGATTTTTTTTATCTCCACTTCCCATCTCTTACAATAAAATAATCTTTGAAAGTTAGAATATACCGTACCTACATTTCATCTTTTAACTATAGCTATGGTTTCTGTGGAAATTAATGTTGGCATTTCTATAAAAATATCGTAACATAATTTCCTATAGTGTACTAATACTATTTTTTTTCTATAAATAAGTGTAATCTGTGACACATGTCTATTGATCTGTTCATTTTTAGCATCTTCTGTACACTTCTGTAAAGTTCACATCCCTATCATCTTCTCTCCAACTCATGTTTCCTTCTTTTCACTTCACATTCTCATTTGTCCATCCCACATCCACTTTTGTCCCTTTTCTATTAAACATGGTTACTAAACTACATTATACTGCCAGTCTCTGTACACAGTTTATGTCACAAGAATATATTGTTAAGCATTTCACCACTGGGCACTTAAACCCCCTTCCTAACTAGACCAATTTTCAGCTTTCGTGCTCTCACATTTTGAATGACAATTACTCATGCAAAACTGTACCTATATGAAATGTTTGTCCTTTTTTTCACACAAATAGAGCTTTCTTTTGGTGGTATTTAATCACCGCTGGATTTTTTATTTTTTGCACTATAAAAGAAAAAAGACCGAAAATTTTGCAAAAAAAAGAATTTTTCTTTGTTTCTGTTATAAAATTTAGCAAATTAGTAATTTTTCTTCATAAATTGTGGCCAAAATTTATACTGCTACATATCTTTGGTAAAAACAAATTGGTGTATATTATTTGGTCTTTGTGAAAGTTATAGAGTCCACAAGCTATGGTGCCAATATCTGAAAATTGATCACACCTGAAGGACTGATGGCCTATCTCATCTCTTGAGACCCTAACATGTCAGAAAAGTAAAAATATCCCCCAAATGACCCCTTTTTGGAAAGAAGACATTCCAGGGTATTTAGTAAGAGGCATGATGAGTTTTTTGAAGTTGTAATTTTTTCCCACAATTCTTAGCAAAATCAAGATATTTTTTTCTTTTTTTTTTTCACAAAATTGTCATATTATCAGGTTATTTCTCACACACAGCATATGCATGCCACAAATTACACTCCAAAACACATTATGCTATTACTCCCGAGTAGGATGATACCACATGTGTGAGACTTTTACACAGCGTGGCCAAATACAGAGGCCCAACATGCAGGGGGTGCCATCAGGCGTTCTGGAGCACCCAGGCCAATTCTGACATTTCCCTCCTACATGTAAAAATCATAATTTCTTTGCTAGAAAATTACATAGAACCCCAAAATAGAGAATACAATAGCGGTTGTTGCAACTTTTCTCTCGCACGGTATTTGCGCAGCAATTTTTCAAATGCTTTTTTGGGGGAAAAAAAAAGTTTTGTGATTTAAAAAAAACAAAACAGTAAAGTTAGCCCAATGTTTTTGCATAATGCGAAAGATGAAGTTACGCTGAGTAAATAGATACTTAACATGTCACCCTTCAAAATTGCACACACTCGTAGAATGGCGCCAAACTTCGCTACTTAAAAATCCCCAAAGGCGATCCTTTACCATTTTTTACTGGTTACATGTTTTGAGTTACAGAGGAGGTCTAGGACCAATATCATTGCTCACTCTAATGTTCGCAGCGATACCTCACATGTGTGGTTTGAACACCGTTTTCATATGTGGGTGGGACTTACGTATGTGTTTGGTTCTGCATGCGAGCACATGGGGACAAGGGCGCTTTAACATTTTTTTTTTTTTACTGTTCATTTTACTTTTTTTATTTTAGTTTGACACTTTTTTCCCCAAAAATACATTTTTTGATTACTTTTATTTCTATTACAAGGAATGCAAACATCCCTTGTAATAGGAATATCGCATGACAGGTCCTCTTTACAGTGAGATATAGGGTCAATAAGACCCCACATCTCACCTCTAGGTTGGGAAGCCTGAAATAAAAAAAATTACCTAAATGATCCTGGCTTCGATCATAGAGGTGAGTCGGTAGAAGCTCCGGAGGGCAGCGGGAAGGGGGGTCCCCTCTCGCCTCCCATAGGAATGATCAAGCAGCATAACAGCCGCTATGATCATTCTTATGGTGTAGGGAATCGCCAGCTGAAAAAGCTGATATCTGAATGATGCCTGTAGCTGCAGGCATCATTCAGATATCCCTGCACAAATCCAAGGATGTCATATGATGGCCGGCGGGCGGGAAGTGGTTACATACCAAAAATTACACCCCAAAATAGATTCTCCTACTCCTCCTGAGTACGGCGATACCACATGTGTGAGACTTTCACAGCCTGGCCACATACAGAGGGCGAGTACAGCTGAGTATGGCTGAGCATGGCTGAGCATGGCTGAGCACGGCTGGGTATGGCTGGGTATCACCGAGCATGGCTGAGCATGGCCAAGTGTGGCTGAGCATGGTCGAGTACGGCTGGGTATCACCAAGTATTGCAGAGTATGGCTGGGTATTGCAGAGTATGGCAGGATATTGCTGGGTATGGCAGAGTATTGCAGAGTATTGCTGTGTGTTGCAGAGTATTGGCAGGGTATGGCAGAGTATTGCTGGGTATGGGAGAGTATTGCAGTGTATTGGCAGGTTATTGCAGGGTAGTGGCAGGGTATGGCAGAGTATTGGCATGGTATGGCATAGTATTGCAGGGTATGGTAGGGTATTTCTGGGTATGGCAGAGTATTGCAGGGTATAGCAGAGTATTGGTAGGGTATTGCTGGGTATGGCATAGTATTGGCAGGGTATTGCAGTGTATTGGCAGGATATTGCAGAGTATTGGCAGGGTATTGCTGGATATTGCAGAGTATTGGCAGGGTATTGCTGGGTATTGCAGAGTATTGGAGAGTCAATTGTCACTGAGCAGCACTGTGGGCATTTCAGATCTAGCCCACAAACTGCTGTCACCAATCTCTCCACTCCCACGCTGTACCAATTGGTACAGAGAGGGGAGGGAGGAACCGGCATCATGACATGACACTGGTTTGTTTACAAGTGACCACTACATCATTTGACGGATCGATCACGTGGTAAACGGCCGCGATGAGTGCGCGTTTACCGTGATCTGTGATCCGGACCTGGCGGTCACGGATGTTCTCGGGTGCGCACCTCAGGGGGTGCGCGAGAGCAGGATTCTGAGAGGACGTCACTGTACGCCCTCCCAGGGTTAAGAAACTGCCCTGTAGCCGTCCTTCGGCTATAGGCCAGTTGTTAAGTGGTTAATATTATTTTGGTAATAAAAACCAGCACATTATTCTGCCAAAGTGTCAATCAACTAACTGATACTGTCCCAGTCAAAAAATCCAGGCTTTATCACGTATCAGACAAATCCAGAGACCAGCAAACATTTAATAAAGAGAAGACATTGTTTGGATAACAATTTTCCAATTTTTTTAAGTGAAGGATCTCAGATAGGAATGTGTAGACAGGGTCACAAATGGAGAGAATTTCACCCATTTCATCAGGAACCGGCTAAAATGTGCTCCATGTATGACCAGCTTTAGTATATATACCATATTTTAAATGAAGAAAATACTTGATAGGATTCTTGAACCTACAAAGAAAATTCCCTAATCACTCTAACAACAGTAATATAGTATGTATTTAAATAAGCACACCAAACACTAAAGTGTTTACAAAAAACATATACAGTAATGGGTGTTGCGCTCAGAACAATGAAGCAAGTGACAATTAGGTAAACAAATCCATCCTAATTAACACATTGTACAGCATAAATGATTCATATGCAAACTGAATTTTGTAAACATTTGTGACACTCTTACATGCTTTGATAACTACAAAATTGTGATAAATCGATAAATTAAAACCACAGTAAATCATAAAATTAAAACAAAAAATGTCAATCGGGCAATATCCATGAAGAAAAGTCTTTAAAAATCCTTTAAAGTCCCAAAATAAGCAACAGATGAAAAGATCCATTGTGCAGTAGGCTTTATTAAAGTAGATTAAAACCACTACAAAGTGTGCACTTACATTAAAAACATATTAATGTCAGCTTTAAACATGGATCACATACAAAATGTAATGAAAGATGGCTCCCGTTTGCCCTACTTCATAGTCCATGTGGTGTGTGCACCCGAAATTTAGTAGGCAGAAATGACACCATAATCTATAGTCCTACCCTTCCTCAATTCCCCATGCACTCCAGATGGAATAGACCACAGGGAGATTCATGTTTATATCTGCCACTAATGTTTTTAATGTAAGTGCGCACTTCGTTGAGGCTTTAATATTTTTTTTAATAAAGCATTCTGCACGATGGTCCTTTTCATCTGTTGGTTATTTTTCTGGGATGGTAACTACAGAAATGGGGTAGGAAAATAATGTTTTTTTGGAGCATATTTGTGTGCTGTAGAGAAGTGATTTGGAAGGTTGCCTGGAAGACATGGAAGGCTGTCTGGAAGCACAATACTGTAAAAGGCTAATTTGAACCCAAATATTAATTTAAGGGGTCTGATTAGTGCATAATTGGAGGAAGGATCTTGTAGTTTCTCTGCAATTGTCATTAGAGAGAACACTTTTAAGAGCATGAGGATTTGAAGAACTTTTCTAAATGGAGACGTTTTGATGGTCTTTTTTGTTTTAATGAATTCATTTACCACAGTTTTAATTTATTGATTTATCACGATTTTGCAATTATCAAAGATTGATCATTTATGAGTGTCATGGAATTTTACGATATTCACTTTGCATATGAATCATTTATGCTTTTTTAATGTATTAATTAGGGAGGATTAATTTACCTAATTGTCACTTGATTTATTGTTTTAAATGCAGCACCAATTATGTTTGCTGTATACATACTGATGTCCCTATAGCTTAAAAGGAGGATACATGGCATGGTGTAAGAAGCTTTGCCTCTGATCAGTAAGTAGTCCTATCTCTTTTTGAAAGAGTAGAATATACAGATTTTAATTTCTAAAGTGGTTACACATCAAATGCTTTACAGAAGAGTTTACAGTGTGTCTGGTACAGGTTATATAACACACATATAAATAGAGTCACCAATCCAAGTCTCTGTTGCAAATTCGATTGGGTTCCAATCTAAGGAGCCCATTTTTGGTCTTTGAAGATACAGAAATGGATAAGCCCCACACTGATGATGTCAATGGGTTCAGTAAATTTTTTATAACTTGAAGTTTATTAATGTTTATTATAAGAAGTAGTACATGAACAACTAAAACATTGTATATCATTGGGTTCACAAAACATGAATGCCAAAGATGTATACGTTTTAAAGGCTGCATGACCACAGAGCCAGTTTTGCAACCTGATCCGGGTATCAAGCAGAGAATAGTAAAAGTGCTTGAGAAGGGGATGTGAAAAAAAAATCAGTAGATCTAAGAGGCCTGTAATATATCAAAGTGGAACATAGATGCGTGTGGTCTTTGCTGGGAGTAAGATCCGTAAGGGTGGGCACAAAATGTACCAGAGAATAGAGACTATTCTATTCTATTCTAGAGGCTATTAGGTCAGTGGAGAATTTCTGGGTTTGTTTAGCTAGGGAGCCCAATCTATGACAAAAGTGAATATGGTTAGCTGAGCTTTAGCAAACATGCATTCCGGTGTTGTAAGAATAATAATAATAAGTTCCTGGGTAGTAGGAGGAGAAATGTCTTTTCATTTACGTGCGATGGAAAGGCATGCTGCTATAAGAATGTGTGTTTGCCATGGATTGATAAGGTCTAGGCCGGTGATGGCGAACCTTGGCACCCCAGATGTTTTGGAACTACATTTCCCATGATGCTCAATTACACTGCAGAGTGGATGAGCATCATGGGAAATGTAGTTCCAAAACATCTGGGGTGCCAAGGTTTGCCATCACTGGTCTAGGCCATTTCTCGAATCCCAAACCCAGCAAGGCCAGCTGAGATGTAATATCACAGTATATACCAGTAAATTTTGTTATAAAAGAATGTAAATCATTCCAAAAGATTGATAAGGCTTGGCAGGACCACCAAATATGGTTGGGGTGCGTGATGGGTGGGGAGAGTGTATAATACCAATGATGAAGATGTTTTTTGAGCTGATTCTCATTGGGTGAGGCACTAGTGGGCTCCTAGCTGCTGCTTGCCAACTTGTCAAATTCACTGAGCAATTACAATGCACTCTCATTTCTCCCTTGATGGTAGCATCTTTACTGGTAATGGTAGACCGTGGAACACAGGGGGTGGACGGTCGTTTCAGGAAGTGCGCAGCCATCTTACTCCTCCAGACTCTTGGTTCCTGCAACTGCTGGCCAGCACAGTGACATGGGAATGCTATCTCAGGAGGACTTCATACAGTGATAAGCCTGTTTACTCTGTAAAGTATAAATAGTACACTCCCATAAGTGTTTTTAACCATTGCCTTTTAATAAAATTGCTGACATACTGCACTTAGAACAGCCATTCTCTGCATATCTTTGTCTATCCAGAGCCTGTAAGTGCTGCTCGGGTGCCTGTCAGCTTACTATCCTGCTACCTTGGATGATCCTGAATGTATATAGCACCTAGAGGACCCTTCTAGCAGAAGCACTCTTACATACCATTCTTGATATCCCTTTATGGACTATGGATGTATATCCATAAGAACCTATAATATCTGATGCCAGGTTTGAGTCTGACCAATGAGCGGATTTGGGGGCATGTCGAAGCCAAAGGTATATATTGAATTCCCGTTTTTGAAACTTGTACTTAGTGTGCAGGTCTTTAAAGGTCCAAAGGCAGGTATTTTCCATAGAGATCTCCCAGATTGTGAATAGCCCAGTCAATGTTTATTCAGCTGTGCAAGCAACATGGGGCAGCACAATGGCTAAGTGGTTAGCACATCTGCCTAGCACTAATCGGTTTTAATTCCAACCATAGCACTACGTGCCTGGAGTTTGCATGTTCTCCCTGTGCCTTTGTGGGTTTCCTTCCACACTCCAAAGACATGCTGGTGGATTAATTGGCTTCTGTCTAAACTGGCCCTAGTATGTGTATGTATGAAAGTGAATTAGGGACCTTAGATTGTAAGCTCCTTGAGGGCATGGAATGTAAAATATATATGTAAAGCGCTGTGAAAATTGATGGCGCTATATAAGTACCTGTAATAAATAAATACAAATAAAGTGTTCACCTTGCCCCTTTCTGATATGTTTCATCCTTATGGGCTTAGTCATATGAATACATATAGTCATATAGTCAGCACAGAGCAGTATAGTCCAAAAAAAAAAACTTGCTATATATAATGCTCCAAACATACCCTTGTACCACTTAACCCACCCTGCAAATCTCTAGCATGTATTTTAAATCGACAGACTGCAGTGCAAATTGCCCAACACACTGGTGCATGAAGGGGAGTCTACACCCACCCCCATCAAGGTACAAATATTCTCCTTACAATCTGTGGATAAGGTGTCCAATGGTTTCTATAGAGGTAAAAGTATATCCTTCAGCTCCCTCTTGTCTGAATAAAAGGAGTCCTTAGAAATTAAATGTATACAGTAGAGGAGTAGCTAAAAAGCATGCAGAGAATTCAGGAAGTGAAAAGAGATGGCCAGGTGACAGGCTCCACTCACAACATAAAATGAGATTGTTCAAATATGTTTATATTGTATTGTCAAAAATAATTATTGTTTGTATTGCTATTACAATGGTGATGTTATGTAATGAAAGTTGTGCTGTGATCATAGATTTCCTTTAAGACACCTGACAAAAATGCATGTCTGCATTGTCTTAATTGAAAAAGTGAAAGCATAATGCGAGAAGTTGAGAACATAAAGCTGTGCCATATTGTAAATACTGACTGATTAGCAGTTATAATTGGATTTAAAGGGGGGTTGCAATGTTTTCAAGAGAGATCTATTTCTACCTTTCCACCGTAGCTGTCATTCAACAGTCTTTTTTGTCAACACAAGAATAGAGTTGCAAGAAAGGAAATGGTTAGAGAAAACAGCAGCTCTTCACCCTTTTGGAATCATTTTTTTATTTCATTACACAACAGCTGAAGAAGAAAAAGAAGCCCTTCATTTCCCAAACAACACCTGTGAAAACAGAACTCCGGCACTACTGAAGTTCTCATACCCCTGACAAGCACTCTTTGTTCATCTGTCCTCTCTGGTCACCTCAGCTGTGACAGCTTGAAATTAAACCATTATCTTCTTTTGAGGTAAGGTGCAAACAACAAATAGAGTTGAACAAAATGGGGGAAGGGAAGTTCAGAGTAGGACAAAATGTTTTCCTGTGGATACTTAAGAGTCTCGTCTGAATGTTTCCATCAGGTACAAGTGTAAAGGAAGCTTGATTACCTCCTATGGCCCCCATTGATTATCTAAATGTATCAGCTCATGAGCCTATTCATGTGAATATGAGACTTAAATGCCCAGGTTTCTATTCATCATTATCTGCTCATTTACAAATGAAAATACCTTATAAAAGGTTGAGACCATTTCGGGGAAGGTATAAAAGCTCAGCAGTAACTCAAAGGCTTAAACCTTGGATTCTTGTTGTGTCATTGTAATGGATTGTCCTTTCTGTCTTGGAAATGAAAATAGGCAATCAGTAAATCCAGCTTCTCGCAAAAGTGGAATTCACAAGCTGTGCTAGTTAGAACGTATTGTAAAACTTGTGAAAGATTTTTACTTGCTAATAGAAATTTTGCATATGCACTCACAGAGACACACAATCAAATTACAAATGCCATCCAGTCAGTATTTTTTTTTTTTTTTAATCAGATTTAATGAAAGGTATTTTTATAGAGTTTACATAAAGACGTGCGGCCTCACAGGGCAGTGAGACAAACCAAGAAAAACAAAGTACAGCTCAGTCTCAGTATTTAAACTTTTCCTCCAACAGATGAAAAAGAACTACTATAGCCGGTGCAGGAAAAGCCAGGCAATCAGACTTCATCCAATGACTGGACGCAAAGATTCTGCCCAGCAGGACCATATGGAGTCAAGATTACTAATAGCAATGCATAGGAAATAGGTATGTTGTTAAAAAAAATGCTTATTGAAGTGGGACTTCACTCTCCCAATCAACATTGACTATTTTTAATCCTGCTAGCATTAGTAAATAAATAGGAAGGAAGGTTTAAACGTATTATATATATATTTTTTTATTTCTTCGGTGACTTCCAGGTTTCCAGGCCTAGTCAAATGATGTCCCAGGAGTCTTCAGGACTGGAACAGGGGCTTTCTCAGCTTAGTACACCCTCCTGCCTGCATGCATGCGCTAAGGATTTAAATGGTATATGAATCATCTGCTTTTACTCAAGTTGGCCAAGGCCAGAAATTCTAGGAGGTGTCTTCTCAGCAAAATGAAACATGGCAACATGGGCAGATGGGGGAGTTTTCTTTGAATATTCATTAATTAAATAGCATTTTTGTATAGATATAAAACAATATATATAAATAATACTTTTTTCAAGTTTTTTTGTTTTAATATGTAAACACATTCCCTCTTTTCTCAGCTGTATAGGAGCTGGGGGAGGAGAAGCAGCATTACAATAAGCTTCCCAGTAACTGGTTGTGCAATGGGGGCATGTCAGGACAAGTCTGATCACTGGAGGAGAGCACACCAAGTTCCCAGCATAGCTAGAGAACTGACCATGGTGTGCTCTCCTGCTTGGTGTGATCAGTTTTTATTAAGAAAGCAGAGGTACTGGCAGAAACTCCAGGGATTTCACATAAAGGAAGCAATACGAAGAGGAGAACAGGATACTTTGTGATACACGTACATGCATGGTACAGCAGGTGCATATCAGAAATATGAAGTGTTGGGGTAACAAACACTTTAAGTTCAATAATCCAATCTTCAAGTAAGGGTAGATTGGCAATTGGTTTAGCATATCCTTTGCAGTTCTACATCATTTGTCATGAGATTGGATTCCTCTAATAAAACACTACTACTGTAGAGATGATGCCCATGTCCCATGCCAAAACCAGCCTGGCTGATGCCTTGTACAGCCATGCTTTCCATTGTAAAAGAAAAATGGAGCATACTAATCTGGCATAATACAGTATAATTTTTGGATTCCATTAAAAGAAAAACAAATCCCGCTCCCAAAACCTTAGGCATTGCGAGCTTATAAAAACAATGGTGAGAAGTCAGGATGGCTGAGGTATCAGCTCTGTTTATAAGAACACTGCTGTGGCCTCATATGGCAGGTGTGCACTGCACTATTGCATCTTTTGCTCCTTTAGCAGCTGTAGTCATATAATTGTATTTTGGCCTTTTCTTTAAATGTTAAAATGAAGATATTCTGCGCTGAGTGTAAGAAAAAGTTGTTCAACAGCTGCACTCAATGCATTGCACATAACAATACCTAAAAAAATATATCAAGAAATAATTTATTGCGCTGTTGGTAGGACTATGTTGCTCAAAACATTAAGTGCTGATATAATAGAGTAAAAATAGTGCAAAAACTTTTCATGAATATACATGTGTGAACATCTACAATGTTAAATGACTGTAAACAATAAAGTGTTTTTTTTTAATAACAAAAACATTTATTGAGCATATAAAACAGAGAATACATAGTCTAGTACTAGGTGCAACATGCACCAAATTCAAGGATATCACAACTGACATTACTTCCATATAGATAATGCATACATTTTGATTTTGTAGTCGATGCCCATCTAGGGACCCGACTAAGGGAAACATTGGGGCGGCCCAAGAGGACAGCACACAGTGGTCATCCGTGGGGACATATGGAGAGCATACAATGTTGCAATTATCGGCTATTAGGGCATAGTGTTAGGAGGCATCTAGCACTTTTCTGGGACACACTAAAGGGCAGCAGTATGATTGAGGATTAGTCCTGTTCCGTGCATGTGGTCGAATCATCTACCCACCTGTCCCAAATTTTAATAAACTTGGTTGGACAGCCTCTGTGCATGTACAGCACCTTTTTGTAGGGAAGGGTGGTGTTAATCGCCTCCATTACTGAATGGTGGGGGGGTTGCCCTGATCCAGGTGCGGGCAATCTGCATCCTGGTGAGGAACAATGATTCCTGTAGAAATGTATTAAGGTACTTCTCTTCTTCAGGTAGGGAGAGGATGCTGAGTAGGCATTGACGGGGGCATAGAGATAGGGGAGAACCCGTGCGGTCGCCACTTGGGATCAGTATTCCTGGAGTCTTGGGCATGACCATAGCAGGTGGTAGAATGTGCCCTGAGGGTCACCACATTTGGGACAAGCCGTGCTGTAGTTTGGTTTGAACTTGGACAGGCGGGTGGGGGTGAGGTAAGATCTGTGTAGCATATATAAGTGAGTGAGTCTATCAGACATTTTAAGGGAGACTGCCTTGGAGGTAGCCAATGCATCTTCCCAGTCCCCATCCTCCACAGCCCCCAGGTCTGTCTCCCATCTGGGCTTGAGCCGGTGTGCCTGCGAGGTGGCCTCTGGCTTTATTAGATGGTTGTAAAAAAAAAAAATCAGCCCTTTGGGGTCTTGGCCGTGGATCACACTCATAAAAGGCAACAACTCAAGTCTGGGGATGGATTCTCCAAACTGGGAGCTGAGGGCATCCCGGAGCTGGAGGTAGAGAAAGAGCATTCGGTTGGCGAGACTGAATTCATCCTTGAGAGTTTGGAACGGTCTGATTGTTCTATTTTCAAGAACATGGGAGAGGAAAAGGATTCCTTTGGCCATCCACTGGTTTTGGTCTGGGATTGTGCGTAGTTCAGGGAGTTGGAAATTGTTCCATAGGGGTGTGTTGGTGTCGAATGTGGGGGCCTTGGTTGTGATCATGGCTTGTTGCCATATTTTACAGTGGTGGGTCAGCATGTTGTCCTTGGAAGCCAAGGGTCCCTGAGTGCCTCGTAGGAGAACTTGGAATGGGTGGATGACCTGATTGGTGCGGGGAGAGCATACAAGGGTCATATAGCGATCTCTGTCTATTTGGTTATAGTAATAGAGATGTGACAGTTGGGAGGCAATGTAGTAGAGGGCAAAGTCTGGAAGGGCAGTGCCCCCTAGGTGGTAGGGGCATTTCAGAGTGCGCCATGAGAGTTTATGGCGAGATGTGCTCCACACAAACATGTTGAGAATGAATAGACTTGAAGTTTCTAGGGGGGATGTAGAGGGGATGCCAGAACAGAGCAGCTTGGAGAGAAGGCTCATCTTGACTAAATTTATGCGTCCCATAATCCCTAGGGGGAGTCGGGACCATATTTGGTTTTTGGTTTTGAGAAGGGCAAATATAGGCTCTATATTAAGAGTGATATAGTCTATTAATATTAATATATAACATTGCACACCCAGATACTTGATCTGGCTCACTCTGACGAGTGGAAGTGCTGCGTGGGATGCAGATGGGGCATCCAGGTCCAGTGGGAGGATCTGGGATTTAGACCTAAACAATAAAGTGTTAAAACATTATTGATAAATCATAAAGTCCATTCATAAGCCACAATCTGCATACATGTTCTGAAAAATACATAAAAATGAAAAGAATAGTCCAATTTCCAATGCTTGTGATGAAAAAGGTGTAAACTTTAAAAGTTCTCCAAGTAATCAACTGACAGTGCTCCACCACCATTCAAAGGATGGATGCTTGCCAGACATATAGACCTCAAGCAAAGGTCTTACCCATTAGTGGGCTCCATCCCCCACTGCGGGCATGAAGATATATCTCCTTTTAAGAAACCAGCAGATCTAATGGATCATCAACAGGACCTCCAGGATATAAAGCAAGATAAACACCAGGCACCATATATCAGCAAGGCATCTCCATTATCCTATTGACGATGTCTTCTGAGACCAAACGTACGTCGGGTGGAGGGAATAGTAGTGATATCAGCATGCCCCCTGGAGGCGAATGTTTTTGTTGCGATGCCTGAAGTTTTTTACACATATGTAAGCAGATCAAATTTTTAATAAAGTAATACAATGTTGGAAACTGTTCAATGGACGATAAAGTCTTCCCACTGAACTTTTGTAAAAACAGTGAACCCCTCTTAAAACAAAAGTATTTGCAGGTGTCACTTTTATCACAGTTCCAAAAAATAAGAGGTTTATTCCTCATGGGCATAACATAATTATTTGCCTGGCTCTGCCACTATACTTAAATGAGGATTAAACCCTTTTTTTGGATTTGTGATAAAAGTGAGACAAGCAAATACCTTCTTATTTAAGAAGGATCTACTGTGTTTCTTTCTAATTAAGTGGGATGTTTTTTGGTTCCTTTGATCTCATTTTATCATAACCTGTCCTGTTGTCTTATTATTACACTGAAAATTTGAAGATAACCTTTTTTTACTTTTTATTCACAAGAGAGCTTACACTGCATGTAAAAGAAGATCATGTACTAAGCTATTTAGCAGACTCTAAGAATTATAATAGAACATTTTAGACCAGCCTTTTTCAACCAGGGCGCCTTCAGGTTTCTTCAGGGGTGACTTGTAAAATGCTGAAAAATTGACCAAAACTTGTATACAAGCCAGTGGATGTATCGAGCCTGTCTTTTAGTTACACTAAGCCACAGGTTTTCATCGTGCAGCATTGCAACCTTCTAGCTGCTGGTGTCCTAACAACCATCGGTTGATAAGGAGGGCATCAGATGCCTGCATAACATTGTTATTTGCCCCTCCCCTACCCCTCTCTGTTAGCACCGGGGCCAAATTAGGAGAGAATGGGAGGGAGAGAAACTGAGGGAGAAGAGAAACACTGGAATACTAGTCAGTACCGGTATGCAAAGGTGTATTTGCATTGGAAGAATAAATCCCCTATATTATATTTTTTACTATAATATTGGGTGCCCTACATGTGCCCTACATGTATGAATGCTACTGATTTATGTAAAAACAATTAGTTTCGTTTTCACATTTTAGAATGGGGTGCCTTGCGATTGTGCAAAATTTTAAAGGGTTCCTTGACTGAAAAAGGGTTGTCAGCTCAGGGTAGTACAAAAATTAAACACGTTTTAACAATCTTCCTACAGGTCATGCTTTGGGAAACTTTCTCTTATTGCAAGTGTAAAAGTAGCTGTCAACTAGTAGTGTTGTATATATACTTTGAACTAATAGAGATAACTATATACAGTATATTACAAGGGCTTCCACATCAACATTTTTACAGAGTGTTCCCCACAACAGCTCTCAGTTGTATCCAGCACTTAGCATTGTTGGACAAAGTTCTATATATTGTACTCATAATTGTAGACCTTGACTGATGTTATTTTATTTATGGCCAATGGCCTATATTGCAACCCCAGTATTAGCCCTTTCATCACAGATGGCCAACAGTATACAGTATAGTAAAACTGATTAACATTTTTACACTGGGGTGGGCTTTGGTGCCTTTCACCTTGTGAGAATATTTATAATTTTTGTTCAGTGGTGCTGATAAAGACCACTATTACAAAAAAGGTCAGAAATACAGTATGTCCATCTCATTAGTAAATTGCTGGTGAGTAAAAAATGCCAAATGTAAGGTTTTAAAAAAAAAATGTTTGCTGTATTTTAGCACTGCTATTCCCTTGTAGCCTTTTTGCAGTCAGTACCTATCTACATGCATGTAGCTGGCTGCATGGCATGTCTCAGTTTTCTGTTGAGGACAATGTTAGACAATGCCTTCAAAATGTGCATTGGCAGAGCCACTTGTAGTCTCCACTGAGAGAGAGCGTGACAGGGTGACAATGAAGAAGCCCAGTTTGGTGACAGGGACATAGTTACGTTAACCTAAAACAGTGACTAAACAAAAACCCTTGTGACGACAGTATCACCATAAAGGTTTATCCCCCTACAGGCCATTTTTTGTGATACGGCACTCCGTTATTTTAACTGACAATTACGTGGTCGTGTGATACTGTACCCAAATAAAATTTTTGGCCTTTTTTTTCCCACAAGTAAAGCTTTCTTTAGGTGGCATTTGATCATCTCTGCGGGTTTTATTTTTTAAAACAAGAAAAGACCGACAATTTTGATAAAAAACAATATTTCTTACTTTCTGCTATAAAACATACCCAATAAAAAATGAAGAAAAAAAAAAAAAATGTCTGCATCTCTGTATCAATTTAGGCTAATATATATTCTGCTACATATTTTTGGTAACCCCCCCAACCCCCAATAAGCGTATATTGATTGGTTTGAGCATAAGTTATAGCGCCTACAAAGTATGGGATTTTTTTTTTTACTAGTAATGGTGGCGATCAGCGATCTATAGCGGGACTGGGATATTGCGGCGGAGAAATTGGACGCCTAACTGACACTTCTGACACTTTTGGGGACCAGTGACACTAATAAAGTGATGGCCAGTGCTAGAAACACATGCACTGTCACTGTACTAATGATACTGGCTGGGAAGGGGTTAACATCTGGGGCGATCAAAGGGTTAAATGTGTGCCTAGCCTGTGCTTACTAACTGTGTGGGATGTGTTTTGACTAGGGGAAGGCAAAGATTCATATTCATGCTTTGCAGAAACACAGGATCAAAACCTTCCCTTCTAACAATATGATAATCTTCCTTGTTTACATGGCAGATTGTCGTCCAGCCTGTGTCATCGGTGGTTACCGGTGAACATCAAATCCGTGGTACCTGCCGCTGGATTCCAGCTGTGTGTGAGCAATCAGCTGCAGAGCACCGCCCTGCCGCAGTATAGCTATGGTGGAAGGTCGTAAAGCGGTTAATGAAAGCTACAGATTTTAAATATTAAAACTGACCTTTGAAATAATATTAGATGCTACAGATTATAAGAGATTTTATTGAGTTTGAACATACTTTGAATTTCCAAAACTACACAATGAAAACTGACAGATCTCATGTCCCTTTATTATTATTATTATAATACACGATTTATATAGCGCCAACAGTTTTTACAATGTGGGGGGGGGGGGGGACAACACAATTACAGTTCAATACAAAAGGTACAGGAGGGCCCTGCTCGTAGAGCTTACATTCTAAAGGGAGGGGGTGGTGGTACAAAAGGTAATAGCTGCAGAGAATGATTTGATGTGGGGGTGGCTCGGGAACAGTTGTTAGGTGGGTGTGGGATAGGCTTCCCTGAATAAATGAGTTTTCAGGGATCTCCTAAAGGTGGATAGGGTAGGGGCTGATCGGACAGACAGGGGCAGGGAGTTCCAGAGGATGGGAGAGGCTCCGGAGGAGTCTTGAAGGTGAGCATGGGAGGAGGTAACAAGGGAGCTAGAAAGCAGGAGGTCCTGACCTTATATTAAAGTGTTTCTAAAGGTAAAAGGTCTTTTAATGCATTCTCTGTATTGAGGTAAAAAAGCCCCCTCCCTTAAATATTCACATGAACCCGATCTCGGTTCAGTGCTGTGCATTTATACAACAGCTCTTCTCTCTCCCGGGTCTCAGAGGCTTGGCTGAGAGCAGCAGGAACTATTGGCTCCTGCGGCTGTCAATCAAAACCTGTGAGCAGAGAGTGGGGGGGGGGGGGGCAGGGACAAGCCACAAGACACAGACAGCCCGGTTTGGGATCAAACAGCTTCCTATGGGGGCACCCGCAGGGGAGGAGGAGTCAGAAGCACTGGCAGGGGACCCGAGAAGAGGAGAATCCGGGCTGCTCTGTCCAAAACCATTGCACAGAACAGGTAAGTATAACATGTTTCTTATTAAAAAAGAAAAAATATATATCTTTAGTATCAGTTTAAGGTGTGCCTATCCGAGGACAAGATATTCTTGGGTGCTTTAAGGAAATTTTTCTCGTATTACTTGAAGGGCCTCCAATAATATTGAATCCGTACAACTCTCAGGACCCATATCTAGGACAAATTGCAAAAGAGGGATCCCATTCCAATAGCAAACTCTTCAATGGGATTCCTAGCTGGAAGAGGGTAATTGGAACATACTGCTGGTTCTTGAGAAACAAGGGGAAATGTCTCAACAGATGTGATTATGGCTAAACTGTCATGGTTGAATGGTTGCAGCTTAAAGTGGTAATAAAAGCAAGACATGTTTTACTTTAAAGCATGCCCTGTCCTAAAACATATCACAATCCAGTTCTATGCCCTCATTGCACAGAGCAGGTAAGTATGACATGTTTGTTGTAAAAAACAAAAAAACTAAAAAAAGTTGATGCTCATTATTATCTCAACCTGTATTCATACTCTATAACTCTTGCACTGGGCCCCTTAAACTGGACTGAAATGGTGGGAGTTTTGTCACTGGTTTCAGTTATTGGCCAATAGTATTTAAATAAGCAGTTGTGCATTTTGTTAAAGATGTTCATGTTTATATAATAGGTGTAGCTGCAAGAACAAAAAACACTTATGAAGAACAGCAGAATTATTTTATCTATCTGCTATTTTTTTATTCTATGAACAGATTTTGAAAGGCACTTACTACTCAAGACAGCCTTTCCCATCAAGGCTTGTGTACAATGATTAGTAGGAATTAGCTCCCTCTTTAATAATGGGTTCTCGTGCTTTTTAATAGAGGCATTCATATGACTAGAACATGTAAACAAGTACAAGTGGTTCAAAAGGCTGAGAGGTTGCTGTATGTCTTTATCTATCTCTGTGCTGCCATCTAGTGTATGGTCTTGTTTTATAAAGAAACTGGTGGGTATGAAAGGTAAAGTGATGTTATGTAAAAGTTATATCTGCTAAATATCAATAATTATATGATGTAAGATGCAATAAAAAAAAAAAATTTAAGTTCTATCATTTAGGGCAGGGGTCTCCAACTCAAATTACCTGAGGGCCACTGGACAAGTTTTTGCATCCAATGGGGGCCGCATGCAAACTTTCCTTTCCCCCAGCATTGGTGTCATCGGACACACTATTAATCCCCAGCACTGGTGTCAGCGGACACACTATTAACCCCCAGCACTAGTGTCAGCGGACGCACTATTAACCCCCAGCACTGGTGTCAGTGGTCGCACTATTAACCCCCAGCATTAGTGTTAGCGGACCCACTATAAACCCCCAGCACTGGTGTCATCGGACACACTATTAATCCCCAGCACTGGTGTCAGCGGACACACTATTAACCCCCAGCACTAGTGTCAGCGGACGCACTATTAACCCCCAGCATTAGTGTTAGCGGACCCACTATTAACCCCCAGCACTGGTGTCAGCGGACACACTATTAACCCCCAGCACTGGTATCAGCAGACACACTATCAACCCCCAGAATTGGTGTCAGCGGGCGCACTATTAACCCCAAGCTTTCGTGTCAGCTGGTGTCAGTGGTTGCACTGGTGTCAGTGGTCGCACTATTAACCCCCAGCATTAGTGTTAGCGGACCCACTATTATCCCTCAGCACTGGTGTCAGTGGACACACTATTAACCCCCAGCACTGGTGTTAGCGGGCACACTATTAACCCCCAGCACTGGTATCAGCAGACGCACTATTAACCCCCAGAATTGGTGTCAGCGGGCGCACAATTAACCAAGCTTTGTGTCAGCGGGCGCACTAGTAACCCCCAGAATTGGTGTGAGCGGGCGCACTATTAACCCCCAGAATTGGTGCCAGCAGACACACTATTAACCCCCAGCATTAGTGTCAGCAGATGCACTATTAACCTCCAGCATTAGTGTCAGCGGACACACTATTAACCCCCAGCACTGGTGTCAGCGGATGAACTATTAACCCCCAGCATTGGTGTCAGCGGGCGCACTATTAACCCCCAGCACTGGTGTAAGTGGACACACTATTAGCCCCCAGCACTGATGTCAGCGGACACACTATTAGCCCCCAGCATTGGTGTCAGTGGGCGCACTATTAACCCCCAGCACTGGTGTAAGTGGACACACTATTAACCCCCAGCATTGGTGTCAGCGGGCGCACTATTAACCCCCAGCACTGGTGTAAGTGGACACACTATTAACCCCCAGCACTGGTGTCAGCAGACGCACTATCCACCCCCAGCAATAGTGTCAGTGGGCACTCTATTATCCCCCAGCACTGGTGTCAGTGGACGCACTATTAACCCCCAGCACTGGTGTCAGCGGACGCACTATTAACCCCCAACACTGATGTCAGCGGACGCACTATTAACCCCCAGCACTGATGTCAGCGGACACACTATTAACCCCCAGCATTGGTGTCAGTGGACGCACCATTAACCTCCAACATTAGTGCCAGCGGACGCACTATTAACCCCCAGCACTGGTGTCAGTAGTCGCACTATTAACCCCCAGCATTAGTGTTAGCAGACCCACTATTAACCCCCAGCACTGGTGTCAGCGGACACACTTTTAACCCCCAGCACTGGTGTCAGCGGACACACTATTAACCCCCAGCACTGGTATCAGCAGACGCACTATCAACCCCCAGAATTGGTGTCAGCGGGCGCACTATTAACCCCAAGCTTTCGTGTCAGCTGGTGTCAGTGGTCGCACTGGTGTCAGTGGTCGCACTATTAACCCCCAGCATTAGTGTTAACGGACCCACTATTAACCCCCAGCACTGGTGTCAGTGGACACACTATTTAACCCCCAGCACTGGTGTCAGCGGGCACACTATTAATCCCCAGCACTGGTATCAGCAGACGCACTATTAACCCCCAGAATTGGTGCCAGCTGGCGCACAATTAACCCCAAGCTTTCGTGTCAGCGGGCGCACTAGTAACCCCCAGAATTGGTGTGAGCGGGCGCACTATTAACCCCCAGAATTGGTGCCAGCAGACACACTATTAACCCCCAGCATTGGTGTCAGCAGATGCACTATTAACCTCCAGCATTAGTGTCAGCGGGCACACTATTAACCCCCAGCACTGGTGTCAGCGGATGCACTATTAACCCCCAGCATTGGTGTCAGCGGGCGCACTATTAACCCCCAGCACTGGTGTAAGTGGACACACTATTAACCCCCAGCACTAATGTCAGCGGACACACTATTAGCCCCCAGCATTGGTGTCAGTGGGCGCACTATTAACCCCCAGCACTGGTGTAAGTGGACACACTATTAACCCCCAGCATTGGTGTCAGCGGGCGCACTATTAACCCCCAGCACTGGTGTAAGTGGACACACTATTAATCCCCAGCACTGATGTCAGCGGACACACCATTAGCCCCCAGCATTGGTGTCAGTGGGTGCACTATTAACCCCCAGCACTGGTGTAAGTGGACACACTATTAACCCCCAGCACTGGTGTCAGCAGACGCACTATCAACCCCCAGCATTAGTGTCAGCGGGCACTCTATTATCCCCCAGCACTGGTGTCAGCGGACGCACTATTAACCCCCAGCACTGGTGTCAGCGGACGGACTATTAACCCCCAGCACTGGTGTCAGCGGATGCACTATTAACCCCCAGCACTGATGTCAGCGGACACACTATTAACCCCCAACATTGGTGTCAGTGGACGCACTATCAACCCCAAGAATTGGTGTCAGCGGGCGCACTATTAACCCCAAGCTTTCGTGTCAGCTGGTGTCAGTGGTCGCACTGGTGTCAGTGGTCACAATATTAACCCCCAGCATTAGTGTTAGCGGACCCACTATTAACCCCCAGCACTGGTGTCAGCGGACACACTATTAACCCCCAGCACTGGTGTCAGTGGACGCACTATTAACCCCCAACACTGATGTCAGCGGAAGCACTATTAACCCCCAGCACTGATGTCAGCGGACACACTATTAACCCCCAGCATTGGTGTCAGTGGATGCACCATTAACCTCCAACATTAGTGCCAGCGGACGCACTATTAACCCCCCGAATTGGTGTCAGTGGACGCACTATTAGCCCCCAGCATTGGTGTCAGCGGATGCACTATTAACACCCAGCATTACCCCCTGCACTCCACAAATACCTCCTCACACTCCACTTCACACAAATACCAACCACAAGCCACTTCACAAATACCCCCTTACACGCCACAAATACCCCCCCCCCCCACACACACACACTCTACAAATACTCCCTCTTCACAAATTTCAACCCCAGTCACGTAACTAAGGACTTCGCTCAGCCTCTGTGTGATGGCAGTCATCTGGTGGCCTGATCTTCTGCCTCCTGAGTCCTCTCATCCTGTTAGGTCCTGGCTTCAACACAGGCCTAGTGACAGGGCACCCTGAGAACACCACAATCTTCCACCCTGAGGTGGCAGCAGGACCCTGGATCCAGGGCTGAGTTCTGTCGAGAAGTGTCCGCTATCGAATAGTGCCCGGGACGCATGCAATAGCACAACAGCTGATTTTACGATCAGCTGTTGTGTCAGCGAGACGGCACCTGCGTACAATAGCCTACTGAAAAAAAATTTCAGTCAGATTGTGCCTTGCGCTGCTAAGTGTTCATGCAGGTGAGGGGCGGAAATTAACATGAAGGGTGCGGATTTTTTCAATGATGGCCAGTGCTGCAAAGATGGGTGGGATTTTTAACGATGCCCAAACAAATCTGCTAAACAAATCTTTATCTGCTATTCTTCCTGGAGGGCCTATTTAGTTAGCTAAACCTTTAAAATTCTGCCACAATCTTTGCAGCAGTGGCCATCCTTGAAAACATCCACCCCTTCATGTTAGATAAGCACTGGCCATCAATGAAAACATCAGCCTCCTTCATGTTAAATTCCACCCCTCATCTACATGAACATACCTCGGCATAATCTGACCAAAAAATTTCTTCAGTCGGCTATTGTGCGCAGGTGCCACCTCACCGACACAATAGCTCATCGTAAAATCAGCTGTTATGGTGTTACGTACGGTGCATGCGCCATTCATCCTGGGCACTATTAGATAGCGGGCACTTCTCAATAGAACTAGGGGGGCAGGGCGAATCCTCCCTCTGCTCTGTTCTCCTGTGTTGTGCTGCACGCTAGGCTGCAGCAGCATGCGGGGGAGAGGAGTCGTACTGCCACATCACACCCGCCTAGGATCGGCCCTGCCTGCAGGCCATTTGTAACTGGTCCACGGGCCAGTAATTTGAGACCCCTGATTTAGGGTCACCACTGAAACATATACTTCTATTTGCATAACTCTGCAATAATAACAATAAAATCATTCCAGTGGTAGTACAGATGCCACCTTGGCGACAAATTTTTATGACTGTGAATCTTTGTGACTGCACTGCTGCGCATATGCCTAACATTTAAAATAAGCATATTTTACGTGTGGTGCACTATTTATTTGTAACATTTTTTTCTCATCTAAGATTGACACTAAGAAGGAGTGTAATCTCCTATCCATAAATTAACTGCAAAGCACCCAAACCTTCATTTAATGCCCTGAAGGCTTACCCATTGCTATGAAGAACCATGCTGGTATATCCCAGTCATAGAGAGCTTAATTCTGAACTAGACAGATTCCTGAGACAAGGCAAAGATGCTGGGCACTATCCACTATGTCAAAGCCTGCTTACCATCAGGATAGAGAAGGTGAAGGTAGATATTTCTTTTCTTTCAGAAGATTTCCAAAAACGTAAGAAGAGAGTGCAGTAGCATCGGGAAGGGGGGCTAAGGGGGGCTGAACCCCCGAGTGGGCCCCCAAAAAGCCCCGGGTCTCGTGCATTCACAAATCTATTATTAGCCCTGAGCCCCAGCGGGGACCAATCTGACTCGGAGCACAGCAGTGACATAGCAAGTCCCGCCTTCTGCAGCTCCTATGATGGACATCCCACTGGTCCAATGCCGGGACCGCGGGACGTGTGACATCCATCATAGGCTCCAGAAGGCGAGAATTACAATGCGGCTGTGTCAATATGAGGAGATCCCCACTCGATGCTCCGGCAGGCGGCTCTCCTGACTTTCCTGACTCTCCCTGAACACTGCCTGTACCAACCCCTGGCTTGCCTCTGGACTGTTCTTCTGCCTGCTCCCTTGGATGATCTGCCTTGCTATTATCAACCCCAGCCTGGTTTGTGACTATCCTACTGCCTGATGTGTGTACCTTGATCTGCCTGAACATTGCTGAGCTGGACTGTCTGAGCCAGAGGTGTAAGAGAGGCCTACCTCTGCGCTTCAGACTCCATCACAAGGTATGTTACAGCCTTCTACTGCCTTTGTAAAATTTTTGCTGCCCCAAGTCCTGGCCTATGTTGCACTTATACAGTTTCAAGCCTGTGCCCAGTAGATAGCATGTTGTAGGTTGTTGATTGACTGAGGTATAAAGGTAAAAGCTATATGTTACACATAAAAAGAAATACACTTATGTATTTAGCTAGAACTGAAATTGACAAATTTGGCCTAATTTATCAAAGTGTTTATGGTTTCCATTAACAACCAACCATATACTTCAGTTCATTTGCTGTCATTTTATTTTTATTAAGCAGTTTTTTTGATATGGGGCAACCCATATAATGTAGGTCTTTTTTTCAGCAACTCTGAAAATCACATTCATTTGTCACAGTTGTCTAAAATGTCTACAATGTACTGTACCTACAAAACATAAAAACATATTGGTGTGAATAGAGCCTTTGGGTCATGTCACAATGAGAGTTCTGCTGCTGGTGACAGATCACCGGCAGTAAAATCACTAAAGTTGACATTTTCCCTAATGGAATTTGTTCCTTTGTTGGCCAAAATTCTGCAGAATCTTATGACAAAGCAGTGTTACAGTGATGACTTATCTCTTTAAAAACCCTCTACATAAATAATAATATTTTGTTGATCTTTAGGAAATGTACTCTGCTCCAAAGTTGATAAAACACAGCATTTTGTGGACTGAGTATTATCAGCTTTGCCCAGTGTCTTTTGCAAAACTACTCAATTGCTCTCACTCTCAGATCTCTACAACATAAAAGGTAATCATTCTGTAGTCCAAGATAAGAATTAGGAAGGCACTTTGATATTACACAAGAAGTGTGCACAGGACAGCTCTGGATTTATGACAACACCAACAGTTTGTTCTTAAAGCGGAGTTCCACCCAAAAAGTGGAAATTCCGCTTAAAGGACTCCTTACACACTGACATGCCACATTTAGCTGTCCACCAAAAGAAGGGGTAAGTGCTCCGTACCCGTCTGACTAAAAAAATTACTACCTGCCACCACTGCTTTTTGCCCTTATATTTTAAGGCTGCAGTTGAAGCTGTGTGTTGACTGAATCCTAAAGTAACTGTAAGCCCCTATTTGTTTTACTAGCAAACTATACTTACCCGTTCAATTGTTTTGCTCAGAGCAGTCCCAATTCCCCTTTTCTCATGTCCCCTGCTGAAGCTCCTGGCTCCTCCCTGTGCTAAGTGACCACCATAGCAAGACTCTTGCTATGGGGTCACTAGTGTAGGTTCACTCCTGAGCCACCTCTGTGTGCCATAGACACACAGAGCATGGCTCAGCCCCACCCCCCCCTGCTCACTCCCCATTTACTGTGTTTGACAGCAGTGGGAGCCAACTGGCTACTGCCTCTGAGCTTATGAGGAGGCAGAAAGTCGAGAGAGATGCTGCTCTCATGCACATCACTGGATCAAGATCACGCTCAGGTAAGTATAAGCAGGGCTGCTGTTAGAAATCAATGGGCCCCATAAAGCCTACATGACAAGCCCTCCAGCCCCTAAGATATCAAATAAAAAATTTCACCCAAAAAATACACTGCAATAATCATTATTTGTGGACAGAAAACATAACATAACTTACAAAATTCCGGCTAAAGCTAAACGATAAAACTCTATTGAGTTAATAAAGTTCTGTGTGTAAATGAGGTATTGGGGCTCATTCACATAGGTGCTGCGGACTGTAAGGTGTGAATAATATTCATTTTTTTTTTTATGTGGCTATTGCTGTGTGCAGACAGCCTATGTTATGCTATGGAGATGTAGCAGCTGTATGAACTCAGCCACAGGTCCTAATTTGACAGGCATGCAGATTAGACATATGCATTTAGTTTCATTCCAAATACAAATTCAGACAAATTTTTCATTATTCGGAAATTCGGATGCATCCGAATTTACAAATTACAATAGTAACGAACTTAAATGAATCTGAAATAATGATTTGAATCGAAAAATGGCAAGCAAAATTTGAATTGACTTGAATTCAAAAACAAATTTGAATCAAATTCGAAAAAACTAATTCAAATCGAATTCAAAAACAAATTCAAGTCAAATTTCAAATTTGAAAAGAAAAGATTAAAATAGAAAATAATAGAAAATAATAAAATAGAAAAACAATAGAACAGAATAGAATAAAATATAATATAATATATATTATATTTTATTCCATTTTGTTCTATTGTTTTTCTACTCTATTGTTTTTTTATTATTTTCTATTCTAATCTTTTCTATTCTAATTCTAATTCATTCTATATGAAATTTTAATTTCGGAAAATGGTTTTATATATATATATATATATATATATATATATATATATATATATATATATATATATATATATATATAGAGAGAGAGAGAGAGAGAGAGAGAGAGAGAGAGAGAGATAGAGAGAGAGAGAGAGAGAGAGAGAATGAAATTGAATTTGAATAGAAAAGACTAGAATAGAAAAATCAATAGAACAAATAATAATACAACCATCTTTGGAAATTAAAATTTGGTACAGAATGAATTTGAATAGACAAAATTAGAATAGAATATATTATATTTTTTTCGATTCTGTTCTATTGTTTTTCTATGCTATTCTTTTCTATCTTCTATTCTATTCTAATCTTTTCTATTCAAATTTGATTTCATGCTATAAAAAATTTGAATTTCAGAAGATGGCTATTGAAATTCAAATTTAATATAGAATGAATTCAAATTTGAATAGAAAAGATTAGAATAGAAAATAATAGAAAATAATATGCTAGAAAAACAATAGAACAGAATAGAATAAAATATAATACCTATCATATTATATATATATGTATATATCATATCATTTTTCTAGCATATTCTTTTCTATTATTTCCTATTCTATTCTAATCTTTTCTATTCAAATTCTAATTCAGTCTATATGAAATTTGAATTTTGGAAAATAGCTATACATATAAATAGAATGAAAAATAATGAAATTTAATTCAAATAGAAAATACTATAATAGAAAAAACAATAGAACAGAATAGAAAATTATTTGAATTTGAATAGAAAACATTAGAATAGAATATATTATATTTTTTCTATTCTGTTCTATTCTTTTTCTATGCTATTCTTTTCTATTCTATTCTAATATTTTCTATTCAAATTTGATTTCATTCTTTACGAATTTTGAATTTCGAAAAATGGTCATATATAGTTTACTTTTTAGAATTCGGTCAAATTTTTTCGAATGTGGTAGAAGTTTTTTCAAATTTGATAGTTTTTTCGAATTTGGTTAATTTTTTTCGAATGCGCTAGAACTATTTTCAATGTGGTCAATTTTTTTTTAGAATATGATCTAATATGACATGATGAAGTTTTTAGAATTTGGTCAAAATTTTTTCGAAATCAAATACAAAACGAATCCCGAAAATGAATGTAACGAATGCAATGAATTTAACTAAACAAATTTAGTTAACCACTTTCAGACCGGACCATTTTGCTGGCTTAAGACCAGACCACTTTTTGCGATTCGGCACGGCGCCACTTTAACTGACAATTGCACGGTTGTGCGACGTGACGTCCTTTTTTTCCCCACAAATAGAGCAATCTTTTGGTGGTATTTGATCACCCTTTTTTTGCGCTATAAACAAAAACAGAGCGACAATTTTGAAAAAAAAACGCATATTTTTTACTTTTTGCTATAATAAATATCCCCCAAAAATATATATTTTTTTCCTCAGTTTAGGCCGATACATATTCTTCTACATATTTTTGGTATAAAAAAATCAAATAAACGATTATTGATTGGTTTGCGCAAAATTCATAGCGTGTACAAAATAGGGGATAGTTTTATGGCATTTTTATTAATCATTTTTTTTTACTAGAAATGGTGGCAATCAGCAATTTTTATTGTGACTGCGTCATTATGGCAGACACATCGGACATTTTTGACACATTTTTGGGACCATTGTCATTTATACAGCAATCAGTGCTATACAAATGCACTGATTCCTGTGTAAATGACACTGGCAGTGAAGGGGTTAATGAGGGGGTGGCAGTGTAGGGGTTAAGTGTGTCCTTGGGGCGTGTTACTAACTGTGGGGGGCTGGGCTGTGTGTTAATGAACACTGATCTCTGCTCCAATCAAAGGGAGCAGAGATCAGTGTCACTTGTTGTTAGGCAGAACGGGGAGATGCTGTTTACACCGGCATCTCCCTGTTCAGCCTCCCCGTGGGACAATCCTGGGTATCCCCGTGGCAATCGAGTCTGCAGGACCCGCGACCGGACTCAAGGGGGTCCCGACCGGCGTGCACGCGATGGCAGGGCGGCAATTACAAATGAACGTACCTGTATGCCAGTTTGCCTGCCCGTGCCATTCTGCCGACGTACATCGCCATGCGCCGGTCGGGAAGTGATTAAATAACGAATCAAAGCGAAACAAAACTATTTTTTTCATCCTGCACATATCTAGTGCAGATGCAGGAGCATCAAATTAGAAACTGCATCTGAGTTTATGAAGCCGCTGCATCCCAATGGAGTAACAGATGGCAACAAATCGCTAATTTATGCTAAATGAATGAATGAGCCCTTACTTTTTAAATAATTTTTACAAATTTAAAAAAATTTTTGTTTTTCATTTTTAAAAATAATTGTTTACAATTTTATTTCAACACTGTTATGGGGGCTTGAGTAAAATATCAGGGGTCTAAACAGACCCCTGACATCTCACCTTTGAGACAGAGAAAGTAATTATGCATACAGATTCTTTAATTAGTTTCTCTGATGTCTCAGCACTGAAGATGAATGAACAGGTGTCAGGAATTAGTGGCTAAGGAGATCAGGCATGTAGCTACACAAGGGAACTGAGACCAAAGAATCAATAAATATATCTTTAAGGTGATATTTATTTACAGTGAACATACAGCAAACCATGAACACAGCAAACAACAAACATGAACAATCCTAAAGACAAAATCACTAACCAACAAAACTAAAGACTAAGTACAACTATATACAAGGGACATATAGGGGTACAGGGAACGAAGGGATACAAGGTAGGGGGAATCATAACTGGGTACTAAGCAGAGGGAGGCCGGAGCAAGGCGGGGGTTGCAGACTGGATCAGGCTAAGCAGGAATAACAGGCAGCAAATAAGGGACCAGAATCGTGACGCACCAGGGGGAGTGAGGAGTAGCCTCAAGTAGCCCCCCGGCCAGGGCCATCTTTAATATAGAGTGGACCCTGGGCAAAATTTTTCTTGGGCCCCCCCCCATGCAATTTCCCTCTCCACCTACTCTGAGGCCGCGTACACACGCGCGGACTGTTCGCCCAACCTTGTCCGCTGAACAGTGTTTGGGCGGACAGTCCGCTCGTGTGTGGGGCTTCAGCGGACAGTTTCAGCGGACAGTTGGCCGAACAAGGTCTTACGGAAATTCAGAAAAACTGTCCGCTGAAACAAGGTTTCAGCGGACTGTTCGCTCGTGTGTAGGCTTGTTCGGCCAACTAAGTCTCGCGCATGCTCAGAAAGGATTTCCACGTCGGAAGGTTGCATTGCAGTATATAGGACGTCGTATTTTTCGTCCCGTCGTACGTGCCGTTCACGTCATCGCGCACGGTTTCAGCAAACTGTTCGTCCGTCATGTGTGGCCATGTCCGTCCATGCTAAGTTTGAGCGGACTGTTCGCTCAAACTGTTGGACAGACAAAGTTGGGCCAACAGTCCGCGCGTGTGTACGCGGCCTGAGACATACAATAAATAGCAGCTTGACTTAAAATCCGTTTTCTGTATCAGATCAGGCAGCAATTGCGATTGGTTGGCAGCAGTTACAGCATATCATTACTGCTTACTGACTAGTTGCTAGAGGTTATAGCACACGTTACGGCTCACTAATTAGTTGCTAGAGGTTACAGCACATCATCTCCTCACAGCAGGGGAGCATGATATACATAGAAATGCCGCCTTTATTTACATATCAATGCCGCCAGACGCAGCTATTTACTTATGAATGCCGGTTATTTACATGTAAACACAGGGTCTGCAGGTGAGTCATCTGCACACAACAATAGGGCAGAGCTGGGCAGCATTAGTACCAGTACTTCACACTGAGATATTGGGACACAGCACAGGAATAAAACTTCAAGGGGCATTGGAATTTAAACCTGGATAGTTGGCAAGTATGAGGCAGCTGTTTTGGGCCCCACAACAATGACAGGGCCCAGGGCAGCTGCCCCTTTTGCCCTGCCTTAAAGATGGCCCTGCCCCCGGCAGCTAAACACTATTTTGCCTGATTACAACAGCCTTCTGATTCCTGAGAGACACCTGCTGGTGGACACTGGAGCTGTAGCAAACAGCCCAGAACAGGATAGTGCCACCAGCAGGTGGACTTAATCCTAACACAGAGGTTCCTGTTCATTCATAAACTGAATCTGTCAGGGCTGGCTTAGCCCTTCCTCCTCTGGGTTGGCCGCTCAGCTGTCGGCTAATTGCCAGCACTCTTCTCTTTCCACAGTTACCAGCTGTTCCTGATGATGCTTGTCTGACCTGCCCATTTAAAGCCTTCCAGCTCACTCTTTCCTTCGCGTTGGTCAGATCACAAGGAACCATCTCCTGCTGTTTGTTTCAAGACTGGCTTGCTGACATCCCTCCTGGCTTCTTATCCTGCTTGCAGTTGCTCTCCTTGGATCCCTGACTTCTGGACTGGCTTATTACCCGATCTGGTTTATGAACTTTGGACTGGCTGACTACCCGATCTGGCTACTGGACTATGGCTATGCTTGACTACGCTTTTTTCTATTTACCTTTTTATTAATAAACAAGTGTGATTTGATTGTACTTCTGTCTCAGTCTGTTTCATGGTTCCTGACAGAATCATACTGAATACAGTTTACTATGCTCAGTTATCAATGGACACAGGAGCAATCATTACCGATTGCTTACTGTGTCCATTCAGAAATGAAAGGGGCTGGTAAATCAAATATTTACCGGCCCCTTTCCCCTCTCTCAGTCATGATAGCTGACACATCCCTGTGTACCTCCAGTGCCTGGCAGGAGATGAAAGCCGGCAGCGCTGTAGGGGAGCAGGGTTCACAGGGAGGCACACAGGGTGCGATCAGAGGGAGGAGGATTGTTGCAGCAGGGCATGGGGGCAATTACAAGAACTATGCACTGTGTGCATCTCCCTCCAATAGTTGATTGCTAGAGAGAGGTAGAAGGGGAAAAACATCTTTCAGCTGTTGCAAGGACAGCAACACAAGGCATTGTTCCTGTAATTGCCCTGCCACACCAATCACCCTTCCTGCCGGGTCCCCCCGTGTGCCCAGTCCCTCTATAAAAGGACCAGTGGTCCCTCCCTATTAGTGGCCCTGAGTATAAGAGGGAATTGTGGGAGAGGAGCTGCACTCAGAATTTTTTTCAAATGCATTAAAGTAGAAAACTTTAGCCTTTAGAACCATTTCAATTCATTGTAACCCTTAGGAGTAAACATCACTGAGAATCAAGTTTTAAATTTAAAATAATTATTTACCAGTACCAGAGTTTACCAGTAAAACTGGTACAAATACTACTCTTATGTGTATGCAAAAGTATGCTTATATGCTAAATAAAAAAATAAAAAAACAATCAACGTGTTCTTCTGTACTTCTGCGATTTTAAAAGAAAATAGCTTTTTCTGCCACAGTTTGAATCCCTTGCCAATACTGTGCATGACCTTGAAAAAGTCCCTATCAACCTAAGCTCCAGGCACCAAATATTATACCGGATGAAGAAAATGTGTTTGAAAATGTTGTATGCTATACTTGGAAGCAAAGACAACAAAACTGTATTCAAATACACATCCATCTATGGTTAATATAAAACAAACATTGTGAGGGGTCAGGTCAAGTCAAAGCCCTGAGAGATAATGTCTTCTGCAAAAGAGCAAACATCTTCATTTTCCTCTGTGTGGCTGTGCACCTGGGTCACTTTCTAGAAAGTAAATAGTAATCAAGAATCAAAAATACACATAGATCAGAAGAAATGCATTGTAAACGCTACTGCTTCTAGATATTGTAGCCTTAAATAGTTTTACTACTCTTAAAGGAAAATTAAAAAGGTATAGTCAATTCAATTTATTTATTTTGTTAATGCTTTTGTTAAAGCTGTACCTTTAATGTCTTTTCACTCTTGCCGCTTGTGCTTAGCCTCAAGGCCATGCAGCAGCATGATCTGTGATCGCTATGAACCTCTGGTAACATATTGGGGTACAGGGCCAATGTCATTGGCTCTATACCATGTGAAACCTTACCTTTGTTTACTACTGTGCTTGTTGGAGATTGGCTCTTTACCATGTTATTACTGTGACCAATCACAGCATTCACAGAAGTAAACAAAGACTGCATGAATAAAGCCAAAAGATGTAAGGAAACTGACTGATTACATGGTCATCATGTGTAAGCAACAACAGTGTAAAAAAAAAAAAGGAAAAGCCAATAATACACCCCCCCCCCCCCCCGAGCAGTAAAAAAAAAAAATCACCTTCCTGTATTGCTTCGTCACCACCTGCTTTAAACCCTGGAACCTTGCACGAGCATCGTCATTCACTTGGAGGCGTCGTGAACAGCAGATGCTGCATGCGTACACCTTCAGACACTGCCTCTGAACCTAAAGTGAGTAGTGGTTGAGGGACGGTAAAACCAAAAAGTTTTACCACATCCCAACCTCACGTGTGAATGAGCTGCAATAGTGCAGCCAGTCAGTGTCAAGCATAACCACACCAATCAAGATCAGTATAGCTAGAATCAGTGTTCCTGATAGCCACAACACCAGACCAGTGCAGCCAACAATAGTTTTCCTGATCACCGCCATAGCAGTACCACTGTCACAAGACCATTATAACACAGCAACAGTGTTCCTGATTGCTGCCACACTAGTGCCCAGTGTTACTAGACTAGTGTAAGCCAGCAACAGTGTTCTTGATCACCACTACACAAGTTCCAGTGCAGTCAACAACACTGTTCAAGACCATCGCCACACAATCCAGTGTTGCCTCTGCCTGACACCTGTATTTCAAAAATCTAAAAAATCATCCAGTGCTTAAGGAATATGATGACTGTAAAAGGCGAGTCTTGTCCTGTAGGTGACTTTCCCTGCCTCTTACTGAATTATCCAAACCACATATGCCAAATGGGTCCAATAAAGCTTAGAAACAACACCTTTGTGTCTTCTTCCTTTATTAACTTTCCTTCACAGGTAAGTTCAACTCATCACATGTGAAAACAAAAAAAATGTTTTTCTTAAAAACATGAAACAAACATACTATATTGTGCTCACATGTAAATGTGCTCACATCAGTGCCTATCACTAGTGATAAATGACTCACACCCCTTCTGTTCAGCCTCTTACTGAATCATCCACCTAAAAACGCATATATCTACACCCAAAGTCAAATCCTCAGGAATAAAACAAAGGAAAAACCTGGTGCCAAAAGGTATGGTTGAAACCCCTAAGGGTCTATTATAGACAGACCAAATGATTAAGTATAAAAAGTATAAATTGTATTGAGTATAACAACATATGTAAATAAGGATCAATATATAAAAACAATATATGGTACCCAGTTGTACAATTGTATAAGGTAAAACAGACCATGATGGTCCATACAGACATAGACACCTTACATGTTACAGACTAACAATCCTTCTTCAGAGGTTAATTAAGTCAGATGGGTACAGATTTTCTACAATAGAAGAAAATGTACAAATAGTATAATTTGGCATCCAACAGGTAGAAAAAAACATTATTAAAAACGTTATCAATATCATAACAATTACAAAAAATGCAGTAAGTACAGAACCAATCATGTATATTCATATACAATGATTGATTCTGTATTTACTGCATTTTTTTAAATTGTTAAGATATTGATAATTGATAATGTACTTCTGGTGCCGGCATCTGACGTCACTTACTGGCATGTTTTGTCTGTAGAATTTGCCAAAGAAATATGGAGTCAGATTAAAGCACCCTATTTATAACTAACTTCCACCCTCATTTCTCACTAACCATGCCACCTTTAACAAGGCAAAATAATGACCTAGATTGCTCCATTTCAAGATCGCGCATAGAAAGAGCAATTCAAAAAAGCATTGCATGGGACCACTTTGTATGGATATTGCATCTTCGTCATTGTCCCCAAAAATATATTTAAAAAAGATAAAAGATGGACACATAAAAAACATACAAAAAAAAAATGACATTAGATAACAATCCCCCTAGTGGCCAACCATAATAAGACATCATCACAAAAAAAAAGCCTATTACATGGGGGGGGCGTGGCTTCGGCATGGCGGCGAGTGAATGTTAGTTCAGGGAGCTCCCGGCCAGCGGCACCCGTGCAGCACAGCGCAATAACTATCCCACATTGACAGCACCATACCTGCACTCCCAACAGCCCGATGCCCAACCCGCTGCACTCGGCGCTCCCCCCACGGTATGGATCGGTACATTAAACATCTGAAACTGTCGGCATCTACACCGGCGAAATCCAAGATGGCCGGGACACGCTGCGAGCGGGACTCAGGGGGAGATGGCGATCCTGAGTGGCAGGCAACAGCAAGAAGATGATCTTACAATGCCGCCCTGCTCTCCCCTCAGCGATCTATCTCCCTGCCTCCCACGATCACTGGCCACATCACCCGACCTGGAGGAAGGGCTGTTTGGATTGGGACATGCTTCTCCTTGTGCAAGTACATCCCTCCCTGATTCTGGTCTTACAGAGATCCCAAGGCTGCAGGACACAGTGAGTACATATGAAGCACATAACCAGCAGTTGGAGGCTACATTGCAGGCTGATCCCACACACAAGCTCTGGGCTCTTTTGCAACAACTCCCCACCAGGAATGACTTTGAAACACTGGCCACTAGAATGGAGGGGGCCATGGAGGGGGAGCTGCAGGCCATTAGGCAGGAAGTCGCAGCCATAGACACACGGGTCGCAGTAGTGGAACAGGAGCAGGGAGCGTTATCCCAAAGCGTACAAGAAATCCAAGCCTCACAGACGGTAATAAGTGATCAATATCTTCAACTACAATTGCTTATTGACGATTTAGAAAACCGTAGTCGTAGACAGAATATCCGCCTGAGGGGTATCCCAGAGTCTATCCCACAATCTGGCATCAGATTGACGGTAACCACCGTCTTCAACCGGTATTTACACCGTCCGCAAGACACAGCTATCACCCTGGACCGCGTCCACAGAACTCTTGGTCCTCACCCTAACTTACCTGATAGTTCCAGGGATGTCCTATGTTGCTTGCACTCCTTTAACCTCAAGGAAGAAATCCTGAGACAGGCATGGCGGGTGGGAGTGTTGGGGTTTGATGGCGCTGCCGTCCACCTGCTCCCAGATATCTCTCGGAGAACCCTGTTGATGAGGCGAGCGCTAAAACCTGTTTTAGACGGCATCAGCGAGAAAGTTCTCTCGTACAAGTGGGGCCACCCATTCCACCTGATCGTACGCAAGGGGACTGAGACCTTTGCCCTGCGACATCCATCAGAGCTCCCACACCTGTTCATCTTTGCTGAAATGGACCCGGTTGCAGTCCCCAACTGGCTTCTAGTGAACACTCAACTGAACACACAACGCCGTCCCTCGGTCGGAGGGCAACGTGGAGCCAGGTCCGGCCGTCGCACGCAAAGAGGGCCGCAAAGAGACCCCCATGGACCGGCCCTCTGATTTCGTGGAACCAGGTAATCGGGTGCCTCCTTTTGACTAAAGGGACAGACAGTGTTATAGACATTTTCGCCGTGGCTCGCGGATTGCCCATGACCAGGACTACTCCGAGGCAAACATGCTTTTTTTTGTTTTTTCCTGTTTTTTGTTTTCTCCTGCCGGGCCGGGCCGGGCCGCCCCGCTGGACTACCCAACTCAGTATAATACCCTATGTTCACTCAGGATCGGGGGAGAGGCCATAGGAGTGGGGGTAGAGGGCTCATGCTCCCCCCATTTTTTTATATGGGGGGTTTGTGGTTTTTCCCTCCCCTCCATGTGTTTTTGATGCTTCAGAACGGAACGCATCTGTCTGACTTGTCAGGCAGAGACAAAGGACAGCTGAGGGCTTCTCCAGTGGTTTGAATGAGGGGGACCGTATCTGATATACTGACTCTCATGCAGAGAGCCATCCGTCACTGTTATGATGTTGCTATGGGAAGGGGGGTTGTAGATTTTGGATTCATGACTTCTTATTTATGTTCCTCACTTGGGCTTGACTGTAGGGTCCCCCCTTTTTTTTCACCCTCCCCCACAATTCTGGGTGCATCGGGTGATTTCTCAGCCTTTTGGGGGGCCTACTGGTCTCCTTGGTGGGCATTGCAAACACCAGTGCTGGCCATCTACAGGGGGCCTCCCCTGGGGGGACGCCCCTTGCTCCCTAACAGGGGGGCCGGGGTCTCTTCACAGGGGGGGCCAGGAGGTGGGGGGCCCGGGTGGAGCATAAAAATAGGGATTCTGATGTTGGTCGACGGGTTGTCCAGTGGGAGATGTTAGCCAGATGGTTAACTCTCATATTTTTACCCATGTCTTCCTCAGGATACTGGTGGGTTAGGGCCGAAATTGATGCCTTTGATAACTACTTCTGGTTAAATGTTCTGTTGTCCACTCTCTAATTTCTATGTGTTATATTTGGTTTCCCTAATTGGGATTTCAGTTAAATGTAATATCTTCCATGTTGGTGCTGTTATATTGTTATATTGTTCTTTTTATGCAGTTGCTGTGGGGGTCCCAATGGCCCGGGGCTCCACGTTTGACTGTGCCTCACCACCTCCCACATTAGGAACGCTCTGCCCCGGTGGCAGTAGCTCTCCTTTACGGAGTACCACCTCTTGCTAGTCCCCATCCCTTCTCCTGATTCCCTCTTTCCCTTAGCTTTTGGTCACTATCTAGCTTCCTCCCTATCCTCTCCTCTCATTTACCCCTCTCCCCCCTCCCCCTTCACTCCCCACCCCCCACCCAGGGAGCGGGAACTCTGCTGGCATGGCTCTTAAGTTTCTTTCATGGAACATTAAAGGACTAAATTCCCCTGAAAAGCGATCCAGCTGCTTGTCCGAACTATGGAGACATAGAGCACACATAGTCTTTCTCCAGGAGATGCATTTTCGGGCTGACAAAGTTCCAAGGCTAACGGACAGGCACTTTCCGGTGGTCTACCATAGTCCATCTACCTCCTCTAAATCCAAAGGGACAAGCATTCTACTATCCAAATCTTTACACTGGCAGTTCTTAGATGAACTTCGAGATCCCGAGGGCAGATTGCTCCTGAAGGGCAAAATTGATTCTCACACATTCACCCTTGCAAACTACTACCTACCCAATATGAACCAGGCGCAGGTCTTGGGAACTTTCCTAACAACAATGGAGACATTCTGTGAGGGCACCCTCATTCTGGGAGGGGACTTTAATCTTACCTTGGACCCCGCTAAAGACTCTTAGGTCCATTCATCCTCCTTAAATCAAAGCGCAAGGCGGACTCTTAAGGACTTGCTCCATGGTCACCAGCTGGTGGACATTTTGAGAATTTTCCACCCGCAAGAGTTTGGATTTTTCTTTTTACTCTCCTACCCGCGGTTCTTATTCCAGGATCGATTTTTTCTTAATTCAAAACTCTACCATTCCTTTAGCTTCTAAAGCAGAGATTGGTCAGAAAACGCTTTCTGATCATGCACCGGTTCTCCTGGAACTCACACTACCACACGCATACCCAGGGACACCACTGTGGCGCCTGAACGAAACGCTCCTTAAGGACCCCGACACAGCAGCGTAAATCAACGCAGAACTGCGTAACTTCTTTGCGAATAATTCCGGCTCTGTGTCTAACCCCCTCTCTGTCTGGGCAGCACACAAATGCTACATCAGGGGGATCTTTATTAAACTTGGCCATGCAGCCAAGCAACGCCACGCCAAAACTCTGACGGATCTCTTAGCGAAACTCCATGGTCAGGAACAGCGACATAAAGTGCGACCCGACCCCACACTGGAAGCAGAGATGCTCCAGACTAGAAAGGCAATTAGAGAACATTCTCTCTATAAGGCCAAACATGTCCTGCTGAAGGCTCGCTGTTCGTTCTATGAGTACGGAGATAAGTGTGGTCGCCTGCTGGCCCATGCGTTGAGGGTCAAACTGGCAAATTTGTACATTCCTGCTCTCTTGACCCCTGCAGGGACCAAGATACAGGCCTCTCCAAACCTTGCAGCTGCCTTTCGAGATTTCTACTCAAAGCTTTACAATTTAGACCCGGCACAGGCAGCAAACCCTTCGGCCTCCTATGTTTCCAATATTCAGAAATATCTCAGAGAGGCCAAGCTCCCTACGCTCACTGAGGTCAACCAGGAACTACTATCCCAACCTCTCCACGTGGAAGAACTAACAGCTGCCATAGCGGACACACAACCGGGGAAGGCTCCGGGGCCTGATGGCTTTACGCTCATGTATTACAAAACCTTTCAGACGTCTTTAGCCCCCCAATTCATCACAGCCTTTAACGCCATTCTGGAGGGAAATAAAGTTCCTCCTGACATGCTGCAAGCTTCTATCTCGGTTCTCCCTAAGCCTGGAAAGGACCCGTTGTTGTGTGCCAGCTACAGGCCCATTTCTCTTTTAAACTGCGACATCAAACGTCTTACGAAAATCATTGCCACCAGGCTCAACGTTTTTATGCAGCACCTGGTTGCTCTTGAACAGGTGGGTTTTATACAGTCCCGTGAAGCGAGAGACAACATGATCAGGACACTTAACATTATAGAGAAAGTGAAGAGATCCGACACCCCACTCTTACTCCTGTCCACTGACGCCGAAAAAGCGTTCGACAGGGTAGACTGGGTGTTTCTCCAGGAAACGCTACAGTCGTTCGGACTGCCTAAATCAATATTGGACTGGATTGCTGCTCTCTATTCTAGCGCTACGGCTATGGTCAGGGTGAACGGGACCGACTCTGAATCTTTTGCGATCTCCAACGGTACCAGACAGGGCTGCCCACTTTCCCCTCTCCTATTTGTTCTCTCACTTGAGCCATTTCTTCGCCACATAAAGGACAACCCGAATGTCAGTGGTGTCCAGTCGGACCACTACCATCACAAAGTAGCAGCGTACGTGGACGATCTCTTATTCTATATCACAAAACCTATAACATCCTTGCCCTCGTTGCTACAAGAATTAAAACAATATGGTAATTTATCCAAATTTAAAGTCAATCTTCAAAAGTCAGAAGCCCTAAATGTTTCCATACCGGAAACGTACGTTGATGGGTTTGCGACCTTTTTTCCCCGTTTAAGTGGGCTACCCAATCTATACAGTACCTGGGCACCAGAATACCGGCAGACCTCAAGGAAATTTTCTCCCTGAATTTTCAATCTCTCTTTATGACACTCACCGTGGACCTTAAAAGATGGGCTCCCCTTGCCCTTTCATGGTTCGGCCATTGTAATGTATTGAAGATGAACGCAATGCCACGACTCCTATATTTGCTACAAGCCCTACCCATCAAGATATCCCAGACTTTCTTTCATGTGGTTCGTTCCATTTTTATTAAGTTCCTCTGGCGTGGCAAACACCCGCGTATTGGTAGGGTGATGCTGCTTCGGCCGAAGCTGAGGGGAGGTATTGGCTTCCCAGACCCTGCTCTTTATTACACAGTGACACACATGACACGGGTGGTCGACTGGTGTCAACACAGGGAATTGAAGCTTTGGGTCTCACTGGAGCAGGAGATGGCACGGGCTCCATTGGCTGGTTTGCCCTGGGCAGGCAGGTCGTTGGAGCCCCGTGTGACTTCTCATCCGCTACTCAGCCGAGATGGAACGATTTTTTCATCTTTCCCACTTGACTAACTTTCCATCCCCCATGACCCCAATCATTGGTCATCCTGGATTTCCTCCGGGCCTGTCTAATCCGGCTTTTACCAGGCAGGCAACGAAAGGGCTTATACGAGCGGCCCAATTTCTAGGACCCACAGGATGGATATCCACAGGGAACATAAGGTTAGAGCAGGCACCCATTACGTTGGATAGTTGGAGAGCCAGACAGCTCGCCCACTTTCTCGGTTCCTTACCCAAACACTTGCTCTTCCCTAGACAACTCCATCCTTTCTAAGAACTTTGCCTGGACAATGGCCCTATTCGCGGTACCCTCTCTAGGTCGCACACACAATCCTCCGCAGATCCTCCCTTTTTAGCCAAATGGGAAAGAGACCTACGAACTACATTTACCACTCCGCAGAAGGAACGTATACTCTTTTTTGCACACAAATCATCACTCTGCAGCAAATACCAGGACATTTCATACAAGTTGATCACACGTTGGTATCGCACTCCGTCTGTGCTGGCCAAAATATTCCCCGGTCAATCTGACCATTGGCTGGCGTTGTGAGCAACAAGCAGGCACTATTCTCCAAATTTTCTGGGAGTGCCCACAAATACAGACTTTCTGGCAGCCTGTCCTACGACTTATTCACAAGTTCACAGACATATCACTGACCAATGATCCTGCAGCTGTACTCCTTAATCTCACTCCCATGTCCAAAAAAGTGCTATCACAAATCCCTACTTAAACACCTCCTCAATGCTGCTAGAGCCTGCATTCCAAGTCAGTGGAAGCAGCAATCCGCTCCCACAGTGGCCCAGTGGTTCGCAAGGGTGAACGACATTGAGCGAATGGAAGACCTGACTGCCACGATTCGGGATAAATCGGAGGAACATGGGAACAGGTGGTTCTATTGGACCCAGTTTCGCTTTTCGGAAGAATATCTCCGCGAGACATAGGACACTCCTTATGATTGCCAGTGGCTATGGCTCCAAAACATGAACATCGAACGGACCAGCGGGCCGGAGATGTCCCTTGCTCCCTGGGTGGAAGTCCCACCCCCCCCCACTCTATCCAAATTCCCCCCCATCTCTTTTCTCCCCTCTCAACAATTTCCATCCCAAAACTAATCTCTTTTCTCCTTTTCTCTTTTAGTCTCTCTATCTCCCATTTTAACCCTCCCCACAAAAAAAAAAGAAGAAAAACCTCGGTATGTCCCGACCCTAACTGACCACTGTGCAATACTCTTCCCCTATATATAGATACTAAAATTCTCCAAGGGTATCAGGGCTCATACCTATAGTACTTTGGGTGCTGGGGGAACCCGAGGTATTGAATCTTCATTTTTACGCATCCTGGGTATTCGGGTTCTTGCCGTGCTCACAATGGTGCACATGTATTATTTTCTTCTGAATCTTTACCGTTGGCCCAGATACCCATGCTATGTGATCACATGTTTGTAATTGTTTATATTTCATTTTGTGTGAAGTTACCTATGCATTGTATGTCGCATACCACTAAATAAAATATTTAAAAGCCTATTACATTAATCAACCCATTAACAACAAATAACAAATAAAATATGTAAAATATGAAATATAAAAAAGTATCATACAACTTATACAAAGGACTCAACTAACTTTAAAAAATTCTCAATAAAACAATTCAGGTCCAACTCTATATTAAAACCTTTGGGACAAATTAAGTAATTTCAGAAATCCAAAATGTTTCATTGTTAGAAATTTCCCTCCTTTTATTTGATCCTCACCAGCAACCCTTGATCATGTTTACCCCACAAAATTTTAGCCCAGAAGGATCATTATACCATCTAAAATGCTCCATCCATACCATCCACTTATGAACAATGGGGGGAATGGATCTGATTATGGTAACAACTCTCCAAAAAATTGGCCCAGTCAGCAAATGGTTACAACTCTCAAAAAACATTTTTTAAAGAGTAAGTTTAGCAGTCTGAAAAGAGTACAAAGGAAATTTATTTTATAAGCTCTTGAGTTTAACATGACCAGGAATTATTCCTGGTATGAAGGAAGCTTCTATATAGAGTAGAGGTGTGGTGATAGGGGCTAAATTTGCCCCCAGCCTCGTAAACCACTTTATGGCAAAATAGGAGTCTGAGGATATTTTTGGAAATGAATGGCCACAATTGAATGTATGGTTTCTCTTTTATTGACAATAATAAGTGTGGGATTGAGTTTTCCAAGTTAGTGGATACTCAGTCTATTAACTTTTTGTATTTTTTTTCATTGATGGTAGTATGATACTTACTAAAACTTGCTTTAAGCCAACAGACCAGAACGGGTACATTACGGTCTGTAGCTGCTACCACGCGCAATAGATTAGTAATGTGCCAAAAAGGGCAATTTTTGAGGATTAAAAGGAATTGTTTTAGACTGGAGGATTAGATAGTACAATCTGAATTAAAGATCAATAGATTTGTTGATAAGGGATATAGGAAGGTAGGAAGAAATTGCAGAAATGGTGGTTTGAAACTATTAAAGAGTATTGGAAACAACCAGCGGTGAAGAAGCAGAAGAAAGAAGATAATAAGTTAAATGTTGCCATGGTCCTAGACCTTGTTAGTTTAGACAAGTGGGGAAAGTAGTGGAGGGGATATGGTCTCAGGACCACATATCCCGAACAGACTGCAGTTAAACGTATTAAGGAATGTTGTGTCCCCTCCCCAAATAGGAGTCCTTACTGTATGTTTGACTTGAAAGGGCTCTTCACATGTGGGAAATGCAATATGTGTAAAACTATGAAAATAAAGACCAACATTTGTATTTCAAATCAAACAATACAAAAAAAGTATATTGTATCAAGTAATGTATTACCTGTAATAATGATTCTGTCACACACCTTCTTGAATGCCCACATAGTAAGCAGTATCTGGGGTATACAACTAATTAAAAGATTAAAGCGGAGTTCCACCCAAAAATGGAACTTCTGCTTTAAGTGAACGTGACCCCCTCACATGCCACATTAGGCATGTCATTTTTTTGGGGAGGCCCTCTTTTTAGGGGCATCCAGCTCCCAGCTACTCCCGGAGCTCCTCGGAGCAGGATGGAAGTTCACCTTTCCCCCTCCCTCTGTGCAATCCTCTGGGACACGTCACCAGTCCCAGAAGATTGCCTGGCCAATCACAGCACGCAGTATGGCTAGTGCATGTGCAGTGCATGCCTGGCTATGAAGCCATCCCAGGCACCCATAGTCACAATGCCAGCGACGAGGAGAGGAGGGGGAGGGGAGTGGGGCTTCGTTCGCCCACATTGCTGGACCATGGGATGGGTAAGTGTCCGATTTTTAACAGTCAGCAGCTACACTTGCAAAACATCAAAAAAGGTTTTAAAACCCACAGTTTGTCTGAGCATTTTAGACGGTATCATAATAAGGATCCTTTTGGGGTGAAGTTTTGTGGGATAGACTCTATCAAAATATGCTGATGAGGAACTAATAAAATGTGAGATTTCAAAAACAAAATGGTTTGGATTTATTACATTATTGAATTTGTCCCAAGGGACTTCATATAGAGTTGGGCCTGAATTGTTTTATTGAGAATTTTTGAAAGTTAGTTCTGTATGACATTTATAGTAAAGTTTTTATATCTTACATGAATTGAAAAGAGGTGAAAAGTGGGACTTTATATGAAGCACATAGGAGCAGATGAATGAGTTCAATATATAAAAAAATAAATGTATTGGTTCATAATGTTATATCATTTCATATCACATTTTGGACACAATTCTATATTAATAACCTTTATATTTCATTCAAAATTAATATTACATAATGATTGACAGTCCAATAAAAATTCTAATATTTACAAACACATGGGGTAGTTGATACTTAAGTACATGCTGTAACATTGGGGGGTGTTTAACTCAGTAGCAGATGCCTTTTCAGTAAGTTCACAGCAAACAGGAACTTGAGCCCGATAGTCACTAGACACAACACTTTTAGTCACCAACACAGGTTCTATTTGGACTTTGACCCTTGCATTTCCACTGTATAGGGAAAAGTCATTCTCAAGTGCACATTCAGTGGCCCCACTAACTGGGGTCACTCTCACATCATCATGGACAGTCTCGTAACCAGTCCTTTTATACATGAAATCAGCAGTTCCAGACATCATTTCATTAAAGACAGTCTTACCCACCACAGTAGTTGGGGTCACCATCTTCATTTGAGTACGTTGTCTTATGCACCAGTCCTTGGCTGCACCTTTACTGGCCAACTTCCCCTGGTGGCCATGGGATGAAACTACAGCAGGCATCTCCCACTGTTTAGCCCCCCCTGCAGGCACAACAGGAAACTCTTTGTTGCTAGGGGTGACTGCAAACCTATTTTCACAGGAATATGGGTCTACAGACAAAACTTTTTTCTCAGCAACATTATCTCCAGCCGTATTCCATAACCTAGGGCAAGAAAACACACCATGCCCCAGCTGGCCACATTCCAGGCATGGTACTGGATGATTTTTTTCCAAAGCGATTCTCTCCTGGTGATTTCCAGCTGGCCGGAATGCACAGGCCTCTTTGTGGGGACGCTGAACCAAATCTCTACTGCAGCTCCTTTCAGGCATACATTTTACTCTGGTTGCTATGGGAGAACGCACTCTCCCAGCAGAACTTTGCTGGCTCTCTCCAACATGATATATGGGCTCCTCCTTAAGCCACTTTCCATGATCCTTATTAGACATAGCCCATGGTACAGAAACAGCCCAACTGGCTTCCTCTGCGTTGCTATGGGCAACCACTCTCATCCTTAGCCTTTGATCAACCTCTCTCCTTGCATATAACATGGGCTTCTCTCTGCTGGATCCCGTCTCATGCTGTGACACAGTCACATCTTTCACAATAGCTGTTTTAACAGCAGCAGCTTTGCCAGGGGCAACAACAGCCCTCTTCCAGTTATGGACATTCAGCGGCTTTCCCCTTGCACTGAGGGTTGGCTTGCTTTCCTCTGTAGCTTGGTTAATTCCCGCCAGGTGCCGCTTGCACCAATCCACTGCAGATTCAAATGCTGGTGGACTCTCCATAACAGCAGTCACCTGTGCACTCATTGCACCAGTGTTGTTAGGGACAACCCTAGCCCCTTTTCTCCTTGATAAACTCTGATCAGGCATGTATGGGGCTCGTTCGGGTGGTAACAATCCCTCCAACCACAGAGCTCTATCTCTCATTTCAGCAAACCTTGCTTCTTTTAGGAGCTTTGACCGCCCCATACTTAGCGACTCCAGAACAACTTTACATAGTCCAGGAAAATTGAAGTGTCTCTTTAAAGCAAGTTGCTTTTCTCTTCATGCAAGCTTTCCTCACCTGCACAGTGCACACACAGATTGTTCTGTCTCATGCACACAAACACAGTTCATAGCAGAGAAAAAAAAAAATTGACTTTTCATTCACAGGTACACCACCTGCAACAAGCAATGCTTTTTTGCTGGCTGCACTTCCACACACAGCCAATAGTGCCTTACTTGAACTTACTGTGGAGCAGTCTTGTGCCCGCATTCGAACACCACTTGTAACATTGGGGGATGTTTAACTCTGTAGCAGATGCCTTTTCAGTAAGTTCACAGCGAACAGGAACTTTCGTTTAAAGGCATGGTAGCCCACTTTTATTAAAAAAAGGAACAACATAAAGTTCATACATGCACTTGGTTGCCCACACAGGGGTTCTTCTGCCAAAAAACAATACATAACAAATACCAAGCCACCTGGCTCTCTTCAGCAGCACTGCCACCTAGGCTTTACAATTCAGCCCTCTTGGCCATATAACAGGGTTCCCGCACAACTACTGTACCTCTTTTCAGCTTCCTTGCTGCTCAGGCCTTCCACTTCAGGCTCTCATTTGTCTCAGATGCGCACAGCTTTAACACACACAGTGTCTATCTAGAAAGCAGCCCCTCACTGCTGTGATCCTCAGACTTGGGTCTCTGGCTTTCTCTAGTGCACACCTGCACTCTCTGGACTCCTGGAGACCTCCTGTCTCTCTGGGTGGAGCCCAGAACCCTAATCCTAACTTTGCTATAAGCCCAGGACCCACCTGCTCAATCAACCAGCCAGACTCCTGGCTGTTCCAAAAACCCGGTCCCAGGATTGGAGATTCCATCCCACCCATAACGCTATGGAATCTCCGGGCTCCAGGTCCCCAAGTGGATTTTACAAACTTTGGAGGAAACTGATAAAACAGATTCCTCCACATTAAATACCCCTGGAGCCCCTCAACCTGCCTATTTGAGAACCCTGGGCGACAATTACTAGGACAGGGAACTGTACTGTCACAATGCACACACATATTACAAATGATACCTATGCAGCCTGTTGACCTAATTAGATTTCTAATGATAGAGGTAAGAAAAGGTGGAATATATTTTAAAAAGTCCATAAAAAAATGGAGTAATATAAACATATATTAAATCATAAGAGAATCTTATTAGCCCATAATTACTGATGTATACGGTAGTTGTTAGCTTGATGCATTTCACAGCCATTCATCAAGAGCAGAACCGTGGTATATATCTATAAATGAAAAAGACATTCATGTCTAAATGATCTAGCAAAATCAAAAATTCAGAAAAAAATTAAAAGGCACTCAAAAGATTATAAAAATATTTTAAATCTATATAGGATAGGGAACCCCCTTATTTGATAAAACGTATAGACACATCTGCGTATCGGAAGGGCGGTGTTGAGGATCGCAAATCAGCCAGAGACATCACCTCCGGCAGCTGAGGTGGCATTCAGGGCGACAAAAGCCAACATGATCAAAATCCGTAGCGGGTCGAAGTGTATGAAGTGACCCTGGTGTATGATCAAAATGGTAACCCCCAAAGGGGACCTCTGTGAGAAAAAAAAAATGTGTATAACAAAAAAAAAATTGTAGCAGTGTAAATGGAATGCAAGAGTGAAAAGTTAAAAAAAGAAAAAATTCGAGAAAAGACTAGAAAAAATAAATTAAATAAAAGATGGAAAAAAAAGGAGAAGACGTAAAGGATGGAAATATATGAATAGTGAAAGGAAGTCAGAAAATATTTCACCAAGAAAAATTGAAAAGCTAGAAAAAGCAAAAGAGTGAAGAAAGACCAGGCTAAAGGTAGATAATGGGGGTGAGTTGATACCTATTACTGAGTAATAGGAGCAATGGTCCAATGGCATATGGTGTCCAAGGTGAAAAAGAAAACAATTATCCTGTGTGTTTAACCCAGCTAAGGGTTTTTAGTGGCTTGATTGATGTAATCTTTTTTTTAGTGATGATGTCTTAGTATGGTTGGCCACTGGGAGAATTGTTATCTAATTTAATCTGATGACATATTCCTGTGACAAAGTCTATGGAAGAAATGCATCAGTAATTGGAGCCAGCCACTGAAACTAGAAGTACCCATGCGGCCATTTTGAGCATTTTAAGTTTGTATAACTTTACTCATTTAGCATACTGATGGTAAATAAAACAGTTTTTATGGGGATTACTGTACCATGAGCTCTTTTTACTTTTCCATGTCCTTTACACCATTTGTTCCTTTGGGGTCTGAGCATTAATAAGACTGGATGAAATATTTTGGAATCACCATACTTTGTGCCTTAAGGATCATTTTGGTGAGGGGTTTGGTGCACACAGGCAATGGTGGCAAGTGGTGTGGGAGTCACAGTTTTTTTAACTTTATAAATGATATTAATGTGAGCTTTATTTATTCATATTTTCAGTTTTTTTTTAATAATATTACACTTTTTTTGAGTGATATTTTTTTTTCCGGGGGATACAAAAAAAAAGGGAATTGTGTGGCTTTTTGTTCCTGAGGATTTGACTTTGGGTGAAGATATATGCATTTTAAGGTAGATGATTCGTTAAGAGGCTGAACAGAAGCATTGTGAGACACTTATCACTGGTAGGGATGAGCTTCGTGTTCGAGTCGAACGTACGTTCGACTCGAACATTGGCTGTTCGTGCGTTCGGCGAATTCCGAACGTTTTGGCCGTTCGCGTCAAAATTCGAGTGCGTTGGCGCAGTGCATTGCTGCCCGATGATTGGCCAAGCATGCACTGTGACCCCGCATGCTTGGCCAATCGCAGCGCCGGCAGCGAGGAGAGCCATGATTGGCCACAGGCATCCTGCCTGTGGCCAATCATAGCTCAGGCTGTGTAGTGCACCCCCACACTATATAAGGCCGCCTTTAAGGCGGCCTCCTGTAGTGTGTTACTTTGCATCTGAAGCAGTGGGTGTTCTGTGTACCTTCAACACAGTACACACCAATCGTTTTTGGCTGATTTCCTATCTTGCTGCTGTGTAGTGGTTGTTGTCTGTGCCCTGACTGCAGTATACACCACTATATTCACCTCACCTATATAGCTAGTGATCTAGCTTTAACCACTTAACAACTGCCCATTGCCGATTAACGGCTTCAGGGCGGTTGTTTAACTCAGAGAGGCCGTTAATTAACGGCCTCCCAGAATTCTGCTCTCGCGTGCCCCGAGGTGTGCGCACTCGAGAGCATCCGTGACCCCGGCGCATCACGGTAAACGGCCGCTCATAGCGGCCGTTTACCACGTGATTGCTCCGTCAAATGACGGAGTGATCACTTGGAAACAAACCGGCGTCATGTTATGACGCCTGTTCATCCCTCCCCTTTCTGTACCGATCGGTACAGCGGAGGGGAAAGAGATCGGTGTCAGCAGCGATGTGGGCTGCATCTGCAGTGCCCACATCGCTGCTCACCGAATTTAACCCCTCAATTCCCTGCCAATACTCTGCAATACCAGTGCATACTCTGCAGTACCCTGCCATTACTCTGCAGTACCCCGCCATTACTCTGCAGTACCCCGCCATTACTCTGCAGTGCAGTACCCCGCCATTACTCTGCAGTGCAGTACCCTGCCATTACTCTGCAGTGCAGTACCCTGCCATTACTCTGCAGTACCCCGCCATTACTCTGCAGTACCCCGCCATTACTCTGCAGTGCAGTACCCCGCCATTACTCTGCAGTGCAGTACCCTGCCATTACTCTGCAGTGCAGTACCCTGCCATTACTCTGCAGTACCCCGCCATTACTCTGCAGTACCCCGCCATTACTCTGCAGTGCAGTACCCCGCCATTACTCTGCAGTGCAGTACCCTGCCATTACTCTGCAGTGCAGTACCCTGCCATTACTCTGCAGTACCCCACCATTACTCTGCAGTACCCCGCCATTACTCTGCAGTGCAGTACCCCGCCATTACTCTGCAGTGCAGTACCCTGCCATTACTCTGCAGTGCAGTACCCTGCCATTACTCTGCAGTACCCCGCCATTACTCTGCAGTACCCCGCCATTACTCTGCAGTGCAGTACCCCGCCATTACTCTGCAGTGCAGTACCCTGCCATTACTCTGCAGTACCCCGCCATTACTCTGCAGTACCCCGCCATTACTCTGCAGTGCAGTACCCCACCATTACTCTGCAGTGCAGTACCCTGCCATTACTCTGCAGTACCCCCCATTACTCTGCAGTAACCCCCATTACTCTGCAGTACCCCCCAATACTCTGCAGTACCCGCCATTACTCTGCAGTACCCCCAATACTCTGCAGTACCCTGCTATTACTCTGTAGTACCCCGCCAATACCCCGCCAATACTCTGTAATACCCTGCCATAAATTGCCATACCCAGCCATACTCAGAGATACCCAGCCATACTCGGTGATACCCTGAAATACCCAGCCATAGACGCCCCCCACCCCTCACCGCCCTCCGGTGCTTCTACCAACTCGCCAGTACGATCAAAGCCAGAATCTTTTTTTTATTTTTTATTTCAGGCTTCCCAGCCTAGAGGTGAGATGTGGGGTCATATTGACCCCCCAGATTTCACTGTAAAGAGGACCTGTCACCCCATATTCCTATAACAAGGGATGTTTACATTTCTTGTAATAGGAATAAAAGTGATCAAAAATATATTTTTGGGAAAAAAAATGTCAAACTAAAATAAATAAAGTAAAATGAACAATAAAAAAAATAAAAAATAAATTAAAGCGCCCATGTCCCCATGTGCTCGCATGTGCCACACATGTGAGGTATCGCCGAGAATGTTAGAGCGAGAGCAATAATTCTAGTCCTAGACCTCCTCTGCAACTCAAAACATGTAACCAGTAAAAAAATATTTAAAGCGTCGCCTATGGGGATTTTTTAAGTAGCGACGTTTGGCGCCATTCCTCGGGCATGTGCAATTTTGAAGAGGGACATGTTTGATATCTATTTACTCAGCATAACTTCATCTTTCACTTTATGCAAACATTGGGCTAACAAGTGGTTAATAATAGAGCTTGCAGTCAGTAGTGTTAGGAGATAGTGCGTGCTGTCTGCGTGCTCTGTACCCAGTACATACCGCTATAATATAGGGCAGGCCCCTACTTTCAAACATCCAACTTACAAACATCTCCTACTTGCAAACGCAAGGAGACAGCAGCAAGTGAGATGAAAAAAGATGGACGACAAAACAAATTATACAGGGGTGATAACCCTTCCCTATGTTTTCCAAAAAGCTTAAAGATAGTTTTTTTGACTGGAGCTACACTTTAAAAATGTACCGGTTGAAAATGACAAACAGATTCAACTTAACACAACAAACCTACACAGTCCCTGTCTTGTTTGCACCGCCTGTATACTGCTGTTCTGAGTATATAGGGCCTGGGGGCCACACACATTTCCTTTTTTTAATATGGGTACGGGGTTCCCCTTAATATGCGTACAAGACCCAAATAGGCTGGTAATGGGCAGGGAGGGCTACCCATGCCATGTTTCTCAATGATTTTCAACCATATTGCAGGAACCAGATATAACATTAAAACCGCAAGCAGTTTTAAATGGTGTTATTTCCGTTTAATGTCATTTTGTGCAGGGACTGTTCTAAACACGGGAAACACGTGGCACTTCACAGGCATACTACAGACACCCCGCAGGCACCATATTTAAAGGAATATTTCACTTTTTTTTTTCACTTTAATCGTCATTAAAATCAGTGCTCCCGCCAAAACGGTCGTTTTTAAAACTTTTTTTTGCAGTGACCCATGTCCCCTGAGGCAGGAGGCAGGTCGCCAAACCCTTTTTAGGACACTATCTTGCATATTAGCCGTTAAAATTAACACTTTCCAATTCGAACGTTCGAGTCCCATAGACTTCAATGGGGTTCTAACGTTCGTACCGAACGCGGGGGTCGTTCGCAAGTTCTGGTGCGAACCGAACCGGGGGGGTGTTCGGCTCATCCCTAATCACTGGTAATAGGCACTGATGTGAGCACGTTTACATGTGAGCACAATATAGTTTGTTTGTTGCACTTTTTTAAGCAATACTACACCATATGATTTTTTGGGGGGTTTACACATGTTATGAGTTGAAGATACTTGTGAATGAATGTTAACGGAAGGAGAAAACACAAACCTGGGGGCATATGTGGTTTGGATAATCTGGTAAGAGGCTGGGAAAGTCACCTATAGGGCAAGACTTGACTTTTACAGTTATCATATCATATGTGTTTTTTATTAACACTTTTTCCCCTCAGGTGAATGGGTAGGGGTACCATGTACCCCATAATCATTCACATAGGGTGGGGGGCTGGGAGCTGGGGGCCCCCTTATTAAAGGGGGCTCCCGGATTCCGATAAGCCGCTCACCCGCAGACCCTGACAACCAACGGCCAGGGTTGACGGGAAGAGGTCCTCCTCCTCATCCACATGGGAACAAGGTGCTTTGGATAGGGGGGCCGCAGGGCCCCCCTTCCCCAAAGCACCCCCCCATGTTGAGGGCATGCGACCTGGTACGGTTCAGGAGGGGGGGTCGCTCGCTCGCCCCCACCCCCTTTCCTGACCGGTCAGGCTGCGTGCTCAGATAAGGGTCTGGTATGGACTTAGGAGGGACCCCCACGCAGTTTTTTCAGTGTACGGGTTCCCCTTTAAATCCATACCAGGCGATGGGGCTAGCAAGGTGTGAATCTCACCAATGGAGGCAGCGACATTCACTTCCTTTGCTTGTCCTGTCTACCTGGAGTCACGTTCAAAATGAACGGACTTTACTCCGTGTGTGGGCAAGTCTGTTCATTTCAAAAGTCTGGTGGTCTAGCACACAGACAGGCAGATTGTCCACCAGACTGCCGAGTCCAGCGGACAATTTTGAGTCAAGACTTCTTTCAAAATCCCAAAAGTCCGCCGGAGCCCACACACAGACAGATTGTCCGGCAGACTCTGGTCCGCCGGACTAAGTCCACCGGATGGTCCGCCGGACTAAGTCCACCGGATAGTCCGATCGTGTGTACACGGCATTAGGCTTCTGCAAGGTGTTGTAGGTAGCAGAAAAAATATATACCTGTGCTCAAATCCCAATAGCTTGTACATGTATTTAAACTATCAGGTGCTAAAGGGGTGTGACCACATGTTAACACTACAAATTCTGCAAGACCCTCTGCACAGTGCTTTACATCCTTTCTAGCAAACTGTGCAATGAAGAACAGGAATTTTTAGTTCACACATATTGCAATACATGTTTAATCTGGCCAACTACATCAGAGTAATCTCTTACAGCCAGCCCTACACTGCTCTGCCACTGCAAATGCTATGGTGGACACAATGCCAACATGGGGCATCCAGACACAAGGTGAGGGAGAGCTACTAGGTTCAGGTCTGGTGAACTGACCTTAACCTGCTGCTGGCTGCGAGGAGTTAATATCAAATACTGATATGCACTACTTCAGATTTACCCAACTAAAATAAATAAAAAACAATTTTATTCTGAACATAATACATAAAAAAGAAAATATAAGAAAAAAAAAAATCGAAATGTTCCCTGTAAATCAAGTAAAGTATTTTGTTTGGTAATGCTGCCTCCATTTTTTATTTTTCATTTTTTGAAAAAATGCAGAAATAAACATGATGGAAAAACTTTTTAAATCATCACTTTGTTACAGCAAAAAAATAAAATAAATGCAAGTTTTTCTTCATGGAGATGATAGAACAAAATATATAGATAAAAACATCTTACAATGAATATTAATACTAACAGAACACCACCAACATTATTGTAACTGGTTAGACAAAATGACATATTTACTACAGTGAGAAGGAAGATGAAGTAAGTGAATTACACCCATTGGGGTTGATTTGCCACAGAAATAATGGCTGTTCATGTTGCAAAATGTATGTTCCCCTTGCAATGTTAATGTTGATAAATAAGTGAATCTGTGTTCCATTTGAATACTCAATCATGTGTAAGGAAAAAAAAAACAGGAATATTGTTAGCACACCAATGGATATTCAAAGTTAAAACAAGTTCATCTTTTCATTCACTTTGCAAAATAAAAATACACTATGCCAAGTGAACAGCCTCTACAGTAATAAATCAAAATAGATATAAAGAGTAAACTGCGCTATTCAAAAAACCTTCCCTACCAGCAGCAACTCTAATAATACTCCGATATAGTAAACTAAATATAAATATAATGGTGAGCTGCGCTAAAAAAACAAAAAATGTGCTAAAATGATTCCTAAATTCATGAAAAGTGAAACTAATAGCCTCAGCTAAAAAAAGTGTAGAAGTGTAACTCAAACAACACATATATTGAAGGGTCAGCAACTCCAAAAAAGGATAATAAAAAATATTAAATAGTATATAAATAGATGATATTATAAAAAATATGAATAAATCATATCTTTGGTGAATAAGTGAAAACCCCAAAAATAAGCAACTGTATCGGATCACGTGAAGGGACCCTGATTTTATCAAACAGAAAGAAGTGAATACCACAGAATATATATATCTCTCTCTTGAATGATAGCATATAAAATCAAAATGTAAAAAAACAAAATCAATTCAAATGGATATATAAAAAACTAAAATTGAAAAAAAGGTTATGAATATATTAATAGGATATAGTCAATTAAAGTCCCAAAGAAAAATTTATCAGCAAGTGGTGATAATTAGTCCAGAGTGAGAATGGAAGACTGACACCCACATTACTTCGTGTCTACAGGAGTCCAACAAACCACCTCCACCAGTGAAAAAGAGGGGGCGCTTACCAGAGCTTAAGATCTCAGTATTATGTGAAATCAGAACGGCATATGTGTAAATGTTCTGGATGAACCGTCACAGGAAGCACACAGGACTTTTCCTCAATTTAAATCCCCAACAATGAAGCAATGGTATCACCAATCATATGAAAGACAAAGAAGCACTCGCATAGCATAAAAACCCTAATTTAATGAATCTCAAGTAAAAAATCAATACACTCACATAAATGAAGAAAATTAAATGCGTATTTCAAAAACAAGCCGGCCGGCTCTCGATTACCGCCCGCACTTCCGGGTCTGGCGTAGAACGCGGTGAGGTCAGCACGCCCTACCTCCCTACGCGTTTCGTCACTAGACGGACGTGTTCCCATCCAGAACATTTACACATATGCCCTTCTGATCTCATATAATACTGAGATCTTAAGCTCTGGTAAGCGGCCCCTTTTTTTCACTGGTGGAGGTGGTTTGTTGGACTCCTGTAGACACGAAGTAATGTGGGTGTCAGTCTTCCATTCTCACTCTGGACGAATTATCACCACTTGCTGATTAATTTTTCTTTGGGACTTTAATTGACTATATCCTATTAATTTATTCATCACCTTTTTTTCAATTTTTGTTTTTTATATATCCATTTGAATTGATTTTGTTTTTGTTTTTTTACATTTTGGTTTTATATGCTTTTCATTCAAGAGAGAGATATATATATTTTGTGGTATTCACTTCTTTCTGTCTGATAATTTTTTTTTGGTTTAATTAGGTCAGTGTCCCTTCACGTGATCCGATACAGTTGCTTATTTTTTGGTTTTTCACTTATTCACCAAAGATATGATTTATTCATATTTTTTATAATATCATCTATTTATATACTATTTAATATTTTTTATTATCCTTTTTTGAAGTTGCTGTCCCTTCAATATATGTGTTGTTTGAGTTACACTTCTACACTTTTTTTAGCTGAGGCTATTAGTTTCACTTTTCACTAATTTAGGAATCATTTTAGCACATTTTTTGTTTTTTTTAGTGCAGCTCACCATTATATTTATATTTAGTAATAAATCAACCCCTTACCCCTTTGTGTTTCTAGAAATAACTTTAAAACATTGGCAACTATGATACAGTATCCTAGCCCCTGTTTATGTTGTGTGTTATAGATTTACACATTGGCAAATAAAACTAACTACTATTGGCAAAACTGTTTGAAAATAATTGGCAATCTCGATCGTATTTCAAATACGAGGTTCAAATCTCACAACAAAAGCATACAGTTGGTAAAAGGAAAAGGACACATTTTATCTTCCACGGTGTATAATAAAAATTATTTATTTTTAAATTTTTTAATTTAATGTTTATCTAAAAGGTAAAACTAACAGCATGGCTAGGACAAAACAAGAGAGCACATGCCGATTTAGTTTATATTGGGGAATGCTGATTCAGGTTGGGAAAAATAAATTATAGTTGGAACAATAACAGCAATGCTCATGCCATTAAAAAGACAAAGAATACTCTTTTCCAGATTGGCAATAATTATGAGACTATTTAAAACTTCTGCTGCTACATTATACAAATATGCTGATTGTACCCAGGAGGTTGTTGAACAAAGGAAGTAAAACAATCTGCAGACATGAATAGAGATAAGCATTATTCAAATGCAAGCAGGCTATGGGGTATTTGTAGCAGTCCTTTCCAAGGAAACAGCTGGCTTACTATACTGTGCATGATTTATTCAATAATATTATCATATGTGAGACTATTAATGCACAATTTATTATGATATTGAATTATACGATCAAGGTTTCTTTTGTTAGTTTTGATACAAAACATTATTTTTTAGATTACAGATTTACCTTTTATTATTTTGGGTTGCAGAATTGGTCTAAAGTTAACCATTCAAAGCAAGATTTTTATGAACATGTAATTATATAGACTTGGCTGAAAAAGAATCTACCCCTTGCAACTATTCTAGATCAACACTAATACTGACCATATATTAACCATGCCAGGATATGTTTTGGTCATCTTACTCTGCTTTGTTTTGGATGATCTAGACAATAAATAGATAGATTTTTACAGTGGAACTTTAGGTCAAAAATAAAAATGGGCAAACAGGCAGGAATTTGAATGCAGAAGAGTCATGCTTTGCCTGCCTGCCTGCTCGCACCCATATAGCGAGCTGTGCACATGCAGCTCACCGTGAAAATTTGGCACTGCTGAATCCGACTGAAGTATCATGCAAGTACAGGAGTGACGTCATCCCTGCCTGGCTAAGGAGAGTGTTTAAGACCCTGAAGCCAGCCGTCCAAGGATTTTAGCCACTAGGTGGGGAGCTGCGGGATGCCCGCATCGCTTTAGGCGAGGTTCGTATGATTCCGCTTTAATAGCTTAGGCTGAAATGCACAATTAACAACTTCCAGCTGGCCATATGCATATATGTGGCCTCTCAGCTGGTAGGTTTTAAGGCCGAAAAGCCACATTTATGTGGCCCTATGTAAACACATTACTGTGCTGGGTGCACACTCCCTGCGCACCCAGCACATTAACCAGTGGATACCGGAAAGCTCCAAAAAGCATACTTGCAATTTGGCGCTTTCCGATCATGTGATTGCTGTGACTGACAATCACAGCTGGCACATGATAGGAATGTCTGCCTCCCCAGCATTAAGAACCTCTTAAACGTCCGGAAGGTGGCAGCGGAAAGGGGTTAAAGTCATAATACCGATTTAATAGAGACAGAAGAACATCAACTCATATTAGATTAATTATTGCAGGACATGAAAAATACAGAGGGGAAACTATTCATCAAGTTCATGGTTTTAATGAAATTCAACAAGTAGATTGTGAATTTGGAAGAGTATGATATCCTGTTACTGAAATGCATAGCAAAAACATTTTATCTGTTGTAAAAAAACATATGCACTGCTTTGTATACAATCACCTATTCTATCAGCTATCCTAACAGCTGCGACCATTGATTAGTAAACTCAATCACTATAAATCAGAATATATATTGCGTGTAAATGGTGTGCTTATTAAAACCACTAAAACATGTACAGGTGCACCTCATAAAATTTGAATATGTTCAAAAAGTTCATTTATTTTAGTAATTCAATTCAAAAAAGTGAAAGTCATATGTTTTATATAGATGTGTTACACACAGAATTATATATTTTAAGCATTTCTTTCTTTTAATTTTGATGCTATGGCTTACAGCTAGTGAACACCCAACATTCAATATCTCAGAAAATTTGAATATTACATAAGACCAATGAAAAAAAAGTTTTTTTAATACAGAAATGTTAGTTTAACGTATTTCCATGTACAGTATAGTATGCACACAATTCTTGGTCGGGGCTCCCTTTACCAAGTATTGAGTGCTGGCCAATCAAATCCTGGTAGAGGGCTGCTCTGACTTTAGACTTGATAAAACACAGTGGACCAACACCAGCAGATGACATGGCTCCCCAAATAATCACAGACTCTGGAAAATGTTGCATTTTATTTTGAAATCCAGGTCCCAAAGTCTGGAGGAATAGTGGAGAGGCCCAGAATCCAAGTTGCATGAGGTCCAGTGTGAGGTTTTCATGTCATCTGTTGGTGCTCGTCCACTGTGTTTTATCAAGTCCAAAGTCAGCGCAGCCATCTACCAGAAAATGAAGGAGCACTTCATGCTTCCCTCTGCTGACCAGCGTTATGGCGATGCTGATTTCATTTTCAAGCAGGACTTGGCAACTGCCCACACTGACAAAAGTACCAATATCTGTTTTATATTTTATTTTTTTACACAAACATTTTTTATTGGAAGATCAATGGACATAATAATAAGCAAATAAAATGCATACATACATAGTAGGTAAAAGTGTAGACAAAATTCTATGTGAAAGGGGAGTTATTGAGAGGAAGCTCTGTTAAGCCTGGATTTAACGTGGTGCAATGTACACAAATCAATCAATGAACCTTGTTTGACGTGGTACAGGAAAGAAAAGAAAAAAACAAACAATTGATAAACTTGGTAGCACTTTTATAGCCTATTTGCCATTTCAATATCTGGAGTAAAAGTACTTTTCAAAGTGGGAAGTTCCAGTGTTCCCATTTCCTATCAAAGAGGTGCATTGTATCATACAGCGTGTGATGTATTCGTTCAGATAATTTGATCATCTCCATCCTGGATAAAGCTTGTGACCAGGACACAGAAGAGGATTGCCAAGTCAGGGCTGTTACACAGTGAATGGCCACAAATAGAGTGTGGATCAATTTCTGACATGGAACGGGAACATCAGGAATAGAAGTGAAAAAGATGCACATCTGCACTGTCACCGTAAGGAAGTGACCATCTATCGTACAGGCTCTGGTGGCTGCCTGTTGCCAAATGGGCTGAAGGTATTTACAACTCCAAACAATATGGAGTAAAGAGCCTGCTTCAGGGCAACCATGAAAGCAATGGGGAGATACAGCCGGATATATAGTATGAGGGGTCAAATTCCATCTGGTATGAAGTTTAATTTCAATTTCACAGATAGACAAGGATCTTGTGTTTTTATACATATTTTCCAGCATCTCTTTCCATTCAGGATGTGAAAAAGAGAGAGCCACCTCCTTTTCCCAGCTTGTCATTGGTTTAGTCTTCTGGTCAAGGAAGGCTTTGTTAATGTACCTATATATGCGTGAGATTACTCCTCTATTCCTAGAGGTGTGCTGCAAATAAGTTCAAATTGAGTGCCACGAATACGAGACAATAATGAACTTCCGCTTTGATAGAAGTCCCGAATTTGGAGCTATCTAAAATGTTCAGAGGAAGGTAAATCATGGTCTACTAGAGTTGGGCGAAAGATTTAAATTGTGAGCCAGACTTAAGGAATGCAAAGGTTGTTAGAAAATTGGAACTCCATCTAAGAACACTGCCTCTCTGTAGAAAGGCCGAGGGGAAATCGGGGTCTCCTATAAATGAATAAAGGGGTGAGAGTGGTGAGTATAGTTTGTATTTGCTGTGGTATAGAGATCACAGGTAAAGGGATTGAGAAACAATATGGTTGAGGGGAGCTATATTATGCACCTGTACAGTTTTGGACCACAGTAGACCCAGAAGGTGGTATGGAAACAATATGGTTGAGGGGAGCTATATTACGCACCTGTACAGTTTTGGACCACAGTAGACCCGGGAGGTGGTATGAAAACAATATGGTTGTGGGGAGCTATATTACGCACCTGTACAGTTTTGGACCACAGTAGACCCGAGAGGTGGTATGGAAATACATCATGCTTTTCAAATTGTAACCATGGGGTGTCCTATATCAGTCTGGCCACCAGATAATATCGCTATAAATTTGAGAGGCCTAAACCTTCAAGAGGCTGCAGCCTATACAGCAGTGATTTATGAAATCTAGGGTGCCTTGAATGCCATATAAATGTATTAATATCCTTTGGTGATTCTATATAAGATTTAGAGCCATAAATGGGTAAGGTCCTAAAAAAAAGAGTATTTTAGGCAAGATCGCTATTTTAATTACAGTTACTCTGCCCAAGAAGGAGATGCGGTACGTTGTCCATGGTTTCAGTAGGGTCCTTACATGAGCAACTATTGGGTGGTAATTGAGATGAAAAAGATCTCTGTGTGAGTTGAATACCTAAATAACTAAATGAGGGAGTGCACAATGTGAAAGCATAGTGCTGTTGCAAGGTAGTGGCCAAATCATTGGGTATATTGATAGGCATAGCAGTGCATTTGGATAAATTTACTCCTAGGCCTAAAAAGGATTGCAAAGAGTCTAACAGTGATGTTAAATTTGGAAGTGTAATTAGGGAGTTTTTTACCCGGTAATTTGACATGTGTTTGAGGGGCTTGGTAAAGTTTATGAAAAACTTCTATGAAAGCTCCCGTGATACCAAATTTGGGCAGTAACTGATCTAGGTATGACCAGCTCACACGGTCAAATGCCTTGTGTATATCAAGGCTAAGGAGCAGTACCTGGGTAGAGTGCAGATTGGCATCCTGGATTATGTTTGTCACCAAACGTATGTTATCAGTGATCTGTCTGCCTGGTATAAAACCAGTCTGGTTTGGAGAGATAAGTGAGGTAAACACTGAGGCCAGTCTGCCAGCAACCGACCAAATATTTTTTAATCATTATTGATTATGGAGATAAGGCTGAAATGTTGGGCTATAGAATGATCTTTGTGTGGTTTCAGGATGAGGGAATTATTAGCCAGGAGCATTTCAGGTGGGAAGTTATGGCCTTTCAGTATATGATTATAAAGGGTGACTAATTTTGGGGTCAATGTAGAAGAGAATTTTTTTTAAATATGTGGTAGTGTAACCATCTGGACAAGGGGCTGTAGACTTAATAATATTTGCTATTTCTGATATAGTGCAGGGATCATTCAAGGTTTCTCGTTGCTGGTCAGATTGGGTAGAGTTAAATCTGCAAACCATGCTTGGGAGGTTGGGTCAAAGGTCCCTGCTGGCTTGGAAAATTGTTTGTGGTAGTAGTCGACAAACATACCCAGAATGTCATTAGGGTGAGATACCAGGGAGCCAGTTTATATACATGAGGTGGTTTAACCATGTGGTTGAGTTTTCTTGCAAACATAGTAGAAGCAGAGTTACTAAACAACAAAATTTTTGCCCTGGAACAATTCAAAGCCTTTTCCATGTCTTCAGACAGTAGTAAACCAAAGCTTTTTTTTTTGGAATTAATTTGTTCGAGAAGTTCAGGGGTGGGAGAGGATTATACTGGTTGTACAGGCGATCTAGTGCCTTTGTAAGGGAATGTAAGTCTGCCAATTTAGTCTTTTGCCGTTTCGTCACCAGATTAATGAGATGACCATGCATGACCTCCTTATGGGCTGTCCGTAATGTGGTGGGAGAAGTGTCAGGTAAAGAATTCTCAGAAAAATTGTTATCTAAGTGGTTAGAGAGAGTTTCCATAGTTGCCGGGTCCATAAACAGAGAATCATTCAGTCTCCATGTATATGTGGAAGGTTTGAGGCCTATTTGAGTGTCACCATATGGTGATCCGACCAGAGGCAAAGATGAATCTCCGCCGCTGAGGAGTTGGCAAGGACTACTGGGGTGAAAAAAATGTAGTCTAAGCAAGCAAAGCTATTGTGTGGGTTGGAGTAGAAAGTATATGATCTAAAGTCCACATTGTGCGCTCGCCAGGCATCAATGAGTTCTAAAGTATTTAGAGAACTGACTACCTACTTAGGGAAGGCTTTAATTGATGGGGTAACTCTGCTTCTGTCTAGAATTGAGTGTGCTGTAAGATTTAAATCGCCACCCACAATAAAATGTGAGGAGAAATATCTAACCAAAGTGTTGAAAAAGTATCTAAAAACCGAGGCCTGGGCTTCGGTAGGAGTGTGGACAGAGGCAATGGTGGTAGCATGGCCCTGTATTGTGCCTTGAAGAATTATAAATCAGCTTTCAGGGTCTTTATATACATGGGTAATGTCAAATATCAGTGCATTGCGTATTAATATAGCTACTCCATGGGATTTAGTTGTATGGGTAGTGCAGTAAAATTGTTTAAAGGATTTATCAAAATACTGGGGATGATTAGATACTGAGAAATGGGTCTCTTGTAATAACAGGATATCGGCTCACAAACTTTTATAGTGGGGTTACTAATCTATCCCAGCTCAACCAAGGCTGCTTGGAGGACCAGATGAAATCCCTGCAAATCTTTCTATATGAGGAAAAGAATGTTGGGAGGATTTTAATTGGCAGAGTTTGGAAGAGGTATAGGATTCTTGGGAGGACATTCATCTTGATGATGGCCGCTCTCCCAAACCAAGAGACTCGTCCCGTTGTCAATTTTTTTAAATCTTGTTGGATGATTCCCAGGATGGGGAGGAAATTTCTAGAGTATAGCTCAGATTATTTGACCGGGAGCTGGATCTGAGGTAGGGTAGGTAATGGCTTGTGAGTCCCATCCGAAGGGAAAGTTATTTTGGCAGTGAGTTAAAGAGGATTGAGGGAGAGATATTTTCAGCTGATTTTGAAAAGATGGTTTGGAGGTTGGAGAGTGTGTTGAATAGAGAAAAATCTTTCAATAGGTTGGGAAGTAAGGTAATGGGGTTGGTAAGAAACATCAGAATATCATCCGCATAAGCTGCTAATTTGCAATGACAGCCTTTTATCTTGACTCCTTTAATGTCAAGATTAGCTCTCAGTCTGCGGAGCAAAGGTTATAGGGTTAGCCCAAATATAAGAGGGGACAGGGGGCAACCCTGTTGTGTCCCATTCGATATGGAGAAGGTGTCCAACAGGTGGCCATTGACTTGGATTTTGGCTGTTGGATTTGAGTATAGAGCAAGGATAAATTGGAGCATGCGATCGCATATGCCCAGTGTTTTAAGGACTTCTGATATAGGCTGATAGCTTTCAGGGTGTTGTCCCTGGACTCCCTACCCGGGATATAGTCAACTTGGTCTAATGATACTAATTTGGGTAGTAGTTGTAGCAGGCAAATTGCAAGTACTTTTGCGTAAATTTTTACATCTGCATTAAGAAGTGTTTAAATGTTTAAATGTTAAATGTTTTCAGGAAGTGGGGCATGAGCATATCAGCAACGGTTTTATAATAACCAATAGTTAGGCCATCTGGACCTGGGTTCTTCCCTGGTTTTAGTTGTTTCAAGGCCTGGTGGATTTCCTCCAAAGATATTGAGTTATTCAGAGCTGAGGCTTCTGAGGAGGATATGGGTTTGGAACTGTACTGTTTTAGGAAGTCTATGATCACTTCTCTTCTCTCATTATCTTCTCTAGTTTCATTTGGAGCTTTTCATTTATAAAATTTAGAGTAAAATTGTTTGGCTATTCCTTGAGAGGTGATTATTTTGTTTCCTAGGGGATCTGTGAGCAAGTGAATCATCATCACTTCTTAGTTTGAAGGGCTCTGGCCAGCAATTTTCCTGATTTATTGCCAAATTTGTAGAATAGTTTCTGCGTTAGCACATATTTTTGTTTAATTGTTTTCCCTAGTTCCTCTAGTAGTTCTTGTCGCTTCTGAATTAACTTGTTTAGTGTTTGTGTAGCTAGTAATTGTTTGTACAATTTTTCATCAATGCGTGCTTGGCGAACTTTGCTCCGTTTGGAGGCTTGGGAGACCAATTCTCCTCTTATAACACATTTGTGTGCAGCCCATTGTGTCAAGGGAGTGGTCAATGTGGAATCATTCTCGTGAAAATCAATGTCTCAGGGTTGTTTAGAAGGGAATTGTCGAGACGCGATGTCATTGATCTCATGGTCGTGGTTGAGAATGATAGGGTCATGGAGATGGGATTATGATCTGACATAAGCATTGGGTCTATAGATGTGGGAGAGATGGGGGGTCTTCCTGTGTAATAAAGAAATAGTCAATCCTATTGTATCATGTATAAATAAGTGCAGCGCTTAAAGACACCTATATCAATAAGTGAAAGTATGCATTTAAAGTGAAAAAAACAAATGATATTGACAGAAAAGTCCACTAAAATCCAAAAGGGGTATAGACAGTCTCAAAGTCAATCTCCATGGACCTCAAAGTGGTAAGTCTGGGACTTCTGAAGTTGTCAGATGGCATTCATAGAAGAATAACTCACAACCTTCTCAGACCTCAGAACCTCTTGAGAACAGATTTATTGATATAGGTGTCTTTAAGCGCTGCACTTATTTATACATTTTAGTTTAAACTTGGTTTGTTTGTGTGCTAGCAGCTTGGCTATGTTTGTCACAAGAATATTGCAGTTTCGCTATTTTACGTATTCACTATTTAATTAGCGCAGTGTTTTTCCTTTGTATTAATCCTATTGTATCTACTATGTAGTGCCTAAAAAAAGGTGAAATCTTTAGTGTTGGGATGTAGAGTGTGCCGGGTATCATGAAGTGTTAAGTTACTGATTTGTGTCTTGATCGCTTTGAGGGATCTATATGGCACTGAAGATGAGCCTGACGAAGTATCCTGAGTGGGGGTAAGGGCCAAGTTAAAGAGGAAGTAAACCCTGATGGGTTTACTTCCTCTTTTTTTCCCTGCAAAGGTAAAGCATAATGGACTACTATGCATCGCATAGTAGCTCATTATGTGTCACTTACCTGACACAGGAGCCAGCGAAGTCGCCGCTGATCCCTGTAGTCCGCCGCATCCATCTTGCTGGTGGCGTCTCGCAGCTCCGACCAATGACAGCGGCGAAGCCGCGATGACGTCACTCCCGCGCATGCGCACGGGAGTCGCGTCTCGCAGCTCCGCCGCTGCCATTCGGCGAAGCCGCGATGACGTCACTCCCGCGCATGCGCACGGGAGTCGACAAATTAGGCAAATCCATTCTTGGACTTGCCGCATTTAGTGCGCCTGCGCACGTAGACAGCGGTGCCCATTTTCGGGCAAATATCTCCTAAACCATATAGGTTTAGGAGATATTGCTTGGACCTACAGGTAAGCCTTAATCTAGGCTTACCTGTAGGTCAAAGTGGTTTGAAGGGGTTTACTTCATCTTTAAAGTCCCACCCTAAGATCAGTATTCCAGCTTGAAGGATGTAAGGAGTTGTAGAGTGTTACAGAAGAAAGGGATTTGGAGCTTATTGGGTGCATATAAGTTAGCTAAAGTAATGGTCTTGTGAAAGAGTTTTCCTTTAAGGAATATATAATGAGCCATGCTTGTCTTTCTGGGTTTCCTGTATTTGAAGAGGGCAGTTTATGGATAATAGGATGGATAATCCCTTGGATTTTGAGTCATTATTAGTGGCATGGAAAATTGTAGGATAATTACTGTTATGGAGTTTTGGGATGTTATACGATCTAAAATGGGTTTCTTGTAGGAAAACCATGTCAGCTTTTTGTTTTTGTAAGGTTAAAAGGAGTTTAGAGCATTTTTTGGGTGTATCTAGCCCTCGTACATTGGGCGAATAGAGCTTGACTTGAGGGTGATGTTCCATCCTGGTTAAGTTGTCTGTGAGTTAGTTAGTAGAGAATGGTGGGGAGGATGGGGGGATGGGAGAAAAGGGTGAGGGGAATAGAGAGAAAGAGGAGAAAGGGTTTCCCTTAAAACTGTATATCCAATGACAGTGGTAACCAGCCCTCCTGTCCTGTATTAACAGATGTCCGTGGGGTACAGTGCATAGACAACACATGGATCTCTGATGATGACCAGTATTGTTCTATGATCCATGTTTGGGGGTTGATGCAGTCCTAGTGGGATAAATTCAAGCTCATCATTGAGTGGGGGTTGGTGAAGTCCTAGTGGGATAGATTAAAACTCATGGTCGAAGCTCAAGAAGTGGATTAAGCCCCACAAATCCAATTTTTTCCCTTTTTTTTTCCTCTCCACAATTGATACTCTATCCATTTATATATATATATATATATATATATATATATATATATATATATATATATATATATATATATATATATATATTTCCAGCCCTCTTTTTATTGCACGGGTCTGAAATCCACATAAATTTATATCCCTACCTGCACCATACCTTCGCAATGATCTTTTCTGACTCTCCATTATTAGCTAAACTATCTCAGTACCACTTTATCATTATTATAATTTTCCATTACTCTTTACACCTACTCCTCCTTACTCCTGTTTTTTTTCTCAGGGCTGAGCGTTTTTCTGCGTCCAGTGTTTCTCTCGGACGCACCTGGTGAACTTTCCTTGGGGCCTTCAATAAGCCCCTTCCCCTCACTTTTTTGGCTGAAAATAATCTACATTTCAATATATTTACTTTATATCATTTAATTGTGTGAAGCTTGGAAATTGGAGAGCCATCTACAACATCTGACCTGCTTTACCTGTTTTTAATCAACATTATGCCATATCTATACAATACTATTCATTGATATGTAAGTACATCACTATAAAGAATAATTATTCTCTGTGAACTATTCCGTCGTCCTAATATCCTGCTATTTGTATTTTCACTAGAATTGTGATCTATGCTATATACCTACCCCTGAAGAAGGAGACTCCCAGCACTCCAAAACGCGTAGGACGATGAGCACTATAGACAATTATATTGTGTATGGGTGATATATTTACCAGTTTTCTGTACTTCATTTACTATGTTGTTCAATTTTTGTATGATATGATTTTATATCTATCTATTTAATTAATAAACTTTATTTTATTTTTACTTTATTGATGTACATGCCTCCAAAGTCCAACACTAGGGGAACCCCCTGTTTTCTAGTTTTTCACTATTGGATGTGGTGCAACAATTTGCAAACTCTGCCGTTCTATTCAGTTTTCCTGTCCTGTATTAACAGAATTCAGTGGGCTACAGTGCATAGACAACACGTGGATCTCTGACGATGACCAGTATTGTTCTATGATCACTGTGTGGGGGTTGGTGAAGTCCTAGTGAGATAGATTCAAACTCATCGTCGAGTGGAGGTTGGTGAAGTCCTAGTGGGATAGATTCAAACTCATCATCGAAGCTCAAGAAATGGATTAAGCCCCACAAATCCACCACAACCACGCAGAATCCATTGAGATAACTGAATAACCCACATGGATCCTTCCACCACAATCAACTGAAGCACCACTTACTTGAGTTATGTTCGTATTCACATTTGTTATGTTACTGTTTTATCTCTTTTTTTTTTCATATATGCCCAGGCACACAGAAACGGCCTAGATTGGACTTGTGCAAACCTAAATGCCTGAACAGTTAACCTGTGAACAGACAGTTGCAAATGCAGGATCTGAGCTGTTTCCATGACCACCCTAACCTCTACACAAAGCATGGATGCATGTGTATTAGACCACTGCCCTACTTTTCCTGCCTTTACCAGAGCTCCCCTCTTGACCATTTCCTGACCTCCTGGGGGGAATCAACCCCATGAAATGAACAGGGGTTTGTTTCCAGCTGCAACTTTAATCATTGTCTGGGCCTTTATACCTCTGCGTGCCTACAATGATATGGCTATATATCCCCTGCTCGCTTGGACATGGTAAGTCAACCCGCATAAAATCCCACCTATGAAGCCTCCCAATGCGCTTTTACTGCACGAGTGTTCAGAACGGTAGCATAAGGGTCACCTACCAGACTGCCATGGAACACGGGTTTAGAATAAATGAGCCAGTTGAAATGGACTACACCCTGATCCTTATAAATGATGGAGAATAATATTACAGTTAGCTCTTACTCACCAATATATGTATGTAATAATTATCAATAAATAATAATGATCGGTGGAGCATTGTTTTATTTATTTTTTGGGTGCAGGTGGGCGTTGTATCTACAGTACATTGGGGACATTGTTTTTTATTTCTCTTAATAAGGGAACTGTCAAAAACCTGTTTTTATTTATTTTTGATATTTTTTGGTGAATGGGTAGGGGTACAATGTACCCCATTCTTATTCAAATGAGGGAGAGGCGGGATCTGGAGGCCCCCTTGTTAACCACTTCAAGACCAGGGCTTTTTATGACACTTTTTGTTTACAAGTAAAAATCTTTATTTTTTGCTGAAAATTACTTATAATCTCCAAATATCATATATATTTTTTAACAGAGACCCTAAAGAATAAAATGGTAGTTGTTGCAATATTTTATGCTACACTGTATTTGCGCAGGAGTCTTTCAAACACATTTTTTTTTTAAAATACACTTTAATGTATTTAAAAAAAAAAAAAAAAAAGGAAAGTTAGCCTAATTTTTTTCTATAATGTGAAAGATGATGTTACACTGAGTAAATAGATACCTAACATGTCATGCTTTAAAATTGCCTATGCTTATGGAATGGTGACAAACTACAGTACTTAAAAATCTCCATATATGACGTTTTAAACATTTTTACAGGTTACCTGTGTAGCGGGGTCTCTTTAAGAACTATAAAACTACTGTTCCCAGAACCCCGCTGGTTCCCAGGATGCTTTGAGTTATGCCCCAGAGACTTATGGGGGAGGAAATATAAGGAGGGGGAGAGGCCTAGTTCGCTCTCTTTGGACACCCCCCTCTCTCCTAGCAAGAGGAGGTCTGTGCTGAACTGCTGAAAGCACAAGGCCTGAAGCCTGGGCCTTGTGCTCTTTTCCAAAGAGCTCTCTGCCAGCTTTCTCATCTTTGCTGCAGTACACCAGAAGGATTGAAGACTGGGAGGTCGTGGATTCCTGTTCCTAGACGAAAAGGCAGAGAAACCGGACTTGGACTTGTCCGAGTGGTGAGAGCTGTTTAAAGGCAGATGCTTTATTTTTATTATTCGTTTGGATTACAAAGTTGTTCTTCAAGTGCACCACCGAAAGATTGCTAGCGAATATTGTTTCACTGGACTTCCATCTAGATCAGTCAGGCCTGACTGCATAGGTAGATAGTGTTGGGTGTTAGTTTACCCATGCAGGGAAGTAGCTGAAAAAGGGCAGCGTTCGAGTTGCATAGCAATACTTTATTATGCTGATTACTCTGTTTATCTTTATTACTGGTTACTGCAGGGACCTGATTATGTGTTGCAATCCAAATGTTTGATTCATGTTATTCCTTTTATAAAAACAATAAGTAAAGTCAGTTATATACTTTCAAAGATTGTCTTGAGTTACCCACGCACGCACACACACATATTTAGAGTATAAGTGATTTAATGTGTATTGCTAGATACTAACTGTGCCAGAGTGGGTAGTGCAGATTGCCGGGGGGTTGGCGGAGCTGTGCTCAGGACCCATACCAAACTTGCGGCCCTCTTAAGTGAGGGTATCGCTATACCTGTTTAGAGTTACAGAGGAGGTCTAGTGTTAGAATTATTTATTTTATCATAATTATACGATACCTCACATGTGTGGCTGCATTGTTTACATAGGTGGGCGCTACTTACATATTGCAAGCTCACGCTGTATTGCATGAGTTCACAGGGATTATTTTACATTTTATTTTTTATTTTTACAGTGTCCCTTAAATTTTTTTTGTTGAACACATTTATTACTATTTCAAGGAATGTAAACATCCCTTGTAATAGAAATAAGCATGACAGGTCCTCTTTATTGAGAGATCTGGGGTCGAAAAGACCCCAGATCTCTCAATAACCCTGCCACAACACCGGGAATTTAATGTCAAACTAATGATGTAAATTTATAGTTAAGTGGTCAGCATGCAAGTGGTTAAAGGGGGCTTCCAGATTCCAATAAGACCCCCCCTGCAGACCCCCTAAACCACAGCCCAGGGTTGTGAGCTTTGGGGTTCGGGGGCAGAGCCAGAGCCAGGTTGAGGGCATGTGGTCTGCTATGGATTTTGGGGGGCGCCATGCCATTTTTTTCCTAATTTTGGCATGAGGTTCCCCCTAAAATCCTTACCAGACCTAAAGTGCCTGGTATAGACAGGGGGGGGGGACCCAACGCCGTTTTTTCTTTTTTTTTTACGGTATTATTTTTATTTTCACTCCTAGCCCTGCTCCTTAACAACATATTGACTGACACGGAAAGTTTGGGTGTTCAGAGAAGACACGCACAGGCGAGGTTCAGGCCAAACTTTTGCTTGTCGCTGTCAGAAACCATGAATCAGACCGAGACAGAAGTACAGTTAAATCAAACTTGTTTACTATAAAAAAGTAAATAAAACAAACATATTCAAAATATAGCCAAAGTTCGGTAACTGGAACCGACAGTCAGACAAACCAGAAAGTCAGGAAGCCAGAGATAAGCATAGTGGAACAGCAAGCAGGATCTAGAGCCAGAAGGAATGTCAGCCAAGCAAGTCTTTAACAGGAATGTAGAAGATTCTCTGTGATGTTGACCAAGGTGTAGACAGAGATCATCTGGGCTGGATGGCTTAAGTAGGCAGGACTGACAAGCAGGATATCATCAACAGGTTAGTCACTGTGGAGAGATAGGAGCTGGCAATTAGCCAACAGCTGAGTGGCCAGCTCAGAGGAAGGTAGGGCTGAGAGGCCCAAACCGTTTGCCCAACACTATTGCAGAGGATGCCAAATCAGTGAGCCAATCTAACAAGCAGGGAATTACACTTTTGGGGGCGTTATGTTCACCAGGAAAGAATGCCTCCAGGTTGACATTAGTGAAGGTAGCAGCATTTAACAGTTTTAGAAAACTACAGTTGCAGATTAAAATAGAAATATGTTTTAAGAACAACAAAATGTATACATGATATATGTTATAAATCTTTAAATGAAAGAGCAGTTTTCCTTTAAAGGAGATTTGGGTATTAAAAGATATGTTAGAGTATATACAGTGTTATAGTACATTAGAGCGCATTTTAGTTAATTTAATCTCATCTATCCATAACCTGTCTGGTATTACTTTCTCGTTAAACAAATCTATTTATGAGCCTTTCATCAATGTAGCAACTGTAAGAAGAGTCACTAGTACCTTGTAGTTCAATTGGCTGTAAATGAAACACACATTTTTTGTTAAAATTTGATGCAAAAAATATCTTGTATGGCTGCATTTAGGCTGTAAAGCCTTTAAAAAAAATCCTGTTTAAAGGGAACCAGTTATGAAAGTAAAATTATTTCCATGTTTATTTTTTACAGCAATTGCATTTCTCAGATCTAAAGCTGTGTTCCCAAATGCAAACCCAATTAGCAGGGCCATCAGGGTAAATTCACACAAGACTGCCAGCCAGTGGCAGCTAACACAATTTTACTTGATATAATAAAGGATGTTTATTGGTTCAGTGGCTTAGGTAATGAGACAATCATCTGTCAGAATATTTTATCCTAAACCTAAAATAAAACTGGAAGTATGACTTGTGTGAATTCATATATACTGTACATCTTATGATGGGTATCTGCACAGGAGTGCACATTTTTTGGATTTTTCGCAAGCAATGAAAGTGGTATTTAACTATGCAAATGTTAACCAATACATGACAAAGAAGGAGTCACTCAAAGCAAAGCTAGTTTTTTTGTAGAAAGTCTTGGAGAGAGGTTAAACTACACATGATCAATCATTACCGAACAGATAATATCTTTCATTCCTGAACCACAGATTATTTATTGTTTGTAATAATGTGTATGAAGTTCAAAACACATTGTCAAATGCATTTACTATACAGAATATATAACAGAATAAATTGCAGATATCTTCAGATATTTTCATAAACACTTTATATACAGTATCTCACAAAAGTACACCCCTCACATTTTTATAAATATTTGATTTTGTGACAACACTGAAGAAATTATACTTTGCTACAATGTAAAGTAGTGAGTGTACAGCTTGTATAACAGTGTACATTTGCTGTCCCCTCAAAATAACTCAACATACAGCCATTATTGTCAAAACCACTGGCAACAAAAATGAGTACACCCCTAAGTGAAAATGTCCAAATTGGGCCCAAAGTATTAATATTTTGTGTGGCCACCATTATTTCCAACACTGCTTTAACCCTCTTGGACATGGAGTTCACCAGAGCTTCACAGATTGCCACTGGAGTCCTCTTCCACTCCTCCATGACAATGTCACGGAGTTGGTGGATGTTAGAGGCACTGCGCTCCTCCACCTTCCATTTTAGGATGCCCCACAGATGCTCAATAGGGTTTAGGTCTGGAGACATGCTTTGCCAGTCCATCACTTTTACCCTCAGCATCTTTAGCAAGGCAGTGGTCATCTTGGATGTATGTTTTGGATCATTATCATGTTAGAATACTGCCCTGTGGCCCAGTCTATGAAGGGAGGGGATCATGCTCTGCTTCAGTATGTCACAGTACATGTTGGCATTCATGGTTCTCTCAATAAACTGTAGCTCCCCAGTGCCGGCAGCACTCATGCAGTCCCATACCATGACACTCCCAGCACCATGCTTGACAGTAGGCAAAACACACTTCACTTTGTACGCCTCATCTGGTTTCTGGTATCTATCCTAACACCACCCCTTTGGAGAACAGGTAATCAAGTATAATTTGGGGACTATACAAGTAATTTGTATGGAATTTGTTAATAAAATCAATGTAGTAAAATGCACAAAACAGTAAAAATATCAGGCATTTACCAAAGTCACTTTAAGACAATTTCAACAAGTTCATATCCAGCAAAGAGGCTGCTCCATATTATGCAAGAGAAAGCCCCATATCTAGCAAAGAGACAGCCCCTTATCCAGCAAAGAGACATCCCCATATCCTGCAAAAAGACATCCCCATATCCAGCAAAGAGACATCATCATATCCAGCAAAGAGACATCCCCATATTCAAGAGGAAGTAAACTCTCCCACTCTGATGCTTCTTTTCATTTAGTCCATTATAATAAGTCATTATCAGACTATAGCCACTGTAATCCAGCCCAAATTGCATATTACTTACGGTTTACAAACTTTAAAAAACTTGTTTTCAGGGGTTAGGCAGCACCATCTTAAGTATTGTTTTCTGAGTCCACAGTGGAGTGTATTTCCGCCCTTATATTGAGCACTTCCTGTACTGTTAACCAAGCCTCCTTCTCAATCCAACATTTATATGGCAACCCTGCTTCCCTGTTCATAGCTTACTTGTTTATTTCATATTATTTACTTGTGCCGATGTTTAATGTTTCCCTTTGTCCGACTTATCAGCTTCAGCTCATAAGACTGCAGTAATGGCTGCACTTTAGACTGTATGTGAGGTCACATTGTCACATGGTGTGTAGGAGGAAGCTCTGAGTGATTAGCAGAGTTCAGTGTTGTGCCGTAGGAAGTCCTGATAACAGATAGATAAGACAGAGAGTGTGCCTTAAATCAGGGGAGATCTGGGCATGCTCAGTGACTTCATTCTACAGAACAATAAGGATTACAACAATACTAAGCAAGTAAGGAGATATCTACAAGCAGTGCGCATTAGGGTTTTTTATGCTTATTTACATGGGACAAAGTTGTGGGGGAGGGTTTACATCCACTTTCAGCAAAGATACAAGCCCATATTCAGCAAGAGGCTTCCCTATCCAGCAAGCAGCCCAATGCAGCAGACACCCCAGCCCAGAAAATAGACAGCCAAATCCAGCAAACAGATAGCCCAGTCCAGCAAAGAGACAGCCCGATCCAGCAAAGAGACTGCCCCATCCAGCAAAGAGAAGACTCCATCCAGCAAATAGACAATCCAATCCAGCAAAAAGATATCCCCATCCAGCAAAGAAACCACCCCATCCAGCAAAGAGACAGTCCAATCCAGCAAAGAGACATCCCCATTCAGCAAAGAGAGAGCTCAAGCCAGCAAAGAGACAGCCCAGTCCACCACAGAGACGGCGCAGTCCAGCAAAGAGACAGCCCAATCCAACAAGGAGACAGCCGGATCTAGCAAAAACACATCCCAATCCAGCAAAGACACAGTCACAGGCACAGCACAGTCGCAATCAGCAGCATTGTCAATTAGTTTACCAAAAAAAGGCTAAAAACTTGTCTTTATGGAGACACACAGTTGATTCACTCTGCACCTCTGCTACAGAGACTCCACTGGTGCAGGTGCGCCAAAAGAGCTTCCGGTCAACAGGAATACGAGGAGTGGCACGCAGATCGCTCTGCCTTCCACTCTCTCAAGCTGTAGCCAGAGTTGAGCTGTATCTCCCACTCTCCCACTCCGCTGTATTAAGTGCAGCAGTGGGCCTTGCTCCCACCTGTCTCTGGTGGGGCCGCCAGAAAAAAGCCCTGTATATATATATATATATATATATATATATATATATATATACAGACAGCAAATATATATAAAGCCCTGTATATATATATATATATATATATATATATATATATATATATATATATATATATATATATATATATATATATACACACACACACACACACACACACACACACACACACACACACAGCAGATGGAGCCTTAGACTTTATTTCACATGTTTTCCAGCTACCCTTAGCTCCATTTATGAAAAAGGCCTGTTATTTTCACAGCTCAATAATTCAAGCTTCAAATTACCCACATTGCTGGACAATTATCTCCTGCCCCCTCCACTCAGATGCTAAAGCCTTGTACACACTATGTGTATGGGTTGAACCAAAAAAAAACGACAACTCCGGTCGGAGCCGCTGTACTAACTATGCAGAGTCTCCCCTGCTGAGCTGTTGTGTTCTGCTGGGGAGGGGGCGGCCTCCCTGCCAGAGCACTCTGCCATTGGCTTAGAGCGCTAATCGGGGGTTGGTCAGCTGCTGGTTTTCCAGCATGCTCATCCAATAGACGCCAGCTTCTGTCGGACAGACCGACATACACACGGGCTGAATGTCTCCTGATGTTTTCTGACATTCGGCCCGTGTGTACCAGGCTTAAGTTTCAAGTAGGGATGGAGAGCCTGAAGGCATAATTATATGATTTAAACATTTGAAAAAAAAAAATTAAAACAAAGTCAACCCAAACCATTAATATGTTATACTGGTGCATCAGTAGATGAAGTGTTCAAGCACTTCATCTACTGATGCACCATAAATATTTTTCAGCCCACCCACAGTGGAGTATTTATAACTAATCCCTCTGAAGAAGTCCTGATAGGATGACATGTGTATAGGGCAGAACTCCAATAATGTCACCATGCGGATGCACATGTCTGAGAAATTCCTCTAGAAGGAAGTGGCGGCCACAAGTTCAGGGCTGTCTGGTATTTCTGTATCGCTGTATCTCAATATGCTTTCTTGCTGCATTGTTTATTGCAGTCTGTTCATTGTGTGTCTTATTTAGCGTGATTGGCGTGTTATTAAATATGCATTGTACCCCATGGCCTTTAGTTTTTGTGCTTTCTTACATGGGTGTCATGCTGCACGGAGTCAAAAAGAGTTAACCCTTTCCTATCATTGTGCCTACCTTTCATGGAGCCATACTCTTTATAAGAATGCTCATTTAGTCCTCTTATAATGGTAAAGGTCTAATTAGAAGATGAGCAGTGTGAGCATCTGTTTCACAAGGTAGATTTGGGAAAGCACAGTTTTTCACAAGGAGTTTGTATGCAAACAAGAGCTTTTGCTGTCTCATATTAGCACTTTTGCACATTTGGATCTTTATTAATGGACACTTACTGTTCTAATTCTTACTTTCTAAGCTTGTTTATTATTTTATTTGTGATTGGTTTATGTTTGTGTATTGTGTTTGTACACAAGTACTGGAGAATTATCATTTGTTTTTTTTTTCTGAATAGTGCTGCACTAGTTTATATATTTATGCAAGGTTGTTGTGGATGCAAAACACTTATTTAGTGCTAGCAGGCTGTTCATGTTTATCGCATACACACATTATTTGTATTCACAGGAGTTTAAGGTTGTGCACTGTTCTTTTCAGTTTTTGGAATTTTGCCCAATGAAAAGATAAGTGGTGCTACTCCATTGTAAAAGTAGATTGTAGTAAATATTTCATGATAGCCAATTCTACTGCTGACTTTAATGTTCATTTCAATTTTTCCTTCAAATGCTAATTTCCCAACACTTTGTCTTAAAATGGGAGAGATTTTAATGCATGCTGGCAGAGCTCTGCGGGTGATGTTTTTTGTGAAGGGCATCAAATTTAAACATGGCTAAAAAACATTGCCCGGCAAAGGCAAAACCTAATGTTCAAAACCTTATGTTATATGCTTAATTAAAAAATAATCACTAGCTATAGCTCACACTTTTTTTGCTATACATTTTTACTACTAGTATTACAGTACATACAGACAATGGGAAATGTATTGGTTTATGAGTAATTGATAATAGCCACTATATGTAAACAAAAAAAATAAAAAAATAATAGCATTAGTCATAGAAAGTTCTGGAATGCTGTAAATGTTTAGCCATTCCAACCTAACATGCTGTAAAAAATAGCATTTGTTACAAAAACTTATATTTTATATTTTATAAGATAATGAAGAGTTACCCACCCATAAGTATTTTGTGTAATGATTCATAATAAAATACAGACTACTCTTTTTTTTTTTTTGAAAATTAGAAAACTTATAACATTAATTTCAGGATTTCTAGAGCATAAGTATCAACTTCACCAGCTTGACAAAATGTGGCAGAGAGCTCAGGATGCTTATACTAGCACCAGCAGGTGGCAGTATTTAATAGTATTTTCTTGTACCTAATAAGAATGCAATGTACTGTTCTCTTATATTAAAAATATTCAAATTAAAAATGTAAAATAGAGATTAAATTATATTTGTTGTTTTATTTATCTGTTAATTATAGTTTACAGTGTACAAAAAATGTTTTGTTTCACTTTTAAAAAATGTAGCCTACATGGACACTATTGATAAAGTAAACATATAAATTTTTTGAGTTGCATTCATTTTAATATAATAAAAAGCTACTTTTTATTTCATCCACATTTCATTGCTTTTCATCACCACATCCCCACCAATAACATTCATTTCCTAAAGTATTTTTCACAATCTTAATCGATTTATAAAAAAGTAATTAGAAATTTTCATTTGACTTCACCGCTGTCAATTACTCCAGACTAGGAGTAATCCTTTTTTTTTTAGCATAAATATATCAGCAATACTGCTGTAATTAGTACTGGTAATTACATTTCTTAATTAAAAAGGAGCATTGCTACAGCATATCATTTTTTTGATGGCAAAAGGAAGTGTATGTAAATGACTTATTAGTTTTGTCCGAAAGTTTTGGGCTTTTCTTGATGAATCCTAAAGCAGGACTCTAAATCTAAATTTTGTGAAAATTAAAAAAATTGGTCCAAATATCTGTAAATCCATGAATCGATCTATAAATGAGGGGAGTGGCAGACCTTTTTCATCATCTGCCCCTCCTCCAATCGTAGATCCTATTTCATTAATATAATCTGTGGTGCAGCTTTTATGAATGGAGGAGCTAGGTGGAAATGGCAGGAATAGTTGAGTACTCTTGATGAGTGCTTATCATAGCTCTCACAGTTCTGTTAGCCCTTGCCTCACTAAAAGGTTTTAGTGATGAGGTGAAGGAGGCATCAGAGGAGGAACATTTCACCTAAACCAGGAGACAGCAATACAAGGGACACATCACACTAATAGTGCGTATTATTTAGTTATTCACTTATTTATTTAAATTAACTTTAAAGGGTAACTCCACTTTTGTGGGGAAAAAAATAGCAAATAAAGAAAAAATAATATAGCGTATACAATTGCAACACAAGTTATATTGTAATTAAATGTTATTAAAAATTACCTTTCCTTTCAATCTGCAGCCAATGTAACTTTCTGAGAATGCATTGCAATATGGCTACCTAGAGTTGTTCTGTACACCCCCAGAAACATAATTTCCTGCTTGTGTAATTGGCTCACCAATTTTCCCAGAAGTCTGCCTAAGATACAAGTCAGATTTCAGGCATCCCCTGCAACAAAAATGTCATTTTTGCTGAGACACTCCCTCTACTAACATGTCTAAAGGGATGCAGTCCCAGCAGATTTCCTCATTAGAGCCCTGCAGGTGCACACCTGATAGATAATTATGAAACCACTATTATTAGACCCACTCATCACTGAAGCACAGAGGAACATACATGGATTACTTCAGAATAACAAAAGGTAGGAATTTGTAACAATGGTTGTTTTAATCCTTGCAATGTGTATAGATCACCCATAGGGTGAGTTACGCTTTAAGCTTTAAGTTAACCATACAAGTAAATATTTCACTCATTCAGCCCGAATTAACAAAACTACCCACGTTAAACAGTGTGGGTGAAGAAATTTTCCTTGCCAGCTATTGTATCCATGTATCAACAAAAAACTGAAAAATTTAAAATAAAAAACCTTGCACGTAGTTCAGAACACACCAAGACTGCTGCAAATGGTAAATCATGAATACCAGGCTAAGGTAAAGTACATAGAGAAAAGGTGCGCTTGTCCCTTTAAGTGTTTAAATAAAAAACAATAAATCAACAAAAATGTGGATCATGTAAACATACATGGTAAAACAGTAAACGTATCAAAATGTAATCCCCCCCCCCCTCTTTTTCCTCCTTGCCCCCCCTTCTTTTCCTTCACTACCTTCATTTCAATCTCCCCACATGGGCTTGAGTATTGGTCCCACATCTTCAATACATGTTAGCTATGATAGTTTTCATATATATCTTTTCTATTACTTCTAGTCCATCCCACATCTATTGCCTTCTGTGTCCACCCCGGGTGAGACACCCATTTAGGGTGTCTCCTGTGCCTTTTTGACGCCCTCTTGGGCTTGCAGTGGTGAGTCACGCTGTTTTCCAATAAACTCCATTAATCAAACTTTATGGTAGCTTATCTACAACAATTATGTATCAATTGTTTACTATTCATGTAACTATGAGACTGTATTTACTTATTTTTACATTTTTACATTATGCTGGCAGGATCGCATACCTGTTTGGAATCCAGATAGTGGGAATATCAGTTTCCTTTGCTGAAATAAGTGTGTGTGATCTCTTCTATTTCAGATATTTCCTATCCAGTAAGGCTGCTTTCACACTGGGGCGGGAGCGGTAAAGCGCCGCTATTTTTAGCGGCGCTTTACCGTTGTTTTAGCGGCGGTCTGCAGGCGCTAGCGGGGTGGTTTTAACCCCCGCTAGCGGGCGAAAAAGGGTTAAACCCGCCCGCAAAGCGCCGCTGCAGCGGCGCTTTGCCGGCGGTATTGCCGCGGTGTCCCATTGATTTCAATGGGTAGGAGCGGTTTAGGAGCAGTGAATACACCGCTCCTTCACCGCTCCAAAGATGCGGCTAGCAGGACTTTTTTCACCGTCCTGCCAGCGCATCGCTCCAGTGTGAAAGCCCTCCGGCTTTCACACTGGAGTGAAAGGGGCCGGTTTTTTTCAGGCGCTACACAGGCGCTATTTTTAGCGCTGTAACGCCTGAATACCGCCCCAGTGTGAAAGCAGCCTAAGAGATTTGGCTGTAGGAACGCACTTTTTAGCACCAGAGCACGATTTTGCCCTTACTCATCACTGAGCACTTAAAGGCACTTGGACATTTATGGACTTTATGGACTTTGGTTCTCTTTGTACATTTGTAAAAAAGCATATGAAAAGCTGTTTGTCCTTATTTATCAATGAGCACCAATTGGCATTTAGAAGCAATCCATTCATTACCAGTGTGTACTATTGTGATAGCATTGATTGGCCACAGCTAACACATGGCACAGATGTGCTGTGATTGGCCCTGTCTGTACCTTGTGATCACTGCAACTCATCTCAGAGATCATCACATTAGTACGCAATGAATGGCTATGAATGAAAGCCATTCATTGTAGTCAACCCTTTAGAGCGATCTGTCATCTGCTGTGGACAGCGTAGCTGCTAGAGTGTCCAGAAGGAGATGACTGGGAGGATGTCATATCACGTCCACCCAGGATAGGAAAGCTCCCGCTCAGCCGTCATTTGATTATAGGCAGGCTGGGAAGCAGTTAAACAAATAACAGTCTTTTTTTTTAATATAAAGACTGAATGTATTTTAGTTGCAATTAATGTTTTGCAGATATTTTGAAGACTTTTTCTGCCGTTAGTCTGCTGAATAAAAAGGGCAGACAGATTTATGGTACACATTTTTTTTTTTAAATGTAGGTATTTTTAGGAAACTGAAGATGTAAGAATTTTACAAACTTGTGCCACAGAAGTTAAGCCTGTATGGACAAGCTTCAATTTTAGAGCAATGGAGTGGGCATATTACATCTGGAAATTAAAAATACGTGTCTTGATTCAGAGACTGACGAGAACAAAACTTTAAAGTTTAGCATCACAGATATTAAGGATAGGCTGCAGTTTCTAAGCAATCCCACAGCAATCCCACAGCAATCCCACACTAGAAAATACAATGAAAGTTTCCAGATACCAGCAATTATTATTGTATATACTCGAGTATAAGCCGACCCGAATATAAACCGAGGCACCTAATTTTACCACAAAAAACTGGGAAAACTTACTGACTCGAGCGTAAGCCTAGGGTGAGAAATGCAGAAGCTACTGTAAGTGGAAAAGAGGGTCAACAATGCCCATCTGCAGTCTCACTGTGCCCATTTGCAGCCTCATTGTGGCGATTTGCATGCCTCACTGTGCCATCTGCATGCCTCACTGTGCCATCTCCCTGCCTCACTGTGTCCATCTGCAGCCTCATGTACCTTATCTCCAGAACACTGGCACTGTGACATGCAGTCTAGTTGTCGGCCGTCCAGTGTAACAAAGCCCCACCTCCTCCTCGTCTGTGACGGAACACTGATTCAGTTTCCCAGCAGTGAGTCAGTGTTCTGTCTATCACGGACGAGGACAAGGAGAAGGCGGGGCTTTGTTACATTGGATGGCCGCTGACTAGACTGCATGCCACAGCGCCTGGGGATCGAGTGCATCAGACTGCAGATGGGCACCCACCACCTATCTATCCATTAGAATTCATGTGCCCCCACTGTTGGAGACTCTCATAAATTTACAAGGGTTAGGACTGCAGGTAATTCAGAGAGATTATTGGTGGCCCCTACAGCTTTATGCATGCGTTTGCAAATGTGTGATGTAAACGGGCGACCCTGCCTTGCCCTGACATCACGTGGTGTCAGAGGGGGGCCGGGTCGTCCGTTTATGTCACTGAGTGGCCCCGCTCTTGGCTTGTCGGGCGGTGTGAGATGGACCTACATTGTGGGACATTTTTATTTTTTTACCTTTTAATAAAGGACTTGTCCCTAAGTGTCTCCTGTCTTTTTTACTAATTTTGTCCAGAGTCCAGTCAGAGCAGCACTTTTGGATTCGATAGCTACTTCGTGCACCTAGTTGTTTACCTATAGCCCTTTGTTTGATACTTAATAGTTTGATGTCTACAGAATTATTTTCCATAATTTCACCCATCTTTTTGGAGTAGTTATTTCATCTTTTCATTATTTCTATTCCCCATCCGGTCCACGAAACAACTCTCTTTTCTCTGTGTTTAAGGGGGTACCTAGGGTATGTGCTAGCTTTCAAAAGATTTTGGTGCTTTCCTTTTTCATCCCCTATGATTCCCATCACTGGAATCAATGAGTCCAAATAACACCACCTACGGGTACCAACCGGTATCCATGGATAGCATTCCTTGCCACAACATACATATACACTATCCCCTAGGGAAAATGATCATTGACGGTATCCTGAAAAATTTTAGAAACGGTGGCCATGGTCAACTGGTTCAAAACGAAACTCACAGGGTTTATGCTACAAGGTCTCCAATTCAAGTATTTTAATTTGTATTACGTTCTGGGTTATTGGTGTAAAACATGGAGGACAAATCTCTGTTTAAAGAGATATTAAACTGTGAGCTTTGGCATATCTTTTGACTTTTAATTTAATTAATTTTCTAAGTTAAAACACCAATCTGGAGAGTGGCTTCTACCAATTATCAGGAAGGAAATGGTGTTATTTGCATATATGGCCAATATATTGGTTATAATTACAGAAGAAGTACCATTTAGAAACTGAGTTATGTTCACAGGGATGGCTAACAGAGGAATCTGAAGTGTGCTCGGTTGCAATTTATTTCATATCCAGCATTTCTCATTACTTGACTTTTGAGCATATGAGTATTTATACTGAAGTAACAACATTTTATCAGGAGGGGAATCTGAATCCTTTGGGTCCTTCACGTTGGATTCTCTCCTGTGTCTAGTTACCAATTCATTAGAAGGGGGGCTGCATATGGTTTTTAGGGTGCCCAAGTCCTCAGGGTGATAGATACAGTTACCCTGTTTCCCCGAAAATAAGACCTAGCGTGATTGTCGGCGATGGCTGCAATATAAGCCCTACCCCCAAAATAAGCCCTACCCCGTTTCCCTGAAAATAAGCCCTACCCTGAAAATAAGACCTACAAGGACTTTAACTAGGGCTTATTTGGGGGGTAGGGCTTATATTACAGCCATCACCGACAATCACGCTAGGTCTTATTTTCAGGGAAACAGGGTAGTGATGATCCATATGGGCAAAAATACTATCAGTGTCAGCACAAAGAGTAGGCACGACATGGGGCGGATGTGAGAGAGGTGAGGGGAGGGGCCTGACTGCTGCGTCCTCGCGGGAGATGGTGGAGGCCCCGAGGAGAGAGCCGGAGGCGAGCGCAGTGAGAGGGTGCTCTGCCCCGGCGTGAGAACCGATCAGCCGCGTCGATTTCCAGCTTCGTCCCCCCCCCCCCCCGAGATCGATGTCAGCGAACAGCGGCGAATGACGGATAAGGGGCCGCTTTGCTGCTCAGCCCGAACAATCTCCCGCGTTGGTGTGAGCAGGGCGGGAGAGCGGGAGGAGAGCAGCCGAACGAGTGGTAAGACCTGAGACTCTCTCTTAGAGACAGCGGAGCCCGCGCCGGAATTCCAGTGAACCCGCAACGATCCCCGTTCTCCTTGATGAGGACACAGAGGAGGGGAAGATAAGGTCAGATCGTTCCTTATTGCTTAATCTTCAACTGTGATGAAATGTGTTTACTGACAAAAGTAATACCGGATAGACTGTGGTATGGTTCAAGAGATATGGTTTTGCTGAAGCCTTTAAAGAAAGAAGCAGTTAACCGGGCAAGGTAGATCCCGTTCCCTGAAAATGGCGGGATAAACATATAAGGGTCTGGCTTATGGCTCCTGTTTGGAAAACTTGTCTGCACCTGTATGAAAATCTCGCTGCGTCTACCTGTCCCAATTGTGTTGATTGGCCCCAGTATCTCCCCCTCTCTCCCTCTCTTATTCCTTTTCTCTCTTCATGGTTTTCTGAAGTGAATTAAAGGGACGGTATCCTAGTGTACAGTCCATCTATAACCGAGAGTACCAATAACTTTGGCAGATAACGTCTGCAAATCTGAAGTTCAATAGCGTAATCACAGCAAGCTGACTCCAAAGTAGAAACTGTTAGAAGAAGGAAGAGGAAAGAAGGAAAGGGGAAGGAAAGGAAAAGGGAAAAAGAAAAACAAAGTTGGGACTCAGGAATTTTATTATTTTTTCCCCTGATTTTGGCCCAATTACACGGCAAAGAAGGAATAAAAAGTATTTAAAAGGACGGTGCCTGTTCTCAGGCAAGCCATCTCTATTACGAGCCTGGGAGCGTAAAACCTGAGGTAGCACGTTAATAAGATAAGAGTAATCCCTAACAAGAGAACCGCTGGGAAAGTGGTCCCTGAGAAATCCTGGGGAAAAGAAAGACGAAGGGAAACATGAAGGGAAAAAATACGAGAACGAACGAGCCTAAAAACTCAAGGGAGAGCTTGAATTCCAGCTCAATCCAAAAATATTTAAAAGAAACAAGTCAAAAAAGCCCAGGTCTCGAGGGATATCAGAGAGGGGGGAGAGAACGGAGGAGGGAAGTTGGAAAACCGGAGGGGGCAAGAGGAGACTCTTCGGGAGAAGAGGGGGATCAGGAGAGGGGACGAAAGCAAGATGAGACCCCATCTCAGATACCCACAAAGGGGGAAATGCAGGAAATGTTCTTAAAATTAGAAAATATAATTAAAGCCGAGATCCTAACTGTAAGGAAGGACATGGGGCACCTATTGAAGCGAGTTGAAGAAATGGAGGATCAAACAGGAAGACAGGCCAGGGAAATACTGGAACTAAAAATACAAGTAAAGAAATCGCAGGAAGCGCACAGAGAGACCCGGCTTAAGTTAGAGGAACAGGAAAATCAAAGCAGAAGACAAAACCTGAGAATTAGATCACTGCCTGAACAATCGGGAGAAGATTTGGGCATAAAAATGGGAAAGATATTTAATCCCTTATTGGGAAAAGAAGAAGTGTTAGAGTTAAAGTTAGAACGTGCAATCAGAATAAGGAAACCTCAAGGACTGAGGGAAGAAACCCCGAGAGACGTAATAATAAAGTTTCAGCAATATGAAGATAAGGCGAAGATATGGAGCAAGCTGAGAGGCCAGGCCCCAATTCAATATGATGGAGTAGTGTTACAGATCTTCCAGGACCTGGCTCCGGGAACCCTGGCTCGCAGAAGAAGATTAAAGCCCTTATTAGACCAACTGAGAAACGCAAATGTAAAATATAGCTGGGGTTTTCCGGCAGCCCTTGTAGTACAGAAGGAGGGGAGGACGCTTAAGCTCAAAACCCTAGATGAAACTGAGGACTTCTGCAATAAAATAGGAATCCCAATCCCCCTGTTCCCATTAGACCCTTGGGAGGGGTAAGGATTAAGAAGGAAGGGGGAACTGTAGGCAACTCAGTAGTGGCTTAATGGTCCTTTGTCTGTTTTTCCTGATTTTTCCTTTTTTTTTTTTTTTTTTTTCGATCTTGGGGTGGGGGGGGGAGGTGCGGTTGGGGGGGAAGGAGGGGGATTGGGGTCTTTGGGGAGGTGGGAGGAGGAGGGACGCAGTCAAGGTCATACCCTAGGTGATTGGGCTTGCAGAGTGAGTAATACTCATTATGCAAAGCAGAAGCCCGGAACGGGCAGAGAGGGTGGGTGGGGGGGGTGTGTGGGTGGGGGAGGGAGAGGGGTGAGGGGGGGGAAATGTTCCTGGGGGGGTACTAAGATATACCAAAAAGCATGGAGTAAAGATTCCCAGAAAAGGCCTAGATGGCTGAGATAAAATTAATGTCATATAATGTTAAGGGTCTGAATTCGCCAGATAAGAGGTTTAAGCTCTTAAAAGAACTACAACAATACAAAGCAGAAATAATTTTTCTTCAAGAGACGCACTTAACCCAAGACACAAATGTGAAATTGCACTCCGCGAACTATCCATCCTGGATTTACGGAGACTCACCAATTAAGAGGGCTAAGGGAGTGGCTATAGGGTTTAAGAAGGGCAATAAATATGAGGTCTGTGATAGGTTGATTGACCCAGAGGGGCGATATCTATTTTTGAACGGGACAATAGGAGATAGAAAGATTACCCTAGCTAACATATATTGCCCAAACAAAAACCCAGAGAGATATCTGATGCAAACATTGGGGAGGCTTGCGGAGTTCAAGAAAGGAGAGGTAATAGTAGCAGGGGACCTTAACTTTTGCTTGGATCCAGCCGTTGATAGTACGTCCGGTGCAAGGGGGAGGAATATGAAAAATATAAAAAAAGTAAAACTCCAGTTGAGGAGTAGTCAACTGATAGATGTATGGAGGATACATCATGAAAAAACAAAGGATTACACGTTTTTTTCCCCAGTGCACGGGACGTACACCAGGCTGGACTATTTCTTGGTCGATCATAGGTTACTGGAGTTGGTCTCAGAAACGAAAATAGAAATTGCAACTTTCTCAGATCACTCCCCAGTTGTAATGAAGCTGAAGATACCTGGGACACAGAGACGCCCCTACTCCTGGAGGTTAAATGAGGAGCTCTTTTGTGATAAGAAAGTGGTGGATATCATACAGAAAGAGATTGAATTCTATTTTAGAACAAATAGTACAGAAGAGGTATCGGGAGCTGCCCTATGGGAGGGCCATAAGGCATATGTCAGGGGTATCCTTATAGCTATAGGGTCCAGAAAAAAAAAGGAAAAAAAAGAAGAAAAGGAGAAGTTAATGAGAGAGGTCTATAGTCTGGAGCAGAAGCATAAAATGCAAGGGGGCCAACAACAGGAGACCTTTCATCGATTGATCAATAAGAGAGAGGAACTTAAAGATATCTATGAGGAAGAAACTAGAAGGGCACTTTTAGGTAGAGCCAGAGAAAGGTACTATTGGGAAAATAAAATAGGAAAAAATTTAGCGAGACAAGTGAAAAGCAAAAGAGGGGTCAATTTCATCGACAAAATAAAGGATAAGAAGGGTAAAATGGTATACACGTCTGGGAAAATAGCAGAAGTATTCAAACAATATTATGAGGCCTTGTACAATGTAGATAAGAGAGGAGAACAGGGAACAGGGCAAAAAGAGAAAATGAAAGAGTTTTTAAGAAAAGCCAAAATGCCCCGCTTAACAGACGGGGAGAGGGAGGACATGGAGAGTCCCATCATCGAAGAAGAAATCTATAAGGCCTTAAAAGAGACAGCCTCAGGGAAGAGCCCGGGTCCGGATGGGTTCGTAATTTCGTATTATAAAAAATTTAAGGAACTTTTAGTCCCCCACTTGTGCAAATATTTTAATGGATTAGGCACTGACTTCGATATGGGGAGGGAATCATTACGGGCAGAGATTACTTTAATTCCGAAAGAAGGGAAAGATCAGACTCTTTGCGGTAGCTATAGGCCCATTGCGCTCCTAAACACGGACGTAAAATTATATGCTAAAGTAATTGCCGCAAGATTAAAAAAAAACATGACAAAACTGATCCATCCGGACCAAGTCGGGTTTGTCCCTGAGAGAGAGGGCAGGGACAACGGAATAAGGGCCTTACTCCTCACCCAAGCTTTAAAAGACAGTGGGTCCCCAGGTCTATTCCTGTCAATTGATGCTGAAAAAGCATTTGACAGGGTAGACTGGGGACTCATGCTAGAAACACTAGAAGAGATTGGGGTGGGCCCGAGGATGATATATTGGATCAAGGCATTATATAAGAACCCACAAGTAGTGATGGCCGAACGGTTCGCCCGGCGGTCGTTTCGCGGCGAATTTCCGACTTTCGCCGTCCGCGGGTTCGAACGCCTTTTTCCGTCGTTCGCCCCGGCGGACTTACGTGTTTAATGTATACAAGAACTTTAACCTTTCGTGACACGTTTATCATGTGTTACAGGACAACCAATTGAGACATGACAGCTCATGGACACTTGGACATTCCCCCTAACCTATAAATACACCCGATCCGGTGGCCATTTTACATTCTTTCTTCTGTCACTGTAGGGAAAGGATCCTGTGTGGAGTAGGGACAGAGAAAACGCTAGCTATTTGGTACACAAAAGTTCTTTTCAGGACTGGTATAGGTGTTAGGTCAGCAGCCTGAGTTTCTTTTGTCAGTTTAGATAAAGGGACAGAGCGCTGTATGCTGCTATTTTAGGGACAGCTCAGCCAGATTAGTCTTTCTTCATCATCATCATCATCATCATCATTAGCTGTTACTATCAGGTCCACAAAAGAGCTGTTCCAGCTAATCGTTCCAGCCTACTCTTTTTTGCCAATTTGTATAGGGACAGGCAGGAAGCAGTGTGTCAGGCAGTGAGGATAATTTTAAAGACTTGCTGTTACTATTAGTTCCACAAAGGTTCTTTTCAGGACTGGTATCAGTGGTACGGTAATAGGCTTGTACACGTATAATATTCTTTCTTCCAAATATAGAAAGAATATTATACTTGACTGCTGCCCTTCTGCTGCAGTCTGCTAATCATTCACAACTCACTTGTTCCACAAAGCTCTTTATCAGGACTGGTAACTTGGTCTGTCTAGGGTGCTACGGTACATAGGCTTGGGTGCGGTACAGTCTGCTGTTCTGTAAGGACCGCTATCGGTCCACAATACATAGGGTTGCCGTGCACTACTGCTGACCGCTGCCCTATACTGCAGCAGTCCTTCATTGGTATAGGGACTGACGTACAGTCTGCTAATCACTAACACACAACCTGCTTGGTCCACAAAAGTTCTTATAAGGACTGGTAACTTGGTATAGGGTGCTACGGTACATAGGCCTGAGTGCGTTACAGTCTGCTGTTCTGTAAGGACCGCTATCGGTCCACAATACATAGGGTTGCCGTGCACTACTGCTGACCGCTGCCCTATACTGCAGCAGTCCTTCAGCGGTATAGGGACTGACGCACAGTCTGCTAAACACTAACACACAACCTGCTTGGTCCACAAAAGTTTTTATAAGGACTGGTAACTTGGTATAGGGTGCTACGGTACATAGGCCTGAGTGCAGTACAGTCTGCTGTTCTGTAAGGACCGCTATCGGTCCACAATACATAGGGTTGCCGTGCACTACTGCTGACCGCTGCCCTATACTGCAGCAGTCCTTCATTGGTATAGGGACTGACGTACAGTCTGCTAATCACTAACACACAACCTGCTTGGTCCACAAAAGTTCTTATAAGGACTGGTAACTTGGTATAGGGTGCTACGGTACATAGGCCTGAGTGCGTTACAGTCTGCTGTTCTGTAAGGACCGCTATCGGTCCACAATACATAGGGTTGCCGTGCACTACTGCTGACCGCTGCCCTATACTGCAGCAGTCCTTCATTGGTATAGGGACTGACGTACAGTCTGCTAATCACTAACACACAACCTGCTTGTTCCACAAAAGTTCTTATAAGGACTGGTAACTTGGTATAGGGTGCTACGGTACATAGGCCTGAGTGCGTTACAGTCTGCTGTTCTGTAAGGACCGCTATCGGTCCACAATACATAGGGTTGCCGTGCACTACTGCTGACCGCTGCCCTATACTGCAGCAGTCCTTCATTGGTATAGGGACTGACGTACAGTCTGCTAATCACTAACACACAACCTGCTTGGTCCACAAAAGTTCTTATAAGGACTGGTAACTTGGTATAGGGTGCTACGGTACATAGGCCTGAGTGCGTTACAGTCTGCTGTTCTGTAAGGACCGCTATCGGTCCACAATACATAGGGTTGCCGTGCACTACTGCTGACCGCTGCCCTATACTGCAGCAGTCCTTCAGCGGTATAGGGACTGACGCACAGTCTGCTAAACACTAACACACAACCTGCTTGGTCCACAAAAGTTTTTATAAGGACTGGTAACTTGGTATAGGGTGCTACGGTACATAGGCCTGAGTGCGTTACAGTCTGCTGTTCTGTAAGGACCGCTATCGGTCCACAATACATAGGGTTGCCGTGCACTACTGCTGACCGCTGCCCTATACTGCAGCAGTCCTTCATTGGTATAGGGACTGACGTACAGTCTGCTAATCACTAACACACAACCTGCTTGGTCCACAAAAGTTCTTATAAGGACTGGTAACTTGGTATAGGGTGCTACGGTACATAGGCCTGAGTGCAGTACAGTCTGCTGTTCTGTAAGGACCGCTATCGGTCCACAATACATAGGGTTGCCGTGCACTACTGCTGACCGCTGCCCTATACTGCAGCAGTCCTTCAGCGGTATAGGGACTGACGCACAGTCTGCTAAACACTAACACACAACCTGCTTGGTCCACAAAAGTTTTTATAAGGACTGGTAACTTGGTATAGGGTGCTACGGTACATAGGCCTGAGTGCAGTACAGTCTGCTGTTCTGTAAGGACCGCTATCGGTCCACAATACATAGGGTTGCCGTGCACTACTGCTGACCGCTGCCCTATACTGCAGCAGTCCTTCATTGGTATAGGGACTGACGTACAGTCTGCTAATCACTAACACACAACCTGCTTGTTCCACAAAAGTTCTTATAAGGACTGGTAACTTGGTATAGGGTGCTACGGTACATAGGCTTGAGTGCGGTACAGTCTGCTGTTCTGTAAGGACCGCTATCGGTCCACAATAGATAGGGTTGACGTGCACCACTGCTGACCGCTGCCCTATACTGCAGCAGTCCTTCAGCGGTATAGGGACTGACGCACAGTCTGCTAAACACTAACACACAACCTGCTTGGTCCACAAAAGTTTTTATAAGGACTGGTAACTTGGTATAGGGTGCTACGGTACATAGGCCTGAGTGCGTTACAGTCTGCTGTTCTGTAAGGACCGCTATCGGTCCACAATACATAGGGTTGCCGTGCACTACTGCTGACCGCTGCCCTATACTGCAGCAGTCCTTCATTGGTATAGGGACTGACGTACAGTCTGCTAATCACTAACACACAACCTGCTTGGTCCACAAAAGTTCTTATAAGGACTGGTAACTTGGTATAGGGTGCTACGGTACATAGGCCTGAGTGCGTTACAGTCTGCTGTTCTGTAAGGACCGCTATCGGTCCACAATACATAGGGTTGCCGTGCACTACTGCTGACCGCTGCCCTATACTGCAGCAGTCCTTCAGCGGTATAGGGACTGACGCACAGTCTGCTAAACACTAACACACAACCTGCTTGGTCCACAAAAGTTCTTATAAGGACTGGTAACTTGGTATAGGGTGCTACGGTACATAGGCTTGAGTGCGGTACAGTCTGCTGTTCTGTAAGGACCGCTATCGGTCCACAATAGATAGGGTTGACGTGCACCACTGCTGACCGCTGCCCTATACTGCAGCAGTCCTTCAGCGGTATAGGGACTGACGTACAGTCTGCTAAACACTAATACACAACCTGCTTGGTCCACAAAAGTTCTTATAAGGACTGGTAACTTGGTATAGGGTGCTACGGTACATAGGCTTGAGTGCGGTACAGTCTGCTGTTCTGTAAGGACCGCTATAGGTCCACAATAGATAGGGTTGACGTGCACCACTGCTGACCGCTCACCTATACTGCAGCAGTCCTTCAGCGGTATAGGGACTAAGAGTTTTGTCACAGGGTCATTTAAAAAATGACATGCAGAGGAAGAGGCAGGCCCTTCCGCAGGGGTGGTAGGGGTAGGGCAGGAGCAACAGGCTTGAGCCAAAGTGGGAAGTTGCAGAAGGTGCGTTCAATTACTTTAAAGGATGCACCAGACTTGGTTGAGTGGCTCGCTCAGCCTTACTCTTCTGCACCCTCCTCATCCTCTCGATCTGCACCCTCTTCTTCACTCTCTGCTATGTGCACCCCCAAAGACACTACCACCAACAACACGACCACCACCACCACCACCACATACCTTCCGCTTGAGTCACTGGAATTATTTTCCGATCCATATCAAGAGGACATTTCTGATGCGCAGCCACTCTTGGTATTGGATCAGGAAGAGGAGGTAGCAACAAGCGCTACTCAGCAGTCTGACGCCAGTACCCAGATCAGCCCAAGGAGGAGGTTGGTCCCCGGTGTTGCTGCCTACTCTACTTATAGCGGTGGGGAAGGTGACGTTGATGATGACGTGTCTAGTGATGTCACGTGGGTGCCCACAAGAGAGGAAGAGGAGGGGAGTTCAGAGGGAGATATGGACCAGCAGATAGGGAGGAGAAGCAGCAATGACTTACATTGCACAGCAGGGACAAAGCAGACTGCAAATGTATCAGGAGCGAGTCATCGACCATGTACGGTCACATCTGGCGCTCCCAGGACACCGGCACATGGCTCCGCAGTGTGGGCTTTTTTTAACGTGTCCGCTGCTGACAATAGCGTTGCCATCTGCAATCTTTGCAGTCAACGCGTTAGTCGCGGTAAGCCCAATACTCACCTAGGGACGACCGCCTTAAGAAGGCACATGAGCAGCCATCACCGAGCCCAGTGGGAGCAACGGAACACACAAAGCCACACTGCAGGCTCTCACCGTCCAGCCTCGTCTTCTACTTCTCCTTCTCCTCTCTCCTCACAATTGTCCTCCACTCCACCTTCCATCACGCCAAGCTCACATTTTTCTGCAAAAAGGCAGGCTTCCGTGGGCCTAATGTTTGAGCGTAAAAAAATGATGACGCCGGATAACCCTCTTGCCCAACGGTTGGCGGCTGGCTTGTCAGAACTCATAGCCCGCCAACTACTGCCATATAAACTGGTGGACTCGGAGGCCTTTCGCAAATTTGTGGCCATTGGAACACCACAATGGAAGGTCCCAGGAAGGAAGTATTTCTCAGAGAAGGGCATCCCAGAGCTATATGGCCATGTTCAGCGGCAAGTGAATGTATCTCTGGCACACAGTGTCGGTGCCAAGATACATCTGACCACAGACACGTGGTCTAGCAAACACGGGCAGGGAAGGTATATCAGTTTTACTGCCCACTGGGTGAACCTTCTGACGGCCGTCAAGCATGTAACCCGTGGCACCCGTGTAGATTTGGTTTTACCGCCACGGATTGCATGCAGGCCTGACTCTTCTTCTCCTCCTCCTACTCCATCCTCCTCCCTCTCCTCCTCAGCTGCCTCCTCCTTTTCCGCTGCTAGCGTCTCTTCCACTGCACCGCCCAAGCTCCCCAGAACCTATTCCACATGCCAGGTGAGACGTTGCCATGCCGTGCTGCGTCTGTTGTGCCTGGAAGCAAAGAGCCACACTGGCCCGGCACTCCTTTCAGCTTTGCGTTCACAGGCAGATGAGTGGCTAACACCGCTCAATTTGACAGTTGGTAAAGTGGTGTGTGACAACGGTGCCAATCTGCTTAGCGCATTGAAACAGGGCAAAATCACGCACGTGCCGTGCATGGCACACGTCTTAAACTTGGTCGTGCAGCGATTCCTTGTCAAATACCCTGGGGTCCAGGACATCTTGCGGCAGGCAAGGAAAATCTCGGCCCATTTCAGAAGATCTTACACGGCCATGGCTCGCCTTGCTGACATTCAGCGGCGACACCATCTGCCGGTCAGACGTCTTATTTGCGATTGCCCGACGCGATGGAACTCAACCTTCTATATGCTTGATAGGCTGCTCCAGCAGAAACGTGCAGTTAACGTCTACCTGTATGAACTCTGCGAAAGAAACGGTTCTGGGGAGCTGGGTTTTTTTTCACCGCGCCAGTGGCTGCTCATGCGCGACACATGCAGACTTCTGCGGCCATTTGAGGAGATCACCAAACTGGTCAGTCGCAGCCATGGCGCCATCAGTGACATGGTACCTTATGCCTTCTTTCTGGAGCGTGCATTGCGTCGTGTCATTGATCAGGCTGTGGAGGAGCAGGAGCGGGAAGATGAGGAAGTCGCAATGCTGGATGAATTCCCAGGGGGGGCTACTCTATCTGAGACAAGTCAACAACAGGAGTCTGATGAGGAGTCAGAGGAGGATGGTGCCGGGGCGGATGAGCAGGAGCAAGAAGAGCATGCTTTAAACCTTTCTGGGATCCCTGTTGTGCGAGGATGGGGAGAGGAGAATGAAGAGGACGACATTATCCTGGATGATGAGCAGGAGCCAGGCCACCACACCGCTTCCACTTTAGTGCAAATGGGGGCCTTCATGCTCCAGTGTTTTAATAGGGACCCCCGTATAAAAAGCATGAGGGTCAAGGACCAGTACTGGGTGGCAACGTACTTAGACCCCCGGTACAAACACAAAATGGCGGAAATGTTACCGCCGTCGCAGAGGGCTGTCAGAATGCAGCACTTCCAGGCCTTGCTTCGAGAAATGCTGCATTCTGCTTTTGCGTGCGCTGGCAGAGGAGCAATTCCCACTCCCAGAGAAGGATTTGCGGGTACCAATCCAACAGCGCCTGCAAGAAGAGGCCGGTTTGAAGATGTGTTGGTGACTTCGGATATGAGGTCATTCTTTCAGCCGACCCATCGACAGGTGTCATCCGGATCCAGCATCAGGGAACGCCTAGACCGTCAGGTGTCCGACTACATTGGGTTAACGGCCGATGTGGACGCTCTGAGGAGTGATGAACCCCTAGACTACTGGGTGGGCAGGCTTGACCTCTGGCCAGAGCTTGCCCAATTTGCAATCGAACTGTTGGCTTGCCCCTCATCCAGTGTCCTGTCCGAAAGGACGTTCAGCGCAGCAGGGGGGATTGTGACCGATAAGCGTACTCGCCTAGCTCACCACAGTGTTAACTACCTCACATTTCTAAAAATGAATGAGGCATGGATCTCGGAGGAATTCAACACATGTGATCAGTAGACCATGTATATGTCTATAAACAATTTTTGGAATCAAGCACACAGACCTTCTTAATTCATTTGGCTCACTTCCCTGACCCAAAAAAGCACACCGTACTATATGCCCCTACCCTCCTCTTTGAAGAGGTTGAGCGGTGTCATATTTCTACTGGGGCTGCTTATTATGAGGGGTTCCCACCATCCCTGTGCTGTGCTGACTTCCTCCTGGGTGTTCTTATTATGAGGGGCTCCCACCATCCCTGTGCTGTGCTGACTTCCTCCTGGGGGTTCTTATTATGAGGGGATCACACCATCCCTGTGCTGTGCTGACTTCCTCCTGGGGCTGCTTACGGTGCTGCTGTCAGCGCTGTATGTCACGGAGCTGCTGTCAGCGCTGTATGTCACGGAGCTGCTGTCAGCGCTGTATGTCACGGAGCTGCTGTCAGCGCTGTATGTCACGGAGCTGCTGTCAGCGCTGTATGTCACGGAGCTGCTGTCAGCGCTGTATGTCACGGAGCTGCTGTCAGCGCTGTATGTCACGGAGCTGCTGTCAGCGCTGTATGTCACGGAGCTGCTGTCAGCGCTGTATGTCACGGAGCTGCTGTCAGCGCTGTATGTCACGGAGCTGCTGTCAGCGCTGTATGTCACGGTGCTGCTGTCAGCGCTGTATGTCACGGAGCTGCTGTCAGCGCTGTATGTCACGGAGCTGCTGTCAGTGCTGTATGTCACGGAGCTGCTGTCAGCGCTGTATGTCACGGAGCTGCTGTCAGCGCTGTATGTCACGGAGCTGCTGTCAGCGCTGTATGTCACGGTGCTGCTGTCAGCGCTGTATGTCACGGAGCTGCTGTCAGCGCTGTATGTCACGGAGCTGCTGTCAGCGCTGTATGTCACGGAGCTGCTGTCAGCGCTGTATGTCACGGAGCTGCTGTCAGCGCTGTATGTCACGGAGCTGCTGTCAGCGCTGTATGTCACGGAGCTGCTGTCAGCGCTGTATGTCACGGAGCTGCTGTCAGCGCTGTATGTCACGGAGCTGCTGTCAGCGCTGTATGTCACGGAGCTGCTGTCAGCGCTGTATGTCACGGAGCTGCTGTCAGCGCTGTATGTCACGGAGCTGCTGTCAGCGCTGTATGTCACGGAGCTGCTGTCAGCGCTGTATGTCACGGTGCTGCTGTCAGCGCTGTATGTCACGGAGCTGCTGTCAGCGCTGTATGTCACGGAGCTGCTGTCAGTGCTGTATGTCACGGAGCTGCTGTCAGCGCTGTATGTCACGGAGCTGCTGTCAGCGCTGTATGTCACGGAGCTGCTGTCAGCGCTGTATGTCACGGTGCTGCTGTCAGCGCTGTATGTCACGGAGCTGCTGTCAGCGCTGTATGTCACGGAGCTGCTGTCAGCGCTGTATGTCACGGAGCTGCTGTCAGCGCTGTATGTCACGGAGCTGCTGTCAGCGCTGTATGTCACGGAGCTGCTGTCAGCGCTGTATGTCACGGTGCTGATGTCAGTGCTCTGTATTACGGTGCTGCTGTCAGTGCTCTGTATCTCCTGCACCCTCTTGTTTGCCTACCCTGGTCCCTGACCTTCCCTCTCCTCCATTGCCTTCATTAGCTCCATAGTCCTGAATTGTCAGAACAATTTCCCAAATAAAAAAAAAATGCTTGTAGTTATCGATCCCAAATTCACCTCATACATGTATTATGCTATTGTCCAGGTGGTGGGACTACGTGCTACCCCCTAATAATTACCCCGTGGCCGCAAATTCGACCTAAAGGTTTGCGAAATTCGCCTCCCATTGAAGTCAATGGAGCCCGCGGCGAACGGTCGTTTTCGCGAACGTTTGTGTCCGTTCGCGTTTCGCGTTCGCGAAACGTCCCGTCGGAAGTTCGTCCATCACTACCCACAAGCGACGGTCAAGGTCAATGGAGAATTTTCGACTCTGCTGCAAATGAGCAACAGGACCAGACAGGGGTGTCCATTGTCGCCCCTATTGTTTGTGATATCCCTTGAACCCCTGCTGGCCGCAATTCGTAATAACCCAGATATTACAGGGATTAGAATAGGGCAAGAGGAACACAAATTAGCCGCTTATGCGGACGATGTGCTCTTCTTCATTACAAACCCCAGGATTACGATCCCGAATTTGTTAAAAATACTGGAAGAGTTCGGACAGATTTCCAACTTAAAAATCAACCTTGGTAAATCAGAAGCTTTAAATATAAATATCTGCAAACAAGAAGAGGAGAGATTAAGAGCACAATTTTTTTTTCCCTGGCGTAAAGAAATTAAATATCTGGGGGTCCTCCTGTTGAATAATTTAAGAAGATTATACCTAAAAAACTATATCCCTTTATTAGACGAAATTAAGAGCGAAATAAAGAAAATCTCTGCTAGCCATCTTTCGTGGTTAGGTCGGATAAATGTGGTAAAAATGATTTTAGTTCCGAAGATAACATATAAATTTCAAATGATGCCCATTGCACTCCCTGCGACTTATTTTTCAGTGTTAAGAAAGATTATAGCTAAGTTTATATGGCAAAATAAAAAATCGAGAATTTCGTACGCGGTATTAAGGAGAGGGAAAGATCAAGGGGGGGTGGCAGCCCCAGATTTAAAAAGATACTATAAGGCTATAGTATTGTCACGGGTGGTAGACTGGGTGAAAGCGGCAAAGGATAAAAGGTAGGTAGGTATTGAAAATACACTTTCACAAACACTTTTAGGAAGAATAATTTGGAATCCGCCACAATATAGGACTTTAGGCTTAAACACTCACAAAATTACACGATTAGTATTTAAATTATGGGACCAATTGCACACACAAAAAAAATGGAATTATAATTCACCGTTGATCTATTTGAAAAACAATGTTTACTTCCCTCCAGGGCAACGAGAAATAGGGGGAAACTGGATTGTAAAAGATAATGCACAATTAAAAGATATATTAGTAGAAGATAATTTAATCACATTTCAAGCACTAAGAGAAGACACAGATTTAATGAGGTTGGATGAATGGCGGTACCTCCAGTTAAGAACATTTGTTTGAAAGCTTCCCCATCCTCTACGGAGTAAGGAAGAATTAGGACCCTTCGAACAACTGTGTCAGCAGGATAAAACAACAAAAAAAAAAAGAAAAAATATTGGTTCGATTTATAAAATATTTTCAGAGGGGGATGAACTGGAGGAACCGGCATTCTTTAAAAAGTGGGAAAAAGATTTGGGGGTACAATGTAATACCCAAATTAGAAAGAAAATATTAACTTTAATTCACTTTGCGGGGGGAGGGAATAAATTAATAGAAACAAACTACAAATGTATAGCAAGGTGGTACGCCACCCCTGATAAACTCAGTAGGTTTAGAAACGATCAGTCGCCGGAGTGCTGGCGAGGATGTAAGTCAATTGGGAGTACGGGTCATATATGGTGGGATTGCCCCAAAATACGAGATTATTGGAAAAAGATATTAGAACTAATAAAGGTGGTCACGGGAAAAACGATTAGAGAGGACCCATGGACTGTGTTATTTCACGGGACAGAGGAGACAATTAACCAATATAAAGCATCATTAGTCCCTATTTTACTAGACGCCGCAAAAAACCTTATCCCGAGAAAATGGAGAGAAAAAGAATGCCCCAAAATCCAGGACTGGATTCGTCGGGTAACCGAAATACAATATATGGAAATTGATGAGGGCGGAGATGAGGTAGCAGCCATAAAGGAGGAGAGGGGCAGGAAATGGGATCTATGGGAAAAATTTAAAAAATCTTGGCGATATGTGGAGGAAATAACGCAGGTATAAATATGGGAAAGGTATAGTGGAAGTGAGGTTTAAAGTAGAACCCTGAGGGATAGAAACCAGGAACAGGGAGGGGGGAGGGAGGGGGGTAAAAGAGAGTTTAAAGGGACAAAGAGAGGAGGAGACATGAATGAGAGTTGATACTTGAAGTCTTGCCGTAGGGTACGGGTCGTTTACCTCCTCTCTTTGTACCCACAATGAAGATGAAAAAAAAGAGAGGGTTAGGGGGGAGGGGAATAAATTTAAGTGAAGATATATGGCGAGGGAAGTTAAGGGGTAAATTTTAAAGGGATATTATAGGATGACTTGGTGGTTTTTCCCTTCTTTTGGCTCTTTTAATGTATACCGTATATACTCGAGTATAAGCCGAGATTTTCAGCCTCTTTTTTGAGGCTGAAAGTGCCCCCCTCGGCTTATACTCGAGTCATCGCTGTCTGCCTGCTCGATCAGCGTGTCGAGCAGACAGACAGCGGCCATTCTATTCTAATTCAAAAGCCGCGCCTCCGGCTCCGCCTTCGCCTGTGATAGGCGGAACACTGAATTTCCCAGCAGCCTGTGTTCCGCCTATCACGGACATCCGCTCATCCTCGTACTACGGACGAGGATGAAAGGATGGCCGTGATAGGCGGAACACAGACTGCTGGGAAATTGTGTTCCGCCTATCACAGACAGGGAGGCGCGGCATTTGAACAGGAAAATGGGCGCCGACGAAGAGCGGTGATCCTGGGACGGGACCGGACGGAGGCTCGGCTCGGCTCGGCTCGGGACGGGACGGGACCAGACGGAGTCTCGGGACGGGACGGGACCGGACCGGACGGAGGCTCGGCTCGGAACGGGACGGGACCGGACGGAGGCTCGGGACCGGACGGAGGCTGGGGACACAGGTAGGCTGGACACACAAGGCCTCACACACACACACACACACACACACACACACACACACACACACACACACACACACACACACACACACACACACACACACATGGATGGACACACACACATGGATGGACACACACACAGGGATGGATGGATGGATGGATGGACGGACACACACACAGGGATGGATGGATGGATGGATGGACGGACACACACACAGGGATGGATGGATGGATGGACACACACACACACACAGGGATGGATGGATGGATGGATGGACACACACACAGGGATGGATGGATGGATGGACACACACACAGGGATGGACAGGCATATCTCACCCTCGGCTTATACACGAGTCAATAGGTTTCCCAGTTTTTTGGGGGTAAATTGGGGGCCTCGGCTTATACTCGGGTCGGCCTATACTCGAGTATATACGGTAAATGAATAAAGTTTTTGACTGAAAAGGTTTATTAAAAAGAAGAGCTACAATGATGTGATGTTAAGACGAGGTAAATTATAATGAACGTTGAGTTGATTGACACCTCGCTGATTAATTCGCTGAAGTAGCAAAAAAAAAACAAAAACAAAAAAAAAAAAACAAAGAGTAGGCACAAGGCTTTCCCAAAAGTCTGTGGTGAGAGAAGTGATGTCATCTTTTTCAGAGTCTTTTATCAACTTTTCACTTGCTCTTCGAGGATTTGCATTACCTGCTTGACCTCCTTTATCTGTGTCTTGCTTCTGGGTCCTTTGTGGTACTTTCTTTATACTCTTGTCGTGGATCCAGGCTCTGGATTGTTTCCATGAGGACAGCGGTTCTAGTCACTGCAACCACGCTAGTGGGCAGGCCAAAAGGGTAATCTTGTTCCTTGGTCCAGTTCAGCTGGCGAATTACAACCACATCTCCAGGTTGGAACTCGTGTTTTGGTACCTGTGAGGGTAATGGAAAAGAAAACCGTAGATGCCATTCAGCTTTATAATCAAGTTTCTACAATATTCATTCTGTATCAAACTCAGATCTCCCTGTTCTATTACCAAGGGTTTCTTAATCCAGGGAGTAGGAAAAGGTTGATCCATCAGGATCTCAAAAGGGGACAAGTGATTGGTCTTGGAAGGGGTCATTGTTATTTCTGCTAAAACCACAGGCAGTACAGATTTCCATTTGTCAAATGTGCCACCTGTAGCCTTCCTTATTTTATCTTTAATCATTTGGTTCATTCTTTTCACTATACCCGAACTCTGTGGTGATATAGAATGTGGAATTTCCACTATATTTGCAAAGTGTTGTGTTAACATTTAAGCTGTAGCTTTCCATCCTTTATGTTCTATGCCATGGTACTGTGAGATGAATAAAGGTGCACTTGCGTTTGGTATGCCTGGTTTCCCCTCTTTGGCAATGAAACTCTTTGTCAGACCCAGATCTTCTGGTGAAGCCATAGCCTGTAGGTCTTGCAAAACCTGTTCCCAGGGCAAAGTTGGGGATGTAAGGGGGGCATTTGGATAAGAGCTGGGACCATCAAAGCAGCTTGTTTAGCAGCGGTGTCAGCCAGTGCATTTCCCTTTGAAATGTCATCAGTACTGTGTGTGTGTGCTTCCGTAGGGTGACCTAATGTACAGTAAATGCTCCATGCTCTTGTGCAAGGACCCCATCCATGGTTTTACAGTTGCTCCTTGCAAACAAATGAACCACTTTATAATAATGAGGTAACCCCAAACCTGGAGCCGTTGCCATAGCATTTTTTGAGATATACAAAAGCATTAACCATTTCATCATTCCATTTCATAAGGTCTGGACTGTCAGGTAGAGCAGCTTGTCTCAGCAAGTTATCATAGTAGGAGCAATCAGGTATCTATTGGCGGCAGTAACCAATCATATCTAAGAAGTTTAACTCTTCCATCTTGGTATGTAGTTGGGCAGACCCACGAGAGCCGTAGCTCTCTTGTGACTGATTCTCCTTTCACTATGGGACAGAGTAAAACCAAGACACTCAACAGTTTCCTGACACTATTGCAGCTTTTTTTTTTTTTTAGACACTTTGTGACCTTTTTATGTTAAATGTTCTAACAGTAAAACAAAGTCTTTCTGACAGGCTTCCTAGGAGGGAATACACAGCAATAGGTCATTGGCATACCGAAGAAGGACGGAACCATGGCTAGGCACCCAAGACTGTAAGGTGGCCTGGAGAGCTATTGAGTAGACTGCAGGTGAGTCTATATAGCCATGACAAGCAATTCCTGGTCATCTGGCACCCTCTATAGGAAAAAGCTAGTAGTAGCTGTGTCTCTTCATCAACAGAGATGGAGAAAAAAATGACTTAAATCAATAACTGAAAAACACACTGCCGAGGCAGGTATGGAGGTAATGAGAGATGGCACATCAGGTTCAACAGGGGTAATTGGAATCACAAGGTTATTTATGGCTCGAAGATCCTGTACAAACCTATATGATCCATCACTCATTTTGAATGGGTTTATGGGAGTGCTATAAGGTGATATGATGGGTCTTAAAATTCCTTGTTTCAGGAATTGCTCAATAATAGGTCTGATGCCTTCCTCTTTCTCTTTGTAGAGATGGTACTGCTTGTGGTAAACTAGGTGAACTCCTTGTTTTAGTCTGGCCTTGAAAGGGGTGCATGAAATGTATCCTACATCAAGACTGTCTTTAGCCCAGAGGAGGTAGTCCTGTGGAAATGGGAGAGGGACTTCAGTTTGAAAGAACAGTGGCGATGCTATGGCTACTACCCCTCTTCACGTCAAGAAAATTTCAATCTCCAAGTCTCCTATTTAATCTCTTCCCAAAAGATTTACCGGCATTGAGGTTTTATCTTGAATGAATGATGTAAGAGTACAGTTCCAGTGATAAAGTCACTCACTATCAAGGATCGTATCTGTTGAAGAGGTGGCTTCCTCTTAGCCTATTTGAGTAGTGGGGGGTCCCTGTTTCCTTTTAGTTAGTTTTTGTTTTGCTGCAATCTTTGACGCTCTCTGTCTAATGTCACCCTTTCTCTCTGGGGTTAGACTACTCCCTGGGCCACTCTGATTCTGTAATTCAGTAACTTGATCTGAGATATTTTCTACTTTTTGCATAAGGGTTTCTAACATTTTCTTTTTAACAATTACTTCTGAGCCTGCCTCCCTTTCTACATTAGAATCTCCAGAGCCTGAGCCACCACTTGCCTGTGCTTGTATAAGTACCTGTTGTTGAGGCAAGGGTGGTGGTGCTGCAGGCGGGTGTGTGGGGTTACCTATAGCATTCCTATTGGATTATTTCCTTGTCAACCACTGAATTTTTGCAAACAGGTATCCTAGGATACAGGGTGTGTGTAAGCGGGTGGTAGAAGAAGTGGAGGCACATTAACTGTTGTTGGGAAGAACGGGTTGGTAGGTGAGAGGTCAGAAACGTTAATCTACGATTGTATGGGGGGTTGTTTTACCTTAGCCTCTACCAGGTGCAGTTGTTCTGCAGTAAAAGGCAAGGAAAACATTTTTTTTTTTTTTTCACTTTTCCTGATCCATTTAATTCTCTTCCTACCATTCCTCTTCCTATCCTCAGGTTCCGTGTCATACCAATTAACAGCTACAATTAGCCAGTTTTTCCCTGCCTCCTTCATATACTTCATGTCCCACTCTAGTCTCCTGTATACGGTGGGAAAGCTTTCTTATCCCTCAGAGTCCCCTGATAATATCCATATGGAATTGGTCATTTGTGCCTATGAGAGGGACGGGTGAGCTACTGTACAAACTTTATGTCTAACGGCCAGATTGTCTATGAAATGATTTATCAAAAAAAATAAATGTGTTCCACATACTCTGACCACATACATGTCTCTCCGGGATTGAGTGGGGGGTATTCTTTACTTCCTCCCTTACCCATTCTTAATTTGGCTACAGATAAAAACGTACCGAGGGCCATTGGCTCACCTTACAAGACCCTCTTGCAATTGTACAACAATAATACAAGCTCTAAACAATATTCTTTATACAGCGATAGAAAGGAAAAACCAAAAGGTTTCATAGAATCCCAGTGATTGTCTATCTGTCTCTTTAATTAAGAGCCTCTATTTTACTATTTTCAAATCAGCCTCCCAAAGACTATTACTTTAATGTGCTTCCCAAAAGCACGGCAGTTTGCAATTTTGCACTTTACAAGGATGCAGTATTGTCAGAGCCAAGGTAAGAAGAACAGCGTCAACAAAACAGACACATTCCACATACCTCAGATGATCATCACATTCCACACACTGCCACCAGTGACTGTTAATTCTGCTTAGACTTGGACAATCAGTGAGGATCTCAGCCCCGGGGAAACACTCAAATCAACACACACACATACAGTAGAGTTGTTTCAATGAATACTCAAATTTAATGGCAGGTGAGCAGAGTTTTATACTGGAAATGAACAAAGAATATTGCACAAAGAAAAGGAGGGAGGGAGGACAGAGTTTATCACATGAGACACTAAATCTTAGACATAATTTAAACTATTTAATGCTGACGTTTTGACTTTGTCTGAAGACATAATTTCAAAACCAGTTCTTACCAGACCTTATCTATCCTGTGGTCATTGTGACAAACAGGACCCTTAAATAAAGATATTCCTCTGTCAGCTATTTTAAAGTTTTAGTCATATTAACTCTTTCTCACCATTCAGTATGTTTTCTTGGCATTCATTGGAGTGGACCTTTTTTGGCAGCCACTTAAAGACACAAAGACATTATTTAAGTAAAATATATTTGTTGATGCTAATCTTCTATATATATATTTTTTCCCACAAAGATTTATTTTATTTTATTAATTTATGTTCACATGGTGCTGCTCCAAAGTCTTTTAACAATAAAATTGCCCAATTTATTTTTAGAGGCAGATTGAAAAATTGTAAGGATGACTTCACCCTGGCCTATAAGTCAGAGCATTTAACTCCCTATACCTACAAGGTAAAGGACAAGCTTCACACTTCATCAGCAACTCAACCTGGCTGACAACAGGCCAAGTGTTACAGGAACCAACCCTTTCTCCTCTGGGCCCCTATGGATTTTTTTGGAGTTTACTAAATTTCTAATGGAACTACCCAATTACCCAAACAGCATATTTGGATATGTAATGGTGCATGTGTAAAATAATAAGGATATATAAGGTAGTAAAGGAAAAGGAATAAAGGAGAAAAAGTATTTAAATAACATTGATATTTTGCAATTTTAAAGGAAACACAACTATTCAAATTTGTGATATACTGCAAATGTAATTGCTAAAAGAGACTGTGTTGTGTGATGCTTTTCACTATATACAGTATGTACTTGACAAAAGCCGTCTGTGTGGATGACCGGTATAAGTCTCTTTTCTTTTTGTGACAGGTGGTGGGCTCTTAAAAAAAAACAACAGGATGGTGTTACGAGAGAGAAGAGTGCTGATAAGGTAGTGGAATAGAGAGAGCGAGAATGAATAAGAGACAAAAACAGAGAGAAAAGGAGAGACAGAGAGCATTGGGAGTACTGATGGCTGCACCTGTGTAAGTTTGGGCACAACTGTCTGCATGTTTTGCTGGCTGGGCCTGTGGTGTCTCTGTGTTTTAAACTTTGTTACTTTAAAGTTTTCCTGGCTCAAGTAAGCACATTTTTTTGACAGTTGTAGTGTGTACTCAGATTAGGTCTTTTCAATTGATTAAAGGACTATCTTGCTCCACAAAGCTTTTGATCTTGCTACCCTGCTGACTCCCAAGCTTCACAATTGGTGCTAGGATGGGTGCAGGCAAGCTTTGAAGAAAAAAAAAGAAGACATTTAAAGGGTCAATGCTAGCAAATTATTGTGGATTATTGCCTGCCCAGAGTAACCATAGTGCTACCCCCATAGGGGCAACAGGTTTTACCTAGTTCTCTCCCAAACAGTACAGAGGCCACCCACCACCCAAGCAACAGTCCATTCACTCCATCTCCAATGAACAGTCTAGGGGTTGTTTTTTGTGATTTATTGCTAGTAAAGCTTGTAACAAGAGTGGGATCATGACATGGGATACTCCAAAATGGGTAGTACTTAACAATTAGAGGACAGTCTTCTCCTTAAGCACCTGTGAATATTGGACAGTCTAAGCCCTTGTACACACGGTCGGACATTCCGACAACCAAATCCGTCGGATTTTGTCCGACGGATTTTGTCCAACGGATTTTGTCCGAAACTGTTGCATACACACAGTCGGACAAAGTTGTCAGAAAATCCGATCGTACTTAACGTGATGACGTTATTTCGTTAGGACGGGACTACGTTCAGGCTAGTAGCCAATAGCTTTGGTCTAGGAATTTGATCTGAGCATGCGTGGCACTTTGTCCGATCGAAATTCTCTACACATGATCGGACAAAGTCCAATCGGATCATGTTGTCGGAAAATTTTATAGCCCAGCTGGAAAACTTGGTCTGTTGGATACTCTGACGGAAACAGTCCGATGGAGCCCACACATTGTCGGATTATCCGACAACACGGTCCTGTCGGACATTGTCCATCGGAATGTCCGACTGTGTGTACAAGGGCTTAGGCCTCACAGCTGGGGACCATAAGGCAAGTCTCTTTGGCAAATGGTTACCCAGCACCACTGCGAAGCTTTTGGTACCCAGTGCAATCTCTGAAACACTGCACAATACAGGATTGCACAATGCTCACAGTCCAGGAAATGGCCGAGGGCAAGGAATGAACAGTATCTGAGACCCTATAAGAGCTGTGTCAGTCCAAGCTACCTCTGTCACTTATATCCCAAAAGCATGCAGTGACCAGGAATCAATTCAGTGTCATTACTCACAAGTCTCCGGGACAGCTACCACTGTCCAGCCTCCTCCGGACACAGCCCAGTGAGTGAGATAGTCATTTTCTAGACCAAATTTTTTTTATTATTAATAAACATACTTTCACTATGAGAGGCTCTTTTCCTTGTATTATCTATGTGGATAACAACTGTTTTGAGACACAATTTATGGGGCGAAGCTGTATATTTACCATAGAGCTGAAGAAAGATTTGTGGAAGAACTGACAGCCATTTATTCCTGGTCTTATACACTGCATACTGTACACCCCTTTTAACTCACTTGCTAAAAACAAGGGGTCAGCTCCAATCTGGTGTGTGAGGTGTGAATCCATGTGAGGTGTCTTTCCTTGGAGGAATGTTCTTTGGTGGAAGCACTTTTTTCTTCAAAGCAATATAGTGTGTCATGTTTGTGGTAGTTTTGCACTTATATTATACATGATATATAGGCAGTGCTGTTCATTTTTGTTTTATATTCTTCTGTGTCTCAAATCCTTCTTTATCTTCATGTAAGCCCAGGCAGACTCGATGATGTTGAGATCAGGAGTCTGTGAGGGCCAAACTAGCACTTCCATCAGTGGCGGCCCGTCCATAGGGGGCGCCCGGGCGCCGCCCCCCCCTGTGTGGTCACAAAAAAAAAAAAAAAAATGTAAAAAAAAAAAAAGTTTTAAAACTGCCCCTTTAAAAAAAAAAAAAGTTCTTTAAGGAAGTGCACTGTGCTCGAGCGCCAGTCACAGTGCACTATGGGAACCGCCACGCCAATGCAATCATGAGATTGCAGACGTGGCGCTTCATTTGCGGGCGTTTAGCCCGCCTCAGGGCGCTTTCTGAAGCGCTGAGTAGCTTCCGCCCGGCGCTGTAGTATGTGTTACTACGGCCGGGCGGGCAGTTTGATTGACATCTGAGTTGACTCAGATGTCACTTCCTGTCTTCTCTCTCCCATTTCACCTGAGAGAGGAAACAGGAAGTAAGAGGAGTAGAGCGGTGTGCAGGAGAGGAGCGGCTGCGGAGAACACCGGAGAGGAGCACAGTCAGGTAAGTGGGCTTCGGGTGTGTGTGCGGGTCCTGGGCATACATGGGACTATTGTCTGAGCTCTGCATTGACCGGACCAGGCGCCAGCGACAAATACCTGGATGTTCCTGCTCATACAACAGATAATTATCTCCTGGCCACTCCGACCTGTCCTCCCTGTAATGTGCCTTGCCACAGGAGAGCAACAGCACACCTATGTGTAACATTATTCAGGATTACAGATTTCTGGATAGACATATCTGTGTGTATATATGTGTACCACTACCCAGGATTGCAGAGTGCTGTATAGATATATACTGTGTATTTATAGGTATACCATTATTCATGATTGCAGACTTCTGTATAGCTATCTATGTATAGATGTGATATTATCCAGGTTTTGCAGACTCACATGGATTGCAGAGTGCTGTATTGATATCTATATGTATAGGTGTAACATAATCCGATATTTCAGAGTTTTATATATATATATATATATATATATATATATATATATATATATATATATATATATATGTGTGTGTGTATAGGTGTACCATTATCCAGGATTGCAGAGTGCTGTATATATATCTATGTATAGTATACATAGATATATATACAGCACTCTGCAATCCTGGATAATGGTACACCTATACACACACACATATATATATATATATATATATATATATATATATATAAAACTCTGAAATATCGGATTATGTTACACCTATACATATAGATATCAATACAGCACTCTGCAATCCTGGATAATAGTACACCTATACATATAGATATCAATACAGCACTCTGCAATCCATGTGAGTCTGCAAAACCTGGATAATATCACATCTATACATAGATAGCTATACAGAAGTCTGCAATCCTGAATAATGGTATACCTATAAATACACAGTATATATCTATACAGCACTCTGCAATCCTGGGTAGTGGTACACATATACACACAGATGTGTCTATCCAGAAGTCTGTAATCCTGAATAATGTTACACCTATACATATAGAACTCAGTAATTCTGAATACACAGCTACAATGTTACACTACTGTTTTAATATATACAGTTTCTATACAGCTCTCTGCAATTCTGGGGCAATGATACGCCTATACACAGTTATACACAGGTATGCCTATACATAACCCTGTATTTCTGGATACATAGATAATGTTAGTACAGTATGTCTATGTACACAGCTACTGTATTTGCAGGACAATGAAATTCTGGATACACGCCAATATCATTCTACAAATTCTGGGTGTGGCTTATGATAAGTGGGAGGGGCCAACCGTGGATGGGCGGGGTCTTGCGCCCCCCCATCCTAAAACTTCACCAGCCGCCACTGACTTCCATGATGTTCCTTTTTACATTGACGATAGTACCACTCTCCAGATTTTTGGCAGTTTTAGCAACAGTTAATTTATTTTTTCCTTTTGGAATAAAGGTTTTAGTTAAATGAATAAAAGCTGACCATTTTGCAAGCAAACATCTCAGGGTTAAATAATTTGCTTCATCAACCCTCCAACTGTCTCTTTTGCTGAACAGTTTGGTCTGTTAAGGGCTCGTTCACAACATATGTGCATGAAAACTGATGGGCAAACTATGCAGATTTCTCTTGCAGAGACATCAGTTTGCATTAGTTTCACATTAGTTAACATCAGTTTTGATGCGCGTTTCATTGAGTTTATATGCATGTTGACATCAGTTTTCATGCACATCAGTTATGCGCCCTGTTCAAACCAATGTTCATTTCATGTCAGTTTTTTTCCGTGCAGAAAACTGCATACACATTGCATAAAATATCTGCACAAGTGAACAGGGCACATAGAGAACCATTGTTTTCTTTGAACCCTTCCAAAATGCATGCACAAAAAATAATGTCTCTGCTCCATGGCATAAACAAGGTCTAAAGAAAGTTTAAAAATAACAGACTTACTGGCAGGATCAACAGGTAATAAAACTATGTAACACCTGGAGAACTGCTGCATAAATGCTATTTGCAGGCTGCATCATAAATTGAGTTGTTTATTTTGCCCATAGTTCCACGGTAAATCCGCTGCTGCATGCAAGTTATAGATCAGCTTTAAAAGTTAAGTCTACTCCTAAATTTAACAAGTATTCACCTGATAGCACCATACTTCATGTTATAAAACACATATTTTATGTTAGGTATCTGTCAGTTATACTGCATCTTTATTTTACAGTCCATTATAGTTGCTTTCTATATCTCTGTAGCCTCGAGTACAAGATGAACTTTAAAGAGAAAAAAAGATAAAATTAAGAAGGTTGACCATAGCTCCTAAAGCATTGTGAAACAACTTTCATGTCATTTTTTGTGGCTTATCCTCTTTGTAACATCAAACTGAGTTGTCTCTAGAGGAAATGTACGTTTTATATCCAAACAAAGCTCAGGGTGACTTTGTGCTTAAGGTTGGCATTACATTTTAATCTCAAAAATCAAATGTTCAAATTTTGGCAAGAAGAAACTACTTATATTAAAAGGCTGGTTGAGTTGAATTTCTAAATAATAATGTTAATTTAACATATCCTTATAACAAATGATTTTTACATTCCTAGTTCTTTCAGGCTTATTTTAACCCCTTCTCGCCCAGCTGCCACAGTTATACTGTGGCAGATTGGCACTGCTGCACGAGCCACCGTAGCTGTACGTCGGCAGTTTAAGACACTGTAGCAGGCATGCGCCTGTAGCGTGTCCCCGGAGCCGGTGCACATGCCCGGCGGGCATGATGACCCCTGGGCACCCACGATCGCTTGTGACAGAGCGAAAAGCGGAATCTATGCGTGTAAACACACAAATCCCCGTTCCCAGGGGAGAGGAGACAGATTGTGTGCTCCTACTAAGTAGGAACACAGATCAATCTCCTCCTCTAGTAAGTATCATCCCCACAGCTAGAACACACCTAGGGAACACAGTTAACCCCTTGATCGGCCCCCATTTATACAGTAATCAGTGGCTATTTTTAGCTCTGATTGCTGTATAAATGCCAATGGTCCCAAAAAAGCTTTAAAAGTGTCTGGATCTGGTCTGGATCTGTCCACCACAATGTCGTAGTACCGTAAAAAAAAAAATGCAGATCGCCGCCATTACTAATAAAAACAAAAATAATAAAAATGCCATAAATCTATGTTGTAGACACTATAACTTTTGCACAAACCAATCAATATACGCTTATTGTGATTTTTTTTACCAAAAATATGTAGAAGAATACATATCAGCCTAAACTGCTGAAGAAATTATTTTTTTTTTTCTTAATTTGAATATTTATTATAGCAAAAAGTACTAAATATTGTTTTTTTCAAAATTGTTTATAGCGCAAAAAATAAAAACCGCACAGATGATAATACCACCAAAAGAAAGCTCTATTTGTAGGGGAAAAAGAACATACACTTTGTTTGGGTACAACGTTGCATGACCGCACAATTGTCAGTTAAAGCGACACAGTGCTGTATCGCAAAAAATGGCCTGGTCAGGAAGCAGGCAAATCCTTTTGGGGCTGAAGTGGTTAATATGTGCATTTCAATCATTCCTTAAAATTGACTTATTCCAGTACATGACAGCCTCGGGTATTCCTTCGATGGAGATGGAGGTTGTAAAAGCATTAAATGACCCACTGACAACCGACACATTTTTGCTGCCAGTTAAACTGCTTAGATCACACAATTGCACAACGGAAAATTTTGTTTAGTTTAGTTTCGTGTTCATTCATAAAATACATAATTTTGTTCTGTTACATTCGCTATGTTACGTCAATTCGGATAATTCTATAGTATCGATATTCGTTATAGCGAATCGATTCATTTTGTATTTTTTTATATCATTTTGATTCAATATTTATGTATGTATATATATTTGTGATAATGATTCGTAGTTTGTAAAGTCATTTGTTTATTGAATCCATTAACACATACTATGACAATATCTCTTCTACTATGCTCAAATACAATACAACACCCTTCTCACTCAGTTCTCAGGAATGCTCTTTGCCAGTAATCCAACCTCCAGCACAAAATTAATCAACTGATTGGATTATAATTGCCGGTTCACACGGGGGGGGGCTTCAAAGTCATCCGACTCTGAAGCCGCCCCGTACAGCGCAACTTCAGCGTGGCTTGCAAAACAACTTCTGTCAATGCAAGCTGGTCCGAAGCCGCCCCAAAGTAGTACAGAAACGACTTGAGTCACTCCTATTAGAAAGGTTTCATTGCAATGCATGGAGCATGACTTGTCAGGCGGCTAAGTCATCTGACAGGTCACCCCTGTGTGAACCGGCACTAAGATTTACTCTGAGTTGACCTTTTGTTTCATTAGACCTTTAACGAATGAACGAATCATGTCAAATGTATTCGTTATTTTTATTATCATTTCTTTCGTATTAGTTGAAATTCGTTATCTTTTCTTCAGACATGCATCCGAATGTCTGAAAGATGCAAAATTCTAACGAATTTCGATTAGTTACGAAACATATTGCACATGTCTACCACACAAAGCCCTGGGATTGGATGGTTACATGGGAGCATATTTTAAAGCTTTCACACCCTTTAATCCCATTATAGATGGCCATCCTCTACCTCAGGATACCTTACAAGCTAACATAGTAGTTATTTCCAAGGAGGGCAAAGACCTTGCCCAATTTATGAATTATCGCTCAAATTCATTCCTTTACATTGACCTAAAGATCTTCAAAAATTCTATTGCTCAGATTTTTGCCTCTCCTTTAGAAGGTCATCCACCCTGGTCAGGTAGGATTCATACCTATGAAAGAAGCTAAGGACAACACACAAGTTCTGATCATTATTTACCTGTCCCACTCTGAGGATACACCTTTGCCTCTTCTCCTCTGACTTGGAGAAGGCCTTCGACAAGGTTAGTTGATACTTTCTGAAGGAAAAAGGAGAAGTACAGCCAAAGCTTATTGCATGTCATTCTGCATTCCTGTGACCTGTTTTCAGCAAACAGTCTGAAGCCGTTGTTGGATGATGTCACAGAGCTGGTCCAGGCTGGGGAAAGAACACGACCATACGGTCGGGGTCCATCCAAGAGCCTGGACTGGCACCTGGCTCAGCTTCTCAGTGAGCCACTGAGAGCCTGAGTCAGCTGATTCCGCTCTACATCACAGCACCCCATTGAGTGCAGTGAGGCAGATCAGAGAGCCTGTGACTGACAGTCAGACTGAGAACTGAATTATCAGCAGGGATTGATCACTCACTTCTCAGCCTCAGAGCCAGCAGACTGATGCTGCATCCTCTCAGTGGCTCTCAGAGAGGCTGAGCTGGGTGTCGGTCTAGGGATCTAGGTTGATCCCGTCTCCGTGGTCATGATGACGTGAAGTCTGGACCCGTGATCCATGTGATTCATTGGAGAAGTACAGCCTAATGAGCTTTGGCTGTACTTCTCCTTTAATATCACTCTGCCTGAAAAGCAGCTCCAAACCCTGCGGTCACCATTTCCCTTCCCGTGGACATCATCTTACCTTACTTACCTGAGAGTGCAGATCACACCTGTGATCAATTGTATTTTTGAGTCTAAATTCCTTCCTGTGCTCTGTGCCCTGAAGAAAGATCTTCACAGGTGGCATAAGAACAGCTACTCCTGGATGGGATGTAACGCCATCTTAAAGATGAATTCTATGCTTAGACTGCCTAGACTTCTGTATTTCTTCAAGTCTTTACCAATCTATATCCCTCAGTCCTTCCCAAGATCACTCCGGAGTTTCGTTTGGGCCAAGACCAACCCTCGCCTGGCCTACACATACTTGGCCATGCAAAAGAAATACGGGACATGGCTTTCCCAGACCTGATATTGGAGGATGACCCACCTTGCCAGTGTGGTAGCCTGGTGTCACAATCATGATTCCAAGCTGTGGGTACACATTAAACAATCCTGTATGAACATCCCATTGCACTGCTTACCTTGAATTAAATTAGGTTTTCTGGGGCATTTTAGGAGCGAGCCATCCTTTGATTGGAGCCTAAAGCTTAATGCTTAAAGTGCTCCACCAGTTTCAACTCTTTTTCACGGCTGACTTGTATCTCTCTTATCTATACCCTGCCTGTAATTGGTCACCCAGACTTTACCCTACTTCTTGATACTATGTTTTGATCATATATTAGAAGAGGTACTTTTTGTCTGCTTGATTTTATAGAAGGAATGCCCTATGAGACCTTCTGATATTTCCATGATGAGTGAAACTATCACACTTTTTCCCCAGCCTGCTACATCATAGGATTTTTTATGAACCTTTGACTTCACTTAAAAACGTATGTATGGAGGCTGGGCCTACGGTTTATGCTGTCTCTAAAGCCCCATACACACTATCAGTTTGTCTGCTGAGTTTTTCCTTCAGATTTACCAAAACCATGTAGTGCAAGGGCCTGCCTGATTGCACACACATTGAAACTTCTAAGGTTTGACCTCATATTATATGGTTTTGGTAAATCTGAAGGAAAAACTCAGCAGAAAAACTGATAGTGTGTATGGGGCTATAGGCATACAAACTTTTATCTACTCCAGCTGAGTCCTTTGTTTCTCAGTTTCTCTAAAACAGAGGGAACATGTGCTGTATACAGCTTACTATTCCTTATGCCGCGTACACACGATCGGACTATCTGGTGGACTTAGCCCGGCGGACAAACCACCGGACTTTGAAGCAGAGGTCTTTCCGAACGCACTTTCCGAACGAGCGGACCTGCCCACACACGACCGGACTTTTGATATGAACGGACTTGCCCACACACGTTGGAAAGTCCGTTCATTTTGAATGTGGCTACAGGTAGACAGGACTAGCAAAGGAAGTCAATGACACCTCGCTAGCCCCGTCACCTGGTATGGACTTAAAGGGGAAGCCCTACGCTAATAAAAATGGCGTGGGGGTCCCCCCAAAGCCCATATCAGACCCTTATCTGAGCACACAGCCCGGCCGGTCAAGAAAGGGGGTGGGGACAAGCAAGCGCTCCCCCCCTCCTGAGCCTTACCAGGCCACGTGCCCTCAACATGGGGGGAAGAAGACCCCTGGAGCTGTGCAATAAATTATTTTAAAACCTTGTGTTGTGTTTTATTTACATTTTTTTCAAGAGGTGAATGGGCAGGAGGGGGGGGCGCTCGCTCGTCCCCACCCCCTTTCCTGACTGGCTGGGCTGCGTGCTCAGATAAGGGTCTGATATGGACCGTGGGGGGACCCCCCACGCCTTTTTTTGGTGTAAGGCTTCCCCTTTAAGTCCATACCAGGTGACGGAGCCGGCAAGAAGTCAATCTCGCTGATAGAGGTGGCGACATTGACCTCCTTCACTAGTCCTGGCTACCTGGAGCCGCGTTCAAAATTAGCTGACTTTTCTCCGTGTGCAGGCAAGTCGTTCATTTCAAAAGTCCGGCGGACTAGCACACAGAAGCCCAGATTGTCCAGTGGACAAATTTGAGTCAAAACTTCTTTCTAAGTCCGGCAGACTTTTTTTTACTAAAAGTCCGGCGGACTTAGAAAGAAGTTTCAAAATTAACTGACTTTTCTCCCTGTGTCGGTAAGTCCGTTCATTTCAAAAGTCCTGCGGACTAGCCCATACACGGGCGGATTGTCTGGCAGACTCTGGTCCGTCGGACAAAGTCCACCAGATAGTCCGATCGTGTGTACGGGGCATTAGTGGGGTACACATACCAGGAATTGGGTTAGAAATACTAAACCACTGGTATAAGGTTCCTATGCTGCTGAAAAAAAATGTATTCCAATCCATCGAACGTGTGTATAGAGGAAGAGGGCACCATCCTTCATATCTTCGGGACTTGTAAAAAACGAAATTGCTTCCAGTCTCAAGTGCAGGACCATATTAAACAACTCACTGACTTTGATCTGGGAAGTGACCCAGACAAGTACCTGCTCCTTCTATTGGATCTCCCCAAAAAGTGTTTTAAACAATATATGCTGATCCACTTGCTGAATGCTGCTTGGGCATGTTTCCCAGCTTTCTGGAAGTAAGAATCCCCCCCCCCCCCCCCCCCTTAGCTCACACAATGGTTCACAAGAATTATGGACATACATTCCATAGAAAACCTCATTACATCCCTGCATAGTAAGAAGGTAGGTGTTTTCACTGGACACTGTTCACATGCTCCTGGAAATATAGCAGATTTCTTGCTGCAAAGGTCTGCAATTCCTTTTCCTTCATGAACCCTTTCCCCACCCCCCTTTTTTTATTTCCCTCTCTGTTTTTTTCCCAGTCTTCTGAGCTTTCTTTCTGGGTGGCCCCTATTAGAGAGGGCTGTTTTGTAGTTCTTTTTTTTGTTTCTGTTTTTACATACTACAGGCAGGATCAGAGATGGTCACAGAGTTTCTGATGGTTATATCTATTATTTCTGATCTGATTGTGATCATTGCCTGATTTACTGTACTAATCTCCTTGCATCTTTGTCTGTACCTCTTGAAAAATGTAAATAAGAATGTTAAAAAAAAAAAAGATTTATTTCATTGGCAACACAACAGAATATCTAATTTTATGGACAACAAAGGAAAGCAGTTATAATTTTCTTAAGGCTCCCTTATCAGACTGCTTTGCTAGAGAGACTATCTGTTAGACTGCCAAGACTACCTTGTAGGATTGAGAGACCACCATGTGAGACTGCCTATATAAAAAAAAAAACTATGCAAGAGAATGTCATGTGGACAGTTGTCAATTATTTACTGAGACTACCCCAGTTAGAGCAAAGATATTCTGTTAAATGGACTACCCTTCTAGAAACCAATGTTAGAAATATACCAAAAACTATAAGCATGGAAAGATTGTCCTACTAGATATTATCCTACTATGTGCTAAACTGTCCTTTAGGAAAGACTGTTAAGAAATGTATTTTGTATGCCCCAATATACTGCCTTATTACAGCTAAACCTTGTTGGAAGCCACATAAAACACTAGAGAAAGAGAGAGTACTATGTTAAAGACTACTCGATTAAAGAAAAAAAATTAACTGTTAAAATAAGACCTGTTATGGGGACTCTCACTCTGTTATTAGAGACAGACTGCTGTTCGAGAGAATGCACTTTTAAATGGAGACTGCTGTATAACAGACCTGTGTGTTGGACAGTCTACCATGTGAGAGAGTGCCTCATCAAAAAGGACTGTCAGGTGCGAGACTACTCTGTTTGAAATTGTTCTGTTAATGAGAATTATCTTGTTGAGCAGACTGTCCTGTTAGATTACTTGTTAGAGACAGGTTGCCCTGGGAGAGACTGTCCACTTAACACAGAACTTTGCTGGGGTTGAGTTGCAGAAGTGTGCAGGAATGCACAACATCCTTCCCTCTAAATTTTCCCTACCCCAGCGCTGACAGACCCACAATCCGTTACCATTTTCTCTGCCCCTTCTTCCAGTCCCACCATCTTCACTCTCCACATGGTGTTACATTATCCCTGCTCCATTCTTGGTGTCTTACAGATGCAGAAAATGAATCCAGTGCGTATACTGCATTATATATGCACCAGAGGCAGTGCATGCAAGAAAAAACCAAGGAAGGAGTTTTTTTGGCAGAAAAAACATACAAAGAATCTTTAAAAAAAGAAAAAAAAACTCTACTTCCTAATCCTAGCCTTTTTTTTTATTTAAAAAGAGAGAGACTGCCTCACTGGGAGTGAGTGACATTATCCTACATGTAGAACTGTTCAGGAAACTTCCAGATGATGCTTGTGCACCTCTGCAAATGAATTCTAGAAAATCATTTGTGTTAGGAAGGCAAAGACAAATGTCCTTTTCCCAGACTCATTTTCTGCTTAGTTTTGTCCACATATTACAGTTTTACGTATTTTGGTTATGGTAGGGAAACATTGGAAGTTGTGATTTTCTCCTTATAGAAATGGTATCTTCCTTTTCTGTCAGATACCTGTTGCCTGGACAGGAAATAAGGGGAAATATCTTTCATGGATGGAGACACAAACAGCAATAATATTCTTACATGTTTTAAACCCTACTCATTTTACTGGAAAATTTAGAGGCGACATACCCTCCTTCCGGTTCTGACACCCTCCGTATAGACAAGAAGTGAGTAGATTTTCCTTCAGATCTAGTATTTTATGACACCTGTCAAATATACAAAAGTTTGAGAGGCACTGGGTCCTAGGTTTCAGGTTCATAGTGACTGATAGTGACTGGTTACTTGTGGAATGCACAAGCAACATGCTTAAGCCCTTCACTGCCACCAACATGAGAGTTATGGCAGAATAGAATTGCTTCTAGCTGACCAGCTTGGTAACCAGTCATTTAGATGACTGTGAACATAGCAGAAGGATCCTCTAGTCTCAGCCATTCATGCCAAAGTGTGTTCCTATGCAATCCATTCTTGCATGGTGAAATGCTGCAGAATTTTGCTGGCTAATGATGGAACAGCATCAGAACAATTATTTCCTGAATTGTCCATCTTATGCCACATACATACGATCGGACTATCCGCTCATGTGTGGGCTCCGACTTTTTCTTTCGAAAAGTCCGGCGGACTTAGAAAGAAGTTTTGACTCAAAATTCAGATGATTCTCCCGTCTGTGTGCTAGTCCACTTGAACGTGACTCCAGGTAGACGGGACTAGCAAAGGAAGTCAATGTCACCGTCTCCATCAGCGAGATTGACACCTCGCTGGCCCCGTCACCTGGTATGGATTTAAAGGAGAACCCCTACGGTGAAAAAAATGGTGTGGGGGTCCCTCAAAGTCCATAGCAGACCCTTATCCAAGCATGCAGCCCAGCCAGTCAGGAAAGAGGGTGGGGACGAGCGAACGCCCCCCCCTCCTGAGCCCTACCAGGCTGCGTGCCCTCAGCATGGGGGGTGCTTTGGGGAAGGGGGGGTCCACCGCAAAGCCCCTTGTCCCCATGTTGATGAGGACAAGGGCCTCTTCCCAACAACCCTGGCCATTGGTTGTCAGGGTCTGCGGGTGGGGGGCTTATCAGAAGTCGGGAGCCCCCTTTAAGAAGATCCCGGCCCCCCACCCTATGTGAATGAGTATGGGGTATGATGTACCCCTACCCATTGACCTGTTGAAAAAAGTGTAAATAAAAAAAACACAAGTTTTTATAATAATTTATTAGACAGCTCCGGCGGTCTTCTTATGTCTTGGGGGGTCTTCTCGCCGGACTCCTCCTCTATCCTCTGCTATTTTACTAGCGGAAGAGCCCGGCTTTCTTCTTCATCGTCGCCGCCACCGTTCGGGGGTCTTCTTCCGACTTCGGGGTCTTGTCCCGCTCTTCTGGGGTCTTGTCCCACTCTTCGGTTCTTCTGCTGGGCCTCCGCTATCTTCTTATAGCTCTTTTACTAACGTTGGCCCGGTCTTGTGTCGCCGCCGCCGCCTTCTTCTCTTCTTCTCTTCCGTGTTGTTCTTCTTCCTTGCGATGTTGACACAACGCTCTCTCTGGCCGCAATGGCAGGGATGCGTTGTACGGCAACTTAAATAGGGACAAGGGGCGGGGTCACCGGGTGATGCCACCAGGTTAACCAGCCCCTTATGACGTTAATTTCAAAAGTCTGGCGGACTCCCGCCATAGTCCGCCGGGTTGTCCGTTGGACCTAGCCCACTGGAAAAGTCAGTTCGTGTGTGGGCAGGTCCGCTCATTCCGAAAGTCCGGCGGACCTCAGCTGCAAAGTCTGGCGGTTTGTCCGCCGGATAGTCCGATCGTGTATACGCGGCATTAGTGATGCTGACACTGGAAAGTTGCAGCTAGTGATAAGATCACTAATGTGGCATAGTCTATAAGGATAAGGACCATTTCATCATTCATTTCCCTCCACTATGTCAAAGTAGAGCTACCTTCATAGTCTCCCTGCCTTGGTCTATTAGTTGGAAGCAGTTATAATTTCTGTGATAAATGTACCTGTGTTTAATTTATGCCCCTTTATAATGCTGCACAAGAAAGCAATCACATGCTCATATGACTAGTTTTGATAAAAAATTCAATGTTTTGAAAGATCAATACAATTAACCTTTTTCTGTATAATAAATTTCACAAACTAAACAGAACGACAATTTCCAGTATTACCATGACACTTGAAAAGTTTGTTTTAGGACAACAACATTGTTGACTAACCGATCTTGGCAGAACATAATTACATTTCTTAGTGCTAACTTGCCTTGCCTCATGCTAATACAATGAAAACAATGTCTCCATAGAAAATGTCTGCTTCAAAAAATTAAGAAATTGTATCTCAGGCAAATAGCTTCACAATGTAATGTTAAAGTTGAATTACACAATTAGAATGTTATTTCTTTTGTTTACAAATGTTTTTATTGAGGTAATAAAGACAATTACAGGAAAATCATTTTTTTTTTTTTTTTAACGAGCATTGAGAATGCTACACATGACTAGAATCACAATACTTCCAATCTTTCCTCTGACTCAAGTACAGGTATCAGAGTAGATTTGAAGTGTCACTCTCTATGCGCTAGTATATAAAAAGTAATACTAATAACTATAATAAAACAGAAAGCTAAAGCATTGATATTTAAATGAAAAAAGTGTGTATCTGTCACGGGGTGGTGTCTGTGGATACACTGATAAACAAAATGCCACGTCCTGGTTATCACTTTATAAATGTAAACATTGACAAGGAAAAAGGGGAATTGACGAGAAAAATAAAAAAATTAAAAGAACCTTCACATAAAAGACCTCGAAAAAATGTGGGTTCAGTTGGACTTTTTAGGCATAAAAGGAGTTGTAAACACAACCAATATATTCAAAAAGAATTATTTCTATTTATTAAAACAGAAGTAAAAACAGAAAATAAATAAAAAATTCAATTTCCTTTTTACAAAAAAGAGAAATGTTTTCTCCTTATAACTACACATTTAAGACCTAGTTGACATCCTATCAAAGGTAGTAAAGTCCATTTCAAATTTCCAAAAGGAAAAAAAACAAAGTACATATCTATATAAATATAGAATCAAGGATATCAACCATACAGTCAACAATTACATGTATTTTTGGTGCTCTACATGTTTCGCGTCTGTAATGACGCTTCTTCAGGAGCTGATAACAGTGTTCTAAATTGTAAGGAGAAAAAAAAAAAAAATACAAAAAGAAAAAACATATATATATATGAAATACTAAAAAACACATATATAAGCATACATATAAAATACATATATCCAAATATACATAACATATTTCATTATATCACCTATCAAAATGCAGAGGTGTTCCCCAAAAAAAAAAAAAGGGGAGGGGGGGGGAAGGAGAGAAAGGGGAAAAAGGGGTTTGAAAGGAGAAAACATTTCTCTTTTTTGTAAAAAGGAAATTTAATTTTTTATTCATTTCTGTTTTTACTTCTGTTTTAATAAATAGAAATAATTCTTTTTGAATATATTGGTTGTGTTTACAACTCCTTTTATGCCTAAAAAGTCCAACTGAACCCACATTTTTTCGAGGTCTTTTATGTGAAGGTTCTTTTAATTTTTTTATTTTTCTCGTCAATTCCCCTTTTTCCTTGTCAATGTTTACATTTATAAAGAAAGCTAAAGCAATAACTGTTACATGTGCATAAGTCATTATAAGAATACTACTACAGACATTACTTTGTTCGACACAACATCTGAGTTCACATATGCTCAGGGTACTTTTGGTGGTGATAGTACCTGTATCCAAACTGGTTAGGGCTCCTTTGGCACATCTAGATGTGTAATCTAGCTTAGGAGAGGAGGATCTGCCCCTAATAGCCATCTATGGGGCAGGCCAGAAGCCCCATTTGCATTCAAAAATTTGCATGGAATCCATGAGAGTGTGGTGTATTTGTTCCATTAATTTGATAGATTTCATATGAAGAAGCACCTGGGACCATGGAACTGTAGAGGTTTGCCAATTCAGGGCTATTGCCCAGTGAATAGCGCCTGCACCAGCTTTTGCTGGGGAGGGGGGGGGGAACCTCTGGAAGATCTGCACACAGGATACACATTTGGTATGTTAAGGTGATACCTGTTCCAGTTATTTGGAGCACTTTTGTAGCCATCTGTTGCCAGAGAGAGCTTAGGGCCTTACAGCTCCAGAAGGTATGGAGGAGAGTGCCCCTTTCACCACAGTCCCTGAAAATGTGTCTGAAATAATAGGGTAAATCCTATGAATTCTAACCGGTGTGAAATACCATCTGGTGTGCAGTTTTACTACAGTTTCCTTAATGGCAACCGAGGGTACATTTATCAATGTTATTTACCATATCCAGCCAGTCCTCAGCTGGAAACTTTTGGCCCGCCTCTATCTCCCACCCCAGCATCGCCTGGGATTTAGCCTCGGTGTTGTGGTTCTTGAGGTGCAAGTTTGGGGTGGAAATTGTCCTTCTATCTCTGGACCCCTCGTGACATAGTTTCTCAAAGGGTGTTCTAGCTTCATCCCCTACATGGATGAGGGTATATTGGAAGAATTGGTGGATTGAAAGGTATTTGTAGAATTCAGAGTTAGGTATAGCAATGAGTGCAGCGTCACTAGTACTTGTGAGGACCAGTGTATAAATTCCACTTCTGCATGAAAGGCCGCAGGGAAGTGTTTGACCACAGAAGGCCCGGTAGGTAAAATGGCTTAATCAAAGCTCTTGCAAATTTTAGTCATGTTATATTAGTCAGAGATTTATGCTGTTGTGCTAATTGTACTAGCCTTGCTGCCAGGTAGTATTTCCATAGGTCTGGGCAACCCAGGCCCCCAATAATCTACCTAGGCATGTTTTTTTGACCTACCAGATAAACTTTAGCAGATTAGATTGTGTTGCTTCTATATTTGTCCTAAACACATATAGAGATAGGGCTCTACAGTAAAATAATGGTTTCAGGAGAATCAACATTTTAACCACCTGTATACGGCCCAGAATTGAGATACGATACAGGGACTAGGGATGGCCGAACTGTTCGCGATCGTTTCGCGATTCGCCCGTATTGTCGCTGTTTGCCCAGAGGATATATGTATTTACAGTGTGAAAGAACTTTGACCCATGATGACACATCCATCATGGGGTACAGGACAGCCAATTAAGAAATTTCAGCACATGGACAATTGGACATTCCCCCTACCTTATAAATAGACCTGATCTGGCAGCCATTTTACATTCTGTCTTATTTCAGTGTAGGGACAGGACACTGTGTGGAGCAGGAAGAGACTGTAGTGAAACAAATCGCTAGCTATTAGGTCCACAAAAGTCCTTTTTGAGTGCACTGCTGTGCGTCCTGGGACAGGACGCTGTGTGCAGCAGGGACAGTCAGTTTAATCACTAGCCATTACTATTATGTCCACAAAGGTCCTTTTAAGGACTGGTATAGGTGTACAGTATATAGGGTTCCGTGCACTGCTGTTCTGGTGATTGCAGCAGCCTGTCTTTTGTCAGTGCAGGGAGGGACAGGACTCTGTGTGCAGCAGGGACAGTCAGTTTAATCACTAGCTATTACTATTACTATTAAGTCCACACTAGCTATTACTATTAGGTCCTTTTAAGGACTGGTATAGGTGTACAATATATAGGGTTGTACACGTATAATATACTTTCTTCCAAATATAGAAAGAATATTATACTTGACTACTGCCCTATTCTGCAGCAGTCCTTTATCAGTGTAGGGACTGAGGTACAGTCTGCAAATCACTAGCTACTAGGTCCACAAAGGTCCTTGTAAGGACTGGTATAGGTGTACAATATATAGGGTTGTGGTGCACTGCTGTAGATTACTGCCCTATTCTGCAGCAGTCCTTTATCAGTATATAGGGTTGAGGTGTTCAATATATAGGGTTGTGGTGCACTGCTGTAGATTACTGCCCTATTCTGCACCAGTCCTTTATCAGTGTAGGGACTAAGGTAGAGTCTGCAAATCACTAGCTACTAGATCCACAAAGGTCCTTGTAAGGACTGGTATAGGTGTACAACATATAGGGTTGTGGTGCACTGCTGCAGATTACTGCCCTATTCTGCAGCAGTCCTTTATCAGTGTAGGGACTGAGGTACAGTCTGCAAATCACTATCTACTAGGTCCACAAAGGTCCTTGTAAGGATTGGTATAGGTGTACTATTTGGTGTGCAGTATATAGGTGTGTAATACACATATAGAAAGCATAGTATAGTGCATTTCCACTGTGCAGCATTGTGACTCCTGAGCGGTTCTGCAGCGATACTACAAAGAGTGACAAACGCAATAAAAAAAAAGTATTATAACTGGTGTGATAGACCAGTGGCCCCCAAAAACAACAGATTGAAGTGGGGTGTTATATACCTTCTTCCACATACATACTGCACTTCTCTAGAGACTTTTGTCACAGGGCCATTAAAAAAATGAAAGGCAGAGGAAGAGGCAGGCCCTTTCGCAGGGGTGGTAGGGGTAGGGCAGGAGCAACAGACTTGAGCCAAAGTGGGAAATTGCAGAAAGTGCGTGCGATTACGTCAAAGGATGCACCAGACTTGGTTGAGTGGCTCACTCAGCCTTACTCTTCTGCACCCTCCTCATCCTCTCGATCTGCACCCTCTTCTTCACTCTCTGCTATGTGCACCCCCAAAAACACTAACACCAACACCACCATATACCTTCCGCTTCAGTTACAGGAATTATTTTCTGATCCATATGAAGAAATTTTCGATGCGCAGCCACTCTTGGCATTGTATCAGGAAGAGGAGGTAGCAACAACCGCCACTCAGCAGTCTGACGACAGTACCCAGATCAGCTCAAGGAGGAGGTTTGTCCCTGCTGTTGCTGGCTACTCCGAGATCTCTAATTATAGTGGTGGGGAAGGTGACGTTGATGATGACGTGTCTAGTGATGCTACGTGGGTGCCCACAAGAGAGGAAGAGGAGGGGAGTTCAGAGGGAGATATGGACCAGCAGATAGGGAGGAGAAGCAGGAAGAACTTAGATTGCACAGAAGGGACAAAGCAGAATGCAAATGTATCAGGAGCGAGGCATCAACCATGTACGGTCACATCTGGCGCTCCCAGGACGCCGGCACATGGATCCGCAGTGTGGGCTTTTTTTAACGTGTCCGCTGCTGACAATAGTGTTGCCATCTGCAATCTTTGCCATCAACGCATAAGTCGCAGTAAGCCCAACACTCACCTAGGGAGGACCGCCTTAAGAAGGCACATGAGCTGCCATCACCGAGCCCAGTGGGAGCAACAGAACACACAAAGCCACACTCCAGGCTCTCACCATCCAGCCTCATCTTCTACTTCTCCTTCTCCTCTCTCCCCACAATTGTCCTCCACTCCACCTTCCATCATGCCAAGCTCATGTTTTTCTGCAAAAAGGCAGGCTTCCGTGGGCCAAATGTTCGAGCGTAAAAAATGATGACGCCGGATAACCCTCTTGCCCAACGGTTGACGGCTGGCTTGTCAGAACTGATAGCCCGCCAACTACTGCCATATAAACTGGTGGACTCGGAGGCCTTTCGAAAATTTGTGGCCATTGGAACACCACAATGGAAGGTCCCAGGAAGGAAGTATTTCTCACAGAAGGGCATCCCAGAGCTATATGGCCATGTTCAGTGGCAAGTGAATGTATCTCTGGCACACAGTGTCGGTGCCAAGATACATCTGACCACAGACACGTGGTCTAGCAAACATGGGCAGGGAAGGTATATTACTTTTACTGCCCACTGGGTGAACCTTCTGACGGCCGTCAAGCATGTAACCCATGGCACTCGTGTAGATTTGGTTTTACCACCACGGATTGCATGCAGGCCTGGCTCTTCTTCTCCTCCTCCTCCTACTCCATCCTCCTCGGCTGACTCCTCCTTTTCCGCTGCTATCGTCTCTTCCGCTGCGCCGCCCAAGCTCCCCAGAACCTATTCGACATGCCAGGTGAGAAGCCAAGAGCCACACTGGCCCGGCACTCCTTTCAGCTTTGCGTTCACAGGCAGATCAGTGGCTAACACCGCTTAATTTGACAGTTGGTAAAGTTGTGTGTGATAACGGTGCCAATCTGCTTAGTGCATTCAAACAGGGCAAAATTACGCACGTGCCATGCATGGCACATGTCTTAAACTTGGTCATGCAGCGATTCGTTGTCAAATACCCTGGGGTCCAGGACATCTTGTGGCAAGCAAGGAAAATCTCGGCCCATTTCAGATCCCCGTACAAACACAAAATGGCGGAAATGTTACCACCATCACAGAGGGCTGTCAGAATGGAAGACTTCCAGGCCTTGCTTCGAGAAATGCTGCATTCTGCTTTTGCGTGTGCTGGTAGAGGAGCAATTCCTACTCCCAGAGAAAGAGTTGCGGTTACCAATCCAACAGTACCTGCAAGAAGAGGGCGGTTTGAAGATGTGTTGGTGACTTCTGATATGAGGTCATTCTTTCAGCCGACCCATCGGCAGGTGTCATCCGGATCCAGCATCAGGAAACGCCTAGACCGACAGGTGTCCGACTACATCGGGTTAGCGGCCGATGTGGACGCTCTGAGGAGTGATGAACCCCTGGACTACTGGGTGGGCAGGCTTGACCTCTGGCCAGAGCTTGCCCAATTTGCAATGGAACTGTTGGCTTGCCCCTCGTCCAATGTCCTGTCCGAAAGGACGTTAAGCGCAGCAGGGGGGATCGTGACGGATAAGCGCCCCCGCCTAGCTCACGACAGTGTTGACTACCTCACATTTCTAAAAATGAATGAGACATGGATCTCGGAGGAATTCAACACATGTGACCAGTAGACCATGTATATCTCTATAAACTATTTAATCGAGCACACAGACCTTTTTTCTACATTTGGCTCTCTTCCTTGTACAAAAAAAGCACACCCTACTATATGCCAGTATGCCAGTACCCTCCTGTTTGAAGAGGTTGAGTGGTGTCATATTTTTGGGGCCCAGCAGCGAGTTACTGGTATCAGTGCTGCTGTCAGTGCTCTCTATCTCGGTGCTGGTGTCAGTGCTCTATATCACGGTGCTGGTTTCAGTGCTCTATATCTCAGTGCTGGTGTCAGTGCTCTCTATCACGGTGCTGGTGTCAGTGCTCTCTATCACGGTGCTGGTGTCAGTGCTCTCTATCTCGGTGCTGGTGTGGTGTCAGTGCTCTCTATCTCGGTGCTGGTGTCAGTGCTCTCTATCACGGTGCTGATGTCAGTGCTCTCTATCACGGTGCTGGTGTCAGTGCTCTATATCACGGTGCTGGTGTCAGTGCTCTATATCACGGTGCTGGTATCAGTGCACTCTATCACGGTGCTGGTGTCAGTGCACTCTATCGTGGTGCTGGTGTCAGTGCACTCTATCACGGTGCTGGTGTCAGTGCTCTATATCACGGTGCTGGTGTCAGTGCTCTATATCACGGTGCTGGTGTCAGTGCATTCTATCTCGGTGCTGGTGTGGTCTCAGTGCTCTCTATCACGGTGCTGGTGTCAGTGCTCTCTATCACGGTGCTGGTGTGGTGTCAGTGCTCTCTATCACGGTGCTGGTGTGGTGTCAGTGCTCTCTATTTCAGTGCTGGTGTTGTCAGTGCTTTCTATCACGGTGCTGGTGTCAGTGCACTCTATCTCGGTGCTGGTGTCAGTGCACTCTATCACGGTGCTGGTGTCAGTGCTCTCTATCACGGGGCTGGTGTCAGTGCTCTATATCACGGTGCTGGTGTCAGTGCTCTATCTCACGATGCTGGTGTCAGTGCTCTATATCACGGTGCTGGTGTCAGTTCACTCTATCATGGTGCTGGTGTCAGTGCACTCTATCACGGTGCTGGTGTCAGTGCTCTATATCACGGTGCTGGCGATCATCTCCTGCACCCTCTTCATAGCCTACCCTGACCTTTCCCCTCCTCCATTGCCTTCATGCGCTCCTGAGTCCTGAATTGTCAAAATTTCACATATAAAAAAAGAATGCTTGTAGTTGTCGATCCCAGATTCACTTCAGACATGTGTTATGTTAGTGGCCATGTGGTGGGACTATGTGTGCACAGCTAGTAATTATTTTGTGGCTGGAAACATGACCTGTAGGTTTTTAAAGTTCGCCTGCCATTGAAGTCAATGGGGCCTGCCACAAACTTTGCGGTTCGCGAACTTTCGGCCGTGTTCGCGGTTCGCGCTCGCGAAACGTCCCGTTGGAAGTTCGTCTATCTCTAACAGGGACCATTGGGTGAGCAGCCTTTTAATGTTGGTGAATGCCTGGGTGTAATTATTTGTGTACATCTGTCTAAGGGATGGCACCAAGTGGATTCCCAAGTATTGTAGGGAATCAGTTCCAGGAAAACTCAAACTTGTCCCTGAGGGAGGACACCAATGGGTTTGGTATGTTGATTAGCATGGCTACACATTTAGAGGGGTTCACACCTAATCTGGATAGGTGGCTGAAGGTGTCTAAAGTGGTGAGTAGATTAGGCAGGGAGATTAAAGGGTCTGTTAAGCCCCATACACACTATCAGATTATCTGCTGAGTTTTTCCTTCAGATTTACCAAAACCATGTAGTAGAAGGGCCTGCCTGATTGCATACACATTGAAACTCCTAAGGTTTGTCCTCATATTATATGGTTTTGGTAAATCTGAAGGAAAAACTCAGCAGATAATCTGATAGTGTGTATGAGGCTTAAGGAAGAGAAGGACGTCATACACATATATATTTAATTTGTATTCCTGATTGTTCTTGATATATCCTCTAATGTTGGGGTTGCTAGTGATATACCGGGCCAAAGGTTCAATTGCAAGGGCAAATAAAAGAGGGGATAGAGGACAACCTTCTCTTGTGCCTCTCCCCAAAGGAAAGTATTCTGAGGTGCAGCCAGGAAGCTTCATTAGGGTGTGAGGTTGGCGGTACAGAGCCCGAAAACCATTCACAAATTCTCCCATGAAGCCAATTTTGGATAAGATAGTTTTCTCTGGCCACATCTGGACACTATCAAAGACCTTGTTTATGTCTAAACTCAAAAATAATACCTTGCATGAGTTAATCTCTGCGTCTTGGATAATGATTGAGGCCAGGCGTATGTTGTCATTAATTTATCTGGTTGTTATAAAGCCTGTTTGGTCCGGGGAAATTAAAGTTGTGATAATGGATGCTAGACGGTCCGCCAATATGCGACTAAATATTTTTAAGTCATTATTTATAACCAATATAGGGCGGTAGTTTTGGGGGAGGGTGTGATCCTTTCCCGGTTTTAGTACTAATGACATATTTTCCATAAGCATACCTGTAGGGAATGGGTCACCCCCCGGTTAAAACGTTTAGCCATTTTAGGGATTAACAATCCAGCACATTTTTTGTAATAGAGAGCCGTAAAGCCATCTAGGCCTGGGGCCTTGGAGGCTTTTAAAGAGGAAATTATTGTGGCTATCTCCTCCTCTGTACAGGGTGTATTTGGGGATTGTAATTGTTCCTCATTTAAATTGGGCAGTGAAAGTGCATCTAGCCAGGATTGGGGGGGAGGATGCATTGGGGACCTGAGGGTCCACCAACAGGTTTTGATAATAGGAGAACAGTTGTAAAACTTCCTTGGGGTGAGAGGTGAGATTCCCCTTAGAGTCCCGTAGCTTATATGTGTGTGTGGGTTGTATGGATTGCTTAAATTTTCTCGCAAACATGGTCGAAGCTGAATTGCTATGCATTAGGAAGAGAGCTCTGGACCACCTGAGGGATTTTTCGGTCTGCTCCGAGAGGAGGGTATCCTGGGCACTTCACTTTTGATTGATCTGGCTCAGCAATTCTTGAGTAGGGGTTTGGCCATGTTGGTGATAAAGTTTGTCTAGGTCTATCGTGAGGAAACAAATGTCTTTAAGCTGCTGGCGTTTCCGTGCAGAGGACAGCTACATAATAGACATGTGCAGAGTAAAATATTTTGTTTCGGAATTTCGTTTTCATCCGAAAAATGTATTTATTTAGTTACTCCTGAAATTCGTTTTTATTTATTTCGTTTTTCGTTCAAAAATTGCATTAGTCCGAAAATCCACATGAATTACGGTCGAATCTGTCTTTGAAGGCTTATGGTGTCTGTCGAATGTATAAAGAAGATTCGACGGAGCTAGTATATAGCATACTTCCTGTGAACTTTAAAACCCTATTAAAGTCTATGGGACTCCAACGTTCACAATCTAAAGTGCTAATTTTAAAGGCTAATTTGCAAGTTACTGTCCTAAAAAGCGTTTTGGGGACCTGGGTCCTGCCCCAATGGACATGTATCAATGCACAAAAAAAGTTTTAAAAACTGATGTTTTTTCGGGAGCAGTGATTTTAATAATGATTAAAGTGAAACAATAAAAGTGTAATATTCCTTTACATTTTATAGGGGGGGGGGGTGTCTATAGTATGCCTGTGAAGGGGCGCATGTTTCTGGTGCTTAGAACTGTCCCTGCACAAAGTGTCATTTATGCAGGAAAAAAAGTCCTTTAAAATCACTTGCAGCTATTATGAATTGTCGGCTCCGTAATACAGAGAACACTCATTGAAAGTCATTGATAAAAAAATAAATAAATAAATAAATAAATAAAAAAGCGTGGGGGTCCCCCAAATACAATTACCAGGCCCTTCAGGTCTGATATGGATATTAAGGGGAACCCCGCGTCAAATTAAAAAAAAATTCCCCCCTAAAAATCCATACCAGACCCTTTATCTGAGCATGCAACCTGGCAGGCTGCAGGAAAAGAGGGGGGGACGAGAGAGTGGCCCACTCTCCCTCCTGAACCGTACCAGGCCACATACCCTCAACATTGGGAGGATGCTTTGGGGGTCTGTGACCCCTCAAAGCACCTTGTCCCCATGTTGATGAGGACAAGGGCCTCATCCTCACAACCCTGGCCGGTGGTTGTGAGGGTCTGCGGGTGGGGGGCTTATCAGAATCTGGAAGCCCCCTTTAACAAGGGGACCCCCAGATCACGCCCCCCCCTGTTTGAAATGGTAAGGGGGTACAAAAGTACCCCTACCATTTCACAAAGAAAGTGTAAAAAATAGTTAAATAAGACAAACACACTTTTGAAAAATTTATACCTAGATTCTCACCCGCACCAGAACCACAATGGCGTAGAACCCCCTCTAAGAAGAGGCGCACTTGAAATCCAGGATCCACACAAAAGAATGCCTAAGAAGAGCTTCCTGCTGTTTGTGCTCTCCCCCTTTTTTTTCTCTTCTTCTTTTGTGTTTTTCTACAGGTGTTCAGAGCCCCAGATTGGCACGGGGTGTTTCCCATTCAGGTGGATGTCGGTATAACCCATGATTGTACTCTGCCTTTCAATGACTGACCGACCTGTGAATGCCCCCTGCCTATGGGCCCTCTTTAGTTCGGCCGACCGAGCCTGTGAGTTACATTGTCCTGTTCACGGGACTTATTTGTTAGGGTCATGTTGATCTTGAGTATTACTATGTTTTTATAGAGCTTATTTGTCATATTTATGTATCTACTTTTCCTATGCTGAACGCTGAGGGAGCATATTGCTCCCATGTACCTTTTGCAGGGTACCCCTCCTACCCCCCCATCCGTTTTGGGGTTAGCGAGAGCGGATGGCCATTGTGTTGTAACTCCTGATCTCCTGTTGATGATTGGGACCGCCATCGGCTCTCTCCCTCCCCACAGGGATCACCGCAGATTTCTGCGGGACATAATACAGTTCCCCATGAGTATCTTAACTGATGTGTCTGTTCTCTACTTCTCATCTTTACTGATTTCTCTCCCTCTATCTTTCTTTGCCCTCTCCTATCCCCACCCTCCTCTCCCCAGATGGCTTCCATGGCTATATGAGCCAAGAGGCTGTGCTCTGCATCAATTAAAAAATCTACTTGTTCTATTGCCTTTATCCAGGAAACACACTTGACCCACACTACATTGGTCAGATTGGCATCCCCACAATTCCCCCAATGGTTCTATAGTTTGTCTGACACTAACAAAGCAAAAGGTGTGGCCGTTGGATTCAGCAGCAGCGTACCCTTTCGCCTCGAATCTATGTTAGCGGATGATCATGGTCGCTTCTTATTTTTAAGGGGGTTCTTGGGCAACACCCACTGTACGCTAGCCAATGTTTACTGTCCGAACCACAACCAAACTGCCTTTCTCGCCCAAACTCTTACGAAATTGTCACAATTCAGCAAAGGTATAACTATTTTTGCAGGGGACATTAATATGCCTTTAGCTCTCATTTTAGACACTTTGCATGGTCGCTCTAGTATTTAATTTAAGCGATTGTCTTATGTTAAACGAAGACTCCTGGACCTCCAACTGGTGGATGTCTGGTGGATACTCCATCCTAAAGACAAAGACTTCTCCCACTTCTCTAAGCCCTTGTTCACACGGTCGGATATTCCGATGGACAATGTCCGATAGGACCGCGTTGTCGGATAATACGACCGTGTGTGGGCTCCATCCGACTGTTTCCGTCGGAATATCCGACGGACCAAGTTTTCCCAGCTGGGCTATAAAATTTTCCGACAACATGATCCGATCGGACTTTGTCTGATTGTATGTAGAAAATTCCGATTGGACAAAGTGCCACGCATGCTCAGATCAAATTCCTAGACCAAAGCTATTGGCTACTAGCCTGAACGTAGTCCCATCGTAACAAAATAACGTCACCACGTTCTGAATGATCGGATTTTCCGACAACTTTGTCCGACCACGTGTATGCAACAGTTTCGGACAAAATCCGTCGGACAAAATCCGTCGGACAAAATCCAACGGATTTGGTTGTCAGAATGTCCGACCGTGTGTACAAGGGATAAGACTCACCAATCCTACTCACGTATAGACAATATTTTCCTAGACCACCACCACCTCCCGCTCCTGAGGTCCACAAGTATTGGTTCCACCACCATATCGAATCATGCACTGGTGTCGATGACCATGCCCACCTTAGCTCAACATTCCTATAATTGGAAATTGAACGACTCGCTCCTTTCTAACCAAGCGGAGGTCTCCATGTTGTCCTCTCACTTAAAGCAATACTTCCAGGATAACAAACCTCTGATGTCTTCCTCTGCAATTGTGTGGGAAGCGCATAAGGCCACCATGAGAGGCCGCCTTATTGAATTGGGAGCTAGAAAAAAGAGGGAGCATGGTCACCAAATTGCACAGGTGCTACATCAGATAGCGGATCTTGACAGGCAACACAAACTCACATTACACGCAACTCACCTTAAGGCCCTTACGCTGAAACAGGAAGAATTGAAAAACCTCCTTGACTTAGACACCAAACGGAAATTACTATGCTGATCTATACAATGTGGCAAGCGAGGCATCTTCTCTGTCCCCACAGGAGAGGCGTAATCGCATATCCTCCTACCTAAAGGAAGCCAAGCTGCCTAAAATTTCCACCTTGGCTCTTAAAGAACTGGAAGCAGACTTTTCCGTGGAGGAGTTCCAGACGGCCCTGAAGTCTTCCCCATAGGGAAGGCTCCCGACCCCGATGGTTTTTAAATTTTTTACTACAAGACGTTTAGCGACCTTCTTCTCCCACACCTCACAGCATATGCCAAATCAATTACACAAACATCAGGTTTACGCCCTGAATCTCTCGCAGCACACATTACCGTTATCCCTAAACCAGGAAAGGACCCCACCCAATGCAGCAGCTATAGGCCCATATCCCTGCTAAATGTGGATGTTAAATTATACTCCAAGGTAATAGCTAACCGTCTACTCCCCCTTATACCCAGCTGGATTTCAAAAGATCAAACAGGTTTCATACCCGGCAGAGAAGCCAAAGATAATTCCCTCAGAGCAATATCCCTGATCCAACTCGTCCGTAGTCATTCCCAGCACACCCTACTTATTTCTACTGATTCCGAAAAGGCGTTTGATAGGGTGGACTGGGAATACCTCAGAGCGACCCTGCGGCACTTTGGATTGGGCCCAAGAATGTTCCATTGCATCTCCTCCCTGTACTCCAACCCCACAGCACAAATTCGCATTAACGGCATGTTAAGCGACTCATTCACACTCTTTAATGGGACTAGGAAGGGCTGACCCCTCTCCCCTCCCCTATTCGCACTCACCCTAGAACCCTTTCTGTCCACGGTTAAACGAAACTCTGCTATACACGGTGTTCAAGTAGGCTCCATAACTCACAAATATGCGGCATATGCTGAAGATATCTTATTTTTCGTACAACAGCCTTGTATATCACTACCTAGCCTTATGTCTGCTTTCTCCACCTTCCAATCATTCTCCAACTTCAAAATTAACCTTACCAAGTCAGAGATCTTAAACATCAACCTCCCTAGACATGAAGAGGAATTACTACGTCCCCTCTTCCCTTTTAGATGGGTTCAATGTAACATGAAGTACTTAGGTATATACCGTATTTATCGGCGTATAACACGCGCCGGCGTATAACACACACCCCAAGTTTAGGAGGGAATTTTAAGGAAAAAAACTTTTAGGAGGGAAGTTTAAGGGAAAAAAAAAAAACTTACAGTGGTGTGAAAAAGTGTTTGCCCCCTTCCTCATTTCCTGTTCCTTTGCATGTTTGTCACACTTAAGTGTTTCGGAACATCAAACCAATTTAAACAATAGTCAAGGACAACACAAGTAAACACAAAATGCAATTTGTAAATGAAGGTGTTTATTATTAAAGGTGAAAAAAAATCCAAACCATCATGGCCCTGTGTGAAAAAGTGATTGCCCCCTAAGCCTAATAACTGGTTGGGCCACCCTTAGCAGCAACAACTGCAACCAAGCGTTTGTGATAACGTGCAATGAGGCTTTTACAGCATCCTGGAGGAATTTTGGCCCACTCATCTTTGCAGAATTGTCCTAATTCAGTTACATTAGAGGGTTTTCGAGCATGAACGGCCTTTTTAAGGTCATACCACAACATCTCAATAGGATTCAGGTCAGGACTTTGGCTAGGCCACTCCAAAGTCTTCATTTTGTTTTTCTTCAGCCATTCGCTGGTGGACTTGCTGGTGTGTTTAGGATCATTGTCCTGCTGCAGAACCCAAGTTCGTTTCAGCTTGAGTACACGAACAGATGGTCGGACATTCTCCTTCAGGATCTCTTGGTAGACAGCAGAATTCATAGTTTCTTTTATCACGGCAAGTCTTCCAGGTCCTGAAGCAGCAAAACAGCCCCAGACCATCACACTACCACCACCATATTTTACTGTTGGTATAATGTTCTTTTTATGAAATGCAGTGTTCCTTCTACGCCAGATATACTTGGACACACACCTTCCAAAGAGTTCCACTTTTGTCTCATCGGTCCACAGAATGTTGTCCCAAAAGTCTTGGGGATCATCAAGATGTGTTGTGGAGAAATTGAGACGAGCTTTGATGTTCTTTTTGCTCAGCAGTGGTTTTCTCCTTGGAACTCTGCCATGCAGGCCATTTTTGCCCAGTCTTTTCCTGATGGTGGAGGCATGAACGCTGACCTTAACTGAGGCAAGTGAGGCCTGCAGTTCCTTGGACGTTGTTGTGGGGTCTTTTGTGACCTCTTGGATGAGTCGTCGCTGCGCTCTTGGGGTAATTTTGGGCGGCCGGCCACTCCTGGGAAGGTTCACCACTGTTCCATGTCTTCGCCATTTGTAGATAATGGCTCTCACTGTGGTTCGCTGGATTCCCAAAGCTTTGGAAATGGCTTTATAACCCTTTCCAGACTGATAGATCTCAATTACTTTCTTTCTCAATTGTTCCTGAATTTCTTTGGGTCTCGGCATGATGTGTAGCTTTTAAGGATCTTCTGGTGGACCTTACTGTGTCAAGCAGCTCCTATTTAAGTGATGCCTTGATTGTGAACAGGTGTGGCAATAATCAGGCCTGGGTGTGGCTAGAGAAATTGAACTCAGGTGTGGACAACCACAGTTATAGTATGTTTTAACAAGGGGGGCAATCACTTTTTCACACAGGGCCATGATGGTTTGGATTTTTTTTCACCTTTAATAATAAACACCTTAATTTACAAATTGCATTTTGTGTTTACTTGTGTTTTCCTTGACTATTGTTTAAATTGGTTTGATGTTCCGAAACACTTAAGTGTGACAAACATGAAAAGGAACAGGAAATGAGGAAGGGGGCAAACACTTTTTCACACCACTGTACATTTGTATGCCCATCAGTGTCATCTGCAGCCTTGTCCACCATTGCAGTCTTATGCAGCCTTGTCCACCATTGCAGCCTTATGCAGCCTTGTCCACCATTGAAGCCTTGTCCCCCATTGCAGCCTTATGCAGCCTTGTCCACCAGTGCAGTCTTGTCCCCTATTGTAGTCTTATGCAGTCTTGTCCCCCATTGCAGTCTTGTCCCCCATTGCAGCCGTGTCCCCCATTGCAGCCGTGTCTATTTTATTTTTTAAAAATGCCGGCGCCGAGATACAGAGCCGCAGCAGCAAAAGCCGCAGCATGTGTATCTCGGCAGCGTGCGGTAGTTCTCGGCGGGCCTCCGGCCGCCTTCGGCTCTTCTCGGGCAGCTTTCGGCCGCCTTCGGCCGTTCTCGGAAGCTTTCGGCCGCCGAGAAGAGCCGAAGGCAGCCGGAAGCTTTCGGCCGCAGAGAAGAGCTGAAGGCGGCCGAAAGCTTCTGAGAACAGCCGAAGGCGGCCAAAAGCTTCAGAGAACGGCCGAAGGTGGGCGAAAGTTGCCAAGAAGAGTCGAAGGCGGCCGAAAGTCGCCTTGAAGAGCCGAAGGCGGCTGAAAGCCGCCCAGAGGCTCAGAATTTCTGGGGATCGGCGTATAACACGCACCCACGATTTTCCCCTACTGTTAAGGGGAAAAAAGTGCGTATTATACGCCAATAAATACGGTACCTTTCGCCTAATATTCATTCACTTTTTAAGCACAATTATATCCCTTTATTGAATAAAGTGAGAGAGGACTTAAGGAATTGGAATAGCTTGGCACATTCCTGGCTAGGCAGGGTGAATGTTGTTAAAATGAACATATTACCTTGAGTGCTTTTTCTTTTTCAAATGATTACACTGGGTGTGCCCATAGGGTTCTTTACTACACTGCAGACCATGATCTCCCGCTATATCTGGAGGAACAGTCACCCAAGAGTCTCAAGGGACGTTTTGTACTGCTCCAGGATCTCGGGGGGACTGGCCCTCCCGAACTTTAGAGCTTATTATCACGCTGTAGTATTGTAGAGAATAGCAGATTGGAAATATGCTGCCCACTCTAAATTGTGGGTTGACCTGGAACATTACCTCAGCAGCGCTGATCTCTCGGTGGTCCCTTGGATACCCCGCCGCATAGGGACCTTCGGCCACACAACTTTTTCACTCACCATTTCTACCTTGGATGCCTGGGACGCTTTACACAGGAAACTCTCTTGGTCATATGACTCTCCTTTATTATCGCTTCTTAACCGTAACTATTTTTTACCTGGCTTCCTTGACCCAGGCTTTAAGACATGGTCCCCAGATCGACGCTTACTGCTACACCATGTCCTCCGAGCCAAGGCTATCAAGCCCCTGACTGAGATCATTGGCTCCAGATCAGCTAAATTCCTGGATAATTGGAGGTTCACACAGCTTCAACACTTTATTAAAACCCTCTCCCAGCCGCTAAGAGGGCTAGAGGACCTAAATGCTATTGAGGGGGTGTTCCATCCGGAAGATCCGCCCTTACACTGCATCTCGATTTTTTACAAAGCTCTTATTTCTCTCCCCGGCAATGCACACCCGGCTTTCCTAGCCAAATGGGAAGTGGATCTAAACTCCCCAATCACAAAACATCGTAAGGATAAAATTCTACAGTTAACCCACATCTCATACCTTGCTTCTAAAATGGCGGAAGTGAACTATAAACTGCTCACCAGATGGCACTACACCCTGTCAAAGTTGCACCAGATGTTCCCTGACAATTTCCCATCTTGTTGGAGGAATTGTGGTCTTAAAGAAACCCATGCACACATCTGGTGGACGTGTCCCAAAATTCGACCGTTTTGGGCCACCATTACCCAACTTATACATCGTATCGCAGGCACCAGCCTTCCCAAAGACCCTTGGACCATTCTTTTCCACGCCACCACGGCATCGGTTGGCCCATATACATGCTCGATCATTCCTCACTTGTTGAACACTGCAAAGGCACTGATACCCACTCTTTGGGAACAACCTAGGGCTCCAACAATCAAAAGCTGGCTACAAAAGGTAGCAGAAGTGCATCTCATGGAGGACATTACCCACCACAACAGGACTACCGCCCAAATACATAATATAACTTGGATCCCGTGGCTGGAATTTAAAACCACCTCCTATTACAAAGAACTCTAAGCACAAGATCCTGATGTTGCTACCACCCCCCTGAACTTGAAATAACAACATCTTTTGTACAAGAACCATTCCATCTGAGCTATAAGCTTATTATTTAGTCGTACGGGTTCAAATATCCAATATAATTCTTTCCCAGGTGTTGACATGCAAGCCTCCGTTCCCCTCCCTTCTCTCTCAACCCCCCTTCTCTGTTTCCCTCTCCTCCCCCTTCCTCTTTCCCTCTACTTTACTGCCTAATCATTTCTCTCTTTTATAGACAAGCTACATTTGCTTTTTCTACCCTTATTAGATGCACAGAGGTATGATCTCACCTTTCCAAATGTTAGCTATAATGGAGCACAGTATGTAGTATCTATAAGATACAGGTGGACGTATAGCAGGCCCTTAGAGGCCATTAAATGTTCAAGTAACCAGTGCCATTCTGTATGTACCACCAATTTATTTTCTGTTCATTGTTTGTCGTTTGTCTCTACTGTTTCAATAAACACTTATTAAACCAAAAAAAATGAATTTATGTCCCATTTGACGTTTAAGCCAAAAAGGCGAATACGTCTTTAGGCGATCAATCTATTGTGTCTCGAGGTGGGAGACACCCCTTATTCGGGATTCACCTCTCCAATGGGGGACAAATTTGTCAATAATGAGAAATTGTGTTCCTAAGGGGTTACGATCATGATGTTCAAGGTAGTGATGAGGAACACTATGATTTGTCATGCTCTTTTTGATGTTAGTCAAGTGCTCATTTACTCGAACTGAGAATGTTCGGATAGTTCGTCCAATATATTGTTTATGACAAGGACAAGTCAGCATATAAACATAAACATATTTTGTAACGCACGTAGTAAAGTGCTCCATGTCGTAGGTGCGTTGTGTGACCATAGAAGTAAACGTCTCACTCTTATGCCATGGATAATACCCCTTACATTGCTGGAAAAAGGGTATGTGTTTTGGAGGGTCAATAACATTAGGTGCGACCTGTTCCTGAATGGAACGCGCCCCTCTAAAAATGATTTTTTTTTTTTTCCACATTGTCTGGAATATTAGGACTTAGAATCCTATCACTGTGAAGAACTCCCCAATGTTTGTATATAATATTTTTTATTTGCCTAGATTGAACCGATGTATTCAGCTATTTGGGTAAGCGCCATCGGGTATGTGAGCATGGATTCATTGAGAAGCAAAGCCCCCATATCTCGATAAAGACCTACAGTATGAGGGAGAAGACGCGTAACACTATCTGGTGGTCTAACCAAGGACACGCATGAATCTTGACTGATGTGGAGTTAGCGGCTAACACCAGGGTGGAGTAGATGTAGTCCAACCTGGAGTAGCTGTTGTGGTGGTGGGACTAATAAGTATATTCCCAGGCCCCCACATTGTGAGCTCTCCAGGTGTCCAACATTTGATGCATTTTTATTTGATTGGAGAGATTTTGGGAAGGCATTAGTGGAGGGCCCTGTGCAGCTCCTATCTAGATCTGAGTAAGCTACTAGGTTGAACTCCCCTCCTATCAACATATGGGGAGAATGGTATTTATCTAGTATTTGAAAAAACCTCTGAAAAAAGGAAGCTTGGGATTCATTTGGTGCATACACCAAGACAATGGCGATGCATTTGCCCTGAATATTGCCCTGAACTATCACAAAGTTATTATCTGGGTCTCTATAAGTATGTTGTACATCAAACATTACTGAATTTTTTTTTTATGAATATAGCAACCCCTCACGTCTTGGACTCATAGGTGGTATAGTAAACTTGTTGAAAAGCCCTATCAAAATACTGTGGGTGGTTATGAGAGGAGAAATGCATCTCCTGAAGGAGAAGAATATCAGCACCCAACATTTTATAGGAATTAAAGCCCTTCAGGTTGTGGGTGATCACCTTAAGACCCATGTTTTTGTAATGCGAAGAAGCATAATTATAATGATAAGTCCAAGACGCAAAGTCAGCCAAAGCTCATCATTGCAAGCCAGCATGTCCATAACTAGTTGCCCTTAAAAGACGGATGTGGTATACAAAACTCAAATTAGCATATATCTCATTAACCATATACCTGAATGCAAATTATATACTATGCAGTGTGGGTACAGAAAATAATGAAAAAAGAAAAAAAGAACATAAAAAAAAATGCAGAAACGAGAAACACAGCCGAGGATCACAAAATATCTCGGATCTGTTCAGGGCCCAGAGATCCAATATGGCTACGACCGCTCCAACTCCCTCACAGGAAGGGATAATCCTCACTCCTACTCCCGCGCCTCCCGCTGCTTCCTCAACCTCTTCAGCGGCTTTACAATCACCAAGCCTCCTGGACCTACGTACAGTGGCAGCTGATATTAAAGATACCCTTTCTGCAGCTATCACGGACCTCCGGCATGAAATCCAGGCCATAGCGGGAAGAGTCCTTGAGGTGGAGAAGAGAACCGCCATACAGCAAACTACAATAACCACGATGCACCGCGCCATTGATACTCACACGGCGCAACTCAGAGATGTCCAACGACACGTCGAGGACCTAGACAACAGGGGACGTAGACACAACCTTCGGGTGCGAGGACTCCCCGAACGTGTCGATAACGACCATCTGCTCCCCGTGATTACTGCTTTATTCAATCAACTACTCGAGGGCTCCAATCCGATCGTTATAGCGATGGAACGCATCCACCTGAGGGGTCTGAGGGCGCGATACAGATCCACCCAGGGATGTCGTTTGCTGCTTATGTGACTTCCAGCTCAAAGAGCAAATCTTGAAACAAGCCAGATCCAAAAAGCAATTAGACTATGAAGGCCACTCCATTTCTATATACCAAGACCTTTCAGCTATAACGCTACGCAACCGAAGGGATCTGCGCCCTTTATTAGAAGTGCTGAGAAATTATGATATTCCTTATCGTTGGCGCTTTCCGTTCGGGCTCACAGCCACCTACCAAGGCAGGTCGGCCATCCTAAGAGTACCAGAAGACCTAACTACATTCTGCCGCACGTTGGATATTCCACTGGTGTCTCTCCCCGATTGGTATGCGGAATTCAAAGACCTCTCGTCCCGCTCGGATCACAGAACGGATCACAGAACCGAGGACCAAATGGAAACCCTGCCTTCTCCATACAGAAGACGACGCTCTCCTTCTCCTCGTCGTTCGCTTCTGGAGTCCTATCCTCAACAGCAGCTACGCAGTCCCACCGCTGCGCCGATCTCCCGCAGAGCTCGTCGTGACCGTTGATAACAACGTTTCGTCCATATGACCGATTTGCCCGTTCTGCTTTTAAATAACCGGTCGACGCTACGGATGTCACGATCGTAACACGATCGCTGTTTTGCAATACGCTCGCTTCATCTCCAAGATGCTGGACAGTTGATCATTGAAGTTACCAGTACCTGATCAGTTCGCATGGTTTGAACTCCCTTGTCTTCTAAGACCTTGTCTCAGAGGCTCACGATTGTCATACCAAATTGTCGCCCTCCCTGAACCTCCTCTCTAAAAGGCTGCTGCCTCGGTGCAGAGGTTCCCGTGTCTACAGGTTGATGCTGGTATACCTTAATCACATAAGTTGGTCCTCGGTTATAGGACTATTGTGTTATGTTTTGTTTCTTTCCTTTATTACCTTATCTCCAGATAAGACTGATATGTTATTCATAGTTACATAGTTACATAGTTACATAGTTAGCCAGGTTGAAAAAAGACACAAGTCCATCCAGTTCAACCTTAAAAACAAATAAATAAAATAAAAAATAATCGTACAATCCAGATACCCAATTTTATGCCCACAATTGATCCAGAGGAAGGCGAAAAAAAACCCCAGCAGAGCATGCTCCAATTTACTACAGCAGGGGAAAAAAATTCCTTCCTGATCCCCCAATAGGCGATCGGATTTTCCCTGGATCAACTTTACCTATGTTAGTACCTAGTTATATTATGTACCATCAGGAAAGTATCCAAGCCTTTCTTAAAGCAATCTACTGAACTGGCCAGAACCACCTCTGGTGGGAGTCTATTCCACATTTTCACTGCTCTAACTGTGAAGAAACCTTTCCGTACTTGAAGCTGAAATCTCTTTTCCTCTAGACGTAAAGAGTGCCCCCGTGTCCTCTGGGTTGACCGTACAGAGAACAACTCAACACCAAGTTCACTATATGGACCCCTAATATATTTGAACATGTTAATCATATCCCCCCTTAATCTCCTCTTCTCAAGAGTGAATAAATTTAGTTCCTCTAATCTCTCCTCATAGCTGAGTTTCTCCATGCCTCTTATCAGTTTGGTTGCCCTTCTCTGCACTTTCTCCAGTTCCCCGATATCCTTTTTGAGAACTGGTGCCCAAAACTGAACGGCATATTCCAGGTGAGGTCTTACTAATGATTTGAACAGGGGCAAAATTATATCTCTTTCTCTGGAGTCCATACCTCTCTTAATACAAGAAAGGACTTTGCTCGCTTTGCAAACAGCAGCTTGGCATTGCATGTTGTTATTGAGCTTATGGTCTACCAAAACCCCCAGATCCTTCTCCACTATGGATTCCCCCAGTTGTACTCCCCCTAGCATGTATGATGCATGCATATTCTTAGGCCCCAAGTGCATAACTTTACATTTATCAACATTAAACCTCATCTGCCACATAGTCGCCCAATTAGACAGTGTATTGAGGTCGGCTTGTAAATTGGAGACATCCTGTAAAGACGTTATTCCACTGCATATCTTGGTGTCATCTGCAAAGACAGAAATATTACTTTTGATGCCAGACCCAATATCATTTATAAAGATGTTAAAAAGTAAGGGTCCCAACACTGAACCTTGGGGTACACCACTGATAACCTTAGACCATTCAGAGTAAGAGTCATTAACCACGACTCTTTGAATTCTGTCTTCTAGCCAATTTTCTATCCATTTACAAACTGATATTTCCAAACCTGTAGACTTTACCTTACACATGAGCCGTGTGTGCGGAACTGTATCGAATGCTTTTGCAAAATCCAAGTATACCACGTCCACCGCCACCCCTCTGTCCAAGGTTTTACTTACCTCCTCATAAAAAGAAATCAGATTTGTCTGACAACTTCTGTCTTTCATGAATCCATGCTGTCTGTTGCTTAAAGAGTTATTGTTCAGCAAGAACTCGTCGATGTGGTCTTTTATTAAACGCTCCAGTATCTTCCCAGCTATAGAAGTTAAGCTAACAGGTCTATAGTTACATGGTAAAGACTTTGATCCCTTTTTAAATATAGGCACCACGTTCGCCCTGCGCCAATCCAGTGGGACTATTCCCGTCATTAATGAGTCCCTAAAAATTAGATACAATGGCTCTGAAATTACAGAGCTCAATTCTTTTAGGATCCGTGGGTGGATGCCATCAGGTCCAGGTGCTTTATCCACCTTTATTCTGTCTAAGTATTTCTGGACCATATCCCTTTTGAGCCATTGTGGATCATTTGGGGCTGTGTCACTACCACCCCCATTATGGACATGAGCTCCCCCATGCTCTTTTGTGTACACAGAGCTGAAGAAAGTGTTTAATAAATTAGCCTTCTCTTTGTCCCCAGTCACCAACTCTAGATTGTTTTGTAAAGGGCCTACATGCTCAGACTTGACCTTTTTACTATTAATATATTTGAAGAATTTTTTGGGGTTTGTCCTACTATCTTTTGCAATCTGTCGTTCGTTTTGAATTTTTGCATCCTTGATTTCCTTTTTACATATACTGTTAATTTCTTTGTAACATTTAAATGACACTAGTGATCCTTCATTTTTATATTTTTTAAAAGCTCTTCTCTTACAGTTTATAGCTTTTTTAACTTTGGCCGTGAGCCACATAGGTTTTGTTTTTAGCCTTTTAAACTTATTGCCCATGGGAATATACTTTGCAGTGAGGTCCCCAACAGTCTTTTTGAAGAATTCCCATTTCTGTTCTGTGCCCATTGAAGCGAATATTCTCTCCCAGTCTAAGTCCTGGAGAGTAGCCCTCATCCTTGGAAAATTAGCTCTCTTGAAGTTAAGTGTTTTTATCTTACCCGTATGTATTTCTTGTTTAGCGCTAACATCAAAGGAAATCATGTTATGATCACTGCTACCCAGGTGTTCCTTTATCTGGACATTAGTAATAAGCTCTGCATGGTTTGAGATTACCAGGTCCAACAGAGCTTCATTCCTAGTTGGGGCCTCAATAAACTGGACCATAAAATTGTCCTGTAATAGGTTTATCATTTTTTGCCCTTTAACTGTCCCAGCAGTGCCATTACTCCAGTCAATTTCTGGGTAGTTAAAATCCCCCATTATTATCACTGTCCCAGCCCTTGCAGCCCTTTCCATCTGTGCAAGGAGCTGAGTCTCCACCTCCTCATTCACATTGGGTGGTCTATAACAAACTCCAACGATTAACTTTGAACTACCCCCATCTAAATGCAGTTCCACCCATAATGCTTCGGACTCATCACACTCTCCATCCACCAGGTCCTCTTTCACACTTGCTTTGAGATCACTTCTCACATAGAGACAGACCCCGCCACCTTTCCTTTTTACCCTGTCTCTCCGAAAGAGTGCATAGCCAGGAATATTAATAGCCCAGTCATGTGAGGATTGAAGCCAAGTTTCAGCAATACCGATTACATCATAGCTCTCCTGATGCACCACAGCTTCCAACTCACCTATTTTGCTTGGCAGACTTCTGGCATTGGTGAATAAACACTTTAATGCATTATTACATTTTGCTCTGGTGTTTTTCATATTATTTTTAGTAGTACAAATTGCACTATAGTTTTCAATGGCTGTTTGCAACATGGGAAATTTCTTGACACCTGCCATATCCCACCCCCCATCTATCCCCATTCCACCCTCCATTAATGTCTGACCCCTAACTGACCTGTCTGCCCAATGTACTTCTGGTTCACCCTCCCCCCTCAAACCCAGTTTAAATACTCCTCCAGCCTTCCCATAAACCTCTTCCCCAGCACAGCAGACCCCCTTCCATTCAAGTGCAAACCATCATTAGCATATAGGTTGCACCCCAATGAAAAGTCAGCCCAGTGCTCTAGAAACCCAAATCCCTCCTCCCTACACCAGGTCTTTAGCCATGCATTCAGCTCTCTAATCACCCCCTGCCTTTCCTGTGTTGCGCATGGCACAGGCAATATTTCAGAGAATATCACCTTGGAGGTCCTTCCCTTCAACTTGCAGCCTAGTTCTCTAAATTGATTCTTGAGGAGCCTCCACCTTCCATGTATACGGTCATTGGTTCCAACGTGGACCAAGACTGCTGGGTCATACCCAGCCCCTCCCAGTAATTTATCCACCCGGTCCACCACATGCCGAACCCTAGCACCAGGGAGACAGCAAACTATTCGGTTGAGGCGATCCTGGCGACAAATTATTCTATCAGTCCTTCTGATTATAGAATCCCCTATAACCACCAACTGTCTAGGCCTTTCTGCACTCCCCTCACCTCCTCTACTAGATGGGCTGCTCTCCCGGCTGTTAGGGGGAGCAGTGACATCTAGGGCTGCCACCTCTGTGTTTGTCACCTCCACATTTTCACCCAACTCGGCAAATTTGTTTTGATGCACAAACACAGGACTGGCCTTCCTTTTCTGCGAGCCCCTTCCACTCCCTCTAACTACATTAACCCATCTTCCTACGTGATAATCCTGACTTGCCCCTCCACCCTCCACATCAACCCTACTGACCACCTGCTCAGCGAGCAGAGGACCCCTTTCAAGGTTGTCCTTTCCACCCAGTGTTGCAACTTGCTCCTCCAGATCTCTAATGCGAGCTTCTAGAAGGGCAACCTGCTCACATCTGTCACAGCGGTATGCATCCTGGAGCTCTTGCACCAGTTTTGCATACATGTGGCACACTGTGCACTGAGCAAAACCTTCAACCCTGCTATCACTCATTTCCCAGTTACAATACAATTACTTAAATGAAGTTTAAGATGTTACTTACAGGTTAGAGACTCCTGTCTTAACTCCTGTTTCCAACTCCTGGTTATTAACTCCCCACTTTAGTTCAAAATTCCACTTGAGATCACAAAATCCACATGCAAACCACCAACAGGGAGCAAGCTCTTTGGGGAGTTTGTATACCTACCTTTATACACCTGTGAACAATTAACCCCTCCCCTCAATTAGCAGGAAGAAAGAGAGAAAAAAAAATGCTGTTTAAAAAGTGACAGAAAAAAGGTTTTTTAAAAACTGCTAGCAAATAAAGGAGGGGAAAAATAGATAAAAACACCCCTAAAAACAACACTTGCAAGCAGAAGCAGTCAAAAGCACAACTCCTGGTTATTAACTCCCCACTTTAGTTCAAAATTCCACTTGAGATCACAAAATCCACATGCAAACCACCAACAGGGAGCAAGCTCTTTGGGGAGTTTGTATACCTACCTTTATACACCTGTGAACAATTAACCCCTCCCCTCAATTAGCAGGAAGAAAGAGAGAAAAAAAAATGCTGTTTAAAAAGTGACAGAAAAAAGGTTTTTTAAAAACTGCTAGCAAATAAAGGAGGGGAAAAATAGATAAAAACACCCCTAAAAACAACACTTGCAAGCAGAAGCAGTCAAAAGCACAACTCCTGGTTATTAACTCCCCACTTTAGTTCAAAATTCCACTTGAGATCACAAAATCCACATGCAAACCACCAACAGGGAGCAAGCTCTTTGGGGAGTTTGTATACCTACCTTTATACACCTGTGAACAATTAACCCCTCCCCTCAATTAGCAGGAAGAAAGAGAGAAAAAAAAAATGCTGTTTAAAAAGTGACAGAAAAAAGGTTTTTTAAAAACTGCTAGCAAATAAAGGAGGGGAAAAATAGATAAAAACACCCCTAAAAACAACACTTGCAAGCAGAAGCAGTCAAAAGCACAACTCCTGGTTATTAACTCCCCACTTTAGTTCAAAATTCCACTTGAGATCACAAAATCCACATGCAAACCACCAACAGGGAGCAAGCTCTTTGGGGAGTTTGTATACCTACCTTTATACACCTGTGAACAATTAACCCCTCCCCTCAATTAGCAGGAAGAAAGAGAGAAAAAAAAAATGCTGTTTAAAAAGTGACAGAAAAAAGGTCTTTTAAAAACTGCTAGCAAATAAAGGAGGGGAAAAATAGATAAAAACACCCCTAAAAACAACACTTGCAAGCAGAAGCAGTCAAAAGCACAACTCCTGGTTATTAACTCCCCACTTTAGTTCAAAATTCCACTTGAGATCACAAAATCCACATGCAAACCACCAACAGGGAGCATACGGTTCTTGTATTTAATGTATTGGGCACCAAAGGCGAGGGAGGGACGATCTGATGCCTTGACCGGGAACGTTTATGTTAGACCCTGCAGCATAACACAGGGTACCTGCTATCCGGGAGGACAAGCGCTTTAACCATTGCAATTTCAACTTGTGCGCGTTTCCCCCCGGATATGGGTCTCGCCTCTTTGGGCGATACGCCGGCCTCGCCGTTCCCTCACCCTCTTGGTCACGCCTACACCGGCTTTCAGTTACTGTATTTACTCTGGCATGCTTTAATAGCTTAATTTTTCTTTTTTTTTTTTTTTTCTTTTTTTTCTCTTTTTTTTGATATTCTGTATTTGCTGAATGTTTCCATGTTTAATTGTTAGATTTCATGGGTTCTCCGGTAAACTTACCGCATTTCCGACAAAGTAGTTTCAAATGACATCCTTCCATCTAGTCATGTTGCGTCTACACGGCAAGTGTTCACTTTATTAAACTCATCGTGTCCCCCTACCTGGAAATATGGGAAATTATACCCACCCATTATCTTCAGATGTGCTTTCTTTATGTGATGATATCTATGACTCTCTCCTCTCTTAATATGTCGAGCTGTTGGTGTGAAGGAAGCTATCTTCCAAATCCTTGACGACCGACGACCTCTCCCCTCTCAGTGGTCTGTAGTATTCTCCTGTGTTTTATACACGGGTGACATCCTACAGGCTCCTAACGTACTCCGGTTCTTCTCTCCTCTACCCCCACTCACACAGGTGAGCGGGTTCTTGCCTGTGGCCGGATTACCCTCCTCCCCCGTGTTAGATCTCTGTTCCCTTATTGATTTTACCATCTCCCCCCCACATCCTGCTTACATACTCTACCCTCCAGATACATCTGTGCTACAGTATTGTTTTGTGGTCCTCTTTTTTCCCCCTTTTTTTTTTTTCTTTTTTCTCTCTTTTTTCCTTCTTTTCTTTCGCTCCTAATTACTAAGCTATCATGCCTCCCACGGATAACGTAACCAATATTGAGCATCTGAAAATCACCTCACTAAATACTAAAGGGTTAAATATCCCAGAAAAAAGATCGAAACTTTTATCTGCTATGCAAAAACAGAAGACTGACATTCTGTTTCTGCAAGAAACCCACTTCCGCACGTCATCTATACCGAAACTCCGAAATAATTTCTACCCGACAGTCTACCACTCCACCACCGCCTCAGCTAAAAAAAAAGGGGTTGCTATTATATTGTCACGACACTGTCCCCCCCCGGATTACGGACACCATGGCAGATGATGATGGCAGGTTTCTATTCTTAAAAGGCTCCCTTGGCAATAAAACCATCACACTAGCAAACATCTATGCTCCCAACACACACCAAGTACAGTTTTTCAAAGATGTCGCCTCTAAACTGTCCCCATTCCAAGAAGGCACTCTCATCTTCGGTGGGGACTTTAATGTCCCGTTACATCCCCTCCTCGATACTTCCAACGGGGCGTCCTCTCTCACCTATGCGGCCCTGCACTCAATCAAAACTCAACTACAATCCCTGCTACTGCATGACGCCTGGCGTACCCTATACCCAGAAAGATTTCACCTTCTATTCGGCACCACACGGAAAACACTCCAGAATTGATTTCCTCTTTATCTCCCAAGAAGCCCTACCCTCTCTCAAACAGGCATCCATTGACCCAATGTTCCTCTCAGATCACAACCCAGTTTCTATCCTGATTTCCATTCCCGCTTTAAGTCCGCGTACACATTCCTGGAGACTTGATCCATCGCTTTTGACGGATCCCATCATAGTATCTGAAGTAGAACAAGCTTTAAGACACTATTTTCTTGAAAACAAAATTGATGACACATCCCCACTCGTCAACTGGGAGGCTCACAAGTGCGTAATTCGGGGGATATTCATAGGAGCAGCCGCTAGGAAAAGGAAAACACACAAAGCCCTATTCAATGATCTGGCTTCCAAAATCAGAAACCTAGAACGTGCACACAATCTAAAAACCACCACTGAACTCCTCGCGGCCCTTACCCAAGCGAGAAAAGACATGCTTGACTTACTAGGCAAACAGATCAAACGCAAATTTATACTCTCTCGTAAAACATTCTACGAATATGGAAATAAGTCTGGAAAGCTATTAGCTAGGGCACTTCATTCTAAGAAAGCACTGCAGACCATTCACAGCATCTCTGCTACAACAGGTAAAAAACTGACCTCCACTCCAGACATTGCAGATCAATTTGTCACATATTACTCAAAGCTATATAATTTACCCTCAACTAACACAACACAGGTAAACCCTACCCAGCGGAGAAACACACTGTTAGCTGAATTTTTGGAGACACATTGTCCAACTCCTATTTCCCCATCCGCATACCATTCACTGGACGTTCCACTATCTCAGGAAGAAGCCGCTCGAGCGCTTGCCTCCATGCACACAGGCAAGAGTCCGGGCCCAGATGGCTTGACAGTCGGATATTATAAAACTTTCGAACAAATTCTAACACCCCACTTCTTAACTTCATTTAACAAATGTGATTCACCTGTCTCCCCCCCGCGCGACCTGCTGACTGCCCATATAACAGTGATTCCAAAACCAAATAAAGATGCCACACAAGTGACCAATTACAGGCCTATCTCTCTCTTAAATGTAGACCTTAAATGGTTTGCCAAAATTCTAGCCAACAGGCTCCTGCCCCTTCTCCCCGACCTCGTCCACCCTGACCAGGTAGGCTTCATTCCTGGCAGGGAGGCACGAGACAACACTCTCAAAGCGCTTAATATTCATCACTGGTTATCGTCTCACAACCAAAAGGGTTTCTTCCTATCCCTAGATGCAGAGAAGGCATTCGACAGAGTGGCCTGGGACTATATGACAGCTACACTAAAAACCATTGGATTGCCGCATAGAATGCTTAACTTTATTAATACGTTATACACAGGCCCCACGGCGAGAGTGAAAGTCAACGGCCACCTGTCGAATGCCTTTCAGATCTCCAACGGCACCCGCCAAGGATGTCCACTGTCCCCGATTATATTCATCCTTACCCTCGAACCATTATTAAGACTAATAAGAGCTCACCCAGATATTAAAGGTGTTGATGTGAAGGGGAGAACGTTTAAAGTTGCCGCTTTCGCGGATGATGTCCTTCTGTTTTTAACGGAACCCTTAACGTCAATACCTAACTTACTTAAGATTCTTGACCAATTTCACACAATTTCCAACTTAAAGATTAATTTTAACAAATCCCTGGCTTTAAACATCTCCCTGACTGCTAACCAATGCTACCAATGTCAAAAGAATTTCCCCTTCAAATGGAACCCTTCCAGTATACCGTACTTAGGAATACAACTCCCTACATCCCTAGCCAACTTGTATTCACTTAACTTCCAACCACTTCTACAAACAGTCTCTGCCGATCTTCAGAAATGGTCCAAAGGCCTTTTCTCCTGGTTTGGTAGAGCGGCAATCGTTAAAATGAATATTTTACCACGAATCCTTTATTTACTTCAAACTATACCTATTTCACTTCCTCAATCATTTTTTGCCTCCTTTCGAAAAATTTGCTTAAGGTTTATCTGGGGGGCTAAGAGACCTAGACTGAGTTATCTTAGACTCACAACTCCTAAAACACAGGGAGGTATAGGCTTACCAGACATATACAAATATTATCTAGCGTGTCACCTCACCAGAATAATAGACTGGAACGTTCACCTAAAAACTAAGGACTGGGTTCAACTTGAATCATCCCTAGATCCTATTCCAGTGGCCCAAACCCCGTGGCTACTTCCCACTCATGTTCCTCGTATTTATTCCTCTCACCCGTTGATCGCTACATCACTTTCCGCTTTTCGATACGCTTGTAATAAATTCCAGTTGTCCTCGGTCATTGGACCGTTAACACCTCTGAAACTCAACCCGGCATTTACACCTGGCATGCACCCCTCCTTTTTACAAGGCCTATGGCCCCATCCCAAGATCCTGGCCAAAGTTTTTTACGCCCGTAAGCGCCTCTTATCCTTCACAGAGCTATCTCAGAGTATGCTAAACAGAGGTCTATCTCTTTGGACTTACAACCAAATGCAACATTTCCTGACCTCAACCCAATACGCCCTACAGGGAACCCGCACTTTAACCCCCTTCGAACAGATATGCACACTTGCTGAACCACAGAGACACTTGATCTCCTTTTCGTATAATTTACTGTTCCCAGACCATCCTACACAAGAACACTGGTCCTCAAAAGCTTGGAACAGAGACCTGCCATCGAGCCTTTCCCCCAAGGAATGGGAATTTGCATACCGCGTCGCACACAAGGGTTCCCGAAATGTTTGTGTGCAAGAAAACGCCTTCAAACTACTCTCCAGATGGTACAACACACCTCTCAAGTTGCACCACATATACCCATCCGTTTCCCCTCAATGTTGGCGGTCTCAAGCACACCCTGGCACCCTAGAACACATTTGGTGGTCATGTCCCTTAATTAAACCTTTTTGGCAAGAAGTACACAAAATTACCCAAAAATTCTCCACTCGCCCTTTGATGTTCTCCCCTAATCAATTCCTCTTTCATGCGTCGGCCCATCCCAAAAAATCCTACATTGGCTCCTTACCCATGCACATGATCATGGCCGCGAACATGTGCATACCTGCAAAATGGAAAACAAAAAGTCCTCCCTCACTAGAGGAGTGGTTCCACCGCATAAACAAAACAGCCGAGATGGAGGAATTGATACATCAGGCGAATGATACCCCTTCTACCTTTACATGCATTTGGTCATCTTGGTTACTTTTCCGTTCATCCACAGATTACCCTCTCTGAATCCCTGTCCCGTCGAACATGTCTGACACAAATATAGGACCTGGCTGGTCCAGGTCGGTTTGTTTTTCCTCTTTACCTAGTCCCCTTTTATTTTTAGTCTCTGTGATTTCATCCCTAGTATTCTTTCTCCTTTTTCTTTCTTCTGCTCTTGCAGTTCACTGTTCACTGTACCTACACAACTCCCTTTGCATGTCCTTGTCTTACTAATTGCGTAATTCAGGATGTATCTAAATAGTATGGCAAGGATGATTATACCCAACTCCATCCGTTGCCTTTTAATTACATAGAGCTGGGTTTACAAACAACATGTTCACCGTTAATTGGTGGTTACGGTATTTGTATTTATGCCCTTTGGAATTACTTCTCCTTTCACCACAGTTCGTTTATATACAGTTGTTCCTGTTCGAGCGTTATGTTATAAGGCAGAAATGGTTTGTGTCTTTACATCGCAAGCATTGTAATGTTCTGCATTGTGCTTTGTTTGCTCTTGTAATACTTTATGCTTACTATTGACTTATTGTATGTACACCTTTTATTGTTCAATAAAATGTCTTTAATAAAAAAAAAATGCAGAAACGACTGCAAACTTTTGTAACTGTAAATTATGGCAGCATCTGGCAGCATATTTGCCATGGGGGTCAAGGGAAGCTTTCCACCTGACCAAAAGAACCATTATAACATGGACCAAGTGGTCCAATACTCCAATCAATGTTTTGAGGTCTGTCCTGGCAGTCTAACGACTGTGGCGGGTCAGATCCTGGAAAAAAAAGACAGTCCCAGGTAAACTGACTAGATGATATCCAAATTCCGAATCCAACTTGATTGGAGTAGGGGGACGAACAAACAGGACACGACAGAACTTCCACCTGGAGTGGAGATTGATTGAAAGTTACTCTGTATGCTAGCTTTATAGTGATGATGACAGCCCAAGTGGGCTAACTGAAAAAAAAATGGTGAGTGGGGCTTAGTGTTTTGGTTGCGGGGAAGGTGTAGCCCATATGGCAGTTGGACGTGGGGTGGATGGCATTCTTGGGTGGTCAGCCGCATCAAGGAGGCTTAGCTTCACCAAGAGGTCTTTGCCTTCTGGGATTGTGGTGACCGTGTAGGTGGTGCCATTATGAGGGACCTGTAGCTTGAAGGGAAAACCCCAGCGATATCTGATTCTAGCTGACTGGAGCACCGTTGTTATTTCCTTCATCCTCCTGCATTTGTCCAGGGTGGTTGGGGAGATATCTGGGTATATTTGGATTGTGATGCCCTCTAGTTGGATATGGGGCATGTTGCATGAGGCTCTAAGGATCTCCTCTTTAACCACTTAACAACTGGCCCATAGCTGAATGACAGCTACAGGGCGGTTGCTTAACTCTGGGAGGACATACTATGACGTCCTCCCAGAATTCCGCTCTCGCGCGCCCCCTGGGACGTGCACTCGAGAGCATCTGTGACCTCCCGGTCCACAGGACCCAGCGCATCATGGCTCAAAGCGGGCGTTTACCATGGGATCACTTCGTCAAATGATGGAGCGATCACTTGTAAACAAACCGGCGTCAAGCCATGGCACACAGCCCACAGCGCTGCTCACCGACAAATAACCTCGCAATTCCCTGCCAATACTCTGCAATACTCAGCAACACCCTGCCAATACTCTGCAATGCCCTGCCAATACTCTGCAATACCCTGCCAATACTCTGCAATACCCTGCCAATACTCTGCAATGCCCTGCCAATACTCTGAAATACCCAGCAATGCCCTGTTAATACTCTGAAATGCCCTACCAATACTCTGCAATGCCCTGCCAATACTCTGCAATACCCAGAAATAATCTGCAATACCCTGCCAATACTCTGCCATAAACTGCCATACCCAGCAATACCCTGCCATACCCAGCAATACCCAGCCATACTCTGTTATACCCTGCAATACTCAGCCATACTCGGTGATATCCTGCAATACCCAGCCCTACCTGGTGATACTCTGCAATACCCAGGCATACTCTGCAATACAAAAAAAACTATCAAAAACAGCGCATCGAAGGGACTAGTAGATTGATGTGAAAAAGACTTTAAAATGTCATTTATTAAATGTAAACAATGAACACAGACATCTGATCCCTGCAGGATCTAAAACACATAAAAAAGACCAATCATAAAACGGACAGATGTTTGATAATGAAAAGCTCCTCAGATCTCTCAATTAAAACTTTGGAAAGGTGAAAACCAAAGACCAATGTGTACAGCTATCGAATGCCTAATGAATGCAATCAATCATCTGAAAGAACCCAGAGCGTTGTATGAAAAGTCAGTGTAAACGAATGGAACAACGTTCCTAGGGACACTCACTTCATAGGTGTTCAATGGGCTGCAGAGCTGATGAGTCCAGTCTGATGACCGAGGGGGAGGTGTTTATTTCAGCTCCATCTGAAGCGTTCGGCTTGGAGGCAGAGGTGTAGTGCTGCACGCTGGGTGGTAAGGATCAAGCTTAGTCACCAGATGATATCAGCTGTACACATAGGCAGCTTAGAGAATGCTGCACTGCTTGCAGCGCCGCTTGTCCGAGCGGCTGTGGATCACATGAGAGGCTTGTCACGTGGAAGGCTGTGAAGGGGAAGGTTGCTATGCCGACTCTCCTGCTTACATGTTTCGCGCTCCTGCGCTTTGTCAAAGCTGGAGCGGCATACAGCAACCAGAAAGATAAAGGCATCGGGTAGTGTGTAGGGGCGGGAACTGTCAGAGTCTCTCAGGTTAACCCCTAATGTGTCAATAAGCCTCCTGCAGTTAAAACCTTATTAGACAGGGGTCTGTGTCAGTGAAAGAACTGTTAGAAAACAGATCATTAGACAGTTCCCCGTGAATATAACTATAATGAATACATCTAATAGGAAATGTGGATTGAAACACATGGTAGACACAGTGGTGTAGTGGTTAGCACTCCCACCTAGCAGCAAGTAGGATGCCAGTTCGAATCCCAACCACGACACCACCCGCCTGGAGCCTGCATGTTCTCCCTGTGCCTGCGCGGGTCTCCTCCGGGCACTCCGGTCTCCACCCACAATCCAAAGGCATGCAGGCAGGCCAATTAGCTTCTGGCAAACAAAAAAAAAAAAAATTGGCAATGGTATACAAATGGGGACCCTGGATTGCGGGCTCCCTAAGGGCAGGGATCAATGGACAGGGCCAACCGCAGACACTCAGGTTGAACCTGATGGACTGATGTCTACACTCAACCCAACCAACTATGAAAAAAACTAACTACTATGTGATTTATAGTAAAAAAAATATTTGAATGAGAATGTTATCAAAAAGGTATATTATTAAAGGATATACAGAAGGGAGAAGAGTGCTATGGATAAAAGGACACTATAAGTTAAAAAAAACCCAAGGGGGGGGGGGGGGAAATTGCGGAGACCAAGGGCAAAAAAAACAAATTATTTAAAAGATATATATTAGATATGTTATTAAGTCCTTTCCTATAGGATAGGTGAAATAAATATATTAACCACTCTTCGTTCATAAAAATAGTATTATAAAAAAAAAAAAAAAAAAAATATATACATATATATATATATACATATATATACATACATATATATATATATATATATATACACACATACACATAAAAAATTGATACAATAAAGAAATGAAAAATATAAAAAAATAAAAATAAAATAGAAATTAAAATAAAAATTAAAATAAAAATAAAACTGAAAAAATATATAAAAAAATATATAAAAAAAAAAAAAAAAAACTGAAAAGATATTTTCTATAAAAAATGTAGGGTGGCGGTCATGAACGATGAGTAGCGATTATATCTGAGTAACCTATATCAAGAAGTTATGCTGAGGATGTCAATGTCTTCATTGAGGCCATCAGGCGAGAGAGACCCCATAAGATATATCCAGAAGGTCTCCCTGCGACAAAGGTGGGAGAATCTTTCGTTGGCCGTTAGGGTACCCTTGGGGATAGCCTCAATTGCAAGGACCTCCATTTCTTTAAAGTTTTTATCATGACAATGGCGAAAATGGCGCGGCACGCTGTGTTGAATGCAACCCTCTTTAATCAGGCGGCGATGTTCGCCCACCCTGACTCTGCAATACCCAGCCATGCTCAGCCATACTCGGTCATACCCTGCAATACCCAGCCATACTCGGTGATACCCTGCAATACCCAGCCACACTCGGTGATACCCTGCAATACTCAGTGATACCCAGCCATGCTCGGCCATGCTCAGCCATACCTAGCCATGCTCGGCCATACTCGGCCATGCTCAGCCATGCTCGGCTGTACTCGGCCTCAGTATGTGGCCAGCCTGTGGAAGTCTCACACATGTGGTATCACTGTACCCAGGTGGAGTAGGAGAATCTATTTTGGGGTGTCATTTTTGGTATGTACATGCTATGTGTTAGAAATATTGTATAAATGGACAACTTTGTGTTAAAAAAAAAATGCATTTTAACCACTTCCCACCCGCCGGCCATCATATAACGTCCTTGACTTTGTGCAGGGATATCTGAATGATGCCTGTAGCTACAGGCATCATTCAGATATCAACTTTTTCATCTGGCGATTCCCTACACCATAAGAATGATCATAGCAGCTGTTACTTGATTGTTCTTATGGGAGGCGAGAGGGGATTTCCCCCCCTCCCGTCTCCCTTCGGTGCTTATACCGACTCGCCAATACGATCAAAGCCAGAATCGCTTTTTTTTTTATTTCAGGCTTCCCAGTCAAGAGGTGAGATGTGGGGCCTTATTGACCCTATATCTCACTGTAAAGAGGACCTGTCATGCCATATTCCGATTACAAGGGATGTTTACATTCCTTGTAATAGGAATAAAAGTAATCAAAAAATGTATTTTTGGGGAAAAAAGTGTCAAACTAAAACAAATAAAATAAAATGAACAATCAAAAAAAAAAAAAAATTTAAAGCGCCCCTGTCTCCATCTGCTTGCATGCAGAAGCAAACACATATGTAAGTCCCAGAAAAAACAGAGAGAAAAAGATTCCCCTAAGAAGAGCGGCAAGAGACCTGGACGTTGATTACAAAACTTTTAACTTTTAATAGATATAAAAAATAACCACATCAATAACCCTGCACAGCAAATAGAGACCACATATATAAACTACAGACAATTAAAAAGAAAGACAACATTGTCAATTAAAAAGGGGAAGTGCAGCTGCACACACACACACACACATACATCTCACCATCATATATCCACAAATACCCCTAAAAATTCAGCCAATTTTAGTTATTAATCAATAGGGCATGTGATTCTTATCAGCTTGTGGGTGATGTACTAGTGCGGTCAAACAAAGCAAAGCAAGAAACTGTAATCCAGCAGCACTAGAAGTAGACTATGGTGCACTGTTTTGAACTAATTAGACAGTTCCTTATATGGCAGTTCAAAAGTTAACTTTGCTAGATGAACAGCTAAGCAGCAAAATATAATGTTGTTCATGAACACAAACACGGAGCAAATCTGGAACAGTTAAGCATATTTGCACATCCTCAGCTAAGCAGAGCGAAGTGGATGGGATAAAGGAAGCAGAGCAGGAGCAAAGCATCAGAAATAGCTTGTAGCTGTGTCCACAGTGTTCTCACTTTATATCAATCATTCAAAAGCTGCTTACCACTACCTGCTTTCAAGACCGTCCATCCCTTTAGGATACTCAGTCTTCCGCAAGGTAGATAGTATGGCGCCAGATGCACTGTGTATTTAGCAGCGATATTCCATGCTTCACGCAGCCGCTTGTTTGAGCTTCCCGCTGTTCGTTTGTTTACAAGCTGCCGCCATTCGGGTATTTAACAACGGTATTACATGCTTCAGGCAGCCGCTCGTTTGAACTTCCCGCCGTTCATTTGTTTACTGGCTGCCGCTGTCCCATCATATAAGGTCCCCCATCAGATAGTGTCCGCTGTGTACTGCGCATGCGCAGTACACAGCAACACAGATTCCGAAAATAGCCGAGGATGAACGGCGCCTGCGCCGTGAGTCCAGGTTCTAGCCCCACCATCCAAGTGGACATAGAGTAGGAATAAAAAAGAGCCAAGCGTAGCGAGGCTGAGCTCGAAGCGTGACAAGCGAAGCTCGCCCGCGAGGGGCCGTCTAATTTTCACAACCCTATGTCCGCTTGGATGGTGGGGCTACCACCTCCACTCTCGGCGCAGGCGCCGTTCAGCTTCGGAGATTTTCTGAAGCTTCTTCTGCCCCGTACTGCGCATGCGCAGTACGGAGCGGACGCTATATGATGCAGGACACTATCTGCCAGAACACCGCCATTCGGACCACGCACGTGTAGTGAGCAAGCAAGTCCCCTGTAGTCCCCTGTATGACGCGCTGACGTCACACCCGCTAACGTGTTTCGCTAGCCTATGGGACGCTAGCTTCCTCAGAGCTAGGAGGAGTCTCAACTCTGCTGTTTAAATAGTGAGGTAATTTCATTATTAGCCCATATTAGGTGCAATACCATCATCTGTCCACAAGATGTCAGCCATTCGCTCCTCCACTCATACTTGCATATGACAATCAGCAAGAAAATTTTTGAGTGCACCAAATTATTAGATAAATAGAGAAGGGAAAGTTTTTTTGAGAATAGATGAACCCCATTTATCTATTTTGGGGAGAGAGAGTGATCCATGTCAGCCCATGTAGTATCTTCAAATCGTATCCCAGAACATATATATCAAATGAAAACATACTATCTGCAACAATGAAAAATTATGAACTACACATTACAGATTACAGACCACTATGAGCCCATGCCAACACGTTCAGCGAACTCAGGAAAAGGAGGGAAAGCAGACCTAAATACCACCTCAATGGAAATACATGTTTTCTAATCCCTCCTTAACCAATTATTTCTTCAGAAAGGGTTGCATGCTGCACTATATATTCAAACCAAACTGAAACATTGAATTTAGATAATACGTCCACATCTTTTCCTTCTGTAGCAAAATATTATCAAAATCACCCTTCCTCGATGGTACATTGAGTACATACATACCTTTTACTATTAGTCCTTTCGGGTTACTATTATGAAATTGGGCAAAATGTACTGAGATGGGGCAATCATCATCTTTCCTCTTTATGCTACTAATGTGCTCGCCAATCCTTATACAAAGCTCACGCTTAGTCTTCCCTACATATATCTTATTGCATGGGCAAGACATAAATTACCCGGGTAGATGAACAATTAATAAAGCTTTTTATCCTAAATTCCTTTCGAACCCTCAGGATTGGCAAATATATCAGTCCTATGTACATACCTGCAGATACTGCAGTGTCCGCAAGAATTCATCCCCATAGGAGACCTAGAACCAGAAAGCCAGTCCTTTGTTTTAGATCTTTTATACTCTGAGTGTACCAAAATATCATTCAAATTGCGTGCCCTCCTGCCCGTCACCAGCGACCTGGGGCCAACAATATCTGAAATCAGGGGGGTAGATTTTAAAATATGCCAGTGTTCCTCAAGGATCTCTTTCACCTGGGTCCACTGGGACCCGAATTTAGTAATGATTCTAGGATAATTCTCTGTGGTCCTTGAGGAAGACTTTTTAGCTTTTAATAAGGATTCCTGCCTACAACTCAGAGCCCTAGATTTAGATTTTTTAAGTGACTGATGAGGATAACCTCTTCTCTAAATCATTGTATAAGTCATTAGCTTCTTCTAGGAAATGCTAATTTTGAGAACAGTTCCTCCTGATCCTTAGAAATTGGCCTATTGGTATGCCGTTAATCAAAGATTTTGGATGATGACTTTGGGCCTGGAGGAGGGTATTGGCTGCCGTTTCTTTTCGAAAGGTTTGTGTAACCACTTGGTTATCTTTGATCATTAATTGTAAATCCAAAAAGGGAAGAGTAGTAGCATGATAGGCATAAGTTAGTTTAATATTTCTATTGTTAATGTTTAATTGGGATATGAACTTCAAGAGTTCGTCCGCTGTACCCCACCAGATCATAAGTACATCATCTATGTACCTCAGCTACATAAGGCAGTGGCCGAGGTACATAGAGGATTGATATACCCCTTCCTCCTCCCATAAGCCTAAATGGAGGCATTCGTAAGACGGGCACCCATACAAGTGCCTCTTTGCTGCTGGTAGTATGCTCCCAGGAACTGGGAAAAAAATATTATTTAAGTTCTACTAGATACTCATTATGTACCCCCATTAGGGGGTATTTCTGTTCTAGGAAGTGCATCACTGCAGAAATTCCCCAATCATGGGGTATTAACGTATAAAGACTTTCTACGTCAATACCTACCAATAGGACACCATCAGGAAAAGTAAGATCCATCAAATTACGAAGAACATCACTTGTGTCCTTAACGAAAGATAGAAGCTTACAGATCATTTCTTTGTTTAGAGAGTCCATGTACTTGCCCACCTTTTCCAAAGGTCTATTAATGGCAGAATCTATAGGTCTTCCAGATGGACAACTAAGTGACTTATGTAATTTTGGAATTATATAAAAAGAATAGTGGGGTTCTAAATTTTAAGATATTCAAACTCCTTTCTGGAAAGGAGACCAGCCTCAAACCCCAGTTTAAGTTTGTTGTTCAGAGTCTCGACAAGGGTCCGGAAAGGAGTCACCACAAGTTTTTCGTAAGTGGATCTATCATTTAGGAGTCTCAAAGCCTCATCTTCATATAGTTTTTTCGCTCATTAGGACTACGTTCCCATCCTTGTCACTCTTTTTTATAACCAAATCTGGGGCCTCTTCCAGTTATCTCAAGGCTTTTCTCTCTTGACTTGATACATTTTTGGGACCAATCCAGTTCCAATTTATATTTCCCCAGTCCCTACGGACCAGATCAAGGAATACTTTCAGCTATTTATGTTTTGATAGAATTGACATCTTTGTAGAGCGAATGGCTAGATTAACCGTTCGCCTCAATGGCTGATTAAGGTCCTCATCTATATCATTGTCATTATTTTCATCAAGTAAAGAGAGAAGGTTTTCCAGGGCTTCCCTCTCTTCCTTCTCCATATGACCAGCCGTGGTCTCCTGATTATTTGGCTGTTTAGTATTATGCCATGCTTTAAAGAGCACCTTTCTCAAATAGAGACTGATGTCCTTAAAGACCTCAAATTCTGTCATAGAGGATGAGGGAGAGAAAGAAAGCCCCCTTTGTAGAAGTTTGATATGATATTCATTTAGTTGAAACGAGGACAGGTTTACCACTGTAAGATCAGACATCTATTCAGTAATTTCCCCCATCAATGTCTCTTCTGGCTTCTCAGTCTCCCACTCCTCTGACTTTTGGTCCCTCCTTCTTTTTCTTTCCCTTTTACGTCTATGGCATTTTTTCCACTTTCTTTTGTCTTTTTCCTGGTTAACATCTGTTTGGAATCTAGAGCAGGAGCCTTCCCTTCTAGTTCCTCTAAAAAAGTGACTGGTTTCAAAGAATTATAATTTTCACGGTCACTTTCTGAGGAAGAGCCTATCCTCCTATTTTGGCTTCGTTGTCTTGATCCCAGCCACCTGGACTGACTCCTACTCCTAGTTTGTTTAGTTAAATCAAACATATCCCCATTTTCTGAGTCCAGTAGGTTTTATCAAAATTTCTTCCGTTTGGTATATTTAATGCTTTTTTGTATTCTTTCAATCTCCTTTTTAATGAATTAATTATTCTTTTCAAAGTCTGGTTCCCCCCTATGGGGTTCCAATAGTAGAGCACTCTGTTCTAACTCTTTCTGTATTTCATGCAGTTGGATTTCCTCTTCTGCGTCAATAAGGAGCATGAGGTTTAACCCTCTATTAAGGCATTCATCCTTCCATATCTGTATAAATCTGTATAAAGATGTTCCGCCAGGATCACTCTCTCCCGTAGACCCCTCGGTATCACCTTGTTAGAAATATGTGACTTGAGGGAAGAAATATTAAATTTTCTATTTAAAAATCTAATCATCAGTTTTTTATGGTTTTTAAACAGTTTTCTCAGGGGTTCACCATGAATACCCTCAGTTTCTCCATCTCTGGAGAAAGCTGTGTCAATTTCCCGATCAATATCAGCATTAATCATATATGCCATTGTGCACTTAATAAAAACTGTGGGATATAACCAGTGGTCTCTGTTCCAGTATTGAGAGATATTTGGGATCAGATGGCGCAAAGAATCAGTCACTGTATAATCTCTATTTGAGTATGAGTATTTTAAAATATCAATAACCATAGCATTTGTAATAATATAGGGGAAGCACCATCGGCAGCAACAGTCTTGAGAGGAGAAGCAGGGCTCTCTAAAGAATTCGAAAACACAAAGAACAGGGAGAAGGTGCGCCAGACCAAGTGCAGTATAAAAGATAAAGTATTTATTAAAATGAAAAACATACGGCCAAATGGCTACTCACAAAGGTCAGAGAGATTTAAGCATGTAAATGAAATAGGGATGTATCCATGTCTCAATCCGGTCCATGGGGTTTACAGAGCTGATGGAGTATAAAAGCAGACAGGGGGACGACAATAGGCTTGCCTTTGTCTTCCAAAAGCTGATTTGGAGCAGCACCTCTGTATTTCCAATGGTTTTCATTGGTTTCCAGCTTTGTTAAGCGTCGGGATGGTCGGATGGCTGGAACGGGAAGTGCGTTCCAGCGTGAAACGCAAGCTCTGGGATCTGGAAATGACACGTGGGCCAGTATTATTTACACATGTGGGGGGATCACCAAGGTGCAACAGAACGGATCACAAATAATCCACAACATTTCAAGAAAAAATTAAGTTTGGTGCCCGGATCAACCATATTTTTTGCTAAATTATTACATAATAATTGATTAATTAATCAACAGCTTAATTCTGGACCAAAATCAAGCCAGTAATAGTAACTCCCCCAGTCTTAAAGTGCTGTCAAGCAAAGCAAAGCAAGAAACTGTAATACAGCAGCACTAGACGTAGACTATGGTGCACTGTTTTGAACTCATTAGACAGTTCCTTATATGGCAGTTAAAAAGTTAACTTTGCTAGATGAACAGCTAAGCAGCAAAATATAATGTTCATGAACACAAACACGGAGCAATCAGGCACAGTTAAGCATATTTGCACATCCTCAGCTAAGCAGAGTGAAGTGGATGGGATAAAGGAAGCAGAGTAGGAGCAAAGCATCAGAAATAGCTTGTAGCTGTGGCCACAACGTTCTCACTGTATACGTAAGTCCCGTCCATATATGAAAATGGTGCTCAAACAACAGATGTGAGGTATCACTGCGAACGTTAGAGCGAGAGCAATTATTTTGACCCTAAACCTCCTCTGTAACTCAAAACATGTAACCATTAAAATTTTTTAAAGCATCGCATACGGGGATTTTTAAGTAGCGATGTTTGGCGCCATTCCACAAGCGTGTGCAATTTTGAGGGGTGACATGTTAGGTATCTATTTACTTGGCGTAACTTCATCTTTCACATTATGCAAAAACATTGGGCTAACTTTACTTTTTTGTTTTTTTAAAGCACAAAACTGTTTTTTTCCAAAAAAATGCATTCGAAAAATTGCTACGCAAATACCTCTAGGGTCTTTGCTAAAAAAAACATATATAATGGTTTGGGGTTCTATGTAATTTTCTAGCAAATAAATTATGATTTTTACATGTAGGAGAGAAATGTCAGAATTGGCCTGGGTGCTCCAGAACGCCTGTTGGTGCTCCCTGCATGTTGGGCATCTGTATGTGGCCACGCTGTGTAAAAGTCTCACACATATGGTATCGTCATACTCGGGAGTAATAGTAGAATGTGTTTTGGGGTGTAATTTGTGATATGCATATGCTGTGTGTGAGAAATAACCTGATAATATATGACAATTTTGTGGGGAAAAAAAAATCTTGATTTTGCAAAGAATTGTGGGAAAAATGACAATTTCAAAAAACTCATCATGCCTCTTACTAAATACCTTGGAATGTCTTCTTTCCAAAAAGAGTCATTTGGAGGGTATTTGTACTTTTCTGGAATGTTAGGGTCTCAAGAAATGAGATAGGCCGTCAGTACTTCAGGTGTGATCAATTTTCAGATATTGGCACCATAGCTTGTGGACTCTATAACTTTCACACAGACCAAATAATATCCACCAATTTGTACTTATTTTTACCAAAGATATGTAGTAGTATAAATTTTGGCCAAAATGTATGAAGAAAAATTACTAATCTGCTAAATTTTATAACAGAAACGAAGAAAAATTCATTTTTTTACAGAATTTTTTTTTTTCTTTTATAGCACAAAAAATAAAAAACCCAGCAGTGATTAAATACCACCAAAAGAAAGCTCTATTTGTGTGAAAAAAGGACAAAATTTCATATAGGTACAGTGTTGCCTGACTAAGTAATTGTCATTCAAAATGTGAGAGCACCGAAAGCTGAAAATTGGTCTGTTATTAAGGGGGTTTAAGTGCCCAGTGGTCAAGTGGTTCATTAAAAAATCTTTCAGGAACAGCATGATATCCCTGAGGGGGTCTCTCTGGAGGAGGTTTTGGGTGTAGGGCCCTGTGTATCCTTTCACAGGTAAAAGGTGCAACAGGAGATATAATGCATTAAGATAAAAAACCTTCTGACTTTACAACCCCTTTAATAGGTGCAAAAGATACCTTTAATCCTGCTAAAAATCCAGTGATTGTACCCTGGTAACAGGGCTGGACTGGGACAAAAATTTGGCCCAGGACTTCATCCAGACCAGGCCACTTTAATTTTGCAAACAAGCACAAAAACAGTATATAAAAATATACGCAATTGTGCAAAAAAAACATAAGTAGCATAACATAAGGAGTCCTCACTAACCTCTTTTATTATTTCACTTATTCTCCTCTGTATTTTTCTCATCTTTCTCACATCACTGCGTGAAGTTGAGGGCGAGCCGCGCAGCCATTACTTTGTCACTGAAACTGGCCCACTGAGCCATCGGCCCACCGGGAAACTCCGAGTAGTCCCAATGGCCAGTACATGCCTTCCTGATAAATCTTCAATGTTATGTCAAGTAGTGTTACCAGCCCTGCCCATTACATCTCCATGTACTACAGACCCCCCTCCCCCACCTCCTATGTTATAGAGATGAAGAGTGTGGACGGTGTTCTGTGGTTGTTACTCACAGGTTCTCTCCTGGGTCATTCAGGATTTTCAGGATTTCTAGGGGCTCCATTATCTCAAGGATCTCAAGTTTATCCTCCAGAATCCTCAGAACGTGCATCTGCGTGTTGCCATGCATCAGCATGTATGTCTGTATGTGCCAGCACATGCTCGGAATATTCTCTGACTAGATGGAAATTTAAGCTCTGACCTGTGAAGTGGCTGGTGCTGTGTCTTATCACCAGCTATATGAGAGCTAAAGCACTATAATACTTCTTGCTGGCTGCCTTTTGTTGCTGTCCCTGGTTGACCTGACTACTACCCTGTTTGGAGTCTGCCAAGAACCCTGCCTGGTCCTGACTGGTCTCTTGCTTGTAGCCTGCCAAGACCTCTGCCAAGGTCTGATTATTATCTTGCTTATGCCCTGTGAACAGTTTCCACATTCAATTCTTCCCAATTGAGCCTTCCCTTGGTGGGAGGTGATCCTGGGGGTCGTGACCTGGTGCCAGTTTGCAACAAAGAATACTAGTTACCAACAGGGTATCCTTTCCGTCATCCCTTGAGGGGGATGAGGTCTGGTAAAGATCAATTGTCACCTTCTAGGAGAGGAGTGTTACTGGTAGAATCACCAGATGAAAATAAAGGGGAAGAGAGCCTGCAAAGGTCAGCTAATGCAGCCACCACTTCTAAGGACTGGTTAGTATATCAAATTGTTGGGTTTAGATGCACTTTAGTGTACACCTAATCCGAGGTACTGTTGCTTGCCTAAAAATGCATTCAAAAATGTTCATGTGTGTCCTGGCATTACCCAGTGGATAGGTACATCCTTACAGTTTTCTTCAACTTCAAAGGCTCAGTGCATTACAAGAGTGCACCTTTGTGCAGAATGTACCTGCAGATACAGTGCCTTGAAAAAGTATTCATATCCCTTTGAAATGGATAAGAACTACAAATTAGTTCTTGGTTATCTGCTGCTATTTCTAATTAAAAAGTATAAATGTGCATGCACATTAGAAGTAAACACTCTCTGAGATACGTTCAGCTCAGGCTACTTCTAACTTCTGATTTATTGGTGGGCGGTGTTAATATTTTATACAGAAAGATACGTCATTGCTATGTCAGTCTAATAGGTACATCTCATTGGTTACAATACAAGAGAAATTAAGAAACTTGATGCTTGAAGTTTGGTTGACGCTGGTTCCCTTATCTCAAATGAATTCTTCTAACGCGGGGGATGTAGGGTATAGACGCCATCTTGGCTCCGAAAAGAAAGTCAATCTGTATATTACATAATAAGTAAGGAGAGTGGGAACATGTATACACATAAGCAAATAGACATTTTCTGATTATCATTATGTACATTGGATTCCTTAACAGTCCCCCCTCATCTAAAGGTCCTACTCACCTGGCCCATTCTCCTCAGCAACTCTTTTTAAGCTGTATATAGAGTTGGGCAGCAACTAGTTCACTACCCCCCTTGATACAGCTGGAGAAGGGCAATCAGGTGCTATCTACCCCTATAACCCTAGAGGATTGTGAGATTTTGGACAGGGAGTGACTGTAGAGGAGTAAAGGGTTTGTCATCCCCCATCATAAGAGGGTCCTCTTCTTCTTGGTGGAGAAATGTAGGTGTGCTGTTGTCTACAGCCTTGCTCATTAACTTCTTTACGAAAGGTAGAATACAGCATACAATCGGGGCTAAAAGAACCAGGATTATTAGTACCGTTACCCCTATCTGGGCGAGCACCTTCTGCCACACACTCATCCAGCTAAAATATTGATCCCATGGGTCTGTAATACCGGAGTTCTTCTTCAACTCCAATGTCAAATCTTCTAATTTCTTTATAGCTAAAGTTACTTTACCATTTGGGCCGGTATTATCAGGAATGTAGGTGCAACAGATTCCCGTTTTTTTCTATGATTTTACAGACACCTCCTTTCTCAGCTAACAGCATGTCTAAGGCCATCCGGTTCTGGAATGTCATGTAGGAAGTGGGGGGTAACTGGTCAGCAATTCCCTGGAGGGCATCTTTAGTGTAATTCACAAATCTTTGTTGGTTGTAGTTTATGTAATTGATTCAATCTACATTCTTGTTCACAGTTATTATGGGGATCAAAGACTCAAAACCAACTTTTACCTGATCCCTGGATTTGAATTCATCAGGGACCCCCCCTTGGAACTCCTATAACATCTATGTATACATGAGGGTCAAAGCTTCCGGAAAGAACTGCTCGCTTCCTCCTCTGACTGTGTGCTGGGTCAGTGTATGTATCAGGGGTATCTTCTGCTAGGATATGGAGGGGCATAATGACCTTTCCAAGGGCACATTCACCGGTCCAGATACCCTCTAATCTGGTCCTATGTTCCAACCCACTGTCCCTCCCAGGAACCACAATTCTGTCCCCAGTAACTGTCAGTAAAACACACATATATATATCCTTACCATCAGGGATGTCACTGTACCAATGGCATTGCCATGAAAGAGTCAAACGGACAAGGTACTATGTCACAGTAATCAAAGGTAAAGGTGGTCACATGTGTACCTGAAGAGTTATACCAAAATGTAATTATGTTATCATTTTTTTTTTTTTTTGTGATGACCACCTCCTGGGCCTCCCCCCTAGACCAAACAGAAAAAGCATATGCAGCATGGTCGTCATGAAGTGGGCGGGATCTTGTCCTTGGGGGTGGAGCTTTCTTGCAGTGGGAAGCGTGTATTCAGGTATTCTTCCCGGCCAATTCGACTGAGGTGGCTGTGGTCAGCAAAACTTGGAATGGACCATCATATCTGGGTTCAAGAGAATGTTTTCTCACAAATTTCTTTACCAGCCCCCAATCTCCAGGCAGTAGTTGGTGTGTTCCTGTGTCTAATTCAGGATCTGGAATGGAAAAAAAAACACCTGGACATGCATTTGGGTTAATTCTCCTGATAATGCGGTTACATAATTAGTCAACACATCAGATTGCAACTGTAACTGTTGTGGAAAGTAATAGCCAAGTCTGGGGCTGAACCAAACTAAATTTTATAAGGGGATAGGGCATATTTCCCCCGGGGTGTGTGTCTGACACTGAACAGGGCAGTGGGCAAACTGTCTGGCCGACTCATGTTAGTCTTTTGGGCAATCTTTAACATCCTGTTTTTTAGTGTCCCTTTTTTCCTTTCTACCTTCCCGCTACTTTGAGGGTGGTAAGGGGTGTGTAGAGCCAACTGAACCCCCAGTGCTGCCCTAATCTTTTGTAAGGGTTGCTGTGAAGGCTGGGCCTGATCGCTCTCTCACCTCTGGGACCTCAAATCTACATACTATCTCACTCAGTAGTTCCTTAGCTGTGGTCCTGGCAGTCATGTCCACCTCCACTAGGGCGTATTCGAATCTGTCACTCCTTTGGCATTTGGGAGTGATCAATTTGTATCCTCTGGAAGGGGTATAGAGCTTTTGCCAGGTGCTTCTTCTGTGCCTTTTCTGTACATTCTGGGTTACATTTGTTGCAGATAGTGCATGATCTGCAGAAGTTGTTGGTCAATGAAGTAACTCATAAGTTCATAAGAGTCTTTGTCAAGTGGGCAGCTCCATTTGCCCATTGCACCATAGCTGGGTACATACTCCTGGGTAGACAAGGCTTCTTGTTGCACTCGAATAGTCCATCTCTGAGAGTTGCTCCTCTCCGTTTTCCAGCTTTCCTTCTCATCCGAACTTGCTGCTTCCTGTAATTATTTCAGATAATCTCTGTCCACTGGGAGAGTCCGTAGGATAAGCATGGAGTGGTCTTCTTCTACCACCCTGCTGTCCACTTCCCGTGGACCACTGGCTGTCTGTTTGGCAGCTGAATCGTCTAGATTGCCTCGAGCTTCCTTCAAGTTGAGTTTGTCGTGTGCTTTACTTTAGAATAGTCACTTGGGTTGGGAGAAGCAGGGCGTCCATCAAGTCCTTGATGGCTGAGCTATGTTTCACAGGTGTTCCTGTAGCCATCAGGAACCCTCTGTCCTTCCAGATAACACCAAAATCATGGGCAACGCTGAAAGCATATCTTGAGTCCGTATGAATGTTGGCTCTTTTTCCCTCTGCCAATTTACATGCTGTAGTAAGTGCTTGCAGCTCTGCCACCTGTGCAGACATCACCGGTGGTAAGGTTTCAGTTTGGAGAACCGAGTTTTCAGTGGTGACCTGGATCCTGCAGGGGTATTTCACTCATGGTGGGGATATGTGTGGTTTCCAGCCGCATTAGTTCGATGCAGTCATGGGGTCACAAGTCAAGACTCGACTCCTCCTCCTTACCCCCCTCGAGAAGTGGAAGAAGGGTGGTAGGTTTCAGTGTTTGACAACGTAATAGAGTAATGCTGTCTAGAAGGTAGGAACACAGGAGTCTCAAGTGTCTGGCAATGGACAGATGTTTCGGCTGGATCTTGGTGGAGTATGGGAGCAATGTCATGGGGAGCAAGCAGAACGAGGCAGAGTCCGAGAGCCAAGTCCAAAGTTTTGTCAAACAAGGCTTGTGCAGCAAAGACAGCTCACAGACACGATGGGCCTCCTCTTGCTATCGCATCCAGCCGACAGGAATAATATCCTATAGGGCGTAGGCAGATGCCGTGTGATTGGGCGAGTACACCTGTAGCATGTCCCAGATGTTCGGCTACAAAGGGCTTGAACGTTTTGTTGTAGTCTGGGAGCCCTAGCGCCAAAGATGGTGTGCTTGAAGGCCTCAAAGTTGGATATTGCTTCAGGAGACGTCTGGAAGGGGTCTGCTTTCAGGGTATCATACAAAGCTTGCAACAGTAGGGAGCCTTCTGGAATCCATGCTCTGCAATATGAAATTAGTCAAAGGAAGCTAGCCTTCGTTCAGTCTGCCCAATCCGCAGCTGAGATTAACCCTCAAGGAAAGCTTTCCCGAGCAGAACATTTATAGACGTCTGCAAGACTGCCACTTCCGCAAGCCTTCTTTCAAACTGCCCTAATTCCCAGCTTGAGATTAACCCTCAGAAGTCCTACACAGCCAACCTCGAGTAACCCCGTCTATAAATGTCTGCAGAATTCCACCCCACCACTAGAGGTAGAATCTAGGGGTGAGGATGGACACACGCCTGCAGCTGCACTTTCAGTCTGCTAAATCTGCAGTCCTTCAGAATGACAGACACTGAACAGATAATAGTCAGCAGAAAACCATTAGCAGGTTCGTTAAAATAGCTCCAGGCGAGAAATAAGTTACCTGCCTCTTTGAACAATCGAAAGGAGCCAACAAGACAAAATCAACCGGCCCAACCAGAGAAGTCGTACACATGGTAAGGATAAATATGCTTACCGTACTGTTAGGGCTGCGCGCTTAACCCCCTTCTCTGATCTGGCCAGCCGTTCAGTCCTGGAATGCGGTCTCCCTTCGATTGAAGCCTGAAGCCCCCACACATTTGGGCGCCAGTTGAAATGGATAAGAACTACAAATTAGTTCTTGGTTATCTGCTGCTATTTCTAATTAAAAAGTATAAATGTGCATGCACATTAGAAGTAAACACTCTCTGAGATACGTTCAGCTCAGGCTACTTCTAACTTCTGATTTATTGGTGGGCGGTGTTAATATTTTATACAGAAAGATACGTCATTGCTATGTCAGTCTAATAGGTACATCTCATTGGTTACAATACAAGAGAAATTAAGAAACTTGATGCTTGAAGTTTGGTTGACGCTGGTTCCCTTATCTCAAATGAATTCTTCTAACGCGGGGGATGTAGGGTATAGACGCCATCTTGGCTCCAAACAGAAAGTCAATCTGTATATTACATAATAAGTAAGGAGAGTGGGAACATGTATACACATAAGCAAATAGACATTTTCTGATTATCATTATGTACATTGGATTCCTTAACACCTTTAAATTTTCCACATTTTGTCATGTTATACCCAAAAACGTAAATGTATTTTGATGGGTTTTTATGTGATAGACCAACACAAAGTGGCACATAATTGTGAAGTGCAAGGAAAATGATAAATTGTTTACAAATAGGGTTGAGCGGACTTTTGGGTTTTTAGGTCCCAGACCCGAACCCAAACAATTTACTGTATGATCGAGTTCGGTGTTCGGTAATGTAATGGCGCTTTTTTAACAGCTGCAGGGCAGCCAATTAACATTCATTTAACTCGTCTGCCCTTAGAAGCCATCACAGCCATGCCTACTAATGGCATGGCTGTGATTGGCCAGTGCAGCATGTGACCCAGCCTCTATATAAGCTAGAGGCACACAGCACAGCACGTCACTCTGCTTTAGATAGTGTAGGGAAAGGTTGCTGCTGCTGCTTTGAGGGAGAGAATTAGATAGGAGTCCTGATTCAGAAATCTAATTACTCAGCGATCTACCCTGATTTTTTTGTGTGGGTGCAGTGCACAATCTTTTTACACTGCCCTGAGCCCAGTGCCAGAGAATAGATAGATAATGCAGGGAAAGGTTTCTGCTGCTGTTTTGAGGGAGAGAATTAGATAGGAGTCCTGCTTCAGAAATTGAATTACTCAACGATCTACCTTGATTTAGTTGTGTGGGTGCAGTGCACAATCTTTTCACACTGCCCTGAGCCCAGTGCCAGAGAAAATATAACTTTTATCCGTCTGTTAGTTAGGTTGGTGTTGGCAGGCATTTTATGCAAGCTCAGTGCACTAGCACTGCATATGTTACTGTGAGATACACCCTTTAGATACTGTTGTTATATTCTGCTATTCTAAAAACACTCATTTAAAAAAAATTTGAATAGCATTTTCTGCATATCTGTACGTGTGAGATACACACTTTAGATACTGTTCTTCAATTCTGCTATTCTAAAAACACACATTTAGGGCCAAAATAAATATTTTACAGTGTCTCCTGCATATCTGTACGTGTGAGATACACACTTTAGATACTGTTCTTGTATTGTGCTATTCAAAAAAATAATAATTTAGGGCAAAAATTTTTTTTGTTTGAATAGCATTTTCTGCATATCTGTACGTGTGGCATTGTTTAGATACTGTTTCTCTATTCTGCTATTCAAAAACACCCATTTAGGGCAAAAAAATAGGGCTGTGTTACCTACATATCTATACGTGTGAGATACACACTTCAGATACTGTTGTTTTATTCTGCTATTCCAAAAAAATTTAGGGCAAAATTATTTTTTTTGAATAGCATTTTCTTCATATCTTTATGTGTGAGATACCCTGTTTAGCTATTGTTGCTCTATTCTGCTATTCTAAAAACACCCATTTAGGGCAAAAAAAAATATTTTGCAGTGTTTCCTGCAGATCTGTACGTGTGAGATACACACTTTAGATACTGTTCTTCTATTCTGCTATTCCAAAAAACACCCATTTAGGGCAAGATCCTAAATTTGAGAAATATGAGGAGAAACTCAAATAAGGGACGTGGCTCTTATGCTGCTGATGGAGCTGCTGTTGCAGGGAGAGGACGTGGTCGATCTGTGCCAGCCTCACACAAAAGTGAAACACCTTCCTCAGGTGCGAGTAGGAGACAGAGCCTGCAGCAGTATTTGGTCAGGCCTAATGCGGCTCTACAAATGTTGAGGCCAGGACAAGTACAGGTGATAGTAGAAACAGTTCCTTCACATTGTCTCCCACCCAGTCTACTGCTGAAAGATCAGAGTTTGCACCTGCAGCTGATGTCCATCAGTTTTTCACCTCACCCCCCTAAATCAGCCAAGCAGTCTGAGCCCCAAATCATGCAGCAGTCTCTTCTGCTTTTTGATGACTCTGTTAGCAGGGTTTTCCAGGTCCATCCACCTAGCCCTGCCCCAGAAGTGGAAGAGATTGAGTGCACTGATGCCCAACCACTTATGTTTGAAGATGAGTACATGGGAGGACCATCGCAGTACGTCTCGGATGATGACGAAACACAGGTGCCAACTGCTGCTGCTTTCACAATTGTGCGGACTGACAAGGAGGGCAGGGGTGAAGACTGGGTGGAAGATCATGTGGAGGACGATGAAGTCCTTGACCCCACATGGAATCAACGTCATGCAGGGGACCTGTGTAGTTCGGAGGAAGAGGCGGTGGTCGCACAGAGCGAGCAGGGTGCAAAAGCGGAGCGTCCATCCCCTAGACAGTACGCCTGCTACTACCCAATGCAGCAAAGGACCGAACACACCAAAGCCAGGTCCAAGGAGTTCCCTAGCGTGGCAGTTCTTCAGACAATGTGCTGATGACAAGACAAGAGTGGTTTGCAATCAGAGCCTGAAGCGAGGCATAAATGTTCTCAACCTGAGCACAACCTGCATGACCAGGCATCTAAGTGCAAAGCATGAGCTGCAGTGGATTAGACACCTCAAAAACCAAGAAAGGTCTATAGCTCATCCTGCTTCCTCTTCTGCTGCAGTCTCGGCCTCTTAAAGCAGAGGTCCACCGTAAAGTGGACCTTCCGCTCATCGGAACCCTCCCCCCCTCCGGCGCCACAATTGGCACCTTTCAGGGGGGAGGGGGGTGCAGATACCTGTACGGTACAGGTATCTGCACCCACTTCCAGGATAGCTCTCTGCGGAAAGGGGCGTAGATTACGCCCCTTTCCGCAAGTGCCCGCCCCTTTCCGCAAGTGCCCCGCTGCCTGCTGGGAAACACACAGATCCCAGAGGCAGCGGGGACCGTCCTTATTGCGCAGCGTGACTCGCGCATGCGCAGTAGGGAACCGGGAAATGAAGCCGAAAGGCTCCATTTCCTGATTCCCATACCCAAGATGGTGGCGGCAGGACCCGAGAGACGATCTAGAGATCAGCTTCGGGTGCCGACATCGCGGGCGCGCTGGACAGGTAAGTGTCACTATTTTAAAAGTCAGCAGCTGCAGTATTTGTAGCTGCTGGCTTTTAAAAAGTCCCGGCGGACTCCTGCTTTAATCCACCTCTGTATTGACAATGGCACCTGCCAACCCGCAAACAGAGGATCTGCCAGCAACACTACCACCTGGGTCACCAACCATCTCCACAATGTCCCATGGAAGCGTTCAGCTCTCTATCTCCCAAACACTGGAGCGGAAGAGGGAGTACCCCCGTGCCCACCTGCGATTCCTGGGCCTGAATGTCAGCATTTCAAAATTCCTGGCCTTTGAAATTCTGTCATTCTGTCTGGTCTAGACACAGAGTTTTAAAGGCCTGATGGCATTGGCTGTCCCAAAGCATGTCGTGCCCAGCCGCCACTTCTTTTCCAGGTGAGCCATTCCTTCCCTGCACAACCAAATGGGGCACAAAATCAGGTGTGCACTGCGTAACGCCATCTGTGGCAAGGTCCACCTAACTATCGATACGTGGACCAGTAAGCACGGTCAGGTACGTTACATCTCCCTAACAGCACACTGGGTAAATGCAGTGGCGGCTGGGCCTGAGGCAGATAGCAGTTTGGCGCATGTCCTTCCACCACCGAGGATTGCAGGATGCTTCAGTTTTCCTCCTGTTGCTAACTCCTCCTACTCCGCTTCCTCATCCTCTACCGCCTCCTCATCCTGTCAGCGTAACACCTTCACCACCAACTTCAGCACAGCCAGGGGTAAACAACAGCAGGCAGTTTTAAAACGTTCCTGTTTGGGGGAAAAACCCCACACTGCGCAGGAGTTGTGGAGGGACATGGAACAACAGACCGATGAGCGGTTGGTGGTAGTGACCCTTAAGCCTGGCCTGGTGGTGTGCGATAAATCTCGTAGCATCTCTGGGCCTATCCGGTTTGAAGCACATCCCTTCCCTGGAGCATGTGCTGAACTTGGTGGTCCAGAGGTTCCTTAAAAATTACCCCATATGCCAGACCTGCTGCAGAAAGTGTGGGCGCACTTTCTGCATTCTCACCCTGTTGCTGCTCGCCTGTCATCGCTGCAGCGTAAATTCGGCCTTCCCGCTCACCACCTCATATGTGATGTGCCAACAAGGTGGAACTCCACCTTGCACATGCTGGCTAGACTGTGCGAGCAGCAGCAGGCGATAGTGGAGTTTCAGCTGCAGCATGCACGCGTGAGTCCCTTTGCTGAACAGCACCACTTCACCACCAATAACTGGGCCTCCAAGCGAGACCTGTGTGCCTTGTTGTGATGTTTTGAGTACTCCACCAACATGGCCAGTGCCGATGACGCCGTTCTTCATGCCCCGTACACACGAGCGGACTTAAGTCCGACAGACTTCCAAAGGAGTTCCGTCGGAGTTCTGCTGGAATTCCGACGGAGTTCTGACAGACTTTTCGGCCGAACGGACTTGGCCACACACAATCACACTAAACTCCGACGGATTCGAACGTGATGACGTACGACCCGACTCGAATAAGGAAGTTCATAGCCAGTAGCCAATAGCTGCCCTAGCGTCGGTTTTAGTCCGTCGGAGTAGCATACACACGAGCGGAGTTTTCGAAGGGGACCGGGTCCGGCGGAGCTCCTTCGGGAAAATTTGAAGCATGTTCCATATTCTAAAGTCCGTCAGACTTTGGTGAATCAAAAGTCCGTTGCAGCCCACACACGATCGGATAGTCTGACGGACTCGGTCCTTCGGACTTTGGATGTTGAAAAGTCCGCTCGTGTGTACGCGGCATCAGTGTTACTATCCCAGTTCTATGCCTCCTTGAAAAAACGCTTTGGACGATGATGGAAGAGGATGTGGCACAGGAGGAGGAGGAGGAGGAAGAGGGATCATTTCAAAGGCTTTCAGGGCAGTCATTCACAAGTGACTCCGAGGGTGGGTTCCTGCACCAACAAACATTAGGTACACAATTGTCCAACAAGGGCACAGTTCTGGAGGATGACGAGGTGGAGGATGAGGAGCAGGAGATGGAGGAGGAGGAACCATGTTCACAGCAGGGTGGCACCCAGACCAGCTCATGGCCATCACTGGTGCGTGGCTGGGTTGATACAGAGGACACAGACAATACACCTCCCACAGAGGACAGCTTTTCGTTGCCTCTGGGCAGCCTGGCACACATGAGCGATTACATGCTGCAGTGTCTCCGCAATGACCGCCGAGTTGCCCACATTCTAACTGGTGCTGATTACTGGGCGGCTACACTGCTGGATCCCCGTTACAAGGACAACGTACCGTCCTTAATTCCCTCACTGGAGTGTGATCGTAAGATGCGCGAGTACAAGTGCACGCTGGTAGACGCGCTGCTGGTGGCATTCCCACCTGACATCGGGGGCACAGTGGAAGCACAAGGCGAAGGCAAAGGAGGAGGAAGAGGTCACCAATGCAGCCGGGGCACCGCTAGCACCTCAGAAGGCAGGGTTAGCATGGCCAAAATGTGGAAAAGCTTTGTCAGCATGCCACAAGAACCAGCACCACCAGCTGATATGAAACATGTTAGCAGGAGGCAGCATTTCACCAACATGGTGGAGCAGTATGTGAGCACACGCCTACATGTACTGAATGACGGGTCTGCCCCCTTCAACTTCTGGGTCTCCAAAATGGGCACATGGCCTGAGCTTGCCCTTTACACCTTGGAGGAGCTGGCCTGCCCTGCAGCTAGTGATTATCTGAACGTGTATTTAGCATGGCAGGGGGCGTTATCACAGACAAGCGCAGCCGCCTGTCCAGAGCCAATGTTGACAAGCTCACGTTCATGTGTAAAATGAACCAGGCATGGATCCCACAGGACTTGTCCGTACCTTGTGCAGAATAGACATGTATACTGGCCTTACCCAGCCATTGTTGTATTTTTGATCTTTCTCACTCTTTTGGGGTGTACCCTAATTAAAAAATAATAATAATAAAAAAAAAAAACAGTGTTGGCTACCTTGTCCTCCTCCACTGCTGCTTCCACCTACACCGCCACACCCACCACCATCTCAACCTCCTACTCCATATGGAACTCGTCCTCCTAGGTCAAGATTATTATTTTTTATTTTTTTTATTTTAAAGTATTTTAATTTGTATCACAACAAGAATAATACATTTGAAAGTGACATTCAGAATATCGATTCAGTCAAAACATAGAAAGGTTACAGGCAGAGCAACAAGAATCCAGTGTAACACGTCAGATAAAAAATGTAAACTTATTTTAGACAGACATGGTAGTGTTAGAGTGAAGGGTTGGTATTCCTGTTAATGGTCGGAGGTGTACCTCCTCCCTGGACACCCCCAATGGGAGCTAGCTGTGCCCAAAGGGAGGAACTTTACCACCGACCCCTAGGTGTGAATGTAAGGAGAGGGACGGAAATGACCATGTGTCTTTTTCCCTAAGATAGGAATCCGTGACTAGGCATCAGTGTTTGTCGTCTGCAAACAGGCAACATTTGTGAACCTGAGAGGCACATTGAACACCTTGTATGTTGGGGTCCCGGCAAATGAAGATGGCGAGTGTCTCAATTGCTATTGCAAAGATTAGCGGAGATAAAGGACAGCCTTGTCTGGTGCCTTTGGCTATATGTATTGGTTTGGAGTAGTGACCTTGAAGCCTAATATAGGCTTTAGGATTTGAATAAAGAGCTCGGATCAGGCCCATAAACTTGTCCCCAAAGCTCCAACGTTCAAGGATTGTAAAGATGTATGGCCAGGATACTGAATTGAAGACCTTTTGAAGGTCCAGTGATAAAAGCATGCCTGATTGTTTTGGACCTCCTGGCCAGTTTGTCTGGAGGATGGAGACTATCTCTATGGCTCTTCTGATCTGATCAGGGCCCTGTCTACCTGGGATGAACCCCACTTGATCCTTATGAACATATTGGTTAATGAAGGAAGCTAGATGATTTGCAAGTAGCTTGGTAAGGATTTTTAAGTCGCCATTGATGAGGGAGATGGGTCTATAATTACTGACTTCTTCCGGATTTTTATCCGGTTTCGGTATGGTGGTGGTAAATGTCTTGTAATAGGGGTTGGGGAGACCATCGGGTCCTGGAGCAGAACCTGATTTGAGGTTCTTAATGACTTCCTGTACCTCTTCTTCTGAGAAGGGGGCCTCCAGCATATTATTTCTTATTTTTGTGTATTTTATGTTTTAAGTTATTTCCCTATCCACATTTGTTTGCAGAGCACTTGCCATGCTCCTAACAACATTTTGCTGCCATTTGCAGCCCTCTAGCTCTTTCCATTACTTTTTTAGAGTAATTTTAGTCCTCAAAAGTTCAGGTCCCCATTGACTTCAATGGGGTTTGGGTTCGGGGTCAAGTTCAGGTCAAGTTCGGGTCCCGAACTCGAACTTTTTTGCAAAGTTCGGCCGAACCCGTCAAACCCGAACATCCAGGTGTCTGCTCAACCCTATTTACAAATAAATGGGTGAAAGTGTGGCGTGCATTTGTATTCAGCCCCCCTGAGTCAATACTTTATAGAACCACCTTTCTCTGCAATTACAGGGTATGTCTCTACCAGCTTTGCACATCTAGAGAGTGAAATTTTTGCCCATTGTTCTTTGCAAAATAGCTCAAACTCTGTCAGATTAGATGGAGAGCATCTGTGAACAGTACTTTTCAAGTCTTGCCACAGATTCTCAATTGGATTTAGGTCTGGACTTTGACTGGGCCCTTCTAACACATGAATATGCTTTGATCTAAACCATTCCATTGTAGCTCTGGCTGTATGTTTAGGGTCGTTGCCCTGCTGGAATGCGAACCTCTGTCCCAGTCTCAAATCTTTTGCAGACACTAACAGGTTTTCTTCTAAGCCCACGTACACACGGTCGGCGATTTTGCCAACCAAATCCGTCGGATTTTGCCCGTCGGATTTAGTCCGATGGATTGTGTCCGAAACTGTTCATACACACGGTCGGGCCAAGTTGGCGAAAAATCCGATCTTTCAGAACGTGATGACGTAATTTCGTTACGATGGGACTACATTCAGGCTAGTAGCCAATAGCTTTGATGTAGGAATTTGATCTGAGCATGCGTGGCACTTGGTCCGATGAAAATGCTCTACACATGATCGGATTAGGTCCGTCTGGCTCAGTTGGTCGGGAAATCTTTCCAACATGTTGGAAAATTGGGTCGGACGGAGATTCGGACGAAATCAGTCCGATGCATACCACACACAGTCGGATTATCTGACGACACGGTCCGATAAGACGCATTCCAACAGATTCTCCGACCGTGTATACAAGGGCTAAGAGTGCCCTGTATTTGGCTACATCCATCCTCCCATCAGCTCTGACTGTCCCTGCTGAACAAAAGCATCTCACAACATGATGCTGCCACTGCCATGTTTTACGGTGGGGATGATGTGTTTTGGGTGATGTGCAGTGATAGTTTTCCACCACACATAGTGTTTTTCTTTTAGGCCAAAAAGTTCAATTTTGGTCTCATCTGACCAGAGCACCTTCTTCCACATGTTTGCTGTGTCCCCCACATGGCTTCTCGCAAACAGATTTGTGGCGTGTATGACTAATAGTAGTCCTGTGGACAGATTCTCCCACCTGAGGATCTCTGCAGCTCCTCTAGAGTTACCATGGACCTCTTTGCTGCTTCTCTGTTTAATGCTCTCCTTGCCTGGACTGTCAGTTTAGGTGGACGTCCATGTTTTGGCAGGTTTGCAGTTTTGCCATAATATATTCATTTTCAGGTGATGGATTGAAAATTGCTCAGTTTTATCCATGACCTGTCTGGTGTGTTCCCTTGGCCTTCATGATGCTGTTTGTTCACTAAGGTTCTCTAACAAACCTCTAAGGGCTTCACAGAACAGCTGTATTTATACTAAGATTAAATTACACACAGGTGGACTCTATTTACTAATTAGGTGACTTCTGAAGGCAATTGGTTCCACTAGATTTTAGTTAGGGGTATCAGAGTAAAGGGGGCTGAATACAAATGCATGCCATACTTTTCAGATATTTATTTGTAAAAATGTTTCCTTCCACTTCACAATTATGTGTCACTTTGTGTTGGTCTATCACATAAAATAAAATCCCAATAAAATAAATTTTTGGTTGTAACATGAAAAAATTTGGAAATTGTCAAGTGGTATAAATACTTTTTCAGGGCACTGTATGTGCTGTAATGCTCCTCTACACTTTATGTTCACTCTAGAGGTGAATGCAAAGGGTCACATATGACCAGATGCATGACATGTGAAATGTGTTGATGTCTGTGTATCTGATAATGAGTGGTAAAGCCGCGTACACACGGGCGGACTGTCTGGCCAACTTAGTCCGTCAGACAATCCGACGGACAGTCCGTCATACATTCGAATGAACGGACTTGACTACACACACCACTTTTTGAGCGGACTAATACGGCGTACTAAGTCCGCCATACTATCCGCCCTACTTTTGAAATGAACGGACTCGCCCACACACGCGGAGGAAAGTCCGCTCATTTCGAGCGCGTCTCCAGGTAGGCGGGGCCCGCGAAGGAGACGTCACTGACCCCGCCGCCTGGTATGGACTTAAAGGGGAACCCCAACGCCGAAAAAAATCGGCGTGGGGGTCCCCCCCAAGTCCACAACAGACCCTTATCCGAGCACGATACCCGGCCGGCCAGGAAAGGGGGGCGAGCGAGCGCCCCCCTCCTAAACCGTACCAGGCCGCGTGCCCTCAACATGGGGGGTGCCTTGGGGAAGGGGGGCCGCGCGGCCCCCCCACCCCAAAGCACCTTGTCCCCATGTTGATGAGGACAAGGGCCTCTTCCCGACAACCCTGGCCGTTGGTTGTCGGGGTCTGCGGGCGGGGGGCTTATCGGAATCCGGGAGCCCCCTTTATTAAGGGGGCCCCCGGATACCGGCCCCCCACCCTATGTGAATGAGTATGGGGTACAATGTACCCCTACCCATTCACCTGTAAAATAAAAGTACCAAAAAAAACACAACACACGAGATAAAATACTTTATTGCACAGCTCCGGGGGTCTTCCGTCTTCGGGGGTCTTCTCGCCGGACTCCTCCGCTATCTTCTTGTAGCTCTTTTGCTAGCGGAGGAGTCCGGCTTTCTTCCTCGCCGCCAGCCTCTTCTCCCGACTTCGGGGGTCTTGTCCCCCTCTTCGGTTCGGATTCCGATAAGCCCCCCGCCTGCAGACCCCGACAACCCTGGCCGTTGGTTGTCGGGGTCTGCAGGCGGGGGGCTTATCGGAATCCGAACCGAAGAGGGGGACAAGACCCCCGAAGTCGGGAGAAGAGGCTGGCCCTTGTCCTCATCAACATGGGGACAAGGTGCTTTGGGGTGGGGGGGCCGCGCGGCCCCCCCTTCCCCAAGGCACCCCCCATGTTGAGGGCACGCGGCCTGGTATGGCTCAGGAGGGGGGGCGCTCGCTCGCCCCCCTTTCCTGGCCGGCTGGGTAGCGTGCTCGGACAAGGGTCTGTTGTGGACTTGGGGGGGACCCCCACGATGATTTTTTCCGACGTTGGGGTTCCCCTTTAAGTCCATACCAGGCGGCAGGGCCAGCGACGTCTCCTTCGCGGGCCCCGCCTACCTGGATACCCGCTCGAAATGAGCGGACTTTTCTCCGGGCGGGAAAAGTCTGCTCATTTCAAAAGTACGGCGGACTGGCATACACACAGGCGGATTGTCCGCCGAAATGCGAGTACGACGGACAGTATTTCGAACATTCCAAAATACTTAGTCCGCCGTACTGCACGCTGAAAAAGTCTGCTGAAGCCCACACACGAGCGGACTGTCCGCTGAAATGTGTTTCAGCGGACTAAGTCCGCCCGTGTGTACGCCGCATTAGTTGCATTTTTCAAGATAGACACATGAGCCCTACACCAAAGACTTTTACAAACAGACTTATGATAGTCATAGGAAACCCAGTAATTTTGGAGATTTGTGACTAAATAAAGTTAAAATCACTGGAAGTACGTCACTGCCTTGGGGGGATGTCCTAATTTGAGCGTGTCATGGCTGTTATGTGATTGACTGCTTTGCGCGACTTGGGGGAAGAGAGGCGGAGGAGGAGCTACCCACACTGAGATATATTAGGGCAGACACACGCCATTATTTTATGGTTCCGCCATTTCATGCCGCACATGTGGCCTGTTATAATGCGGGTCTAATCAGTTCTTCTCAACTATATAGGCGAGTTATTATTTCTGACACCCATCTATTTTATCCCTTCTGTTTTTTGCTCCTTTGACTGACATAACACTTTTCTTGTGCTTGCATTTCTTTTTAAGTAGTAACCACCTCTTTGCTTGACACCTGGATTCCTATTGCAGGGGCATATCTACCATCTATTACTCAGATGTTTTAACTAATATTTAACCAAGACCATATGAATCTAGTCATCTATAAACAATGTTCACTTGGTAAGTGGTCTTTAATCCTCGCTGATGCTTTACTATTGTTAGTCTTTATGGCACTTTTTGTGATATCTGGTGTTTTTTTCCCTTACCAGATGGCTGCTATGAGGCTGCTAATAACATATAAAGCGAAGCATGAAAGTGAAAAATTAAATGAAATTTAAAAAGTGCCCTGGTAATGCCTCTACCCTGCCTGGGAAGTGGCACATTTTTACAATGTATACATTTTCAGGAATTCCTGGCTGAAGTGAATTGGTCATGTGGGCACAACTCACTGGTTGTTAGGATATCAGCAACTGCTAGCTCCCTAACAAGCAGCCTGAGCGGGATACTGTCAGCTGAAAATTTGGCTTTGCTGAACACCCATTTAATTTGGCCATTCACCGGACCTTTGAACAAGCAAAATGTGGTCTATAGACTTGTTTGGATTGAGCACATAGCTTATCCCTAATGCGCAAGTGAATGCCACTGCACTGACACAATCTCACAACGAGTAGAGAAGACCACAGCTAAACATCTTTCGTTTATGAAAAATTCCTAGACACACAGCAGAGCGCTCTTACCTGAAAAATAAAAAATATTATAATGGACACAAGGGAGTTTTCAATGTAATTCTCTTTCTACACAATATATCTACTGACCCTAGAAAACAAATATCCTGAATTTGTCCCCTGGGTGCCGGTTTTTAAAATGATATCTGAAATAGACTGAAATAGAACATGCAATATACAATATTTTATTAACTAGTATAACTACAAAAAGGAAATGTGTCATGCAACACTTTAGTCCTGTTTTCTGAATTCCAGCTTTATATTTTCTTTAATTTATATTAAATAAAATTGTGTGGTAAGGGGATTAAATAATAAACTGCATTAAAAGGAATGCGGCACTCCAAACAAATTAAAGGATTGATTTTTTTTTTTAAAGCAAGCAGAGCACTATAAAAATAAAGTTGTTTCTTACAGAGATTTTAAAAGCATTTATTTATTATGACAAATGTAGTCAAATAATTAGAGATGAGTAATTAATGAAAACTTGCTTTGCTGGCAAATTATGAGAAATGACTTTGCTGAGGAATCACAAGTGTTGCACACAAAAACTGCTCTGCCAAAACAAAATTTTGCACTGCAAATTTCAAAACCTTTAAAGCAATTGTAAACCTCTTACTCACGCCTTGGTGGGGATTTACTAAAACTGGTCTACTCAGAATCTGGTGCAGCTGTGCATAGTGACCCATCAGCTTCTATCTTCAGCTTGTTCAATTACACTTTGACAATACAACTTAGAAGCTGACTGGTTACTATGAACAGATTCTGTGTGCACCAGTTTTAGTAAATCACCCCCTTTTTCTTATCCATATACTCAACTCCCTTGTATTTTAAAATATATCAAAATAGTTTCCCTACTCATCTGAAACCTCTCCGTGTCACTAATCACTGTCCCTGTCAGACAGGTGACAAGTCCCTACAAAACCCAGACTCGAAATGCACGCCAAGCCTGGGAGTCAGGGCCTTTAATAGGCACTGCCTGACCCAAGATGGCTTCCAGAGTCACATTGAGAGGCAATATCCAATCCGATAGCTGCTGCAGTGACCCAGGAGACCATAGAGAAAGCATATTGACTTCCCCTACAACTACAATGCCGCTGAAGTCAATCACCACCTACAGTGGAGCAAATAGACTGCACCTGCTTACAGACAGAGAAGGGAAACATATTGGAAACTGGTTTCTCTTGGCAACACCGACCATTTGTTTTTTATATACTTTAATTGGAAGGCTGATGTATTTGAAATGATCTCTTGCACCATAACAACCAATTAGAATATTTGGCAACACCGACCATTTGTTTTTTATATACTTTAATTTGAAGGCTGATGTATTTGAAATGATCTCTTGCACCATAACAACCAATTAGAATATTTGTTTCATTTGAAAACCATGGACAGTAGAAATTTCAGTTTAAATCTGACTTTTTTTTCTTGTCCTGGTGTGTTTGTTTTTATTGGTTTTGGTCCATCTAAATGCTTAGATTCTCTTTATGGCTGAAATTAGACGCAGGGGTCTCAAACTGACGGCCCTCCAGCTGTTGAAAAACTACAAGTCCCATAAGGCATTTCAAGGCTGGCAGTTACAAGCTTGACTCCCTCAGGCAGAGGCATGATGGGACTTGTAGTTCTTCAACAGCTGGAGGGCCACAGGTTTGAGACACCTGGATTAGAGGATCCTTTAAGAATTGTGCCATGGTCTCCTGTCATTTATAATGACATGTTTGTATTATCATCTATATACAGTTTCTGTTTATTGTCTTTTTACAGTGTTAAGAATAGATTGTGTTAACACATAACAGATTGCTCACAATCAGGTTTGCAAGTGTTGCCATACTATGCCTCGTTATGTGCTGCAGTAAATCTAAACAGATGCTAAGTAATACTGTGGGGAAGTTATTTGTTATTGCAGATGCATTATATTGTTTTACATTTGCATACAATATGTCAGTATTTATGTGAAAAAGGAGGATTCAGTTTTTGCCACCTTTTAGGGAGGAATTTTCAGGGATTTCATTCTACTTCTTCCTTATCTCTGTTTAACTATTGTAAAGAAGTCAATGAAAAAACTGCTGCAGGTATAACATATAGGCCTCCAAAATCCATCTAATGTTGGGCCAGTCTGACAAGCAAAGCTCCAGAAATTTTTATGCTTAACCACTTTCAGACCGGACCATTTTGCTGGTCAATGACCAGAGGTCTTTTTACAATTTGGCACTGCGCTGCTTTAACTGGTAATTGCGCGGTCATGCAATGTTGTACCCAAACAAAATTTGCGTCCTTTTCTTCCCACAAATAGAGCTTTCTTTTGATGGTATTTGATTGCCTCTGCGATTTTTATTTTTTGCGATATAAACGTAAAAAGACCGCAAATTTTGAAAAAAAATGATATTTTCTACTTTTTGTTATTATAAAAATCCAATAAACTCAATTTTAGTCATACATTTAGGCCAAAATGTATTCAGCCACATGTCTTTGGTAAAAAAAAAGTCAATAATTGTATATTTATTGGTTTGCGCAAAAGTTGTCACATCTACAAACTAAGGTACGTTTTCTGGAATTTACGCAGCTTTTAGTTTACGACTGCCTATCTCATTTCTTGAGGTGCTAAAATGGCAGGGCAGTACAAAACCCCCCCAAATGACCTCATTTTGGAAAGTAGACCCCCTAAGGAAATTGATAAGTGGCATGTTGAGCCCATTGAATATTTTATTTTTTTGCCTCAAGCGATTGAATAATGACAAAAAAAAAATTTTTTTTTTTTTTTACACAAAGTTGTCACTAAATGATATATTGCTCACACATGCTATGGGCATATGTGAAATGACACCCCAAAATAAATTCTGCTGCTTCTCCTGAGTACGGGGATACCACATATGTGGGACTTTTTGGGAGCCTAGCCGCGTACGGGGCCCCGAAAACCAAGCACCGCCTTCAGGCTTTCTAAGGGCGTAAGTTTTTGAGTTCACTTCTCACTACCTATTACAGTTTTGAAGGCCATAAAATGCCAAGATGGCACAAAACCCCCACAAATGACCCCATTTTAGAAAGTAGACACCCCAAGATATTTGCTGAGAGGCATGTTGAGTCCATGGAATATTTTATATTTTGCCACAAGTTGCGGGAAAATTACAAACTTTTTTTTTTTTTTTTTTTTTTCACAAAGTTGTCACTAAATGATATATTGCTCACGCATGCCATGGGCATATGTTAAATGACACCCCAAAATAAATTCTGCTGCTTCTCCTGAGTACGGGGATATCACATATGTGGGACTTTTTGGGAGTCTAGCCGCGTACGGGGCCCCGAAAACCAAGCACCGCCTTCAGGCTTTCTAAGGGCGTAAATTTTTGAGTTCACTTCTCACTACCTATTACAGTTTTGAAGGCCATAAAATGCCAAGATGGCACAAAACCCCCACAAATGACCCCATTTTAGAAAGTAGACACCCCAAGCTATTTGCCGAGAGGCATGTTGAGTCCATGGAATATTTTATATTTTGCCACAAGTTGCGGGAAAATTACAAACTTTTTTTTTTTTTTTTTTCACAAAGTTGTCACTAAATGATATATTGCTCACGCATGCCATGGGCATATGTGAAATGACACCCCAAAATAAATTCTGCTACTTCTCCTGAGTACGGGGATACCACATATGTGGGACTTTTTGGGAGCCTAGCCGCGTACGGGGCCCCGAAAACCAAGCACCGCCTTCAGGCTTTCTAAGGGCGTTACAGTTTTGAAGGCCATAAAATGCCAAGATGGCACAACCCCCCCCCCAAATGACCCCATTTTGGAAAGTAGACACCCCTAAATTTAGGGGTACACTAGTGAGACTAGGTAATAAATGGCGGGTGCCCTGAAACTATAAAAAAATAACTAACCAACCAGCGTCACCTGTAACAGTTATATGGTGATCACTGGTGAAAGGGTTAACTAGGGGGCAATCAGGGGGCTTTATGCGGTAGTATATGGGGGTCCCTGGCGCTATAAAAAGCTGCGGCGAACCTAAATACCTACCTGCCTAACTAGCGTCACCTGTGACACTAATACAGCGATCAGAAAAACGATCGCTTATTAGGCTGGGTTCACACTGGAGCGATGCGGGAACGCCACGAATCTGCGGCGGGTTCCCGCATCGCATGCCTCCCGGCGGCAGTTCACACTGCCCTATGCGAACTGCTGGGAGTGTCAGTGAAATGTTAATGACACCCCCAGATCAGTTCGCATATCGCAGTGCGATCTGCAAACTTGGATCGCATGGTGTGAACACCCATGCGATCCGATTCTGCTGCGGACCAAAAAAAGGGTCCCGTGCGAGTTTGCGGCGGGTGCGGCAGGTGCGACGCGAATTCAGCCATACTATCTGTATGGCTGAACTCGAATCGCACAGAGATCGGATGTGATTTGCACTGCAGTGCGGTGCGAATCACATCCGTTCTCATAAACCGCTGCAATGTGAACCCAGCCTTAGTGACACTGGCGACGGGGGGTGATCACGGGGTTAAACCTTTATTGGGGTGGTTAGGGGGGTACCTTAGAACTAAAGGGGGCTAACCCTAACTGCCCTAACAGTTATTACAGTCACAAATGACACCCGCCGGGTGATCAGGGGGTTAAACCTTTATTAGGTAATAAATGGCGGGTGCCCTGAAACTATAAAAAAATAACTAACCAACCAGCGTCACCTGTAACAGTTATATGGTGATCACTGGTGAAAGGGTTAACTAGGGGGCAATCAGGGGGCTTTATGCGGTAGTATATGGGGGTCCCTGGCGCTATAAAAAGCTGCGGCGAACCTAAATACCTACCTGCCTAACTAGCGTCACCTGTGACACTAATACAGCGATCAGAAAAATGATCGCTTATTAGGCTGGGTTCACACTGGAGCGATGCGGGAACGCCACGAATCCGCGGCGGGTTCCCGCATCGCATGCCTCCCGGCGGCAGTTCACACTGCCCTATGCGAACTGCTGGGAGTGTCAGTGAAATGTTAATGACACCCCCAGATCAGTTCGCATATCGCAGTGCGATCTGCAAACTCGGATCGCATGGTGTGAACACCCATGCGATCCGATTCTGCTGCGGGCCAAAAAAAAGGTCCCGTGCGAATTTGCGGCGGGTGCGGCGGGTGCGGCGGGTGCGATGCGAATTCAGCCATACTATCTGTATGGCTGAACTCGAATCGCACAGAGATCGGATGTGATTTGCACTGCAGTGCGGTGCGAATCACATTCGTTCTCATAAACCGCTGCAATGTGAACCCAGCCTTAGTGACACTGGCGACGGGGGGTGATCACGGGGTTAAACCTTTATTGGGGGGGTTAGGGGGGTATATTAGAACTAAAGGGGGCTAACCCTAACTGCCCTAACAGTTATTACAGTCACAAATGACACCAATGCAAAAAAAAAAAAAATGACATTGGTGTCACTGTGACTGGGGGGCAGGGGTAATTGGAGGGGTGATCGGGGGGTGTGAGTGTGCCTGGCATGTTCTACTGTGTAGTGTCGTGTTGGTGCAACTCACCGATCCTCTCTCCTCGGTGTCGGAACGAAAAATACCGACACGGAGGAGAGATTACATCAATTCCTCTCCTGTGTTTACATTACAGGAGAGGAAGTGATGTCACGAACGATTTCTATTCGTCGGGAGCGATCGCGAGGGGGTGGCCATGAATGAATGGCCGCCCCCTCGTCCGGGATCGCTCCCGAACGAATACCGACCGCCGCAGGCACCGGGCGGGGGCCCGATCGGGCCCCCGACCCGCGGGAAGGCAGGGACGTACATGTACGCCCTTATGCCTGCCCGTGCCATTCTGTCGACGTACATCGTCGTGCGGCGGTCGGGAAGTGGTTAAGCTTGTCCAACCCTACCTACAGTACCTCTTGCACATTCCTTTTGGCCAGTGAGGTAGACAATCAAAGTAGTTGTCAAATAGGAACTTGTGGGCACAGGCAGTAGCCCCATCATTACTTGGAAGTGTTGAAGCTCTACCACTCTGAATGGTCTGTAATTGATACCTACAGCACTTTGAGTGACTGGCCCAGAGCAAGCATTCAACCATGACGTGTCAGGATACACAGAGGCATATTTATAAAACAGCAAATTTGATTCTCACCCAACATTCACTGGCAGTGAATCAATTGCTGTCATTTAAAACCTGTAGTGAATTTCAGATTCACTGCTTAAATGCTGCTTAACTATGCCTCATCTCATGATATGCATGGGCATATAAAGGCTCACCAATATTGGCGAGGTCCAGGCTTAGGAAAATGGAAAACTAATGTGGCCATTTGCCAATATAGCAGCCAACTACCAATAATGTGCTTCCTGGGCTTGAAACTTAGGTCAGGTGGCTTAGAATGGCCAAAAATAGGCCTTTGTTATGTGCAAGCCCACTAACTATAAACAAAATCTAAGTTCCAGGCAGCCATACTGACAATGTGCTTAGCTGTGATAGATAAAGTTAAGGGAGTGCTGCCAATGATGTGCATATGAACATATTAGTATATGGCTAGTAGGCACTGGTCTTTTAAAGTAGATGTAAATCCTTGTAGGCAGGTTCAAGTGGGGACAAGGGAGACGTGCGTGCTCAGGTCCCCTACAGACCGACAGATGTATTTGCCATACACATAGAGTAGCCTTAAAGGAGAAGTCCAGTCTGAACTTATTAGGCTGGGCTTCTAATAAGGGTCATAGGAGTGCAATTTGTTTAGCACACCTGTGACCCATTTTCAGCAATCCACGTCATTGCAATCAGTCGAGGCAGCTCGTCATCCTGACTTCCAAAGTCTGGATCCACCAGCTGCCCCGACTGATGGTGGTCTCAGCGTGGAGGAGCAGAGAGGAGAGGGGAGAAAAAACCCCCCCAAAAAAAACCATACTTCTCTTTTAAGGCTGCCCTCTCCCTTAAGAGACAACACTTCTTTCTGTACGAATATTAACTCTGTCCTGGTAATCGACTTGTTTTACACTTAACAGAACCACTTTGACTTCAACCTTTCCCATTCTGCAGCATTTCCTAGCCAGTTCCACGTAGATTGCAATGGATTCCACCAGCCATTACTCATCTTAGTAACAAAGTTAACCTGCTTGCCAACCAGCCACCGCAGTTATACTGCAGCACGTTGGCTCAGCTGAACGAATCGCCGCACCGGCACGGCAGCCCCTTTAATGGCTATAACAAGCACGTCGCCAGAGCTGGTGTACATGGCCAGTGGCTGCGATGTCCACCCGCGATCGCTCCACAGAGAGCCAGAACGGGGATCTGTCAATGTAAACAAACAGCTCTGATCACTGTAATAATGTCATTGGTCCCAAAAAAGTGTCAAAAGTGTCCAATCGGCAGAACTTACCATAAATTCGAAATGCTCTGGTAAAAAGACAAATTGCACAACGTGAATTTCAGATGCCATTCATTTTAATGGCACCTAAAAACGTGGTGCGACTCTGCTGCGATTATCATGCACTAAATCGCACTGCAATCACAGCAGGATTGCATCACGTGAATTTTGTCACCCAAGAAAAGATCAGCAGCTTCTTTTGGGCAACAAGCTTTGTGCGATGCAGTTTTCCACTATTGCAGCGTGATTTATCATGCAGCAATTGTGGCAGAACCAAACCATTAATCATTAAAATGTCAGTTTAGCAGAGTGTTTGGAAATCGCTGGCAGAATTGCAGTGATTCTGCTCGTGATTCAACACACTCAGGTGTGAATGCAGCCAATAGAATTTCTTCAATACAAGTCACAATAGAACGGAGTACCTTGCATACATTCACAAGTCATAAGTGCATTGAAATGGCTATACTGAACGATGCCCTGTCCCCATAAGTCTGACATAATACCTTACAGTGTTAAGTCCAATGGTAAAGGATCCGTCTTGGGCAAAGTCCAAGTAAGACTCCAAATCTTGAATATTGATTTTCTAAAGGCAAATAGACCTTTCGCTTTGCAAGGGAATTTTTCCTTGGCTTGGTGATTTTGGTGAAAATTCACCTTTGTAAAGTATACCCAATTATATGGAAGGAAAATAAAAACAAAGCGTATTTTTGCTTGCACATGATTGGACAATAGAAATCAGCAAAGCTTCACCTCATTAATTAAGCGAAGGGAAAATTTCCTTAAACTGCCTATTTGTCTTACGTAAATCAACCCCTTTGCAATTCTTACCCTGGTTTATTAACATTCAGCTTCTCTCTGACATGATACATGCAGTAGGGCAGGCTAGAATCTCAAGCACATATTGGGCCATCTCAAACCAGTGGTACATCCTTGACACCCAGATGTCCAAGGATAGGGATACTTGAGTTTTAGTTAGAGCCTTGCCATCTGTGGACTTGTTTGCTTAACCAGAACAGGGCAACCCTACAAGAAAAACATGATAAAAAACCTTAAGGGGCTTTTCTAAACTTAGTGACAGCTATGGCACGGGGGGTATAAATATGTTGTAATTTACCACACTAGTATACAGTGCTATACTGCAAACATAAGTCAGCAACAAGTGTACACACAGGGGCAGACTGACAACTCATGGGGCCCCCGGGCAATAGGAGATTATGGGGCCCCCAGGCAATCAGAGATTATGGGGCCACACAGTATATAAAAACACACACAGTAAACAACCACACAGTATACACATACATGTACACACAGTATACACAGACATGTTTCTATTGGCTGAGAAGGTACTGGAGAGGATTTTTACATACTGTCCCTGGTTTTACTGAGGCTGGCAACCCTGATGGGGCCCCCTAGTGGCCCGGGGGGCCCTCGGGCAGTGCCCGAGTGGCTGAATGGTCAGTCCGCCCCTGTGTACACAGTCAAAACCCCAACATTAAAACCCCCCTAATAATATAGGATAAAACTTTGCAAAACAAACTCTGATTTGATTTGCATTCTATAATCATATAATTGTACATTACATTTTTGCTACTTTCCCCCTGGCCACAGGATTTTCACCTACATTTGCACCCACCTGTCCTTCCCCCTGTACTGTGTAAGGGTGGGAAGCTCATGGCCATAGGCTTTCCTCCTGCTGCGATGACTTTGGTGCTATCCCCCGGGAAGAGAAGGAAAAGGGCCAGGAACATTCTGTTAGGTTGCAGTGCAAAGAACATGGCCAGAAAAATAACGAACACCTTAAAATAAATAAAAAGTATAGAGTTTGGAAAAATATAGCGCAAGTCTCTAGACTTGGGGGATGGGGGGTTATATTATAGCTTTTATTTTGCAGCTCCAAATACCCTTTATTTTGCAGCTCCAAAAGAGCTTGGAAAAGTATAGCTTAAGCTTTCAGACTTGGGGGGTGGTTATTATATAGCTTTTATTTTGCAGCTCCAAATGCATTGGAGACACACTGTCCAGACACTGTGTTTATTACTTTTGTCTAAATTCCACTGCAATATTTATTTAAAGTGTTTGTAAAGTCATTTTGGGGACTTTTACCTACAGGAACGCCTATAATATGGCTTACCTGTAGGTAAAAAAAATATCTCCTCCCTCCCAATGCGCCGCTGACTGCAGCTGCGCATGCGCACAGGGGATTCCCGGCTGGAAGCCCAGCAGACGCCAGACCCTGCCGGGAAGAAATCTCCCACGTGCATGCGCGAAAGTGACAATATCGAGGCTCCGGCCACTCACAGCGACGGAGCCGTGATACCCAGAAGAAACGCAGAGGGAACATGTCAGCTCCCTCTGCGTGGATCGGGCCAGATGTTGGGGCCTCGTTCTAAGGTAAGTATTTCATAATGAGCTAGTATGCGGTGCATACTAGCTCATTATGCCTTTTCCTATGCAGGTGGGAAAAAAAAAAAAACACAACAGCGGGTTTACAACCGCTTTAAAGATAAAACCTGTCTCATCACTCCTTCCTACGTTGTCCCGAATGGAAAGGACTGGTTTATTATAATCAGCAGTTGCATTTTCTGTGTTCCAATGAGGAAATCTGCAGGTTCCCCATTTCTATAGAAGTATTTAACTCTTGGGGAATATCCCTCCAAAACTTAAATTGTTTTAACAGGGGGTACCTAAAATGTGACCTTTATAACAGTGAGCCAATCACACAAGCAGAAAATTACATTTCTCAGGGTGATTCATATGCCGACAGTGTACAAAATGCCTTCAGTTTGCCATACTGCATTGCATCTTACAGAAAATTGCAGAACTGCAGATTAAAAAGGAAAGGCAACATTAAAGTGGTATTAAACATAATAAACATTAATTTTTTTGCAGCTTACCAATTCTAAGATGATGGCTGCATGTGTTTTCTTTTTTAGGAAGGGGTGCTTGCAATGAATAGCTTTTATTTATTTATTTATATAAAACCTTTATCCTAAAAGAAGAAAAAACTGTTTGCTGTAACTGCTTATAAAATTGTATCTGGAGCTTGACTTCAATTTGTTAGTGTATTTAAATCTGCTAATGCATCTGACACACCCCTCAACCCAGATGAACAATTCTGCTGTCCAAATGTGCCCCCTGTGCTCCTTCATGCAGAGTGAGGACACTGTATTGCAGGACGTGTGTTACTGGCCAGATTGCTAGGTGAAAACTGAAAAAAGCCTAAAAAAAGAAAATGTATATGACATGTTTGATTTTGGGGTTTAATACAACTTTAACTTTTAACATGATTTGTGTAGCAAATGTATATGCATATTATTTTTTCATATTACATTATTTTTTCCATAAAAATGTAGTTACTATTTAATTAAAAAGGGATTTGTAAAGGGCATTAGCACCCTAAACTTACCCAGGTGCAAAAAAAGGGGGGGGGGGGTGGAGGAAGGAATGATAAACAAATGAAAGAAGTCTTTGAGAAAAGTCCATGAAAAACATTGTGGAAAGAAGTTCACATTGTCGCAGAGTCAGCATTCCCTCTTCCAAGCAGGACCTGGGTCGCCACCTGCTGGAGACTTATTGATAGTCTTTTTAATGTCTTTTCAGAGGTCATGTGGTTAAAATACATGCTATTGGGGGGCGTGGCTTGATCTCGGCCAAGATGGACGTGTAGCTCGGGAGCTCCGGCACACAGTGGGACAACGGAGCGGCTCACGGAGCTCAGAGGCGGTATTAACTATCCCCTGAGCGGCGTTCTAGGTCGGGAAAACTCACCAACCATGTCCAGGTGGAAACGAGCGGACAAAAAGCCCAGGAAACTGACGGCTTATTTTTCACAACTGCCAGGCCGGCAGGCCCAAATGGCGCCGGCGCGTCCTCCACTCCGCGCCATCCCTCCGCATCTCCGGAGCGCAGCGGAGGGCTGATACTAGGCCCTGAACGGCGGTACCCAGACTCTCAGGCATCCACCCCATCGAGTGGAAGCCCGGCCAAGGCAAGGAGCAGAAGGGAAGGCGTGGAGACAGAGCGACATGCCGAGGTGAGCTCTCCCATTGATTCACAGGAAGATACCAGGGAACTCCCTGACTCCATTATGACTTTTCCAACCACTAATCAACCTGTCCTTGATACAACCCTCAAAGACATGCTCATTTCTCTGCGCAGCTCTTTACATACTGATATGATGGCCTGCATGAGAAGTTTTGGCACTGATCTAAAAGATATGGGACAAAGGGTGGACCATATAGAGACTAAAATGGGGGAATATGCCTCCACGATCAACGATTTGATCGATGCACATGACACAGTGGAAGAAGAGCAAGGCTGGGTAAAAGCAAAATTGGCAGACTTAGAAGACAGGGCCAGAAGGAACAATGTTAAACTGAGGGGTATCCCCGAGTCAATAGCTGAAGCTGATCTGCGTCCCTATGTCACCAAACTGCTATCCACTCTCATGCCAGATCTCACACCCATTGAGATATCTATTGATCGGATACACCGCATCCCAAAGCCTACCTTTATACTAGTTCATGTGCCCAGAGACGTTTTGCTTCACATGCATTTTTATCAAACGAATGATCGTTTAATGCAGATGACGAGAAAGGGGGAACACCATAATACAGACTTTTCAGGTCTCCAGTTTTATGCGGATCTTTCGCAGCATACCCTGCAGCTTCGCAAAAATTTTAACAACATCACTAAGATATTGCGAAACCACTGCATTAGCTACAAATGGGGGTTCCCCACTAAACTGATTGTGCACAAGGAGGGGACTAACTATATAATTTCCTCGCCTACCAAAGGCCTACAACTCCTCAAGTCATGGAAGATACTTCTAGAGGATTCGTTAAACTCACCTATGCCTGACATGCCAAAGAATTTACCTCATGAATAATGCACACCTGGCAACAGCTACCTATTTCTTTTCCAGCGACCTGGACGCTGCAAGGCGCAGCCTACCTAGTGGGCCCCACACGCAGGAGCCTCTTGCTGGTCCAATTACCCCGTCGGATTGTATGACGGACTAAGTAGGCCATACAGTCCGCCCGTGTGTACGCGGCCTTACACTAACATGTTTTTATTAGCTGTCACAAAGGCTTTCACTCCCAAGTCCTGGCTCCCCCTCAACCTCCAGTAATTCATAAAAGGCACCATGACACCCTCTGTCTGTGCCTGCCTGACCCCAACAGGCTTCAGAACTGCGCATGCATAGCTCTGAAGTCGGCCCCAGGCCATATTTTTTACAGGCAGCCTCTGTCTGTAACAAACATTTAAGGACAGTTTGTAAATTGGCCCATTTTTACAAACTGTCTATTAATTTATGGACGGTTGGCAACCCTGATCCTGAGAATCACATACTAGTAGTTGTCCTGCTGCACAAGGTCCACCCTTACCTTTCACAGCTCAGATGAAGTCCATGTGCTCCTTGTTCCTGCACCTTGTTGAGAACAATGCATGATCAGCTGGCAACACAGTTTACTCGTTTGTCTGTTCTGATGCTGTACCAGTTCTCCAGTCACTATGTTGACTCTACTCATGATTATGTACTCCAGCCCCTGTCTTCCCTCTGAACTTGTATCTGCTCTCCTGCGTGTCTGCATTGCATTCAGACTTCTGTTACTGCTTTGCTCTGGAATCGTAATATGCTGCTATCATTGGGGCCTTCTGCCTCAAAAATCCACAAAATCTATAGATGTGGCCATCAATCTACTTTTATCACTGATATTCATAATCCATTAATAACTTTAGGATATTATTCATAATAGTATGTACCTATTACATTATGATAAGAATGTATCATACATCTGTTTACGTTGAAAGCTGTATAGATTACTATTGGAATCTTCCAGTTAGAACAATACATTCTTCCTCTGAATGATGGTAGCTTTTTCTAATGAGTCAGAATGCTTCATCAGACTAGAGCTTGTCAGATTACTAGATGAGTAAAATAACACACAATTTCAAGAAAAAATTACTTATAATTTATTATATATATATGATATTTTGTGTTGCCATTTCAGATTATAAATGATTGCAAGGTTATTAGCCTGTATATAAATGTATATTTGCATACAGTTTTCTAATAGTTTTCTAAAATACTCTCTTGCGTGAGTTAAAGAATCTATGAAAATAATTATATAGTCTGACTAGCCAGCAATGGGTTAAGAACAGCTTAAATGTATACCATTTCCCTGATCATGTTCTCTTGACCACTTCAATACTGGACACTTTCCTGCAAAAGCCAATTTTCAACATTCAACGTCACAAATTGAATGCCAATTACTCAGTCATGCAGCACTGCACCTAAATTACATTTTTATCATTACTTTAAGACAGACCTTTCTCTTGGTGGTATTTAATCACCGCTGGGTTTTTTATTTATTTGCTATATGAATTTTCAAAATATCGAAATACCCACATTTTTCATTTTTTATATATTTATATTTATATTTATAAAATTTGGCAAATCAATAATGTTTTTTCATAAATTTAGGCCAAAAATTATTCTGCTTTTTTTTTTTGGCAAAAATAACCCAAATCAGTGTATATTATTTAGTCTGTGTGAAAGTTATTGTCTACAAATTATGTTATATACAATATATTCGAAAATGCTAATACTGATGTTAATACTGACGTACTGATGTTTCTTGAGGCTTTAAAATTCCAGGACAGTACAAATACTCCCTAAATGACCCCTTTTTGAAAATTAAACAGTCCAAGGTATTTAGTAAGAGGCATGGTGAGTTTTGTGAAGTTGTTATTTCTTGTCACAATCTTTTGGAAAATGAAGAAATTAAATAGAATTCATTTTTTATCAGTTTTTTTTTTACATAATGTCACCAGAGCAGTATACCATCATCATATGACTGGTGTGGTGTTGATCAGACTGGTGACATTATGTAAATAATAAAATAAAAAAATAATATTTTTTTTCTATTTTTTTACCATATTTTTTGGCAACGTAACAGGTCCTCTTGATAGCCCACCTCATCTGCTACTGATAATTATATTCCATTTATTTCACTGCTGTGACAGACTTAGCCAGGACAGAGGCTTATGGAGGGGACTGGATGCTAGCCTCTTGCACACCGATCATGGGCCCTGACATTTGGGGGAATGGTGCTCTTTGTGAGCTGTATGCCTGGGGACCCTGGAGGTGGTGTTACTTTGGATTCTGGTCCATATCTGCCCAAGACACACAGACTCTGGGAACCCTGTAATTTGTCATATTATAAACAGTGACTGATTCATAATGATCAGAAGATGCTGATGTCATCAACTCTGCTATTGTGAGAAGGTTTTCTTGGATTTGCCCAAAGAATATTCTTGGCTGTTAATTCTGAACTATACATGATCACTGAAAGAGCTGATCACAGACGGACTGTCTGGTCACCTAGGCTGCCTTAACCTCCCTAGCGGTATGATTAGTTCTGATTTTAGGTGCTGAAAGCGGTACAATTATTTTGCATGGAAATTTGGCGAAATTTGGCATTTTATATTGTAGGCCTGCAATTCTTAGGAATAACTCTCTTAAATCTGAGTCTAGCAGACATCCCAGGTATGATAACATTTATAATATAATAAATAATGATAATAAATAATAATAAAAATTATTCAATAATGTAATCAAATCCAAAAACACTGAAATTTGCTAATTTGCAGAATTGTCGCTGTCATTAGATTTAGTGTTTGATGATGAATTTCCCCACAAATCGTTATCGCTCAATTCTGCAAGTGATTATAATTTATTATCGCTGTTTTCTAGTTGGTCTAAAATCACTTTTGACATAAAGGGACAGTTTTTGGTTGCTATGGGCAATCTCCAAATTAAAGGCAGAAAAAACAGTATTTATAATATAAAAGTGCATGCAGGGCACTGGACAGACTACCGTATATACTCGAGTATAAGCCGAGATTTTCAGCCTCTTTTTTGGAACACTCAATTTCCCAGCAGTCAGTGTTCCGCCTATCACGGACATCCGCTCATTCTCATACTACGGACGAGGATGAGAGGATGTCCGTGATAGGCGGAACACTGACTTCTGGGAAATTGAGTGTTCCGCCTATCACAGACAGGGAGGCGCGGCTTTTGAACAGAGGAATGGCCGCCGTCTGTCAGACGAGGAGAGCATGGCACACAGAGGCTGCAGATTGGCACAGGTAGGCAGGGATGGACGGGACACAGCGACGGACGGGACACAGCGACGGACGGGACACAGCGACGGACGGGACACAGCGACGGACGGGACACAGGGACGGACGGGACACAGGGATGGATGGGACACAGGGACGGACGGGACACAGGGATGGACACAGGGACGGACGGGACACAGGAATGGACACAGGGATGGACGGGACACAGGGATGGACACAGGGATGTCTCACCCTTGGCTTATACACGAGTCAATAAGTTTCCCAGTTTTTTTGTGGTAAATTGGGGGCCTCGGCTTATATTCGGGTCGGCCTATACTCGATATACGGTACTAGGGACAAAGGGGGTGTGTAATTTTTTTATACAGTACTGTAATCTGTAAGATTACAGTACTGTGTGTGTTTTGTGTGTTTTTACTTTTTTGAATTTGGCGCCGATCTCCGCTCCGCCGTAACGTCGCAGGGAACGGAGCTCGGCGGCACTCGGGCACTGTGTGAATCAAGCGGAGGACAGCTCAATCACACAGCGCGGAGGACATCGCTGGATCCAGGGGACAAGGTAAGTAACCTCTCCCTCTATCCAGCAATGCGATCCCGAGTCTGGCTCGGGGTTACCGCTTATGGTACTGAAATCCCAGCCTGAGCCAGACTCGGGATCACCGCCAGGGAGGTTAAGTGCTGTGTTAATTAACATGTTAATTATATAATTGTCTTTTAAGTTGTGCTAGAGGGGAGGGGGGGGGGGTATCCATGAGCCAGCCCTACCTCGTTATATAACCCCTTGTGTTAAAAGTGTATAAAAAGGCTGTATTCTGTCCAATAAAGTATTCATGATTCTACAAGCTATTTCCGGATAGACTTGTATTCAATGCAGCTATAATAATATAGCTCTTTGATGGTCAGACTGGAGGAAGCGGTATTACTGACGGAAGCACTCAGTGGAGTATGGCATAGGATCCGTCACAACTGCTAACTCGTTTCTGTGTCAGAGTCCAGAATAAAAAAAGCCCATTGTGAACTCCAACGCTGAGCTTCTTACTAAAGACTCTGGCAGACAAATTAAGCAAACCTTTCTCTCATTTGAAAGTAACAGTGCTTGAGCATTGTGATTGGCCACTCAAGCACTAAGTATTGCATCATGGGAGGAAGAGGAGATGGTCACATGCTCCCTCATATTGAGAAGATATTAGCTTTTCACAGGGCTTTGGCTAGCAAACCAGATATTGAATAAAAAAATTTAAAAATCAAGGAAAGAAAGTATCTACAAGAGAGAGGGTGGGCTATCTGGTGTAGTTGTTACTTTTCTCTAAAGGTCAAAGTGTAAAGCTGGCATTACATGATTAGATTTGTTTTCATTCAGCCCTCGAGCCTGCTTTGTTAATGTATTCTGACAGCCTGGGGGGGGGGGGGGGGGGGTGATTGGATGTAGCTACTGTCCTGCAAACAATTTTATGCCTGGCTCCTTCCATTTTTAAATTGAAGGATGTCAGATGGGAGGGGGTGGACACACTCAGCCACTAAGCACATTTCAGCCAGTTTATCACAAACTGACAACATTCAAATAGTGTATACTTTAGTTTTACTTCAAATATAGCCACATATGCATATTTACCATTAGGCATATCAGCCCTGTGCCTATAGGCAGCAGAGTTAAGGAGGCAGATTTTTTTCCATTACCATTATACGGTCACACTTTCTTTCTCAGAATCATGTCATGTAAAATTATTCATGCATTGGCACAATATTCTTAGCCAGGTTAGTACAAGTAAAACAAGAAACAGCTCTACTGAGAGAAGGTACTTCTATCACTTAAGTGACTCTTTGAGCATCAAAGATTGTGTGCCTACAGGCTGTAGTAATGGCAATCCAAGCCTTAAAAATAGCACAGAGGTATGTATAGCACAGAATAGAGAATATAGCATAGAGCTGTGTTGGTTTTAAATTCACAGTTTCAATTAATATACATTATCTCACAAAAGTACACCCCTCACATTTTTGTAAATATTTTATTATATCTTTTCATGTGACAACACTGAAGAAATTACACTTCTCTACAATGTAAAGTAGTGAGTGTACAGCTTGTATAACAGTGTAAATTTGCTGTCCCCTCAAAATAACTCAACACACAGCCATTAACGTCTAAACCTCTGGCAATCAAAGTTAGTACACCCCTAAGTGAAAATGTCCAAATTGGGCTCAATTAGCAATTTTTCCTCCCTGGTGTCATGTGACTCGTTAGTGTTACAAGGTCTCAGGTGTGAATGGGGAGATGGTGTGTTAATTTAGGTGTTACAGCGCTCACTCCCTCATACTGGTCACTGAAAGTTCAACATGGCACCTCATGGCAAAGAACTCTCTGAAGATCTGAAAAAAAGGATTGTTGCTCTACGTAAAAATGGCCTAGGCTATAAGAAGATTGCCAAGACCCTGAAACTGAGCTGCAGCACGGTGACCAAGACCATACAGTGGTTTAACAAGACAGGTTCCACTCAGAACAGGCCTCACCATGGTCGACCAAAGAAATTAAGTGCACGTGCTCAGCTTCATATCGAGAAGTTGGCTTTGGGAAATAGACTTATGAGTGTTGACAGCATTGCTGCAGAGGTTGAAGGGGTGGAGGGGGTCAGCCTGTCAGTGCTCAGACCATAGCCGCACACTGTATCAAATTGTTCTGCATGGCTTTCGTCCATGATAACGACCCAAAACACACCTCCAAGGTGACCACTGCCTTGCTAAAGAAGCTGAGGGTAAAGGTGATGGACTTGCCAAGCATGTCTCCAGACCAAAACTCTATTGAGCATCTGTGGGGCATCTTCAAATGGAAGGAGAAGGAGAGCAAGTTCTCTAACATCCACCAGCTCCATGATGTCATCATGGAGGAGTGGAAGAGGACTCCAGTGGCAACCTGTGAAGCTCTCCACATCCAAGAGGGTTTAGACAATGCTGGAAAATAATGGTGGCCACACAAAATATTGACACTTTGGGCCCAATTTGGACATGTTCCCTTAGGGGTGTACTTACTTATTTGCCAGCAGTTAAGACATTAATGACTGTGTGTTGGGTTATTTTGAGGGGACAGCAAATTTACACTGTTATACAAGCTGTACACTCACTACTTTACATTGTAGCAAAGTGTCATTTCTTCAGTGTTGTCACATGAAAAGATATAATAAAATATTTACAAAAATGTTAGGGGTTATGAATATGTTTCAAATTTGCCACTGTTAACACCTTTAAATATTTTATTAGTTACAGTGCCTTGAAAAAGTTGGAAGAAGACCCCCGGATGGCAGCGGCGACAAAGGAGAAAGCCGGGCTCCTCTGCTAGTAAAAGAGCTAGCAGAAGATAGTCTGGAGTCTGGCGAGAAGAACCCCGAAGACAGAAGAAGAGAAGACCCCCGAAGCTGTCTAATAAAATATTTTAAAAACCTGTGTTGTGGTTTTTTTATGTACACTTTTTTCCCCCAGGTGAATGGGTGGGGGTACCATGTACCCCATACTCATTCACATAGGGTGGGGGGCCGGGATCTGGGTGCCCCCTTATTAAAGGGGGCTCCCGGATTCTGATAAGCCCCCACCTGCAGACCCCGACAACCAATGGCCAGGGTTGTCGGGAAGAGGCCCTTGTCCTCATCAACATGGGGACAAGGTGCTTTGGAGTGGGGGGGCCGCAGGGGATTGCTTATCCCCACCCCCTTTCCTGACTGGCGGGTCTGCGTGCTTAGATAAGGGTCTGCTATGGACTTTGGGGGGACCCCCACACCGTTTTTTCGGCATAGGGCTTCCCTTTTAAATCCATACCAGGTGATGGGACTAGCAAGGTGTCAATCTCGCCGATGAAGGCGGCTACATTGAATTCCTTCACTAGTCCCATCTACCTGGAGCCACGTTCAAAATGAACGGACTTTTCTACGTGTGTGGGCAAGTCCGTTCATTTCAAAAGTATGGAGGACTAGCACACAGATGGGCTAGAATTGAAGTATTGGCATATAAAACACACACACTATTCGCACCCAATTTTCATGGTGAAAAAGTGAGTGTTATATGCTAATAAATACAGTAAATGTCTGTAATACACACTGTAATACACACTGTCACCACAGACAGGTATGTCCAGAGATTTACTATATGGTAAGGGAATGTTTAAATTCTGCATTAGTACATCAGAGATAATTTTATGATTCAAAAAAAATATTGTTTAGCCACTTGCCAACAGCCCACAATACATTTACTGCTGGTGGGCAGCATGTACAGGCCTGTACAGATAGTGGGTACAGGGAGGCATTGTGCGCCCCCCTCCCCAAGACTGATGTGTCCACTGTAAACACCGGAATTCGGATCCCGGTACTTGGGACCAGTATTTATGTCATTCGTCTGATTCATAACAGCTTTGCTTCCTAGTACTAGTGAGCTGTGATTGGCCCACAGCTGCCACATGGTACCTGGGCCAACCACAGCACCCTGTACCATATAATTAACTGTAGCCAATCATAGATCACTAGTATTATTCATAAATGTCACGAACATAACCAATTGAGATTCACTCATTCCTGCAGCGAAAATTGGTTACTGTTATCCTCCAATCCCCAGAACTCTCCTCAGATTGCTATGCTTTCATCCATACAAATCCATAGTCGTCTTTTGGAAAAACCCTTGCCTACAGCACTTGCTATGATGATGTTTTTGGCTTTGAAAGATAAATCAATTTCTAATTATATACTCATCTTCCAAGCTCAAGTGTGCCCAGCTTAATTAAGAAAATCTGGGGGCCCTGGTTGTACTGGAGTACCACTGTTGTTTAACTTCTTCTTTTTTCAAATTCCGACCGTCAAGAACGCAGTGACATACAACACGTAGGACGGGACTAGAAAAAGCAAGTTCAATACCCAGTAGCCAATAGCTTCCATCTCGTAGTTGAATCTGAGCATGTGTACGTTTTTGCGTGTCGGAATTGCATACACACGATCGGAATTTCCAATTGAAAGTTTTTCCGTCTAAAAAATTGAGAACATGCTCTCAAATTTTTGCTGGCGGGAATTCGGCCACCTAAATTCCGATGGAGCATACACACGGTCGCATTTTCCGATGAAAAGATCTCATCGGTCTTTTGCTGGCTGAAATTCCGATTGTGTGTACAAGGCATAAGACAAATAAAAGAAATCCATTATAAACAAATTTTCAAACCAGCATAAAACCATTAGGTGTATTGTAGACAAATATTGGCATATTCTAACCATGGACATCTTTCACTTTCAGAAGGGCTAGATCTCTTCGAGGCCAGCTAGTCTCTAGTGAGTTTAGGGGAGATGAACGCAGAGATCCATGTAAGCGTACAGGAACCTTCACCTGTAGTGGATGCAATTATCACCAGTTTTTAAATACTTCAAAGAATATTCTATTACCCAATGGTAAGTGTTATAGACCAAGACACTATACCATTTGCCAAACGCCGGGTGTAGTGTATCTCCTCCTTTGTGCCTGTGCATGTTTTAATGTGGGTAAGACAATACAGGAGTTTTGGTGAAGAGCTTATCGCCATATTATCTCAATGAGGACCTGTAATCCAAGTCTCCCCCTTGGTAGACATGTAACTGACATACATGATGGGGTTTCCCCAAGGATCTCCTTCCTAATACTCAACCATATACATCCTGGTATGCGGGGAGGGATTCGAATAATATTTATTTACAACACAAACAAAATGTATATATTTTGCGTGAATGCAACTAAACCACCTGGGCTAAATGGAGCTATCTCCTTCAGACCTTCCTTGGAGAATTTGGGGGATCTGAATGGGAACCCAATGGTCCCAATTAATGACCCCTGAGTGAATCAATACCTGGATCTTTGCAGCCTCCTATTTGTCTATTTTCTGGCAATTGATTTATAATATGCCAATATATGTAGTATTTCTTTTTATATATTTCATTTCTTACTCCAGCAGTTATAATTTCTTAACAAATATTGTCCATAATCTGTCAGTTATTCATTGTATAGAATTATATAACAACATATTTCTGTGTCTCCTAATAATCTAATTATAATATTTTATGTTTTTTGGTTTCTGTGTTTTTGGCATATTTGCGTCTCTGCCTTCCTATTCGTGTTCGGATGACTGGCCGCACTTCAAGCACCTGCTCTTTGCTGTCCCTCACTCGGCGCACGGGGGCCGTTCACACCTTGTATGATGTGCACGGGCTCTTCCACACTGGTAGTTGTGGAGCCACATTCACATGATGTCACGTCGCCGGGCATCATGATGTCACCATGCCTTGCCTGGCGTCCCTTGATGCCGGATGTGTCTCACTCTCCATCAGGCAGCTAGGTAGAGGCACCTCTGCATGCTGTTGACTCAAGGAGATCTGGCCCCTCCCCACATTCTCACCAGGATTGGACACCAGACCCCCTATACACCCATATAAATTGACTCATAAGCCACACACCATTTTGTGATGCACATTCAGGTTGACAGGACCACACAGGCATCGAGCTCCAAAAAAGGTAATTGCCCAGGCAAATAACTAACTTTGTGGCTTCTCCTCCCTGTTTTTTTGTGGGGTAATACATAGCCGTACATAGACCTCTAAAGATTGGTATTACTAGATGGGGTGCATACATGTGCATGATTTTGGGTGACATAGTGTCCCCTGTTTCTTTCCCTCTAGACCTTATATAGTCTACCTGGGCCTTTGGAAGTCGCCTGACATTTGTGGCTTCATACCATCCAGTAAGTCCTTCCCTGCATATACATCACACATAAATAGGCTAGGTATGTATGATTTGCTCAGACACATATATGCAATCATTTCTAAGGGAAATGTATCCATCACTGTGGTTGTTACACTGAATCAATCTCTTTTCTTTTTTGCCCCTAGTGATATCTGTCACTCCAGGCTTTATGTGGGCCTCCATGGGGGCCACTCTTGAGCACCCTTTGTGAAGTAACAGCTTTCTTGGATTGTTTCCTTGTGTGCACTCATCTCTTTCTGGACCCAAACTGGTCGGCTTGAGGCTGTAGCATTTCCTAAAGTCTTTTTAATTTGAATGCAAGATCTCTGAACTTCTATGCAAATTGTATGGTCAGTTGTCAAACATAAAATTAAGCAGTTTTGAAAAAACTTTTAGATGTCATGCATAACGATGTATATATTCATATATCTGTTTTTTATCAATTGTAGACGTATTACCGTCCTGTTGTAACCACATACCCCTGATGAAGAGAACTATTATCAGAGACTCGAAACTTGTTAGGTTATCGCTGTTGCTTTATCTTTTCAACAGAGTATTGGTTGTTTCTCAACTGTATTTCAATATTGCATATCTTTTTATCTGCATCCTGCATTTCCTATGTATTGTATATCCAACTATTTTTAACCTTTTCCAATTTTTTTTTTTTTTTCTATAATTATGGGTTGATTTGTAGAGAAGTACTGCCCCTTCAAAGTCCCAATTAGAGGTAAATCTTTTTTGTTGTTAAGTATGAATGAATGTCTGAACAAGTATTCACAAAAAAATATATACATATTTGTGGTTACATGGTTCAAGTACATTTATCTTGACACAAAATACATTTGGTTTAGTTACCTGTCAATTGTTGCTTGGACTTTTCCGGAATTAATTGCTTCCTCACTTCATTAAATTTCTCATGTGATTTCATTCCATTCACAGTATTTTGAATAACAAGGTTTATCTCATGCAAGCAAGCTCACCTGAACTGAACTCTTTCACCATCAGGCTTGTAAAATTATTTTCTCAGTGAATTCTTGACACAATGTACACAATTGGTTTTATTTATACTGCTTTAAACATTACATAATGTTATACTGTAATATTTTACAAGGATATGCAAAAAGTAGTATCATACATTAGGCAGCTTAATTTTATTAACATTGTTCAGTACCTGAAAGAAGAAAAAAAAAACACACCAACAATAATAGCAATGTACACATTTTCTATCAAAACATAATATGTGAGAATAAATCATATTTTGTTATTCTTAGCCTCAAGCTGCTAGTTAGTGAAATGTGCAATTCAGTAACAGATCCATGATTCTCAGCAGAGGTATACATTTGCTAAATCGTATGATAGGCAGATTTGCAAATGTGCTAACTGTAAGCATATCCATTAAGCTAAATCACATACGTCAGCCAGGCACAAGAACTTAGCAAATTCAGTAATAAACATTGCAATGTACTATTTTCAATAGCTGCACATGGCAGGGGAACCATTCCTATGATTTACCAGTATTTGTCAGAGTTTAGAGATCACAGCAAAATATTGTTTATTGTATGAAGAGTTGTATTTTCATTACTTTTGCTTGTGGCTATGTATTAGCAAATGTGTGTAATGTTTTGTGATGAATTGTTATGGTTTGGTTATATTGTTATATTCTATTGGTCTATGTAGCATATACATGCAGTTACATTATTGAAGAGTATCATTCATCTAAAGTGTTAACTCTACACTGAAATCCCACCCCTACATGCGTCTCTGGCAGAGATCCTGTATTTCTTGTGCTTCTTCCAACAGCATAAAAGTCATATGATGTAACGTGATCTCAATGACTTTGAAGGACGTTTTTTTTTAAAGATCTTCCAATAAAAAAAGTATTTAAAACTTACTATTCATTTTAAAATGCAACTTTATCTAATAATCTAATAATAAGTGATGATAGATAAGGTATTATTATGTTTTTGAATATCAACAATAAGCATCCTCCTAGATTTAGTATATGTAAACCTATTTTATTGTATGTTTGGCATCATGTCAGTTTTCTTATAAAAATTATTTTTGTGAATATATTGCAAAGGTTTTTTTTTTTTTTTTACCTGGAGATCATGCTTCAGGCTGACAAAGATAAGCTACTACAGTACCTTGCAATTAGCAGCAGCACTGTTAGCCTACCACATGTGTTCCTTCAGTTAGATGTTCGGAGGCCTATCAAACAGATTTAATGGGCAACACAACAGCCAACTTAAAGTGATAATAAAGGTAAAAAAATAAAATAAAAAATAAAAAAACATTTCATACTTACCTGCTCTGTGCAGCAGTTTTGCACAGAGCAGTCAGTATCCCTCTCTTCTCGGCTCTCCCCGCTGGCACTCCTGGCCCCTCCCTCCTGTCGAGTGCCCCCAGAGCAAGCAGCTTGCAATGGGGGCACCCAAGCAGGCTCTGCATTTTCATTCAGACACAGAACTGTGACTTGGCCCGCCCCTTTATCTTTTCATTGGCTGCCTGGCTGTGATTGACAATTGCCAATGGCTCCCACTGCTGTCTCAGCAATTGAGGTGGGAGAGTCCTTGGAGAGCTGATGATCTCGTGCACATCGCTGGATCAAGAGGGAGCTCAGGTAAATATTAGAAGGGAGCTGGGGGACTGCAGCACAAAGGTTTTTTACCCTGATGCAGCCCCCTCAGGCCCTCCAATACTTACCTGAGCCCCATCTCAATCCAGAGATGTGCACAAGAGCAGTAGCTCTCCCTTGCCTTTTCCTCTTCATTGGCTGAGACAGCAGCGGGATCCACTGGCTCCAACTACTGTCAATCACAGCCAGTCAGTCAATGAGGAGAGAGCAGGGCCATGCCATGCTCCATTTGTGAATGGACACAGAGCAGCAATTCGGGAGCAAGCCTGCTCAAGTGCCCCCAGAGCAAGCAGCTTGCTATGGGGCAATCGGCAGGAGGGAGGGGCCAGGGGCGCCAGTGGGTTATATGACAGAACCCAGATCATACATGGGCCAGTATAGAGTATATGTATTTAGAATCAGTCTATATATAGTTTGAAGCTGTTATAGCTGCAAAGGGTGGACCAACTCCATATTAAACCCTACAGACTAAGACCCCTTTCACACCAGGGCGTTTTGCAGGCGATATAGCGTTAGAAATAGCGCCTGCAAAATGCCCTAAAGAAGCTGCACTATTGTGTGTAGTGTGAAAGCCCGAGGGCTTTCACACTACAGTGGTGCGCTGGCAGGACGTCAGAAAAAAATCCTGCCAGCAGGTTCTTTGGAGCGGTGAAGGAGCGGTGTGTTTACCGCTCCTCCACCGCTGCTGCCCATTGAAATCAATGGGGCAGCGCTGTAATGCTGCCGGCAAAACGCCGCTATTGCGGGGTATTCCTGGCGGTTTTAACCCTTTCGCGGCCGCTAGCGGGGGGTAAAAGCGCCCCGCTAGCGGCCGAAATACGCCGCAAATCCGGCGGTAAAACGTCGCTAAAAATAGCGCGTTTTACCGCCGACGCAAGGTGCGGTGTGGTGTGAAAGGGGTCTAAGACTTGGATGCCATTAAAGTTCATGTATGTGTAAAGGCAGGCGTCACAATACTTTTGGTAATATAGTGTATGTTTACTTAGTTTGCTTCTGTTCATTAAGTTTGTTGACACACAATTTGTCAATCACAATTTGTTTTACACGATTACATATTTTGGATAGTACTTCTCGTTATTTATTTTGTTTACTGTATTTAAAATAGTCACTAGTAGAATAGCACCTGGAGAAGAAGGGTCAGGCTTGTTCGCACCACATGGCATGCATATTGTGCACCTAACACATGTAAGTTAGTGTGCAATGTGAACAGCAGTGCATTATTAAAACATATCGCAGGGTTTACTTTTTTTTACATTTAAGTAAATCTATGTCTTTTGGTGCGTTTCAATGCATTGCGTTGCATTGGAACGCACAGAGCAATTCTGTTAACAACTGAAGTATTGGGCATAAGGTAAATTGCCTTGTTCTTGAGTTGGGACTGCATTGTGCATTGTTGTCAAATAGTGCCCAATGCTGCTGATATGAACAAGCCCTTATGCCGCGTACACACGATCTGACTTTCTGGCAGACTTTGCAGCAGAGGTCCACCGGACTTTTAGAATGAGCGGACTTGCACACACACGAACGGACTTCCCGTCGGATTTTTGGCGGAGGTTCGACGGACTTTCAAAATGAATGGACTTGCCCACACATGGACTAAAGCCTGTTCATTTTGAACGTACGACGGGGCTAGAGAAGGAAGTCAATCTCGCCGCTTTCATGGGCGAGATTGACACCTTGCAAGCCTTGTCGCCTGGTATGGATTTTAAGGGTAACCCCTATGCCAAATAAACGGCGTGGGGGTTCCCCAAAATCCACACCAGACCGGCCGGCCAGGAAAGGGAGTGGGGACCAGCGAGCGCCCCCCCCCCTGAATCGTACCAGGCCGCATGCCCTCAACATGGGGGGGGTGGGTGCTTTGGGGAAGGGGGGCACAGTGCGGCCCCCCACCTCAAAGCACCTTGTCCCCATGTTGATGAGGACAAGGACCTCTTCCCGACAACCCTGGCCACTGGTTGTTGGGGTCTGCGGGCAGGGGGCTTATCGGAATCCAGGAGCCCCCTTTAATAAGGGGGGCCCCAGATCCTGGCTCCCCACACCCAGTTGTGTGAAAATAGCAAATTAATATTCGCTATTGTATTCCTGCTTCTCCTCCCGGTCAATCAGGAAACGGGTCTGAAGACCCGAATAGCCGAGAGAAGAAGTGGCCGTATTGGCTGGAAGCAGAAGCAAGGGGGAAGGTGCCATGGAGGAGACTCAGGGGGAAGCCATGAAGCTGCCCGCAACCTTGATGGGGTAAGTGCGGGGCTGGTGAGCAGCTGGGTGAGCCAGGGGGGTTTGTTCACCGAGCAACCAATCGACGGGGGAGGGTGTCCCCCCAAAAAATAGAGCAACAGCCACCACTGCAGTGTATGGCCAGCTTTAGACAGCTGTCACTATAACAGTTGTCCCTACTGGAAAATTTAGCCTCATCTCTTCTAGTGACAGTTCCAAAATGTTGTATTCCCCATCACTTTCTGTCTCTGTGCCCATAATCACCAGGAGGCCAGGACACAGACAGCAATATAAATCTGGCAGGGGGTTTAATCCTTCCATGCTCTATCCAACACTAAAAAAAAGGAGTTTGGGCTGTACATACATTGTAATTGAATGTAAACAATCTAAAACCAGTCAGCAAGCGACTTATTTTTTTTTTGATTTGACTACCCCGTCCCCAACGTTTTTAAAGGGAAAAGCTGAATTGTTGCTATGGGCAAGTACGCTGTATGTATCAATTCATGCGGTGCATTGTTAAATAAGCCATTGCAAAGTCCTTTAGGCAGACAGTAAGCTGAATTTGCATTGCTGAACAGTTTGAAGCCTCACTTTAACACCAGCTTCCTTAATAGCACATCACATCCATGGAAATATTTGGGCTGGGTTGCCTGAGGCGCTTGTATAGAACGCTGAATGCAGAAAGTGAGCTAGAAAGACCAGCCCAAGACTCGTCACCCTCCCTTCCCTTGCTAATACAAACAGCAAGATCATTCTCAGTCTACTCCTCCTACTAAAACCTCTGAAAACGTCAGTGAAACACTCTAGTGTATTTATTCATACTTCTTAAAAAAAAAAAGAAATATAACGCAAGACGTGAATAGGAATTCCAGCATTGATCAGGTAACCTGACTCAACATACATTTATTTACAACCTAATGATAATAGTGTAATATATTCATATCTTTTAGTTAACACTGTATTTGTGCAATATGTTAGCTTTAAGGATGGATGGAATAATACTACTGAGGCAGCTGACATTGGTACTATTTGTGGTTATTTGCTGCTTTGTTGTCTTTGTGGCTCTCAGTAAAGTAGTATGTGGAATATACAGCTTGCATTGGGAGTACAGAATCTTCCCTGACTTGGCTGGGAAATATCTCTAGCTGTCCTACATTTCAGGGGGCGGGTGAGCTTGTTCCATGCTACCAGTGGAGAGGAATAAATGTGTCATTGTGACGTTGAATAGTCTCACACTGCCATGTTTACACTGCGTATGGATGAGTGAAATCTGCATTATACAGAAAGCTTGCAAATCCATGGGACAATCTCTGCACAAACATACAGTTAATCGCACATATGTACTGATTTAAAGCGTTTGTTCAACTAAACACTAAAAAAAAGAAAATGCTAGCTTTAACGAAAATGTGTTTTCTTCCTCTTCATTTTTTTTTTTTTTTTTACAATTTACAAGAAAATATGTGACATATGGTGTCTTCAAAACTGCTGTTCAGAGGTTGAGAACCGCGTGAGACATAACCACTATCTGATAATGCAGCTGTAAGGAATGTACTACATTTGTAGGAAATATGGCACATCCGTGCTTGGTTAATCATACCCTTATGTAAAATAATCAAATACAGATCTTAGATAACATGCATATCAAGCAGCAGAATCACATTGAACAAACACTTTTTGTGGAATAATTTTAATTTCAGTTTAAAATGTATTAGTATATTTGTATCTGCTACTCTGTATATTTTACACTAAGTGGTCACATAAAAATTGCTTTACAGTTCGTTCATCTGGGCAACAGACTTTGCTCCCCCTTGGTAGATCGTTTTCAAAGGGCGGTAGATAAGCAGCTTACAGATGTTCAGTAGGGGATACTGCTACCTCTTGAGTGCCTGCCTTTTTTTTATCCAAAGAAATTTTACATGGAACTACAGTGCTGGAGCCTTTTGGCACACGGTTGCGATGTGGTACCGTTCACCTCAATGATTGCACGTGGTAGCCAGCAGATCTGGCCAATGACAGCATGCTGTATTTTTTTGCTGCACCACGAAGCAAAGTATCTTGGCCAAGGCAATGTGTGCAGCACACTTTAGTTGCAATGTTAACTTGTTAGGAAGCAGCCAAGGAGCAGTAAAAACATAGATCAACTTATTGTTTGTTACTGCCACTTGGTCATACCCTCAATTTGCCTTGAAATAGAAATGAGCCCATGCTATCTATTTGAATGTATGAAACTATTCAAGAACTGTATTAATAATAATTAACATTTCATCATTGGGTTCATGTTCTATCCTTTATTTTCTGTACCACACATCTGACTAGAGCGGCCATTCTCAACCAGGGTTCCGTGGAACCCTGGGGTTCCTCCAGAGGTTGCTAAGGGTTCCCTGAGCTGTGGCTGATGAACCACCTTTTTGATGGTACCTACAGAGAGTTCAAGGTTCAGCATCACTTAGAAAACCCAGGAGCATGACACCAATTTTTTTTTTTTGCCGTTTTTAAGGGTGACATTCTGAGCACCACTTTAAGTGGGACAGTATTCCAATTGGCCACCAGTATAAGGGGCATCGTTCCTTTTGACCCCTGATAAATTGGTTTTAGTAAGGGTTCCTTGAGACCTGAACATCATTTTTGGAGTTCCTCTAGAGTTAAAAGGTTCAGATAGGCTGGACTAGAGGTTAGTATTTGAGCAGGATTCCGTATAGAGTTTGTGGGAATTATAGAGTGAGGATTCCAGCTCCATGATCTATTGGCCGTAATAAGGAAATATTGTGCTTCCTTAATCATATAATGCTCTAATGAGAAAGTGATGAAACATGAGGGTTGCTGGCTTGGATCCCAACCACAGCACTACCTGCACAGAATTTACATGTTCTCCCTGTACAGGTTTCATCTGGGTACTCAGGTGTCTTCCCATACTTCAAAGACATGCTGGTAGGTAAATTGGTCCTAGCATGTGCATGTATGAATGTGAGGTAGAGACCTTATATTGTAAGCGCCTTGAGGGCAGAGACTGATGTGAATGCACAATATGTGTTAAGTGCTACATAAATAAATGGCACTATATAAGTTCCTGTAATAAAGTATTCTACTCTTTATTAGATTAGTTAAGTTACAAGGGACAGAAATTCTTACTTCATAATCCCCTACACCCAGTCACTCTTTGTAGGGGGGCTTTCCTATTGAATTAACATTACTTTTTTTATATTGGGACATTCTGTATACATTACAGGTATACCTCAGAAATGTCATTGCCATCTAAGTTAGCTGGTTGCTGTCCCCATGACTGACCATGTGACTAGAGCACTCCACATTTATAATTTAGGAAGTAGCTTCAACAAGGTAGAAAGTGGAATCCATATGTGAATTTCCATATACCGTATTTATTGGCTATAACACGTGCACCCCAAGTTTAGGAAGGAATTTTAAGAAAAAAAACTTTTAGGAGGGAAGTTTAAGGAAAAAAACTTACATTTAAATGCCCATCAATGCAGCCTTATCAGTGTCCATCTGCAGCCTTGTCCATCATTGCACCCTTGTAAGTGTCATTTGTAGCCTTGTCCTGCAGCATTGTCCATCATTTGCAGCCTTGTCAGTGTCATATGCAGCTTTGTCATGCAGCCTTGTCCATCGTTGCACCCTTGTCAGTGTCATTTACAGCCTTGTCCCTCATTTGCAGCCTTGTCAGTTTTATTTGCAGCTTTGCCTTTTAAAAATGGCACCTGCCGAGATACAGAGCCGGATGTCCTCTGTATCTCGGCAGCGCTCGGTAGTTCTCAGCAGCTTTCGGACACCTTCAGCCGTTCTCGGCAGCTTTCGGCCGGTCTCGGCCGTTCTCTGCGGGTGAAAGCTGCCGAGAACGGCCGAAAGCCGCCGAGAAGGGCTGAAGGTTGCTGAAAGCCGCCCAGAGGCTCACAATGGTGGAGGAGCGGCATATAACATGCACCCACGATTTCAACCTGATTTTAAGGGGAAAAAAGTGTGTGTTATACGCCAATAAATACGGTAAATAAAAGTAGGTAGGGCTGTACAAGTTTGTTGAAACCCTTGCAATGTAAATAAATAATAAAGCATTTTTTTTTTTGGGGTTCAGCCGAAATTGATTGGCACTGCAATTATTACTATGACTTAGCTTAAAGCGGAACTTCACCCAACAGGGTTCTGCTTTACCTTTCCCTCCCTCTCCCCTCTGCCTCATTCCGATATTATTTTTTTGGGAGGAGGAATGGGTTGCTACTTTTGATGGGTACACACTCCTACTTCTGTTCAGATCGCCTAGGACAGTAGTCATCAATCCTGTCCTCAGGGCCCACTAACAGGCCAGGTTTTATGTATTACCTTGGGGAGATGCAGACTAGAATACTGCAATCACTGAGCAGCAAATTATATCACCTGTGTGTATTCCAGTTATCTTGCAAACCTGGCCTGTTAGTGGGCCCTGAGGACAGGGTTGATGACCACTGGCCTAGGAGATCCGAGTGGAAGTTCTCCTCCTACCCTCCCTGTCCGCAGGCTTCTGAGACTATTCACAAAGCACAACGAGGCTCATGCATGCTCAGTGGGCAGCTGACTGTGAAGCTACAAGGAGTCATAGCAGGCTGCCCACAGTTATGATGCTGGTGTTGGGATCTGAAGACCAGTAAAGAAATTGTCTCGGATTAGGACAGATCTGGATCCCTGGACATGTGAGTGTCTGTTTATTAAAAATCAGCAGTTTTGAATGAAATTAATGAATATAAATTAATTTGGTTGCTTCGTTATAAATTATTTTGGATTTGTTGAAATTTGTTACTAATGTGATTCAGAGATTCAGATACATCTGAATCTGCGAACAACGAAAATTATGTCTGAATTTTGATTCGTAGTGAAATGAATTGCACAAGTCTACATGAGGCTATCTTGAGCATGAAAAAACATTATCTGTCCAAATGAATCCTAAGTTCTGCAACCACTTCTGTGTATTTTAATTTATATTTTCATGTGATAACACTGAAGAAATGACACTTTGCTATAAAATGTACAAATTGTTGAAATTTGGGCCCAAAGTGTCAATATTTTGTGTGGCCACCATTATTTACCAGCACTGCCTTAACCCTTTTGGGCATGGAGTTCACCAGATTCACAGGTTGCCACTCCTCCATGACGACATCACGGAGCTGGTGGATGTTAGACCTTGCCTTCCTCCACCTTCTGTTTGAGGATACCCCACAGATGCTCAATAGATTTTAGGTCTGGAGACATGCTTGGCCAGTCCATCACCTTTACCTCAGCTTCTTTAGCAAGGAAGTGGTCGTCTTGAAGGTGTGTTTGGGGTCATTATCATGTTGGAATACTGCCCTGCAGCCCAGTCTTCAAAGGGAGTGGATCGTGCTCTGTTTCAGTATGTCACAGTACATGTTGGCATTCATGGTTCCCTTAATGAACTATAGCTTTCCAGTGCCAGCAGCACTCATGCAGCCCCAGATCATGACACTCCCACCACCATGCTTTACTGTAGGCAAGACAGATTTGTCTTTGTACTCCTCACCTGGTTGCCACCACACGTGCTTGACACCATCTGAACTAAATACGTTTATCTTGGTCTCATTAGCCCACAGGACATGGTTCCAGTAATCCATGTCCTTAGTCTGCTTGTCTTCAGTAAACTGTTTGTGGACTTTCTTCTGCATCATCTTTATTAGAGGCTTACTTCTGGGACGACAGCCATGCAGTCCAATTTTATGCAGTGTGTGGCGTATGGTCTGAGCACTGACAAGCTGAACCCCCCCACCGCTTCAATCTCTGTAGCAATGCTGGCATCACTCATATGTCTATTTCCTAAAGACAATCTGTGGCTATGACGCTGAGCACATGCACTTAACTTCTTTGGTCAACCATGGTGAAGTCTGTTCTGAGTGGAACCTGTCCGGTTAAACCACTGTATGGTCTTGGCCACCGTACTGCAGCTTAGTTTCAGAGTCTTGGCAATCGTCTTATAGCCTAGTCCTTCTTTATGTAGAGCAACAGTTCTTTTTTTAGATCCTCAGAGAGTTATTTGCCATGAGGTGCTATGTTGATCTTCCAGTGACAAGTATGGGAGGGTTAGAGCTAAAAAAACAAATTTAACAGACCTGCTCCCCATCCATACCCGATACCTTGTAACACTAACGAGTCACATGACCCCGTGGAGAGAAAATGGCTAATTGGGCTCAATTTGGACATTTTCACTTAGAGGTGTACTCACTTTTGTTTCCAGCGGTTAAGACATTAATAGCTGTGTGTTGAATTATTTTGAGGGGACAGCAAATTTACACTGTTATACAAGCTGTACACTCACTATTTTACATTGTAGCAAAGTGTCATTTCTTCAGTGTTGTCACATGAAAATATATAATAAAATATTTACAAAAATGTTAGGGGTTATGAATATGTTTCAAATTTGCCACTGTTGGGGGGTGTACTCACTTTTGTGACATACTGTATACTGGTGTAAATTACTGGAATAGAAGATTATGAGGCCAGGTCAGAGGGCACAGTCGACCTCTGAGATGAGGAGTGGTGGGCTGAAGGAAGGTCTCCATAGAGTGTCCTAAGATATTAGGACACTCTGTAAAGATGCAGCCTTTCCCAAAACTCTATCAGGCATCATGTTTCCCAAAACTCTATCAGGCATCATGGATAGGCATTGTACATAATTTCCTCCCATAATTTGTGATTAGCTGAACATACCTAGGTTAGGTTTGATTTGGGGCAGGTTCAGCGAACATGAATAAAGTTCGGGTGCTGAATCCAAACCCAAATGAGGTTAATGGGGGCCAACTATTAAAAAAACAGTAATGGTACTTTTCTAGACTAATACACCAGGGATTGTCAAAAAATGCCATGGGATTCTGGGAATTCCCCTGGAGAACATGAGCAAAGCAATAAAAAAAATGTCTAAATTATGTTTATCAGGAAGCAGCAATTTTAGTAATGCTTAATGTGAGCTTCCAAAATTCCAAATGGTTCTAAATAACAGGGGGGGTGCTCTGATACTACCCGATACTACTAATGTTGTGCATCTGTGCAGTGTATTCAACTTTCCACAGCAAAACTGCCATTTACAAAAACAAAAGTACAGGCAAAATTCTCTCAAAATGCTCTCCAACCTACCACAGAGCAGGGTCCTCCAACCATCCACAAAATAAAAGAAAACCTGCAGAGTCCACCACAAGGCCCCCAGCCCCCTTCACAGCTCTCCAGTGGGCTTCAGAGTTCCTAATGATTTTCCTCCTACTGATGTCAGGGCATTTATTCCTCCAACAGAGCACTAACACTGGGGCTTCCTTCATCCCACTCACCATTAATATGGGGGAATTTTTACTACTAGTGATCACCAATGCTATTGCATTTCTTTTCTCCTACTGACCACTGATGGCCATTTTTTCCTACCACTGATCATTAACACCGGTGCATTTTTTATTCTATTTGACCAGTGATACTAGGGTATTCTTTCCTTCTACTGGCCACTGACGGGCCTTTTTTTAACTGCTAGTGAACACTGGCAAGGCATTTTTTCTCCCTACAGATCACTGATGGAGCATTTCCCCCCTACTAACCACTGATGATAATTTTTTTCTCTTATGCCACGTGCACACGATTCGAATTCTTGTCGGAAGAAGCTCTGATGGTTTTCCCCGCTCAAGCTGTCTTGCCTACACACAGTCACACCAAATTCCGATCGTCTAGAACGCGGTGACGTACAACACGTACGACGGGACTAGAAAAAGGAAGTTCAATAGCCAGTAGCTAATAGCTTCTATCTCGTAGTTGAATCTGAGCATGCGTGATTTTTGGCATGTCAGAATTGCATACAGGCAATCGGAATTTCCGTCAGGAAAATTGAGAACATTCTATCGATTTTTGGCTGGCGGAAAATCGGACAGCTAAATTTCCGATGGAGCATACACACGGTCACATTTTCTGATGAGAGCCCTTCATCAGAAATTTTTTTTGTCTGGAATTCCTATTGCGTGTATGCGGCATTACTGACATCTAATACCAGGGTATATTTATCCATACTTTCCCTTTAAGCATTGTCAAGGTAAGACCAAAACATAAGCTTCCTTCTCTTCTAGCTCAACTGTCATTGCACTGTAATTACAAATTGTATACTTATTGTTTGGTTACCAAAGAAGCTTGAAAGAAATACTATACACACTGTACATTCCTCAGAACAATTGAGATATCCAGTAGTATTTTGCTAAAATAGTCTTGTATATTTTATCAACATATTGCTTTTAAACTGTTATTGTTTTTTTTTATAATGCATGCGATTTCATATTAAAGAGGTTGTAAACCCTGAGAAAAAAAACCTGTAAGACAAAGGCATAATAAGCTATTATGCATCTTACCTTACAACAAATCCTTCCAGCGGTGCTCACACACTGCTGATACAGCTGACATCTTCCTTGGTGTTTCTTCCGGGTACACGGGCGTTGGCGCTGTTACGTCAGGGGCTCTGAAGGTCCAGCATGGTAAGCTGGACCTTCAGAGCGCTTGCGGCAATCACATCATCGGCTGCATGCACTCAACGGTGCAAGTTTAGGAGATATTCACAGTACCTAAAGGTAAGCCTTATTATAGGCTTACCTATAAAAATAAATAAAAAGTAAGACTTTACTTCCTCTTTAACTTTAATATGAGAAACTTAATCAGGAAGTAGTTTCAGAATTACAAATTCCTATAATAACTGAAAGGCTAAGCGCTGGTTAACACCAGCAATTTCATTATATGACATTCCATTCGGGTGTATTCAACTCAGTGTGAAAAAAAAGTGCTGCATGTCCTACTTTTTTCAGTGTATGCCATTGCAACACAATTGCGTGGACAGAACAAATAGGATATAAGGCAAATTGCCTTGTCCATGCATTATGCATCAGGATGAATGGACCCTGTGCTCCAGTGCGTGCTGAAGGGGCAGAGCCCAGAGCAACAATTGACAGTCGCCTCTCTGTGCTCAGAGTGGACCCAAAAACTGAATGATCAGCAGTCACATAATCGCTCAGTTCTCAGGCTTAGAGCCAGCAAGGGACAGCTTAAAACATCAGCTAAATGCTGCAGCAGGTTGGTGAGCATGTATGATTATTTTTTTATATTTCTGCACTTTTCATTCCTTTAAAAAAAAAAAAAAACCCTGTTAAAATTACCAGCCTCAAGAAAGCTTTGATACACATTGTTATATTTTTTTACCTCCAAGACTGACAACTTCCCACATCACATTTTTTCCATAACACATGTTTCTTCCACATCTCTTTCTGGTTTACCTGGCTCTACTGGTTCTTCTCTCTCTCCCACTTTTCTCTACTTGACTCTGAATCTCTCAGTAATTTAACATGAAACCTACCACCAACATACTTGAATCTGTTTCTTCCAATTTTTTTTTTTTATATTTACAGTATCTCATAAAAGTGAGTACACCCCTCACATTTTTGTAAATGTTTTATTCTATCTTCTCATATGACAACACTGAAGAAATGACACTTTGCTACAATGTCAAGTAGTAAGTGTACAGCTTGTATAACAGTGTAAATTTGCTGTCTCCTCAAAATAACTCAACACACAACCATTAATGTCTAAACTGCTGGCAACAAAAATGAGTACACTCCTAAGTGAAAATTTTCAATTTGGGCCCAATTATCCATTTTCCCTCCCCGCTGCCATGTGACTCGTTAGTGTTTAGAAGGACTCAGGTGTGAATGAGGGAGCAGGTGTGTTAAATTTGGTGTTATCGCTCTCACTCTCTCATACTGGTCACTGGAAGTTCAACATGGTACCTCATGGCAAAATGGGAAAGAACTCTCTGAGGATCTGAAAAAAAGAATTGTTGCTCTACATAAAGAAGGACTAGGCTATAAGAAGATAGCCAAGACCCTGAAACTGAGCTGCAGCATGGTGGCCAAGACCATACAGCGGTTTAACAGGACAGGTTCCACTCAGAACAGGCCTCGCCATGGTCGAACCAAAGAAGTTGAGTGCACATGCTCAGTGCCATATCCACAGGTTGTCTTTGGGAAATAGATGTAGGAGTGCTGCCAACATTGTTGCAGAGGTTGAAGGGGTGAGGGGGGGGGGGTCAGCCTGTCAGTGCTCAGACCATACGCCGCACACTGCATCAAATTGGACTGCATGGCTGTGATCCCAGAAACAAGCCTCTTCTAAAGATGATGCACAAGATAGACCGCAAACAGTTTGCTGAAGACAAGCAGACTAAGGACATGGATTACTGGAACCATGTCCTGTGGTCTGATGAGCCAAAGATAAACTTATTTGGTTCAGATGGTGTAAAGTGTGTGTGGTGGCAACTAGGTGAGGAGTACAAAAACTAGTGTGCCTTGCCTACAGCCAAGCATGGTGGTGGGAGTGTTATGGTCTGGGGCTGCATGAGTGCTGCTGGCACTAGGCAGCTACAGTTTATTGAAGGAACTATGAACGCCATGTACTGTGACATACTGAAGCAGAGCATGACCCCCCCCCCCTTTGGAGACTGGGCCACAGGGCAGTATTCCAACATATTAATGACCTTAAACACACCTCTAAGACAACCACTGCCTTGCTAAATATTGAGCCTCTGCAGGGCATCCTCAAATGGAAGATGGAGGAGCGCAAGGTCTCTACACCCACCGGCTCCGTGATATTGTCATGGAGGAGTTGAAGAGGACTCCAGTGGCAACCTGTGAAGCTCTGGTGAACTCCATGCCCAAGAGGGTTGAGGCAGTGCTGGAAAATAATGATGGCCACAGAAAATATTGCCACTTTGGGCCAAATTTGGACATTTTAGTCACTTAGGGGTGTACTCACTTTTGTTGCCAGTGGTTTAGACATTAATAGCTCTGTGTTGAGTTATTTTGAGGAGATGGCAAATTAACACTGTTATATAAGCTATACACTCACTACTTTACATTGTAGCAAAGTGTCATTTCTTCAGTGTTGTCACATGAAAAGATATAATAAAATATTTACAAAAATGTGAGTGTACTCAGTTTTGTGAGATACTGTAAATTCAATACTTCTCTCTGCCCCCTTACTCTCAGTATAGTAAAGTTGATCTTAAAAACCATTTTCAAGCACTGAATGTTTTACCCCTATGAGCAGGATTCTTAATTTCCTAAAAAATGTGCCAATAGCATCTCCTAATGTAGCACACAGTTATGTTCCTGGTTAGCAATAATATTTAGATGTTATGATGATGAGCATTTGTGCAATTCATAGTATGTACTAGCAAGGCGTTCCTTGCCATACGTTTGTACCTGAAGGAATACAAACATAGATTTGCATTGCTTGTTTTGAACAAAACAGCATTGTACTAAAAGTATGATGGGAAAACGATACCCTTTTTCAAGACCTCAAGCTTTTATTTGTATGCTTTGGTCAACTGCATGCATTTACGTATCCAGGCCTTGTGTTTGAGGCCTAATATTCATATGTTAAATATAGTTTTATCCTTTTATTTCATCTTAGGACATTGATGTTTCTATCTGCTTCCAAAGATAATCATTGGTAAAAGAAGGGACTAGTACACTGAAGATGGTTTGTCTGTTTGTGCCCACTGTTTTACTTCTTCCACTAGCCGTTGCTCTTTATTACCCCGATTGGTGATTTGAACAGGAATGAACAGAGTTATCTATCCAGTCCAGTGTTTGCAGCAGAGCACGTGGATTTGCAGGAGATGAGGTTTCTGCATGATAATATACTGCCCCTTTTAAAAAAAATATTAAATAAATTAATCATTTAGCACCCTGCATTTATAGAGTTGATCCTGTTGTCTTCAAATAATTGGTAATATTTGAATTTGATTATACAATGGTCCAATTAAGTCCAAATGTTATGAGGCCAAGTGCACTCATAAGGCTGTCTGCTACACCAGCAAAATAAGTGTAGGGTGCCAACTTGCCGGTTCAGTTGACTGAAAAGTCACTAATTGAGCAACACATCTTGTGCTCTGTGATGGAGTGTGTGCTGTCCAACCACTGAAGTCACATAGTGTAGGGTTCAAAGGCTATACCCTGGCATATAGACAGTCCTGTGAAGTGGCTCAAAGGACAAAACTCACTGCTAGTAATAAATCCTTCAATGTGACTCTTGGGGACACATTTGTGCAATCAGGAATCTATTTTTTTTTCTAATCTAAATTACTCTAGTTTTCTCTTATGTTGCTTTTCACCTATTTTTCATAGTATGCAGCTTCCAGTTTTACTGGTAGAAAAGTAAAATACATGACATTTGTCAGAACTAGTGGATTCCAGTAACCTTTATGCAAGTTTTCTGAATGTTTTAGGTGTCATGTGCTTTTTGCTCCTGTTATCATTGGGAAGCTATCAGCAAATGAAAGCATATGCAAACTCAGAAAGAAAATACTTTATATATTGCAGCTTATCATCCCTTTAGATGTGGTGCCTTTTTTTCTTTACTTTCATCTGGTCGTCCTGCCCCTAACACACTTCCTATCAGACAGTGATAATGGCTACTCACTGCACTGTATAAAAAAAAAGCAGCCTTGTTAGCCTAGGATGTCCTCTTGATTTGGACTATAAACACCATCCCCTCTGTATTGCATAAAGGGGAGTTGTTCTGTAGTTAGGAGAAGATAGCTTATTTATAAAAGAAACCTAATGCACCCACCACATTTAGGGCTGTATTATTGATATACATATATATATTCTCTCTCTCTCTCTCTCTCTCACTCACTCACACACACACACAACAAAACACTTGCACCTAACCAAAAAAAATATTAAAATTATATTAACAACTACTGTAGTGTCTTAGTGTAGTTGCTGCTTACCACTGCCATGTGTTTCCACATTTTTTTGGTATATATATATATATATATATATATATATATATATATATATATATATATTTACCACATTTTTCAAAACATATATTTTTTCAAAAAATACAAGGTTGAGGGAGCATCATCAGCATTCAAACTTTATAAAGAATGCCACAAGAAATATAAGGGTGCAACTGGGGCGGCTGAGATAGAACACGACAAACACATAGCAGAGGAGAGCAAAAAAAAATCCCCAAAAATTCTTTAACCACTTAAGGACCGCCTCACGCCGATATACGTCGGCAGAATGGCACGGCTGGGCACAATCACGTACCTATATGTGGCTCTTTAAGTGCCCAGCCACGCGGCGTGCTCCCGATCCAGTCCTGAGCTCCTTGACCGTGGCCGCGGGACCAGCGGACCTGAACGCCGCTGGTGTCCCGCGATCGGGTCACAGAGCTGAAGAACGAGGAGAGGTCTGTGTAAACAAACCTCTCCCCGTGCTTCCTACTGTGGCTGTCACCGATCGTCTGTTCCCTTTTATAGGGAAAGACGATCAGTGACGTCACATGCCAGGCCACGCCCCCTACAATAAAAAAAACACATAATGTCACACATAACCCCTACACTGCCCCTAATGGTTAACTCCTTCACTGCCAGTGTCATTTACACAGGATTCCGTGCATTTAAATAGCGCTGATTGCTGTATAAATGACAATGGTCCCAAAAATGTGTCAAAAATGTCCGATGTGTCCGCCATAATGTCACAGTCACAATAAAAATCGCTGATCGCTGCCATTACTAGTAAAAAAAAAATATTAATAAAAATGCTATAAAACTATCCCCTATTTTGTAAACCCTATAACTTTTGCGCAAACCAATCAATAATCGCTAATTGCAATTTTTTTTACCAAAAATATGTAGAAGATACGTATCGGCCTAAACTGAGGAAAAAAAAAATGTTCAATATATTTTTTGGGGGTATTTATTATAGCAAAAAGTAAAAAATATAGAATTTTTTTAAAAATTGTCGCTCTATTTGTGACAGAGGTGATCAAATACCACCAAACGAAAGCTCTATTTCTGGGAAAAAAAGGACACCAATTTTGTTTTGGGAGCCACGTCACAAGACCGCACAATTTTCAGTCAAAGCAACGCAGTGCCGAATCATAAAAAGGGGCTTGGTCCTTTGGCTGCAAATTGGTCTGGGGCTTAAGTGGTTAAGTATGTAAACAGTAAAAAAGGGGGGAAAGACCATATTGGCACCATAAAGAATGAGGAAGGACATCAGGTTACAAAGGATGGGGAGATGGTGGAAGTATTGAATTTATTCTTCTCCTCATTCTTCATGAGGGAATAGGGGCGCTTCAGTAACCAAAACTACAGTGTTTACCCTCCTGACACATCACAGGAAGCACCCTCATGGCTAACAGAGGACAGAGTTAGAATTAGACTTGGGAAACTTAACATTAATAAATCATCAGGACCGCATGGCTTGCACCCAAGGGTACTTAGGGAACTCAGTCAAGTAATTGCCAGACCATTGTTCATAATTTTTACTTACAGTCTACTGACAGGAATGGTACCAGGAGACTTGGAGAAAAGCCAATGTAGCACCAATATTTAAAAAGGGCCCAAAATACATCTCTGAGAATTACAGACAAGTTAGCCTAACATCAATAGTATGCAAGCTCTTAGAGATGGTGATAAGGGACTATATACAAGATTTTAGTAATGAAAACGGTATCGTTCGCAGTAATCAGCATGGATTCATGAAGAATCGTTCTTGCCAAACCAATCTATTAACCTTCTATGATGAGGTGAGTTGCCATCTAGATAAAGGAAAGCCCGTAGACGTGGTGTATCTGGATTTTGTAAAAGCATTTGACACAGTTCCCCATAAAAGTTTACTGTACAAAATAAGGTCCATTGGCATCGCCCATAGAGTGAGTACATGGATTGAAAACTGTCTACAAAGGTTAGTTCAAGGGGTGGTAGTGGGGTCCCACAGTGTTCTGTGCTGGAACCAATCCTATTTAATTTGTTAAGACCTGGATAATGGGGTAAACAGTTCAATCTCTGTATTTTCGGACTAAGCTAAGCAGGGCAATAACTTCTCCGCAGGATGTGCAAACCTTGCAAAAAGATCTGAACAAATTAATGGGGTGGGCCGCACCTGGAGTATGCTGTCCAGTTCTGGGCACCAGTCCTCAGGAAGGATGTACTGGAAATGGAGAGAGTACAAAGAAGGGCAACAAAGCTAATAAAGGGTCTGGAGATCATTAGTTATGAAGAAAGGTTGCAAGCACTGAACTTATTCTCTCTGGAGAAGAGACGCTTGAGAGGGGATATGATTTCAATTTACAAATAACATACTGGGGACCCCACAATAGGGACAAAACTTTTTTGTGGAAGGGAGTTTAACAAGACTCGTGGCCACTCATTAAAATTTGAAGAAAAGAGGTTTAACCTAAACTATGTAGAGGATTCTTTACTGTAAGAGCGACAAGGATGTGAAATTCCTTTCCACAGGTGAAGGTTTCAGTGGGGGGGCATTGATAGTTTCAAAAAACTATAAGCCCTTGTACTGTACACACGGTCGGACATTCCGACAACAAAATCCGTCGGATTTTGTCTGACGGATTTTGTCCGAAACTGGTGTTGCATACACACGGTCGGACAAAGTTGACGGAAAAGCCGATCGTTCGGAACGTGATGATGTTATTTCGTTACGATGGGACTATGTTCAGGCTAGTAGCCAATAGCTTTGGTCTAGGAATTTGATCTGAGCATACGTGGCACTTTGTCCGATCGGAATTCTCTACAAACGATCGGACAAAGACCAATTGGACCATGTTGTCGGAAAATTTTATAGCCCAGCTCTAAAACTTTGTCGGTCGGATATTCCGACGCAAACAGTCCGATGGAGCCCACACATGGTCGGATTATCCGACAACATGGTCCGATCAGACATTTTCCGCCAGAATGTCCAACCGTGTGTACAAGGGCTTAGACAAGCACCTGAATGACCGCAACATACAGGAATATACAATGTAATACTGACATATAATCATGCACATAAGTTGGACTTGATGGACTTTTGTCTTTTTTCAACCTCACCTACTATGTAACTATGTTTGTGGAATAATTTTTAAATGTATTTTAAATACTTACAACTGCAACCGCTGATTCTTTTCATATGTCTATTACGTAAGCAAGAACGTGAAGCTCTAGAGTCCTTTCATTTACCATTCCAAAATGTGCTTTAGAGTCACCTGATAAAAAGGAATCTCAATGTGCATATTTGCTTTAAAGGTCATTACACAATATCCCAGTTAAGGATTCAACTACACATGACGTTTTAATTGTTTGTTGGCAGTACAATTTTCAGTACAGTTATTTTAAGTTAAGGCAGTGGTCAACAAGGAGTTACGTCTCGTGCTTACTAACAAATGTAATCTCACATGTATTATTCTTCATGCAAACAATGAGGGGCATGGCTCTGTTCAGCCAATCACAGGGAGCCCAATGCAGCTGGTGGAATGAATTGAACTCTCGTGAACATTTTTGTAAGACGTGGTAGGAAACATTAAACGGTTCAAGATAACCTTGCTCCTGCTGCTTCAACAGGTGCAGTATAGTTTTCCTTTTATATGAACGATTTTATTATAATTTTAGCAGCCTTGGAGCTTTGTTTGTTTGTAAGGTTTTGAATGTAACAGATTCTTTTGTGCAGTATGCGCTGTGAAGATCTGTGCATAGATACACACATACTTTAAAAGTTTCATCTCAAAATATTTTGGAGGTAAAATATAATTAAATTACACATTTGAAATATTTTCATTGCTGTATTTTACATAATGCCCATACCATATATGTATACTATGTAATTATTTGCAGTTCTGTAGCAGTATTATTCTCAGTTTGGACTGTGTGGATTGTACAAATGTATGCAGTCCTAAGCAATAATTGTTCAGGACTGCAGGAATTTGCATGTTTTATCATCATTGCAATGAATTGCATGGGAAGGATGCAACCCAGAAAAATTAAGTGCGTTCTCAGTATTAATTACTCTTCCCACAATTGTGCCTCGTTTGCCTTGGACCCATTTTACCACTCAAATTTTCAGAACAAGACAGCTTAATGGACGGAATTCCTTAACGTGTTCCTCACACTTTTTCGGCAGTAGGGTTCCTTTAAATCAACCTGCACCTACATCAGGAAAGATTTGTGAAATGTTGTTAAGGTTTTTAGCACGTGCAACAGATTCAGGTAGTTCTTATTACCATGGCTTTAGGAATCTGTTGCTATGGCAGAAACAAATTAAAAAATAATCACCAGTGTCAGATTTAGAATCCTACGGTAATTAAGACCCTGATTAAGATCCTACTAGCAACTGACAACTCATCTCTAGCCTCATTCAGCTGCCAGCAGACAGATGAATGTAAACAAAGGGGTTGAGATGCTGGCTAATGTCAGCACCCAAATATGGCAATGGCCATATTTTGACAATGAGAGGAATCTCCCAGCAGGTAGCTGAATGGGCCAGGGATGAAACATGATGGTGTCTTCTACATGTCTGGGATGAAGGGGTACTCTGACAGTGGAAGGAGCCTGATGAGGAACTTTGAGAGACAAGTTCCCCGTCAGGTCTATCTTGTGATAAACAGCAGACAGAAGTAGCCACAATTTGGTCCAATAAAAGCTATGGAATTATTAGCAACCAATGATGTAGGGGCACTCTGACAGTGAAAGGAGGCTGGTATGGAATTCTGGAGGAATAGTTCTCCATTGTGTCTGCTTGCCTGTGATTGACATTGGATGGCAGGGGGCAAATACCATAGCCACTACTCAGCTGAATATCAGCTATGTAATCCTCTCACTGTTTCCCACTGTCTATCACAAGGAAAGTGAACCTAAAAGGAAACTAGCCTCAGAGTTTCCGATCTGACTCTATCCACTCCATAAAAAACTTCTCACCGTCATGCACAGAGTTAGTGAGCTGCACTGAGGATAAAATATCTGATATTATAGACGCTTCGGTATCAGTGCCAGCCACCTCCTGTGACAAATGAATGTACATGAATCTGTCACAAAGACGTGACATTATGGTGCAGATGTGTGTGAATTCTAAAGAATGTCTACAATACTCTTTATGGATTCCACTGATTCCTTTTTTCCAAACTCACCTGATGTACTTAGTTGCCTGTGCTTGTATGCGTCCCAGCTCATTCCATAGCTCTCATCTGCTGAAGTATCCCGCAGATGAAAGTATAATTTTGATACTTACATTTTGCAAATCTATGACAGCCTTCATGGAGCCCTAAACCTAAGGCTCCATGCACACTGAAGCTCAAAAAAGCTATTTCTGGACGCCAGATTGCTGGCAGAAAACGCTGGTTGAAAAACCTGCTTTTAACAGCGTTTTATACTAGCGTTAATGAACGTTAATGAGCGTTTTACAGCGTTAGCGTTAATGGGCGTTTTTTATAAAAATACACAGAGGACACTCCAAAAATCCCACAATGCATTGAAAAATAGAATGCCGAACACTAATGAACGAGCGTTAATGAGCGTTAATGAGCGTTAATGAGCGTTTGTCGTTTTTTGCCGCTGAAAAACGGCACTTTGAACGCGAATTTCTGGCGTTCAGAAAAAAGCCCATAAACTCCACTGCTCATTAAAGCTGAAAAACGTCCATGTGTGCATGGACACATAGGCTAACATAGAGTGGAGTTTATGGGCTTTTACAAAAAACGCCCAAACGCCAATAAACTGCAGTTTATCAGCTTCAGTGTGCATGGAGCCTAAATGTTGTGTTTTGATAAGTTTTAATGATGCCTTTGCAAACATATGGGCAAATAAACCACTTGACCTCCAGAAGGTTTTACCCCCTTCACGACCAGGAAATTTTTTCCTATTCAGCACTGTGCTACTTTAACTAGCAATGCCTCAGTCATGCATCACTGTACACAAAAGACATTTTTATCATTTTTTTCACACAGATATAACTTTATTTTGCTGGTATTTAATCACCACTGGATTTTTAATTTGCTGCTATATAAATTAAAAAATACAGATAATTTGGAGAAAAACATGTTGTTTGTTCCTAGTTTCTGTTATAAACCTTTGCAAACAAACCATCTTTCTTCATAAAGTTAGACCAAAATGTAGTCTACTACATTTCTTTGGTAAAAATAACCCAAATCAGTGTACATTTTTAAGTCTGTGCGAAAATGATAGGGTCTACAAACTATGGTATATATATTTGAAAATGTATCACTCCTGATGTACTGACTGTCTCCTTTCTTGAAGCCCTAAAATGCCACGACAGCACAAATACTGTTGAAAAAGAAATGATACCCACTGATGTGTGGTGTCAAAATAATGACTTAAGGCTGTCATTGTGGGGGTTATTTACTAAGACCGGAGAGTGCAAAATGCGGTGCAACTCTGCACAGAAACCAATCAGCTTGCAGGTTTTATTGCCAAAGGTAATTGAACAAGCTGAGAAGATGATTGGCTATCATGCACAATTGTTCCAGATTCTGGCTACACCGGTTTTAGTAACTCTCCCCCATATTGGCATGTGATAAATCAGTACATGTCTTTGAAGGTCAAAAGATCATATGTATGGAAAGCAGAGAATAGGCGGCTTTTTCAGAAGCAATGTTCTTTTGGTGAAGGGTAAAGTGTGGGACGAACACTGGCTCATTTGGTGAAAACCAGTTCTCCCCCTCAGCTATACCAACAATAAAAGGAGGGATTTCTTCACATACATCAGAGATTATAGACACATTTAGTGATTATTACAGAAATGTGTATACGTCACAGAGGATAGATGAGGAGGGAGAGATGAATACATTTTTGGGGACTTTGGAGATCCCGTCCATTACAGAAGGGGACAGAGAGCATATGGAAGACCCAATAACTCTTGGGGAATTAGAGCAAGCAGTAGCCGGAATGGCTAACCAAAACTCCCCTGGACCGGATGGACTCCCGAAGGAGACTCTAAACATTAAATAATATTTACATTAGATAAATATTAGTCCCGGAGTTGCTTAGGGCGTTGAAGGGGACGGCGATGGAGAGAAAACTCCCCGCCTTGATCTCAGAAGCAACTATAATAGTGACACACAAAGAGGGGAAAGAGCCATTAGATACATCATCATATAGACCAATATCCCTGCTATTATAGGATGTTAAAATATTAGCCAGGCTGAATAAAATTGTCTCAAAACTCATACACCCAGATCAAAATGGATTTATTGCTAATATATCCAATAGTATAAATATCAGAAGGGCATTCCTAAACCTGCAGACCACATCAGAAAATAGGGGATCGAGAGCTGTTCTGTCCCTAGATGTGACCAAAGCTTTCCATAGCCTAGAGTGGGGTTACATCTGGTGCGTTCTGGAGGTATTTGGGTTTGGACCTTCTTCTTTGGGTGCATAAAAACATTGTATAATGACCCAAGTGCACAGCTACGCAATAGAGCTTTTGCAGGTCTGGATCCCCTCAAAAGTAGGAAAAGATGAGAAGAGGATATAGGGGAAATAATGGAGGAACAGTGGAGAAGGATACTGGAGCTGGGATTATTGGTATCGGTCTCCCCTTCACAGAAAGTATCACACCTGATGTTGATACATAGAGCCTATTACACCCCTAAGAGGTTATTCTCGTTTGGTAGAAGACCGGATGCTAATTGCTCCAGATGCCAGGAGACTGGAGACCTTATACATATGATGTGGAGATGTCTAAAGTTATTTTGATACTGGGCAGGGGTTCTTGACACCATAAATAGAATCTATGGGACGATGTTAGAGATGGAAGCCAAACTCTGTGTATTGGGATACAGGAAGACATCGAGTGAAGTATCAAGTACTATGGTAGTAGTATTAAGGCGTTTATTCCAAGCAAGAAAACTTATTGCGCAGAGATAGTTGTCGAGGAGACCCTTGTCAGTGAAAGAATGGACCCACACCATAAATGAGATAGTATGGAAGGAAAAAGTAGTCTACACAAAAAGAGGAAATCTTAAGGAATTTGAAAAGATGTGGAGTCCCTGGCTAGATGAGATGGGTTATCTCCTAGACGGAAGGAAATATCAGAGAAATACCTAAAGAAACAGGATAGGGATGGAAATAATACTATAGGTAAGATGTTAAAGATGCACTGGAATAGTGGAGGAGTAATCTAGACTAGAATAAAATAGTTAGACCCCTTTCACACTGCAGGTGTTTTTCAGGCGCTACAGCCCAAAAAATAGCACCTGCATAGCGCCTGAAGAAAGCGGCTCCATTCACTCCTCGGGCTTTCACACTGCCCAAGCACCAAGCACTGGAGCAGTGCGCTGGCAGGGCGTTACAAAAAGTCCTGCCAGCAGCTTCTTTGGAGTGGTGAAGGAGCGGTGAATTCACCGCTCCTCCACCGCTGCTCCCCATTGAAATCATTGGGGCAGCGCTGCGATACCACCGGCAAAACGCTGCTTCAGCGACATTTTGCAGGCAGATTTAACCCCTTTTCGGCTGCTAGTGGGGGGGGGGGTTTAAACTAGTGACCGAATAGCCCCGCTAAAACGACGGTAAAGTGCCTAGGCGGCTCGGTGTGAAAGGGGTCTTAATATATATAGGTATATATAAAAAACAGCCATAGACTGGAGAGAAGAATAAGATGGTAGGATCAGGGGTACTTGGGGGGGGGGGGTACCCCTGAATTGGAGGGGGCAAGGGAGATGGGAAAGGGTAAAGACTGGTGGTATGTATCATAATATGGAAAAAGACAATGCACTGAAATAAATCTTGCTGTAATGTTTTTTTATATGATGTTTTGTAATTTGAAGGAAAAAAACTTATTAAAGAATAAATAATAATAAAAAAACAAAACAAGAAGATCATATGTAGACAGAGAATGACAACATTTCTATAATTCTAAGGGTCTGAAAAACATTAGTTAAACGATTATGGTCAGACCACAAGCAACCTGTTTGTATTCATTACAGGAACCAGTACAACTTGACTTACCCTGTGTTTATAAAACTACAACAGTTCAGTATTTTAATTGGGCACTTAATAAACTGGTTGGACTACTTTTAAGGCATTTAAAAGATTTATTTATCCAATAACATTTCAGTTTTGAGGTACTTTATCTTTCCTCTTTATAAAATAGTACACTACTGCAAAAGAAAAAAATAGTATGCACTTTGAAACCTTAGATGTACATCTGCAATGCTGTTGTTGTTCTTACCTTTTTTTTCCTTTTGACAAAAAACTGTCATGTGACCATCTCTTCTTGCTGATAGTGAAGAGTGGGGTTACAGGACACTGTGCAGGCACACAATGTGCCTTCATTCCAATACCTGTCCAGCTTAAGGCAAAATTCAGGCTGTGCTTGAGCGGGGGTGTGTGATCAAGAGGCAAGCTGTGATTAGGAGGGCGGTGTCAGAGACATGCTGTAATTGGTCAGAGGACATGGTAGCTGATTCAACTACCCAATACAGGCATACTGTGTCTGCACGGTGTCCTGTACCTCTGAATGGTCAGCCAAAAGAAGAAAACTGACCACACAAGCACAAATCAACTTCTCAGTATAGAACAAGGAAGAAAGATGACTGGCAGGATCGACCAGGTACTTTCAATTGAAGAAGTTAATAAAAATGATAGAGACTATTATTTTTAACCACTTAAGGACCAGGCCTCTTTTTCAGATTTGGTGTTTCCATGTTTAAAACAGTTTTTTTTTGCTAGAAAATTACTTAGAACCCCCAAACATTTTATATTGTTTTTTTTGAACACCCTAGAGAATAAAATGGCGGTCATTGAAATACTTTTTTTCACACCGTATTTGCGCAGCGGTCTTACAAGCGCACTTTTTTTTGGAAAAAATTCACTTTTTTGAATAAAAAAACAAGACAACAGTAAAACTAGCCCAATTTTTTTTTTATACTGTGAAAGATAATGGTATGCCGAGTAAATTGATACCCAACATGTCACGCTTCAAAATTGCGCCCGCTCGTGGAACGGCGTCATACTTTTAGCCTCAAAAATCTCCATATGCGACATATAAAAAATTCTACAGGTTGCATTTTTTGTGTTACAGAGGGGGTCTAGGGCTAGAATTATTGCTCTCGCTCTACCGATCGCGGTGATACCTCACATGTGTGGTTTGACCACCGTTTTCATATGCGGGCGCTACTCACGTATGCGCTCGCTTCTGTGCGCAAGCTCATCATAACGGGGTGTTTTTAAAAAATTTTTTTTTTTTTCTTATTTATTTTAATTGATTTTATTTATTTTTACACTGTTTTAAAAAAATAAATAAAATGGATCACGTTTATTCCTATTACAAGGAATGTAAACATCCCTTGTAATAGAAAAAAGCATGACAGGTCCTCTTAAATATGAGATCTGGGGTCAAAAAGTCCTCAGATCTCATACTTGGGCTAAAATGCAAAAAAAAAAAAAAAAAAAAAAAAAAAAAAGAAAATCTGACATAAAAAAAAAAAAAATACCTTTAAGAGGTATGGGCGGAAGTGACGTTTTGACGTCGCTTCCGCCCTCCTATGGTATAGAGACGAGTGGGGGCCATCTTAGCCTCACTTGTCTCTATGCCCAGCAGATGGAAGGACCCGATCGCCTCCGGGGGGGTGGCACCTCTCCCGCCGCCGATAGCGGTGATCTCGCGGCGAATCCGTACAGCCAACCGCCGCCTGAAGAGATGGATATCTCGGTTGTGGCAGCAGCTGCTGCCGTTACCGAGATATCCCTCTTCAAAAATAGGATGTACATCGTCGTGCGGCGGTCGGCAAGTGGTTAAAATACACATATTATTAACTACCGTATTTATCGGCGTATAACACGCACCCCAGGAGGGAATTTAAAAGAAAAAAACTTTTAGGGGGGAAGTTTAAGGAAAAAAATGTACATTTAAATGCCCATCAATGCAGCCTTGTCAGTGTCATTTGCAGCCTTATCAGTCATTTGCAGCCTTGTCAGTTATTTGCAGGCTTGTCAGTGTCTTTGCTGTTTAAAAATTGTGCCGCCGACATGCAGAGCGGATGTCCTGTGTATCTCGGCAGCGCTCGATAGTTCTTGCCATTCTCGGCGGCTTTCGGGTATTTTCGGCCGCACTCGACCGCTCTCGCCTATTTTACCCGTTCTCGCCTATTCTCGGCCGCACTTGCCCATTCTCGGCGGCTTTCAGCTTTCTGAAAGCCGGCAAGAACAGCTGAGAATGGCCGAAAATACCCAAAAGAGGGGGCGGCAAAGAAGGTTAGGAATGGCGGGGAATCGGCGTTTAACACACACCCACGATTTTCCCCTGATTTTAAGGGGAAAAAGTGTGTGTTACACGCTGATAAATATGGTAATTATCAATGTATAACTGACCAACAGCTACATTGTGAATGTCCTAAGCCCACATACTTGGCAATAAGGTCCCAAGCACATTCATCTAAAGGAATGATTATTTTCTCTGCATGTTCAAAAGACGGGTGCCAGTCTCTTCAGATAAGATTTTGTATTTTTTTTGCACTAGTGCATGAAGAACAGGGAGGAAGGTGGAAGGAGCACAGGATACCTGAAGGCTTATTTGGTTTAACTTTCTGAGTCCCTCTCTCATTGGGCTTTGCTGGTTGGACCCTTAAGCGTCAAATGTGACTGCTTTACAATGGATGTCCTAGTGGTCTTAAAGAAGATCTATCACCAGAAGATAAAAAGCCCCAAGTGGTCCCTGTGCATGTAGCATTGCTCTCATTAAAATCTGAGCAGTTAAAATAATACATTTTTATATCTGTCATTGCTGGCGGTAGCGCCTCTTACCTGAAGAGTAAAACTATGGGCGTTCCCATGGGGGAATATATTCAGTATTGAAATGAAAGAAAACAGTGGCATTGGTTAAATGCAAGAAACAAAACAACTGAGAAGCAGGGTATATTCAGTATTATGAACCACATCCCCATCAAAATACAATATTGTTTATGACAGTGTTATTTTAAGCCACTTCACACACAACCCTGTTAAGTTTTAGTTTTAGTTAAGTGTTACGTTTTAGACACTAAACTCCTATACTGTAGTGTTCCATTGAAAAATGTTCATGTTTGCTTGTGGACTGGTTGTTGACTCATTATTGACCTTAAAGGGTAAGTTCACCTTTGTACACTTTTATTTATTTTTTTCAAAATTCCAGCTCCCTTATGCACCAATATAGCATTCACGTACTTTTTTTTACAAAAATATCAAAGCTTTCCATTAAATTTACAGACACTAATGATCGGAATTCTGGCCAGAAAAAGATCGATGAGAGCTTTTCATCAGAAAATGCAACCGTGTGTATGCTCCATCGCAATTTAGCTGTCCGAATTCCCGCCAGCCAAATATTGATAGCATGTTCTCAATTTTCCCGGCGGAACAAACTTTCTATCGGTAATTCCGATCGTGTGTATGCAATTCCGACATGCCAAAAATCACGCATGCTCAGATTCAACTACGAGACAGAAGCTATTGGCTACTGCCTATTGAACTTCCTTTTTCTAGTTGCGTCGTACGTGTTGTACGTCACCGCCTTATAAACGATCGGAATTTGGTGTGACCGTAGGCAAGACAGCTTGAGCCAAATTCCGTCGGAATTCCGTCAGGAAAACCATCAGAGCCTTTTCCGACGAGAATTCCGATCGTGTGTACGCGGCATTAGGCTGGATTCACACCTGTGCAGTTTTAGTCCTTTTTGCATTTTGCAGATTTGCACTACAGTCCATTTACCATGGTTTCCTATGTACACACGTTCTGTAGTGCAAATCTGCACAAAAAATGCATAGGTGTGAATCCAGCATTACCTTTCTTGTGCTAATCCATGAGCTTTGCATTAGTAATGTCTTCTTCCTGATCAGACTTTAGGTCATGACACAGGGAGGAATTGACCAGCTGATCTCATTAGCACACACCTGTTTCATCCACCCTCCCATTCCCAGATGCATGTTTTTTTTAAATAAAATGCAATCAATCATGTAATCACCTTTCTTAATAAATACACAATATACAATCAGACTGTATAGTGTATGGCCATGTTTATACAAGTACATAGAAGGGAGTGGACAGAAACACTGAGCTGTCAAGCCCCGTTTACAACTCTGCATAGCTGGAACTTGCATTCCCACATGTCTTTTTTTCTTTAGCAGGGGGGGAGGCGTTTGAGCATTTTCACTCATCACACATAGGGCAGTCCATCCACCTGAATGGACTGCCCTACACGCAGCAATCGCCCCAAAGAAGCTTACGGAACTTTTTTTTAGAGTGGAGCTTTTTACTGCGATTTTTTGTGCAGTGCATTTCTGACATGCAAGGAAACACACCGATGTGAATGGAGCATCATTGTTCTTGTGTTACCGTACCAAATTCACTTTCAGGCCCCATTCCCATCATAGTGGGAGCAAACCTTTTGCTATGCAGAGTTGTGAACCGGGCTTGACAGATGAGTGTTTCTGTCCACTCCCTCCTATGTACTTGCACAAAGATGGCCATACATATGTAATCTGATTGTGTATTTAGTGAGAAGGGTGATCACTGATTGATTGCATTTTATTTAAAAAACATACACCTGGGAATGGGAGGGTGGATGATGCAGGTATATGCTAATGAGATCAACTGGTCAACTCCTTCCTGTGTCATGACCTAAAGTCTGATCAGGAACAAGACATTACTAATAGAAAAGTCTGGAAATGTGGATTAACACAAGAAAAGTAAGTGACTGTAGATTTATTGGAAAGCTTTCCTATTTTTGCAAAAAAAAGTACACGAATGCTATATTGGTGCATAGGGGAGCTGGAATTTTGAAAAGAAAAGTGTACAAAGGCGAACTTACCCCTTAATCATTTTCCTAAAAGCCAACTGACAGGTTCTCCCACCTGGCAAAAAATATACCCTGAAGTGACTAGTTCACAGCCTAACCACAGCTGTCTTTATTTGAATGACACTGACATGTTACTGTTCATTTACATAGCAGGTGATATTGCTCTTTGCATTGCTTAAATTAAAGAAGTAGTCAAAAACGACTAAAGTACACTTTGCGAAGATATATGTACATATTATGAGCGCTAAAAAGCTTTAAAATAACCCCTTGCTGACCTTTGTATTTACAGCCACCCTGAAGCAATTTATTCTAAAAGTTTAAAACTGAAGCATTGAAGTCTTTCAAGTCAGGGCTCAGAACACTGCTTTAGCCCTTGTTCACACTGCCGCGGCTGCAGAGCTGCATGGCTTTGAAACTTTGAATCCCACATCCCTGCGTGACTTCATTGTGGCTTGCATATGACTTCTTTAACAGAAGTCAGTGCTAGTCGTGTTGATGTCATCAAAAAGTAGGGCAGGAACCTTTTTCTAAGTTGGAGCGACTTGTGTCAAACCGATTAGAACGGTTCTATTACCGTTAATGGGGTGTAACTTGTCATGCGACTTTGAACTCTCAAGTCGCATGTTTTTCTGGTCATTAGAGATTAGAAGACTGACAGACTGTCAACTCACTGCTGAGAGGGATGAGCTGAGCTTCTAAGACCCCTTTCCCACTGGGGCCATGGCTGCATTAGCGTTAAAGCGCCGCTAGTACTTTACAGCTGTCTAAGCAGTGCTTTTTGACCACTAGCGGGGCGTTTTGACCCCAAAGAAAGGGTTAAAAATGCCCGTGTTACATCGCTTCCGAAGTGCTTTTCAATGGGCAGGGCGCTTTGGGAGCACTGTATAAAGCGCTCCCAAACCGCCCTAAAGATGCTGCATGCAGGACTTTTCCTAACGTTTCGCAAGCGCACTGTCCCAGTGTCAAAAGAATGGGAGGCGGTTTTCAGGCACTTTTTAGAGGCTATTTCTCTAAATCGCATGAAAACCACCTCAGTGTGAAAGGGGTCTAATGCCCTGTATACATGGTTGGACATTCCGACAACAAAATCGGTCAGATTTTTTCCAACTGATTTTTGCCCAAACTTGTCTTGCGTACACACGGTCGCACAAGTTGGAAAGTCTGACCGTGTGTACAGGGCATTAGAGAAAGTATAATGCCCTGTACACACTGTCGGACTTTCTGACGGAAAATGTGCGATCGGACTGTGTTGTTGGAAATTCCGATTGTGTGTGGGCTCCATCTGACTTTTTCCGTCGGAATTTCTGACACAAAGTTTGAGATCTGGATCTAAAATTTGCTGACAACAAAATCCGAACATTTAAAATTCCGATTGTGTGTATACAATTCCGATGCACAAAGTGCCACGCATCCTCAGAATAAATTAAGAGGCAAAAGCTATTGGCTACTGGCCTCTTTATAGTGCCGTCATACATGTTTTATGTCACCTTGTTCTGAACGATTGGATTTTCCGACAACTTTGTGCGACCGTGTGTATGCAACACAAGTTTGGGCCAAAATCCGTCGGAAAAAATTCGAAGTATTTTGTTGTTGGAATGTCCAACCGCGTGTACAGGGCATAAATAAAAATAAAGCTGGGAAGCAATGGCTTCAAACATTAAAGCAGCCCTTCACCCATAAATATAACTTTCTTTCCTCTGTCTCCTCCCTCTTCCACCTGGAAGAAATCTTGGATTACAATAAACAATAAATACCTTTATTAATCATTCATTTTTTTTTTTTACATTCTCATCTAGGCGTGCATGACGTGTCCAGTGCAATATCACGTTATAGCTCACACATCAGGTTTAGAGGACCTGATAGAGCCCCACAACGTGTCTGCACATGTGTGAAACCCCAAAAAAAACCCAGACATGCACCAAAAGCAGAAAGTTCCAACCCAGAAAGGAAGTGCAACATGTCTGCACATATATGGGGGTTTCGCAGGATTGTGAACATGGCATGTTCATACATGCGCAGGTTATTGGTCCATGAGTGATGAAGAACTTTGGCCTGGAAAAAGGACAATATTGGTTTCTATGGCTAGTATATATATATATATATATATATATATATATATATATATATATATATATTTACATACATGAACAATTACCAGGGGCTATAAATACATTTTTGGGTAGATAGGGTAAAGTTCCTCTTCAAGGAGAAATTACTTCACGGTGGATGCAGGTACAGAGGTCAGTGGAGGCACGTTTTGAAATGTATTTACTGCTGTATAAGAATATGTAAAAATGTAAATGCCCATAGCTTGACCAATGTTCTACTTTAGGTACCCATGGTAACAAAAAGTTATCTAGAATCAGATACCAAAAGAGAGTGTTATAGATCTGTTCTTGGCAACTGAGCACATAATTGTAAAGGACCTTATGGTTGCAAGAAGGTTCACTGTTGAAAAGAGTTACATTGTATGCAGTGACTACTTAGTGTTATCAGAAGAAAGATGCTACTGGATACAGCCTTTGTTTTTATAAGAGCCAGGTTCACCCAGGGGCGGCTTCAAAGTAGCCCGACTCTGAAGTCGCTCTGTACAGTGCCACGTCAGCGAGGCTTGCAAAACGACTTCTGTATAGAAGTCAATGCAGGCTGCGCTGAAGTCGCCCCAAAGTAGTGCAGGAACCTTTACTCTACTTGAGTCGCTCCTATTAGAATGGTTCCATTGTACAGAATGGAGCGCAACTTGTCACGGCAGGAAGTTGCTTAAAGTTAAACTCCAGGATTTTTCTTTTTTTTTTTTCTTGGGGGTGGGGTGGTGTGTGTATGTGTGTGTGTGTGTGTTGGGGGAATGGACACCACAGCGTAAATTTTTAGTTTCTTCTATTAAAGGCTTTTCTATGAGAATTCTGAATCTCATACAGTAAAGGATCCTGTCTTTGACCTTCTCCATCCTCTCCCTTCGTCCAGTATGCCTTATAGACTTTTTACACTTTGCAAGGCATTCTGGTAATGAATGGGGACAGAGAGGGCAGACGAGGGGTGGGTAAACAACAAAGTTTCCCATTTTCCATTCAGAGAGTGTGTTACGATATTTGAAAATGTATTTTGTTAAAGGACAGGGGTAGAGGAGAAAGCAGTTGAATGCCAGGATCCTTTATGAGAACTGGAGCTCTCAGTTGCAAAACTGGAAGAAGATTTTTATGTGTAGCATCTGGCATTAATTAAACTAAGATTTATACAGTAATCAGCAGAGATCTGACTCGCTGAGCACAGGATAGGCTTTATTAAAACTAATTCATTCACGTTGTGATATGCATCCCCCAAAAAATTTCCTTGAGTTCTACTTTTAAAAAAACAGACAAAATTAAACAAAAAATATTTAAGTAATACCTTATTGAATTCTGATCACATGTCTCTTCCTAACCTTTTTGGCTTATATAGTTTATTGCAGTCTTCTTGCAGTCTTCTTGTCGTCCCTGTTCTAATTTTCTATAACGTTAATATCCTCTTACTATATAAAGGTTAAAATTTTTAGAAGGGAAAATATATGCATTTCTTCACAGATTTTCACAAATAATTTTGTATTAAAAAATTACTATAAATATAAGTTGGTTAAAATTTTAAATGTAACTTGGCATGTTATTGGTACAGTTTTAAGAGAAAAGGATTTTTTTTAATTTAATCTCCCTGGCGTTATGATTATTTCAGATTTTAGGTGCTGAAAGCGGTACCATTATTTTGCATGGAAATTTGGCGTTTTATATTGTAGGCCTAATTCTTAGAAATAATTCACTTAAATCTGTCCAAACAAGAGTCTAATAGACATCCTGGGTATGATAAAATTTGAAATATGAAATCATAAATTATTATTATTATATATATAATAAAATAAATAACTATAAATAATTCTAACAAATAATAATATAATAATAATAAAAATTATTCAATAATGTAATCAAATCAAAAACACTGAAATATGCTGAGTTGCAGAATTGTCATTGTCATTACTTTTAGTGTTTGATGATGAATTTCCCCACAAATTACTATCGCTCAATTCTGCGAGTGATTCTAATTTATTATCGCTGTTTTCTAGCTGGTCTATAAGCACTTTTGATGTAAACGGACATTTTTTGGTTGCTATGGACAAACTCCAGTTTGCAGGCATAAAGAACAGTATTTATAATATAAAACTGTATGCAGGGCACTGGACAAACCACTAGGGACAAAGGGGATGTGTAATTATTTGATACAGTGCTGTAATCTGTAAGATTACATTATACTGTATCTATACTGTGTATTTTACTTTTTGAATTTGGCTCCGAACTCCATCCCCGTGCGTCACAACGCTCGCAGGGAACAGAGCTCGGCGATGTGACAGATCGAGCGGAGGACAGCTCGCAGGTCACAGCGGGGAGACATCGCTGGATCCAGGGGACAAGGTAAGTAACCCCCTCCATGGATCCAGCAATGCGGTCCCGAGTCTGGCTCGGGAATACCGCTTATGGTATTTAAATTTAAAGGGAGGTTAATCAATGAATATATATGTTATGTACCTAGGGATGTAGACGGGGGGGGGGGGGGTGGGGGGGTTGGGGGGGTTCAGAGAGTCGTTGCATATTGCAGAAGTAGTTATGTATGCTTTAACTAGTGGCGCCAACCACGCCACCCACGTTACCATGGCCACACTAGGCACTGACTCACTCACACCCTGTTGTGTGCTGCGTGAGCCTGGCCTGCTAATCCATCCGCAGTCTCTGGTTATTTCCTGTAATCCATCCGCAGTCTCTCCTTGTCTCCTGTAGTCCATCTGCAGTCTCTGGTTATCTCCTGTAATCCATCCACAGTCTCTGGTTATCTCCTGTAATCCATCCACAGACTCTGGTTATCTCCTGTAATCTATCTGCAGTCTCTGATTTGCATTTGGCCTGTGGCTGGTTTGTGGATGGCATCAATGGGAAAGTTTAACAGCGACGCTGCCTGTGACATTTAACATGTGGGTTATGGCACAGTGAAGCCAAGCATTGATGTCTCTGCAAGGTTTAGTCAATGATGTAGCTGCTATATTCATTTAGAGGTAGGTGGTGAAGGGGTTGTTTTGTTTAATCATCCTCATTGAGTCCCGATTTCATCATAAAATGCACAATTTCAAAGTCGCATGTGAGTGTGACTTCAGATGTGGCTTGGAAGACATCTGTGCAGCTTCATGTACAGATGTCTATGCAAGTCACACCTGAAATCACCAAAAGTAGTACAGGAACGACTTTTTCAGATCAGTGCTGTATTGGAACATGGCCATTGCCGGCAATAGGGTGCGACTTGTAATGCGATTTGACAGGTCAACAATAAGTTGCTCCAATGTAAACAGGGGCTTAGGCCCTTCTTATATGCAATCTGATCATGCCCACTACTCCCCCAGCATGCTTAACAGAATTTGTTTTTCAACTGTGTCCCAAGAGGGCTGGTATTTTGTCACACTGCTGTAATGTCTAGCAACCAATCAGTGAGCAATAATAAAAAAGCAGTACTCTATAGCTAGCAGTCAGTAAGCAGTAATAATGTGCAGTAACCTCTAGCAACCAATCAGTGAGCAGTAATGATGTGCAGTAACCTCTAGAAACCAATCAGCAAGCAGAAGTGATGAGCTGTTACCTCTAGCAACTAATCCATGAGCCGTAACATGTGCTGTAACCTCTGACAACCAATCAGCAAGCAGAAATAATGCGCTGTAATCTCTAGCAAATAAGCAGTGAGCCGTAATGTGTGCTGTAACCTCTAGCAACCAATCACAATCCCTGCCTGATCTGCTGTAGTAATCTGATTTAGAAAATATTTGAAAATGTCTGCCCAGGGTCCATTTAATTTTAAAGAGGGCCCTGGCTCTCGCAGCTCTGCCTCCACACCTCAGTGCCTCCAGGATCCTTTATATGAGATCATGTCTTCTTGACTTGCCCAGCCCCAGCCACCAGTACAGGAGACAGCACTGAACAGAGTGAAAGTGGCTGGCGCCTACCCACCCACCAATCCTCTCTATTTCTATTGATTCCATCTCCTTGCAGTGCCGCTTCCCACTTTTGTCACTTGGGTGAAGAGCTGGACCCTCAAGGGTGCTGTTAGCCACCATCCTGCCACGTGGCTGTGGATGGTGTTCTGAAGTGCTGCTGCTGCTGTCCGTTGACCCACCCAGTCCAGCCTGGGTCACCAGGTGTGTCCCTCTTTCCCTTGTGTCATTCTCTGTAAGGCTAGCTTAGAACTGCAGTGCTGCAGAATTTCTTCCTGTCATTCTACTGGTATCTGAGATTGTGGCAACTGCTGGAAAAGTTGTTGATTGAGGCATAATTGCTGTTGTGTTAGCCTGTTAGGGACGTGTAGCGATTTGAGACCGTGGGGAGAATATTGCTGGGATTCTGCCCACTCCCGCGCCCTGATGCCAAATCACACTGCAATGCTGGCAAAATGCAGCCCATGTGTTTGTGTTCCATTTGTTTTTACTGGCACCACAATGTGGTGTCTTTTTGCTGTGATTGTTGAGCGTTTTATCACACAACAAGCATCCAAAACCACACTATGTTTTGGTACCACTCAAAATGAATGTAACACAAACACATGTGCTGTGTTTTGCCAATATTGCGTGTGCTTTGTAATTGCAGGCATAATCACAGCAATTCTGTCCATGATCCCAAATTGCTACATGTGAACAGTCAGGGCCAAACCGGCTAACACAACAGCAAATATGGAAGACTCAGCCTAAGTATATTTTATAGGTACAAGGAGGCCCAAGTTTTGTTTAACCATGTCCCTTAAGACCCTTCCACTTTCATGTTTGGTCACACCCACTTTTTTGCAGTGGCATGCTGCATGTGCCGCAGGTCACTGCCTCCCTGTCATGCCCCTCATTCATAAGCTCAAAAGTTGTAAGGTATGTTCTATATGCATGGACTCTGCACAGTACCGCTTCTCTTGTCTGGTATGCTGGGTAACAAAAAATCAGTGAGTGTGAAGCCTTCACAAGATGGTGCCCTTTGCACCTGCCCAGTAAGATTGGCTATTACAGTGCACCACCCTGTGATAAGCAGTCCAATAGCAGGGAGCACTGACCGCAGTATTCTGGTGGGGGAGGGGTATCCCCCTGTCAGAACACAATAGCACAGCGGGGGAGATCGCTGTACTAACACCACGTGTTTTAGTACACTGCTCTGTCAGTTTTTTTTCTTTTCATTCAGCCCGTACCAGGCTTAAAGGGATTGTAAAGTGAATTTTTGCACAGAGTGGCCCCGAACCTGCTCTTCTGGGGTCCCTCAGCGGCTGTCTCGGCTTCCTCCCGCAGATGCTTCTCACATTCATGCGAGCTCCCTCGCATGGTGAGAAGCATCTGGGGCGCGTTCCCGTGATACAGCCGGCGGCTATAGCCGTTCGCTGTATCACACGTCAGTGGATGTGATTGACAGCAGCGCGAGCCAATGGCTGCGCTGCTTTCCATCCATCCACTCTAGCCAATCAGCGGCCAGGCTGAATGGTGGAAAGGACATCGGGGGATGAGCGCAGGACTTTCGAGGGGTGAGGTAAGTAAAACGGGGGGGGCTGGGGGCGCAGGCACTGTCAGATGTTTTTTCACCTTAATGCATAGAATGCATTAAGGTGAAAAAACATTTACCTTTACAACCCCTTCGGAGAATCTGTCGGAATGAGTCTTATCGGACCTTGTCGTCAGATAATCCGACTGTGTGTGGTATGCATCGGACTGATTCCGTTCGAATCTCCGTCCGACCCAATTTTCTAACATGTTGGAAATATTTCCCAACCAACTAGGCCGGACGGACCTAATCCGATCATGTGTAGAGCATTTTCATCGGACCAAGTGCCACGCATGCTCAGATCAAATTCCTACATCAAAGCTATTGGCTACTAGCCTGAATGTAGTCCCATCATAACGAAATTACGTCATCACGTTCTGAAAGATCGGATTTTTCGCCAACTTGGCCCGACCGTGTGTATGCAACAGTTTCGGACACAATCCGTCGGACTAAATCCGACGGGCAAAATCCGACGGATTTGGTTGGCAAAATCTCCGACCGTGTGTACGTGGGCTAAGACTGGACAATAGCCAACCTTACTGGGCAATGTTCATACAAACTGGAAGAAGGCAGAATGGAAATCAGGTTCAATTTTCAAGAGGATCTGAGAAAATAAAATTAAGGATGCATTTCCTTACTTTGAGCAACACATAAGCCCCGTACACACGAGCGGACTTTTCAACATCCAAAATCTGACGGAATGATTCTTCGATCGTGTGTGGGCTGCAACGGACTTTTGATTCGCAAAAGTCTGACAGACTTTAGAAATGGAACATGCTTCAAATTTTTCCGCCAGAACTCTGCCGGACCCAGTTCCTACCGAAAAATTCGCTCGTGTGTATGCTATTCCGAAGAACTAAAACCGACGCTAGGGCAGCTATTGGCTACTGGCTATGAACTTCCTTATTCTAGTCCAGTCATACGTCATCAAGTTCGAATCCGTCGGAGTTTGGTGTGATTGTGTGTGGCTGCTCATTCGGAGAGTCCGTCAGAACTCTGTCAGAACTCCGGCAGAACTCCGTCGAAAGTCTGCCGGACTTACTTAAGTCCTGTCGTGTGTACGCGGCAATAGGTTTTCCTTTTTCCAGTCTTTATGAATCTGGCACAATTTCTGTTATTTAAAAAGATTTTACTTAATACCTGCTGCTGAACCCTCTCCAGAACAAAAAATGATCTATGGCCCTGTATGTACCATATACTGTATTTATGATTGGAACAGAGTAAAAAATTGAGTTGGGTCAGGTTTGCACGGATTTACCAGATACACTATATTACCAAAAGTATTGGGGTGCCTGCCCTTACACACATGAACTTTACTGACATCCAAATCTTAGTCTGTAGGGTTAAATATTGAGTTGGACCACCCTTTGCAGCTAAAACAGCTTCAACTCCTTCTGGGAAGGTTGTCCACAAGGTTTAGAAGTGTGTCTATGGTAATGTTTGACCATTCTTCTAGAAGCGCATTTGTGAGGTCAGGCACTGATGTTGAAGAAAAGGCTCTTCTTTGCAGTCTGCACTCTAATTCATCCCAAAGGTGTTCTGTGGGGTTGAGATCAGAATTCTGTGCAGGCCAGTCAAGTTCTTCCACCCCAAACTCACTCATCCATGTTTTTACGGACCTTGCTTTGTGCACTAGTCCAAATCATTTGGTGGAGGAGGGATTATGGTTTGGAGTTGTTTTTCAGCGGTTGGGGTTGGCCCCTTAGTTCCAGTGAAGGGAACTCTTATGCCGCGTACACACGGTCGGAGAATTCGTTGGAATGCGTCTTATCGGACCGTGTCGTCAGATAATTCGACTGTGTGTGGTATGCATCGGACTGATTCCGTCCGAATCTCCGTTGGACCCAATTTTCCAACATGTTGGAAATATTTCCCGACCAACTGGGCCGGTCGGACGTAATCCGATCATGTGTAGAGAATTTTGATCGGACCAAGTGCCACGCATGCTCAGATCAAATTCCTACATCAAAGCTATTGGCTACTAGCCTGAATGTAGTCCCATCGTAACGAAATTACGTCATCACGTTCTGAAAGATCGGATTTTTCGACAACTTAGTCCGACCGTGTGTATGCAACAGTTCAATCCGTCAGACTAAATCTGACGGACAAAATCCAACAGATTTGGTTGGCAGAATCTCTGACCGTGTGTACAGGGGCTTAAAGTGTCAGCATACCAAGACAATTTTGGATAATTTCAAGCTCCCAACGTTGTGAGAAAAGTTTGGGGATGGCCCCTTCTTGTTAAAACATGACTGCACACCAATGCATAAACCACAGTCCATAAAGTCATGCATGAGCGAGTTTGGGGTGCAGGAACTAAACTGGCCTGCACAGAGTCCTGACCTCAACCCTGGTGGTAAGTAGGCTTTGGTTTTTTCCTGGGCATTCGAATACCAAATCATGTGCAAGGAAAGAAAAAAAAAAAGCAAGATTTGTTTTTCTAACAATTGGGTTTTCAAAGTGAACACAGCTTCATCTTATTTGTTAACATTTATTTTGCAAAGTGAAATTATACATTTGTTAGATGAAAAACATCTACTCCTTGGTAATTAATCACAATATACCAGATCTAGCTTCTACTGTCAACGTTCTAAGTGACATATGGGTCTTTAACTGCATATTTTACATAGCATTGTTATTTCAACAAAACCTTCCAAGAGCAGCAGCCAGTATCACTGAATGTACAAGCGTAAGTCACATGCTTTGTACTTGGACAAATTAGACATGTCAGCTGATGTGTAGATAAAAATAGAGAAGGTGACACTTTTTCTTGATTCACTGTTCTCTTTAAAAGTCTGTTTCCACTCCATATATGCTGTTGCTTTTAAGGATTCTGTACAGACACTGTGCTATGCTCAGTCATTCTTTTACAATTCAAGTTGAATGCAAATGCAGCTGTGATATAGTAAATGATACATTTCATTGGAAATAGCAGCCAGAATGTAATATTTAATTTATTTATGAAGATATGTCAGTCTAAAGGTGCCCATAGATTATAGCTATGTTTTGCCACTCTGTCGCTGACAAGTATGTCTACAATATATCCCTATTAAATGTGTACTTACATTGTTTTTACAACATATTAGGATGTTATATGTAAAGCAATACATTATAATACTCTACATATCCCCCTTGGGTGACACTTCAGGTACTTACAATTACGTCATGCGGCAGAAGCACGGCTGGGACTTCAGGAGGTGCATTTAAAAAGTGGAATCTCTGCTTATTTGCTTCCTCCCCCTCTGGTGCCACATTTGGTACCTTTCAGGGGGAGGAGGGAACAGGGACCTGTTTTTGACAGCCCCCCCCCCCCCACTTCTGGGAGACGGCCCCATGGCGCTGTCTTTTCAGAAGTTTGGCCCCCTCCTCCTTCCTCCACGTCCGTCAATTTGAAAGCACAGTGTGCATGCACAGTAGGAAACCGGCAGTGAAGCCGAAAAGGCTTTACGGACATTTTGCCTTGGCGTAGATGACAGCGGCCGCACCCGACTAAGGTGCCGTTATCGTGTGCTCCCTGGACAGGTGAGTGCCCATATATTAAAGGTCAGCAACTACAGTATTTGTAGCTGCTGACTTTTAATTTTATTTTTCCCAGGTGGAACTCCTATTTAAGTAATTCTGAACTGAAGTGTTCTTTTCTTTCATCTAATCACATGATTTACTTCTGCCTACTACCCCTTACTACTAGACAGACCTTACACCCAGCTAACTAAAGTACAAGACAGGTGTCTGGTTGATATCCCAGGCCTCTCTGCAGATGACTGGGAGGAGGTGTATGCCTCATATCCCAATACTCTAATCTCTGCTAGGGACAAACTCATACAATTAAGATACTTAAACAGAACGTATTATACACCTACATTTATTTTTTATGTGCAAACATGTCACCCACGCATCCCATAAATGTGAGTCAGAACAAAGGGACTTTATGCATATGGTTTGGCCGTGCATTAAGGTCAGACTGTTTTGGTTGGAGGATACTGCATTTATTTAATTCAGCATTTATTTCGATCTCCTTAATATCTGTAGCGTTTCTCGGGGGATAGTTGATGATATTGAACTGCTAAAGCTAAACGATTCTTATGGATACTGTTCTATTATGCCAGGAAGACCATTGCATCATACTGGATACATTCTGACCCCCTGCACATTGTGGAAATGTTTAATTAACCAGAACCTCCCACTTTATAAGCTAACTTCTGAGGCGAGAGTGTGTCTGGGAAAGTTTATTTTGATCTCCCCAATGTCTGTATCCCTTAGGCCCCTTTCACACATGCGGACATTATGTCTGTATTTCATCCATCCGTTTGCGGATGAAATACGGACATACATGCATTCCTATGGGATAGCGGGTGTCTGCGGATGAACACCCGATATCGTCCGCCTCTGCAATTGTCCGATTCTGCAGACGGAGGAAAATTCTATTTTTCTATCCGTCTGCAGAGCGGATCAGATGAACACGGACAGACGGTCCGTGCTCATCCGATCCCCCATAGAGGAGAGCGGAGAGCTGACAGGGCGGTCCCTGCACAGTGTGCAGGGACCGCCCTGTTATCCGCCTGGGCCCTGAGTACAGGGTTGATGACCACTGTTATAGTGGATATGTTCTGACCCCCTGCACATTGCTTTGTGGAAATGTTTAATTAACCAGAACCTCCCACTTTGTAAGCTAACTTATGAGGCGAGAAGGTGTCCAGGGAAGTTTACTAGACTCTGGGGACCCTAGCTGGACACACAAAACACCAGTGACTCTCTTCTACATTTAGTCTCTGACCCTATACCCTAGTTATCTTCTGTTTTAAGTCAAACCCTCCCCTCTGTACTTGCTACTACCCCTGTTTGGGCTGGAAGTCAGAGTGTTATTATGACTTTTGGTGCTGGGCGCTTGGGTGCATGCACTCAGTCTACTAACATACAGCAGTATTCTCTTGCCTGATTGCTTGCTTCTTTTTTGTTACTTGTTTAATGTAAGTTTTTTTCTTCCTGTTTGATTTTTCTGATTGTGCATATACATGGATGCACTTGTTTGTTGCTTCGGTAGGTATGGAATTTAAAGGCTTTGATACTCCAACGCTGTGACAATTCCCTTTGTATACACTGTTGGATAGCAAATCGGCACTGTATTGGCTTGACAAGTGTAATTGGTAAATGGAAGTTTAAAAAAATATATAATACTGAGTTTTTGTGTTTTTGCAGGCAGGAATAACCATTGACCATTTCAATTGTAGCTCTAGGTGTATGTACAGTATATCATTAGTTGGGAAACTGATCTTTTCATCTATTGCTAGGCTGAACAAGCAAAAGCAGGCATCATATTATGGCGAAACACACTGCCAATTTAAGTACTGGTCCATTCAAAGTGTACATATAACCCCATGAACAACCTCTGCAATTCTTTCTTAGGGGCAACAGTTGCATAAACTGAGTAATATCCCCATATGATAATGTTTAGGCTTGCTGATCATTTTCTCAGACTCCAGACACTGTACTGTGGCATAGGGGGTGAATTGACTAAATACAGTGCCTTGCGAAAGTATTCGGCCTCCTTGAACTTTTCAACCTTTTGCCACATTTCAGGCTTCAAACATAAAGATATAAAATTTTTATTTTTTGTGAAGAATCACCAACAAGTGGGACACAATTGGGAAGTGGAACGAAATCTATTGGATATTTTAAACTTTTTTAGCAAATAAAAAACTGAAAAGTGGTGCGTGCAAAATTATTCGGCCCCTTTACTTTCAGTGCAGCAAACTCACTCCAGAAGTTCAGCGAGGATCTCTGAATGTTACAGTGTTGTCCTAAATGACTGATGGTGATAAATAGAATCCACCTGTGTGTAATCAAGTCTCTGTATAAATGCACCTGCTCTGTGATAGTTTCAGGGTTCTGTTGAAAGCGCAGAGAGCACCATGAAGACCAAGGAACACACCAGGCAGGTCCGTAATACTGTTGTGAATAAGTTTAAAGCCAGATTTGGATACAAAAAGTTTTCCCAAGCTTTAAACATCCCAAGGAGCACTGTGCAAGCGATCATTTTGAAATGGAAGGAGTATCAGACCACTGCAAATCTACCAAGACCTGGCCGTCCCTCTAAACTTTCAGCTCAGACAAGGAGAAGACTGATCACAGATGCAGCCAAGAGGCCCATGATCACTCTGGATGAACTGCAGAGAACTACTGCTGAGGTGGGAGAGCCTGTCCATAGGACAACAATCAGTCGTACACTGCACAAATCTGGCCTTTATGGAAGAGTGGCAAGAAGAAAGCCATTTCTCAAAGATATCCATAAAAAGTCTTGTCTAAAGTTTGCCACAAGCCACCTGGGAGACACACCAAACATGTGGAAGAAGGTGCTCTGGTCAGATGAAACCAAAATTGAACTTTTTGCCCACAATGCAAAGCGATGTTTGGCGTAAAAGCAACACAGCTCATCACCCTCAACACACCATCCCCACTGTCAAACATGGTGGTGGCAGCATCATGGTTTGGGCCTGCTTTTCTTCAGCAGGGACAGGGAAGATGGTTAAAATTAAGGGGAAGATGGATGCAGCCAAATACAGGACCATTCTGGATGAAAACCTGTTGGAGTCTGCAAAAGACCTGAAACTGGGACAGAGATTTATCTTCCAACAAGACAATGATCCCAAACGTACAGCAAAATCTACAAAGGAATGGTTCACAAATAAACGTATGCAGGTGTTAGAATGGCCAAGTCAAAGTCCAGACCTGAATCCAATCGAGAATCTGTGGAAAGAGCTGAAAACTGCTGTTCACAAACGCTCTCCATCCAACCTCACTGAGCTCAAGCTGTTTTGCAAGGAAGAATGGGCAAGAATTTCAGTCTCTTGATGTGCAAAACTGATAGAGACATACCCCAAGCGACTTGCAGCTGTAATCGCAGCAAAAGGTGGCTCTACAAAGTATTAACGCAAGGGGGCCGAATAATTTTGCACGCCCCATTTTTCATTTTTTTATTAGTTAAAAAAGTTTCAAAAATCCAATAGATTTTGTTCCACTTCACAATTGTGTCCCACTTGTTGGTGATTCTTCACAAAAAATAAAAATGTTATATCTTTATGTTTGAAGCCTGAAATGTGGCAAAAGGTTGAAAAGTTCAAGGGGGCCGAATACTTTCACAAGGCACTGTATGTGGGGCACCATCTGTGACTACACTCAGAATTAAAATGGCATTATGTATTAGCAGCATGTGGTGCTTGCTGTGATATACTATCCTATACTGTATTTATTCAGCCTAGTCACGGGTTTACTTCAAGGTTAGCCATAGATGGATATAATTTGTAGATCAGTCCTTCAACTAATGATTTGCTCTCTAACAGAGCTACAACTGATACCATCATGAGTTATTCCTGCCTGACAATTGAAAATCAGTGTGATAATATGATGTTTTATTATATGTAAAATCTTATATAAATGTATTAGTTATTTAAAAAGAACAATATATTATTTTAAAAGCATGAACATTTATTTACAGGGCACATTGTATATATACAAACAAGCCTGGGTTGTTGGGATATAGAAAGAAAAGGATCACAGCGCAACAAGGTTATTGTTGATGGAGAGGACCTGCCCATAAATGGCTTCAATAATTGTATGAAAGAGACTTTTAGGTGTCACACCATTCACCAAAGAAAAGGTGTTTACCAAAAATATATACAAAAAATCATTATCTATTTACAACTCCATAAAATTGTGTAGACAACTAATAAAACAAACAAAAAGAATAGAGTATTGTATTTAACAGTATTTAAGAGTAGTACCACAACCATATGCATAGGCATAATATTCCCATACATTTACCCTTTAGCCCTTAGAGGAGAAGTATAACCAAAGCTAGTTTGGCTATACTTCCCCTATAGCTAACAGGAGTAAAGCTTGTTCTACACTCCTGTGATCAGTTTCCAGCCAACAGCGGGCCAGGCTCTGGTATGGTTGGGATCCACCTAGAAGCCTGGATTGGCACTTGACTCAGCCTCTCAGCAAGCCACTAAAAGCCTGGGCCAGCCCCTCCCACCCCCTCCACAGCCAATCGCTCCAGAGGGGAAAACTGAGCGATCAGCGCCCTTTGATTTCTCAATTCTCACTGCAGAGCCAGCCAGGGACAAATACAGCATCGGATCGTTCCTGCTCCCACCTTGGGGAAATTTTTTTTTCCAAATCCCATACTTCTCTTTTGTAAGATCATTATGAGATTCATGTCAAACAGACTTTTTCCTGCAGATTATATGATTTTTTTGTGCAAGACAGTTACATGTCTCACAGATCATTTCTACTTTCTCAGACTGTATGGAAATATTACATTTTTATCATATAGTGTACATGTGCAGTACTCTATGTGGCTATCTCAAGACACCTGGGAGGGACTGCAGTGGATGTAATAAGACCAACAAATCACACACCTTAAGTATATTTATAGACTTACAGATTGTGCTGTTCCACCAAAAACTCTATATACACGTCAGCTGACCTAATGACACCCAGGGTGTACACAACAGTTGCCAGTTGCATGACAATCTTAAATAGCCACTATGCCCAAGCAACACATGGGTATGTGTGCATCCCTTTCAATATTTGTTACAGTAATTGCCACTCTAAGTACTATCCCCCACAGAAGGTCAACACTTTTCTGTATGTCCAAGGGCCCCTTTTGGCGGCCAGCTGTATAGATATATTACAGTCCTTTCCCACGTGTATATTTACTTACATGCATTGGCATATTCTTATGGGAAAGGACTGTTCTCTGAAGTGTTTTCCCAGAAGAAATGTGGAGGTTCGGTCAAAGGGCATGATCAGTCTGGCCTTCTTACATCCCATGCAGTGCCCCCCTCCCGCCCAGGCAGTTACATAGAGTACCACACATGTACACGATATGATGTTTTATATTTTCATACAGTCTCAGGAAGCAATTCTAAGGTTTGTGCTTCTAACACAGTATCTCAAAGAATCAGACATGTCTGTCCTAATTTAAGAAGCAGTAAAAGACCTTGAAAAAACTATTTTGGTAGTTGAAACTAATCAGGATATTAAAAACATGAAACCTGGGAAAGCTCGAGGGCCTGCTGACTACACACTAGACCTATTACAAAGCCTTTCAAGAGATACTTACAGATGGATTTTTGGAAGCGTACAACTCTATCCTACAGAGGTCATCCACTTCCCAGTGATACTTTACAGGCACTTATTACTGTAATGCTCAAAGATCCCCAACTCTTTCCTACCTATGGCCCAATATCCCTCTTGAATGTAGGTTTGAAGATTTTTACCAAAATTCTGGGCTACAGAATATTACCCCACATCCCAACACTTATCCACCAGAACCAGCCTGGCTTTGTGTTGGAATAAGAGGTCAGGGACAACCCACTGGGGTTGATTTACCAAAACTGAAGAGTGCAAAATCTGGTGCTGCTCTGCAAAGTAACCAAAATCAGATAGAATCAGCTTCCAGTTTATTTTTTATTTTTGTCAAAAAATGTATCAAGCTGAAGTTATAAGATGTTTAGCTACTATGCACAGTTGCACTCTCAAGTTTTATTAAATGAACCCCAATATGTCCCTAATGTAATTAATCTAGCACAGACCAAGCACATACCCTTTATTCTCTAGTATCCACAGCTGCAGAAAAAAGCTTTTGATAGTGTTATCTGGGACTTCATTTAGGCTAACCTAGCCCATACAGGCCTAGGTGAAAATATGCAACAATGCTAGCAACAATGCTATGCTAATCCTACAGTCTGAGAAAGTAACAAAGACCTGTGAAACATGTAACAAAAAAGTAAAATAATTACCAAATTCTAAGTATTGGGGTCTGAAGAAGCTGAAAAGATCTGCAAAACACATAACTCCCTTGCAATAAAAAAAATCAATATAATCTGCAAGGAAAACATTTCTATGATATGAATGTCATAATGATCTTATAATCAAATTTGAAGGATAAATGGTGATATTATGCCATAGGAATATTATGCCATATACTACCCCTGAATACAACATCCCATTATTTGTAAATGAATAAAAATTACAGTATGTATCCCATTATTTGTAAATACATTAAAACGATTTTATATATTATTTTTGGTAAACACGTCTTCTGTGGTGAATGGTGTGACACCATAAAAGTCTAATTTGATACAATTATTGCACATTTTTCTGTGAATAGGATGTGGTGTTAAGGTGACTTTATGTGAAGGGACATACAACTGAATGTTGGCCTATATCACAATGCCTGCAGTGACCTGTGACCCAACCTAAAGGAATGTTGTGTTCAGCACATTTTCAGTGAAGGACCTAATGCTTCTTGAAAAGGTAACCATTGTAGATTGATCACAATAAATTTCCCAAGATACTAGAAAGTATTTTCAACTGAGCCCATGATAGAAATAAATTGTTGTACTTACCACGGTGATCCTACTTTAAATTAGTGAGGCTGCATTGCTAGCAGTACAGCTTTAACCATAAGGAACTGACGGTGATCATAATGTTTACTTTTACTACCTTTTAGTTTGCAGTTGAATTATCACAAATTGTACTTTACACCCTTCGTTTTCTTTATTTTTCATACAGAACATGGAAATTGTAAAGCTCATCACCTGTTTTCTATTTACTTAAAGGTCTCCAGCCAAGCCTATCTCTAATGCTATACAAAAGCCTGTTAGACAGGACAGAGTGCACTACCAGGGTGGAAGTTTAAATGCCATAAGACATTAGGTTTTAGTTAGCCATACACAATCTTTTAAGGTGTTTATTTTGAGCATTGTAATACATCATAGAAATTGACTTTGTCTTATGTAACCCAATGCCCCAATAATTTAATCTTTGCTTCTTTTTCACATTTCAGTCATGTCACACTATAAGGGTCATTTTTTTAAACGACAGGCTTCTTGTGGTTAAACCGCTTTTACGTGTTACAAAGTCTTCTTTAACTTTTTATTAACTGTCACTTGTCTTATGTGATGCTATAAAGATGCTATAAAGAGATCAGTTTATGACGGGATAACCAAACAATATCAAATAAATATTCATAAAAGAAAATGTTGTATGAAAATGTTATATGATGTCAGTTGTTAATGCTTCTTACAGGCTGTGCTCAAATAACACCAGTCCAGGATAGATACCCACTGTATTGCACTACGTTCCCTCCTACCTTTTTGCTGGGTTATCCTTTATAAACATACTCACCAGGGGTCAAGTCCTGGGGAAAAAAGTGTGGGAACTCCCACCCAAGATCCACTCCCCCCACCAAAAAAAAAGAAAAAATTATACGCTCATATGCACAAACGCTTCAAAAGTGGTATTTTTCATCCAATTTTCGTAATGTGTGTATGAAGCCTAACTGTTAGTACATAAAAAAAAAACAATTCTCAATAAACATAAATACGGTAATTCTCTGAATAATCAGCATTCATTCAATTGTGCTTCCATGCAAATGTGAACATCATGTTCTGATTATTGATTATCATTATTATCTGATTGTTGATTATTGAGGAATGTTATTTTGTATATAGAGTGTTTATGTAGTGAGTTTACACTTTTCATTGAACAGAGTTTGGATAACACAGGGTTAAACGGAAAGGTGATAAATGAACTGCACATTATCTGGACAGAATGCTTGGGGAGATACTGATGTGTTCCTGCTTAGGAGATGTATGTTAGCTTGGGGGGCTGCAAACTCTGCAGGGCTCCAACACACACTCGCTGCTATTCCAGCCCTTCACATATTTCCACATAAACTTCCCTCCTCGCATTAAACTTTGCCAGGTATTGTGCTCAGCTTACCACCCCAAACTGATGTTCCTCCCTCAGCTCACCTCTCTCCCTGCATGTCCTGTGAGCAGAATATCTGTGCTCCTCCTCTGGGTTCTCTCATCATATGACACTGAAGATAGAGGAGGGGGAGATTCAGCGGGACACACAGAGCAAGTATACAGGACAAGGGGGAGGATGAGGAGACAGAAATTCAGGAGGGGCCAGTGGGGAGGAGCGCATCACGAGGGGTCTGACTAAATACAATCTCTTAGCAGCAGGGACCTGATCTACCCGTCAGCTAGCTGTGATTGACAAGTAGATCGAAGAGGAAGCTGTCATGGGGCCCCCTACTGGCAATGCCTGAATGGTCAGGTGTGCGGCACTTACTATTGCGAGCTGTGTCGGCGGCTGCTGGTGTAGCACCTGCCACACAGCTCGCATACTTCAAAGTCTTGCAGGACATGGCTGCTCCGTTCCCGTGAGTTCCCGCAGGACTTGAGCCCTGCATCTCCCCCAATGTAATATTGGCTGAGCATGGATGGGTATGGCTGGGTATTGGCAGAGGAAGTATTGGCAGGGTAAGTATTGGCAGGGTATTGCAGAATATTGGCAGGATAAGTATTGGCAGGGTATTGCAGAGTATTGGCAGGGTATTGCAGATTATTACTGGGTATGGCAGATTATTGGCAGGGCATTGCTGGGTATTGCAGGGTAAGTATTGCAGAGTATTGGCAGAGTAAGTAGCAGAGTATTGGCAGAGTAAGTATTGCAAAGTATTGGCAGGGTATGTATTGCAGAGTATTGGCAGAGTAAGTATTGCAGAGTATTGGCAGGGTATGTATTGCAGAGTATTGGTAGGGTGAGTACTGCAGAGTATTGACAGGGTATGTATTGCAGAGTATTGGCAGGGTATTGCAGAGTATTGGCAGGGTATGTATTGCAGAGTATTGGCAGGGTATGTGTTGCAGAGTATTGGCAGAGTAAGTATTGCAGAGTATTGGCAGGGTAAGTATTGCAGAGTTTTGGCAGAATAAGTATTGCAGTGTATTGGCAGGGTATGTATTGCAGAGTATTGGCAGGGTGAGTACTGCAGAGTAATGGCAGGGTATGTATTGCAGAGTATTGGCATGGTATTGCAGAGTATTGGCAGGGTATGTATTGCAGAGTATTGGCAGGGTATTGCAGAGCATTGGCAGGGTAGATATTGCAGAGTATTGGCAGGGTATGTATTGCAGAGTATTGGCAGGGTATGTATTGCAGAGTATTGGCAGGGTATTGCAGAGTATTGGCAGGGTATGTATTGCAGAGTATTGGCAGGGTATTGCAGAGTATTGGCAGGGTATGTATTGCAGAGTATTGGCAGGGTATTGCAGGGTATTGCAGAGTATTGGCAGGGTATTGCAGAGTATTGGCAGGGTATACATTGGCAGAGTATTGGCAGGGTATTGCATAGTATTGCAGAGTATTTGCAGGGTATTGCAGAGTATTGGCAGGGTATGTATTGCAGAGTATTGGCAGAGTATTGGCAGAGTATTGGAAGAGTATTGTCAGGGTATTGTCAGGGTATTGCAGAGTATTGATAGGGTATTGCAGAGTATTGGCAGGGTATTGCAGAGTATTGGCAGGGTATGTATTGGCAGAGTATTGCAGAGTATTGGCAGGGTATTGCATAGTATTGGCAGAGTATTGATAGGGTATTGCAGAGTATTGGCAGGGTATGTATTGCAGAGTATTGCAGAGTATTGGCAGGGTATGTATTGACAGAGCATTGGCAGGGTATTGCAGAGTATTGATAGGAGTATTGGCAGGGTATGTATTGGCAGAGTATTGCAGAGTATTGGCAGGGTATTGCAGAGTATTGGCAGGGTATGTATTGGCAGAGTATTGCAGAGTATTGGCAGGGTATTGCAGAGTATTGGCAGAGTATTGGCACAGTATTGCAGAGTATTGATAGGGTATTGCAGAGTATTTACAGGGTATTGCAGAGTATTGGCAGGGTATGTATTGCAGAGTATTGCAGAGTATTGGCAGGGTATTGCAGAGTATTGTCAGGGTATGTATTGGCAGAGCATTGGCAGGGTATTGCAGAGTATTGATAGGGTATTGTAGAGTATTGCAGAGTATTGGCATGGTATGTATTGGCAGGGTATTGCAGAGTATTGGCAGGGTATTGCAGAGTATTGGCAGAGTATTGCAGAGTATTGGCAGGGTATTGCAGAGTATTGGCAGGGTATTGCAGAGTATTCGCAGGGTATTGCAGAGTATTCGCAGGGTATTGCAGAGTATTGGCAGAGTATTGCAGAGTATTGGCACAGTATTGCAGAGTATTGATAGGGTATTGCAGAGTATTGGCAGGGTATGTATTGGCAGAATATTGCAGAGTATTGGCAGGGTATTGCAGAGTATTGGCAGAGTATTGACACAGTATTGCAGAGTATTGATAGGGTATTGCAAAGTATTTGCAGGGTATTGCAGAGTATTGACAGGGTATGTATTGCAGAGTATTGACAGGGTATGTATTGCAGAGTATTGGCAGAGTATTGGCAGAGTATTGTAGCGTATCGGCAGGGTATGGCAGAGTATTGGCTGGGTATTGCAGAGTATTGGCAGGGTATGTATTGCAGAGTATTGGCAGAGTATTGGCAGGGTATGGCAGAGTATTGGCAGGGTATTGCAGAGTATTGGCAGGGTATGTATTGGCAGAGTATTGCAGAGTATTGGCAGGGTATTGCAGAGTATTGGCAACAGTATTGCAGAGTATTAATAGAGTATTGGCAGAGTATTGGCAGGGTATTGCAGAGTATTGGCAGGGTATGCATTGCCGAGTATTGGCAGGGTATTGCAGAGTATTGGCAGGGTATTGCAGAGTATTGACAGGGTATGCATTGCCGAGTATTGGCAGAGTATGCATTGTCGAGTATTGGCAGGGTATTGCAGAGTATTGGCAGGGTATTGCAGGGTATTGGCAGGGTATTGCAGAGTATTGGCAGGGTATTGCAGAGTGCAACTTACACACTAGTGACTAACCTGGTATCCTCTTCCCTTCTGTTCTCGGGGGAGAAGTAAACTGGAAGCAGTGCAGCGGCTGTGGCCCCAGGAGGCCAGGACTGTCTGGCACTGGGTAGAGGGGAGGGAGGGGACAGTCCGGATCCAAGCAGGCGTGCAGCGTGTGTCACACTGCCCACTGACTTGTGCTAGTGCGTGCCCATGTGTACGGCCAACGTCATGTGACCGGTTGCTAGACGCGGAGTGGCCCCTGCCTAGCAACCAGTCACTCGGAGCGGCCGAGGAGCGGCGGCGGACTACACGCTGCATAGCCTCAGCCCTCAGGCGGCTAATGGGAACGGCGTTCCCGCTGTGGAAATAGTACGGGAACACCGTTCCCATGCGTTCCCGCAGGACTCGAGCCCTAATACTCACATGTGCAATGAATCCAGTGTCGTTCTGTTGTGATCTGCCACTTTTGCACACCCAATTCCATGCTGCCATCTTCCTTTCTTAGGTCGCTGGGAGCCTACTGTGTTTTTCTGGTTCTTGCTGCTTCCTCCTGATAATGTGGCTCCAGATCCTTCCTCCTCTATTGTTGTCTGTAAAGCCCCATACACACTATCAGATTTTCTGCTGATTTTTGCCTTCAAATTTACCAAAACCATGTAGTGCAAGGGCCTGCATGATTGCATACAAATTGAAATTCCTAAGGTTTGACCTCATATTATATGGTTTTGGTAAATCTGAAGGAAAAAATCATCAGAAAATCTGATAGTGTGTATGGGGCTTTAGCTGATAGCCTCCTAGGATATATGATGTGGGCTGCAAAAACAGGATTTCATATCATCTATATCTGTGTGGAAATGGATGTATGGGATGAGCTGTATTGTAAATAAACAAAAAAAAGAAAACCTAAAGGAACTTAAAAAAATTGTGGAGTCCAGAGCAATACAATGGTGGAGATGTCATTTTTGGTGGTCCACTTTAAAGACAATCAGTCATGTTTAGGATTATTCAAGATTCTCATTATATTGCATTGTAGTCTGAATACTTTGGAAAGAATTGAAAATTGTGTAATCTTTCCATTGAAGATTTATATCCCCTCTTGTTTATCTTTACTTACTGTACCTTGTCCCAGCCTGACACTTCAACTAGAATGCTATTCATGTGAAGTCTGGAAATATCTACCCTGTGAGCCTGACCTCACTAGGGTGGATTTATTAAAGGCATAGAGGCTGTTAACTTTGCAGGGGAAGTTTCCCATAGCTTATAAAATGTATTGAAAATTCACTTTGCAAAGAATACCCAATCACTTGCAGGAAAGTGTTTTTGCTTTCACATGATTGAATGATGGAAGTCACCTCATTCAGTAAGCTAATGGAACATCTTCTTGCAAAATGAACAGCCTATATTAAATCAACCTCTATCTTCCAAATTGTGAGAGTGCATAACAAGTCATATTACAGATCCAGCTGTAAATAGAATGTAAGCAACCTCAGGAGTCTGTTATTTATCATAGTTATGAAAATGAAATTAAAAGACAGTGTTTGAGGTCAGTTAGTTGGTAAGACAGAAATTGTCAAATGTCTGATCATTTCTGACCATTGATGATCAGATGTGTCAGGCTTATAATATACAAAATTGTTTTCTGCTGTTCTCTAATTTGTGTATACCTGTTCTAAAATCAAAATGCATTTTCAAAAGTGCCTCTGTATTATTGTGTTTTTCAGACAATAAATCCCCGGAAAAGATGCCTGATATGCCCGTGACGCTCTCTCACACCCCTCCAGATGGGGGATGGGGGTGGGTTGTTGTCTTTGCTTCATTTATTTCAATTGGATTTTCATATGCATTTCCTAAAGCCATTACAGTATTCTTCAAAGAAATCCAGGAGATATTCCACACCTCATACAGTGAAATTGCATGGATATCCTCCATAATGCTGGCGGTCATGTATGCTGGAGGTAAGTCACCAAGCATAATTTATCCATGTGCTGCTTTTCCTGGATCAGTGAACCTATCATTTCATTTTTTATAGCAGTTTATTGAATTCATTCAGCTTGTCATGAACATCAGGATGGTAATCCAGTAATAGAATATCTATATATGTCTTCATAACACAGTTTTTCCCAAACCTGTCCTCAGGTCTAACCAACGATTAATGTTTTGTTGATATTTACATAGCCAGCTAGATTGTAATGCTGAGGGAAAAAAAAACATTCTTTGTATGTCTAAGGTGACTTACAAAACACATACTGTTGGTTGCACAGTAAGCTGATGTAGTAGATTCCATTGTCCTCTGTGAAATAGATGGTGCACAAAGTGCAATTTCAGTAAAAACATTTTAGTTTTGATAGAAATGAGAAGGGTTTAAAAGAAACCTCTTTACCTCTAACTTCCTGTGTCAATGACAATGCTTAATGTGAGTAAAAAATATTGACCCAGACACAGAAAGTAATAATAAACTGAGAGCAGTGGCGTTGCTAGGGGGTGGCTGCTGGGGCTGTAGCTCTGAATCTGGGTCCCATTGTCTGAGTCTCTAATTGGGTGCAGCGGTGCTGTGGCTGTGTGTAGATAAAATAATTCTATCGCTCGCTATTCGCTAACTGCCGGGAGTGGGGAGCTTCCGCCTTCAATCCGCACCCCTCCTCTTTCATTGGCTCCAGAGAAGCTGAATTTGTGGCATCAAGTCTGAGTCCTGAGCAGGAGAGAAGCTAGCTGGAGGAAGGATGGGAAATGTCAGCACTGACAACTAGCGCAGATTAGGCACAGGGCTGAGCGAGCAAGAGAGGAGGAGAGTGTAATCCTAGGAGCCTGGACATTGTCACTGCTAAGTTGAGACACCCCTTGTGTTCATGGACAAGGGAGGAGCAGGTTGTGAGCATAGAGGAATGTCCAGAAAGGAGAAACTATTCTCTACCTGTGTTCCTGTGTGACGTGTTTCTGTCAGCACCTACTCCCCACTCCCGGGGGAGGACAGAGCAAACAGGACAACACAGTAGTAATCATTGCTACCCATAAAGCAGTCACCAGAACTCCCCCAAGGCTTAATGAAGATAATAGGACGGATACAGACTGCATTCTTCTCCTATGAGTCACAATTGTTCTGCCTTCCACACTATAAATGTGTGCTGTAAACTTGTCCTGTACCTCGGCAGGACAGGTATGGTGAAAGTAAAAGTAAAATTCTTAAATATGTTAGGAATATACTGGGACTTTTCCGGTACTACATACAGTGGATGCATTTTCACAAAATCATTCTTTTTAAAGCGGGAGTCCGCCGTTTTTTTTTTTTTTAAAGCCAGCAGCTACAAATACTGCAGCTGCTGACTTTTAAAATAATGACACTTACCCGCCCAGCATGCCCGCGATGTCGGCACCCGAAGCTGATCGTCTCTCGGGTGCTGCCGCCGCCATCTTGGGTATGGGAATCAGGAAGTGGAGCCTTGCGGCTTAATTTCCCGGTTCCCTACTGCGCATGCGCGAGTCGCGCTACGCAATAAGGATGGTCCCCGCTGTCTCTGGGATCCGTGTGTTTCCCAGCAGGCAGCGGGGGACCTTCGGAAAGGGGCGTAGATTCTGCGGAAAGGGGCATGGCTTCTGCAGAATCTACGCCAGCAGTGGGTGAAGATACCTGTACTGTACAGGTACCTGCACCCCCCTCCCCCCTGAAAGGTGCCAATTGTGGCGCCGGAGGGGGGGAGGGTTCCAATGAGCGGAAGCTCCACTTTAGGGTGGACCTCCGCTTTAATATATGTGTGTGCGGAATATATCTCTGTAGCACCTGAAAAGTCCCAGTATATTTCTAACATATTCAGGAGTTTTAGCATTAACAGCAAAGGATTTAGTGCCACAATACAGCCCACCTAGGAAATCAAAATAAAGTCCTATCCTATTGCAGTGTGTGTGTAGGGGGGGGGGGGAAGGAAGGGGGAGCCTCTTTCACCTACCTACAGAAAGCCCGTATACATTCGGTCATTTTTCAACAGGCGGGTGTATGTGCAGTGACATAATGGCACCGGGTGGTGCCATTTTTTAAATGTAAGGCAGTAGTGGCACTTTGTGAGGCCTCTCATCACAGCCCGATAAGACCCCTCCACTAAACATGTACACCGTCAATAGATTTGTTTTGTTTCGTTCCGTTCTGTTTTGTATTAGCCGTTAATTCGTATTTTGTAATTCGTGTCCGAAATTCAATTTGGATTTGTACGAAATACGAATTTTCGTTAAGTTCGTTAACTTTTCGTAACAATTACGAATGTTCATTATAATGACTTTATCATTATGAGGGGCTCCCACCATCCCTGTGCTGTGCTGACTTCCTTGGTTTTTAACTTCATCATAACGAATAATTGTAATTAACGAAAATTCTTATTTTTTCTGATTCTGAATCTCCCATCGACTACCAGTACCAGTCTCCCACTCCCATATTAACCTCCCTGGTGGTATGATTATTTCAGATTTTTGGTGCTGTAAGCGGTATAATTATTTTGCATGGAAATTTGGCGTTTTATATTGTCTGTAATTCTTAGGAATTACTCAGTTAAATCTGTCCAAACCAGAGTCTGGTAGACATCCCGGGTATGATAAAATGTGAAAAACAAAATCATAAATTAAAATATAATAAATAACTATACCAAATAATAATATAAAAATAATAAAAAATATTCAATAATGTAATCTAATCAAAAACACAGAAATTTGCTCAGTTACAGAATTGTTGCTGTCATTACTTTTCAGTTTTTCATTACGGATCTCCCCACAAATCACTATCGCTCAATTCTGCGAGTGATTCTAATTTATTTTAGCTGTTTTCTAGCTGGTCTAAAACCACTTTAGATGTAAAGGGACAGTTTTGATTGCTATGGACAATCTCCAGTTTCCAGGCATAAAGAACAGTTTTTATAATATAAAACTGCATTCAGGGCATTGGACAGACCACTAGGGACAAAGGGGATGTGAAATACAAGTAAGATTACATTATACTGTATGTAATGTGTGTGTTTCACTTTATGAATTTGGCGCCGTTCTCCGTCCCCGTGTGTCGCAATGCTCGCAGGGAACGGAGCTCGGCTCCGTGATACATTGAGCGGAGGATGAGCCACTCGCACAGCGGGGGACATCGCTGGATCCAGGGGATAAGGTAAGCACACTCATCCTGGATCCAGTGATGCAATCCCGAGGCTCGGGGTTACCGCTAATGGTACTGAATTTTCACCCCGAGCCAGACTCGGGAATACCACCAGGGGGGTTAAAAAAGGTCATTTTCCCAACCCTCACTCAGCAGTAGAAGAAATCCTCTGATTGGTCAACAAAACACCAGTCACGTTTCCGTTGTAATGGAATTTGGATCCGAAATTCATGAACAAAATTTGGTATTTCGCACAAAATTCAGAAGCATAGCAATTCGTATAGCGGATCCTCCCAAATGTACGAATTTATGGAAATTCGTCCGAATTTTCGATTTGTACGAAACTAATCGCACATGTCTACCCTCCACAACCACATCTTTGCCATGTATGCAGCCTCTGACATCTGTACCATGTCTGCAACTTCTGTCTTGTGTGTCTGCATATCTATCTATCTATCTATCTATCTATCTATCTATCTATCTATCTATCTATCTATCTATCTATCTATCTATCTATCTATATCTATATATATATATCTATATATATATATATATATATATATATATATATGTATATTCTATACATGTGTATCCCATCCAAGCATATGACTGTCTTTGCTTCGCTGCTATGGGCTCTAGTCCCAGATCTTTTGTTAGACCTAGCAATGCCTTTTGACTGAGAGGTTTAAACTTTTCCCCACAAAAGAAAGTTCAGCTGCTTCCTGTGCAGGGCTGTCTTTAATATTGATTGGACCCTGGGCAAAGATTTTAATTGCCCCCCCCCCCCCCCCAGCTAGACTCAAAATTAGTTTACGGCAGCAGATCAGGCAGTGATTGTGATTGGCTGCCAGAAATTACAACACATCATTACAGCTCACAGATTAGTTGCTAGAGGTTGCAGAACATCATTACTGCTCACTAATTGGATTCTAGAGGTTACTGCATATCATTATTGCTCACTGATTAGTTTCTAGAGGTTACTACAGTGCAAATTGCAGGTGTGGCCAAACTGTGCTAGCATTGAGGGGTGCACTATGTGCAGAGTGCAGGGGTGAGGTGGGTGCAGATGGCAGGACTGAGGTGGGTGCAGATGGCAGGAATGAGGTGTGTGCAGATGGCAGGACTGAGGTGGGTGCAGAGTGCAAGAGGGAGGTGGGTGCAGAGGGAGGTGGGTGCAGAGGGAGGTGGGTGCAGAGTGGGGTTGGTGCACAGGGAGGTGGGTGCAGAGGGAGGTGGGTGCAGAGGGAGGTGGGTGCAGAGTGGGGTGGGTGCAGAGGGAGGTGGGTGCAGAGTGGGGTGGGTGCAGAGTGGGGTGGGTGCAGAGTGGGGTGGGTGCAGAGTGAGGTGGGTGCAGAGTGGGGTGGGTGCAGAGTGGGGTGGGTGCAGAGTGAGGTGGGTGCAGAGTGGGGTGGGTGCAGAGGGAGGTGGGTGCAGAGAGAGGTGGGTGCAGAGTGAGGTGGGTGCAGAGTGGGGTGGGTGCAGAGTGAGGTGGGTGCAGAGTGAGGTGGGTGCAGAGTGGGGTGGGTGCACAGGGAGGTGGGTGCAGAGTGGGGTGGGTGCAGAGTGGGGTGGGTTCAGAGGGAGGTGGGTGCAGAGTGGGGTGGGTGCAGAGTGGGGTGGGTGCAGAGTGAGGTGGGTGCAGAGTGAGGTGGGTGCAGAGTGAGGTGGGTGCAGAGTAAGGTGGGTGCAGAGTGGGGTGGGTGCAGAGGGGGGTGGGAGCAGAGTGGGGTGGGTGCAGAGGGAGGTGGGTGCAGAGTGAGGTGGGTTCACAGCTCTCCTCCCACCCAGATTCCAGGACAGAGCTCCTCTCCAAGGCTGTCCTCCCACAAAGCCCTCCCATTTCAGTACAGTTTTCCTCTGTCCCAAGTGCTACTCACAGGCACAGCATGTTGTCCTCTGATGTCCGTGCAGCGTGCCAGAGTGCCAGTCCCAGAAGCAGCTTCCTCTGTGTGGAGTCCCCGCCCCCTTCCTCCTCTTCTCTCATAGAGCAATGTGTATACCCGAGGGATGAGAGAGAGGAGCACGTGTGTATTGGAGCCAGCATGCGACCAGCACCAGAGGTGGCCGAACTCCGGCAGGCCGCGCAGGGCCCCCCAACAAGGACAGGGCCCTGGGCAGATGCCCCTTTTGCCCCACGGTAAAGACGGCCCTGTTCCTGTGTCTCTATTTGAGAGATTTCTTCTGACTTCATTTTTATATCTTGTAAATATCCTTTCAAGTTTTTAAGGACAGAAGGAACCCTGATTCCACTCAGTGCTTCAGCCAAAGTATTGCGTACCTTCCTCGATTATTTGTCTTTTTTATGTTATTAAGGAAGATACACAAATGAGTGACCGATCATTATTTAAATATCTCCTACTACAACATGCTATTAAAGCTCTATTTGGTTCCCCTGTATTAGGTTTCTCCTCTACCTCATTGGAACTACTAGTAAAACCAGGCTGGCTACAACAATCTATAATTGTAAACAAACCAAAGGTGCAAAGCCATTTACATCATCTCACCATAACTGGTTTAAATGTATTCCAAATTTCACGAATGAGATGTGGGAAGAAATTACATGATGTATGGGTTTGTTAATGTTATACTATAAGCACTGCAGTAAAACAAAATTGTGTATTTTAAATTCATACATCAATGGCACTACACCCTTGAAAAACTGTGATAGATGAGACTTATGACTCATGCAGAATGTCCAATATGCCATGAAAACCAGCCAATACATTCCACATGTTCTGGACATGTCCATGGGTCCTTCTAAATAACCTACATTGGAGGTCTGCCTCATGGGCATTATTAACCACTTGCTTACTGGGCACTTAAACACCCTTCCTGCCCAGACCAATTTTCAGCTTTCGGTGCTCTCACAATTTGAATGACAATTACTCAGTCATGCAACACTACCCAAATGAATTTTTTGTCCTTTTTTTCCCACAAATAGAGCTTTCTTTTGGTGGTATTTGATCACCTCTGGTGTTTTTATTTTTTGCGCTATAAATGAAAAAATACCGAAAATTTTGAAAAAAAACGCATATTTCTTTGTTTCTGTGACAGAATTATGCAAATTATAAATTTTTCTTCATAAATTTTGGCCACAATTTATACTGCTACATATCTTTGGTAAAAATAACCCAAATTAGTGGATATTATTTGGTCTTTGTGAAAGTTAGAGAGTCTACAAGCTGTGGTGCGAATCGCACAAAATTGATCACATCTGATGTACTGGTGGCCTATCTCGCTTCTTGTGACCCGAACAAGTCAGGAAAGTACAAATTCCCCCCAAATGACCCCTTTTTGGAAAGTAGATATTCCAAGGTATTTAGTAAGAGGCATAGTGAGCTTTTTGATGTTGTCATTTTTTCCCACAATTCTTTGCAAAATTAAGATTTTTCATTTTTTTTTCTCCACAAAATTGTCATTGTAATAGGTTATTTCTCTCACGTGGCATGTGTATACCACAAATGACACCCCCCAAAAAATTCTGCTACTCCTCCTGAGTATTACAATACCACATGTGTGTGACTTTTTCACAGCCTGGCCACATAGAGAGGCCCAACATGCAGGTAGCGCCATCATGTGTTCTAGAAACATAAATTACACATCTAACTTGTTGACTATTTATTACACTTTTGAAGCACCAGGACAATGACACGTGACACTGATGACAGATGGCACTGATACGTGGCAATGATGACACTTATACGTGGCACTGATGACAGGTGGCACTGATGACAGATGGCACTAATATGTGGCACTGATGACAGATGGCACTAATATGTGGCACTGATGACACGTGGCACTTAAACGTGGCACTGATGACACGTGGCACTAATGCGTGGCACTGAAGACACGTGGCACTAATACGTGGCACTGAAGACAGATGGCACTAATACGTGGCACTAATACGTGCCACCGATGACAGATGGCACTAATACATGGCACCGATGACGCGTGACACTGATGACAGATGGCACTGATAAGTGGCATTGATGACACGTGACACTGACAACAGATGGCACGTGACACTGACAGGTGGCACTGATGACAAATGGCACTGATACGTGGCACTGATGACAGATGGCACTATGTGGCACTGATGACACGTGGCACTGATGACACGTGGCACTGATGACAGATGGCACTGACGACAGGTGGCACTGACAACAGGTGGCACTGGGGTGGATGGCACTGGGGGCAGGTAGCACTGGGGTGGATGGCGCTGGGGGCAGGTAGCACTGGGGTGGATGGCACTGGGGGCAGGTAGCACTGGGGTGGATGGCACTGGGGCAGATGGCACTGGGGCAGATGGCACTGGAGCAGATTGCACTGCTGGGGGCGGATGGCACTGCTGGGGGAGGATGGCACTGCTGGGGGAGGATGGCACTTTTTATTTTATTTTTTTACTTTTTTTTTTAATTAATTTTTTTACTACAGGCAGAACGGCTGCCGCTGCAGCCGTTCATCTCGCCCCTCTCACACTGTCTGTGCGAGGAGGGAGAGTGGCGCTGAGAGATGATCTCATATGTTTACATATGAGATCATCTCCCATTGGACACGCCGATCACGCTGTAAACGGCCGCTGTGATTGGCCGTTTACAGCGATCTGTGTTTGCCTGTCCCCGGGGGACACGGCGAACACAGAACTTCCGCGATGCACGCCCGCGGTGGCGCGCATTGCAGAAGTAAACATCAGGACGTCCAGGGACGACCACCCGGACGAACGCGCCTGCTCTACGGCCGTCATTCGGCCATAGGACGGGCGCGAGGTGGTTAAATATGTTATTCCACTCACACATGTATGCACGTTCTTTCAGCTAATCCTCTTTCAAGCCTGGTAGACTATTGCACTTAATAAATCTCCAATCCTGCAACAATTATTTAACCATATCAAGCATTGAAAAAAATACAAAAATATCCACAACAGAAAACACAACACAAAAACTATTTAAAATTTGACATTTGTGGTTGGACATTCCCAACATACAGGTGTCCGACATGTCATCTTTTCAGTAGCTTCACAGCCAAATGTGGATTCTGTTCATCTGTTTATACACTTTATTGTCAAAAGTATTGGGAAGCCTACCTTTACACCCATGTGAACTATAATGACACCCCAGTCTTAGTCCATAGGGTTCAATATTGAGTTGGCACACCCTTTGCAGCTATAGCAGCTTCAACTCTTCTGGGAAGGCTGTCCACAAGGTTTAGGAGTGTGTCTATGGGAATGTTTGACCATTCTTCCAGAAGCGCATTTGTGAGGTCAGACGCTGATGTTGGATGAGAAGGCCTGGCTCCGCTCTAATTCATCCCAAAGGTGTTCTATGGAGTTGAGTGCAGGACTCTGTGCAGGCCAGTGCAAGCCACCCAAAACTCACTCATCCATGTCTTTATGGTCCTTGATTTGTGTACTGGTGCACAGTCATGTTGTAACAAGAAGCCACCCCCAAACTGTTCCCACAAAGTTGGGAGCATGAAATTGTCCAAAATTGTCTTGGTATGCTGACACCTTAATAGTTCCCTTCACTGGAACTAAGGGGGCCAAGCTCAATCCCTGAAAAACAACCCCACACCATATTCCCTTCTCCACCAAATGATTTGGACCAGTGCACAAAGCAAGGTCCTTAAAGACATGGATGAGAGAGTTTGAGGTGGAAGAACTTGACTGGTCTGCACAGAATTCTGATCTAAACCCCATAGAACACATTTGGGATGAATTAGAGCGCAGACTGAAAGGCAGGCCTTCTGTTCAACATCAGTGCCTGACCTCACAAATGCGCTTCTGGAAGAATGGTCAAACATTACCATAGACACACTCCTAAACCTTTGCGGATAGCCTTTCCAGAAGAGTTGAACCTGTTATAGCAAAGGGGTGGTCAACTCAATATGGAACCCTATGGACTAAGACTGGGATGCCATTAAAGTTCATGTGCATTGTAAGATATTGGGGTGATTCAACTCAAGTGGTGAATGCAATTTTAGGAACATGAGTCAGTCCAGACTGCATTTTAAGAGCATGGCAGCCCACTTTTATTTAAGGCCGGGTTCACACCGCTGCGGGGGGAGATCCGGATGTGATTCGCACCGCAAATCACATCCGATCTCCGTAGCGATGCGAGTTCAGCCATACAGATAGTATGGCTGAATTCGCATCGGTCCCGCAGCAAACTCGCACGGGACCCTTTTTTTGGTCCGCAACAGAATTGGATCGCATGGGGGTTCACACCATGCGATCCGATTCCTGTGCGAGTCGGCAGATCGCACTGCGATATGCGGACGGATCTGGGGGTGTCATTAACATATCATTGACACTCCCAGCCGTCCGCATAGGGCAGTGTGAACTGCCGGCGAGAGGTGTGCGATGCGGGAAAACGCCGCGGATTCGCGGCGTTCCCGCATCGCAGCGGTGTGAACCCGGCCTAAAGGAAACAAAGTTCAAAGAAAATAACAGCAATTTCCCTTGCAGAGTTTCCACCATTACTGTATAGTTCAACATCCAGCCACCTGGCTTACTCACTTGCAGCACCGCTAGTGAACACCTGGCTTGCAGCATCGCTACTGAGCACCTGGCCCACATGGCTTCACTGCACTTGCAGGAAAACGACCAGGGTCATATGGCCTTCTTTCAACAATGGCTTACTTCTTGCCACTGTTCCATAAAGGCCGGATTTGTGGAGTGCACAACTAATATTTGTCCTGTGGACAGATTCCCCCACCTGAGCTGTGGATCTCCTCCAGAGTTACCATGGGCCTGGCCTCCTGGCTGCTTCTATGATCAATGCGCTTCTTTCCCAGCCTGTCAGTTTAGGTAGACGGCCATGTCTTGGTAGGTTTGCAGTTGTGCCATACTGTTTCCATTTTTGGATGATGGATTGAACAGTGCTCTGTGAGATGTTCAAAGCTTGGGATATTTTTTTATAACCTAACCCTGGCCAATCCCCAGACGATGTCCTGTTGCTGAAGATACGCGTAGGGTGGGGTCTTGTTGGTGACATCATCACGTTAGCCCGCGAGACGGTGGATGGACATACGAACTAGGAAGTAGAGCAAGATAATACTTTTCGGCTGTTAGATGACTACTAATCTGTGAGTGCAAACTTTTTCTTTTCATTAAATATATTAATTTTACATACTACACTATGAAAGTCTTTTTTGCTTTATATGTTTGAGTACTTTATACAGAGGCTCCGGAATATCTATAAGGTTGAGGGAGACCTTAATTCCCGAGGCTGGGCGCCTTTTGGTAAGCAGGCAAGCAGGCAATTTATATACATTTTTTATGTGACGAGAACGCACTCTGCATGCTCTTGAAGACACGTCACGGATGTTATTAATATTACTTCATTCATTTGTGTGGACACTTTGTTTTTTCACCATTCTTTTTAATGGGACTCTGCATTCGTTTTTCTTTTTTTTATCACATTTTTTTTTTCTTTTGGTATTTTCATATGTAATTAAGAGTTTGTTATTAGTTTGTTATTAGTGCTGCATCTGTTCTGTTATTATATTTGGTTTTTTAAGTGAATAGGTATGTTGGAGTTGTTGTTTTCATGTATCATCCACCCTTTGTTATGGCTTTGTGTAACCAATTTTCTCAATATGGGACACAGCCTAATCATAATTTAGAAACCTACCATTATACTGCACCTTACAGGAGAAATAGACCTTAGGCACATAGAAAGTTGAAGGTGAACCCCCATGAGGCTGTACGCCCTCCCACCTCACACCTACTTAGTTCTGCTTTGTGTTCTTTGATATATGGATGTCTCTTTCCTCTCTGCTGTATTTTTAACGTGAATCTGATTGTTTTCTGTTATCAGAAACTACTGGTAGAGCCATCACTGATATTGGAAATGTTGGAATGCTGTCCAGTTAGCACAGCTTTCCCTAGCTCAGGCATGTCCAAAGTCCGGCCCATGGGCCAATCACAGCCCACGGACCAGTTTTGAACAGCCCGTCTGGTTATCTATACATATATATCTTTTGTGCCCCCCGATGATCTTCCAGCTCCGGGGGCCACAAAAGATATATAGGCTCAGTCTGGCTGCCTCAGAGATAGGAGGCGGTACGAGTGCCGAGCACACAGGAGGAGTATTTCCTGTTTACACGGCAGCCTCTGTAATAGGAAGTCCTGTCTCTGCCATTGGATGACTGTTCTGTCCATCAAAGGAGGCGGGACTTTCTCTTAGAGAGGCTACTGTGTAAACAGGAGATTCTCCTGTAGAATATCTTTGGCGCTCGTCCTGCCCCCTCCATGTCCCCTCCAAGGCTGCACTGATGGTAATGGTGAGTACATTCCTGGCTAAGGGTGGGTGCATTCCTGGCAATAGTGAGTGAAATCCTGGCAATGGTGGGTGAATTCCTGGCAATAGTGAGAGAAATCCTGACAATGGTGGGTGCATTAGTGGCAATAGTGAGTGAAATCCTGGCAATGGTGGGTGCATTAACGGCAATAGTGAGTGAAATCCTGGCAATGGTGGGTGAATTCCTGGCAATATTGAGTGAAATGCTGGCAATGGTGGGTGCCTTCCTGGCAATAGTGAGTGAAATCCTGGCAACGATGGGTGCATTCCTGGCAATAGTGAGTGAATTCCTGGCAATGGTGGGTGCAATGGTGGATGAATTCCTGGCAATGGTGGGTGCATTCCTTGCAATGGTGGGTGAATTCCTGGCAATGGTGGGTGCATTCCTGGCAATGGTGGGTGAATTCCTGACAATGGTGGGTGAATTCCTGGTAATGGTGGGTGTATTCCTGGCAATAGTGAGTGAATTCCTGGCAATGGTGGGTGCATTCCTGGAAATGGTCGGTGCATTCCTGGCAATGGTCGGTGCATTCCTGGCAATGGTAGGTGCATTCCTGGCAATGGTGGGTGCATTCCTGGCAATTGTGGGTGCTTTCCTAGCAATGGTGTGTGCTGCATTCCTAGCAATGGTGGGCGCTGCATTCCTGGCAATTAGGGGTCTGCAGAAGGGCACTGACCCTTATTTTGCTTCACAGTTCTTTATTTAAAATTGTAAGTTTTTTTTCCTGAAACTTCCCTCTTAAAGTGATTATTCGCCAATAAATACAGTATATCCAAATAATATGCCCAAGCTCATCTCTTTACTCACACACAGCCACAAAGGCAAGATAATTCTTGTTGGGCATTGTATTAGTGCTCGAACGAACATACTTAGACCAAATGGTTCAAAGAATGTCAGGCAAAATGGTCGGCCCTCACGCATGTTCACTTCATCAAATCTGGCCCTCTTTGAAAAAAGTTTGGACACCCCTGCCCTAGCTCATCAAGTACATTGGTGTTCTCTCTTGGACTTTCCTGCAGTCAGCAGTGACTACCCATCTGTGTTCCAGTTAGCAGAGATGGATATTAATTGTGGGTTATTGGCGCTACCGCCGACTATTTGTTTCCAATATTAGATTTTGAACTTATATCAATCACCTTAACCTGTCCCTAGGGACTGCGTAGATTAGACCCATGTTCCGTGTTAAATCCCAACTATTATGATTAGACTAAGCCTAGTTTTCCAACACCTTAATCTCAACCAAATGTGATTATGCAACACTTTGTATCACCTTTCAAAGGTGAACTGGCAACCCTTATTGTTTGTTTACACTAAATTTCATTAATAGCCAAAAAGGCCCTGATCAAAGATAAATAAATAAAACCTTAACCACTTCCCGACCAGCGCACGACGATGTACGTCGACAGCATGGCACGGGCAGGCATATTGGCGTACATGTACGTCCAATATTCGTTGCCGCCGTGCCATCGGGAGCGCGCCGCCGGCGGCGCGCTCCCGCGCTGGTCGGGACCTCCGTGAGTCCGGTCGCGGGACCCGCGGACTCGATCGCTGCGGGCATCCCCGCGATCGTCTCACGGAGCGGCGGAATGGAGGAAATGCTGTATAAACAACATTTTCTCATTCTGCCTAGCAACTAGTGACGCTGATCTCTGCTCCATGTGATTGGAGCAGAGATCAGTGTACACTAAATGAAAGCCCAACCCCCCCACAGTTAGTAACACACCCCTAGGAACACTTAACCCCTACACTGCCACCCACAGGTTAACCCTTTCACTGCCAGTGTCATTTACACAGGAATCACTGCATTTATATAGCAGTGATTACTGTATAAATGACAATGGTCCCAAAAATGTGTCAAAAATGTCCGATGGGTCCCCGACAATGTCGCAGTCACAATAAAAATCGCAGATCGCCGCCATTACTAGTAAAAAAAAAAATAATAAAAAATTATTAATAAAAATGCTATAAAACTATCCCTATTTTGTAAACGCTATAACTTTTGCGCAAACCAATCAATAATCGCTTATTGCGATTTTTTTACCAAAAATATGTAGAAGAATACGTATCGGCCTAAATTGAGGGAAAAAAATGTTTTTTTATATATTTTTGGGGGATATTTATTATAACAAAAAGTAAAAAATAATGCGTTTTTTTCAAAATTGACGCTCTATTTTTGTTTATAGCGCAAAAAATAAAAACCGCAGGGGTGATCAAATACCACCAAAAGAAAGCTCTATTTGTGGGAAAAAAAGGACGTCAATTTTGTTTGGGAGCCACGTCGCACGACCGCGCAATTGTCAGTTAAAGCGACGCAGTGCCGAATCGCAAAAAGTGGTCTGGTCTTTGACCAGCAAATTGGTCCGGTCTGAAAGTGGTTAAACACCAAAAACAAAAACAAAAAAACACAAAAACAAAAAAACAAAAAAACAAAAAACCCAGACCTCCGTGATACCTTAAACTAATTTGTAGTGTTAAGGCCTCCCCCTAAATTGGGAAGGAAAAAATGCCTACAATTTACATACAAATCCCTTGTGCTGATTATTATTTACGCTATGATCCCCCTACGTTGGTTTGCGTAAAAGGTATATATAAAAAGGTTTCCTTATACAATTATATCCAATATGAAAATTAAAGCTATAAACAAAAGCCAGAAAAATGTGAAAAATACAATTTCATCCAATGACATATGACCCAATCTTAAAAAATGTGAAAAAATCAATAAAAAAAATATATATAAAAAAAAAAAATGAGAAAAATATATAAAAAAAAAAAAATATTTTAGTCCACAATAAATCTTCTATCAAATATCCCAATGTGCAATTGTGCCACTTCAAAATGCAGGAAGGTGACTTTTGTGAGAATGTCTGCGCTTATTGGTGACTTTCGTGCTTGTTCCCCCTCAAGGGTCCCCACTCACCAGATCCATTCACCCCCTAAGGGGTTATACGCCTATAATCTGTATCCCGCTTGTTCGGAGATTCCACCATCCAGTTCTGTCTTCAACAGGTCCTCCTCAGGATTTTTTTAGAAGATGCAAGTAAGTTCTTATATCCGCTAGTGGTTCCTCAAAGGAAAGAAAATCCCCTCATGGTGTAGTATTTCTGATTATAATTGGGGGAGGGGGGGAACAGTCTAATATTCCTCTTTAATTAAAAAGGTATTTTTAGTTGTATAGAAATAGTGGGAAACTAATAGCCACTTAAAAATACTTTATTACAAAAAGGCAAGCAAAAAAACGTATTTATAAAAACTTTTACAGCAATCTGTATAGAGAAAGGGTTTTTTTACCCAAAAATGCAGTCTCTAAAGCATGTACCCAAATACAACACTGTATATATATTTTAGTAATACGGCTCAAAGAAAAATGTACCAAAAACCTTTTCAGTAAGAAAAATATATAAAATTTTTTTTTTTTAAATGAAAAAACAAAACAAAAATAAAAACAGATTCCAAAAAGTATATATGTACCAAAAAGCAACAAATTATAAAAATCAAAAATCATATGCAGTCCTTTTCATAAATGTGCAGGAAGCTGCACTCAATCCTATAAGCCCTATTCCCCCAGACCTGCAGTCTCCTTTCTGCAATGGGGATAAATGGTGGTTGCCTCCCCCGGGGGGCCGTTTGCCAGGCTACTTTAAGCTATTTATGGGGCTATATAGGAGAAAGAAGAACTTATACTAAAAAATTAAAAAGTTGTTAGGCTTCCTTAAACAAACAGGAGCCAAGGTAAACGACTGCCGGTTCGCCACAGAGCAGTACCCCTGAGCGCGCGGCGTGCGCTCCAGCTGCGCTCCAACGGTCTGGCGCACCGGAAGTGACGTGGTGTGCGTAATGACGCTGTATGCGTTTCGTCAGAGACGTCAAAAACAGGTAAAAGAATCTAAACCAACAAAAAACTATATAGAGTATAAGGCTCTAGGCATACATAAATATCCACACATATTCCTGCTGATCGAGACCCATTCCATAAGCGCGGCTTTGTTTGCATAACTATCTCAGTTAGCAGAGATGTCTGCTTTCAGGTTAGAACAGTGTATCTGGGCATTATCAGGACCAGAGCTATGGCAGTCTTCTTGTCCACATCTCTGAAGACCCACTTTAATGAGTGTCAAGTAAGCTTTATGTTATGTTTTGAACTGAGGCTGCATGTTTGGGTATTTGCTACAGAAATAGCTGTAGCCAATAGGCTATTGGTGTGTCTTATACTTTATGTAAGTTTGCAAGCTGCCCACATTTCATCTTTATTTATTTTTTTATTATATTCTTTATTTCTGATTTTCAAATACAAATACATTGTGCAGCATAGTGATGTAATAGGTAGCACTCTCACCTAGCAGTAAAAAGGGGTCGCTGGTTTAATTCCCAACTGTGACACTACCCACTTGGAGTTTGCATGTTCTCCCTGTGCCTGTGTGGGTTTCCTCCCACTCTCCAAAGACATACTGATAGGTAAATTGGCTTCTGTCCAAGTTGGCCCTAGTGTATGAATGTGAGTTTGGGACCTTAGATTGTAGCTTCTTCAGGGTAGGGACTGAAGTGAATGTACGATGTATATGTAAAGCACTGTTTAAATTGATGGCGCTATATAATTACCTTAAATTATAATAATCAATGGTATACAATACAGATCACAAACTCATACATAACCCCCCATAAGACAATTCCACTTTCCACCACACAGAACACTCCTACACCAATTCCTCCCTATGTAACTTGTATAGATATCTACATCTTAATTGTTTAATTACATGACCAGTAAACAATTGCTAAGGCTATGGAAAAACAACAACAAGAGAGAGAGATCTCAGAAAAAAAACATATATATGATAGTTATCCATTTTTGACTGAACTTTTCGTAAGTATATAACTATTCCTCTGCTTCCATATTAAAATTCACCTGTTTTTTTTTCCCAGTAAACCGTGTTTAAGCCTTTAGCAGCATTTACAAGATTGGGCACTATTCTCTTCTTATACTCTTCTTATATGTCTTAATTGGGGTGGGCACAGCATTCTGTAGTAATATATAAAATCAGTATCCTGATTTCCCTCCAAAATGGTTTAAGCTTGGCACATTCCCACCACATGTGGATGTACTGTATGAACCCCGCTGACCAAAGACTTGTATGTGGTCCATAATGGCTCAATAAGAGATGGACAGTAGTCCCCTATCAACTGGGAGCTTGAGCCTGAAGGCTTCAAATCCTGTAAGGGTTTCCGACCAGTCCCTTCAGAAGCAAGACAGTAAAATGTTTTAACTGTTATATATGTTGAAATCACCAAACATCTAAGGGGAATTGACCATAAACTTCTCTAAAGTTCCTCTAATGGTCCAAATTTCCCTGCACACATTTAAGACAGCTACCAGCCCCACCCATTGCCCATGTCTTAAAGAATGTAGGAGATTTACCCGTAGGTTTGCGGTTTGTTTATAATATCCCATATCATCATGGTTTTCATAGTGAGGGGTGAGGTAATATTCGACAGGCCTCAATATGTCCTTGCTACCCATGGAGCATTGAATATCTTATGGCCTGCCATACTCTCTTCAAGCCTGACCCGTATTTTTTGGGACTAAGTATTCTAGTCTGCTTCTTTGCATTATCGTTTGAACGCATTTGACGCCATTGAACGATTATTCTGGGATTTATTCATGGACTGTTTTTTGTGCCTGTTCTTTATTTATTAATATATATTTTTTAGCACGTAGCACTTTCATTAGTATTTGGTTTGCGCGGGACCATCTTATATTTATATCTCAGCACAGCTTGATCCCGTAAGGAGTGCTGGGTGATTTAGGGGCTGCCGTGGTTCTTCCTTTGCCCCGCCGGCAGTGAATAACAGCAGGCACCACGGAATCTTGCTCCTACCTTAGATAGTGCTCTTATAGAATCTCAAGAAACCCTTTTTGGTTTTATTTTGTTTTTTTATCTTTTTTTTGTTACTTCGGAGTTGCCTTGACCTGGTCTCTCGGCAGAAGCTCCCTTGACTGAGCACTAGCTAAGGCAGTTTTAGTGTTACTCCTGTAGCCTTGTGTGGGTGGTTTCAGCACAATTGTTAATAAGGTTGTAATGAGAAATTGTTTTACTCTGCTTTGTAAACGTGCTGTATCAAGTCATCTGTTGGCCATTCAGGCCTGTGTCTTTTTCTTTTAAAGTAAAAGGGGCATACATTTACGATAATAGGTACTATTATAACACCTGGCCCCAGACTCTTTCCGTTAGGGAGGCTCATCTTTATTTTAATTATCAGGTTCTGCTTATTTAAGTTTAAAAGGCACTTGGGGAGCCCTGCTTTTTATTTTAACTTTCAGGCTGTGCTTATTTGTTGATCTAACAAGATCTTGTTACATTGAGAGAGACAAGAAGAGGACAGGTCCCTATCAGACCATCTTGAATGGAGTTCAACTCAAAGACCTAAAGCTTTTAACACTCTGATTTGCAGGAAATTCGGCACTTGGTAAAGGACCAGGCACCTTGTAGAAAAAAAAATCTACATTAAGCAGCAGCCCGCATAGGGTATCATTTTTAGATAAGAGATGTGACTGCAGCAATACGGAACATTTTTTTAAAATGAATTTCAGCCCTTTGGCCAATCATGGCTCATGGGGGAGTAAGTCTATGTCCCACACTATGTAAGGCTGCTTACATGGCAGCCATGTGTAGTGTCGTTGGTGTGGACAGAGAGATAGCTTGAGTTAGATTAAGTAGGCAGGTTATTTAGTTAGTGGAAGTGGCCTGGCAGCCTCTGATGTCTCGGGAAAGCCATAGAGAAGTCCCTGTGCGTCAGAGGGGGCGGGGTCACCCGGGAAAGTCACTGTGTGGCCCCGCCCTCAGTTATAAAAGAACTGTCACCTGCGGAGACATGTCATATGGTGGGAGCCTCCCATAGAGGAGGGTTGGTCACGGCTTTTGGTAATGGCCCGTGGGGGCATCCCATGCCATTTTTTTCAATGAATTTTATGTGTGTTGCTGGGACCGATAATTCATTATAGTCGCAAGTACTTTTAAATAACTTTTTTTCTTTAGAAATGTTATTTTGTGCAGCGACTATTGTAAACACAGGAAACATGCGTCACTTTACAGGCATACTATAGACACCCCCCAGGTACAAAATTTAAAGGAATATTTCACTTTTATTGTTTCACTTTAAGCATTATTAAAATGACTGCTTCCGAAAAAACTGACGTTTTTTAAAACTTATTTTTGCATTGATAGATGTGCCCTGGGGCAGGACCCAGGTCCCCAAACACTTTTTATGACAATACCATATATATAAGCCTTTAAAATTAGCACTTTTGATTTCTCCCATAGACTTTTAAAGGGTGTTCTGCGCCTTTTCAAATTTGCCCCAAACACCCCAAATTGTTTGCTATTCAGCGAACAGGCGAACATCCGATGTTTGAGTCAAACTTATTCAACCTATTTCTAACACACTTCAGGTGGTGTACACAGTATCTAATACAGTGTGTACAGTTACTACTACACTTCTGGTGGTGTACACAGTATACAATACAGTGCAGCTGTTGTACAGTTTTTAATACAGTGCAAGCAGTGTACATAGTATCTAATACATTGTGTACAGTTTCTACTATTTTTCTGGTGGTGTACATAGTATCTAATACAGTGTGTACAGTTTCTACTACACTTTTTTTCCTGTTGTTCTGTTGTGAACTGAACCGGGGGGTGTTCGGCTCATCCCTACTTTCAACATTCTAGAGTTATGAGAAATCCATTTTAGACATCATGTCCAATCCTTGTATCTGGAACCCCAAAGAGATCACCTCTTCTTTAGGCAGATGGTATACCTGTTTGTCATTCGAGAAGGTCCTAAGGGAGGTTCTCCGTCTTCTAAAGCCACTATTTTTAGGTGAATTTGACAGATTATTGTGCAGGCTTATCAGTTGTGAGATAGGTGCCTCTTTTTTCCATTAAGCCGACTCCACTGTGGGCTATGAGTGTTTGTAGAGTTTTTGATCTTTGGGTCTGTATGTTTCAGTCTTGTAAGGCTTCCACACATACTTCTGTAATTTTTTCAAACTCGATGTAGCTGCCATAGCAGATGCTAGTTTTGGTCAAAAGCTTCTGCAAGTGTCTTTCTATTGCCCTTGGTTTCCTTTTTTGTTTTCTTCTTGAAGTGTTTTGTCTGTTTGTTGTGCTGTCCCATCTGTTTGGATTGCTTTTAGATATCCCTAGGTTACTTTAATTATGATCAAGCTGTGTCCCTCAATGGATGATAGAGAATTTTTATACTCACTGTGAAATCCATTTCTTGAAGTCCATTGAGGGACACAGCTCCCTCCCCTTTCATACATTATTGTTTCCTCTTGGACTGCTTGCTACAACTGAGCAGGTGTGAGGTAGAAGGGTCTTTAGCTTCAAGGCTGCTGGCTTTCAATTTTATATTTGACTAATGTCCATTTCTTTTGTAGGCTGCAGCCTAATTCTAGGCTGCTTATTTATCATCAAGCTGTTTCTCTCAATGGAGAAAAGAGATATAAGAATTTTTAAGTGAGTACAAAAATCATTTCATTTTCATTTCCCAGTTTTGGGAAAATTCTAATTCCATATAATAAGGTATTCCTACATTAGCTCATAAAAGGGGATGAATCAATGAAAACATACCTTAGTAATTGTTGTTTACTGACAATTTTTATTAACGTGTTAACCACTTCAGCCCCAGAAGGATTTACCCCCTTCCTGACCAAGCCATTTTTTGTGATACTGAACTGCGTCTTTTAACTCACAATTGCGTGGCCGTGCGATGCTGTACCCAAACAAAGTTGATGTTCTTTTTTTCCCCACAAATAGAGCTTTCTTTTGGTGGTATTTGATCACCTCTGTGTTTTTTTTTTTGCGCTATAAAAAAAACGCACAAAAAAATGACAATTTTGAAAAAAAATTAATATTTTTTTACTTTTTGCTATAATAAATATCAAAAAATAAATAACATTTTTTCCTCAATTTAGGCCATTATGTATTCTACGTATTTTTAGTAAAAAAAAGTGTAAGTCTATATTGATTGGTTTGTGCAAAAGTTATCACGTCTACAAAATAGGGGAAAGATTTAAGGCATTTTTATTATTAATATAATTTTTTATTAGTAGGTGATTTTTATCATGACTGTGACATTGCAGGAGACAGATCAGACTCTTTTGACACTATTTTGGGACCATTGGCATTTATACAGCGATCAGTGCTATAAAAATGCACTGATTACTGTGTAAATATCACTAGCAGGGAAGGGGTTTAACACCAAAGGGCGATCAAGGGGTTAAGTGTGTTCCCTCAGTGTATTCTAACTGTAGGGGGGGCTCACTAGAACATGGCAGAGACCATTGCTCCCTATCACTGGGAGCAGTAGATCCCTTCATGTTGCTATGCAGAAAAGGGAAAACAGGGTCTGCTATGGATTTTGGGCGGGACCCCTACAACTTTTTTTTTATTTGGCGCAGGGTCCCCCTTAATTTCCATACCAGACCTGAAGGGCCTGGTATGGATTTTTGGATTTTGGAGGGACCCCCACGCATTTTTTTTTTTACATTTTTGGCTCAGGGTTCCCCTTAATATTCATACAAGACCTGAAGGGCCTAGTAACGGACTAGGGGGGGACCCCATGCCATTTTTTGTCAATGATTTTCATCTATATTGCCGAGACACGACAATTCATTACAGCCATGATCAGTTTTAAATGATAATTTTTTCCTTTAGAAATGTAATTTTGGTGCGGTACTGTTCAAAACACAGGAAAACTGTGCCACTTTAAAGGCTTACCCCCAGGCACAATATTTAAAGGAATATTTAAGCATTAAAAAAAATCACTGCTCCCGAAAAACTGACATTTTTAAAACTTTTTTTTGCATTGATACATGAGGGGAGGACCCAGGTCCCCAAACACTTTTTATGACAATAACTTGCATATAAGCCTTTAAAATGAGCACTTTAGATTTTTCATGTTCATGTCCCATAGACTTTAATGGTGTTTGTGTGTTCTGTCAAATTTTTTGCCTGTTCGGATGCTCTGGTGCGAACCGAACCAGGGGGTGTTCGGCTCATCCTTAGTTATGAGGAAAGGTTACGAGCACTGAACTTATTCTCTCTGGAGAAGAGATGCTTGAGAGGTGATATGATTTCAATTTACAAATACCGTACTGGTGACCCCACAATTATTATTATTATTATTATTCAGGATTATTCAGGACAATAGGGATAAAACAATTTTGCGGAAGGAAGTTTAACAAGACACGTGGCCACTCATTAAAATTAGGTAAAAAGGTTTAACCTTAAACTACGTAGAGGGTTCTTTACTGTAAGAGCCGTAAGGATGTGGAATTCCCTTCCACATGCGGTGGTATCAGCGGGGGGGGGGGGGGGGGGACATCGGTAGTTTCAAAAAACTATTAGATAAGCACCTGAACGACCGCAACATACAGGGATATAAAATGTAATACTGACATATAATCACACACGTAGGTTGGACTTGATGAATTTGTGTTTTTTTTTCAACCTCACCTAATATGTAACTATATATGTTTGTTATTTTCATTTAAAAAAAAAACTGACTTCAGTAACATTTAATGCAGAGAATGCAACTTATCTTTGCAACAAATTTAAAGCTGAACTCCATCCTTGCCTTTAGTCTTGCACAGTTGTACAGGCTTCGCTCGGGAACTGAAATTACTCACTTTGATTCCACTGCATACTCTGAACTTTTCACAGGGTGAATTAAAAGCTGCAGTGAGTCAGATACAGCTCGTCTCATTTTTTGGCTGGATGGCATCCTGCAGAATTGTGCCCTTTCCATCCTAGCCTGGCTGTAGCTTGTTATTTTAGTTCTTTCAGTCATGGAGGCTTAACATCACATGCAAATGCCTAGAAATTCTTCTTCTTCAATCTTCTAGATGGACATCCACCCATCATGTTTGCAAAACGTCTTCCAAGATTCAGAATACTGCTTGCATCAGGGCTAAGGGCCCTTGAGATGAGTAATGTGGCAGGGTGTTGTGATGTTTTCAAGGTAGATATATACAGCACCTTGGCAGCCCCTTCCCACCAGTCATAATCAGCTTGCATCACATATTGAAGCACAGAGTCCCAGTGATGACTTCACTGGGCCTTAAAGTGGATGTAAACCCCATTCATGAAATCTGACCTGGGCACATATATCACATATATCTGTAGTGTTTACTTATCTCTATCCAAAGCTTTAAGTGCCGTGTCTTTCTGCTGCTCCATTCCTCAGTAACTTCTGACAAGTTCTCTGACACACGAGATAAAAGCAGCTGGAAATTTGTGTTGGGCGGGGGGGTAACTAAGAGATATATAAGCAGAGAGCTTGTCTAGTCACAGCGCAGCTCTCAGGTTTCTTCATTCCTCTGCGTATGTGGAGTGGGGTTGTGTGCCTCTCCTCCAATCAGCTCACACACAGTGTATGCCAAGACTCTCCTCCCATCGCTGAAACAGGAAGAACGAAAGCAGCAGATATACAAATAAAACTTATGTAGGGAGATTTGTTTCATCTCTGTGTATCATCTGAGGCTGTTCACTTCACTGGGTATATGTGAGGGTTTACATCCACTTTAAGCTTTATTTAAAAAATGAAAGGGAAAACCGGGGAAAGCAAAATATAAACAGATTAAACTTCGTCTTTAGGTCTAATATCCTATTGTGACAATATTTTTTCCTGCCAAACTGCTAAAAGCAGTTCTAGGCAATCAGTGAGATCAATCAGTGAGCTACTGTTGGCCAGCACACGCAGCAACTGTGCTTAAATCAGAAGGCTTACTCAATATATCTTAACCTCTTCTGTAATTTCTATGTAGTTAACTGAAGCCAAAATCGAAGGCACCCTTCATATTCTCATTGTAAGCGATGTGAACATTTCCCGTTCTCTGATTTCTGAATGGCCAATGGAACTTTTATGGTGGATTTGAGAAACATATTAGTGCTGACGTTCCCAGGTTATCAGATTACAGATTACTTGTAAATGACAGTAGGTTGGATTGCTGTGCTACAGCTATGCCTGGATGAAAAAACGACTAAACATCATAAACAGGTAGATATATAGGACTGTTCATTTAACAGATTGGATTCAGCAGGGCAAATAATCTTCAGCAAGCATAGCAGAATTCCTGTCTCCTTTATTTACTGAAGCTCAGCAGGAGAGTGATCAGTGCTATGTTGCAGGAATTTAGTGAACTGTTTGAACAATTTATTTAAAGAGTGATATATTATTTAAATTTGAACTCCAGGCAAACATCAAAATACACACAATGAAGTAATTTTTCTTGCTAATTATTCAGTTCTCTATATGCTTTCCTTTTGTAAAGCCCTTACAGAGAACAGTCTATAGAATAATACCAGCTTTTCTGTTACAAGGCATATAGAGGATAAACTGTAGAAGTGTCATCAACTCTACCCCGGTGTACTATTTGGACAGTAGAAGTAGTAGCAGACCAAAAAAGGCATCTGTCTACTCACTCTACTTTCACCCTGTTCTCTCATCCTATCAGCATACTCCTCATCAGCACATTTGCATGCAATACAAGTTATTGTCTCCTAATATTAACTTTCTTTCACCCAGTTAGAGTGCTGATATATGGGAGATTGAAAAAAAGGCTAAGAGCTTGTACAATTTTTGAACTTTTACTAGACACTGAGTGAATACTTTGGAGATCTAGGGCTTATCCAAAATATAAAAATACAGAGAGCTAAAGTATGATTTTTTTTTTTTGACTGATTACATCTACAATGTTGTAATCAGAATTCACTTCACCCAACTTAAAATGATATATATTTTTTTTTTAATTCTTTATTTACGGATTGCAGGTAATACAGGGAAAGACTGTAAAAGACATAGATCACTCAGTTTTCCAGGGTAACACAAACACGCACATAATCAACCAACACTTTGTGGGGGATCAGGGGAAACCAATCCGTTTGCTATAGCAGTGGCCCCAGCCGTGTCTAAACCATCACGTTATCTTAGTCAAATTATCTGTCATCCCACTGTCCACTTAGAAATGAGGGCAAGCCCCGGGGCAATGCCCTTCCAGGCCCAGGTCGAGGGGTATCCGACATCTGTCACCGTCATTTTATCGGACAAAGAGCTCAGCCGGGACCCTCCCAAGGGTCACCAACCCCTAGCTGGGAAACCGAGGAAACAAAAAGGAGAGGTTTGTGCAATCGCCGTGCATTTTAATTATATGAGGGGGTTGGGGGGTAAGGAAAGAGGGGGGAGCAAGCAGTGAGGAGAAGGGGATGGGGGTAGACAGAGTGAAAGTTATGGGGGGTTAAGAGTGCTATAGAGCAGATGGGAGAGAGTGAATCAGAGTGGAATATGAGAAGGGATGGAAAGGAGGAGGACTCTGATGGATTCCCACGGCCGGGGCCCTCCCCCTGTATACGTGCCAGAGCCTACAGATAGGATCTGTAGGCGTCGGAAAACCGGAACAAACTCCAGGGCAACCATCGAGCAGTGTGTTCCTCCTCCTTGTCGCCCAGTGCCGAAGTGAGCTGTTCCATACGGTAGATGTCGCAAACTCTCGCAAACCAGTGAGACATCATTGGAGCGGCCCGCTGCTTCCACACGCTAGGTATGCATGCCCTGGCTGCACTCAGAAGATGTTTTAAGAGAGACTTGTGATACCTCCTGCACGAGAGTGGGGTCAGATTGAGGAAAATCGCCGCCGGGTCGTTCTGCAGATCGACAGCTGTGAGGTCAAAAATGATACTAAGAACCTGTCTCCAGAAATGGGTCAATTGTGAGCATTCCCAAAAGATATGTAGTAACGTGCCAGGCTGTTCACCGCATCTCCAGCACAAAGGGCTGTGACCAGGGAACATAGCTGCCAGAACAGTGGGGGTCCTGTACCATCGGGTCAAGATCTTATAAGCTATTTCCTGGTATTTACTACATAGGGAGGACTTGTGCGCAAATAGAAGCGCGCGACTCCTCTGGTCGGGCGAGAGCCGGATACGAAGGTCCCGCTCCCATTTTTCCAAGAACACCAGATGCCCCTGGGAGAGTTGATCCAGTAGGATGCGATAGGACAGGGAGAGAGACCCTCTGGTCGGTCCCTCTCCTGAGCACATTTCCTCAAACGATGTTAGGGGTCTGCGGAACTCGCTACTGTTCGGTAGGGATTTCAAGAAGTGGGAGAGTTGGGCAAGCTTCCACTGTCCCAGGGCCGTGGTTGCTAACACCTCGTACAAAGTGGGGACCGCTGTCCACGTTCCAAGGCCAAGAAAAGAAGAGGCCCGCACCAAGTCCTGGCCAAGATCGAGGCGGAACGATTTTTCCGTCATGCCTGGTTCAAAACATGGGTGTCCAATAATAGGAGTCATGGGCGACGGGAAACTGGGCACGCCCGACAGCTTAAAATATCTGTCCAACTCTCGTAGCGTTGGCTCAATGAGAGGGTGCACCCGTACTGTTCCCGACCAGCTCGGACCACTCCAGGGCAGACCCTCAAGTGGAAATGGCACGGATTCCCGTTTCAGTCTAACCCACAGCTTATCCCTCAGATGTCTGCACCAGTCGACTACTCTGCTCATGTGTATCGCCGTACAATGCCATGCCGGGTCTGGGAGGCCAATCCCACCCTTGTCTTTCGGTCTGAGCAGTAGTGTTCTGCTGAGTCTTGGAGGCTTGCCTTGCCATACGTAACGAATAAAGACGGTGCGCATGGCTTTAAAAAATGATTGGGGGATTTTTATCGGTAAGGCTTGTAATAGGTACAAGAGTCTGGGCATTACATTCATTTTGAGCACGTTACATCTCCCAAACCAGGAGGTCGCCAACTTTGACCACCTCTCTAGATCTATGGCAAAAATTTTTAGGAGCGGCTGAAAATTCAATTGAAAAATCAGATGTGGATCCGGGGGGATCTTGGTACCGAGATATTGTATAGCTTCAGCAGCCCAACGGAAGGGAAAATTAGAGCTTAAACTCGTCTGGGCGTTGGTAGACAGGGAGACATTGAGTGCCTCCGATTTCTGTAAATTAATTTTAAAATTTGACAGTGAGCCATATCGTCTTACTTCCGCTAAAAGATTCGGCAATGTAATGTGAGGCTCCGAGACATAAAACAAAAGGTCATCAGCAAAAGCTGCGACCTTGTGGTGGTACGAGGACGTGTCCAATCCCTTGATGTCTACGTTCTGCCTGATATGATGCAGCAAGGGTTCAAGCGACAGGACAAATAAAAGGGGGGACAACGGACACCCCTGCCTCGTTCCATTGCCAATAGTAAAACGCGACGAGGCAAATCCATTGACCCTAACCACTGCCGTCGGAGACGAGTAAAGGGCCGAAACCCATGTAAGCATGGGGGGAGGTATACCCAGACTTCGCAGGGTGGCTAGCAAAAAAGGCCAGCTCATCCTGTCGAACGCCTTTTCTGCGTCCACAGAGAGCAGCATAATCGGCAGTTTAAGGCGTCTAGCACGTTCAATAACATTGATTGTCCTGGTCGTGTTGTCACGGGCCTCCCTATTGCGAACAAACCCTACCTGGTCCAGAGGTATCAGATGCTGGAGAATGGGCGCCAACCGCTCCGCCAATATCTTAGTGAAGAGCTTGAGGTCGCAGTTTAATAAGGAGATGGGCCTATAGTTTGCGCAGAGAAGAGGATCCTTCCCCGGTTTGGGTATGACTGATATGCTGGCCTGTAACAGCTCTGGCGGGAAGGTCTGACCTTCCAATAGAGCGTTAAAGGCTGACACAAATGGCGCGGATAGAGAGAGGAAGGCCCTATAGAAGGGGACCGTGAACCCATCCGGGCCTGGTGCCTTGCCCTTGGGTGAGTCTTTTAACGCAGCCGACAATTCCTCTGGGAAGATTGGCTGCGAGAGAAGCTCCATCTCTTCCTGCGTCAGTGACGGGAGGTTTGCCGAAGCAAGGTAGTCGTCAATGGCCGCCGTGTTGGCCTGGGGGGCATCTCCTGAGTCCCGGGGGTGCAAGTTATAAAGGCCTTCATAGAAAGATCGGAAGCTCTCTGCTATCCTCCTGGAATCATGAAGCTTAGTCCCCGAAGGGGAAGCTATGGTCGGGACGAAAGACGCATTGCGCTGGGTGCGCAGGGAGTTCGCTAGGGACCTACTGCATTTGTCTCCATATTCATAGTACGTCCTGCGGACCCACATAAGTCTGGTTCTAGCCTGAAAGAGAGAGAAGTCTCTGATTTGCTCTCTAAGATCTCTCACCTCTACCTCCAACGCAGCAGTCGGCTGGGATTTATGCCGTCGTTCACATGCATGGAGCTTGGCAATAAGTGTGGAGAGAGCCTCTGTTTTGGCCACTTTAAGTCTATGACCATGTTTAATAAGAATGCCCCTAATGTAGCATTTATGAGCAGCCCAAAGCATGAGGGGGTTAGAAACGGAATCCCGGTTATGCCCAAAGTAACTTTCTATTTCCCTAAGTAGGTCTGCATGGGTCTCAGGGTCTTTCAGGAGAGACTCGTTCAGTCTCCACCAGGACTGACCCCGGGACTCCTGTTGCAGCTTCAGCGTCAAGGAGATCGGAGCATGATCGGACAGGGCTATGTGGCCTATCTGAGCGTCTGTGACCGCCGGGATAACATTGTGGGCGACTAGGAACATATCTATACGCGAGTAAGAACCATGCGCGGAGGAAAAGAACGTATAGTCTCTATCCTGTGGGTGGAGCGTGCGCCACACATCAATCAGTCGATGAGAATGCAGCAGATCTCTTATGTGCGAACGCGTTCTCGCAGATATCGCAGAAGTGCCCGAAGAGGAGTCTCTGTGGGGGTCTAGGGTAAGGTTAAGGTCCCCTCCCACGATCAGAGTGCCCTCTGAGAATACAGCCAGAGCATCCAAGCAGGTTTCCAAGGCCAGCAGCTGGTCCACATTCGGCATGTACAGATCTGCCAGAGTAAAGGTTTGCGAATGGAGGGTTCCCTTAACAAAGAGATATCTCCCCTCACTATCGGCTTGGACAGCTAACACGTGCCACGGCAGGTTTTTAGCAAGAAGAACACATACTCCTCTCGATTTGGAGGTAGGCGACGTACTGTGATAAGCCAGGGGGAAGTGTTTACTATAAAGCCGGGGTATTTGGCCTGTCCTGAAATGGGTCTCCTGGAGGAAGGCTATTTGGGGCCTCAGCCGCCACAATTCTGCGAGACAGCTGGACCTTTTTTCAGGTACATTCAGCCCTTTCAGATTCCAGGAAACCAGCTTCAGTGCCATGTCGGCAGCGGTACCCGGCCGAAGGGCCCCACCAGAGTCAGAAGTAGAAATAGAGGTCAAACACCAAGGAAGAAAAGAAGAAAGAGGAAAAGCAGTAGTTAGGGGGGAGGGAGAGGGTAGAAGGGGGGAGGATAGGTCGGGGAGTTGCTAAGGCTCCTATCGGAGTGAACCTGCCGGTTAGGGCAGAAGGGCCTAGTGGGGGAAGAGGTAAGGCACTGCAGGGGGAGGAACTCGTCGGTGCAGTACCCCTCCAGCAGCCCGTGGTCCATGCAGCCCCAGTTGGGCATGCACGGAGCTTCTTTGGCATCTTAACTTCGACATCCAACACATCATAGAACATCACCGCAGCTATTAACAGGCAGTCAACAACAGTAGAACAGCGCATAATCAGACCAACCTATTTAACTTTGCAACACAGATTATAGATAACATTATCCATTAGCTAGTAGCAGGCAGTCAACAACAATAGAACAGTGCATAATTCGATCAACATATTTAACTTTGCAACACAGAGCATGGATAACAGTATACCACCCAGGCACCCCCCCCCCCCAAAAAAAAAAAAAAAGAAAAAAAAAAGGGGGGGGGGAGAACAAGGGGAGGGAGCAGGAACACCGTCCAGGAGCATCCGGGGGCATCCGGGGGGCACCCCCAGGAATTCCAAAAACAAAAAGGGCTCAGAGATTCGTGCACCTAAAGATAAATAGTGGCTAGAATGTTAAACAGTACCGCCAGCATCCCAGGTCACCGTCTAGTAAGCGCCATGTCCATCACTGGTCTTGCAATGTCCCTCCCCTCCCCGTTTGGGGTCGCCGGGGGCAATGATCCGTTGCAAGGTGTAGAACACTAAGTTGGACGCTCCAGCCACCTATATTGATAGAGAAAAAGTAAACAATAAAGAAAAAAAAGAAAAAGGGGTGTAACACAGGTACAGTGGGTAAACTACTGCGCTCTTTCAGAGTTCACGATCTTGAGGGGCCTGTGATCGTTGACGTTGGGATCGACGGTGGCGTCTCCCTCTCTGCGGCCTATTTGAAGGGTTGCTCGTCGGGGCCACGACTCCCAGAGGAACTACCGGAGCCAACCAGTCTGGGATCGGAACCGGGGGCAGGTCCAAAGCCTCCAGGAAGGACGGGACCTCAGAGGGGTGTCGTAGTGCCAGAGGTCTCCCATTTCTGCGCACTATGAGGTGGAACGGATGACCCCACTTGTATGGTATCCGCCGTTCAGTGAGGTGTTCCAAGAGGGGTCGCAGACAGCGTCTCATCTGGAGGGTCTTGCAGGAAATATCTGGCAGAAGGGTGACTTGGGCCCCGTCAAAATCAATGCTGCCTTTGCGCCACGCCGCTTGCAGGATATCCTCCCTAACCGAGTAATTGTGGAGACAGCATAATACGTCACGTGGCCGGTTCTCCGTGGGGTTCCTGGGACCCAGGGTCCTGTGGACTCTATCAATGGCTATTACTGTGTCAGCAGCGCGGTCCAGACAGGCGTTAAATATAGCAGTAACTGTGGCTTTGAGGTCTGCTTGGCCCGTGGCTTCGGGCAAGTCTCTGATCCTGATGTTACGTCTGCGATTGCGATTCTCAAGGTCATCTACTAGGAGTTGCAACTGTGCGACTCTGTCAGCAAGGGTATCATGTGCGACTTTCAGGCCAGAAACATTAGTGGTCAGTGAGGTAACATCTGATGTCAAGGTGGTCACCCGCTCGTTCGTAGCCGACACATCACGTTTGACCCCTGCGATTTCCTGCCGCAGGGTCGTCTCAATCCTGGCTGCCATACAACTAAAATCCTCCTTAGTGGGAAGGTTTTGCAGCAAAGTCAGTATGGTTGTGTCTCCTAACAATGCCTGAGAAGTGGGTAGCAGATTGGCCCCCTGTGTGGCTGAGGCAGGAGTAGCCTGGTCATGCAGTCCGGGGGTGAGGCATCTACTGCGAGGGGGTCTCTGGGACAGTTGGGAGTTATGGGGGAACCAGGGTGGCAGGCTGCTGCGGTCCGGGCTGTCCATCGAGGCCATAGACAGTGAGCGGGGGAGGCATGGGGACAAGTCACTCGGTGGGGAGAACGGCGGCAGGTCGTGTCCCTGCATAGTCATCTGCTCACCTGCTCCCTGTGCCTCATGTCCCGAAGCGCCGGAGGCCGCGGGCGCCATCTTGGATGGATCCGGTGTGGAGACTGGAGGCTGCAGCGGGACTAAATACTTGTCCATCGCTGCAGTGGAGGGCTCCTCTCGGCTGGCAGGGTTCCGCTGTCGTGCAGGGATGTCGGCGATGCCGAAATGTGCGATCGTTTTAAGGTACAGGCGTGCAGAGGGGTCACGGACCGGGAGCTCCTGAAGAAAGCGTCCTCACTCCTGCATGTCTAGGCCACGCCCCCCTAAAATGATATTAAAGGGGTTGTAAAGGTTCTTTTTTTATTTTCTAAATAGGTTCCTTTAAGCTAGTGCATTGTTGGTTCTAAATGTTTTTTTTCTTTGTTTTCTTTGTCTGAATTTCTCACTTCCTGTTCCTCCTCAGTAAGCTGTTCTGGCTGACTAAACACCGCTCAGATGATGGTGTGAAGTTTACTGAGGAGAAACAGGAAGTGAGAAATTCAGACAAAGAAAAAAAAACATTTAGAAGGGAAATCAAAGGAAAAGGTAAGTGAACCAACAATGTACTAGCTTAAAGGAACCTATTTAGAAAATAAAAAGCAAAGCTTTACAACCCCTTTTAAAGGCATATTTTGTTTTAATAGATAGCAAACATGTCATACTTACCTGCTCTGTGCAGTGGTTTTGCACAGAGCAGTCCCGATCCACCCCTTTCTCAGGTCCCCAGCTCCTGGCCCCTCTCTCCTGTTGAGTGCCATTCAGACATGGATCGACTGCTTGGCCCTGCCCCTTCTCTCTCCTCATTGGCTCCCGCTGCTGTCTCAGCCAGTAAGGAGGGAGAGTCCCTGGAGAGCCAATGCTCTCGTGCACATCACTTGATTGGGATGGGGCTCAGGTAAGTATTGGGAGGGCTGAGGGGGGCTGCTGCACACAGAAGGTTTTTTTACCTTCATGCATAGAATGCATGAAGGTAAAAATACTTCAGCCTTTAGAACCACTTTAAAGGCTCATTTAAAACAGACAGCAGCTATCACTATCTACTTTCTGTTGTTTACTGATCTATTTTCCGTTATTCACTGCTGCACTACATACACCAAGGCCTATCCAATCATTGCAACCCTACAACTGCTTTTTTAAAGGAATCCATGAGAGTAGAATATTTTGACTGGTTGCTACAATTGATATACATTTTCTCCATAGCTTATGCTTTACTCCTTTTATTATTTTATTGTACAAGCCCATAGATATTTCTGCTAACTTGTGTTCCTAGTCTCATGACAGCATAACACCTATTATTCCAATTATTCCAATGCATAGTCAAAGGAAAAGTCACTGGCCAGACAGAGGGGGCAGGGGTTAAAAACAAATGAGGCTAAATGAAAAGAAGTATCTCAGCAGCGTCGGACCAAAAATTGACTGAAATGTCTAAATATTATCCTATAGCTCTCTTCCCAATTGCTGAATAAGGACCACCCATCTCTATACAATCCTCTATACAATCCTCTATACAATCTTAGTTCCTTTAAATAAAGTGAATAGAAGCCCAAGTATCAGGTTGTCATACAGTACCTCCTAACTTTCTGAAATGATATAGAGGGACACCTTTCAGAACACATTATGAAGGCAAACAATGAACGCAAAGGTCTAATATGCAGAAAAGGATGGGATAAACCATATAAGTGTTTTTTTTTACTTCTGTTTTTCATTTTTATTGGCTTTCAAAATAATAAATGCAGTAATAGAGGTTGGGAAACAGGTTTTAGTGCATCACAACAGGTTGGTAGTAAAATAGTACATTATGTATATAGATGTACCCATCATTCTATAAAGAGGGACAACTAAGACCCCATACACACTATTAGATTTTCTGCAGATTTTTGTCTTCAGATTTACCAAAACCATGTAGTGCAAGGGCCTGCCTAATTGCATACAAATTGAAACTCTTAAGGTTTGACCTCATATTATATGGTTTTGGTAAATCTGAAGACCAAAATCTGCAGAAAATCTAATAGCGTGTATGGGGCTTTAGGTTGGTTTCTTCTCTCTACTATACTGTTCAGAATTTAGAGTGGTCTGCACAATGTGATGAACCAATCTTGTAAAGTAATCCTCACTTGCATGTTAAAGAATAAATACTATTATTTTCTAAATAGTAACAGTAGAAATGGCATAACACTGCACAGAACAAATATCCTAAGCCCTGTATATAATTGAAATACTTGTCAGTCTAAACAGTCTTATCCGAGATTATTACAGTAATTTTACTTTCACTGATCTAGTTTACTTTGTTTGCAACATACATGACACTCCCCTGCATGGGAAGTTCAGTTCATTACCTTGGAGTAAGACACAATAAAACAAGTGAGAAAATAATTGGCAGTAACAAAGCGCTCGGATTTTGCAGACATGCTTCACTAAACTCATAATAAACTATGAATCAAACATATCATTTGTGTCATTGAACTTAGAGAACCTCTGTTAACTAGATATCACATGTCCATGACCTTCAATGTAATCTGAAGGGCTTGATTACAGCAGGGAAGGTAAGGGAACTTCAGCTTTTATGTACAAATTGTCAAAGAGCGCTTCATACGTTTTTTTATTTTTTTATTTATGTAATTGTACCAGAAAATAGAAAAATATAGCATCTGCACAATATTTTCTACTTAATTAAAATGATTCTATAAATAAAGTGAAAATTTTCAATAAAAGAAAGATTTTGTTCATATTAATCTTCATAAATAATTACAAACAGCTTCTATTACACAGAATAAAATGTTAGTATGTTTCATCCTGCATAACATTTTTAAAAAAGCTTAAAACCAGGGCCCAAATGTTTTCTGAGGGGGGCATCCTTAAAAACATCCTTTAGGACTTGTAGAGCAGGCTTAAGCCTCGTACACACAATCAAATTTTACACAGACAAAGCCTCAGACTTTTGTTTGAAGGGCGTTGGTCAGGAACTTGTCTTGCATACAAGCGGCAAGGAATTGTTGACCAACAAACAGAAACGTAGTGACGTATTAGACATACTTCAAGACTACAAAGAGGAAGTTCAATTGTTATGCTCCACACTTTGGGCTCCTTCTGCTAATTTCATGTTAGTAGAAGTTTGGTGAGTGTTGATTTGCGCTTTTCATTCTGTGCTTTTCATTTTGCGCTTTTCAGTTAGCTTCTGAATGGCCATTTGTCAACCAGCCATGTTGTGTAATCGGCGGAGATAAACAATTTATTATTGGCCTTGGATTTATTGCTTTGACCCAAATCCAGTCCAGGAACAGGAGGAGGATTTCTTGGACCAAAAATTGGTTGCTTTATTAATCGTGACCAAATATGTCATATGCCTTTGCTGCGGGATGACAGACCCCTGCTTTCACCAACGTTTTCCATTGTTGACCCCTATATTAAGAAGCAGGGCACATGCATGAGGCTTTTATTTTATTTTTTGGTTGAATAATGATTTGATTTGGTATATTTTCTATATTTTTGGATGCATAGGATGCACTTTTTGGTTAAGTTCTATTGGCAAATAGCATGTCTAATTTTATTTGTTTTCTTTTTTTTTTTATGCACAATAAAAAAATTGTGTAGAATAATAATTGTGTTTTACTTCAATTGACAATTTGGGGGTAGGCAGTTACATTTAAAAAAATACTATGTAAAATTAACAAGGGACACCAACATAGTTGTATCTTTGATCTTAAAAAAACTACAGGATAATGGAGTTTTGCCTCAAAAAAAAAACAAAAAAACTAAAATATAACAAGCATAATAATATTATTCTTGATATCACAAAAAAAAAGCCTTTGAAAATACATTTGGCATAACTCCATCAGTATCACCAGCAAAGCAGCTTCATTATTATCACATCAAAGAAGAGGAGAATTGTAAGCTGCATTTCGAGATTTCATAATTTGGCGCGTCACAAATGTTAATTCTCCATTATGAACACTAGTTTACAAGACCAACCGCTTCCAGCTCATCCTTGCTTGCGAGCATGCGTGTTTGCACTTGGGACTTTTGTCCAACGATCTTCTGTACACATGCTCGGAAAATCTGACAACAGACATTTGTCCGTGTAAAATTTATAAACCTGCCATCCAACATTTGTCCACAGAAAGTTTCTCCAACAATTGTCTGATGGAGCATACAAACGGTTGGATTTTCCACCAACAGCCTGTCATCACACAATTCCCGTCGGAAAATCCCATCGTGTGTACGAGACTTTAGACTAAGCATTTAAGTAAGATATCTGGGCATGGTCATTAGTAGTGGAAACATTTATTGTACATAAATATGCACTTAAAAGAAAACCTAGAAACCTAGGAACTAGGGATGGGCTATCTGTTGGAGTTGAACATGACTCGAACATTGGCTGTTTGCCCATAGGACCCATAGGAGGACACAGAGGGGGATCTGGAGAACAAAATAGATTAAGACCCAGAGGAGGACACGGGGAGCACAGAGGGGGACTGGAGGAGGACCCAGGAAGCACAGAGGGGGACAGCCATGGGTGATTGGTGAAGCGGTGGGGTAGTTACAAGCACCGATCCCCCTGACAGCCGCGGGAGGGAGAGGAGGAGAAGCTGCTGTCAGAAAAGCTATACAGGGAGATCAGTGCTTGTAACTCCTCCCACCGCCGCACCAGTCATCTCTGAGGCTGCCCAAGTATCGGGTCAAGCATCAGAGCATTTGTAGGATTACAAGTATTCCTGCAAATGCTCGGTATCAACACTGATACTGACACTAGTATCGGCATTGGTGCAACTCTATTTTTTTTCACACAAATAGAGCTTTCTTTTAGTGGTATTTGATGACCACTGGGTTTTTATCTCTGAATATCCACTGTGATATTCGTGAGGTTTTACTTGAGTATATAACTATATAAGTGAGTACACTCCAGCCAGGAAATATTGTTTAAGGCTTGTTGGCCCAGTTTTATTTAAGAAAAAAAGTCACTTCACATCACTTCAAACAAAGATAAACGATATTAACCTCCTTATTAACCACCTGGCTTGTTCTGGTAGCATCACTGTAAAGCTTAGGCTGATTCCTGAGACCCTTATCCAGCACCACTGTGTTCATATGCAGCATCTGCACCTTTTCCACAGCTCTCTGCTTTTTTACTCTTTCAGCTCCCTGCTGATCTGGCCTACATTCTGGCCTCTAAGCAGGAGACCTCCTGTCTCCCAGATGGATCCTAGAACTACTGCTATGCCTTTGATTATAACAGATGTGCACACCTGCACACTCAACCTGCTGATTTAAGACCTGGACATAGTGTTAGAGGCTTCATCCCTCCCAAAGCTTTTCAAAGTCTCTTGACTCCAGAACCCAACCTTGGAATAACAAAACTTGGAGACAAACTATCTTTCAGGCTGAGAATAGCCATTGTGGAACAATTTATTCGTGAGAACCCTCTTGCCTGTTTTTCCACAATGGCTGGACCCAGCACTGTCACACCACTAACTGGAGTGGTAAAATTTCAAGGCTAATATCCTCTCTTTATTCCCACTTGCTACACACTAAGGCCCCTTTCACACCGGACGGATCTGTAATGATCCACCCTGTGATGATCCGCTTGCTCAGCGGGGATCGCTCCGTTTGTCCCCGCTGAGCCGACGGATAACAGGGTGGTCCCTGCACACTGTGCAGGGACCACGCTGTCAGCTCTCCGTTCTCCTCTATGGGGGATCAGATGAACACTGGCCGTCTGTCCGTATTCATCCAATCCGCTCTGCAGATGGATAGAAAAATAGGATTTTCCTCCGTCTGCAAAATCGGACAATAGCGGAGGCGGATGATATCGGGTGTCTGCGGATATTCATCTGCAGACACCCGCTATCCCATAAGAAATGCATATATGTCCGTATTTCATCCGCAAACTGATGGATGAAATACGGACATACTGTCCGCATGTGTGAAAGGGGCATTTACTGGATAAAACTCCACTGGATATTAAGACTAAGGGCCCATTCACACCAGATGTGTCAGGGCTATGCTATCAGCTATTCCAGCGCATCCCCAAAGCAAAATTCCTTGTTTCCAGTGGTGACAGTGTTTCTGTTATGTGAGCTGAAAAAAGTACTGTATATAGAACTTTTTCAGCACAGTGGGTTTTGATTTGAACATCACTGCAGTAAATGGAACTGTATTGAAATGCCACCTGTGATATTTCAATGAAGTTCTGTGAAAAAACAGTGGCTGTGTGTTTAAAGTGGTAGTAAAGTCAGTGAGAAAAGTAAAGAAGTGGGTCCCCTGCAGGTTTAGGTCATAATGTAGTAGTATCCAGAGCAATATTAGTACATTATGAAAGACTTACCAATAAACAAAGCCCTCTAGTGCTGCGCTTTCCCGACTCCTCTGCGCTTCCATGTTCATCTGCTCCTCTCTCCGAGTTTTGTATCTTTGGCCGCTTGAATGGCCATACCAAGGTGAAGTCACTCTCGAGCATGAGCATGGGAGGCACAAAGAGTGGGCTGTAAATGTGGTCTGAGCTGCGCATGCACAGCTCAGATCACATTACCCGTCATCAGGCAGGGGGACAGAAGAGACCTCTAGGGATTTTTCTGTTATAAAAACCCTGCTTGTCAGCATTTTTTCTAATTGGCACTTTACTACCACTTTAATGACAGACCCTACTATGTCTATAGAGGAATAGAATAATATATGCTCCTCTCATATGTTGGTCTCCACAGCAGTTAATAATAGATTTATTCCCTTGTATATTTCACACAAAACATACCTATCTCCTGTTCACCTGCGCAAAATAGGACATATGGCCACCCCCAACTGTATGTTATGTGATGAGCCCCAGGCAGATTTTATGCACCTCTTTTGGGGTTGCCAGATTATTTCTGACTTCTGGTAGCAATTGGTTACTGTGTTTAGTACCTTACTGCAATTCTCTCTTCCCTATATTTGGTGTACTAGATGAAGAATATTGCCCACACTTTACTAAAATATTCTTGCGAGAAATTTTGTTCACGGCTTACAAAGCCATAGTTATAAATTGAATAAGTCCATCTTTTCTAAGTGTAGCCTATTGGAAATCAATGGTTATCAGATCCTTTATTCATTATCAAAAACTATTAATAAAAATAGAAACTTCCCCTTGGAATTCTATCAAATTTTAGAGTTTAGATTCAGGGTGACCTTACCAGCACTAAAATTATAACTGCTTCACTTCACTTCACTTCTTCACTTCTTCACAACATGTTTTTTAATGCATGTATGTAACAAAAGTACACGTCACTGTTCCAGTCTTTATTTTAGGTAACATATTTGTGCTCTGATACGATACCTTCAATTCTGAACATATGTTCACTTTTATTTTATGTGCTCCTGGTTGGATGCAATAAACAGCGTTAAAAAGAAGAAAAAAAAAGATTTAAACTAAAAATGTCCCCATATAGTATTTATATTATGCAGCATTTTTATTAACCCTTTCAATGCAATGCTGGAGCATCCTAAATGTTTGACTTTATAAAAGTACTTTCAAATGTGACCCTGCTTGGGTGTTGTGATAAGTCACTGAGGGCCCATTCACATCATTGCAGTGTGAATGGCTGGTCTAATGCACCAAAAAGAGGTATATGTACCTATTCTTGCATCACGCTAAACTGCAATACACATCTGTTGGTAAGGTGTGTTGGGGTACCATTCAAAATTAGTGACATTGCATAGTACCAATGCATGAAACTTGCATTGTTGCAACACAATAAAGCGAATAGGTTTTCATTGCTAAGTTATGGAGTAAGACATAAGATGTGCTTACTCTCTGTATACCTTAGAGAATAGAATATGTTTTCGAGTGATCCAGCAGATAGACGTTAACACTGCCAGGATTTTCTCAAACCATATGGTACATCTTTTTATTTATTTTGTTCTTTTTGAGTCACCAACAATTTTACACAGGGCTGCCTATAGGCTCTGTGCATTCAGATCTCTCAATATTGCTTTGTAACTGGCTCCTGCAGATAGTTTTTCAGTTTTGCTCCCAGGCATTTTAGACCTACAGCCCTTGGTGAGCTCATACCCACCCAAACAGAGTTTGTCTTTATATGATTTTATTTTCTGTTTATATACAATATGTATCTTTTATTTATACATTTAATGTTTGGTGAAGGTATTAAAGAGAACTATGGGTTTTTTGAAGAGAGAGTATAGGGGAGGTCGATTTCCTTTAGACTCACTTGGGTATATTAACTAAAAGGGTAGAAGCTGTTTTCTTTTAAACACACAATCTCAATTGAAAAACATAGCAGGACTAAATGGAGGGAAGAGGAAAGAGGTAGATTTGTCTGTGTTGTGGCTGTGTGATTAAAGCCCTATGACATCATTACGCTTGCAACCAGAACCGGAAGTGAGGTGTTTTCTATGGTTATCAATGAGGTATCTTTGTCTTTAGGGAGCATAAGCTGTTAAGACATACCTTGATATTTGTTTTTTGTTCCTCCTATGTCAACAGAAAGTCACTAATACAGTACATTGACATAGGGATACTCTTTGCCTATACATGTCTGAGTTCAGGGCACATCATGATCACAGCATGAGAGATTACATGTAAGCTCGTGTGATTAGCTGCGAGACTCAGCAGCCTCATATTGCTTTCAATGGGGCTGCTTACAGCTAATCACAGGAAAGGTGATATCAAAAGGTCACAGCATTGTTAATGGGAATATCCAGGAATATTGGGAGGGCGGGATCTTATCCAATAGTAGGTAGGGACTTTCAAAGCAATCAATGTGTACAAAATCAATCAAATGTCACCATTTCCAATTGGCTGATGCAAGTGAGAAATATGCCTGTGCAACAAACATTAATAATGTCTATTGATTGTGACTTTGTTTGTGAAAGTATTCAAGTTGCACAAAGCATGTTGAAACCAATCTCTGGTGCCTCAACTCCTTTAGGCAAATGCTATAACTGTTGTTCTTCGTGCCATAGAATAAGTGCAGCAATTGCTTTAAAATGTATACAAAAAATAGTTTTTCACCCTTCTTTGCCCAAAATACACCCCTTCCAAAAAAACTCTCTAAACAAAAATAGTTAATGCAAATTTTTCCTTAGCAGCTCAGTGCACAAAATTAAGTTTCCTCTTAATTGAAATCAGTTATTTTGCTGTCAAATCACTTTTACCTTAATCACTCCCCTCATCCCTTGAAATAGTACAAAGGCAGTGTTGGATTCCGTTGTTGCAGAATTGCCCACATAACAGGACCATTTGTTTTTATGAAATGCTAGCATATCATATTGACAAAAATAAAATACTCAATATCAAACAAGCATTAAATTACTTTCCTGTAGGCCTTACCAAAAGCCAACAGACGTAATTGTGAACGCTACAGACTTTCTTACGTGGCTTGCTAATCTTTATTTATCTAAGAAATAAAGTAAAGTAAACAGCTAAAGCAAACAAAAAGAACAAAGTCTAATTTTTCTTTCTCATGAATTCTACTCAGCAAGGACATACATTTATAAGGCATAATGTCAAAGATAAGGTACAGTACACTTTTTACTAGCCTTTACTTTTTGTAACTATTGCAGACAAAACACTGAAGAACAAAGTAACATGAATTCATTTTAAGTGTTTCAAGGCCCTTTGTTCTGAAAAAAAGTGCTGTTACAGTGAATGTATATACTATTCAATGAAGTGTTAGCTTGAAATAGCAACAGAATTTTACAACAACAAAATACTAAATTACAATTAAATACATAGATAAAACTGTTGTAAAAATCCAGAGTATTAACCAGGCCAGCCTCCATTTGTGTTAGGAGTTCTGAAATGATTATACATGCCCACAGTTTCTCTAGGCTATACTGTACATATTCAAGATGTAGCAATGTTGGATCGTGGTACCCCTTTACTATACAAAGATCTAACCATCTCAAGGCATAAAGTATCTCACAAAAGTGAGTACATCCCTCACATTTTTGTAAATATTTTATTATATCTTTTCATGTGACAACACTGAAGAAATGACACTTTTCTACAATGTAAAGTAGTGAGTGTACAGCTTGTATAACAGTGTAAATTTCCTGTCCCCTCAAAATAACTCAACACACAGCCATTAATGTCTAAACCGCTGGCAACAAAAGTGAGTACACCCCTAAGTGAACGTGTCCAAATTAGGCCCAATTAGCCGGTGTCATGTGACTCATTAGTGTTACAAGATCTCAGGTGTAAATGGGGAGAATGTGTGTTACATTTGGTGTTATCGCTATCACTCTCTCATATTGGTCACTGAAAGTTCACCATGGCATCTCATGGCAAAGAACTCTCTGAGGATCTGTAAAGAAGAATTGTTGCTGTACGTAAAGAGGGCCTAGGCTATAAGAAGATTGCCAAGACCCTGAAACTGAGATGCAGCACGGTGACACAACACCATACAGCAGTTTAACAGGACAGGTTCCACGCAGAACAGGCCTCGCCATGGTAGACCAAAGAAGTTGATCGCATGTGCTCAGCGTCAAATCCAGAGGTTGTCTTTGGGAAATACATGTGTGCTGCCAGCATTACTGTAGAGGTTGAAGGGGTGGGGGGGGTCAGCCTGTCAGTGCTCAGACCATACGCTGCACACTGCATCTAAAAGAAAGCCTCTTCTAAAAATGATACACAAGAAAGCCTGCAAATAGTTTCCTGAAGACAAGCAGACTAAGGACATGGAGTACTGGAACCATGTCCTATGGTCTGATGAGAGCAAGAAAAACGTATTTGGTTCAGATTATGTCAAGCGTGCATGGCAGCAACCAGGTGAGGGGTGCAAAGACAAGTGTGTCTTGCCTACAGTAAAGCATGGTGGTGGGAGTGTAATGGGCTGGGGCTGCATGAGTGCTGCCGGCACTGGGGAGCTCCAGTTTATTGAGGGAACCATGAATGCCAACGTGTAATGTGACATACTGAAGCAGAGCATGATCCCCTCTCTACGGAGACTGGACTCCATGGCAGTATTCCATCATGATAATGACCCCAAACACACCTCCAAGACAACCACTGCCTTGCTAATTAAGCTGAGGGCAAAGGTGGTGGACTGGCCAAGCATGTATCCAGACCTAAGCTCTATTGAGCATCTGTGGGACATCCTCAAACGGGAGTTGGAGGAGCGGAAGGTCTCTAACATCCCCCAGCTTCGTGATGTCACCATGAAGGAGTGGAAGAGGACTCCAGTGGCAACCTGCAAAGCTCTGGTGAACTCCATGCCCAAGAGGGTTAAGGCAGCACTGGAAAATAACGGTGGCCACACAAAATATTGACACTTTTTTCCCAATTTGGACATTTTCGCTTAGGGGTATACTCACTTTTGTGGCCAGCGGTTTAGACAGAAATGGCTGTGTGTTGAGTTATTTTGAGAGGACAGCAAATTTACACTGTTAAACAAGCTGTACACTCACTACTTTACATTATAGCAAAGTGTCATTTCTTCAATGTTATGTGAAAAGACATAATAAAATATTTACAAAAATGTCAGGGTTGTAATCACTTTTGTGAAATACTGTATATTTACCTATATTCAAGATGTAGACCAGTGGTTGAATATTACATTTTCAACCAGCTGTCATACATTGCAACTACTACAGAGACCTAAGGTTAGGACTATGGTCATATAAAGGCGATGCCCCATCTAAAAGTACATATAAGGGAAATATGTAAGTTCAATTGTGTTAAATTCTACGAATCGGTGCATTTCTTTACCAAAATCCTATAAAATGGACCCATGTATCTCACATTTAAAAAACAAAAAAGGTCACAATCATATTTCTGCCTTCAGATAGTTCAAATATCATAATGTTTTTGGAAACTCTCAGCATAGTATTGATGTTAATGTACTGCTTTATCCAATTGACTGGACAACAGAGATCAGTAAAGCAGTAAAGCAGAAAAGTGGCTTAGTGGTTAACACCTCTGCTTCGCAACACTTGTCCTTAGTTTGAATACCAGTTAGGACCTTATCTGCATGGAGTTTGCAAGTTCTCCCTGTGCTTGCATTGATCTCCTCAACGTACTCTGGTTTCCCCCACACTCAAAAGGCATGCCCCCCAAACCATATATTTTCTGAAAGCACATGACCAGTATAATAAAAAAAAAGGTGTGACTGATATTCAAGGCCCCACGATATTTGCACAAAAGTTTATCAAAGGAATATTTTCACTAAAAATACACAAAAATTTTCATTAGCCAATAAAAACACATCAAATTTTACAAAATACCTGCTAAATATAAAAGCTTAACCTGTATTGAGTTAATAAATAACAAATAGTTTTAAAATTAAATTTTTAAATTTTAAATTGCATTTCGCAAAATGGTAAAAATTGAACATGCACAAAAATGTAAATATTCAAATTTCTCAAAAAAAATTTTTTTTTCACATACAGCTACAGAATTTGTAAAAGACCCCCGAAACCATATATTTTTTTAAAGCACATAGTCTGTAGAATAAAAATAAAATGCTACTAGTTTTTAGGCTACTCAATGTTGGCCCAAATGTTTATCAAAACAATATTTTCATTAAAAATATACTAAATTCATTATTAGCAGAAAAAAACACAGCGCATTTTACAAAATTGCGTCTTTTTGCAAAATGTTGAAAATCAAAACAAACGCAAAATATCTTTAAAGCTCTGGAGGTTTTTATTTTTCACTTACAGCTTTCAGATTTTGTAAAAGACCCCCTAATCCACGCATTTTCACAGGTAGAATAAAAAGAATGTGCTACTGATTTTTTTAGCCCCACGATAGTTGAGCAAATGTTTATCAAATCCCTATTTTTTTAACTAAAAAAAACCCACTAAAATCCTTACTTGCACATGAAAGCACAACATAACTTACAAAACTCCTGCTAAATTCCTACTAAGGCCCTATTCAAAGGGGTGTGCTACAGCGTATGCCCATGTAGGGCCGTGTCTACCTCCATGTGGATGCACAAGTGTTCTGTGCATCCCTGTGCAGGCAGTCCTATTCATTTCAACAGGGACGCAGGAGCTGCAAGGACAGATTTAACATGCATGCAGGTGTATGCATATTTCCCCAAATGTAGACAGTGTGAGTTCAGGGACATGCACCCACATGGATGTTAGTTGGGAGCAGTCCCTATCTCGATGCAGCAACTGTGTCCCAATTGATATGAATGGAACTGCCTGAATGGGATGCACAGAACACCTGTGCATCCCTGAGCAGCTAAACACAGCCTCGCTGTAGTATGCCCTGCGTGAACAAGGCCTTAGGTCTTGTTTAAACTTACGATTGAGGGGGGCCAAAAATGTGCCTCCCTTAAAGTGGTTGTAAACCCTTACAAACCACTTTGACCTACAGGTAAGCCTAGATTAAGGTATCTCCTAAACCGTGTACAAAAAGACAGGCACCGCTGTCTACGGTGCATGCATTGTGGGAAGTAGTTCAAATGTAGTGCTTATAAGAAAGCAATCCACCTATCAAAATTTTCCTTTAGGACTCCCTTACCCACGTTTAATAAAAGTAAAGTTGATACAACCCAAAGAGTAATGCCATGTACATACGGTCAGACATTCCGACCACAAAATCCATTGGATTTTTTCTGACGGATTTTGGCCGAAACTTGTGTAGCATACACACGGTCGCACAAAGTTGTTGGAAAATACGATCGTTCTGAAAGAGGTGATGTCAAACGCGTACGCCGGTGTAGTGTCACAGTTTGCTGCCTATCACAGGATGGTGCGGAAGTGACGTTGTTGCGTACTGCGCATGCGCGATGCGTTCCAAACGCTCGCGCCGTGCGTTCCAACATAGTTTCGGCAATACAGTTCAGCGAAACCATCACATAATGTTACGGAAGTGATGTTACACACAACACAAACACGGGCCACGTTGTTGCGTACTGCGCATGCGCGATGCGTTCCAAACACTTGCGCCGTGCGTTCCAACATAGTTTCGGCAATACAGTTCAGCGAAACCATCACATAATGTTACGGAAGTGAAGTTACACACAACACAAACACTGGGCCGTTCGTTACAACACTAATACTTCCCTTGTTACCTAGTAGGTTTTGCATTGCTGGGACTTGTAGTGCCTATCCTGAGCTACATGCTTCAATGTTCAGTGTCCTCATCCCTATCCCCATGCTTCAATGTTCAGTGTCCTCATCCCTATCCCCGAGCTTCAATGTTCAGTGTCCTCATCCCTATCCCCGAGCTTCAATGTTCAGTGTCCTCATCCTTATCCCCGAGCTTCAATGTTCAGTGTCCTCATCCCTATCCCCCTGCTTCAATGTTCAGTGTCCTCATCCTTATCCCCGAGCTTCAATGTTCAGTGTCCTCATCCCTATCCCCCTGCTTCAATGTTCAGTGTCCTCATCCCTATCCCCGAGCTTCAATGTTCAGTGTCCATCCTTATCCCTGTGCTTCAATGTTCAGTGTCCTCATCCCTATCCGCAAGCTTCAATGTTCAGTGTCCTCATCCTTATCCCCATGCTTCGATGTTCAGTGTCCTCATCGAAGCAGGGGGATAAGGATGAGGACACTGAACATTGAAGCTCGCGGATAGGGATGAGGACACTGAACATTGAAGCAGGGGGATAGGGATGAGGACACTGAACATTGAAGCTCGGGGATAAGGATGAGGACCCTGAACATTGAAGCAGGGGGATAAGGATGAGGACACTGAACATTGAAGCTCGCGGATAGGGATGAGGACACTGAACATTGAAGCAGGGGGATAGGGATGAGGACACTGAACATTGAAGCTCAGGGATAAGGATGAGGACACTGAACATTGAAGCACAGGGATAAGGATGAGGACACTGAACATTTAAAGCTTGCGGATAGGGATGAGGACACTGAACATTGAAGCACAGGGATAAGGATGAGGACACTGAACATTGAAGCTTGCGGATAGGGATGAGGACACTGAACATTGAAGCATGGGGATAGGGATGAGGACACTGAACATTGAAGCACAGGGATAAGGATGAGGACACTGAACATTGAAGCTCGCGGATAGGGATGAGGACACTGAACATTGAAGCATGGGGATAGGGATGAGGACACTGAACATTGAAGCACAGGGATAAGGATGAGGACACTGAACATTGAAGCTCGCGGATAGGGATGAGGACACTGAACATTGAAGCACGGGGATAAGGATGGACACTGAACATTGAAGCTCGGGGATAAGGATGAGGACACTGAACATTGAAGCACGGGGATAAGGATGGACACTGAACATTGAAGCATGGGGATAGGGATGAGGACACTGAACATTGAAGCATGTAGCTCAGGATAGGCACTACAAGTCCCAGCAATGCAAAACCTACTAGGTAACAAGGGAAGTATTAGTGTTGTAACGAACACTTCCGTAACATTATGTGATGGTTACGCTGAACTGTATTGCCGAAACTATGTTGGAACGCACGGCGCAAGTGTTTGGAACGCATCGCGCATGCGCAGTACGCAACAACGTGGCCCGTGTTTGTGTTGTGTGTAACATCACTTCCGTAACATTATGTGATGGTTTCGCTGAACTGTATTGCCGAAACTATGTTGGAACGCACGGCGCGAGCGTTTGGAACGCATCGCGCATGCGCAGTACGCAACAACGTCACTTCCGCACCATCCTGTGATAGGCAGCAAACTGTGACACTACACCGGGACTATAAATGGGCCAGTAGCCAATAGCTTTCATCTCTTAGTTTATTCGGAGCATGCATGGCACTTTTTCCATCGGAATTGTCTACACATGATTGGAATTTATACGATCAGATTTTGTTGTCGGAAAATTTTAGATACTGCGCTCAAACTTTGTGCGTTGGGAAATCTGACAGAAAAATCAGATAGAGCCCATACACGATCGGATTTTCCGACAACATAATCTGTTTGGACTTTTTCCAGTGGAATTTCCGACCGTATGTACAGGGCATTACTCATGCAGGGATTGTAAAGCATCTCTCTGCCACAAAGCACTTAATTAAAGTGATACTTAACACACACTGTTTCATTTACATTGTCTCTTCTATTTCTGTATGTGGATGATGGCACTGTAATTATTTTAATAAAAAAAAATCTAAGTACCTTTTTCCTAATCGATATACAGCTGTCAAATCACTAGATCTTTCCCAGCCTGTCTACAGGGAAACGTAAGCAGGAGGAATTTCTAGTCATCTGCTGCTGGTCACAAAATATAAAAACAGCCTTTGGAATACAGAGTAAAAATAAATAAATAATATCACTAAACTGTTTTAAATTGGCATACAAATATATATGAAATTAAATCTTTATTATTTTGTAGAACTAACATGGTGTGAGTGGATTTCTGCCAGTCACAGACTGTGTTACACACCCCCAGCCTGTGAATAGGGGGGGAGGTGAAGCCTCCCTCAATCAAGATGTAAAACCCCACCCCTATTGTGTTTAGCTGGTTAGTGGGCATGGAGGAGAAAGGAGGGAGTGGGCTGTCCTTTACCACTGTGTATACATCCACTTGTGTGACTCTATAGTCACATGGGCTGCTCAGATGTGATAGGGAGGCAATGCTCAGCATAGAAACTCACTGAAAACAGAGCATGTGCAGAGTTGTCCCCACAGCTACAAAATCCCTTGCTGAATTGGGGACGTGAACAGAAGATAGACATAGAGAACAGCAGGATTTTTATTTTGTTTCCATAAAATAGAAAACAAATCTCATAGTTTTGTTTTCTGAGTGAGTATGAACAGCATATAATACAGCATTCACAGCATTCATTGATGTTTTTTTTTATGATGTGGGTTTGGTGACACTATAAGTCTCCACTTTACCTTTTGGCATGCTGCAGCTCTAGTTTCAGGCTTATGCCTCTGTCAGTTCCTCCTCCATAGAGTTCTCTCTCAATTCTCTGTGTACACATCTCCAGCTGCACTGGCTCACCTTCATCTAGGTGGAGCCCTTCTGTCTCCAGGGTGAAGTCCTGAACCATTGTCAGCACCTGTACTAAAAGGGCCATGCACCATGGTTGGAGGCGTCATTCCACATACGTCTCTACAAAGCTTTGAGGCTCACAGAGAAAACTGCAAAGCCAGATATCTCCTTATAACACAACCATGTCATCTTACTTAAGCGCAGTGTTATCAAAATTGAATTTAGGGATATAGGCAGCCTTTTTTTCCCCTAGCTCTTCATTATTCTGTTTTACAAGATCATTCCTGAGTTTGATAACTTTCTATGTAGGTGATCGCACCGGGCACACATTTTATATCTGCTGTCTGTAATTTTTGAAATGGAAAACATGTTCTACATGATATCTTATCTCAAACCCTCCCTTGTCTTTCATTATTTGCCTGAGTGGGCAACAGCCAGGATATCACAAGGGTGGAGAGTGGGGGGTGGTCATTTAGAAAGTTGGTATTCACATTGGGTATTTAGGGAGAAAAATTTATTAGAGGCTGCACAGTGCTATTAATTCAGAAGAAGTCCCCCTAAAGAACTTTAATGCAAGCTGACACTATGTGTTAGAAAACCTTATAACAAATGTGCTTTAAACTGTCCCCACATTAAAATTCCTCTAATATTTACTTGAGGGTTTTTTTTTTTTTTTTTTTATTCACTATAGCTGAATGTCAGTTAAATTGCTAATTAAACAGATGGAATGCATATATAAGGCTGTTTTATTTGACAAAGGGTTTACATTTCTTGTCATCCAGTCATAAGATTTACACAACTCTGATATGCAGAATAGTCCTTTCTTGCAGTGTGGGAGCAATGATTAGTTGGCACTGCAGTTCAGTAACACTTACAAGTCTCATCCCTTCTCCATCCTGTAATTGGGCAGTGAATGGAAAAGAAGCACACTAATGAGCTCATCTCTCTTTTGCCCTGTACACATGGTTGGACATTCCGACGACAAAATCCATCAGATTTTTTCCAACCTATTTTGGCCCAAACTTTTCTTGCATACACACGGTCGCACAAAGTTGTCGGAAAATCCAATTGTTCTGAACGAGGTGACGTTAACCATGTACGGTGGCACTATAAAGAGGGCAGTAGCCAATAGCTTTCATCTCATAATTTATTCTGAGCATGTGTAGCACTTTGTCCGTCGGAATTGTCTACATACGATCGGAATTTAAACGATTGGATTTTGTTGTCGGAAAATTTTAGATCCAGCTCTCAAACTTTGTGCGTGGGAAATTCCGACGGAAAAAGTCAGATGGAGCCCACATACGATCGGATTTTCTGACAATACGATCCGATCACACATTTTCAGCGGGAAAGTCCGACCGTGTGTACAGGGCATTTCACTCTCGTCTATTCAACATATTCCTTGTTAGCACACAATCACAGCTGTACAACCGATTGTCTCCTTGTTCTCCCAGTCTGAACTTTGCTGCACAAGAAGTGCATGAGGCTAACAACAAATAAAATTAAGGTACTTAAAATTTATGCAATAAAAATACATGTAATGTTGTATTTATGGATAAAAGCTGTATTATTCTCTCGAGTTCAGCTTTAAATAAACCAAAATCCAATTTGGTTATAGTGCACTAGATATAACATGTATTTGTATCTTCAAATTATGTGGCTTATTTCAGCATATTCTCTTCCACATGCTGTGACCTGCAGACATCCTTCAGTAAACTGCCTGTTTGCGAAAATTAAATGTCAGTTTAACTAGCCATACTTCATATTCCTTTCATAGTCATCATTTCCCATTTTAATTGTTGGTTGGCATTAATTAATTTTGGAATCTCTGCTAAACCTATAGTCCAGGATGAGCCAAAACACCATATGGACAACCAGATGGTTTACTGTAATTTTATATAATGAATTCTCAATATGAAATAAGTGATAAACATAATTATCATTCTTTTACATATTTGTTGGATAGCTTTTGTTTATTTATTTCCACAGAGAGATAAATGGATGCAGCAAAATATGTAAAGGTCACAAAAGTCAAATCATTAGTGCAATTTTTTGCAAAGTGCATAATGAGACTTGGTGAGAAATTTTCACAGTGGTCTCAATAATTTGTTATATTCACAAAGGTGATTAAGTATAAATACAGGGGCGTAGACAGCAAGAGCAATCACTTGGTAGGTTAAATGAAATAAACTTGCAAAGATATTGTCAAGAGTGACATTGGATACAATACCCTGAATATGAAAGCTGAACAAACAGAATTTGTGATTTTGTCCAGGAAGCCCTAAGATTCACACAGTCATGCTAGACAGACAACACAGTCAGATTGCTGATCTCACTTTTTTTTCCTACTGTAGTTAAGAAATGTAAGTTTGTTTTTGTGCTTTTCTTCAGGTCAAACAAGGACTAGAGGCTAACCCAACCTGTTTGTTGAAATGGTGAGCTAATGCAGCCATTTGTAATTATAGAAATCAACTACGATTAACGCAAATTCCTGGCCTTTGAACTTAGGTCAGATGGCTCAGGACTGGCAATAATGGGCACTTTCTTATGCCCACCCATTATTGTGCAATAAAGCAGCACTTTGTTACCCCCCCCCCCCATTATTGTGCAATAAAGCATTGTACACTAAATCATCACATCTTTAGCGCACCAAAGCACCACATCCTCAATTCCCCTATTACCATAGGTGACATTAGAATTAGTCAATACCCTTTATTTAAAATGCCATGCAATCTTAAAAGGGAGAGGTTCTGCACATAGGGTTGCAGGTAATGAGCAGGTTTTGCTGGAAAAAATTGTGGTGGTAGGCCACATGATCAAGAGGCAGGGCACATTTACCCTTCATTTTTGAGGGTGGCCATGCTATACAGCTGGAGCATGTGGAAGAAGGGGTGTCCTACCTTTTCTTCCCCCTCCCAGGTGCAGAACAACCAATTATTTGCAACTGCTGAATGTGTGTCCTCTTTTTCCTCCTCTTCCTCCTCCTCCACTAATCCTACCATAGGCCTGCAAACTGACATGGAGGAGTCAATGTAATTATATTCTCACATCATTAGTCATTTGCTGCAGGTGCAGGATCTTGTTAATGCACAAGAATTCCTCATTTCAGATGCTGAGGATGAGGAAGAAAACACCAGAACTGTACAGGGAGTGAATATCAGGCAGAGAGCAGCAAGAGACAGCAATGTTGTTGCAGCTGCAGGTTGCTGCTCAGTGGGCTACAGTAATGATGAGGGTGCAGGTGGCAGATCATGCTAGGGTGGAAGATATTGGAAAAGAGTAAAGTGAGGGAGAGGTAGAACAGCAGTAAAGGATGATTTGCGGCAGCTTTCAGTGATTGGAGGAAGAAGTCATCCTTTTCCACTAGACGGCACTTTGCCTTGAGAAATGGACCCTATAAGGCCATGTTTCATGGCCTTATAGGGTCCATTTCTCAAGGCAACATAGTAACATGGACCTTTTTTACACATCTGCTGCTGACAACATGGCTGTTGTCAGCCATAGTAAAACTACTAGCCATTGGGGTACCACATGCATGAGGAGACATGTGAATCTGCACCACAAAGCCTAGCCCTGCACCTTTACCACCACTTTCTCAATTACCTTAACTTTTGACTCATTAATGGCCTCATTCTCTAACTCCTTAGAACCACCAGTCCCACACAAGCACCAAAGAGCATAGAGTATGCAAGGGCCCAGGCAATTGCTGTCTTTCTGTTTTTAAACTGGTATGCATAGGGGCAGGGGCCACACTGGGACAGAGATTCTGATAGCTCTCCAGGGTCAGGGCTGAGTGGTGAATGACCCCATGTCTTGTGTGTGACAGGCAGGGCTGTGTGTGAGAATGACATTGACCTGCTGTCTGCCCTACGTCAGTTAAAGGTAACACAAAGGTTACCTTGCCAGGTACATGTCACCAACCTGGTGGTACAGCCATTTCTGGTCAAGTACCTTGTTTCCCAGGAGGTCTTGTGTCAGGCAAGAAAGGTGTGTAGCCAGTTAAGGTGTTCATACTCTGCAAGTATTCTCCTAGCAGAAATGCAGTGTTAACACAATCTACTTGTTAACCACCTAATATGTGACACCATCATACACTGTAACTCCCTATTGGCCATGTTGCAGTGGTCCGGAGGTTTCACTGTGCTCTGCACAGATTCATGGCACCCCATATAGCCATATAGGCATAGCAAGGTAGCCTTGAAACATAACTGAGTTTCCTCAATGTTTTACAGGAATTAAAATATTTTTTCTTGTTAAATGTTAGTGTTTTTTTTTTATCTGTGAACATAGAGCTGATGGGACTCCAAAAGGACATTAACCGGGAAGTATTGTGGCTTGTCAATATGCATTTTAGCAAATTCCAATTTGACTTTTTATATGTTTTTCTTTTAACAGTTCAGTCATCCTGGGTCTTCTTCCTTAAAGCCCCATATCACTTGAAAAGTTAATGGTGATATGTTCAGACACTGATTACCTTGAAAGTTCAACTTGTATGCCTTTAGAAGTCTTCCTGGCTCTTTGCCTACCTTTTGCAATATTCTTCTTTCAATCTGAGGTCAGTTTTCCTTTTACAGCCAAATCCAGGGTGATGATTGGCTACACTGCCATGGATGTTAATTTGTTTTAATATTATTTGTAACTATAGTCACGGGTACATCAAGCTGTTTGAAAACGATCTTTACTTTTGACTTGATGATTTATAAACTGCTTTATGATCTTCACAGACAGCAACTCCTTCCTTTGCTTTCTCTGGTACATGTTCAGGGTGCATACAATGATATCAAACGGATATTGTATAATTTTTTCTAGGGTTGCTCAGGCCATTTTAGAACATCTCTGTAGAATAAGCAGCAATGTATCACTTTTATACACTTTCCTTCCTTTACTCTATGTCTATGGCATACCAAAAGAATGCAGTTATACATGAACAATCAATTTTACTTTCATCACTTTTTAGGAGGAATGAAGTATTGTTTAAAAAAGCTATAAGGGTCCATGTCTGTACATACTGTACAGTCAATATGTGTTGTAATTATCTCTGAACAATACAAGCTAATTGTTTATTTCAGGATGAAATCTGCCTCACCTCTCCCTTTTATATGTAACCAAGCTGCTTAAACAATGTCTAGACATTGAACAATATTAATGGCTATTGTCTCTCAGATAATACACTCTAATTTTGTTAAGAGACAAAACCTGCCTTGTCTCTTTCACTTTTCTGTGTATTTATGTGCTTACATAATGTCCTAAAGAGATCCAGTTTTCTATCAAACTCATAATTGAGGTCTATGTAGCACTACCCCTGAAGGAGTTGCTGGTTAGATTTGGGCTTACCGTTACCTTCTGTTCCACTCGCTTCACTTCTAGGGGTGTCCCGTGGTAGATGGCCCAGTAACTTGAGAGACCGACAACAGATCCACTTGAATGGATTTTATTTGCAAAACGTAAACAATGAACAGTCTCTTAAATTGGGATCAGAGGGTTAGAATGGAAGTTCAGATACTCTTAATGTCAAAGTCAAAATGTTGAAGAACTTGCTTACTTTGACTGCATCCAGAGAATAGCCATTCGCAACTGGATGTTCACCCAAGTTGGACAGTCCCTCTCTCACAAGGCCCATCAGCCAACAAGGTGCCCACTCAGGAATAAGTCTCTGCCATAGATGTTGTTGTAGAACATACAAGATAATGTCTCTGCCACAGACATTGTTGTAGAATACGTAGGGAAACTAAACTTGATAAACACTCGTAGGATACCTGGATCTTTCAGCCAGCTTGGCGATATCCACGACACCAAATTCTCTTGGGTACTTCAGCCCTTCCAGGCTCTTACTAAGAAACTAACCCATACGTGGTCTTCTTCTGAAGAGTCCTACCCTGGAATGCTTGAAGTTACTAGGTCTCTCCCAAACCAGAGACGGTACCCAACCACCTCAGAATCCTCCTTTAGTTTCCTTGCCTCGGGCCAGCCAGCCCCGAGACATAACGATCGGGTGGATCCGCACCCCAGGCCATAGCCTTCCTGGGGGCTGGTCAGGAGGACCAGGACCATGAAGTCAGTACATTATTCTGGACCAGAACCCTGAACCACGTGACATCCGCATCTTAAATACCCTCACCCAGAAAGCACAGCAAGAGCGCCTGTCAGGGAAATAGCCGCAATCTCACGAGGTACGTTCGTGTTAGCGCGCGTCAGCGCCTACGTAAACGCAGAGTAGTTTCTAGACGAACGACCGACGCTACGTCTAACCGGGCGTGCGTACGCGGGGATGCCACGAATACACAACGTACTCGACGTAGACGTACGATCGCTCCGACGCGTTCACGACGTGACCCGGTCATCTCGCCCATTTAAACGACCGCCTGACAGTCTCGCATTGCTGGATTATCGTCAGCTCTCCCGTGAACCTGAACCTGAACCCGTGCTTCCTGTTATCCGACCTCCAGTGTACCGACCCGGCTTGCTTGACCTGTTCCTGTTATCCTCCTGGCTCTGACTCCTGGCTTGTACCCGACGTTCCTGATCTGCTCCCTGCACCTGATCCCGGCCTGTATTTGACCATTCTCTGGACTTCCGCTGCCTACTCTCGGATTTCCTTGCACAGTTGCCACCCGGACTTACTTACCCAGTACTTGACCTCTGCTGCTGCTACCTGGCAACCTGTGCTACTGTGGGCATTGCATCCCTGTGTCAACTTCAGGGTTGTGCTGCGCTCGGCCGCAAGGGGAGCCCTCTCAGCATTTCGGCCTCACTCCCGACCGTGACAGTATAATCCAGCCATGTCAGAGGTCGACAGAGGCGACTCCCCGTTGGAGGCCGTTTTACAAGAACTTTCAGCCCTTACTCCAGCTATTCAGGAGCTCCGAGAGAGATATCATTGGCTGAAGGAACGCCTGCAACACCCGCTAGAACCACCCACCTTCTCTGGTCAAGTTCCTGTTTCTACTATCTCAGCTGCCCCAGAACCACGAGTCCCAGCCCCGGAACGCTTCTTGGGGGACCGAAGGAAATTCAGATCCTTCAAGAACTCATGTTTTCTCTATTTCTCCCTGCAACCTCAGACCTTTTCTTCAGAAGCAACCAAGGTGGGGTTCACCATTTCATTACTGAGGAACGATCCCCAGACGTGGGCCCATGGCCTGTTGGAGCAATGCAGCCCTTATGTAGAGACTTTGGATCTGTTCTTTGAAGCCATGGCTCGCTTGTACGATGATCCTTTCCGGACAGCTACAGCCGAAGCAACTTTGTACGCCCTTCGCCAGGGTGAGCGACCTGCAGAGGACTATTCGGTAGAATTCCGAACCTGGAGTTCTGACTCCGGCTGGAACGAAGCAGCACTGAAACATCAGTATCGTATGGGGTTGTCCGAAGCCCTTAAGGACGAGTTGGCCAGGTTGGAGATCCCCACTACTCTTGAGGACCTCATCTTACTCGCCATCCAGCTCGACAGGCGTTTACGGGAACGTCAGGCTGAACGCACTCGGACTACTTGCTCCATCCAGGCCCCACCTTCAGCTCACCCAGCAGTAGGCCCCGTTCTGAGGGGCATTCCCCGTCCCGCTTTAACCTACGAAGAGAGACTTCTTCGCCGTCAGGCACACCTTTGTTTTTACTGTGGGAAGTCGGGACATTTCATTAACAACTGCCCCACAAGGCCGAGTAAACCAGTCCCAGGCACCCCATCTCATCTTCAAATAGCAAAGTCAGCTTCTGCTCACATCACTCTTCCAGTCACATTGATGGTGGCAGGCAGCAGAGTCCCTCTACAAGCAATTATCGATTCTGGAGCCTGTAGTTGCTTCATGGACTTAACCTTGGCTCAGAGTCTGGCTCTCCCATTGAACCTCAAGGAACAGAGACTGACCGTCCGTTTGGCCGATGGCTCCTTGCCTAGTTCTGGTCATGTCACCAAGGAAACTAGTCCCATCCTGACGCTCACCGATTCGGGTCACCGGGAATTCCTTAAATTTGACGTACTGAGCTCCCCGATGTTCCCCGTTATCCTAGGGATCCCTTGGTTACAGGCTCACAACCCCCAGATCGATTGGCCCTCAAGGGTGGTTTCCTTCTCATCTGCCTATTGCCAGCAGCACTGCCTAGATTCCGTCCCTCGCAACCTGCCCAGTTGTCTGACTGTCCAACCTGTACCCAGTCCGGCTCCTCACATACCAACAGTCTACCAGGAATTCAGAGACGTGTTTGACAAGAGGAAAGCCGATATCCTACCTCCACACCGCCCCTATGACTGCCCCATTGAATTATTACCTGGGGCCTCCATCCCTTTTGGTCAGATATTCCCCCTTTCGGAGACTGAACTGGAGGCTCTCAGACAATACATTGATGAAAACCTGGCCAAAGGATTCATTCGTCCCTCTTCATCCCCTGCCGGAGCAGGTATCTTCTTTGTGGAGAAAAAAGATAAGACCCTAAGACCATGTGTGGACTATCGGGAATTAAACAATATTACCCTCAAAAACCGCTATCCTCTTCCGCTTATCCCTGAACTCCTCCAGAGGTTCCATACCTCACGTATCTTTACGAAACTCGACCTACGTGGGGCTTATAATCTTGTCCGTATCCGGGAAGGGGACGAGTGGAAGACCGCCTTCAGAACAAGATTTGGTCACTTTGAATATTTGGTCATGCCCTTTGGACTATGTAATGCCCCGGCAACCTTTCAGCATTTCATCAATGATATCTTTCGGGAGCATCTTGACCACTTTGTTGTCGCCTACCTTGACGACATTCTGATTTTTTCAACCTCACTAGAACTTCACAGGGTACATGTTAAGAAAGTACTATGTATTCTTAGAACTCACGGGTTATATGCCAAAGCTGAGAAGTGTGACTTTGAGAAAGAATCTATCCATTTCCTGGGACTCATTATTACCACAGGTGGAATTGCCATGGACCCGCAGAAGGTGAGATCTATCCTGGATTGGCCCGCTCCTTCTGACAAAAAGGGTGTACAGAGGTTCATCGGGTTCGCAAACTTCTACCGAAGATTCATACGGGGTTTCTCCACCATTGTAGCCCCCATCACCCTGACCACTCGCCAGCACACCAAGTTCCACTGGTCCCCAACAGCTCAGTCCGCCTTTGACCAGCTCAAGATCCTTTTTACCTCTGCACCCATCCTGCAGCATCCAGATCCCGCCTTGCCCTTTGTGCTAGAAGTTGATGCCTCGGAGGTGGCCACCGGGGCGATCCTATCCCAACGTCAAGGTCCCAAAGCTTTACTACATCCTGTAGCCTTTTTCTCCCGGAAGATGAGTCCTCCAGAGAAGAACTATGATGTAGGGGACCGGGAACTTCTTGCGATCAAAACCGCTCTGGAAGAATGGAGGTACCTCCTGGAAGGTGCCGCTCATCCCATTCTAATTTTTACGGACCATAAAAACTTGGAGTATCTCCGTACGGCCAAACGTTTAAGACCCCGACAAGCCCGATGGGCTTTGTTCTTTTCAAGATTCAATTTTCATATCACCTACCGCCCAGGATCTAAGAACAGCAAAGCGGATGCTTTATCTAGGATGTTTCCTGATACCCCAGAAGGAGCCCCACCCAGTACAATTTTGTCTCCCCAAAATTTCCTGTTAATACAACCAGACCTAAGGTCTTCTATCGAACTGGCTACCAGGCAGTGTACGGAGACCGAAGTTTCCTCCCTGAGAAGCCAAGGAGGGCTTCTATGGCACCAGGACAAGATTTTTGTTCCCCAGCAAGCCAGGTTACTAGTGTTGAAGACCTTCCATGACCACCAACTTGCAGGCCACTTTGGAGTACGGAAGACGACGGACCTTGTACAGCGGTCCCTATGGTGGCCTACTTTAAGGGCGGACTGTAAGGTTTACGTAGATTCCTGCACCATCTGCCAGCGCAGCAAGGGATCTAACACCAGACCCTAGGGTCTGTTAAGGCCACTGCCAGTTCCGGAGAAACCATGGAAGGAAATTTCCATGGATTTTATCGTGGAACTACCTCCCTCTGAAGGGTTTACGGCCATCTTGGTGGTCGTAGACCGCCTATCCAAGATGGCGCATTTCTTGCCGCTAAAAGGGACCCCCTCTGCCCTAGATACGGCAAAGACTTTTATAAGAGAAATTGTCCGGTTACACGGGGTACCTGATAGCATTGTATCGGACAGAGGGGTACAATTCACCTCCAAATTTTGGAAAGAACTATGTAAATTGCTCTCAATTAAAATATGTTTGTCTTCTGCCTATCATCCACAGAGTAATGGACAAACCGAAAGGACCAATCAAACTTTGGAACAATACCTGCGATGCTTCTGCTCTTTCTCCCAGGATGATTGGGTTTCCTTGTTACCGTGTGCAGAATTTGCTTACAATAATTCTGTGCACGCCTCCACCAACCAGTCACCCTTCTGGGCAAACTATGGATTCCACCCTTCATTCCTGCCTAACACCATTCCTGAATCATCTGTCCCGGCAGTCCAGGACAGAGTAAATTTCATTCACTCTAACTATCAAGTACTTCAAGACACCATGAGAAGGGCCCAGGAGGAATACAAGAAGCAGTATGATAGGAGGAAGAGAGTCAACCCCACCTTCAAGACAGGGGATAAGGTGTGGCTTTCAGCAGCAAATCTAAAACTACCTTGTCCCTCCCGGAAGCTGGGACCTAAATTTCTGGGTCCTTTTGAGATCAAACGGGAGATTAATCCCGTAGCCTTTGAACTTGTTCTGCCTGAATCATTTAAAATTCATCCTATATTTCATGTCTCCCTCCTTAAACCTGTTACCTTTAGTCCATTTTCAGGAAGAGAAGAAGTGCCCCCGCCTCCAGTTCAGGTTGGTGAAGAAACCGAGTATGAAGTCGAATCCATTCTCGACTGTCGTCGGAGAGGTAGGACCATCCAGTTTTTAATTAAATGGAAGGGGTATTCTGCTGAGGAGAACTCGTGGGAGCCTGCCAATCATGTACATGCTCCTAAACTTTTACACAGGTTCCGCAGCCGGTATCCTGAGAAATGGGCTCGGTTGGGCATCCGGAGGCTGCCCCTTGGGGGGAGGCACTGTCAGGGAAATAGCCGCAATCTCACGAGGTACGTTCGTGTTAGCGCGCGTCAGCGCCTACGTAAACGCAGAGTAGTTTCTAGACGAACGACCGACGCTACGTCTAACCGGGCGTGCGTACGTGGGGATGCCACGAATACACAACGTACTCGACGTAGACGTACGATCGCTCCGACGCGTTCACGACGTGACCCGGTCATCTCGCCCATTTAAACGACCGCCTGACAGTCTCGCATTGCTGGATTATCGTCAGCTCTCCCGTGAACCTGAACCTGAACCCGTGCTTCCTGTTATCCGACCTCCAGTGTACCGACCCGGCTTGCTTGACCTGTTCCTGTTATCCTCCTGGCTCTGACTCCTGGCTTGTACCCGACGTTCCTGATCTGCTCCCTGCACCTGATCCCGGCCTGTATTTGACCATTCTCTGGACTTCCGCTGCCTACTCTCGGATTTCCTTGCACAGTTGCCACCCGGACTTACTTACCCAGTACTTGACCTCTGCTGCTGCTACCTGGCAACCTGTGCTACTGTGGGCATTGCATCCCTGTGTCAACTTCAGGGTTGTGCTGCGCTCGGCCGCAAGGGGAGCCCTCTCAGCATTTCGGCCTCACTCCCGACCGTGACAGCGCCACGCCTACTGACCGGGCTCCGAGAGAGAGTAACTTAAGCACCTAACCAGACCATAGTTCCATGCCTGCCAGAAGAGACAGTGCCCCCTGTGGCCAGGCTGAACATCTCACAGTCCAGTCAGACTGATGCTAAAGTCCAAATTTAGACAATTGTACTCAAACCAAACTGCAGTTTAGGCATAACCTTAACTTTGAAAAATGCATAGTGTGTGCTCTTCAGGAGCTGCCGCTACATCTATATTTTGAATATATAAGTGGGTTTAGGGAGAATGTAGGGTTATGGTTTTGAAGTGTTTTTGGGCTCTCTATTTTGACTTTTTTCACATTTTAGGACAATGCAGTTAATAACTTTGAAAAAAAGAGCTCACAAACTTTATTATAAAACAGGGATATGCAATTAGCGGACCTCCAGCTGTTGCAGAACTTCAAGTCCCATGAGGAGTAGCCAGACTCTGACAGCCACAAGCATAACACCCAGAGGCAGAGGCATGATGGGACTTGTAGTTTCGCAACAGCTGGAGGTCTGCTAATTGCATATCTCTGTTATAAAACTATTTTGCCACTGGCTAAATTGGCACATACAGGCATTTCTCAAGCATGTATTTGAAATGATTGGTGTTTTCCTATGTCACCCTCTAACTCTCACTAAAAGGAAAACCCTCACCCCACCGTACAATATTTTTTACATTTTTTTTTTTTGCTATGGCACTGCCCAGCTCCTAATGCCCTTTTTTTAAAAAATCTCTTGCCTATTAGCCTTAAAAATTGCCAAAATGAATTAATTGACTGGAGTCAAAGAGCATTACGTGTTTATTAAAAAGGGAGCCTAAGCCTTTGTACACACGGTCAGAGAATCTGTCAGAATGTGTCCTATCGGACCGTGTCGTCGGATAATCCGACTGTGTGTGGTATGCATCGGACTGATTCCATCGGAATATCTGTCGGACCCAATTTTCCAACATGTTGGAAATATTTCCCGACCAACTGGGCCGATCGGACATACTCCGATCATGTGTAGAGAATTTTGATCGGACCAAGTGCCACGCATGCTCAGATCAAATTCCTACATCAAAGCTATTGGCTATTAGCCTGAATGTAGTCCCATTGTAACGAAATTATGTCATCACGTTCTGAAAGATCAGATTTTTCGCCAACTTTGTCCGACCGTGTGTATGCAGCAGTTTCGGACGAGATCCGACGGACAAAATCCGACGGGCAAAATCCGACGGATTTGGTTGTGGAAATCGCCGACCGTGTGTACAGGGGCTAAAAGAGGCTTTTTGCCCTCCTTGTTTTTTTATGGCAACTGGATGTTTTGATTTCAATTTGACAGTTGGAACTTGATTGGTTGCTAATGGGCAGAGGTTAGTTATTAATTCCTTTAAATTGTTTAATCCCCATAGGCCAAAAATAATTTTGGAAAACTATAAATAAGTTATCATACCAAACTGCTCTTATCCATTTCAGAAAATGGCCTTTGAACATATTTGCTTGCATTTTCCTGGTGCCCTTGGCACCATTTCCACGGTCTATTCCTTGCCAAATGCTGCAGCTCCCCATGCCCCATCCATATGTTCAGAGATGGGAATGAGATCTATGGTCCTTTATTGACCCTGGGGACTGAAGCAAAGCCTTGTCTAGGATAGCAAAATGCTATTTCAATACTGTCACACTGGAGGCAGCCTACAAAGTCCTTCTCCGCTGGTAATGATTTCTGGCCCACGTCAGCAACTCGGTCCTGTCGTATAGTGATAGATGCTTCTGAGGCTGTGGTCAGCATGGAGACGAGATCCATATTTGGTGGTCATGCCCTCGCCTGGTGGGGTTCTGGTCGAGGGTTTTGGGCCTTTTGTTTACAATTTATGTATGCATTCCTAAAGTTGCTAAGCTGGCACTTCTCCACTGCCCAATCCTGGGCCTCTTCTCCTATCAGAAAACATTGTCCATTTATCTCTTCATAGCCACTAAACGTGCAATAGCCTAGAAAAAAACATCAGTCCCATTTGTGGAAGGGAAAAGCATCTTGACAACCCTAATGATTAACAAAAAGATGACCAGTATCCTCCACAACTCGCACCTGAAATTCCTTAAGGTGTGGGCCCCGTAGTGGTTACATGCCCTTCCGACTCTGCACCTGACTAGTTTGGGTACCCCTGGTTAACTAAAGTCTGCTCGTCAGCCCACATAAGTCTTCTCTTCCTGATCTGATCACTGCTACTTCTTCCCCTTATTTCATTCTTCTTGCTCTCCTCTTCCTGGCTCCAGTGCTCTCTTTTCTTCTTCTCCTCCCTTTTTTCTTTTTTTTTTCCCTCCATTACCTTTTCCATCTCCCCCTCACATATATTTAGTTTGTTCCCATTCCATTTGGAGTTGGTGGGGTCTGATCATGTCTTCCCCTTCCTGTAACCCCTGAGTCTTAGGACCCAGGCACCTAGTGTTGACCCCTATCTTAGCCGGCCAGGTGTCATTGTTTTATAGTTTCATATACTCTTGATTCTTATGTATTATTGATGTAATTTTTCTAATGTTCTTCTGTTAATTTTCCTATGTGTGGGAATTATTCCTACTGTACATCTTCTTGATAATTTTTTTCAATAAAACATTTTGTACCAGAAAGTTAGTCTGCAGTACCACTTGTTCTGCCTCCATGATAGACTCCTGCATCAGATTGTGGGGTGACCAATTAAACTCAAAACATGAAAAATTGTGAATTGAATGCAGAGTTTCTCACTGAACTAGCTTTTACGGTAGGCTATTTTTATATTTCTAAAGTGACACTTATTTATTAGATTTTTCTCAGTTTTCTTCATGTCGTCCTTACTTTTTATTGGGGGCTTGCTAGGTAATTCCTTTTCAATAAACAAATAAATAAATAAAAAAGTGCCAGACCCCGGTGAGCTTTGATCTCTCCCACATTATTCAAGCATAATTCCCCCTCTCAAAGTTTGCCCACTCCAGTGGTAGATTGAGCACCTATGTGTGCTTCAAGGATCAGATAATTGCAGATACTAACAACAATAAGTAACATGATGAAAATTCTACAGAATATCAACCTAAAGTTAATATAACTGTGAGATACAATAAACTACCGATATATATATATATATGGCATGATGATATGAGGAGTAAAATTTCACTTCTTTCCCAACCCACCTTTGAAAACCCCTGCAATATCAGAGTAAAAGCTGGACATGCCCCTCTATACTATAAAAGGTGTGTTTTATATGTACTTTTGCAATTACTCCTTTAGCAGCATGTATGTTTTTCTTTTTTTCCTTAAGATGCAAATCTGTCCACTAACTGCATTAATAAAATATTTGAAACATTTAGAGTGTAATACTTGGTTTTGTATAATTTCTTTTATGATACTTGTATGAAAAAGTATCCTGTTCTCTTTGTATTGCTTCCTTTGTGTGAAATCTCTGGTGCTCCTGCCAGTCACCACATTAAGCAGGAGAACACGGCGTGGTCAGTGTGCTCTCCTCTATTGATCAGACTTGTCCTGACATGGTCTGCATGCACATCCTTTCACTGGGAAGCTCAGTGTACTGCTGTTTCTCCTCCCTAAGCTCCTATGCAGCTGGAAACAGATGGAATATGATCACTTATAAATAAGGGCGAAAAAGGTGTTTTGTAATGTTTTTTTTAAGAGAAAAATGGATGCACATGTTCTGTGGGTGTGTGCCACATCCCAGTCTATAGCTTAGGAACCAAGGTATTTTCACTAAGGAGGACTATAAATGGCACATTGACAAATAGCATTTATAAAAATACAAAAGGCATAAGTACAAGTGATTAGTCATTGTTCTCCAGCATGATATAGCATCTTCTGCTACCCGATGCATTTCAGAGAAGAATCTTCTTCATCAGGGGTACAGATAGAAGAAAGCCACGGCTGCCACTGGCGCCCGATTTGAAAACCTAGGATGAATCATATCAATGTCTCTGCATCCTCTGCATTTTATTTTGCGCTATAAACTAAAAAAGACAGACAATTTTGAAAAAAATAAATAATATTTTTTACTTTCTGCTATAAAACATATCCAATAAAAAATGTAAAAAATTAAATTTCTTTATGAATTTAGACCAGTTCATATTCTGCTACATATTTTTTTGTAAAAACAATCTCAATAAGCGTATATTGATTGGTTTGCGCAATGTTATAGCATCTACAAACTTCAGTATATATACAGGAACTATTTTTTTTTTTACTTATAATTGCGGTGATTGGCGACTTATAGCGGGACTGTGATATTGTGGCAGACAATCTGACACTAACTGACACTTTTGACACTTTTTGGGAACCAGAGACAATAATACAGTGATCAGTGCTAAAAATATGCCACTGAACTAATGACACTGGCTGGAAAGGGGTTAAATATCTAGGGTGATTAAAGGTTTAAATGTGTGCCTAGCCAGTGTTTTGGCTGTGCTGTGTGTGGTGCTCTTACTGAGGCAAGTAATGGATTTTATTCCCTGCTTTGTGCCACGTTACACGTTGCACCCTAAATACAGATGTAATATCTAACATGGTACAAAAGGTGACTTTAGCATTTAAAGGAGTAGAAATGTTACAAGCATGGATAGCTTTGAGCAAAAACAATGGGTGATGAAGCACAGATGTAAAATTGAACCCATGCGGTAAAAATTGTACAGCAGTCTGCAATCACTCCCTTTCTAAATCTAAGTTCTACTATGCTGGGGAGTACAAGAGCCTAATATGAAGTCAAATTCAAGGTACTTACAACAAGTTTTAGATTTTATGTGAAACAATTCTTGATTTAATAATTACATGACATTTTTTGTTTTTGTTACAGGCCCAATAAGCAGTATTATGGTAAACAAATATGGGAGTCGTCCAGTCGTAATGGCCGGAGGATTACTATGCTCCTTGGGAATGATTTCTGCTTCATTCTGCAACAGTGTCCTTCAGTTATACATTTGTATTGGAGTCATTGGTGGTAAGTGCTAATAAACTACTGATAGTCTAGTGCTTCTCTTGCCGCTGCTGCTACTACTACTCTTAAGGCCCGTACACACGGTTGGACTTTTTGACAACAAACATGCAAATTAGCTGTTTTGGAGCAACATCCGACTGTGTGTACGCTCCATCGGACAAACTTTTTCTGTTTTCATCTGACTTTTGTTGGCTCTGCGAACGGACAAACTTTCTGGCAACAAAAGTCCGATGGAGCAAAGTCCGACCGTGTGTATGCAAAAGCATCGGACTTTTGTACAAGGTACAAACACGCATGCTCAGAACCAATGCAAACGATCGGACTACAATACAGAAGTTGACCAAAGATGGCGCTGGAGTCATTGAACGTCCTCTTTTGAAGTGGCGTCAGTACGTTGTGACGTCACTACGTTCGTGTTTGTTGTCAAAAAGTCCGACCGTGTGTATGCAATACAAACTTGTGGACCACGCCCTTTGTACAAAAGTCCACGGGAAAGTTTGTACAAAGTCCGATCGTGTGTATGGGGCTTTACTTTTACTACTGCTACTACTACTACTACTACTACTATTACTAAAGTACTCCAGCTAACTCTAGTACTGACAGAATGTTTTGTTTTATTGTTTTTAAAATGTATAGTTAGCTTATGAATGCAACACTATTAGGCATTCAATAAACCTTTTCTGTTCAGAGAAATTAAATTAAGAAATTATCAAAAAATGCCTGCAAGTATTCATACACAGGTCTAGAAAACAGAAAACATTTTCACAATGATAACTTTCAACTAAAAATATTAAAGTCTGAAAATACTGCAACTAGTCTCTAAAATGAGTCAAGACACCACGTCAGAAAATATACAGTATAATACTAGACTGTCTGTAAACACTGAGAATTTTAAAGTCTCACAAAATCATAAGTGAACACACTCCAGATTAATTATATCATAAAATGTTTTTGAATATTCCTAACAAAGATGAAGGGCTGATTTGCTAAAGGCAAGTAGGGCTGTTCACTTTGCAAAAAAGTTGCACTTTCCAAGGGAATCCCAGAGTGAATATGGCAAAAAAAAAAATCACTTAGCAAAGAATACCTGATCACGTGCAAGGAAAAAAACTGCATTTTTGCTTGCGCATGTTTGGATGATGAAAATCAGCAGAGCTTCACCTCATTCACTAAGCTCTTTCCATTGCAAAGTGCAACTTCCCTTGCAAAGTGAACAGTCGATTTACCTTTAGTAAATATCTATATCTGTTTAGTGTCTATATTTTTTTTTTGTTGTATCGTCCAGTGCCCTTTTTGAAGAGATTTTGAAATACTTCCACTCCCAAAGAAAGAGCTCTCTCTTTCTAATAAAACTTTAGAGAGAGCTGCAGTTGTGTCCATGTAGCCACTGTATCCCAACTGATATGAATAGGAATGCCTTCACGCATATGTAGGCAAAACATGGCCATCACATGTGTTTACGTTTAAAGAGGAAGTATACTTGCTCTGCTGACACCTATAGGTAAGCCTTAGGTAGTGTAAATAGTGTAGTGTAAATATCTCCTTAATGTGTACTGATATTTACATTACATGCAACCGGTGACATCACTGGTGCAATGCGCTTTAACCACTTTCAGACCGGACCATTTTGCTGGCTTAAGACCAGATCACTTTTTGTGATTCGGCACTGCGTCGCTTTAACTGACAATTGCTCGGCCATGCGACGTGGCTCCCAAACAAAATCGACGTCCTTTTTTTCCCACAAATAGAGGTTTCTTTTGGTGCTATTTGATCACCCCTGCGGTTTTTATTTTTTGCGTTATAAACAAAAATGAAAAAAAAAACACATTATTTTTTACTTTATGTTATAATAAATATCCCCCAAAAATATATAAAAAAACATTTTTTCCCTCAGTTTAGGCTGTATTCTTCTATATATTTTTGGTAAAAAAAATCGCAATAAGCGATTATTGATTGGTATGCGCAAAAGTTATAGCGTTTACAAAATAGGGGATAGTTTTATGGCATTTTTATTAATAATTAGTTTTTTACTAGTAATGGCGGCGATCAGTGGAATGGCGGCAGCGACACATCGGACATTATTGACACATTTTTGGGACCATTGTCATTTATACAGCAATCACTGCTATACAAATGCATTGATTCCTGTGTAAATGACACTGGCAGTGAAGGAGTTAACCAGGGGGTGGCAGTGTAGGGGTTAAGTGTTCCTAGGGGTGTGTTACTAACTGTGGGGGGCTAGGCTTTGTGTTAGTGAGCACAGATGGAGCAGAGATCAGCATCACTTGTTGCTAGGCAGAATGAGGAGATTGAGGAGATGCTGTTTACGACGGCATCTCCCCATTCAGTCGCCCCACGAGACGTTCGCGGGTATCCCCGCAGCGATCGAGTCCGTGGGACCCACGACCAGACTCACGGGGGTCCTGACTGGCACGCGAGCGCACGGACGGTGGCGCGCACGCGATGGCAGGGCGGCATATAAAAATGGACGTACCTGTACGCCAATATGCCTGCCCGTGGCATTCTGCCGACGTACATCGGCGTGCACCAGTCGGGAACTGGTTAAATGAACGGCCATGGGTGCCATTCCTTCTGAGCCCTGTGCCATAAATGCCAGCTCCGCCATACATGCGCTGGAGTGACATCATCACGGCTCCAGATACTCACAGTGCTGGAGCCCCGCAAGGGCTCCGCTGGAAGGCGTTGTTCTAAGGTAAGTATTTCATAATGAGCTAGTATGTGATGCATACTAGCTCATTATGCCTTTGTCGTACAGGTTTTTTGTGGAGTTTACAACCCCTCTTTAGTAGGAGCGAGGCCTAACTATATATATATTCTGAATATATCAAATAGATTTTTTGTGCAATTGGTTTCTTTAACTAGCAATGTCAGGCTCACGATCAGGGGGTACATTTTAGTGTTAAGAGTTTATATTAAGCTTCAGGGGTATTATTTTAGTTGGTAATTTGAAATAATGATTTGTTTAATCTGTTGATAAGTGTTAAAGCAGATTAGGTGTTCTTTTTCAGGGTGGGTAAGGACAATCTTTCAGTTTTATGGATTATCCTAAAACACAATTTAAATTGTAAGGGTAGATAAGTGGGAAAGAAAGGTTTATTGTTGTGAAGGTGATACGTTTTAGGGATAAGGATCATATATTTTTTTATATATATATATATATATATATATATATATATATATATATATATATATATATACTTTAAAATAATGTAATTTTGAACATATTGAACAAAAATTATGGTCAAAGTAATGTGCAATAATTGCAACTTAAATACCAAAAATACTTTACTATTGATCACTAAACTTTGAAGAGAGCAATACGAACATATATAAGTTAGAAAATGTGAAATAACACTCTACCTCCATTCTAACTATAAAAAAAGCCAATATTCACAACTAACAAATTGACTTTGTTCTTGTAACTTGCATTGCTTTGCATTTGTTAATAATGCAATTCTGATTGACTAAGGTTTTTTTTTTTCTGTTGTAGGTTTCGGATTAGCATTTAATCTTCAGCCTTCTTTAACAATTATTGGAAAATACTTCTTCAAAAAACGGCCTATTGCAAATGGACTGGCCATGGCAGGAAGCCCAGTATTTTTAAGTACTTTAGCGCCTCTAAATCAGTTTCTTTTCAATAAATTAGGATGGAGAGGGAGTTTTTTAGTGCTAGGAGGACTCCTGTTAAATTGCTGTGTGGCTGGGTCTCTCATGAGGCCTATTGGACCTAAACCTGTACAAAAAGTCGCAGAGAAAGCAGAGAAAGCAGAGAAAGCAGAGAAGTTGACAGTATGTCAGAATATTAACAAATATTTAGATTTATCACTTTTTAAGCACAGGGGATTTCTTATTTATTTATCCGGGAATGTCATTATGTTCTTGGGATTCTTTGCCCCAATTGTTTTCCTGGCACCATATGCCAAGCATATGGGAATAGATGAGTATTCATCTGCTTTTTTACTATCCATATTGGCTTTTGTAGACATGGTAGCAAGACCTAGCATGGGAATGGTTGCAAACTCTAAATATGTCCGTCCAAGGATACAATATTTTTTCAGTTTTGCAATTTTATATAATGGTATATGCCATGTATTGTGCCCCTTTGCTAACGATTACATGGGATTAGTGATATACGCAATATTCTTTGGCTTTGCCTTTGGTATGGTAAGCAGTGTTCTCTTTGAAACACTAATGGACCTTGTTGGAGCAGCAAGATTCTCCAGTGCTGTTGGACTTGTAACCATTGTGGAATGTTGCCCAGTATTAATTGGACCTCCGTTGGGTGGTAAGAATTTTCCCTTTTTCTTTTATTAAAAACATTTTCATAGTATAAGAATCCACAATATCCAAATCTGCATATTATTCTAAATCTTGCTACTTTAATCCTCATTGTTGATTTCTCCTATCTTTCAAGGAGATTTTTTTATCATTAACTAACATTTTAAAGAATTGGGTAACCATTTTGGAGCAATCGCAGCAAATACAGTGGTTAGGTTCAAATTTGCAGATTTCTCTATATGGAGAAAGGGATTGAGGAGAGTAATTGACCAATCTTTTTCAAGCCACTACCCTTCCAACAAGCACCAGTCACGTTTAACAGCCCCACTGCTTCTATGTCATTACAAATTGCCACATCAATCAGTGATTCCTCCTATTACCTGTATCTGTGACCACAGAAAAAATATACACTCTGGTTGAGATAGAGGCTAGATAGTGTCTAGATATTGTTATACTTAGCAACTGAGCATTTTTTTTTAAATCCTGTATTGCAACATTCCTTGAATAGCATAGGTGAACACTGGACAGACGCCGGAGTTCAAAAAGTGGGCACCTTTAGTGAGTCTTGTGGCTTCAATTGTAGAAAGGTTATACATATGTATCAAATCAACAAAATCTTTATTCATTTAGAAATAAACATAAAAGATTCAAGAGCAATATTAACACATTGCACTATACACCTAAAAATTAAAACTACCGTTTTAATATTTACTGTTGAAGATGCTAAGACCTGGAGGATTAGCATTTGGGCTCCTGGAAATACAGTGACAGCTTGTCTTCTGGGAGTACTATAAACCAGTCAGGTATAAATAATATAGAGAAGTTAAGGAGATGACATGCACCTCATTGAACTTAAAGTTACTGTAAGGTGTTTTTTTTTAAATAACAAACATCATACTTACCTCCACTATGCAGCTCATTTTGCATAGAGTTGCCCCAAACCTCGTCTTCTGGGGTCCCCCGGCGGCTCTCGCAGCTCCTCTCCACATCAGATAACCCCCTAGGAGAAGCACTCTCCTATGGGGGTTGCCTTGTGGGCGCACTCCCGAGTCAAGAATTTGGCTTCCATAGCCACCGAATGTATAACTCGGCAACGCTCACATCATTGGATTTGATTGACAGAAATGGGAGCCAATGGCTGCACTGCTATCAATCTATCCAATCAAGAGCCGAGCAGAGAAACAGCGCGTCCCCGCCAGGTCAAGTTCCAGGGCTCAGGTAAGTAAAACGGGGGGGGGGGCGGTCACTGCCAGGTGTTTTTCACCTTAATGCATAGGATGCATTAAGGTGAGAAAACACAAAGGTTTACAACCCTTTTAAGTCATAGTGAGCCTTCTCTTTTTACAAAGGAGCTAAATTCTTGGAAAGCAGCTTTAAATGCTCATTTAGTCTAGGGGCTTCTAAACAGGCATTATTACTTACCATTACGCTTAGCTCTAACCAACTCTGGTGCTTTCCTTTTCTCCTAGAAGCAATGGCCTGTAGGCAGCGCCTCAGCATCATCACATGCAATGCAGAGCCTTGTATTACATGTGGTGAGAGTAAACATTTGACCCAGTCTGAAGTGCCTTTAAAGAGGATACTTCGGGGGAACCTTGTCACACAGACAAGAGAGCCTGTTAGAAATGTTGAAGCACTTTAAATCCCTGAAATATTACAGAAAATTGTTATCAAACACTTACCGTAATTTTCCTTTAATTGGCCTATCCTCATGTCAGCACACAATGGGTTAACACCTCCTCTGAAGCTCACAGGACCACCTCTTCATCATAGCTAAATAAAATGCAGCCTCTCCCACACTGACATGTTTGATAATCTAGCCTGCGACAGGCCACTTGGGAGGGAGTCATATGCTGACATGAGGATAGGCCAATAAAGGAAAATTACGGTAAATATTTGATATCAGTTTTCTGTATTCCTGGCCCACCTCACATCAGCACACAATGGGATATAACTAGCTGAATAAAAGGGTGGGAGAGAATGCATAAAAAGAAACATTGACAATCAAAGAAAATCTGTTAAAGACAAAAATGACTTATCTGTCTCATCCCAAACTTTGCAGAACTTGCTGATGGCACGACTAACTTGTAAAGTCAAATGAAGGGCTGTCTGTCTGACAAATATCCTTCACTGAAATCCTGGCATAACTTCCCCAAAGGCTGTCACCCCTCTGGTCAAAGGAGCTTGCCCCTGTTCCTGAGCAGAAAGGCCTACTTTTTGCATGCCAATCTAATCACCCTGGTGAACCAATAGAAGATGACTCAAGAACCTGAAGGCGAAATTAAAAGATTGTCCACTTTCCTCACATCTTTGACCATTGCATGTACATTGTTAGAAACTTGTCCATGTGCAAGGACCTGAAGTCTTCCTGCTGTGTACTCAGTGACTGCATGTGAATGCTTGTAGGGACTTCCACCAGGTTTTCCTGGAAACTGGAAACCACTTTAGTATTGAGCTTTGGAGATGGACATAGTATCACAATTTTTGGCAAAATACACAAAATGGATCTTTGCAGGAAAGTGCTGCAACCTTCAATATCCTTCTGTCTGAAGCAACTGCTGTCAGAGGAACTAGTTTTACCACTAGGCACCGCAATGGAAATTAAGCTATTGGAGCAAGGGATGCCTGTACTAGTGCTTTCAGAACCAAGCCTAAGTCCCGTGAAGGGAACACGTTTCCTTGATGGTCGTATAAGAATTACGGCCTGCATAAAGCATTTGTTCAATAGTGTTGTATGCCAGACCAAGCACCGATTGTAAAAATGTCCAGAGCTGGGGACACAGGACAGAAAACTTTGCTGAGCAAACAGAACAAACTTCCTTTATATCCTCAGATGTGTGGTTCATGATCTTGTGGTCTTCACCAAGGTTCTGAACCACCTCGGAAGAGAATCCCTGCCCCTCTAGTCCCACTGAATCAATAGCCAGGCTTTTAAGAATTTCACTGGATTGGGGTGCTGTCATTGACGTTGGCATAAAATATCAGAAACGGGATTGGTGGTGCAGATGGCATCTTGGGAGGGGGGCAATGAAAACCAAGACCTCCTCAGCAGGTGGAAAACACATAGATGGCTTAAACATGTTCTGTCCAAATCTTCAGAAGAATTTTCGTAATTGAAGACACTTGAGGAAGAGAAAAACCAACTGAAAAAACCCATGCCACTGTGAATCCACATTCTATCACTTCACCTTTGTACCTTGTTGTAAATACCAGAAGCTGTGTGTTCTGTAGGCTGTCTATGAAAATTATCGCTGGAATGCCCCATAGAGCCAATACTAGTTGAGGTAGGAATTGTTAGAAAAAAATTTGCCTAACTGATCCATTAGTGGATCCTGCTTTTCCAGTAAGTAGACTTCCACTAACTGCCTGTAAGCGGTTCCCACCTGGCCTAAGGCAGCACTGGAATAGCTGCTGTAAAATCACCCAATGGGTACAATGCAATCCCTCGCTGACATAAATGCTGTCTCCACGACTCTTTGTACGCAGATTTAATTTTGCAAATTTTGCAGTTTTGGAAAACCACTGGACTTATTCGGGCATGAAAAACTACTCCAAGATCTTTTATAGATTAAGATGGAGTTAACTGCTTTTCCTGTTTGATCACTACCCACGCTGCCCCTTCATACCTTTTGCTAAGTTTCTGTGCCACTGACAGGTGTGGTGTGCTCATGCAAAAAAAGTAAAACAATTTCACCAAGAAAAACAGGTGCACTGTGCCTTTAAGACTCATCTACTTGCATCCACTAACTTCAGAAGCACCAGCAGGTGAGGTCAGGCAGCCTTCCAGAGGCAGACAGGAGACACAAAAACAGTCAGACTGTCTAACCCCCCAGGAACACAGCACAGCAGTCTTTACCTCACATGAAAAAACTGTCAGGACTGCAGAGAAAGGGAGAGAATTCAGTTCCTCTGCCAGTTCCAAGACTGTTAAAGCTACTGCTTGGTGACTGGCGATCACAACTCCGGTCCGCCTGTCTCCCTGCCCTCTTCAGAATGAAGACAAAGCCAGGAGAACAGCGCAGCACGCTGCCTATACAAGACAAGAAAAACCCCAGTGGTGACATTGCAGAGCTTAGTAATACCACACCTGTGGAATATATGTGCTATCTAATCAACATTGCCTGTGACCTGGCACAAAGGACACCCAGTTTTTAGGAGGGTATACCATCCGACATTCAGGGTCTTCCAACTCCATGAGAGGCTGAACATGGAGGGGTAGGTTTGGCAGTGGGGGGTATTTCTGCAGCAAGCAAAGCACTTACCAACTGCAATCCACAGGTGGCTTGGAGCCTGACCAAAAAAAAGTAGGGGAGGGGCTGTCTCTAATTTAGCTATGAAGAGGTGGTCCTGTGAGCTTAATGTGTGATGGTATGAGGTGGGCCAGGAAAAAAAGTTTACATCTATACACAATGATATATATATGAATGTGATAAATTGTGTATTTGTTTAAGGTGTGACATATTTAACAGTGCTTCCTGCATGTTGGTTTCCATGCAATGACTGACTCTGGAGCTATCTACTTTGATAGTCTAGGTGATAGGTCCTAAATGGTTCCAGTTATGAAATCATGATTTACTGCAACCTTTTCACTAAACCCTAACCTCTTTTTTTTATAGAGTTTTGCAGCCTTAACATTATTATTATTATTATTCACAATTTATATAGTGCCAACAGTTTACACAGCGCTTTACAATGTATAGGGTGGACAACACAATTACAGTACAATACAAAAGGTACAGGAGGGCATTCATAAGAGACTAATAGAACAGCTGCAAACAATCTCCTATCTGTAGCATATACAGCTCATACATCTCAGTTTTTTCTTACTGCATTCTGTGTGTTTCTGTTATGTACCGCTGTATGTAAACATGGTCATTCATAAGGAGATTAGTATTTTTACGTAAAGAAGTAGAAGATTCTGTGGGCATCCTCTCAATATTGTTTTTTTTCACACTTTATATTTTTCCATATACGTACGAAATATACTTATGAAACGGGCAAAATGCGAGAAATCAACATAACTTGTAAATGAAAACAAAATAGAATATGTATGAATTGTATAGACAGAAGTTACAAAGCTTACATTTTTTTTCCTTTTTTAGGTTTTTTAGTGGACGTAACCGGAAGCTACAAATACATGTACTTTGTATGCGGCGTTATTGTAATTGTAGCAAGTATCTATTTGTTCATTGGGAATGCTATCAATTACAGATTACTTGCAAGGGAAAAGCTGGCAAACAAGGCACAAAATGCAGAAAAAGAGGCTGAACCTTTGAACGCAACAAACTCAGTTGATGTAGTCAAAAAGCAATCTAACACACAGACAAATTCATCTGAACGAGAAACTAATATATAATCAGAACTTGTATTTATTGTTAATATTTTAAAAACCAGTGATATGCAAGTATTATACAGAACTCAGAAAATGGTACTGTGAGCATTATGATGTAAAGACTTGTAAATTACATTTGAAAATGTTAAGGCAAGGTAATGATAGGAACTTGAATTTTTGCATTTTGTAAACAAAAAGCAAAAAACAAAAAACAAACGAAAAAAAAAACAAAAAAAAAAACTCACACTGAATAATACCATGCTTTAACACATAGAGGCATATACTGTATATAAAGCAGTGAATGTGACATTCAAAAGTGATTAATCATTCCTTGTAATTTAAGCACATGCACTAGGAAGATTCACTTGCAGTGAATATATAGTGAATGTCATATTAACTACATTATAAATACCCCTCATGCTTTTCAGTAGGGGACTGAATTTTCCTGTTACTGTACTTTGTAGTTTAAAAATGCAGCACTCTGAAGTTACATAATACATGACATCACAACCTAATATGAGGTTTAAGAAGAGAGTGTACCTCCCATGTCAAACATTATTCAACTGCATTCTACAACATATTTTCATAAGTGCCTGACAGAGTAATGTTTTTTTTACATTGCACGATTTTTTTTTGTTTGTTTTGTTTTTAATTAGAAAAAAAAAATCCTTGAGTACCCACTGACCCATCACAAAGGCTTTTTTTTTAACAGATGTAGACCAATCCAGTATGTTTTCATGTGCATTTATATGCAGTACATTAACACATTTTTTTATGAACTACGTATGGGTTGGTTGTCATTCATTTTTTAAGGCACTCAAATGAGCATGCACAAACAAATGTGTTAAAAAAAAACTCTGATGCGTTCTTGGTCTGGGGATGTGCATTGAAGGCGCATTAAATACAAATGGATCAGTGTAGCACGATGCACCAAAAAGATGTAAAAAAATGTAATGGGTTCCAAAACAAAGTTCAAAATTCACAAATTTATTCCCAATATGCAAAAAAATTTAGGTATTCAAATTATTATTCTAAAGGATTTCAGTTACTTATTTATATATTTATATATATATATTTCAGTATGAAGGTAACCTTATATTTCCCTTTATTAGTGCGCTATTTTATTTTTTTCAAAATAAATGGTTACAATACTTCCACCCTACCAAAATTACACCCATAAAAGCCTAGCTATGCTAATTTAGGAACGGGACCTTCATATACTGTATGCCCCTTTACAGCTTACAAAAATAAACTAAAATAATTGGGACATCAAAATAAGACCTATTTTACATGTGAATATGTGATCTATAAATATTCAGCAAATCAGTAATTATTGCAACCTGCAACAACATGCTGCCACTAGCAAACATGTATTAAATAATCACTTTTTTTTAATGTTATAAATACAGTTGTCCTCATAAGTTTATCTACCCTGGAACAATTTATGATTTCTTGGCCATTTTTCAGAGAATATGAATGATAACACAAAAGCTTTTCTATCACTTATGGCTAGTGATATGCTATTTATTATCAATCAACAGTGTTTACTCTTTTAAACTGCTTGCCGACCAGCCACCGTCATTATACTGCGGCAGGTCGGCGTGTTCCCGTGAACCGTTGTAGCTGTACGTCGGCCCTTTAAGTGGGGATAGCAAGCAAATGTCAATGGTCCCAAAAATGTGTTAAAAGTGTCCGATCTCTCCGCCATAATGTCACAGACTTGATAAAAATTGCTGATCACCGCCATTACTAGTAAAAAAAAATAATAATAATAAAAATGTCATAAATCTTTCCCCTATTTTGTAGATGCTATAACTTTTGCACAAATCAATCAATATGCGCTTATTGTATTATATGTAGAAGAATCCATATCGGCCTAAACTGAGGAAAAAAACATTATTTTGTTTTAAAAAATTGGGGATATTTATTATAGCAAAATTTACAAAATATTGTGTTTTTTTTTTTCAAAATTGACGCTCTTTTTTTGATTATAGCGGCTCAATGATATTGCGGTCAGGAGACTAAGATGGCCACTCCAGAACCTTCACTTTATTCTGCTGTAGCCAATGACAGGTCGACTTGGCCTTGTGTTTTGGATCATTGTCATGTTGGAATGTTCAAGTACGTCCCATGCGCAGTTGATGAATGCAAATGTTTCTTCAGTATTTTTTGATAACATACTGCATTCATCTTACCATCAACTTTGGCCAAATTTCCTGTGCCTTTGTAGCTCACACATCCCAAAAACATCTGTGATCCTCTCCGTGTTTCACAGTAGGAATGGGGTACCTTTCATCATAAACTTTGTTGACTCCTTTCCAAATGTAGCATTTATGGTTGTGGCCAAAAAGCTGAATTTTGGTCATAATGACTTTGTACCAGAAGGTTTGAGACTTGTCTCTGTGCTGTTTGGTGTATTGTAAGGCGGATACTTTGTGGCATTTGCATAGTAATGACTTTCTTCTGGCGGCTCGACCATGCAGCCCATCTTTCTTCAAGTGCCTCCTTATTATGCATCTTAAAACAGCCACCCCACAAGTTTTCAGAGTCCTGTATTTCCACGGAAGTTATTTGTGGGTTTTTCTTTGCATCCCGAAACAATTGTCCTGGCAGTTGTGACTGAAATTTTAGTTGACCTGACAGTGGTTTGGTTTCCACAGAGCCCCTCATTTTCCACTTCTCGATTAGAGTTTGAACACTGCTGATTGGCATTCTCAATTCCTTGGATATCTTTTTATATCCATTTTCTGTTTTATATAGTTCATCTACCTTTTCCCACAGATCCTTTGACAATTCTTTCGCTGTCCCCATCACTCAGAATCCAGAAACCTCAGTGCAGCACTAGATGGAAGATGCAAGAGTCTGTCAGGAATCAAGAAACTCATTGACCTTTTGTACACACACACACACACACACACACACACACACACACACACACACACACACACACACTAATTACAAGCAAACAGATCACAGGTGAGGATGGTTACCCCTTTGTGTCAACTTGTGTGCATGTTATCAGGCCAAAATCACCAGGGTATGTAAACTTTTGATCAGGGTCATTTGGCTAGTTTCTGTTCTGATTATTATTTAAAAAGAGTAAACACAGTTGATTGATAATAAATGGCTTCAGTCAAACACTAACCTTGAGTGAAAGAAACATTTTTGTGTTATCATTCATATTCTCAGCAAAATGGCCAAGAAATCATAAATTCGGCCAGGGTATGTAAACGTATGAGCACAACTGTACATTATATTAGGAATAAATGTAGATAATAATGTATGTAAAACACAGGGAAGAAGCAAAAGCGCTATTCCAGCAACCATACTTTTAAGCATATTTCATGGTGATCTAAATTATTCCAACAAAACTAAGCTAAATATAATGTTTAATAACTGCATTGGGATAAATGAACTAACCATCCAACAAGGCTTTTTTTTTTCTGTTCTTGCATGCGCCATTAGCACTCCATCAGCACATGAACATTGGGCAGAAGTTATTTCCAGTGCATAGGAAAAGCACACAATTTAATGATTTTACTCTCAATTTAAAAGAGAATATCCACCATAAATGTATGCATGTTTTAGAAGGAATGGGGTGAATTGTAATATATATATATTTTTTGGTTTTCACTGATATCTGGGATCCTTTTGGGGAGATATCCCCCCAGTCCAAACATGCCTGTGACAGAATGGGACTCGTTGGCTGAGCTGAGTTGTCACTGAAATAGAAGAATTATTTTACCATATATTTTTTTATATATTAAAAGGGCAGATAAAGGGAACATAAACTATTTTATGTGTTTGTGCTGACACCTAGTGGATACTCTATATAAATGTACTGGGAACTCATCTCACTAGGTGTCATAGACAGCTAGGCTCAAGGATTGGGAGGATGCAATAAGGTCTGAAACACTGCTTTGCCTGGAGTTGGTCTTTGGGGTCGATTTACTAAAGGCAAATAGACTGTGAACTTTGCAAAGTGCAGTTGCCCTCTGCAAGTGCAGTTGCCCAAGAGCTTATTAAATGAGGTAAGGCTTCACTTTGCAAAGCGTAGCCAATCACTTGCAAGGAAAATAAAAAAAACTAAATATTTGCTTGCACATGATTGGATGATGGAAGTCAGCAGAGCTTCTGCTCATTTACTAAACTCTGGAGAAACTGCAATTGCAGAGTCCAAATGCACTTTGCAAAGTGTACAGTCATTTTGCTTTTAGTAAATCAACCTCATTGTTTCTTACATATGTTTCTAATATTCATGTCACTAATATTACGCAAAACTATTAAAAAAGCCTAATTATCAAATAATGTCAAATTGTTGATGGGTCCTCTCAAATTACGCAGCTAGTTTCTAAATACCATTAACAGAGATTTGTTCCTTTACTTTGCCCTACATTTGTGTTTAACCTCCTTAGCGGTAATCCCGAGTCTGGCTCGGGTTGGGAATTTCATTACAATAGCGGTAACCCCGAGCCAGACTCGGGCTTGCACCGCTCGATGCAGGGGAGGACACAGGTAACGTCACTTACCTTGTCCCCTGGATCCAGCGATGTCCGCCGCGCTGTGTGATCGAGCCGTCCTGCGCTCGATTCACAGTGCCGAATGCCGCCGAGCTCCGTTCCCTGCGACGTTACGGCGCACGGGAGCGGAGAACGGCGGCAAATTCAAAAATGTAAAAAGACACAAAAGACACACAGCACTGTAATCTTACAGATTACAGTGCTGTAGTAAAAAATACACACCCCCTTTGTCCCTAGTGGTCTGTGCAATGCCCTGCATGCACTTTTATATTATAAATACTGTTTTTTACTGCTTGTAATTTGGAGATTGTCCATAGCAACCAAAACATGTCCCTTTTTCATCTTTTTTTGGATTTGATTACATTATTCAATAATTTTTATTATTCTTTATTATATTATAAACTTTATCATACCCGGGATGTCCGCTAGACTCTGGTTTGAAGAGATTTCAGAGCGTTATTCCTAAGAATTACAGGACTACAAAATAAAAGCCAGATTTCCATGCAAAATAATTGTACCACTTTCAGCACCTTATTCCAGACTGAATCATACCGCCAGGGAGGTTAAGTGATAATGATGAAAGCAAATACAACAAAATATAGAACGTAAATATTTTTTACATTTAGGGAGTGTCCTGGGGTTTCACTTTTATTCAATGGAGAAAGACTGCCTTGAGTACATTATTTTAGAAAAAATGCACAAAATGGACTGGGGCAATAGTGCTGAGTTGAAACAGTGTTTAAAAAATAGGTTTGCTGAAATCCCAGTGTCTTCCTGTTTCAAGCGGTTGTAAACCCATTCCAACCAGTTTCTTTAAAATGAATACATGTAGGCTATAGTATTCTTTGCTATGTTTTTATTGCTTCTTACCTGCTTGCTTTCGGTGTAATCCTTATGTTTCTCTTAAATGACGTCACCGACACATGAGCTGTTAGCCCTTATTTTCGGGCAAGCTTATTGCTGGTGGAAAAATTATGTGTATATCTCGGGGTTGCGTCTCTTCCTAATGCCGGCGTCACCCCCAAAATTCTGCCATTGAGAATTTGAGCCTGTACTCCATGTGACTCGCTATGTCACAGGGGTTACATAGTTACATAGTTAGTCAGGTTGAAAAAAGACACAGGTCCATCCAGTTCAACCACAAAAAAAAAAAGAAGGCAAGGCTTGGCTTTAGGAAATAACACGCATGCACAGTATTATAACCACAGCTACATGAGGGAGGAAATATATTACTGTATAGACACGGAAGACAACAGTAGTAATGGTAGCAGCAAAATACAAGCAGGAGTGTTCACAAAAACGTTTATTATAACAAGTAAGACTTTTTTTGGCATACTATACTGAGCAAAATTATAAACGCAACACTTTTGTGTTTGTCCCTATTTATCATGAACTGAACTTAAAGATCTACAACTTTTTCTATGTACACAAAAGGCCTATTTCTCTCAAATATTGTTCTATTGTTCACAAATCTGTCTAAATCTGTGTTAGTGAGCACGTCTCCTTTGCCGAGATAATCCATCCACCTCACAGGTGTGGCATATCAAGATGCTGATTAGACAGCATGATTATTGCACAAGTGTACCGTAGGCTGGCCACAATAAAAGGCCACTCTAAAATGTGCAGTTTTATCACACAGCACAATGCCACAGATGTCGCAAGTTTGGAGGGAGCGTGCAATTGGCATGCTGACTGCAGGAATGTCCACCAGAGCTGTTGCCCTTGAATTGAATGTTCATTTCTCTACCATAATCCATCTCTCCAAAGGCGTTTCAGAGAATTTGGCAGTACATCCAACCAGCCTCACAACCGCATACCACGTGTAACCACACCAGCCCAGGACCTCCACATCCAGCATTTTCACCTCCAAGATCGTCTGAGACCAGCCACCCTGACAGCTGCTGCAACAATCAGTTTGCATAACCAAAGAATTTCTGCACGAACTGTCAGAAACCAACTCAGGGAAGCTGATCTGCATGCTCGTCGTCCTCATTTGGGTCTCGACCTGAGTTTGTCATCATAACTGACTTGAGTGGGCAAATGCTCACGTTCTATGGCATCTGGCACTTTGGAGAGGTGTTCTCTTCACAGATGAATCCCGGTTTTCACTGTACAGGGCAGATGGCAGACAGCGTCTATGGTGGTGGTGGTGGGGTTATGATATTAAGTCTATTATGAATGCTGCTGCTAGACTAATACACCTCACTAATCATTCCATGACTGCTGCCCCTCTCTGCCAATCCCTTCACTGGCTTCCCCTACCCCACCGTGTAAAATTCGAAATGCTAACCATAACATACAAAGCCATGTCAACATCACCCCCATCTACATTACCAACCTCATCTGTAGATATCACCCAAATCGCCCCCTCCGCTCCTCCGAGGACCTCCTGCTTTCTAGCTCCCTTGTTACCTCCTCTCATGCTCGCCTTCAAGACTTCTCCAGAGCCTCTCCCATCCTCTGGAACTCCCTACCCCAGTCTGTCCGCTCAGCCCCTACCCTGTCCACCTTTAGGAGGTCCCTGAAAACTCTTTTATTCAGGGAAGCCTATCCCACACCCACCCCCGGAGCCACCCCCATCAAATCATTCTCTGCAGCTATTACCTTTTGTACCACCACCCCCTCCCTTTAGAATGTAAGCTCTACGAGCAGGGCCCTCCTGTACCTTTTGTATTGTACTGTAATTGTGTTGTCCCCCCTATACATTATAAAGCTCTGCGTAAACTGTTGGCGCTATATAAATCGTGAATAATAATAATAATAATGATATGGGCTGGCATATGTTATGGACAACGAACATAGGTGCATTTAATTGATGGCAGTGACAGAGATATCGTGATGAGATCCCGAGGCCCATTGTTGTGCCATTTATCCACGACCATCACCGCATGTTGCAGCATGATAATGCATGGCCCCATGTTGCAAGGATCTGTACACAATTTCTGGAAGCTGAAAACATCCCAGTTCTAGCATTGCCAGCATACTCACCAAACGTCAGACATTGAGCATGTTTGGGATGCTCTGGATCGGCGTATACGACAGCATATTCCAGTTCCTGACAATATCCAGCAACTTCGCACAGCCATTGAAGAGGAATGGACCAACATTCCACAGGCCACAGTCAACAACCTGATCAACTCTTTGTGAAGAAGATGCGCTGCACTGCATGAGGAAAATGGTAGTCACACCAGTTATGACTGTTTTTTGGACCCCCCCCCCCCCACAATACAGTAAAATTGCACATTTTAGAGTGGCCTTTTATTGTGGTCAGCCTAAGGCACAACTGTGCAATAATCATGCTGTCTAATCGGTATCTTGATATGCCACACCTGTGAGGTGGATGGATTATCTTTGCAAAGGAGAAGTGCTCACTAACACAGATTAAGTGCCGGTTCACACTAGCGCGATGCATGTAATTCGCAGCGCACTGCTGTTCACATTACATGTGATGTCTGTGCGGGTGCGATGTCAGCCATACAGATAGTATGGCTGATATCGCACCGCATTCAGTACAAACACACACAGGACCCTTTTTTCTGTTCGGATCAGAATCGGATCGCATGTGTGTTCACACATATGCGATCCGATTAATTTCCGAACTGTCAGTTCGCAGTGCGATATGCGAGCTGAAATGGGGGTGTCGTTAACATATAATGACACTCCCCAGCAGTTCGCATATGGTAGTGTGAACTGCCGTGCGTGTCGGGAGCGATGCGGGAACCCGCAGTTGATTCGCAAGGTTCTCGCATCGCGCTAGCGTGAACCGGCACTAAGCAAAAGGCTACAAACCTGTAGCATTTTAAAACATAACATTATATATTATATAAAAAATCCTGATATGTCACATTTTAATTACACCTGAAACAAAACTGTTCATTTAAATATATAGCTGAATAGCCACAAATGATATCAATCTACTGTGTGTGCACCAAATGCCTTTGAAAATCAGAGATATTACCTTGTCAAAGTAGTAGTGGCAGCATTACTGTGGGCACATAACCAGTACAGAGAGCAGAACTGTGGAGGGCAGATGCAGCATCCATCTTTTAAAGACAATTACACAGTGAAGACATTTTTACAATCCAAACATTATATTTAAGCTTTATGGAAGACCTGTAGCCTGAGAATTGAAATGTACTGTATTTATTTTGAAGCCTTCTAGACAAAGATTTTAGGATAATATTAACACTAATGCACTGAATTCTCTTTTTTATTATCATGAATAGGGTAGTTTTCAGAAAACAGCAGCTAAATATGTATTTAGTTCACATTATTGTTCAAAGTGAAATATTAAACTTGTTTCTGTGTAATTTACTTATACCATAAGAGCAAGTATATGTTAAATGAAAATGTACTATTTATAAATAGGATGAATTTTCCAAAACATTTTTGTCCCACAGTGGGTGGGGGGTAATTAATGCAAGTTTGTCGCTTTGCCCTGCATGTTTCGATCTTGGACTCATTTCAAAGACGGCAAATCAGCCAGTCCACTGGAACCTATGACTATGCTATTTTTGATACACAGTTAAGAGGTGTCTGATTTCCTGGCTCGTATCTAGTTGCACAGATGTTCTTTATCTTTATGAATCTAAGGGAGTTATTTACTAAAGGCAAATCCACTTTGCACTACAAGTGCACTTGGAAGTAAAGTCGCTGTAGCTCCGAGGGGGGCATGCAAGGAAAATAAAAAACAGCATTTTAGCTTGCACGTGATTGGATGATAAAATCAGAAGAGCTTCCACTCTTTTCAGAGCTTCCCCTCAGATCTACAGCGACTGCACTTTCAGTGCACTTGTAGTGCAAAGTGGATTTGCCTTTAGTAAATCAACCCCTAAGTGTTTGTAATCATTAGTTTTGTTCAGGGATGGACTGACAACTCATGGGGCCCCCGGACAGTAGGAGATTATGGGGCCCCCAGGCAATCAGACATTATGGGGCCACACAGTATACACAAACACACACACAGTATACAATCACACAGTATACACAGACATGTTTCTATTGGCTGAGAAGGTACTGGAGAGGTGGGGCAGCTATAATCTCAGGATTTTTAGACTAAAAGGATGTCGGTAAGGGACATTTCAGAGACAGATGTAAAAAAAAACACAGATTTTTACATACTTTCCCTGGTTTTACTGAGGCTGGCAACCCTGATGGGGCCCCCTAGTGGCACGGGGCCCTCGGGCAGTGTCCGAGTGGCCCAGTGATCAGTCCGCCCCTGGTTCTGTTATATACTGCATTAAAGGACTGTGAGGTTGATTTACTAAAGGCAAATTGACTGTGCACTTTGCAAAGATCCTTGGATACACAGCATAAAGTTTCTGAATAGATCCACTGGGTTTGCACTCCCTTTGCACTCTCCCAACAACAGTCCATGCTCTACTCACAGAAGATTGTTTCCCAGTCTTCTTCCTCCTATTAGTTCCTACTTCCTCCCACAGTGCAGTCCGGTACATCCCCGCCTGGGACATCCTGGTATTCCTCCAACGCTACATGATGACTCCTGCTCCAGGGGCCCGACTTCGGCCTCCCTGGAGTCATCTCCAGCTATCCGATCTCTGAACTCCCGGGCCTCAGCCTGAACCTGAACAAAAATATTTCAGCACACACATGCAAAACTGACATTTACCTCCAGCAAGGCTTTCTTAAAACACCTAGACATTTTCCAGACATTTTCCAAAAACATTATCAAAAAATATGGGGATTTGGTCATACCATATTGCTATATGGTGCTTAAACCTACTTACTGCAATAATGAGAGGTACCTCTCATTAGTGACCACCTGTGTCATGGGTGGAGACCTCATGTTCTACCATATAGAGGAGTATAGCTCCCATGGTTCAGAGAAGCAGGCTCTCCTGATCTATGGATAGTGTAGGACCCACTAATCATGGGGTACTTTGTAGCAGTAAGTGGGCTTAAGCACCATATAGCAATATGGTGTGACCAAATCCCCATATTTTTTGATAATGTTTTTTGAAAATGTCTAGGTGTTTTAAAAAAGCCTTGCTGGAGGTAAAAGTGTGCTGTAATATTTTTGTTCTGTTGTATGGTCTTATGGCAGCACCATCTTTATGCATTTTTTAGGATGTGCCCCCCAAATATCTTGTCAGTCTGAACCCGAACTCCAACCTTGAATATCCCGAGGACATGTGACCCCCCCCCCTTTTATGAGGGACCTCCTTCTGTGACCACCCAAATTAACCATTGGTCAGTTCTCTCACATGGGGTTTCCTGACGCTCAGGTCTCAGCCCATCCTCTCTGTCCAGCACACCCACCATCCAGCAGAGGAGGCATCCCTGGGCCCAAGTGTAGGTGTCCACGCCCCCCCCCCCCCCAACACTGAATCCACAACCAGGCTCAGCAAAAAGACATTGCCCTGGCCAAATGTACCTGTCTCTACACCCTACGCTATCAAAAACACCACTAAGCACCTACCAAAAAGTAAAGGGCGCTACACATGCTGTTTTTTTTTTCCCCTTTGCAAGTGATTGTGAAGCTTTAACTCATTTACTAAGCTCTGGAACAATTGCACTTGCAGAGTGCAACTGCACATTGCAAAGTGCACAGTCTAATTGCTTTTAGTAAATCAACCCCTGTGTATATACACCTTCAGCTGTTCTTATTAGGTCATATATGGGCAATCATTGATAAGAAACATTGGAGAGCTTTTGATGTTAGTATTTTTAATTGAACATTTTTGGGTTCAGATTTCTCCTTGAGTTGATGCATCATTTCAGTGTGATAGGTAATAGGAAACTCAAGGTTTGTGTTACATAGGTGGACTGCAGTTTTTTTTCATCTGATGATTTTATGTAAAACATGCCAGCATTAGGGGCCGGTTTCATTAGGTGCAGGATAGGAACGCTCCGTCTGAATTTCTTGCACTGCAGGTGAATGCTCTAGCCTTACGAGAGAACATGCAGATGCCAATGGATTGGTTATGGCACCCCAAATCCAACTCACAAATGCAGCACTTTTGCGGGCACCAAATCACATGGTACTGCAGTATGATGCAGTTTGGTGCATTGCATTCTGAAAAAGTAGTGCTTTTGTTAAGCCCTCAACTTAATACACCTTCCTTCTACACTACACCACAAAAAGCACCCCGCAGAGTGCTATTGAAGTAATGTGTTATCAGGAATGACTATTATTTATAATATTATTATTACTACTGGAAGCACACAGACTATACAAAACCTTATCTGAATTTACATATAGCCAAATATTGATTCTGTGTGTGGATGTTTTATACTTATTCTCAGAATGCTATTGTTTGAATATAGTCATACATTTAATAAAGTTTGTATCATTTATTGCACACTATGGGACTAATATACTAAAAGCAAATAGACTGTGCAATTTGCAAAGTGCTGCTTTCCTCTGCAAGTACGGTTGCCCCAGAGCTTAGTAAATGAGGTAAGACTTCACTTTGTAAAGAGTACCCAATCACATGCAAGAAAAAAAAAAACATAATTTTTGCTAGCACATGATTGGTTCATGGAAGTCAGCAGAGCTTCTGCTCATTTACTAAGTTCTGGAGCATGTGCACTTGCAGAGTTCAACTGCACTTTGCAAAATGCATAGTCTTTTTGCTTTTAGTAAATCAACCTCTAAACCCAGTGTTCAGCAATAATATGGGGTTGATGTACTAAAGGCAAATAGACTGTGCACTTTGCAAGGGCAGTTGCTCCAGAGATTAGTAAATGAGGTAAAGCTTACACAAAGAGAATGCACTCAAGAGTGCACGTGCAAAGAAAATTGTAAAAAATCATTTTTTCTTGCACATGGTTGGATGATGGAAGTCAGCAGAGCTTCTACTCATTTACTAAGCTCTGGAGCAACTACCCTTGCAGAGTGCACAGTAGAGCTACACAATTAATCATTGAAAATATCGTGATCTCGATTCAACCCCTCTGATGATCTCTATTGCAGTGTTTGCCGATTCTTTCATAAAACAAGTGGAGAGACTTATCTGCTCACTCAGCTGTCAAAAGAAAACATCCGGGGCAGTCTGCCAAGTATTTAATAAAGAAACATTGTAACTAACTTCCTTCTTAGATCAAAGGGATAAACTTCTGTGTAAAGAAAAAATCCAGGCAGACTGCCAAGTTTTCAACAATGTGTAAATGCAGGAAGTTTAACCACTAGTCTAAATCTTTTTCTGACACTTCTTTCTTTAGTCAAAATCAATATTTTTTGCTAGAAAATTACTTGGAACCCCCAAACATTATATATATTTTAGCAGAGACCCTAGGGAATAAAATGGCAATTGCTGCAATATTTTATACCACACTGTATTTGCCCAGTGTTTTTTTAAACACAGTGTTTTTGGAAAAAATACACTTCAATGAATAAAAAAAAAGACGTCGCGAGAATCTTGAGAGAATCGTGATCTATCTTCTAAGCAAAAAAATCATGATTCTCATTTTAGCCAGAATCATGCAGCTCTAGAGTCTAATTGCCTTTAGTAAATCAACCCCTATACTGCATTGTAACTTATTCATTCACTTGTTTAAATGCAAGTTGATATTTGCATAAATCCGTAAATTACCACATTATATGTTACACCTGAAATGCTCAGAAAGACAGGGCTAGGCTCTCATCAAAATGTTTGTGCTGAAAACATCAAGGGATGATTTAATTATGGAAATATATTTTAATTAGCACAGTGAAAGACCTGACTTACGCACAAGGATATAAAAATAAATACAAATTCCCTCTTATCCTGTTTGTAGAGGAAACTGCTCTTTCTAGCCACTATAGTCAAAACAATATGCTGGGTGATCAGTTAGTTAAATTGGTGAGAACATGTTTGTGTAATATATTTAGAATGGGTAGCATGAGTTTTTGGGCAAAGCTTAAAGTGTATTGATCAAACTTTCATCTTTGTAGCTGGGTGTAAGGACCAAAACAGCAAGCCACTGATTAAAGAATGGTAAGGTAAAGATTAATTTAAGCGTGAGCATAAGATTTTTTTAAATTATGACAAAAATATCACATCATGCAAAATTAATATATGACTGCTGAGATTGTGAAAGCGTTGTCCATCAATACATTTCCTGTTATGACAAGGCCTACAGTATGTATATAATGTACATTATGGCTTTTAAGCTGGGTTCAAATATGTGCGCCTGCGGTTTCCAACCTGTGCGTTCCCGTTCACTGGTTCTGGTGCAATTCAGGTCCAAATTATTATTACAAATTATTCTTGGTTGCATCCAAAATAAAAACTTAATAGAGCAATTCACTGCCAGTTACCTACAAATAAATATTTACTTACTTTTGTCTTAATTTATTAAAAGGGGATGGTGTGTAATATATTTCATATTATATTGGGTAAAATCTCTTACCAAATATTAAATAGATTTACGTTAGGAACATATTTCACATGGAGCAATTAGGGTAGTGTTGTCTAAAGCCTAGTACACATGGGCAGAATGTCAGGCGACATCGGCCGGTTCAATAAAAAACGGACGAAATCTCAGCCCGTGTGTATTGCAACTGGGCGATAAAAGCTAATGTCAATGGCTGAGAGCACTGATCAGAGTGTTCTGGGGGGCTGTCCCCCTATCAGAACACAATAGCACAGCAGGGAAGATCACTGTACTGTTTCTTTTTTCAACCCAGCAGGTTGAAGGAAAAAAATCTAGAGTTATGTACTAGGCTTTACACATGATATATTAAAGGAAAATAGGCTGTTCACATTGCATGAAGTTGCACTTTGCAAGGGAATTTTCCCATGATCTTGAATGTGGATGATATATCACTTTGCAAAGAACACCCTTGCAAAGACAATAACGAAACAGCACTTCTGCTTGCACCGTACTGGAAAATGGACATCAGCAGATCTTCATCTCATTCACTAATGTCTGGGGAAAATTCCCTTGCAAAATACAGCTTACCTTGCCAAAGGGCAGCTCCTGGTTTGTAAATACTTACATGTTTAAACTCAGGAAAGTATGCAATAACTACTGTTTTGAAAGCTATGTCTTCTTGATAAACAGATGTTTAATGTTTTACTGCACTTTAGTAGGTGCCTCTGTGCACTATTTAATTATTTCATTTTTGCATGAAGTCCTTCATCATACAAAATATAAATCAAAAGTTACATGACAACACGTATAGAAAATCGGTTCTGCAAGAACTGCATAGGCTACTTTTTTTGCCATCTTTTTAAAGATGTTTGCTTCCTGGCTGTCATCCAAATCGACTGGCTTTGATACTTTGAGGGACCTAGGACAAACATGTAGATAAGAAGTTTAAATATTTAGGACTCTATATATTATATATTATAAATTATAGTTATAGACAGCTAGGCAACTATCACTTTAAGAAAGTGGTCAACAATAGCAGTCATCATATACCCCTAACCACTTTGCTTCAACTTCACAGACATAGATTCAAAATGTATGTCATTAGATACACTTTAAACAATTCCAAACAATGTTTATTGTCTCTTTGTCAAAACTAGCAAAACAGTGTATATTCATAAAACATCAATCAAGTCATGATATAATGTTCATAATTTAAAACTGTATAGTAAGCATTTGTAATGCAATCTATGTAATGCACTGTTTGTGTCAATGAATCCCATCCTTATCAGGTATCAGCAACTGGTGCTATTGTGTTTGTTTTCTACTCAGGTGGATTAAACAGCAGATGAACTTAATAGATTCTTGTCTTTTACAGTAGACAATTTACAATTGCTTGATCACAGAACAAGTCATGACATTAACCCCAATTTAAGTAGAATATGTTCAGATTCAAAAATAGATTTTGAGGAATTGGTGTGTGTGTGTGCGTGTATATACTGGGTATTGTCCAATCCATATAGTCAGAAAAATAGAACTAGTAGTACCCTAGGGCACGAAGCAAAACTCCTCATGGATTTGACAAGGGACAGACCAGGTAGGTAAAAAAGTACAAAATATTTTATTATGAAATAGTAACAAACATGAATATCACATAGAAAAAGTATACAAGATGACAAAAAATTGTATAAAAGCACTTAGTAAGCTACCCAACATACACAGCATGGATAAAAGACAGTGAAAATGTTGATAGGGCTGTACATTCCAAGCGTGGATGCCTTACATGTTCCAGACCTCAAAGGGTCCTTCTTTAGAGGTATATTTAAGTCAGTTGTGTATCACATTCTATAAAGTAAGAGTGTACAATTAATAATATATCAAAACCACATTGTCTTTGCAGTAATTACTTTTCAATATATGGTTGCTCCAAAAAAATGTAAGATGCATTCTTAAAAAATTGCAAAGGCAAAGAAAAATGCCTGGTTGAAAAGAAAGGTTTCCTATAGTCAGATCGATGGCTGTACACCAGGTGGCCAGTATCCCGGTTGGGATCCACACTGCCAGCAACCAGTGGAACCCCAGAGCGACAGAAGATGAGGAGCACACATGCACAGACAAGGATCCCCCTGTCAGGAAACAAATGCTCCTCTTCTGTCACTCTGGGGTTCCACTGGTTGCTGGCACTGTGGATCCCAACCTGGATACTGGCTACCTGGTGTACAGCCATCAATCTGACTATAACTCTTTAACTTAGATAAGTAAAAATGCACTTTGAAAATGGACGTGGTCTACTCCTTTCAACCCCATTTTTTGCTAATAGACCTATGCTTTCACCCTGACCTCTTAGCAGTACCAGGTCTATGATCAGCACTGGCTTAGGATAAGGATATGAAACACTGTTAGATGTTACAATATCATAGAAACTTGTTCCTGCAGTAAAAATAACTGTTTGTGGATTTATGAGATTATTACTATTGGCCTGATTTCTAAGAGCACTGATGTTTAAATCCATCCATTTTTTTTCTCAGGAAATAGTATTTAATTGCATAAGATGATTTAAATGTCATTTGGGTTCTCTAAGTACATAGATAAATATTAATAGTTGTCTTGCCTGTTTCCTTATGTATTTTCAAATGTGGTTAACTAGTTAATAGATGTTATAATGTCTATAATGTGAATTAGTACATTTAGCTTGGCTGCGGATAGCAGTTTATTAAACACCATCCAAAGGCTGGCAGGTATGTCAGTATTTCATTAGCAGCAATCTGATGTTACTAATTTTATGCTCTGAATTTTAAGTACCACAAAATAGAAATAAATATTGTCTATGTATTTGTTTAAAATATTTTTCTTTTTTCTGTACTTTTTGTCCTGAAGTGGTTTTCATATAATCAGCTGGTATTTTTTTAGACCGGAAAATATTGCATTTATATTACTGTGCATAAATCAATCTATATTATGGCAAAGAAACAAATTACATGTGAAAATAAAATGTCTATGTGCACCTCTAGATTTATTGTTGTGATGTGACTATTTTGCTGAAAATACCACATAGACCGACTGTAACTTTTTAAAAGTGCTCACAAATCATAATAAAAGAAGTTGGATTCCTTTATGACAAAGTATGGGTCATTCAGATACACGAATAATGCTATGACTAGAGATGGGTGAACTTTATAAAATTTTCTGCTCTTTTCATCTACCCAATTCAACTGCACGGTGCATTTTACAACACAAAAAAACTGCTCAAACTCATCATTTTTTACTATAGCCTTTGGAAATCATCTTTTTTATTTCGGGATTCTCATTGTGGCATAGCCTGTGTCAACCATATTTTAATACAGCACTGTGTTGTAAAAAAAAAAAAAATCATTTCTTGAGCTGTGTTATATAAACACTCTAAACTGTAAAATGTCAGTCTTTAACCTTTGGGTGTTGTTCATACATAATAATTTTTTACAAGGAAATTTAAAAAAGGCAGCAGGGTATGTCATTGGAGACTTATATCAAATTAAAGTTTATTCCTAATGCTCTTAAGATAAAGAAAAGTCGCTCTTAAGATAAAGAAAAGTCCTGGTAAATATAAAAAGTTAATTCTGTTTAAATGATTGTCCTAAAGTGTATGTAAACCCCATATCAATTGTTTTTGGTATGTTTGGCATCATTAAACTTACAAGGAAAGGGCAGCGCTACTCAGACATGATCAACATAATTACATTCCCATGTAATCCAATGTAAAAAAAAAAACATATTAAATAAATAAATAAATACAACAAAAAACTTTTCAACCACTGTGCAAGTGAATAGATAAATCAGAAATATATTACACATATACTGTATGAAATGAAAAAAACATAATAACCAGTAAAACTTATAATAAAATAAAGTCTATACACTGTGCAAAAATAAGAAAAAACGGTGCAAAAGTCCACCTTAACCACTTCAATACAGGGCATTTATACACCCTTCCTTCCCAGACCAATTGTTAGCTTTCAGCACTCTCACACTTTGAATGCCAATTACTCAGTCATGCAATTCAAACAAAATTTTTATCATTTTTCTTTCATACAAATAGAGCTTTCTTTTGGTGGTATTTAACCACTTGACCACTGGGCACTTAAACACCCTTAACCACTTGCCGACCGCCGCACGACGATATACGTCGGCAGAATGGCACGGGCAGGCATATGGGCGTATATATAAGTCCCTGCCTGCCCGCGGGTGGGGGGCCCGATCGGGCCCCCCCCCGGTGCCTGCGGCGGTCGGCATTTCTTCGAGAGCGATCCGGGATGAGGGGGCGGCCATTCATTCATGGCCACCCCCTCGCGATCGCTCTCGACGAATGGAAATCCCCGGTGACATCACTTCCTCTCCTGTAATGTAAACACAGGAGAGGAAGTGATGTATTCTCTCCTCCGTGTCGGTATTTTCCGTTCCGACACGGAGGAGAGCGGATCGGTGAGTTGCACCAACACTCTACACACACAGTAGAACATGCCAGGCACACTCACACCCCCCCTTTACCCCCCGATCACCCCCCCAATTACCCCTGCCCCCCAGTCACAGTGACACCAATGTCATTTTTTTTTTTTTTTTTTTTTTTTTGCATTGGTGTCATTTGTGACTGTAATAACTGTTAGGGCAGTTAGAGTTAGCCCCCTTTAGTTCTAATGTACCCCCCTAACCCCCCCAATAAAGGTTTAACCCCGTGATCACCCCCCGTCGCCAGTGTCACTAAGGCTGGGTTCACATTGCAGCGGTTTATGAGAACGAATGTGATTCGCACCGCACTGCAGTGCAAATCACATCCGATCTCTGTGCGATTCGAGTTCAGCCATTCGCCGCACCCGCCGCACCCGCCACACCCGCCGCACCCGCCGCAAATTCGCACGGGACCCTTTTTTTGGCCCGCAGCAGAATCGGATCGCATGGGTGTTCACACCATGCGATCCGAGTTTGCAGATCGCACTGCGATATGCGAACTGATCTGGGGGTGTCAGTAACATTTCACTGACACTCCCAGCAGTTCGCATAGGGCAGTGTGAACTGCCGCCGGGAGGCATGCGATGCGGGAACCCACCGCGGATTCGCGGCGTTTCCGCATCGCTCCAGTGTGAACCCAGCCTAATAAGCGATCATTTTTCTGATCGCCGTATTAGTGTCACAGGTGACGCTAGTTAGGCAGGTAGGTATTTAGGTTCGCCGCAGCTTTTTATAGCGCCAGGGACCCCCATATACTACCGCATAAAGCCCCCTGATTGCCCCCTAGTTAACCCTTTCACCAGTGATCACCATATAACTGTTACAGGTGACGCTGGTTGGTTAGTTATTTTTTTATAGTTTCAGGGCACCCGCCATTTATTACCTAATAAAGGTTTAACCCCCTGATCACCCGGCGGGTGTCATTTGTGACTAATAACTGTTAGGGCAGTTAGGGTTAGCCCCCTTTAGTTCTAAGGTACCCCCCTAACCCCCCCAATAAAGGTTTAACCCCGTGATCACCCCCCGTCGCCAGTGTCACTAAGGCTGGGTTCAGATTGCAGCGGTTTGAGAACGGATGTGATTCGCACCGCACTGCAGTGCAAATCACATCCGATCTCTGTGCGATTCGAGTTCAGCCATTCGCCGCACCCGCCACACCCGCCGCACCCGCCGCAAATTCGCACGGGACCCTTTTTTTGGCCCGCAGCAGAATCGGATCGCATGGGTGTTCACACCATGCGATCCGAGTTTGCAGATCGCACTGCGATATGCGAACTGATCTGGGGGTGTCAGTAACATTTCACTGACACTCCCAGCAGTTCGCATAGGGCAGTGTGAACTGCCGCCGGGAGGCATGCGATGCGGGAACCCGCCGCGCATTCGTGGCGTTCCCGCATCGCTCCAGTGTGAACCCAGCCTAATAAGCGATCGTTTTTCTGATCGCTGTATTAGTGTCACAGGTGACGCTAGTTAGGCAGGTAGGTATTTAGGTTCGCCGCAGCTTTTTATAGCGCCAGGGACCCCCATATACTACCGCATAAAGCCCCCTGATTGCCCCCTAGTTAACCCTTTCACCAGTGATCACCATATAACTGTTACAGGTGACGCTGGTTGGTTAGTTATTTTTTTATAGTTTCAGGGCACCCGCCATTTATTACCTAGTCTCACTAGTGTACCCCTAAATTTAGGGGTGTCTACTTTCCAAAATGGGGTCATTTGGGGGGGGTTTGTGCCATCTTGGCATTTTATGGCCTTCAAAACTGTAACGCCCTTAGAAAGCCTGAAGGCGGTGCTTGGTTTTCGGGGCCCCGTACGCGGCTAGGCTCCCAAAAAGTCCCACATATGTGGTATCCCCGTACTCAGGAGAAGCAGCAGAATTTATTTTGGGGTGTCATTTCACATATGCCCATGGCATGCGTGAGCAATATATCATTTAGTGACAACTTTGTGAAAAAAAAAAAAAAAAAAAAAAGTTTGTAATTTTCCCGCAACTTGTGGCAAAATATAAAATATTCCATGGACTCAACATGCCTCTCAGCAAATAGCTTGGGGTGTCTACTTTCTAAAATGGGGTCATTTGTGGGGGTTTTGTGCCATCTTGGCATTTTATGGCCTTCAAAACTGTAATAGGTAGTGAGGAGTGAAGTCAAATATTTACGCCCTTAGAAAGCCTGAAGGCGGTGCTTGGTTTTCGGGGCCCCGTACGCGGCTAGGCTCCCAAAAAGTCCCACATATGTGGTATCCCCGTACTCAGGAGAAGCAGCAGAATTTATTTTGGGGTGTCATTTCACATATGCCCATGGCATGTGTGAGCAATATATCATTTAGTGACAACTTTGTGAAAAAAAAAAAAAAAAAAAAAAAGTTTGTAATTTTCCCGCAACTTGTGGCAAAATATAAAATATTCCATGAACTCAACATGCCTCTCAGCAAATAGCTTGGGGTGTCTACTTTCTAAAATGGGGTCATTTGTGGGGGTTTTGTGCCATCTTGGCATTTTATGGCCTTCAAAACTGTAATAGGTAGTGAGAAGTGAACTCAAAAATTTACGCCCTTAGAAAGCCTGAAGGCGGTGCTTGGTTTTCGGGGCCCCGTACGCGGCTAGGCTCCCAAAAAGTCCCACATATGTGGTATCCCCGTACTCAGGAGAAGCAGCAGAATTTATTTTGGGGTGTCATTTCACATACGCCCATAGCATGTGTGAGCAATATATCATTTAGTGACAACTTTGTGTAAAAAAAAAAAAAAAAATTTTTTTTTGTCATTATTCAATCGCTTGAGGCAAAAAAATAAAATATTCAATGGGCTCAACATGCCTCTTATCAATTTCCTTAGGGGGTCTACTTTCCAAAATGGGGTCATTTGGGGGGGTTTTGTACTGCCCTGCCATTTTAGCACCTCAAGAAATGAGATAGGCAGTCGTAAACTAAAAGCTGCGTAAATTCCAGAAAACGTACCTTAGTTTGTAGATGTGACAACTTTTGCGCAAACCAATAAATATACAATTATTGACTTTTTTTTTACCAAAGACATGTGGCTGAATACATTTTGGCCTAAATGTATGACTAAAATTGAGTTTATTGGATTTTTCTAATAACAAAAAGTAGAAAATATCATTTTTTTTCAAAATTTGCGGTCTTTTTACGTTTATATCGCAAAAAATAAAAATCGCAGAGGCAATCAAATACCATCAAAAGAAAGCTCTATTTGTGGGAAGAAAAGGACGCAAATTTTGTTTGGGTACAACATTGCATGACCGCGCAATTACCAGTTAAAGCAGCGCAGTGCCAAAGTGTAAAAAGACCTCTGGTCATTTACCAGCAAAATGGTCCGGTCTGAAAGTGGTTAATGACCAGAGCAATTTTCAGCTTTCGGTGCTCTCACATTTTGAATGACAATTACTCAGTCATGCAACACTGGACCTATATGAAATTTTTGTCCTTTTTTTCAAACAAATAGAGCTTTCTTTTGGTGGTATTTAATCACCGCTCGGTTTTTTATTTTTTGTGCTATAAAAGAAAAAATACAGAAAATTCTGTAAAAAAAATTATTTTTCTTTGTTTCTGTTATAAAATTTAGCAGATTAGTAATTTTTTCTTCATAAATTTTGGCCAAAATTTATACTACTACATATCTTTGGTAAAAATAAGTACAAATTGGTGGATATTATTTGGTCTTTGTGAAAGTTATAGAGTCCACAAGCTATGGTGCCAATATCTGAAAATTGATCACATCTGAAGTACTGACGGCCTATTTCAATTCTTGAGACCCTAACATGCCAGAAAAGTACAAATACCCCCCAAATGACCCCTTTTTGGAAAGAAGACATTCCAATGTATTTAGTAAGAGGCATGATGAGTTTTTTGAAGTTGTCATTTTTTTCCCACAATTCTTTGCAAAATCAAGATTGTTTTTACTTTTTTTTCCACAAAATTGTCATATTATCAGTTTATTTCTCACACACAGCATATGCATACCACAAATTACACCCCAAAACACATTCTGCTATTACTCCCGAGTACGGCGATACCACATCTGTGAGACTTTTACACAGCGTGGCCACATACAGAGGCCCAACATGCAGGGAGCACTATCAGACGTTCTGGAGCACCCAGGACAATTCTGACATTTCTCTCCTACATGTAAAAATCATCATTTATTTGCTAGAAAATTACATAGAATCCCAAAACATTATATATGTTTTTTTAGCAAGCACCCTGGAGAATACAATGGTGGTCGTTGCAACTTTTTATCTCGCACAGTATTTGCGCAGCAATTTTTCAAATGCTTTTTTTGGGGAAAAAAAACAGTTTTGTACTTAAAAAAATAAATCACAGTAAAGTTAGCCCAATTTTTGCATAATGTGAAAGATGAAGTTACGCTGAGTAAATAGATACCTAACATGTCACTCTTCAAAATTGCACACGCTCGTGGAATGGCGCCAAACGTCGCTACTTAAAAATCCCCATAGGCGAGCGCTTTAATTTCTTTTTTTTACTGGTTATATGTTTTGAGCTACAGAGGAGGTCTAGGGCTAGAATTATTGCTCTCGCTCTAACGTTCGCAGCGATACCTCACATGTGTGATTTGAACACCGTTTTCATATGTGGGCGGGACTTACGTATGCGTTCGCTTCTGCATGCGAGCACATGGGGACAGGGGCGCTTTAAAAGATTTTTTTTTTTATTGTTCATTTTACTTTACTTTATTTTAGTTTGACATTTTTTTCCCCAAAAATAAATTTTTTGATCACTTTTATTCCTATTACAAGGAATGTAAACATCCCTTGTAATAGGAATATGGCATGACAGGTCCTCTTTACAGTGAGATATGGGGTCAATAAGACCCTACATCTCACCTCTAGGCTGGAAAGCCTGAAATAAAAAAAATAAAAAAAGATTCTGGCTTTGATCGTATTGGCGAGTCGGTAGAAGCACCAGAGGGCGGCGGGGTGTCTATGGCTGGGTATTGCAGGGTATCACCGACTATGGCTGGGTATTGCAGAGTATTTCCGAGTATGGCTGGGTATCTCAGAGTATGGCAATTTATGGCAGGGTATTGCAGAGTATTGGCAGGGTATAGCAGAGTATTGGCTGGAATTTTACTGCAGAGTATTGGCGGGTACTGCAGAGTATTGGAGGGTAGTGCAGAGTATTAGCTGGTATTGCAGAGTATTAGCTGGTGTTGCAGAGTATTGGTGGGTGTTGCAGAATATTGGTGGGTGTTGCAGAGTATTGGCAGGTGTTGCAGAGTATTTGCAGAGTATTTGCAGAGTAATTGCAGAGTAATTGCAGAGTATTTGCAGAGTATTTGCTGGTACTGCAGAGTATTGCAGAGTATTTGCTGGTACTGCAGAGTATTGCAGGGTATTGCAGAGTAATGGCAGGGAATTGAGAAGTTAAATTTCGGTGAGCAGCGATGTGAGCACTGCAGATGCAGCCCACAGCGCTGCTGACCCCGATCTCTTCCCCCTCCGCTGTACCGATTGGTACAGAGAGGGGGAGGGAGGAACCGGCGTCATAACATGACGCTGGTTTGTTTACAAGTTATCACTCCATCATTTGACGGAGCGATCACGTGGTAAACGGCCGCGATGAGCGGCTGTTTACCGCGATCCACAGGACCCGGCGGTCAGGGGGCGCACGCGAGAGCGGAATTCTGGGAGGATGTCATATAACGGCCTCCCAGAGTTAAACAACCGCCCTGTAGCCGTCATTCGGCTATGGGCCGGTTGTTAAGTAGTTAATCACCACTGGTTTTTTATTTTATGCAGCAAAAGTGAAAAGAGTGAACATTTTGAAAAAACATTTTAAAAATAACCCAAATTTGTGGATATTATTTAGTCTCTGTGAAAGACTCTGTGTGGGACTTTTACACAGCTTGGCCACACAGAAAGGTCCAACATGCAGGGAACACCGTCAGGGATTCTAGGAGCGTAAATTACACCTCTAATTTCATAACAAACTATTACATTTGGGAAGGCCCTGGAGCACCAGGACAGTGGAATTACCCACAAAATTACCCCATTTTGGAAAGAAAACAACCCAACATCTATTCTATGAGGCATAACGAGTCTTTTAAACGGTTATTTTTTTTCCACAAGTCTTCGGAAAACGTGGAAAGAAAATTAAAACGTTTTTTTTTTTCTTACGCAAAGTGGTCAGTTTATGAGATATTTCTAACTCAAAGAATGTGTATAGCAAAAATGACACTCCAAAACACATTATGCTACTCCTCCTGAGTATGGCGATACCACATGTGTTAGACTTTTACATGCCTGGCCACATACACAGGCCCAAAATGCAGGGAGCAGTCAGGCGTTCTAGCAGCATAAATTATACTTCTAATTTCCTAACGACCTATTACACTTTTGAAGGCCCCAGAGCACCAGGACAATGGAATTACCCACAAAATGACCCAATTTTGGAAAACAAACACCCTAACATCTATTCTATGAGGCATAATGAGTCTTTTGAATGGTTAATTTTTTTCCACAAGTCTTTGGAAAACGTGGAAAGAAAATTAAAACTTTTTTTTTTTTTACACAAAGTGGTCAGTTTATAAGATATTTCTAACTCAAAGCATGTATATAGCAATGACACCCCAAAACACATTCTGCTACTCCTCCTGAGTATGGCGATACCACGTGTGTTAGACCTTTACAAGCCTGGCCATATACAGAGGCCCAACATGCAAGGAGCACTGTCAGGCGTTCTAGGAGCATAAATTGCACCTCTAATTTCCGATATACTGAGGATGTCATATGAAGCCGCCCAGGATGGGAGATCCCATCTGCGAATGTCTTATGACTATAGCCCGGTATTGAAGTGACTAATAGATAGATGTGAAAAAAATGAGTCCAAATACACACATGACAGGTCCCCTATAGAGACCTTGTTCTTTTGTGACTATAGGAAGAGCTGAGCAGCAATGAAAGGTTTTACCCAAAACACCACCCATGAATATAAGTTCACCTAATAATCAATTTTGCAAGGGGATCACTGTATCTCCGAACACAGTTCCACTGCATTGCTCAAACTGTAGCCATCAAAAAAGATAACAGAGAACTCTCATGGTATAGTACTAATAGTAAACCATTTATTAAAACAGTTACACTAAAAATACTCACAATCGGGACGTGACCGGTGGTTGAGCATGGTGGCCGCTTAAGAAAGGAGCTCTGCACACCGGCCCATGATATACAGCTTCTGCCTTGTTCTCACTGCCGCTACCTGTTCACCAGAGCTCAGCATCCACTCCCCCAGCTCCCTGGAGACATGGTACTTAAAAGAAAGGAAGACAGATTTCCCCACAAGCTGATGGCATATGTGTACCAGCCGACCATGAGGTGCAGCCAAAATAGCTTACCCTGCATTCACAGCCCGGGATCATCTCTCTCCCCTCACCCCGATCAACCTGTTCTGCATCAGGAAGATCCAACCACATCCATGGCTCCAGGAAGGAGCCCACAATGTCACCTCCAGGGAATCCAGCTTCCAGGAGCCCAGCAAAGGCAAAAATGCACCTGGATACAGCAGCCATCAACTCTGAGGTGAGCCACATTTCTTCACTGCCTTCCATGACACCAAACCAGAGTCCCCACCCAGACTCTATATCTGCATTTCCTACAGTAGGACAAGCAGTGCTGGACACTACACTTGCTAGTGTCATGCTAGTGTCCCTAAATAGCTCACTGCAATCAGACATGCTCTCCCTCATGCAGTGATTCGGTCACAGTATTGGTGTACTAGAGGACAGGGTTGCACACATTGAAGCCAATATAGGTGACTTTACTAATACTGAAAATGACATATTCGATACCCAAGAGGACCAGGCTCATGATAGTAAATGGATAAAGGATAAAATAGCAGATATAGAAGACAGGTCCCGACGGAACAATTGCATGATTTGCGGGATTCCAGAATCAGTGCAATCCACCAACCTGTCTTCATATGCATGAGGCATAATTAAAGCCATGCTTCCCAACACAAAAAACATTGAGCTGGTCATTGACCACATCTATAGGTTGCCAAAACCTGCATTCCGATCTGACACGGTGCCCAGAGATGTGATCCTTAAGATTCACTTCTACCACATGAAGGAACAATGTATGCAAAAAACAAGAGCACTGGGAACCCTGCCTGAACCCTATGGTCAGCTGCAAATTTTCGCAAACCTGTCTCAGAATACCCTAAGCCATCACAGGCAGCTTAACACCGTCACCAAATCACTCCGCAACAACCATATCTAATACCAATGGATAGCACCCGCCAAAATATCCATTCCCTACAAAGGAACCAAATACATGGTAACCTCAGTACTAAATGGGATAAGGTTCCTACAAGAATGGGGCATTGTTCCGGATACTTCTGATGTAGTCCCCATGGACCAGAGCAATATGGGTAACAGGCAAGCACAACCTCTACCACAAAGATCCAACAGGAATCATCCAACCAACTAGTAAGCTCAGGATAATCTAAAGTCAAGCAGTCTGCTGTGCTGTCTACCCTAGCTCCATTGCAAAAACTCTTTAACCCCTACCTCGCATTCCTAGGCACCGGCTGTGCCTATTGCAAGGAGGCAATTTCTAAGTATCAACCTAGACCAAGTTTTATTTTCCTTTCTTTCTTTCTGTTCAGCTTTCCAAGTGTGGTTGCACCCAGCTTAACTCACAGTTTCCTAAGACCCTACCAACTATGACAATCAACATTGTATCCATTAATGCCAAAGGTCTCAATCACCCAGCGAAAAGAACATCCTTGTGGAACCTAGCCAAACAGACTGACTGTGACATCCTATGTACACAAGAGACACACTTCCAAGCAGCTAATCCACCCACCTGCACCAACAAGAACTTTAATAACATCTTTACAACCAATGCGCTTTAAAAAAGCGCCTTAAAAAAAAAGGGTGTTCTCATCGCTATCAATAACTCCTTCTCTTTTCAACTTCAACAATGCATAAAAGACCCTGAAGGCCATTACCTTATCCTGCTCAGCAATAATGCTCCTTATACCATTGTTACACTATATGCGCCCAATGTTCATCAATCACGTTTTTTGCGTAAACTGCATAAAAAAGTTAGTGCTCTACAGCAAGGTTCAACAATCTGGTGTGGGGATTTCACTATTACCCCTGACCCTCCACTGGATACCACCTCTCCTTACAAAAGAGGTAGACAAGCGCTAAACCCTCTTCTCTCAAGTTTCCGCTTATATGATGTGTGGAGATGCCAGCACACATATGAGCGAGATTATGCATTCTTCTCCCCTTGCCACAACTCCTACTCGTGTATTGATCTGTTTCTTTCAGACCAATAGACACTGCAAAAAATATCTTTTTGCACCATCCACCCCACTAAGTGGTCAGACCACTCCCCAGTGAGCATAGTAATAGAAGATAACTCATAATCTGCCCCTACATTTCTATGGAGACTGAACACTAAGATTTTACAAACTGAACCCTACGCTCAATCCCTCCGCAAAAGCCTGAAAATATTTTTTCTCACAGAACAAGGACGTGATTTCTGATCCAAACATAGTATGGGCTGCACATAAGGCATTTATGTGGGGACATTTTATTCAAGTGGGAGCTTGACAAAAGGCAGAGGAAACAGTGCATTGATGCTCTCTTGTCAGATATTCAAACCACTGACTTTCTTAACAAACAACAACCAAACCCTGATCTAAAATCCAAATTAATTTCACTCCGATTAGAACTAAGATCTCTCCTCCTAGAAAATTTTGACAAATTCCAGAAACTTCTTAAAATGTATTTTTATGCCTCTGGTAATAAAGCAGGTAAACTGCTTGCCCACCAAATCAAGGGCAACCAATCCAAAACCTCTATCCCCTTTATCTACCACCCTACCACAAACTCCAAAAAAAACAACCCACAAGAAATAGCAGACACATTCAGCACATACTGTAGTACCCCCTATACAATTTAAAAGAGGAGGCTTCCTCTAACCAACTTGAAATCTCTCATATCCAGTCCTTTTTAGACTCGGTCCATCTCCCTTGTCTAACTCTGGAACAACTAGAAGATCTTAGTATCCCATTCACTTCTGCGGAGGTTGGCAGAGCCATAGATTCTCTTCCTAATAACAAAGCTCTGGGCCCTGATGGTTTTGTTGGAGAGTATTACAATCAATTTAAACACGTTCCGGTTGACCACATTACCCTACTCTTCAATTCTGCTGCTTCCTCAGCCTCCTTTGCTCAAGAAATGCTAAAGGCCTTGATTATCACTCTACCGAAACCAGGGAAGGAACCCAATCACACCAAAACTTCCATCCTATCTCCCTGCTTAACCATGATGCAAATCTATATGCCAAAGTAATTGCAAACAGATTGATTTAATGCCACTGCTAATTCACTCTGACCAGTCGGGCTTTTCTAAAGTTTGCCAAACCTCCGACACTACAATGGTATCCACCATGCAGAAAACCGCAGAATACGTTCTCTGCTTCTTACCCTGGATGAAGAGAAGGCATTTGACAGAGTCCACTGTGTGTAACCTAGGTATGACCTTGGAGAAATTTGGTTTCCAAGGCCACATCCTCTCTGCAATATTGGCCTTATACCCATGTCCCTCAGCCCAAATATATTGTTCTTCCATGCTGTCGGCATCCTTAAACATAACTAATGGCACAAGACAGGGCTGCCCCCATCATCTCTAATTTTTTATTTGATGATGGAGCCCTGGCTGAAAAAAATTAGGTTCCAGCACAACATCTCAGGATTCCTTATTGGTCCCACAGAACAAAAAATCTGCCTTTTTGCAGATGATATCATTCTTGTGTTAATGAACCCAGTCTCTTCCCTGCATTGGTGCAAAAAATACTGGATGAATTTAGCTTTGTCTCTTATTATAGGATAAATGCATCTAAATCGCATATCCTACCTCTAGGAATGACAACACAGGAACAAACTTCTTTAAAAAGTAAATACCCTTATGTATGGTCCACAGATTCCCTTACCTACTTAGGGGTTACCTTAACCAAATCAATATCTGCTCTTTACCAAGCCAACTTTTGTATTCCCTATTTGCACAACCTCCCTAAGGAATTAGATCTCCAAACTAACACTCTCATGGTCTGGCAGACTAGCAGCATTCAAAATGCTTAAATTACTTAAACTATTGTATCTCTTTAGAGCACTCCCCATACCAATTCCGGCATACTTTTTTACACAAATGCAATCTACTCTAGGACACTTTGTATGGCAACCTAAAAAAGCTGGAAGCTCTCTCACCATCTTAATAAAGCACAATTCAGCAGGTGGGATGGGTTATATTCATTTTAGAGATTACTATAATGCTACAATTCTGGCGCAAATTTAAACCTGGTTTGTAATGACCTAAAAAACTGGCTTCTTAGTGCACCTAAATTGAAGAAAAGTAATAAAAAAATCTCCCCAACCATCCATACCTCCATAGTAGCTGTCAATTACTTCCTTGGTAACATCTTCAAGGGATCAAAAACATGTAAAACACCACTTCCAATAGCCACTATAACCTTACTGATCCCTAACTTGCATCTGTCCTCCTGGCAGAACAAAGGTATAAAACAAGTTGCTGATCTATACACAAACAATTTCCTCAAACCATTCTCATCACAGCAACAAACATTCTCATTCCCCATGAAGGACTATTATAAGTATACACAAATAATCCACTGCCATTACACAACCCCCAACTCCTGAATTAGCCTTGCTTAGCATTAGAATTAATAAACTTCCTCACCAACTCCGTTGTGTAACCATCCACATTCTGCTAGCAGCGAGACTAACTATTGTCTGTCATTGGAAATCTATTGACCATATTACTATAGATGAAGTAATACGCTTGATGCACACACATGGCTCATATGAACGTATGTATGCTACAGCTGAAGGCGATTTGTCCCCTGCCATCAATAACTGTGCACCTTGGACCACTTGGTACCAAAGATCTTACCACGTGGATTCCTGAAATGTTGTTTTTTCCTTCCTTATGATATCTAAACTTTAGAGGTTCAATACACTTTGTAATCCGATGTTTGATGATTTTCACTCCTCATGCATATAATGTAACTGTACTTCAACTGCATTGTCATTGTTGAACAACCACTATACCTATACATTTCCTTTTTTTCCTGTATGTCCTTTTTGTTTCCCTAAATGCTCTCTCACACTGGGGGGCTTTGCAGTGCTACAGTGCTAAAAATTGTGCCTGCAAAGTGCCCTGAAAGAGCCGCTCCTCACACTCTAGTGTGAAAGCCCGAGGGCTTTCAGACTGGAGCAGTGCGCTGGCAGGGCGGTAAAAAAAGTACTGCTAGCAGCATCTTTGGAGCGGTGAAGGAGCGGTGTGTATACGGCTCCTTCATCGCTCCTGCCCATTGAAATGGATGGGGCAGCGCTGCTATACCGCCAGCAAAGCGAAGCTGCGGCAGCACTTTGTGGTGGTTTTAACCCATTCTCGGCTGCTAGCAGGGGGGTAAATCCACCCCCACTAGCGGCCGAATAACGCTGCTAAAATGACCGTAAATCGTTGCTAAAAATAGTGCCATTTTACTGCTGGCGCTCGCACCGCCCCATTGTGAAAGGGGCCGTAGACCCCTTTCAAACTGGGGCCCTTTGCAGGCAGTACAGCACTAAAAATAGCGCCTGCAAAGTGCCCTGAAAGAGCCCATGCTGTGTCACCAGTCCTGCTAGCAGCATCTCTGGAGCGGTGAAGGAGCAGTGTATACACTGCTCCTTCACCGCTCCTGCCCATTGAAATCAATGCGGCAGCGTGGCTATACCGCCGGCATAGACCTGCTGCAGCAGCGCTTTGCAGTGGTTTTAACCCTTTCGCACCCGCTAGCGCACCCACCGCCAGTGCACCCACCGTCCCAGTGTGAAAGGGGCCTAAAACTCAATAAAAAAAATTTAAATAAAAAAAGTACTCACAATTAAACAAGTCAATCAGGCATGTTCAATTAATCCATACATATACAAGCCAGCTGCCAAAATTCCTCCTTGTGTGTATGCACTCTGGCTTGCATGTCACGTCACCTATGCTGGCCCCACCTAATGCATTTTCGTCACAATGGACATTATCAGGGGGAGTGATCTTGAAGCAGCGTGACACAAACATTCATTATATATATAGTGAACGGGATCAGGGAAGGCATAAATGTGCATGCTCCCGGTTATAAGTAGCATGGACTAATTTTTTCACACATCTATTAAAGTGGACAGTTTTTTCTTATTTTTAGACTTTATTTTATTATACATTTTTCTGGATATTATTGTTTTTTTCACTTAATATGTGTAATGTATTTTTGATTTATCTATTCACTTGCACAGAAGTTTTTTTTTACATTGGATTACAAAAACAATAATTTAGTCGATCGTGTCTGAGTAGCGCTGCACTTTCCTTATAAGTTCCATTGTATTTTAGGCTATTATCAAAACCTATAGTGCTGGCTGCTGCATTATATTTATACCTAAGCACAGCGTTCCCCCCTTTTACACATGTTGGGCATCCTGTCTCACTGTATACAGATTTCTTGAGCAAATATTTTTATATCGGATTCATGCATGCCTGATACTTCTACTAGTCGCATTCTATGCTATTAAAAATGTTGTCTATTAGAGATGGGCGTACAGTTCAAGCCCAGCAAAAGTTCGGCCTGAACTTCAACTGTTCATCAGTTCGGCCATTACTAGAATTTGTGGGTAGCTTGCCGGATGTTCGCCCACGAGCACCCCCACAATGCACTGCACACTTCACAGTGCATTCTAGGGCCGTAATGAGATGAAGCGTTGCATCTTCAGGTGCAAGGCTTTGCCAATTAGCACTGCCAAAGCCCTAACTGGATAAAGTGATGATTACTTTCTCCAATCATGACTTATTGCTCATAATCCAACCCACACTATAAAAGGTAACTTCCCATAGCCAACTTTTTGTACTGTGTTGGAGCGGAGATAGATAGAGCAAGGCTCAGTTTGCTACTAACAACCACCAGGCAAGGGTTGTGGGGATGAGGCCCTTCTCCCCATCAACATGGGGACAAGATGCTTTGGGGGGGCGTTACTCCAAAGCACCCTCCCATTGTAGAGGGCATGTGACCTGGTACGGTTCAGGAGGGGGGTGCTCTCTCATCCCCCCGCTATTCCTGTGGTCTGCCAGGTTGCGTGCTCAGATAAGGATCTGGTATGGATTTTTGGGGGGGCTTAAAATCCATACCAGACATGGATTTTGAAGGGGACCCAGATGCCATTTTTTTAAAACAAATTGGTGCAGGGTTCTGTGTGGCTCTTTAGTGTGCTGGAAGCACCAGGAATATGTGAATACCTTACCTGCTTTTACAAATAAAGTATCTTTTTCAACGGTATAAGCACTATTGGAGCTTGTTTTCATCCACATGTACCAGGGAAACTGATCTAAGGATCAGCTTAGAAGCATGAAGATCCCATAATTTTGATTGAGCCCAGGAGAGGCTTGCCAGCGCTGTCTGATCTGGCCAAATGTAATTGTTAATGCACAGTCCCTGAGGTGAGGATGAATGAATATGATTTGTTAATGAACTGACGTTTTCAAAGATACACATGTATTGCACTTGAATGGACTTTTTTGGGCATGAAATATATTCCCGTTTATTTATGTAACTTTTACACTAAAACTGTATACATGAGTTGATATTTTGCTTTTTGTATATTGCACAAGAGCACAGATTTTTTTTTTTTTTGTTGATTGTTTATTGCACGAGCATATGGGACTGTAAACAGTGTCAGCAGCTGGCTCTTATATGAATTAGTGAACACACACAGTAGCTCGCAAGCCTTTCATTTTGCTTTATAATGACAAAACATTGCGTTCCATGAGCTGGAATGGCCTTACGTGAAAAGAAATAGCGACTGGGAACCTGCCATTGTGGTACAAAACATGCTGCAAATTCACTGAAAGAGGCAGAATCCACCAGACAGAAAGGCAGCAGTTATAAAGCCAGCAATTTGGACAAGCTTTAATTTAGATGCTGGGCATGTGAGTGGCAAGGAGTGTATTTTTTTTGCACTGCAGCAGCTGGGGCAGAGAAATTTGCCTGCTATACTCTACATCTGGTGGTGTGCTGCTGGCAGACATGTTGCAAGGACCTGTGACACCCCTTGCTATACCATCATTCCGGTCAGTGGAGGCTGCTGAGAGGTCATGAGAAGTGGGGTTAGACATGAGAGGTAAGGAGTGTGTCCCTTGTGTGTGGCTTTCAGGTGCTCTTGCCCATGGGCTGAGTGGTGGAAGGTTAAATACCTTGTCAAGCACGTGGTACCCAAATGGCTGGTGTTTTTGCCATGATTGATCTTCTTGCGGCAGAGATTGTAAATTGCAACAGTGCAATCAAGTGCACATGTGCTAAAAAAAGTCCAGCACAGCTGAGCTGTGGGAAGTGAGCAGGGAGATAACAGCTCCACAATCTGATAGAATAGGGTGGCTGCTCTCTACTCTTTCATGATGTCTTCCTCTGGAGGAAATCCTACCTCATTGGGGTTGTTTCTCCCCCTCGCTTTCTCCCTTTGCTATATTCTGCAGCCAAGTTATGTCAGTGACCTCATCATCAACATCCCCTCCATCCTCATCGTCACTGGAACTTGGAAATACGCTGTGGCTGGGAGAACATGACTGCCAATTAGTTGTTTATCAGTGTTCTCATCTCTCTGTAGGCTCATATTAGCCCCTTTCTCTACCTCAGAACCCATGTCAGAATCAAGTAATGCTTCTGCATCCTCAAGAAGCAAATGGCTGATGATGTGTTCAAATACTGTAATTAAGCGTACTTCTCCATGCATGATGCTGGGGCTTTATCAGGAGTAGCTGTGGACAAGCAGGCAGCTGCGGTGGATTGTGGACTAGTGCCAGCTTGGGTCATAGAGTATGAGGAGGTTGAGGATGGTTTAGTAAGTCAGTCCATCACCTCCTCTACATGCTGTGGCTGAATAGCACAGGCAACATCTCCAAACAGATACAAAAGTGCCCTGCCTGAGGACGGACCACGTACACCTCTGCCTGTGGACACAGACGCTGCTGGCCTTCTCATAGTGGCATGGGAACATCTGCCTCTCCTTGTTGACCTCCCAGACATGATGGGGGAGCTTTTTATCCAAATGTTATAGATACTGGAAAATGTGTAATTGGATGCAGTTTATTGAAAGAAAAGTGGTGTTTGGTGCACTTTAAATTGAGGACTGACGCTGACAGAAATGTAAAAACAGGGGGAACACCAGCGTCGCAGTCAGAAAAACTGCGGCTGACAATTTAAAAAAAAGAGGGCAGGCAGAGGACAAAATAATAAATGTTATGTAATCATGTGTTAAACACTGTGTTACACTAACACACTACACTAACACGCTATTCTTACACACTATACTAACGCTAAACTAACAGTCTACACTCAGATTCACAATAAGTGAACACCCTAACTGTTACATAAACGGGGTGATCCCGCCCTCTCTGACATCACGGCATCAGGGTGGACCCCCCCTCTGTTATATAACAAGTGTCAGAAGAACAGAGGCGTCACACGATGGAAGACTCCCACTGAGGCGGATCGTGCGGACGGAGTGGAGAAGAAGCCGAAGCAAGGTGCGGGACGAGAAGAGCGGAGGAAGAAGAAGATGAAGAAGATGGAGAAGAAGATGAAGAAGAAGAACGCCGAAGGAAGACCAGAAGAAAGAAGATGGAAGATTAATCAGAAAGAAGAAGAAATGAATAAAGGACTTGTTAAAAACCATCTCTTGTGTTTTTTAACCCTTTTGACACTTTTTTGTGAAACGGTAGGGGTACATTTGTACCCCATTACCAATTCACACGGGGGGATGGGATCTGCGGGTTCCCTTGTTAAAGGGGGCTTCCAGATTCCGATAATCCCCCCACACGCAGACCCTCACAACCACCGGGTAAGGGTTGTGGGGATGAGGCCCTTCTCTCCATCAACATGGGGACAAGGTGCTTTGGGTTAGGCCGCTACCCCAAAGCACCCTCCCAATGTTGAGGGCATGTGGCCTGGTATGGTTCAGGAGGGAGGGTGCTCTCTCGTTCCTCCCTCTTTTCCTGCGGCCTGCCAGGTTGCGTGCTCGGATAAGGGTCTGGTATGGATTTTTGGGGGACCCCGCGCCATTTTTTTAAAATTTTGTCACAGGGTTCCCCTTAATATCCATACCAGACCTGAAGGGCCTGGTATAGAATTTAGGGGGACCTCCACGCATTTTTTTTAAATTTTTATTTGGGGTTCCCCTCTGGGGAAATTCCATGACGTTTTTATCAATGAACTGTTATGTGTATTGTCTGTCCGACAATTCCTTATAGTCGCGAGTAGTTTTATATTACTTGTTTTCCTTTAGAAATTTATTTTGCTGTCAGACTGTTCTAAACACGGAAAACATGCGCCCCTTTACAGGCATACTATAGACACCCCCCAGGTATGAAATTTAAAGGAATATTACACTTTTATTGTTTCAAAACAACCATTTTTAAAACTTTTTTTTGCTTTAATACATGTCCCCTGGGGCAGGACCCAGGTCCCCAAACACTTTTTATGACAATACCATCCATATAAGCCTTTAAAATTAGCACTTTTGCTTATTCATGTTCGTGACCCATAGACATAACAGTGTTTGCGTGTTCGAACACATTTTTTGCCTGTTCGCATGTTCTGGATGCAAACCGAACAGGGGGGTGTTCGGCTAATCCTTACTCTTACTACTACTTAACTCCAAATGCTTAATGCTCCTATAACACCCCACAAAATTAACAAAGCTATTAAGTCCCTACCTTTGGGAAAATTCTCGAGGCCCAATGGACTGACAAACGACTATTATAAATGTTTAATGGAAACCCTCACCCCATCTCTTTCCTTAGTGTTCGCCGCTGTGATGACCTCTGCCTCTTTCCCTTCTGAGATACAGGCCTATATAGTTACCATACTGAAAACAGGGAAAGACCCTATGTCACCAACTAACTACAGACCGATATCTCTTTTGAATACAGATGTCAAACTGTACGCAAAAATTCTAACCCCTATTTTACCCCATTTGATCAAACCGGATCAGACGGGCTTTGTACATGGATGCCAGGCTTCGGACGCTACAAGGAGGGTCTTGGGCATTCTGCAACAGGCTGGGACCGGTCAGGTGCCTTTTCTGCTGTTATCTTTGGATGCAGAGAAGGCATTTGACCATATACATTGGCAATACACGCACAAGACGCACCAAAAGTTCGGGTTCACGGGATCCATCCTATCCACAATTTTGGCAGTGTATTCTACACCATCTGCAAGAGTATATACCTCCAATATGCTATCCCACCCCTTTCTGATCACAAATGGAACTAGACAGGGATGCCCTCTATATTCCTTCATTTTTAATTTACTAATTAAACCATTAGCAGAAGCTATCAGAGCTTCCCCACAAATCAACGGTGTCATGAACCAGATGTGATGTAAATGCATATACATGTGAACACACTACCAATACAAATAGAATGAACAAACCAAACAACCAAACCGTGATATTAAACCAACCAGCATATATAGCAAAAAGGAGTACCAGAATCGTAGTCGAGCCAGGCCAAGGTCATAAACAGGAGATCAGCAGATGGGGGGCCAGGAGTAAACAGATAGGGAACGGGATGGAAGGGATCAGGTTGCAGGGCAAGTATCCAGGGATACAGGAACAGATACAATCAGGTTCAGGATAAAGGATACAGGAATCGGGTTCAGGATCAGGATAACAGATAAACAGGCTGCAGGTCAGGGCACAAGGACAATACCAGGGCAAGGTGTGTGTGCACTTGCTGGGTATTTATACTCATCTCAATCAGACTCAGGTGATGCCTGATTGCAGGAGATGATGTCGGCCCCACACTGCCAGGAACCACCTGCTGGTGGATGCCAGTACTGCGGCCAAAAGATCATATAATACTACCAACAGGGGAAAACTCCCCTGGCAGTTCCAGACCGCCAGGAGACACCTGCTGGTGGACCACAGTACTGCATGCCAAATAACAGGCAGTGTCATCAGCGGATGGAACTTTCCCTGACAAACAGGTTTAGATCCCAATAACAAATCCACAACATTAATTTATTCGCAGATGACATTATTATCTTCCTGATAAATCCAGAACCCTCCCTCGCCAGAATTTAGCAAGCTATCCTACTAAAAGGTTAACTTTACTAAATATTTATATTATATTATATTTATATAAATATTTACTGTTAAATATTGGTATTGACTCTGACTTACAAACCAAACTCCAAGCTTCTTACCCTTACACATGGAGTACCGATGGTATACCTTACTTGGGAATACGAGTTGTATCTGACATTACAAAACTAGCTGATGCCAACTACCTCCCTCTTATTACCAAAATATCGAAGGCTGCACAGCGTATGTCCAAATATGAGCTTTCCTGATCATCTTGCCTCTTTCAAGATGATACTACTCCCCCAGATACTGTACCTCTTCAGGACTCTCCTCATACCTGTAAAGAAGACGCATTGACTAGCACTTAACACGGTACTTAGACAATTTGTATGGAAAGATATGAAACCCTGTAGTTCAAATACTTTGCATCTTAAACATAAAAAAGTGGGTGGTATGGGTATGACGGACCTTCACGACTATCGGGTCGCAACCCGACTATTACAACTACGGAGTTGGCTCAACCCTCCCCAGATAGACTCTGGATATTGAATAAACTGTCGGCCCTGCACCCTCACTCAACTCCCTACTACTAGTTGATGTCTGGAAACCCTGGTCATTAAAAAAAACCTTCCTCTCCCTATTCAAGCCTCTCTACTAGCATGGAGAACCTTCTACTCCCTAAACCCTCCACAATCACGAACAACAGCTATTCCACTCCCACTCACAATCATTCCACATCTATCCTTTTGCAAATGGGAAAAAACAAGGTGCATTAAACATATCACATATGTTTACCAATCACTCCCTTAAGTCGTTTGAGCAGTTACAAGAAGAATTCCAACTTCCCCCAACCGAAAGCTTCTCATACTTACAAATATCTAAACTCTGTTAACCCCCCCCTGGAAATACTTCTACAAAAACAAGGATGACAATATCTCCAAAGCACTTCTCCCTCCACTAAGGGTACGTCCCTATTCTACAACCTATTGTAAAATAAACAAATGTTTCATAAATCTGCCCCATATTTAAAATGGGAATCAGACCTTGGAGAGACCTTCACTACCCAACAATGGCAATTAGCCTTTAAGACAATCTACCAGACCTCTAAGGCCGCGTACACACGGGCGGACTGTTCGCCCAACTTTGTCCACTGAACAGTGTTTCAGCGGACAGTCCGCTCGTGTGTGGGCTTCAGCGGACAGTTTCAGCGGACAGTCTGACGAACAAAGTTTTTCGGAATTCCCGTAAGACAGTCCGCTGAAACTTGGTTTGAGCGGACAGTCCGCTCGTGTGTAGGCTTGTTCGTCAAACTAAGTTCCGCGCATGCTCAGAAAGGATTTACACGCCGAAGGTTGCATTGCAGTGTATAGGACGTCGTTTTTCTAGTCCCGTCGTACGTGCCGTTCACGTCATCGCGCACGCTTTCAGCGGACTGTTCGTTCATCGTGTGTGGTCAAGTGAGCGGACTGTTTGTCGGATTGTTTGACAAACTAAGTTGGGCGAACAGTCCGCCCATGTGTACGCGGCCTAAGTGTGCCAACCATTGGGAATTAACCCACAAAATACAGAATGTCCAAATTTCTTCCATCACAATTCCCACTATGCTGGAGGGGATGTGGTACAATAGACCAACTCAAACATGTCTTCTGGTCGTGCAAACATATAACTAGTTTCTGGAACAAAATATTTTGCACGATTTCAGAGATTACTGGAGTCATCACCCCATCCGCCCCAGCATTGGTGCTTCTAAAAAAATGGGCATAGAGCGTTTTCCCTCTGACTGTAGAGGACCCACATTTTTCTAGCCACCAAAACCCTTATAACCAGAAAATAAAAATCCAACCTAGCACCTAATATATCTGAAGTAATTGAAATAGTTAAGTGCAATTACGCATTTGAAAGTATACTAGCATATCGCTACAGAAACAAACGTTTATTTGACCACTATTCAAAACTATGGAACCTATGGGTTAACAAACACTAACTCTACTCCCTCCCATATATAAACAAATATGTACAAATGTTCCATGCCTGTTAAGCTTGGTAGACATATTTATGATACCGGCAACCCACCCCAATGTCTATTTTGTCCTATCTTATTTTATTTTATTTTATTCTATTTTGTTTTATTTTATTTTATTCACCCTATGTTATTCCCACAAAGTTCTCTGTTTAACTAACCGTTCTTTACAGTTTTCTGTCAATATCTTGTTTGACCTACTACCTGATGGAGACATGTCTGGTCTGTTTTGCGTCCTGGACGGTTATTACCCAACATTTGATACTCAACTATACTAATCACCTATATGATGTTCCATGTTTATATGCAGGTTATATGTATAACATATTGTATATGTTGGCTACCCAAATATCATGATTTTGTCTATTTGTGTACCCCTTGCTTAACTCTTCACGGACTATCTCCCTCCAAATCTCAATCATTCAATCATTTGATATCCTTTTGATGTATGTTGTTAAAATATATATTTCTTCAATAAAAATGAATGAAAAAAAAAAGTACAGTACAGGAGTATAGGGACATTAAAAAGGCATGAAATCTCTGGAAACAAGGAGGTACATTGTAATCCACCCAGTTCACAAGGGGGGAGGAATAGTTGTCCTATCCACAGAACAATATAAACAGGAAATGAGTAGAATACTAAGGCATAGAGATACCTATGAAATAAAAAAATTATATCCCAACTGATCATTGTGTGGAAAGGAAATATGGATGAATTAAGATCATTATTAATCGTTATGAATACCAATGATCAGAACATTAGTTTAACGTGGGAAATTAGCCAAACTCAAGTACACTTTTTAGACTTTAGATGAAAACACACTTTAGAGAAACAGACAGAAATTCATATAGTCTGGTCACAAGTTGCCACTACAAGCCCCAGATAACTACTATCCCAGAGGGCAATATATGTGGATAAAGATGAATTGTACTACAACTGAGGACTTTGAAGAGCAATCGGAAAGACTAACAAACATATTTAAAGATAACGGGTAATGAAAGTTTTTTTAAGAAAAAGAGAGAAATACAATTAGAGGTATGGAGAGACACATTATTGGTGGACAAAGGGAAAGAAGATGCAAATGAGGATATGGGCATCAGCATGGTTCTAGATTACAATTTAGGGATGTGGAAAAAATTATCACTAAGTACTGGCAAGTCCTGAAACAACATACACATTTAGGAGGAACACTACCCGAAAAGCCTAGATTCGTATATCAAAAGCCCCGAATTTGAGGGGTAAAATAGTGGGGATCTTTGTGATTAAACCCCCCAAAATCTAGGAAAATCTAGGAAACTCACATTCTTGGATACAAAGGGATTCCACAGATGTGGCCAATGCTACAGTTGTGTAAGAGTCTCATAAGGAAAAGGAAATTATTCACTAATCCCAGTATGAACCAGATATATAATATTAAAGATTTTATATCGTGTGACACTAAATGGGTAGTTTATGCCAAAAAATGTCCCTGTGATCTAATTTACATTGGAAGAACTAAAAGAGCCCTTAACCACTTCAATACCAGGCACTTAGACACCTTCCTGCCCAGACCAATTTTCAGCTTTCAACACTGTCGCAATTTGAATGACAATTGCGTGGTCATGTTACACTCTACCCAAACACATTTTTTATAATTTTGTTCCCACAAATAGAGCTTTCTTTTGGTAGTATTTGATCACCTCTGCGATTTTTATTTTTTGCGCAACAAATTTAAAAAAAAATGGAAATTTTGAAACCCCCACGTCAGGAGAGCCGCCGATCGGCTCTCCTCTACTCGCGTCTGTCAGACGTGAGTGAGGAAAAGCTGATCAATGGCTTTTCTTGTTTACATCGTGATCAGCCGTGATTGAACACGGCTGATCACGTGGTAAAGAGCCTCCACCGGGGGCCGTGTCCAGGATGGCAATGGGAGCGGACCTGTTAGTCTGAGCTCCCCAGAACTGGACATAAAAATCCAATTTTTATCAGGCGGAGACCCTTAAAAAATACCCCTGTATGTCTCTCCTGATAGGGGGGCCATTCTGGACCATCTGGGGGAAGAATCAGCCAGCTGAGATCCCAGGAAAAGCTGACGGAACCGGAAACCGTGGACTAGGCCGAAACCACAGACTCGCCTAGAAATTCCTGCCCAGCCACACGAGGCCAGATCGGTGCCATCCGGACACCGGAAGGGGTTAATTCCAGTGGGTTCACCCTGTCCCATCTCCACTCCTAGTACCCTCCCCAGGGTATGCAAAAAAGAAAGAGCCAGCCCCGATCCCGCAAAAAGGCCCCAAAGCCATGGCCTTGCCTAGAACTCCTGCCCGGATTGAGAACCAGGCCAAAGATCCCCACAAGGTACCTGCTACGGCAGCTGATTTCAAGGCAGTACTACAGGCTATAACCACCCTGACTAGTAAAGTGGACCATATTCAAGCAAATGTGGAATTTAATAGGAAAAACTTTGGTACCTTTCGTGGCAGAATGACTGAGGTGAAGCAAGGGGTCTCCCAGGTGGAGGATACAGTACGTGATTCAGTCCAACATTCACACACTTAAAGCCAGGGTAGAGATGATTGAGCCCCACGCAGAAGACGCAGAAAATCGCAACAGAAGAAATAATTTACGTATTCTGGGACTCCCTGAGGGGGCAGAGGGCACGAACCCTACAGCCTTTGCGGAATGATTATTACAACAGCTACTTCCTTCAGCGTGTTTTTCTCCATTTTTTACTGTGGAAAGGGCTCACCACATACTCACCACCAGGGGACCCCAGGGAGAACCACCTCGTACTTTTATTTTTAAACTCCTTCACTTCCGGGACAGAGATATCATGATGAAGGAGGCTAGGGCCTAGGGCAAACTCCAATTCGAAAACACAAAGCTCCTAATCTTCCCGGATTACTCGCTGGAAACCCAGAAGCAGCGGAAATCCTATGATGCTCTAAGAGCAAGGCTCCGCTCCCACCATATTAAGTACAGCATGCTTTTCCCGGCCAGGGAGATGATGTCCCCCAGCCCCCCGGGCTGATTGAGGCATTTTGAAGGGGGGGGGGAAATACATGAAGGTTGATCCCTGCCACATTTCCCCCCCTTTTTTTATTGCCACCCTGTTTTTTCTCTTTTTTTCTCCTTTGGCAATGACTAATTTGATTAACTCTGCACCGTTAACGTTAAGTTTGTACCCCTGGCAGCTTCTGGGAGCCTGCACCCGATTCATTCTGATCCAGTCTCCAGCAAGAGACTAGATGTAATATCTAACTGCTGAATTGCAGATGTTGTTTTTCACATGTTCCCCCATAACAGGCGTGTTCGCCTTGGTTCTAAGTTGGGATCCTGAGCCTCCCCAAAGTTGGGGCTGGGGTTGGTGGGGTGGGGGGATGGGTTGGGAATGTTTTGTTATGTTTGTTTTTTTTATTTTTTTTCACAAGTGATGTAAACATGTATGTCACTAGATATTTGGGATGCCACGTTCTGACTCATACAGTTGTCCAAACCTTGCATCTAATTTTGAGGTCCACAGTTTGAAAATGTACCATTAGATGATTATGGCTGACTGCACTATTGCTTCATGGAGCACTAGGGGTTTGAACTCCTCTGTGAAGAGGGCACTGGTGTTACAGTTTCTCAAATCCTATCATCCCCAAATATATATACTGCAGGAAACCCACTTAACAGGAAGTAACTTATGAACCTTAGACGGCCCTGGGTAGGACATCAGTACCACTCCACGTACACCAACTACTCTCAAGGGGTCAGCATTCTTGTTCATAAATCTCTACCGTTCAGACCGCTGGCGCTGGAACTAGACCCGGAGAGTTGCTTTGTTATACTCTATGCCATGAGAGACAACCTGGAGCTAGTGGTGGTGGGACTGTACCTTCCCCCTCCGGCCTCCACGAGATTACTTAATCAGCTTATCTCTAAAATTGCCGCCTATGCTACAGATAATGTGGTGATGCTGGGAGATTTTAACCTGGCCTCGGATCCTGGGATGGACAGACTCTCACATGGAATGGGCTCATCTTCAGAGCTGCTCACTTGGGCCGAAGCCTCTAATCTCACTGATGTCTGGAGATGGCGTAACCCCTCTCTGAGGTTTTATACATGTCACTCAGTCTCACACAAAACCCTCTCACGTATAGATCTTGCCTATGCGGGGGAGTCTGTCTTGTCCAGGGTCGAGGATATCACCATTCTCCCCCGTGGCATATGCTTGCTTGCCTTGAAGCTGAGTGTGTCCTGTACACCGGGGGAGAGTCTGTGGAGTCTGTCCAGGTTCTGGCTGTCTGATTCCAGAATATCTGATCCATATAGGTCTGAGGCGATGCAGTATTGCCGGGAATTGGATCAATCAATATCTATGATCACGTCTTGGGACGCATTCAAGGCCTTCACCAGGGGTAGCTTGCAGTTGCATAGCCGCAAGACTGACACCGATTCACCGATTGCCACTATGCCTGCCCTCACAGGCACGCAGTGGCTGTTATCCTGAAGGATGTCATATAACGCCCAGTCAGGATAACTTAACCACTTCCCGGATGTCAATCTGCTATTTACCTGGTGGGAAGTGGTTAAGTATAAGATTGAGGAACATGTTGGCGCTTGTCTTAATATATGCCGGTTTGAACTATAACAAAATGACCATTGATCATCTATATAAATGCACAGATTAAGCCTACCGTCCAATAGAGATCCTCCTGAGGAAGGCACGAATAGGGGAGGGGCAAGGACAGTGGAGGCGCCCATATCTTTACGAGCAGTGAAGAGTTTACGGGCAGTTAGTGATTGTACGGCTCTTTGGGGACATTGCACACCAATTGTTTGATGTAGCCTGGTGTGCTGAAAGTACCAGGAATATGTGAGTACCTTACCTGCTTTTAAAAATAAAGTATCTTTTTAATGGTATAAGCACTTTTGGAGCTTGTTTTCATTCACATGTACTGGGCAAACTGATATAAGGATCAGATTAGAAGCCCGGAGATCCCATCATATTGATTGAGCCCGAGATCGCAGTGCATTGCTGTATGATGATTGGCCAAAATATGCACCTGACCTGCATGCTTCGGCCAATCCCAGCGCCCTCTGCTAAGAGGGCCATAATTGGCCAAAGGCAGGGTGCCTTCGGCCATTCATGGATCAGGTGGACTAAGTCCACACCCCACACTATATAAAGCTGCCTGCAGGGCAGCCCTGTGTAGTGTTGTTGGTGTGGACGGAGAGATAGTGTGGTTTAGATTAACCACTTCAGGACCGCCGTATTGCCATTGTACGTCAGCACAATGGCACAGGCAGGCACAATCACGTACATCTACGTGATTGCCTTCCAGCGGGTGGGGGGTCCGATCGGACCCCCTCCCGCTGTTTACGGCGGTCCGATTCGGTCCAGGAGCGCTCCGTGATGAGGGGATGGCCGTTGGTTTTCGGCCACCCCCTCTGGATCGCTCCTGGCCAATGAGAAGCTTCCTCCCCTGTGTATTGTTTACACAGGAAGGAGGAAGTGATGTCATTCTCCTCGGGGCGGTCTTTTTGACCGGACTACGAGGAGAAGACTAAAAGTAAGTGTGCACCAACACTACACTGACATGTAGGTACACACAGGCACACAAACCCCCCCCCCCCCCGATCCCCCCCGATCGCCCCCCGATCCCCCCCCGCCCCCCCTCCCCCCCCAGTCACAGTGTCACTGATTGCATTGATCATTTCTTTACTGATCAATGCATTCAGTGTCAGTTGTGACAGTAAAAACTGTCAGGACAGTTAGTGTTAGGTCCAGGGTAGCCCCCTATCACCCCCCAATAAAGATTTAACCCCCTGATTGCCCCTAAAGTTAACCCTTTCACCCCCTTTTGCCAGTGTCACTAAGCGATCATTTTTCTGATCGCTGCATGTGTCGCTAGGTAGCTAGTTATTTTTTTAGGTTCACCGCCAGGTTTTTATATCGCTAGGTACCCCGATATACTACCCAATAATGTTTTTAACCCCCTGATTGCCGCTAGTTAACCCTTTCACCCCCTTTTGCCAGTGTCACTAAGCGATCGTTTTTCTGATCGCTGCATTAGTGTCGCTACAGTCGCTAGGTAGCTAGTTATTTTTTTAGGTTCACCGCCAGGTTTTTATAGCGCTAGGTACCCCGATATACTACCCAATAATGGTTTTAACCCCCTGATTGCCGCTAGTTAACCCTTTCACCCCCTTTTGCCAGTGTCACTAAGCGATCATTTTTCTGATCGCTGCATGTGTCGCTAGGTAGCTAGTTATTTTTTTAGGTTCACCGCCAGGTTTTTATATCGCTAGGTACCCCGATATACTACCCAATAATGGTTTTAACCCCCTGATTGCCGCTAGTTAACCCTTTCACCCCCTTTTGCCAGTGTCACTAAGCGATCGTTTTTCTGATCGCTGCATTAGTGTCGCTACAGTCGCTAGGTAGCTAGTTATTTTTTTAGGTTCACCGCCAGGTTTTTATAGCGCTAGGTACCCCGATATACTACCCAATAATGGTTTTAACCCCCTGATTTCCGCTAGTTAACCCTTTCACCCCCTTTTGCCAGTGTCACTAAGCGATCATTTTTCTGAGCGCTGCATCAGTGTCGCTAGTGTCGCTAGGTAGCTAGTTATTTTTTTAGGTTCACCGCCAGGTTTTTATAGCGCTAGGTACCCCGATATACTACCCAATAATGGTTTTAACCCCCTGATTGCTGCTAGTTAACCCTTTCACCCCCTTTCACCAGCGATCACAGTATAAGTGTCACTGGTGACGCTGGTTAGCCAGTTAGTTATTTAGGTTCCCCGTCAGGTTTTTATATAGCGCCAGGGACCCCCATATACTACCTAATAAAAATTTGAACCCCCTGATTGCCCCTAGTTAACCCTTTCACCACTGATCACCGTATAAGTGTTACGGGTGACTCTGGTTAGTTTGTTTTTTATAGCATTTTATATTCAAATCCGGAAGGCAGTGCTTGGTTTTCGGGGTCCCGTACGTGGCTAGGCTCCCAAAAAGTCCCCCACATGTGGTATCCCCGTACTCGGGAGAAGCAGCAGAATTTATTTTGGGGGGTAATTTGACTTCTGCCCATAGCATGTGTGAGCAATATATCATTTAGTGACAACTTTGTGCAAAAAAAAAAAAGTTTGTAATATTCCCGCAACTTTTGGCAAAATATAAAATATTCCATGGACTCAACATGCCTCTCAGTAAATAGCTTGGGGTGTCTACTTTCCAAAATGGGGTCATTTGGGGGGGTTTTGTGCTATTTTGGCATTTTATGGCCTTCGAAACTGTGATAGGTAGTGAGGAGTTAAATCAAAAATTTGCACCCTTAGAAATCCTGAAGGTGGTGATTGGTTTTCGGGGTGCCGTGCGCGACTAGACTCCCAAAAAGTCCCACACATGTGGTATCCCCGTACTCGGGAGAAGCAGCAGAATGTATTTTGGGGTGTCATTTCACATATGCCCATAGCATGTGTGAGCAATATATCATTTAGTGACAACTTGGTGCAAAAAAAAAAAGTTTGTAATATTCCCGCAACTTGTGGCAAAATATAAAATATTCCATGGACTCAACATGCCTCTCAGTAAATAGCTTGGGGTGTCTACTTTCCAAAATGGGGTCATTTTGGGGGGTTTTGTGCTATTTTGGCATTTTATGGCCTTCGAAACTGTGATAGGTAGTGAGGAGTTAAATCAAAAATTTGCACCCTTAGAAATCCTGAAGGTGGTGATTGGTTTTCGGGGTGCCGTGCGCGACTAGACTCCCAAAAAGTCCCACACATGTGGTATCCCCATACTCGGGAGAAGTAGCGGAATATATTTTGGGGTGCAATTCCACATATAACCATGGCATGTGTGAGCAATATATCATTTAGTGACAACTTTTTGTAAAAAAAATATATATATTTTTTTTTGTCATTATTCAATCCCTTAGGACAAAAAAAATAAATATTCAATGGGCTCAACATACCCATCAGAAATTTCCTTGGGGTGTCTACTTTCCAAAATGGGGTCATTTGGGGGGGATTTGTACTGCCCTGCCATTTTAGCACCTCAAGAAATGAGATCGGCAGTCATAAATTAAAAGCTGTGTAAATTCCAGAAAATGTACTCTAGTTTGTAGACGCTATAACTTTTGCGCAAACCAAAAAATATACGCTTATTGACATTTTTTTTACTAAAGACATGTGGCTGAATAAATTTTGCCCTCAATGTATGACTAAAATTTAGTTTATTCGATTTTTCTTATAACAAAAAGAAGAAAATATCTTTTTTTTTCAAAATTTTCGCTCTTTTTCCATTTATATCGCAAAAAAAAAAAATCGCAGAGGCAATCAAATACCATCAAAAGAAAGCTCTATTTGTGGGAAGAAAAGGACGCAAATTTCGTTTGGGTGCAATATTGCATGACCGCGCAATTACCAGTTAAAGCAGCGCAGTGCGAAATTGCAAAAAGACCTCTGGTCCTTAAGGTGTTTATTGGTCCGGAGCTGAAGTGGTTAAGCAGGCAGATTATTTAGTTAGTGGCAGTGGATTTGATATATATATATATATATATATATATATATATATATATATATATATATATATATATAGTCAGTCTAGTGTATATATATATATATATATATATATATATATATATATATATACATACTTTGCAGTCAGTGCAGCCTATATCTTCAGTTCATTCTGTGGTGTACTATTTCTAAAATACTTCATATAATATACTTCTTAATACTACTGTCATGGTTATGCAGTAATCGTTCTCTATCAGCCTACCTCTCTGCTCATGTATTCAGACTAAGGGCTCTTTCACACGGGGCGTATCCGTGATGATCCGTCCCGCGGACATCCGCTTGCTCAGCGGGAACCACTCCGTCGATCCCAGCTGAGCAGGAAGATGACAGGTCCATCTTTGCACACTGTATAGGGATGGACCTGTCAGAGCGCCACTCTCCTCTATGGAGATCGGATGACGACAGACCGCAGAGTCCGTCGTCACCCGATCCGATGACGGATGGAAAAGTAGGTTTTTCCTCCGTCATACATTTTCAGATCGGAGCGGGTCGGATGTCAGCGGACATTTTATCGCTGACATCCGCCGCTCCATAGACCTCTATGGAGAATCCGTTCAGGTCCGCCTGAAGAACTGACAGGTGGGGGAGGGGGAGGCCTCGTAAGAGGGGGGTACTGCCATGGTTATGCAGTAATCTTTCTCTGTCAGCTTACCTCTCCTCATGTGTTCAGACTCAGAAGCCAGCCACTCTCACCTGGCTGTTTTTATAACCTCTCCTCTAAGCATGGCTCCACCCCAGGCCCTATCAGGAAACCCTATTTTAACCTTTGCACTGCAGGTTGTTGGTGCTGATTAACCTGTGCACTGCAGGTGCTGATCAACCATTGTGTATTCATTGTGTGTTTGGCTTCCTGTTTCCTGCTTGCCGTGTGTTCTTTATTTGTCTCTGTTACCGACCTTGGCGTGTTCTCGACTATTCCTGTCTGCCCGTGACCCTGACCTTTTGGCATGTACCCAACTATCCCTGTTTGCCTGTGACCCTGAACCTTTGGCGTGTACTCTGTTGTTCCTGTCTACTAGTTGCCCTGACCTCTGCCTTATCCCTTTACTATCCTTGTTGTTCCAGTTTGCTGCTTCCTTCTCCTGTAGTCTACTGTGAGCGTGAGGGGCCGCGACCTGGAGCCAGACTGCAGTGCAGTCCATCCTCACCACTAGAGGCTCTGGTGAACACCTGCTGGCTCTTAGACTCCGCACCCTGGGGAATTTATGCTCTAACTCCCACTGGGATCTGTGTTAGGGATCCAGTAGACCTGCTTCCTGAACCTCCGTGGGTACAATCTGCAACATTCAGTCCTAGGGTCCATTATCTTAGCGGTGCACTTCCGACTCCTACGGAGTGCATCTGTCACCTGGTCTCAGATGACCTGACAGTTTGATCATCCATGGACCCAGCTGATGTGCCGATACCCGCAGATGATCCATTGCAGGGCTTAGTTCGCAGACTTGAGACCCAGGAATTGCATCAGACCCAGGTGATGCAATTCCAGCAGGATTTGGCATCCTATTTTGAACAGGTTCAGGCCTCATTAGGACCCATGGTTCAACAACCTCAACCGCTATCTGCTGCTGCACCTATTGCACCAGTTACAGCCACACATTCATTAGAACTGCCAGCTCCAGCCCGTTTCTCTGGGGACTCCAAGGCTTGCAGCAGGTTCCTTAGCCAGTGCACAATTAATTTTGAACACCTGTCCCAAAACTTCCTGTCCGATCGGATGAAGATAGCCTATATTATATCCCTCCTGTCCAGCGAGGCTTTAGGCTGGGCTGCTCCTCTGTGGGAACTGAATGATCCAGTGGTTTCTAGCCTGTCTGATTTTTTAAAACTTTTTTGGAATATCTTTGAGGAATCGGGTCGTGTCTCCTTATCGGCCTGCGCTCTTTTATGTCTCTGTCAAGAGTCCGCTTCTGTGGGATAGTATGCTCTTCAGTTCCGTATCATAACAGCTGAATTGAGCTAAAATAATGAGGCCCTAGTTGCAACCTTTTTACATGGCCTCTCTAATAGAGTGAAGAATGAATTAGCAGGAAGCTCCCTCCATGCTGATCTGGACGTGTCATCAACTTGTGTAACCAGATGGATATTCGCTTTCAGGAGAGGGCCCTGGAAAAAAGATGCCAGCACTCCCCTTTCTTTAGGCAACCTGAGCCCCCTGCCCCTTCCCTTCAATCCGAGGAGCACCCGCTGCCTGCTGAGGAAGCTATACAGCTGGGACGGACCAAGTTATCTCCCGAAAAACGCGCTAGGCACAGAAATCTGGGCCTGTGCCTCTATTGTGGGGTCAAAGGTCATTTTCGTGACACTTCTTCTCTTCGCCTGGAAAAAACGCTCGGAGCTAATACATCTGTAAGGTGGAGTATTAGACCCTGAGATATCACCTTCTAGTCTTCTCCTTTCTGTATTCCTTCATGTTGGCACTTCCTCTCGTTTGGTCTCGGCACATCTGGATTCCGGAGCTGCTGGCAATTTCATGGATTGGGAAACTGCATCTTCCATGAGACTTACCCTTTTTGCCCCTTACAACACCATTGGTGGTCTTGGTGATTGATGGCACTGTTTCCCAGGGGGCCCTATCCGTTTCCAGACCCACCCTGTTAAGATGTCGGTAGGGACACTCCACCAGGAGTGGATATCCTTCCTTGTCTTACCTAAGGCTTCATCTCCTATCATATTGGATCTTCCTTAGTTATGGCTCCATTCTCTACACGTTGACTGGACTGCTGGACAGATCCTGGCTTGGGGTCCCTCCTCTTCCTCTTCCTGCCTACTCAAGGTTACCCCAAATGAGAAACTTCCTGTTGCTACCATCCCAGTGTCTTCTGCTCTTCCCGCTGTATATAGCGATTTCTGGAATGTGTCCTGCAATAGTCAGACTGATGCACTCTCTAGATCATGAGGATCCCACCTATGAACCTGAGCCAAACATTCACTCCAGTTTGCATAACCATTTACCTTTGCCTGTCCGCAAGTTCCACAGTCACTATGCCGTGTGATGCGATTGAGATAGTCACTACACCTGGTAATACTATTCAGTCGGCCTCTTCACCAGTTATGCCAGTCCAGCCCATGCCCAGTGAGCTTCCTGCTTTTTCTTATTCAGGACCTTCTGTTACCTGGTCTCACCCTACTACTACTATGTCCATTCAAACGTGTCTAAGAGGCTCAATCCATGCTTTGGATAGACTGCCCCATTCGGCCAGGTGAAGTTTTCAACCTTTTTGTCAGGACTTTCTGCATTATGCTTGTGTTTCAGCTATCCAGCTTGACTCCTGTGACACATCACCTTCTAACCAACCTGGTCTCAGGGATCTACTGAACTCTGCCCAGTCTGATGATCCTGTGCTGGATGTCCAGCTCATCTTTAAGGGTCTGGAGGACCCTGCTCAGACTCCTGATGGTCTTCTCATGCCCTTACTCATTCCTAAGAAGCCTTTAGTCCTCAATAAGTCCTCTTGTCCTCTTCCTACCTCGGTTTTGGTCTCTGAGAATAATTTAAAGTACAAGGTTAGTCAAGTTCTGAATTCCCGGCGCCGTAGAGGCATTCTTCAGTACCTCATACATTGGAAAAGGTTTGGTCCTGAGGAGAGGTCTTGGATCACTGCATCTGAGATCTTTGTGCCTCATCTGGAGTTTCCCTTTAAGCCTGGATCCAGGCGAGGGGGGGGGGAGGCCTCGTAAGAGGGGGGTACTGCCATGGTTATGCAGTAATCTTTCTCTGTCAGCTTACCTCTCCTCATGTGTTTAGACTCGGAAGCTATCCACTCTCATCTGGCTGTTTTTATAACCTCTCCTCTAAGCATGGCTCCACCCCAGGCCCTATCAGGGAACCCTATATTAACCTGTGCACTGCAAGCCATCAGTGCTGATCAACCATTGTGTATTCATTGTGTGTTTGGCTTCCTGTTTTCTGCTTGCTGTGTGCTCTTTGCTTGTCTCTGTTAGCGACCTTGGCATGTTCTCGACTATTCCTGTCTGCTCGTGACCCTGATATTTTGGAATTTCCCTGACTATCCTTGTTTGCCTGTGACCCTGAACCATTGCCGTGAACTCTGTTGCTCCTGTCTGCTAGTCGCCCTGACCTGAAAAAGAGGCCCGGTCCTTAAGTGGTTAATATCCATACCAGACCCAAAGAGCCTGGTAATGGGCTGGGGGGGGGGGGGGGGGACCCATGCCCGACAATACATTACAGCCGCAAGCAGTGTTAAATGACTTTTTTTCCTTTAGACATGTCTGTGGTATTATTCTAAACACAGGAAAACTGTGCCTCTTTACAGGCATACTATAGACTGGGCACAATATTTAAAGGAATATTTTCCTTTTTAGTGTTTCACTTTAAGTATTCTTAAAATCACTGCACTTGAAAAAACGTTAGTTTTTCAAAACTTTTTTTTTGCATTGATACATGTCCCCTGGGGCAAGAGCCGGGTCCCCAAACACTTTTTATGGCAATAGCTTGCATATAAGCCTTTAAAATGAGCACTTTTGATTTTTCACGTTCGTGTCCCGTGTGACTTTAACAGTGTTTGTGTGTTTGAACTGACTTTTTGCATGTTCGCATGTTCTGCTCCAAACCGAACTGGCGGTGTTCAGCTCAAGCCCCGCCCTCCGCATATAACAGACGTCAGGCCACCGGGATCGCCGCAGTGTCTCCTCCGGGGAGACAGAAGATGGGTGGATGCGCTGCGCTGGATCAGATCAGCCATCGCTGGACCCCGGAGAGATTATCATCCATCTCTGGATAGCAAGAGTGGATTACCCCCGCTGGAATCTTTTTTTTTATTTTTTTTTATTTTTAATAAAGGAATTTTTCAAAAGTGTGTTTGTCTTATTTAACTTTTTTTTACACTTTCTTTGTGAAATAGTAGGGGTACTTTTGTACCCCCTTACCATTTCAAACGGGGGGGGCGGGATCTGGGGGTCCCCTTGTTAAAGGGGGCTTACAGATTCTGATAAGCCACCCGCCCGCAGACCCCCACAACCACCGGCCAGGGTTGTGGGGATGAGGCCCTTGTCCCCATCAAACACAACTTTTTTGGGGGAAAAAAACACTTTCATGAATCAAAAAAAAAAACACTAAAGTTAGCCCAATGTTTTTGTATAATGTAAAGAGAGCAGCCCCCAATCATTATTTTCTGGGGTTCTCCTCTGGTGCTCCACACTCCTCCTTTTCGGGGAGTGCCCCAAGGAAAGTGGCTTTCCCTGGGGGCACCCATGTGTGCTTGCTCCCTAGCAGCCCAGTCTGCGTCTATTGACACAGACCAGGCGACTCAGCCCTGCCCCCTCATCACAGCATTTGACTGACAGCAGTGAGAGCCAATGGCTACTATCAATATGCCCAATAAAGAGGGAGACAGTAGCAAGAGCCCCTGCTCTCATGCACATTGCTGGATCAGATCAGACTCAGGTAAGAATAAGGTGGGGGTCCTGCAGCATAGAAAGTATTTTACCTTAATGGAGGTAAAAAGGTGAAAAACCATAAAGCTTTTAGAACCACTTTAAGAAGCCTGTATACAGTGAAACATAATGAAAGAGATTTTGTGTTTACTATACTAATATGGTGTAAAGAAACTAAAAACAAAATTAGAATTCAAGTGATATTAAATATTTCCAAGCAAAATTAAGGAAGTTAGAAACATATATTTAAATATGGTCAGTGTGATATTTCTTTATTCTAGTGTTTCCCAAAATGTCTGTATGCCCTATTAAAGTTACCTATATACAGTATATTACAAACATGTAATAAAAATATGACTTTGCTATGTCTAAACCATATCACAATCAATAACTAAGGTTTTTATTAAAACAATTTATCTATAAATAATCAGTGTGCAAACCCTTCATATGTCATAAGGAAACTGTATAGAATCATTCCACTACAAAATCACTTCTATATTATCAAAAAACACTCAGTCCAACAACTGTTCTTTTTAGAAAGTATACTTGCAGTATGTGTCTCAGATATGCTTGACTATCCATGTTTATTTCTAATTAATCGTTATTTGCCTTTCCATTTGGCATTGCAGCCAGCTATGATTTTCTAAATCTAGCAAGACAAATTACAGATGGCAGCCCCTCGGGTCTTTGTTCAGAAAACCCCCAGAAATCTTATTTTCTGCTTGTCTGATTGGCTTGCTGCTTTCCTAGAAGTTGGCACAGGACTCTCCCAGTACTTTATGTCCACTGCTGTGAGATATTGGAAATCTAAAGGATGGTGAAAAGTCATTTTTCTCTTTTTCCAACACCAGGATTGATCTTATGATTTTTGTTTGGAGGCCAACCTGCTTGAGGAAGTTTAAAGTAGTTAGCAAAGTGGCATTGTCAAGTTGTTGAAAAAAACAACTTGATAAAATCTGCAATGAATTTTGCTAAAATCCTTGAAATGTACATAATTGTCCTGGAGTGGATTTTTTTTTTTCACTGCAAAATTTAAAGCTCACTTCAAGCACTTCTTTTGCAGCATTCCTTAAATAATCACAAAACAAATTATTGGTGTGCTTCTATTAGGCAGTCGTTTAATATGGCTTTACTTACATGCATGCAAATAGCACTTTTACTTGAATTGTTTCATTCTCCATATCTGCATGTGTGCAGTTATGGCTTTTACAAGTCACTACTAGGGAAGAGTGAATATTCCCAGATTTGATTTTTTTTAGGTCAAACTCATGGCCATAATTGTAAAAAGAGAACCTGGAGACCACATAGCTGAATTAATAAAATGCATTAAATGCATAAATAAAAAGAATATATATAATTAATAAAATTAAGCTAGAAAGCAACAAAAAATAAACAAATAAATAAAGAACACTAAAAATAGTTTTTCTCATATTTTTTACAAAATCAATAGCAACAGATATCAACTCATAATAAAAATAGACATAACAATAGAAGGGGAATAGTTCCCAATCATACTTCTATATAAAAAAACATTGTACGTTGGTGCCTACTTAGAATGATTAATACACAAAGATTATTTTGTGATTAAATATCCACAACTGACAATGTTTTATATGTTTCTCAAAGTACATAAAAATTTAAAAAGATCCCCAAAATATGGCACTAACTAAACTTAAGTAGATTTGTAGATCAATCATGTGTTGAGACTCCTGTCTTATATACATGATACATCACCAGATCTGCTAAAATATGTTCCCCGGGTGGCCTGCTGTGGATATAGATGCCCTATACTTCAGAAATCCCCTTTCACCTTCCCTTTCCATCTTTCCCTGTTTCCACTCCCCTCCCCCTCTTCCCTTTATCATTCTTTTCTCCCTCCCCCTTTTTTCCTCTTTCCTACCCGCCCCCTTCCCCTTCCTCCTCACTCTGTACATACATATTTACATTTTTATTTAACCACTTGACCACTGGGCACTTAAACACCCTTAATAACCAGACCAATTTTCAGCTTTCGGTGCTCTCACATTTTGAATGACAATTACTCAGTCATGCAACACTGGACCTATATGTAATTTTTGTCCTTTTTTTCACACAAATGGAGCTTTCTTTTGGTGGTATTTAATCACTGCTGGGTTTTTTATTTTTTGTGCTATAAAAGAAAAAATACAGAAAATTCTGTAAAAAAATGAATTTTTCTTCGTTTCTGTTATAAAATTTAGCAAATTAGTAATTTTTTCTTCATAAATTTTGGCCAAAATTTATACCACTACATATCTTTGGTAAAAATAAGTACAAATTGGTGGATATTATTTGGTCTTTGTGAAAGTTATAGAGTCCACAAGCTATGGTGCCAATATCTGAAAATTGATCACACCTGAAGTACTGACGGCCTATTTCAATTCTTGAGTCCCTAACATGCCAGAAAAGTACAAATACCCCCCAAATGACCCCTTTTTGGAAATAAAACATTCCAAGGTATTTAGTAAGAGGCATGATGAGTTTTTTGAAGTTGTCATTTTTTCCCACAATTCTTTGCAAAATCAAGATTTTTTTTACTTTTTTTTTTTTCACAAAATTGTCATATTATCAGTTTATTTCTCACACAGCATATGCATACCACAAATTACACCCCAAAACACATTCTGCTATTACTCCCGAGTACGGTGATACCACATGTGTGAGACTTTTACACAGTGTGGCCACATACAGAGGCCCAACATGCATGGAGCGCCATCAGGCATTCTGGAGCACCCAGGACAATTCTGACATTTCTCTCCTACATGTAAAAATCATCATTTATTTGCTAGAAAATTACATTGAATCCCAAAACATTATATATGTTTTTTTTAGCAAAAGTGAGACTTTTACACAGTGTGGCCACATACAGAGGCCCAACATGCATGGAGCGCCATCAGGCATTCTGAAGCACCCAGGACAATTCTGACATTTCTCTCCTACATGTAAAAATCATCATTTATTTGCTAGAAAATTACATTGAATCCCAAAACATTATATATGTTTTTTTAGCAAACACCCTGGAGAATACAATGGTGGTCGTTGCAACTTTTTATCTCGCACGGTATTTGCGCAACAATTTTTCGAATGCTTTTTTTTGGAAAAAAAACAGTTTTGTGCTTAAAAAAAAAAAAAAACACAGTAAAGTTAGCCCAATTTTTGCATAATGTGAAAGATGAAGTTACACCGAGTAAATCGATACCTAACATGTCACTCTTCAAAATTGCACAGGCTCGTGGAATGGCGCCAAACGTCGCTACTTAAAAATCCCCATAGGCGACGATTAAATTTTTTTTTTACTGGTTATATGTTTTGAGTTACAGAGGAGGTCTAGAGCTAGAATTATTGCTCTCACTCTAACGTTCACAGCGATACCTCACATGTGTGGTTTGAACACCGTTTTAATATGTGGGCGGGACTTACGTATGCGTTCGCTTCTGCATGCGAGCACATGGGGACAGGGGCGCTTTAAAAAAAAAAAAAAAATGAATTGTTCATTTTACTTTATTTATTTTAGTTTGACATTTTTTTCCCCAAGAATAAATTTTTTGATCACTTTTATTCCTATTACAAGGAATGTAAACATCCCTTGTAATAGGAATATGGCATGACAGGTCCTCTTTACAGTGAGATATGGGGTCAATAAGACCCCACATCTCATTTCTAAGCTGGGAAGCCTGAAAAAAAAAAGATTCTGGATTTGATCGTATTGGCGAGTCGGTAGAAGCACCGGAGGGCGGCGGGGGGGGGGGGGTGTCTATGGCTGGGTATGGCAGGGTATCACCGACTATGGCTGGGTATGGCTGGGTATCTCAGAGTATGGCTGGGTATCTCAGAGTATGGCGTTGCAGAGTATTGCATTGCAGAGCATTGCAGGATATTGGAGGGTGTTGCAGAGCATTGCAGAGTGTTGCACGGTGTTGGCGGGTGTTGCAGAGCATTGCAGAGTGTTGCACGGTATTGGCGGGTGTTGCAGAGCATTGCAGAGTGTTGCAGAGAATTGCAGAGTGTTGCAGGGTATTGGCGGGTGTTGCAGAGCGTTGCAGGGTATTGCAGAGTGTTGCAGAGTGTTGCAGAGTATTGCAGGGTATTGCAGGGTATTGCAGAGTATTGCAGGGTATTGCAGAGTATTGCAGAGTAATGCAGAGTATTGCAGAGTATTGCAGAGTAATGCAGAGTATTGCAGGGTATTGCAGAGTAATTCAGAGTAATGCGGAGGAATGCAGAGTATTGCAGAGTAATGCAGAGTAATGCAGAGTATTGCAGAGTAATGCAGAGTATTGCAGAGTAATGTAGAGTGTTGGAGGGTATTGCAGAGTATTGCAGGGTATTGCAGAGTAATGGCAGGGTATTGCAGAGTATTTGCAGGGAATTGAGGGGTTAATTTTCGGTGAGCAGCGATGTGGGCACTGCAGATGCAGCCCACATCGCTGCTGACACCGATCTCTTCCCCCTCCGCTGTTCCGATCGGTACAGAGATCGGTACAGAGAACGCCGGTTTGTTTACAAGTGATCACTCCGTCATTTGACGGAGCGATCACGTGGTAAACGGCCGCTATGAGTGGCCGTTTACCGTGAGCCGTGATGCGCTGGGTCCTGTGGACCCGGCGGTCACGGATGCTCTCGAGTGCGCGCCCCAGGGGGCGCGCGAGAGTGGAATTCTGGGAGGACGTCATATGACGGCCTCCCAGAGTTAAAAAACCGCCCTGTAGCCGTCATTCGGCTATAGGGCGGTTATTAAGTGGTTAAATATATTATCCACGTAAATCCCCGTAAATGTCCACCACGGGAGTATCCTTTGGTGATTGAAACATGTCTCTGTCCTTGGACTCATGATAAGTGACTGTACCCGATCCTTTTTCTGTATCTGTTATATGCTTTTTGATATATTTCTAGTGTAAAATGCATTTTTTCTATATTGTGTTGTCATCTCCTGTACAGGTTTTCAAATATGTCATTTACTTTAAAGATTTATCCTCCTGATGAAGCGGTCCTTTTGATCGCAAAACTTGTATAGGATTACATAATCTATGAGAAATTTCCGTAATCAGAAATTCACCCAGATGTCTACAAGTATATGTATACTGTATTTACTTTCTTTCCTTATTTTATGTTTTGATTCATTTTTTTTTATATATATATAATAAATAATAGTTTTTACTCAAAGTCTATTTGCGCTCATTGGTACCGAGATAGTCCATTTTCCCCTGTTGTTGTAGGAAGATAGTTTCAGCAACTGTCTCTACCTTCCCCCTTTCTGCATATTTTTTAACCAACACAGGTCAAAAAGGAAAACAGTGTTTTTTTTTTTGTTTTGTTACTTTTTGCCTAGAGATTGCATAAAAAAATTAATTGGCAAGACAATAGTATGAAAAAAAGACTTGTTTTGTTCTTAAAAAATAAATATATCTTACTTTTTTCATCTTAAGTAATTACAAAGTTATTGCTGAATGAACAGATCTGTAGCAGCAATGTAATAATCGCTGTAGTCTATATAGGATGTACAGATATGGGAGCTGAAGTTGTTAAAAAAAAAAAAACACTCAACTTTGTACAAATTGGTTGGCACAATAGTTTGAAAGTAGAGTTTATGAACTACTTTTTTTGTTTTTTCAGTACCACACAGTATTATTTAATGAGTGCAAAAACAATTTAAATCAATCCCATTCCCTCAACCCCTGACCATATGTTTGGTTGCGCATCCAATTCCCATGGCAGGAGAGTGTGCTCGGCTCCCAATGGAGCTGGTTCACATATCTCTGTGGCAGCTTCAGAGCGGATTGTACAGGGGTCCTGTGAGTCTTTGGCTCCATTTCAGAATTGAATTTAGGCAAAAATGCAGGCCTGAAATGGAGAACAGGGACGCATCAAACCCCTGCTGTGAGTCCAGCCTTAAAAAGTTATATATGTTTTATATATATATATATATATATATATATATATATATATATCAAACCTTGGCAAGGTTACTCTCCTGCAGATCTGTTTGGGTATCCAGAACAGCGTCAGGTGGAACTTCCAATCATCCACCAGTAATCATTCAGGAAAAAGACAGGATAACTGTTCCGATGCAATAATTTCCTTTTACTTCAATATCTTGTATTCAAGCATAACAACAGCAACAGCCACTGTACAGTTACGAGCGAAGACGCTCTTCTTCAGGCTTTCTCTGGCATTGTGTGCATCGGAACAGTTGTCCTGTGCTAATTAACCCTGTGTTGATGTTTATGGTAATATGGTAATGTGTATTGAATAGTCAGTCAGTGAGCTAGGAGACCTACCCTGAAAAGTCTTAGCTCTCAGTCAACTAGTTTGGGTCAATGATTAGATAATTAGCTCATGCTAATTTGGTTAGGTTTTAGTCATCTTGCGGTATATATTTGTGGGGGATCTCAAAGAAAAGATATTCCTGATGTACTCCAAGACTGGTGTTGTCTAGTTCTGGGGGGTTCCTATAGCCAGATCCATTGGCGTCGTGTTCCAGGACTTAGGAAGCGGTATTCTGATGGAAACACTCAAGCAGAGTGTGGGGGATAGGTTCCATCACAATATCTATCTGTTGGCTCCTCAAAACATATTTTTTTGACTTTCTTCCAGCTGCAGAAAGGCAGAAAATTGTCTTCCGAGTGCAAGAGATATTGTGTTTTTGAATTTAAGGCGTTCTTAACCACGCCCTTTTTAACATAGTCGATTTGGGCTACCCTAGGTTTATTTGTTAAATATTAAGGAAAATTGTTTTATTGTTGCGTTGATGTCTTTGGTAATGTGTATGAAATATTAATCATCAGAAATGATGGTTTTGTTTAAAGTTGTATAATTATACATGTAAATTAATAAAATGTATTTACTTATTCATTTGTTTGGGAGATATTTATACATTGGTAAGAGTTCCCCATAGATTAACGAACTCAGGAAATTATGTTATTGTGGTATGTTACTGATTGTCTGAACAAAGTTCACTTTTTTTTTAATTAATTGCCATAACTGTCTGGAGGCACTGTAAATCCACTGTACTCCAAAACACTAAATTCTATTTAATAAGAATACCCAATATGTACAGTGGTGTGAAAAAGTGTTTGCCCCTTCCTCATTTCCTGTTCCTTTGCATGTTTGTCACACTTAAGTGTTTCGGAACATCAAACCAATTTAAACAATAGTCATGGACAACACAAGTAAACACAAAATGCAATTTGTAAATGAAGGTGTTTATTATTAAAGGTGAAAAAAAATCCAAACCATCATGGCCCTGTGTGAAAAAGTGATTGCCCCCCTTGTTAAAACATACTATAACTGTGGTTGTCCACACCTGAGTTCAATTTCTCTAGCCACACCCAGGCCTGATTATTGTCACACCTGTTCACAATCAAGGCATCACTTAAATAGGAGCTGCTTGACACAGTAAGGTCCACCAGAAGATCCTTAAAAGCTACACATCATGCCGAGACCCAAAGAAATTCAGGAACAATTGAGAAAGAAAGTAATTGTGATCTATCAGTCTGGAAAGGGTTATAAAGCCATTTCCAAAGCTTTGGGAATCCAGCGAACCACAGTGAGAGCCATTATCCACAAATGGCGAAGACATGGAACAGTGGTGAACCTTCCCAGGAGTGGCCGGCCGCCCAAAATTACCCCAAGAGCGCAGCGACGACTCATCCAAGAGGTCACAAAAGACCCCACAACAACGTCCAAGGAACTGCAGGCCTCACTTGCCTCAGTTAAGGTCAGCGTTCATGCCTCCACCATCAGGAAAAGACTGGGCAAAAATGGCCTGCATGGCAGAGTTCCAAGGAGAAAACCACTGCTGAGCAAAAAGAACATCAAAGCTCGTCTCAATTTCTCCACAACACATCTTGATGATCCCCAAGACTTTTGGGACAACATTCTGTGGACCAATGAGACAAAAGTGGAACTCTTTGGAAGGTGTGTGTCCAAGTATATCTGGCGTAGAAGGAACACTGCATTTCATAAAAAGAACATTATACCAACAGTAAAATATGGTGGTGGTAGTGTGATGGTCTGGGGCTGTTTTGCTGCTTCAGGACCTGGAAGACTTGCCGTGATAAAAGGAACTATGAATTCTGCTGTCTACCAAGAGATCCTGAAGGAGAATGTCCGACCATCTGTTCGTGTACTCAAGCTGAAACGAACTTGGGTTCTGCAGCAGGACAATGATCCTAAACACACCAGCAAGTCCACCACCGAATGGCTGAAGAAAAACAAAATGAAGACTTTGGAGTGGCCTAGCCAAAGTCCTGACCTGAATCCTATTGAGATGTTGTGGTATGACCTTAAAAAGGCCGTTCATGCTCGAAAACCCTCTAACGTAACTGAATTAGGACAATTCTGCAAAGATGAGTGGGCCAAAATTCCTCCAGGACGCTGTAAAAGCCTCATTGCACGTTATCGCAAACGCTTGGTTGCAGTTGTTGCTGCTAAGGGTGGCCCAACCAGTTATTAGGTTTAGGGGGCAATCACTTTTTCACACAGGGCCATGATGGTTTGGATTTTTTTTCACCTTTAATAATAAACACCTTCATTTACAAATTGCATTTTGTGTTTACTTGTGTTGTCCTTGACTATTGTTTAAATTGGTTTGATGTTCCGAAACACTTAAGTGTGACAAACATCCAAAGGAACAGGAAATGAGGAAGGGGCAAACACTTTTTCACACCACTGTATTATCATTAATATTCCATACCACACGCACAACATAAAATTGGAAAGCACTGCTGAGATATCTTGTAAGAGGGAACTTTACCACATTACAAAACATACTGGTGATTGTATTTTCATATATGTTGTGAAGGATATCTGTTGTATAGTAACATGGCAGGAACTGATAACAAATCAAATTCATCTAGAAATATACGAGATGGTAATATCGCCCCAGCTGTAGCTACCTCAGACCTGAAAAAGGCTACTAAACCTCAGGAAAACTTCAAATCAAATACATTGTAAGAGATTTGACCTAGGGGACAATTTAGAGAAGTTTATCAAAGAGGAGAAAGAACAGGCCCAGAGGTTGAGGGATATTTTTTTGTTGAAGGTGGCTGGGTTTACCAACTGATTATGGCTTTTGCTAGCACAAAAAACACAAACAAATCGAGAACGGCTCATTCTGGAATCTTGGCCGATCTTGTGTTTTTTGCATTATGAAGTTGCCAAAGAAATGCCAGCCTTAAAGAAAGAATTGCTGGAAACCCGCACCACATTAAATAACAAAAAAGAGAAGATAGAATCCCTGTCAATCGAGATCCAACAGGCTGAGAGCAGACTCAGACAATCTAAAGGAGGTGAAGAAGAGTTAGCGGGCCAGATCCAAAATGCTCAGGCCTTATATGAACAGTTTCGTCCCCTATTGAAACAATTGCAAGAGAAACATAATAAATGTAAATAGGAAATAGAACAAACAAGAGAGAATGGGCCCCATTGAAGTAAACTCTGCTGCTGGAGATAAAGAGAGTAAAGCAGAAATTGAGAGACTCAAATCAGAGCAGAGAGCAATGGAGGAATGGATAGAGAAATTAGAGGAAGTAGAAAGGGCTTCATATGGGCAGAAAAGAAGACTAAGACCCCAGTTAAAAGGTATGACACCCCCAAAATGATAAAATTCTTAAAAGAAACTGTTCCCGTTTTTTCCAAATAAGGATTCCTAACCATCACTGACCATCAAGGAACATACGAGCGTACCTCAAAAATCTTAGACATTCAGGACGATCGTACCAAAATTGAGTTACTACTAGGGATGAGCCGAACACCCCCGGTTCAGTTTGCACCAGAACCTGTGAACGGACCGAAAGATTGCGCAAACTTTAGAACCCCCGTTAAAGTCTATGGGACTCTATTGTTCAAAATCAAAAGTGCTAATTTTAAAGGCTAATATGCAAGTTATTGTCCTAAAAATGATTTGGGGACCCTGGTCCTGCCCCAGGGGACATGTATCAATGCAAAACAAAATCCTCATGAGTTGGAGGAACCTCTCCTTGGTGTGGTAAAAGTGGATCTATGCAATCGTATCTCTTGGCAGGTGATCTGGCAGGTGTCTAGATTTAGGCAGTCTGTGAATCCTATCTATAGATAGGTCTGTTAGAGAAGCCTCCGGAGGTGCTTCTTGAAGGATTTGTTGGAAATGCGCATTCAATTCTGACGTTTTAACCAACTGAGTATCCCACAGATTTTAATATTTTTCCTTCTCGAACTATCTTCTCTCTCATTATGGGCGTCAATAACTTTGTTGATAGTGCCTGAAAATTCGCTCATCTTGTGCTCTATATGAGTAATCCTGTTATCAACAGCTTTGACTTACTCTTAAAATGGTTTGTGTGGGTCATGATATCTGCATGCAAGGTACTATGGAGGGACACCAACATGTCCTTCAAGGTAGTATCAATTACTGATTGATTCTTGGTAGGAAATTCTCAGATGGAGTCCTGGAGTTCCCTGGTGTCATTAAGGGAAGTGTCTATCTCCTCCTCCATGTCATTCCCTTGCATAGGTTGTATCTTAGCTTTAACATGGCTGGATGCTGTGGAAGATGGCTGTGAGGGGTTGTTTCACCCTGTGTGTGTTTTGTGAGGATGAGAATCCTGGCGTTGTGCTGTGTAGTTGTGAGCAGAGAGCCTGCCACACTCTCTGTCACTGAGCTTACGGGTGCCATCTTGGGTCTGTGTACTGCGGGGGTGTCGGTAGAAGTCCCTCATCCTACTTAACCTCCGATCATCCTTTCTTTTCCTAGACATGTCCCCGAGGTGTGCCCAACCTTGTATGAGCTGAAACCGCCGCGTTCTGAGGCTCAGGGGCTTTGTAGTGTGCTCCGATTTGACCGTGGAAGACAGAGCTCTCTTACAACGCAGCCATTCTCCTCGGCTGGCGGCCACGCCCCCCCCCCCCAACCACACCCTTTTTAACATAGTTGATTGGGGCTACCCTAGGTTTATTTGTTAAATATTAAGCAAGATCGTTTTATTGTTGCATTGATGTCTTTGGTAATGTGTATGAGATATAAATCACCAGAAATTACGGTTTTGTATAAAGTTGTATATTTATACTTGTAAATTAAAAAAATGTATTTTCTTATTAATTTGATTTATAGGATAGGATATATTTATACATTGGTAAGAATTTCCCATAGATTAATGAACTCAGGAAATTATTGTGGTATGTTACTGATTGTCTGAACAAAGTTCAAATTTTTTTTTATTAATTGCTGTAACTTTTTGGTGGCACTATAAATCCACTGTAATTATAGTCAGACACTACCATTTTATTTATAATTTACCATTCGCCAAAACACTAAATTCTATTTAACTAGAATTCCCAAAATGTATTATCATTAAGATTCCATACCACACTCACAACAATATGTAATGACCTAATCATTAAACTATCAGATAAAGGTGGTAAGATTGTTATTATGTTCAATCACCAGTATCAAAAAATGTGTCTAGACATTCTTTAAAATAGATAATGGTATTGCCCCATTGATTCTAAACAAGTATCTCTTTTTGTGAATGAATTCCACATGTTGTGCATTGGTACATTCTTAAGCCGCGTACACACGGGCGGACTGTCTGGCCAACTAAGTCCGTCAGACAATCCGACAGACAGTCCGTCCTACTTTTGAATGAACGGACTTGACCACACACGATGAACAGACAGTCCGTTGAAAGCTTGCGCGATGACGTGTACAGCAATGTGTTTCAGCGGACTAAGTTGGACAGACAGTCTGCCCGTGTGTACGCGGCCTTAGAAAGATTAATAGACAAAGATACGCTTGATTATCTTGTGATTAAATATCCAAAACTGACAATGTTTTATACGTTGCTCAAAGTACATAAAAATGTAAACAGATCCCCCAGGCAGCCCAATAATATGGCACTAACTAGACTTGCAAGTAGATTTGTAGAATAATTCCTTCTTCTTCATGTGTTGAGACTCCTGTCTTATATTCGTGATACATCAGATCTGTTAAAACATGTTTCCTCGGATGACCTGCTTGTTGCTGTGGATATAGATACCCTATACTTCAGCATACCGCAAGGGCATCCAGGAGATTGAGTCCTTTCTAATGGAACAAGAAGAATTGAAATGGCAAATGAATAAGCTCATTCTTGAACTGCTTAACTTCATGATGAATCAATTGTTTTTGCAAACCCAAGGTGTCGCTGTGGGCACTTGTTGTGCACCACCATATACTAATTTATATCTAAGGGGGTGGGAAAGAGTAATTTTTTCTAATAATATTTTTACATCATGGCTACCACATATACTCTACTGGTTTTAATTCATTGACGATCTCTTATTAATTTGGACAGGTTTAGAAGAATGTTTATGTTCATTTTTGGAAGCTCTAAACATTAGTGATTTTAATTAAATTAAATTTTATTTGAAGTTTACACACATATACAGTGATAAGAAAGTATCCTTTTTGGAGTTAGAGATCATCGTTTGACCAGAGGGTTATATAGCCACCAACCTTTATCGCAAATGGAGCACAGGCAACACACTTTTGTATGCCTCTATCTCACATCCCTCTCCCTTGATAAGAAGCATCCCATTTGCTCAATATCTACAATTGCGATTTAAACTAAAACTTAAACTTAAACTTTAAACTATACTGATTTTAAAGAGCAAGTGGATCTCTTACAGAAATGACTGATTGCCCAGAGGTATTCACGATCTTTGCTTAGAAAAGCTTAGAATAAAGCTAAAGCCTGGCCAGAATTCCTTTCCTATATTGGAATACTACCAAGCGGGACACTGGAACTATGCCATTTTATACATGATACTCAACACATGAACAAACATTATGGTCTATTATATGCAGACATTGGCATTTTTTGAATGAAGAACACACTCTATCCAAATATATATGACCCTCCCCAAAAATAGTATTAAGCCACCACCCTGTGAGTTTAGCTGACATCTAGCCATTACTATAACAAGGCAATAACACTCCAGCACTATGAAATACATACCATTGTGGTGGATATCAATGGTGTCCATGGGTGTTTGAAGGCCAGCGCAATAATTTACCAAATGGCCAGGGGCACAAGTTTTGAGCATTCACAAATTGTAAGATACAAGGAGTCGTGTATCATTAGACACTAGGTGCCATTATAAAGCATTTTATGTTGGTAAAATGATACGGCCTTTTGGACAAAGAATTAGAGATCATACTTGTTACTTGGGTAACTCCAGTTACTAGACACATTGGTCTGCACCACAAATTTGACACTTCAATGGTTTCATTTTTTGTCTTGGAGGTGATCCCACCAATAATTCCTCCTGGAGTTATTGAAATTAATACATTTAAACTATTCCTATGATTTTCTCAGAGAAAAGTCTTGGCTCATCTTAATGCACATATCTATATTCCCTGCATTTAGGATGTTACATATATTTTGTTTCTTGATTTGTTCTAGTTTGTGTGTCTTGGTTTTCCTAAAATACATTCCTTCTTAGCATGAAACATACTTTTTGTCATGTTTCTTGTTTGAGGTTGTTAGTGAAGACATCTAATGCTATTTTGATTAGTGGATTTATATGTGTATTGCCAGTTCAAATTGTAATCCCATTATTTTTTGAGTATAGTTTTTTCCTTTTTGTTGTAAAAGTAATATTACTATCTGGGTACATACTTATGCATTGCTCTTGTGCCTGTCTGGCTGGTGTGGGGTTGGGTGTTCCAGCTAACCAGTGGTATTAGTTATGGAGTGGCATACTCTGGCAAGTGTGTGATCCCTTGATGTGAGTGAACCTGCAGTACCTATTCCATTCTCTGGATGGCTATCTATGCTGAGTGCTATCTGGTGTTTTAGTCCCTACATTGCCTGAAGACCATGTCCTTGGCACTGGATCCAATGCATGCACAGTCTGGGATCGGGTCCAGTGATGTCACCCACTGGCTGAGGCAGTGGCTTGTTTGGAGGGGCATGCCAGACAGGAGCAACTATATAAGAAGGATGGGCCCTTTCTTAGTTGCTTCATGCTGGCGGGCGATGGACAGCTGTTTGGATTGTATGCACCCTAGGTGAATTTTGTGGGGGATGATTTGTTGAGATGAAGGAAATGTTGATCTTTATATACTCATCCCTGTGTTTTGACTGCTGCTCTAGGAGCCTCAGGGGAAATGTACCCTTGCATATCTTTTCTATGTGGCCTAGTTGGATGGTGTCCCACTCCCTAACAGGAAGGGAAGCATACAAGCTTTGTGCTAGTACACTATCAATCCTTTGTGGACATCTATATTAGCATGAGTATTTGTCATATATGATGATTACTATACCCTGGAATCTGTAAAGCCAAAACGAAGCATAGTTACATAAGGTGAAAAACATCAATTAACCTGGGGCGTTGAAGTCTATCTAAAATATTTCTTATTCTTATTCCTTCTTATACTTTCTTTCTCACGCCTTTCCTCCCTTCTACCTCCTCTCCTCTTCTGTCATATCGCATATGTACTAGCTCCCCTGACTTGGAATAACTTATTTTAAGAAATGCGATCTAATCCGATCTCAGCCACACCTGATCCTTTAGGAATTAGAGTTTTAAGATATGCATAGTATCCCCTCCTGTCTCCATCCTCCTCCACCCTCTGGTTTTCTAGCATCTTTTCTTAATTTTATGTATTGTTAGAAGCTTATTGCATGCTGAGTTTCAAGTTATCACCCACTGATATTACCACCCTGAGGGTTTTCTCTTTTTTAACCTCGGTAGGCGTCTACGGCATCTCCTAGCCTCAGGTACCATGTTACTATGCAACCATTACACATTTAAAAGTCCTACCATTGTTTCTTTCTATACATCTGGGGTTGGTGGGTTATGACCCAGTCAACTTATTGTATTTTTGTTTATTTTGTTGTGACTCCCTTTTCTGGGGGCTAATTCGTACGTGCTAATACTCTATGTATGTCTCCTTTATATTTTGTTAATAACATATTTGAACTAGAAAAAATATTTCCTATGCTTATACTGATATTTCTATCTGTTGTAGTGATATACTTTGAGGGCTATACTATTTGAAGATGTGAGATTCAATATGATGTATAGGGATGAGCTTCGTGTTCGAGTCGAACGTACGTTCGACTCGAACATTGGCTGTTCGGCCGTTCGGCGAATTCCGAACGTTTGGGCCGTTCGCGTCAAAATTCGAGTGACGCGCGCGCGGACCACAATGCACTGCGGTGGCGCAGTGCATTGCTGCCCCATGATTGGCCAAGCATGCACTGTGACCCCGCATGCTTGGCCAATCGCAGCGCCGGCAGTGAGGAGAGCCATGATTGGCCACAGGCATCCTGCCTGTGGCCAATCATAGCTCAGGCTGTGTAGTGCACGCCCCACACTATATAAGGCCGCCTTTGAGGCGGCCTCGTGTAGTGTGTTACTTAGCATCTGAAGCAGTGGGTGTTCTGTGTACCTTCAACACAGTACACCAATCGTTTTTGGCTGATTTCCTATCTTGCTGCTGTGTAGTGGTTGTTGTCTGTGCCCTGACTGCAGTATACACCACTATATTCACCTCACCTATATAGCTAGTGATCTAGCTTTAACCACTTAACAACTGCCCATTGCCGATTAACGGCTTCAGGGGGTTGTTTAACTCTGAGAGGCCGTTAATTAACGGCCTCCCAGAATTCTGCTCTCGCGTGCCCCGAGGTGTGCGCACTCGAGAGCATCCGTGACCGCCGGGTCGCATCACGGATCACGGTAAACGGCCGCTCATAGCGGCCGTTTACCACGTGATTGCTCCGTCAAATGACGGAGTGATCACTTGGAAACAAACCGGCGTCATGTTATGACGCCTGTTCCTCCCTCCCCTCTCTATACCGATCGGTACAGCGGAGGGGAAAGAGATCGGTGTCAGCAGCGATGTGGGCTGCATCTGCAGTGCCCACATCGCTGCTCACCGAATTTAACCCCTCAATTCCCTGCCAATACTCTGCAATACCAGTGCATACTCTGCAGTACCCTGCCATTACTCTGCAGTACCCCGCCATTACTCTGCAGTGCAGTACCCTGCCATTACTCTGCAGTGCAGTACCCTGCCATTACTCTGCAGTACCCCCCATTACTCTGCAGTAACCCCCATTACTCTGCAGTACCCCCCAATACTCTGCAGTACCCGCCATTACTCTGCAGTACCCCCAATACTCTGCAGTACCCTGCCATTACTCTGTAGTACCCCCCAATACTCTGCAGTACCCTGCTATTACTCTGTAGTACCCCGCCAATACCCCGCCAATACTCTGTAATACCCTGCCATAAATTGCCATACCCAGCCATACTCAGAGATACCCAGCCATACTCGGTGATACCCTGAAATACCCAGCCATAGACGCCCCCCACCCCTCACCGCCCTCCGGTGCTTCTACCAACTCGCCAGTACGATCAAAGCCAGAATCTTTTTTTTATTTTTTATTTCAGGCTTCCCAGCCTAGAGGTGAGATGTGGGGTCATATTGACCCCCCAGATTTCACTGTAAAGAGGACCTGTCACCCCATATTCCTATTACAAGGGATGTTTACATTTCTTGTAATAGGAATAAAAGTGATCAAAAATATATTTTTGGGGAAAAAAATGTCAAACTAAAATAAAGTAAAATGAACAATAAAAAAAAAAAAAAAAATTAAAGCGCCCATGTCCCCATGTGCTCGCATGTGCCACACATGTGAGGTATCGCCGAGAATGTTAGAGCGAGAGCAATAATTCTAGTCCTAGACCTCCTCTGCAACTCAAAACATGTAACCAGTAAAAAAAAATTAAAGCGTCGCCTATGGGGATTTTTTAAGTAGCGACGTTTGGCGCCATTCCACGGGCATGTGCAATTTTGAAGAGTGACATGTTTGATATCTATTTACTCAGCATAACTTCATCTTTCACTTTATGCAAACATTGGCCTAACAAGTGGTTAATAATAGAGCTTGCAGTCAGTAGTGTTAGGAGATAGTGCGTGCTCTCTGCGTGCTCTGTACCCAGTACATACCGCTATAATATAGGGCAGGCCCCTACTTTCAAACATCCAACTTACAAACATCTCCTACTTGCAAACGCAAGGAGACAGCAGCAAGTGAGATGAAAAAAGATGGACGACAAAACAAATTATACAGGGGTGATAACCCTTCCCTATGTTTTCCAAAAAGCTTAAAGATAGTTTTTTTGACTGGAGCTACACTTTAAAAATGTACCGGTTGAAAATGACAAACAGATTCAACTTAACACAACAAACCTACACAGTCCCTGTCTTGTTTGCACCGCCTGTATACTGCTGTTCTGAGTATATAGGGCCTGGGGGCCACACGCATTTCCTTTTTTTAATATGGGTACGGGGTTCCCCTTAATATGCGTACAAGACCCAAATAGGCTGGTAATGGGCAGGGAGGGCTACCCATGCCATGTTTCTCAATGATTTTCAACCATATTGCAGGAACCAGATATAACATTAAAACCGCAAGCAGTTTTAAATGGTGTTATTTCCGTTTAATGTCATTGTGTGCAGGGACTGTTCTAAACACGGGAAACACGTGGCACTTCACAGGCATACTACAGACACCCCGCAGGCACCATATTTAAAGGAATATTTCACTTTTTTTTTTTCACTTTAATCGTCATTAAAATCAGTGCTCCCGCCAAAACGGCAGTTTTTAAAACTTTTTTTTGCAGTGACCCATGTCCCCTGAGGCAGGAGGCAGGTCCCCAAACCCTTTTTAGGACACTATCTTGCATATTAGCCGTTAAAATTAGCACTTTCCAATTCGAACGTTCGAGTCCCATAGACTTCAATGGGGTTCTAACGTTCGTACCGAACGCGGGGGTCGTTCGCAAGTTCTGGTGCGAACCGAACCGGGGGGTGTTCGGCTCATCCCTAATGATGTATCCGTATTTACTTCAGTCCACCGCCTGATACTGAGGTTTTTAGGATTTTGTTCCTACATTGTGAAGATCTGTGTGCAATTTATATGAAATATACATGCTACAACAATTAAGTTTTTATTATATAGAGTCCATTTCTTTTGTACTTTGCTCCCACACCCACCAGGGAGGCTGACTTTTTCACATTGTCCTGCATGTACATCCATTTGGACATTTTTGGGTGAGTTGAATTCCTTAAGCAGTAATCCCGCCAAGCAGGAGCTGGCTAAATATGTTCAAGATTATACTATCTGATTGATTGCACTTTACAGTACCATATATCAAAAATAATAGTCCAGTTTTGAGAGAATTTTCAATGTGATTTCTTCAGGCATGATTTATTGTCTATAATATTTTATACTCTTTTGTAATAAAATATGTTTCTTTTAATTAACATAAAGTGTTGTTATGTCTATGATGGTACCATAAGGCCCTGTTCACACCTGAGCGATTTTCAGCTTGTAAAACGCTCAGCTCTGAAGCTATAAAATGGCCAACAAGCAAAATGTAATTAATTTCACTACTCCCCCCCCTTTACATCTGAGCGTTCTGTTGCTTGAAGCAAAACATCTGAAGCTCAAAAAGGTACATAAGCTTCTTTTTGGCAGATTACAAGCGTTTTTGGCCCCATACACTTCATTAGAAATGCCTGACTTAAGCAGAAAAATGCTAATAAAACGCTCAAAAAATGCTCAAATAGCAGCTCTCCACCCCTAATTTCCTCTCCCTCTCTTCCCCTTAGTGTTTTCTATTGGCTAAACAAAAATGCCTGAAGCTGTAAAATGCTTTTAATACACTACATTTAAAAAAAGCTTGAATAAAGCTGCAAAAAAGCTTAAAAAAATGCACGAAAGACACCAGTAAATCAATACGCTCGGATGTGAATGGAGCCTAAAAGTCCATATTTGCCTTAACCGTATTTTTTTGAATATAGTATTTTGGGACGTACGCACCTTATGTACAAACATTTTTTTACCACATAAACTTTACAGAAACTCAACAACTATGAAAAAAACTATATATTATGAAAATATGAGTAAAAATTGCTTCCATGACTTAAATTCTTTGTTTGCAGTTGAGGTGCACGCTGCTTTATAGTATAACAATAATAACATAATAATAACTTTGAAGTAGATATTTCTTTCTAAATCTGAGCAGGAAAAAATGTGAAAGTATTAGAAAGGAATAAAAGATACCCAGCGTATTTACGTAAGACATAAAATATGCAACTATTCTTATTACAGATTCCTATAGCACATTTGCATAACTAGTTTTTGAAAGAGCTAAAATTAATTCCAGAGACCATTTTAAGATACTAAGGCATATTTTTCTTTTTAAAGTCCAAATAAAGTAATGGGAAGATAAAAGAAACTTGATTTGCAAGCAGTTTCTTTGTAGTTATATAGGGCATTCAAATTCATAGCAGTCACTTTCATCATCAAGGTATTTTCACAGTTTGTACATTTGAAAAAATACTGTTAAGATGTGAGTTTAATTTAAATTGCTCTACCCATCTGCCTTGTTTAAGCCTTAACTTTAAATGTCTATTAAAACAAGTCATTTTATGTTGTTAAAAAGAGTTATTTTCAAATTTCTGTGCATTTTATGGTAAATTGTTGTACAAAATAAAGGTTTATAGGAAACCTGTGCTGAGAGAAAATCAAAGGCTGCTAAATATTAATTGCCTGCCTGTTGTGCTGATTGTGATTTGTGGCTTCAATATTTTCTCAGTCACTGATCTAAAGAAGGGAGATCAGGGAATTTTGTTTAAACTGATTTCACTTTGGCCCAATCTTTGGCCTAGGGTGCAAACACAACCAAGTGGTACTTTCATAGTAGGGTCAGATTTATGTTGCAGTGTAAGCTTCCATTGCGGCTGTTCAGCATTCAGTCACATTATCCTTCAGAGCTAGAAAGTACATTGTGCTGGAAGACTGCCTTCAATGATAGCAAGTAAACGATAGGCATGAGGTTTGGATTTGCATTTGATTTCATAATAATTTTGAGTTTGAAATTTGCAGCAAACTTTGCTGGGGCAAACTGTTTAAACCCATAATATATGCATGATCTTTGAATCATAGTCACCTTGCTTAGAATGGCCATTAATGGGGGCTTTTAAAAAACCTAGCACCCTCACTAATAAGGATATGAGTGTACACTTGTCATGCCAACTGTTGGCTTTCTGATAAAAGCAATATGAGTAGCTGTAAAGCCATCCCATCACTTTCAGGACCACTGGAAAGTGCCACCTCCCCTCCATGTATCCCAGCCTCTGCTGTCCTTAAGGGCGCGGTATGGACCTGGGAGGGGGGACCCCACACCATTCTTTACTTTATTTTTTTTTCAATGGCCGGGTGCAGGCAATTTACTACAGCATGTGCTATGCATGCTACAGACCACTTTGCCCCCAGGCACTATATTTAAATTAAATTTTCATTTTTATTGTTGCACTTTAAGCATTATTAAAATCATTGCTCCTGAAAAACAAAATTTGTTTTTGCATTGATACATGTCCCTTGGGACAGTACCCTGACCCCATACCCTTTTTATGGCCATATGGCCAATTACTTGCATATACGCTTTCAAAATAGGCACTTTTTATTTTTCCTGTTTGGCTCCTATAGACTTCAATGTGGTTTGCTGTTCAATTTAGAACTTTTCGCAGCAGAACTCCCATCTCTGTTATTGTGTGACATGTACTGGTTAAGTCCAGTTCCCCTGTTAAACATGTCCTGCCACTGGCCAGTTATGCACAGCTGTTTAATTTGCAAGAATAAAAAAATGAAGGGAGCTTCTGAATAGCAGCATCTGTCCAGAGAAAGTGTCCCCAAACCAGAAGGGAAGGATCTGGCTGGTGAACGTCTGTTATGTACACTAAGGCAGCACTTCAAGAGGAAAGCAATGACTCTGAAGAAACAAAGCAACAAGGAAGGTGCCTATAAAGGCAGAACGCAATGACTTTATCAGCCAAAGGCGTTAAAACCACTACTTTTTAGTAAGGTTTTTAACCCCTTTGTCTAATAAAGTCTTTGTGTTCTGCACTTAGAAGTGCCTTCCTTTTTGTTTTGTTGCTGATGCTCTAAATAATTGTATGAAAACTCCTGTGCCATTTGTCTTTACATTTTGGCCTAGATATGTTCATTAGAACTGTCAGAACTGTCACTGGCCAGTTTGTATACAGCTTAGTTACAGTATATCTTCTTAGGCTTGAGGCTCTTTGTCCATGTTTGAAAACAGCAGTCTTTGCCCTGTGTCTGTTATATATTTTACTAATGATAAAAAGCTAATATTTCTTTTACTCTGTACCTAGGATTTCAAATGTATTATTTAGCATAGCATGTATGACACAGTATTATACAGTATTAGGGTGTAGTGGTGTAGTGTTTTTCACATTCTTTTCTCTTTTCAGGGGTGATTTTTACAACTTATAACTCTATCACATAAGAATCCCAATCCAGAATTCGAAAATAATTTTCATGACGTTCATGCTTTATATTTAACTAGAGGACTGGACCAGAAATATTTCCTCTACATTAGAAGAATTACATTTTTCCAAAGATGACTGTGTACTAGAGGTCGACCGATATATATTGGCCGGCCGATATATCGACCGATATTTGGCATTCTTTAATTAATCGGCATAGGCTGATTGTGCTGATAAAAATGCCAATTATATGTTCAGCGTGACTTACAAAAGACTTCTGTAATAGAAGTCAATGTAAGTTGCCTGAAGTTATCAGTGAAGCGACTTTCCACCTCTCTGGGCAGTCTGCCAAGAAAAGATCAAAGAGATACAATGTTTCTTCTTCAATGGACAGAGCTATGTGTGTAGAGTTCTCAGTTTAACCATTTAAAGACTAAATCTTTTCTGACACTTGTTGCTTACAAGTAAAAATCCTGTATTTTCTGCTAGAAAATCACTTAGAACCCCCAAAAATTATATATTTTTTTTTTTAGCAGAGACCCTAGGGAATAAAATAGTGGTTGTTGCAATATTTTATGTCACATGGTATTTGCACAGAGGTCTTTCAAACGCAATTTTTGGGGAAAAAATACACAGATTTAAAAAAAAACAAAAAACAGTAAAGTTAACCCTTTTTTCGTCCAAAAGTTTTGAGTACCTGTTTTTGTGTATTTAATGTATAGTTGTGTTTTTTTTTTAATCTAAATTATACATACAAGTAAACTGATTGGAGGTTTGTTTTGTTTAATAAATGTTTAAATGTAAGACATTTTCTGTATCACTTATTACTGAAGGCTGCTTTCACACTGGAGCGGGCAGGCGTTGACAGTAAAACGCTGCTAGTTTTAGCGGCGCTTTACTGTCATTTTAGCGGCGCTATTCGGCTTCTAGTGGGACACTTAGAACCTAACTAGTGGCTGAGGAGGGGTTAAATGTGCTTGTGAAGCGCTGCTGCCAAATCGCCTCGCATTCGCTTCAGCAGTGGTGCCCATTCATTTCAATGGGCAGGAGTGGTGGAGGAGCAGTTTACACGCTCCAAAGATGCTGCTTGCAGGATTTATTTTTAACGTCCTGCCAGCGCATCTCCTCATTGTGAAAGCACTCAGGCTTCCACACAGACTGCAGGGGAGCCATTTTGAAGGCAATTTACAGGCGCTATTTTTAGCCCAAAATCGTCTGAAAAATGCCCCAGTGTAAAAGTGGTCTAACTTAGATTTTATGAGATGAAGGGGAAAAAAAAGGGGAAAAAAAAAAACGGCCCAAAAAAAACAGCATCATATATCGGTCATCGGCCACCACGATTTCTAAATATCGGCATTGGCATCGGCCAGCACTGTTGCTGTCAAGATAAATAGATCCGCGCTGCAGCTGAATGTCGTACCTGCTAAGCAAATGATGGTTAACAATAAAACAAAGCAACATTACAGTATAACAGTAAGACTTACCATACCTGCAAAGAAAATACAAAAAAATACATAGTCAAAAATAAAACATTTTTTAACGCAACCTGTGCCTAAAATATATATATGCCGAAGCATGGGGGCATCCTCCTGCAAAAGGTAGGAGCAAATCGCTCCCCCACCCCTGCTGCCCCCATGCTTCGGCATATATTCTCTTTTTTTAACTGTGGTGGTGAAATCACCTCCGACAGCGCTGGAGTCATGGCTTTATGTATCGATCGCTTAGTGACACTGGTGATGGGGTGATCACGGGGGTTAAACCTTTATTAGGGGGGTTAGGGGTACCCTAGACCTAAACGGGGCTAACCCTAACTGCCCTAACAGTTATTGCAGTCACAAATGACACCAATGCAATAATCAATAAAAAAAAAACTGCACTCCCCCCCCCCCCCCCACTGTCTATAACCTGATTTTCTTATCCGCATTCCACTATGGCTCACGCAGTACTATCTCGTCCTCGCTTGAAGTGATGTAAATGGCCTCAATATTGCATCCAAGAGAGGACAAATCCTTTACCACATGCATAAAAAGCAGGTCAACCTATTACTGTTACAGGAAACACATTTCCACACAAACTCCACCCCTTCCTGCTCCAACAGGTACTTTAACAGATGGTTCCACAGTACAAACCCCTCTCAGAAAACTAAAGGCGTTTCTATTGCCTTCCACAAAACGCTCCTGATTGATCTGATAGACCAGCTGTCGGATCCTCAGGGAAGGCATGTGTTTGTAAAGTTCTCCCTATGGGGCACCAAATTCACTATAGCCAACCTCTACCTACCAAACACTAACCAAATCTCGACTGCTCTGCGATACTTGAAGATCTTGTCAGAATTTGCGGAAGGTAAACTAATTATAGGCGGGGATTTTAATGCCCCCCTAGGCCCACTCTTAGACTCGTCCACCTCTCGCTCATCCATCTCCTTTACTAAGTTGAGGGCTTTTAAATGGGCTATATACGACCTCCGTCTAATCAACATCTGGCGGGTTCTGTTTCCAACAAATCGAAATTATACCCATTTCTCACAGGTCCATCACTCCTATAGTCGTATTGACTACTTCCTTCTTGACCATAGCTGCTTAGATTGGTCACCTGAATGTGACATAGACTCAATGGTCTGGTCTGACCACTCGCCTATATATCTGACATTATCTATCCCTTCCACACCGGTGAGGGAATGGACATGGAGGCTGAATGATTCCCTTCTCACGAACCCTGAGTGTTCCCACAAGGTCTCGGAAACTATCTCTAATTTCTTGCTAGATCATGCCACAGACACCACCTCACTACCCTTCCAATGGGAGTCGCTTAAAGCTGTTCTGCGAGGACTCTTCATTCAGGTGGGAACCCGCTTGAAAAAGACTCATTCAGCTGCAATAACCTCAGCAACACAAAAGCTTCGGGACCTTGAGACCCAGCATAAACGAGCCCCTACACTGGTGACTTTGACAGAGGTCTCACTGGCCCGATCCCAACTCAGGGACCTATACGAGGCCTCAGCTCGTACTTATGCGGACAGACTTGCTTTACATCAGTACCGATTTCGAGATAAATGTGGAAGGCCGTTGGCCCGCACCCTCCATCCAAACACGTCTTCCACATTTATACCTCATATTCGGGCCCCTTCTGGAGAAATGCTTAATGAGCCCTCCAAGATATCACAAACATTCAGAGATTTCTATCAAACACTGTACAACCTACCGACCGGCATCCCATCTAGCCCATCCCACACTCCTGCGCCCGATGGACAGTCCTATATCGAGGAAACTGAGCTCCCTATATTAGATGGTGATACTGTAGAAGAGCTAGAGAAAGTAATCACAGCGGACGAGGTAGTGGGAGCGATAGCGGCCACCCCTTTCGGTAAAAGCCCAGGACCCGACGGTTTTACCCCTAAATTCTACAAAACATTTGCACCTCTACTGACCCCCTTTATGGCTAAGGTGTTTAACTCTCTATCAGAAGGCTCAGCGTTTCCTCCACAAATGCCTGAAGCCCACATTACCATTATCCCAAAACCAGACAAAGACCCTACCTTGTGTGCAAATTATAGGCCCATATCATTAATTGGAGTGGACCTGAAAATATATGCCAAAATATTAGCTACTAGAATGCAACCGCTACTCCCCCGCCTTATACATCTGGACCAGGTGGGTTTTGTAAGTGGCCACGAGGCAAGGGATAACACCCTGAAAACCCTGCTTCTTACCGACTATGCCCGCACCCACGAAATCCCTCTATGCCTTTTGACGGTCGACGCCGAAAAGGCATTCGACCGGGTTGACTGGCAATTCCTTCGAATGTCTCTGCAACAGATAGGCCTGGGTCCCAAAATGCTATCCCGAATTATGGCCCTTTACTCCTCACCTTCCGCTAGAATTCGGGTAAATGGTTCACTGTCACCTACATTTGCCATTAAAAATAGGACACGACAGGGCTGTCCTTTATCTCCCCTTCTATATGTCCATGTCATGGAACACCTAGCAATAGCCTTACGCAATAACCCCAACATACTCATTCTAAGCTGGCGCTCTTCGCAGGTGACTTGCTATTGTTTGTAACCCAACCCCACCTATCTTTACCACATATAATGAAGGAATTCACGAGGTTTGGCATGCTGAGCAATTTCAAAGTAAACCATAATAAATCAGAAATCCTGAACATCTCACTGTCCCAAGAGGTCCTCCGCCAGATATCCGCTAGGTACCCATTTAAAACAGGCTCTACCTCCATCCGCTACCTCGGAATCCAAATACCCACGGAAAGGTCCCATCTATTCTCTTTGAATTATGCACCCCTGCTGCTTAGAACCAAGACGGATCTCTCAAACTACGCAAAGAAATGCCTATCGTGGCTAGGCAGAGTAAATGCCCTGAAAATAGACGTAATCCCTCGGTTTCTCTATTTGTTCCAAACAATTCCCATTTCCATACCCTCCTGGTTTTTTAAGAAGCTCCGCCAACTATTCTCCTCCTTTATTTGGGGAGGGGCTCGCCCCTGGATATGCTACGAGACCTTATCACTCCCCAAGATTCGTTGGCGGAGCAGGAGCCCCGGATGCCTCCTTATATTATAGAGCAGCTGTGCTCACGCGTATACTTAACTGGTTCCATCATTCCTCCTCCAAATTGTGGGTACAAATAGAGAACCATATTAACCCAATAGATCTCTGTGCATTGCCGTGGACACCTACTGAATTCCTGAAAGGAGAGGTACCACTGAGCGACCTTACCCGACAAACCATACAAATCTGGACCCGAATGAATTCCTCCAAGACCCTATCTCCCATGAAGGGACCCATGACTCCACTGTTTGGTACTCCGGATTTTCCACCGGCCCTACAGGGAGCGAGTTTTGGACCTTGGTGTAAGGAGGACCACAGGCGACTTGCCCAAGTCCTACGTTCAGACCCCTCTCTGACTCATGACGTTCCCTCTGACCCATCTTCTCATGCCTCTACGCACTGGCTGCAGAGACAACAGGTGATTTCCCTCATTCGCACTTTCCCATCGTTACCTAATGTACTCGCTGACTTAACGGACTTGGAGGGCATGCTGCTCCAGGCCACCCCTCCTACACATGTAGTCTCTCAATTATATTCCCTCTTACATGTGGCTTATAATCCTGACCTTCCCCCATACACACAGGCATGGGAGGAAGACCTGGGCCACTCCATCTCGCCTGTAGACTGGCAAAAGTGCTTCATACTGACCCACAAAATGTCCATAGCCTCCAATTGTCAAGAAAAGGGGTTCAAGCTGTTGACCCACTGGTACCGATGCCCTTCGACTTTGCACCAAATAAACTCGACACTTCCGGATACTTGCTGGCATTGCTTGTCATCCAAGGGAACCTTACTTCACATTTGGTGGGCATGGCCCCCTGTGAGGAAGTTCTGGCAAAAGATCCTTGACTTGTACTGCAAACTCATGGCGACCTCCATCGCACCCTCTCCTGAGATGGCTCTGCTATCTCTGCTCCCGGGACCACTTAAGTCAGTCAAGAAAGACGTTCTGCGTCACTTTTTGGCGGCTGCTAGAAAGGTGTTGCCCAGACATTGGAAGTCGACGAGCATGCCTTCCCTGGGAGATTGCGCAATTGAAGTGGACCGAATTAATAGTTTGGAAAGAATGTTGTCGCAGGAAACGGGTAGGGAGGAACAATTCTCTAAGACCTGGACCTCATGGTCGATGTTTCGATATTCCTCAGAGTTTATCTCATGGGCCACAGAGGAGTCTACCGATACACCTGTGTGATCAGGGTGGAATGTATACCTTTTGATCGCTAAGCTCTTTCCTGTCCTGACCCCTCTTTCCTCACTCTCTTCCCCCTTTCTTCCCTCCCCTATACAAGTTGCAGTAATATCCGATTACTTAAGTTATGACCTCCAGTCTCATTAGACCAGAATGGTGGCACATACAGAGCTTCCCCCCCAGAGTGAACGTTACCAGAATGAGAACAATAGCCCTAGTCTACATGTAATAAGTGGGTATCACTCGCTGAGAGGATAGTGGTGCGCACACACCCACTTTAACTTAGACTAATCATTGTAGGACTACAGACTCTTCTACCATACTACCTAAATCGAAGCTCAAAACAAACACTTTAACCTCGTGATAGTTCGACACCACTGTAGTAGAGTGGATTTCTTTGTGGTTTCTTTTTTTATGTTTATGTAACAATGTAAAACGAATATGTTGGAATATTCTGTACTTTTTTTTCCCCCCTCCTATCTTGCTTTTATATCTCAATAAAATAAGATTGAATTAAAAAAAAACTGCAATTGGTGTCACTGTGACTGGGGATGCAGGGGGGTGATTGGGGGTGATGGGGGCGAAAAGTGTGCCTAGAGTGTTCTACTGTATGTGTTGTGTTTGGTGCAACTCACTGTGATCTTCTCTCCTCGGCGCCGGAACGAAAAAGACCGACACGAGGAGAAATTATATCCCTTCTGCTGCTCTTGTTTACATTACAGTGTTTACATTACAGGAGCAGAGGAAGCATTTTATTTGTCAGGAGCGATCACGAGGGGGTGGCCATGAATGACCTCCCCCTCATCTCAGATGGCTCCTGAATGGATTCCGACTGTCGGAGGCATGGGGGGGCCCAATCAGGCCCCCCCCCCTGCAGGCAGGCATGGACGTACCTGTACGCCAATATGCCTGCCCGTGCCACTCTGCCGACGTACATCGTTGTGCAGCAGTCGGCAACTGGTTAAATGGGACCAAATCCTAGTAACATTAAATACTGAGGAAAAATGGGAGCGCTGTAGGAACATATTAAATTAAAGTGCTATCTAGTGCATTCCAATGGACAATAAATATAAAAGAATTAAGGTTAAACCTGGATGGCTAAACTTTAATTCAAAAAGACACATTAAAAAGAAAAAAAGGGCCTTTAACCACTTGCCGTCCACGCTATAGCCGAATGACGGCCACAGCGCAGACCTGAATTTCCGTGAGGCCGTTTATGTGGCCTGTGATTAGTTTGTCTTTATTAAGAGCAATAGCTTTAATATGCTTCAATAGTCTCCTCCTTATTAGTCTCACTGTCTAATTTATGTTATTTTTTTTTTATTATTACAGGTACTTATATAGTGCTGTCAATTTATGCAGCACCTTACACATATATTATACATTCGCATTAGTCCCTGCCCTCAAGGACCTTAAAGTCTAACTTTGCTAACTTTCAGTCATACATACGTACATATTCTAGGGCCAATTTAGACAGAAGCTTCACATAGAGTAAAATAAATAGGCATCTTGCCACATACACTGATCTCGATTAACTGCAATTCAGAAAAATATCAATCATCATCCTTTCTTTAATTTTTGCATTTATAAAATCATTTATAGTGGGCATAAATGTACAGGCTTTATAGTGGCCACATTTATAGGAGCCATTTTTGTGGACTTGGCAACCAGTTACTACTCTTACTGATGGTTCCAATTTTACCAAGATGACTATGCACCAGTCTATCCCATAGATCGCTATCTCTGTGATATAATAGGATATCTATGTCAGTGAGACAATAAAGTGATTGTAAGGTCTTTTTTTTAAAATAACAAGCAAGTTATACTTACCTGCTATGTGCATTGGTTTTGCACAGAGCAGCACGGATCCTCCACTTCTTGGGTCCCTTGCCGGCGCTCCTGGCTCTTCCCACTTACCGGGTGCTCCCACAGCAACCATTTTGCAATGGATGCACCCAAACAGGCCTGCTACCAATCAGTGGCTTTGTGTGTCCATTCACACACGGAGCTGCAGTACGGCCCGCCCCCTCCATCTCCTGATTGGTTCACTGGCTGTGATTGACAGCAGCAGGCCATTGTCTCCTGCTACTGCCAAAAGCCAATCAGGTGTGCGAGTCCCAAAAAAGGTGAGGCTCTTGTGGACATTGCTGAATCAAGAGGGGGGCTGCTGCACACATAAGTTTTTTTTACCTTCATGATAAGGATGCATGAAGATAGAAAACCTTGTGCCTTTTAGATATGGGCGCCGTCAAAAAAAATCGTAATTCGTGTCCGAATTTCAATTCAGATTCGTACGAAATACGAATTTTCGTTAGATTCGTAAACTTTTTGTTAAAATAACGAAAGTTCGTTATGATGAATTTATTATTATTATGAGGGGCTCCCACCATCCCTGTGCTGTGCTGACTTCCTGGGGTTTTAACTTTTAGGTTCCTTAACTTTTCGTAATAATTACAAATTTTCGTTATGAATTTGGACCCGAAATTCTTAAACGAAATTTAGTACAGAATTCGTATGCATGAAAATCTGTATTTTGGATTTGTATGAACTAATCGCACATGTCTAGTGTCTTTACAACCACTTTAAGAGTATTATTTTGTGAACGTACAGTACAAGAAATATGTGACCTGCTTCCTACAATGTAAAAAAGACAGTAAATATTGAGTAGCTCCATATGTTTAACCACTAGGCGTCCACGCTATAGCCGAAAGACAGACGCCAATTCTCGGATGGCCGTCCCTGGATGTCCTCCCGTTTACTTCTACAATGCACGCTTCCACGGGCGCACATCGGGGATGTTCTGTGCTGGCCATGTCCCTTGGACACAGCCAGTCACAGATCGCTGTAAATGGCCAATCACAGCGGCCGTTTACAGCACGATCGGCGTGTCCAATGAGAGATGATCTCATATGTAAACATATCAGATCATATCTCATCGCCGGCTCTCCCTCCTCACACAGAGACAGTGTGTGAGGAGGGAGAGATGAACGGCTTAGTCAGAGATGCAAAAAAATAAAAATAAAGTGGCCATCTGTCCCCACTGCCACCTGTCCCCACTGCCACCTGTCAGTGTCATCTGTCCCCAGTGCCACCTTTCGTCAGTGCCATCTGTCCCCAGTGCCACCTGTCGTCAGTGCCATCTGTCCCCAATGCCACCTGTCATCAGTGTCATCTGTCCCCAGTGCCACCTGTCATCAGTGCCATCTGTCCCCAGTGCCACGTATAATTGCCATCTCTCATCAGTGCCATGTATAAGTGCCATCTGTCATCAGTGCCACATCAGTGCCACGTGTCATCAGTGCCACATAGTGCCATCTGTCATCAGTGCCACATCAGTGTCACCTGTCATCAGTGCCACATATTAGTGCCATCTGTCACCAGTGCCATGTATCAGTGTCACATGCCATCTGTTATCAGTGTCACATGTCATCAGTGCCACGTATCAGTGCCATCTGTCATCAGTGTTACGTGTCATCAGTGCCACATATTAGTGCCATCTGTCATCCATGCCATGTATTAGTGCCACGTGTCATCAATGCCACTTATAAGTGCCATCTGTCATCAGTGCCACGTATCATCAGTGCCACATATTAGTGCCATCTGTCATCAGTGTCACGTGTCATCAGTGCCACGTATTAGTGCAATCAGTCATCAATGCCACATAAGTGCCACGTGTCATCAGTGCCACGTCAGTGTCACGTGTCATTGCTCCAGGGCCTTCAAAAGTGTAATAGTTAGTCAACAAGTTAGATGTGTCATTTATGCTCCTAGAATACCTGATGGTGCTCCCTGCATATTGGGCCTCTCTATGTGGCCAGGCTGTGAAAAAGTCCCACACATGTGGTATCGTAATACTCAGAAAGAGTAGTAGAATTTATTTTGGGGTGTCATTTGTGGTATACACATGCCATGTGAGAGAAATAACCTATTACAATGACAATTTTGTGGAAAAAAAATCTTCATTTTGCAAAGAATTGTGGGAAAAAATTACAACATCAAAAATCTCACCATGCATCTTACTAAATACCTTATATCTACTTTCAAAAAAGGTCATTTGGGGGATATTTGTACTTTCCTGGTTTGTTCCAGTCGCAAGAAATTAGATAGGCCTTCAGTACATCAGGTGTGATAATTTTTTTATGATTTGCACCACAGCTTGTAGACTCTCTAACTTTCACAAAGACCAAATAATATCCACTAATTTGGGTTATTTTTACCAAAGATATGTAGCAGTATAAATTGTGGCCAAAATGTATGAAGAAAAATTTATAATTTTCAAAATTTTATCACAGAAACAAAGAAAAATGCATTTTTTTCAAAATTTTCGGTCTTTTTTCATTTATAGCGCAAAAAATAAAAAAACCCAGAGGTGATCAAATACCACCAAAAGAAAGCTCTATTTGTGGGAAAAAAGGCCAAACAATTAATTTGGGTACAGTATTACATGACTGAGTAATTGTCAATCAAAGTGTGAGAGCACCGAAAGCTGAAAATCGGTCTGGTCACGAGGGGGGTTTAAGGGCCCAGTTGTCAAGTGGTTAACATGGAGGAAATCCTCCAGTTTACCCTGCTTTTCTGTGTTCCCCATTTTTATATAGATAGTTTGCTAGTTAGGCTTTCTGTTACTCGTTTTTTTTTTTAGATATTTTGTCACTGGGTTTTTGGTTTACTTATATCTTTATGTTTGCTGTTTGCTGGTGTTTGTATGGATTTTGGTTTCACTGTAAATAAATCTTATATATTCTGGTTTCAGTTTCATAGTGTAGCTATGCAGATTTGGGCAGCATCCCTGCTGCTGATTCCTGACATAATCACTGTGTGCTGCGTCTGTACAATTTTGAAAGTTTTTTTGGTTATCATCACCTAGTGCAGATTCATTTTGTTTCCTTAAACATATATAAATTCATATAGAACTGTAAATCTGTAATCTAAACAATTTAGACTTCAATCTTCTTCTGTCAGTATAAAGTGTGCTTCCACCAGGATCCCTAGACCCCACTAATAAAAGGAAGTCAAACATTGCATGCTTAGCCACAACACCAAGATGCTAATAGGGCTTGCTAAATTTCTATGGTATGCATTCAGTTGTCATCCCCAGCAGAACCACTTTCACATACGACACAAGCACTCCAAACCCAGGGGTAAGGGTGTAAACTGGGAGACTGTGGCATTATGGCGGACACATCGGAAATTTTTGACACATTTTTGGGACCATTGTCATTTATACAGCAATCAGTGCTAAACAAATGCACTGATTCCTGTGTAAATGAAACTGACAGTAAAGGGGTTAACCACTAGGGGGCAGTGTAAGGGTTAAGTGTGTCCTGGGGAGTGTTTCTAACTGTGGGGGCGTGGTCATGTGTGACTCATCACTGATCTTTGCTCCCAATCACAGGGAGCAGAGATCAGTGACACTGTCTCTAGGTAGAACGGGGAGATGCTTGTTTACATTAGCATCTCCCCGTTCTTTCTTTCTGTGAGGTGATCGTGGGTGTAGAAACTGATAAATAATAATATTATTTATCATATGTGTATTAATTTGTCTAGTCCCTATAGATTAGTTAGTCTATTAACACTCTGAGCACATGCTACTGTTAATATCACAATAATACAAAGTTAGCTATGAAACCAAACACGGTTTAAGAATAGTCAAATCTCATTTATTTCCCAAGGAAATAAGAAAGCTTATATTAGGTATTATTAGAAATTACAAGAATACATAGCATACAATCAGAACACAATACAAATAATATACTTAGCACGTCCTCTGGCTGTCCTCGTCCTCTGTTTGAAAAATTCCCTTTTGACAAACGCACCTCACCCACACCGCATCCCATTGCCTGCCCCCCCCCCCTTGCTTGTGGACGAATCAGTGTCTCTGGGGCGTCTCCTCCCCCAGGCTACTTTCTGATCGTCTTGCCGTAATATTTCTGACCACCCTGCCATAATTGGCCTCTGGGGGGCAGTGTCTGTCCATGAATTGCAATTACTCTGACTGGGGTCAAATCTTGGGTTTTGATCTCTGGTGCCCGCCTCTGCCAGTTAGGTTCATCTTTGATTGTCACAGACAGATCGGAGTCAGCATTGTCATGCAGAGTAGCTCTCATAGATAGATGGGAGCCTCTAATCTAAAGTCACAATAGAGGTTTAACTGGCTACATTACAACCGGGAGAGGGCATCCTGTTCTCCAGGACACTGCACCATTGGGAATGGGAGCCGATGCATGGATCCCAGAAAACACTACATACCTCAATTGAGGTATTCACAAATTATTTAGGTAACATTGGTTTCAAGGGTTTGATAAAGGGGTGTGTGTGAATGCGTGTGGGGAGGGGTGTTGTTGGGTTTTGGGTTTTTTTCCCCCATTATGTGCTTGGTTAGAGAAAATTTGGGAGCTATAGGTATACTAAAGGGTATATTAAAGGATTTGTGGCAAACTCAAGGAGTATTACATGTATTTGTTGAATGTGAAAGTAATGTAATCTTACGTAATGTATTTTCTATGGAAAACGAATAAAAAAGAATTTAAACAAACCCAGGGGTGGAATGAAAGACTCCTGGTTGTACAGATCAATAGCATTTTTCACATAAAAAATTCAAATAATGAATCTCTTAACTCTAGCTGAAACATAACCTGCAGACCTCCTCTGATGTCACATATCCCAATTTCACGCTATGCATTTAAACCAATTGGCTGCCATCAGGGGCTTGGATCAGTGAGCTATGTAGTCTTCAAATAAGGAGGGTTAGCATTACCATAATGCCTACAATGAGCCTCTTAAAAATGGAAGAATCTACCCACCAATGACAGCAAATTCACTCTCAATATTTGTATGATCACTCTTTCCTATATACTATCTATAGACTTGCCTATGACATTATAACAAATCACAGGCTTAGCACACAACACACTAAATGATAGCAAACCTTCAGGCTATGAATATAAAATATCTATAAAAAAAAAATCATTTTAACTATTCACAAATAAGCATTATATATCCAGTTCAATGTTTAACCCATCCAGAACTAAAGTATTTAAACAATAGATCCACTCACTTTCCTATCCTATCCGATCCTATCTCCTACAATTTACTTGTTTTATTCATATCTCTCCAGGCAAGCTGTAATCTATTGATACATTTACTATACATTTAAGAACAGTTGAATCTTTATGATAAAATGTAAAAAAATGCAACCGGACACTGTGTGATTTTAAAACTTTTACATTACAGTAAAACCTTGGCTTGAGAGCATTTTGCAAGACCAGCAACATTTTTAAATTCAATTTTGACTTGATATACAAGCGATGTCTTGATATACAAATAGCATCGAGTCACAACTGAGTATAAAACAGAAGAGAGGCCTCTCTAAGTGTAGCAATATGGTTACATTTAATGAAGGTACAACATTTAGCAGCTCACATGGTTGATTAAAAGAGGCACATCTAAGTATGCAAGGTGCCTCTCTTCTCTCTTATAACCTGTAGCTTCTGCTGTATTTTGCTTTTAATTGTGGATGCTGCCATTTGTGGATAGACATTTTATGGTTACACAACTACAACAATTTATATGGACTATAAACGGTAGGACTTATGAATAAATGTTTGTGGAACGAATCCTCTGAGTTTACATTATTTCTTATGGGGAAATTTGCTTTGATTTACAAGTGCTTTGGATTACAAGCATGTTTCCAGAACAAATTATGCTTGCAATCCAAGGTTTTACTTAATTAGTTTTGTGTAAATTTGAGATTGCATTAATGAGCTTTATATGCAATAAATATTTTTATCTACAGAGGAGCTAAGAACATTCCATGTTTACCTAAATAAAAAATAGTACTAAATATTTTACATGCCACTCCAGGCGAGATCAGGCCCTGCACTTCATAACCACATCATAGGTACTGGCTAGGTGGCATCTCCACCAAAACAATTCATTCTATCATTAAGAGGGACACCACACCACCAAGATGCAAATTAATATACTTCCTTTAATACAACAGACAGCTGGAGCAAATTTTATTCTGACATGTTTTGCATCAAGCACAGTACTTTCCCAAAGAATGACAAAACCACATCCCTTACACCTTCATATAGAAACATTAATTAATGTCACATGGTCATTAACCTATTCATTATATAAACATATTCAGTTCTATTATACAATGTAAAAATATACATAATGAATTAAAAACAATTTTTACAATGTTAATAATTATAATAATATTTGTAGTGGAACATGTGCTACATAACAAAAAAAAAAAAATACAGCTATAGAGATAAAATGTTGCAACAAAAAAAAGGTACAGGCAAAAAAATCTAATTTTCGCAGCACACCATCTAGTGGCAGAGCTGATAAAGCCTGCTCCAATATCTTTTGTTAAACAAAACTGCTCCTCCTTCTTAATAAAACCTATTTGAAGTTTATAATAAGTACAAATGAACACCATACACAGAGATGTGCTCTTTAAAAAATCCAAACAGGGTCTAAAAAAACTCCACCTAAATAAGTCATGAAAATGCTTTTTATATGTATCAGAAAAGGATTATTGATGAGCAGTACCTAGTACTAAAAGATAGTACCAAAACACTGCTCCATACTGTCTCCAAAATGTAAAGCCTGACTGCACAAAACACCTCAAAACCACAAACCCAAACTCCAGAGATTAAGAATTTGTTCAAGGAAAGTGCCATGTTCAGTATGTAAGGAGTTTGAGTATATTTCAAAGACTGCCATAAATATTGTATAAATGTAGAGCACCCCCTAAAGAGCAGCTGATGAAAATGGTTCTACAGTATGATTTTTACTAAAATAAAAAATATGCAAAATATGTGTGAAAATTGTGACAATTAATTAAAGTGTTTGTTCACCAATGCCAGAAGTCTGCCAAGCAAAATAGGTAAGTTGGAAGCTTTAGTGCATGAAGAGAACTATGATTTGTTATTGCTAAATCTTGGCTTCATTCTTCACACAACTGGGCTATTAATATGTGTGATGAGGCTGAAGCATTATGAGTGGAACAGCACATAGGTGTGCGTAGTAGAAAGTCACTGGAGTTTGTTATAGGCCACCCAGTGTTAATGAGGAGGTGGAGACTCAGCTCCTTGCACAGATAGAAATCACTGCAAGGTCTGGGACTGTGATAATAATAGGGGGCTTTAACTACCTGGAAATTGACTGGAGTAATGGCACTGCAGGAATAGTTAAAGGGAAAAAAAATTATAAACCTATTACCTAAGACAATCTTTTAGTACAGATCATAGAGGTCTTGTCATAAACCAGTGTGACCAGAAATGTGTGGACTGCAATAGGGAAGACCAAAATGCATGTAAAGTAATAATAGTAAGATTTATTAAAAGGATAAGTCACAAACAATAAAGCAAACCAGCAAACAACCATGATGGCACACAATAATAATTCTCTAAACCAAATGTGAATACAGGAGTAAGATATAATCATAAACGTAATCAAACCAGGGTCATACACAAGAGATCAAACAGATAGAACAGGGAGTAGGACGGGACAGGGAGAAGGAAGCAGGAGGAAGGGATACGTCTGCAAGACAGGGATCCAAGGATGGATGCATGGTTCAGGAACACAGGACACAAGGTACAGGATTCAAGAATACGAGTCAGGGCTCAAGGAAAATACCAAGGCAAATGTGTGAGCATCTGCCGGGTATATATATATACACCTCCTGCAATCAATCTCTGGTGACTCCTGATTGCAGGAGATGATGTTGGCTCCAGACTGCTGGGAGACATCTGCTGGTGGACACCAGTACTCTGGCCCAAAGATCTGACAGTGCCACCAGCAGGTGAAACTTTTCCTGACAGGACCCCACCTGGAAGGAGTGACCTCTAAATGCTCCAACTAGTCACAGCTGTAAAAAGTCCATGCATCAAGCTGGGCAGCGGGCAGAGGCACGTCGAGCTGCACAGCGGGTAGAGGCACATCACGCTGGGCAGTGGGCAGAGACATGTCAAGCTGGGCAGCAGACAGAGGCACATCAAGCTGGGCAGCTGGCAGAGGCACATCAAACTGGGCAGCGGGTGGGGGAACATCAAGCTGGGCAGCAGGCAGAGGCAAATCAAGCTGGGCAGCGGGCCGAGGCACATCAAGCTGGGCAGTGGGTAGAGGCACATCAAGCTGGACATCGGGCATCGGATCATCGGACTGGAGAGCAGGTGCTGGAACATTAGGCCAGGCATCAGGAACTGGATCATTAAAGTGATTGTAAAGCTTCATTTTTTTAATAACAAACATGTTATACTTATTGCCACTGTGCAGTTTGTTTTGCATGGTGTGGCGCCGACCATCCTCTTCTGGGATCCCCAGTGGTGCTAGTAGCTCCTCCTCGCTTTGTATAACCCCCTGGGAGAAGCTTTCTCCCAGGGGGTTACCTTGTGGGCGCCCTCAGCATTTGCATCATTGAATGTCAGACCCATCCCTGGCGCTGTGTCATTGGATTTGATTGACAGCAGTGGGAGCCAATGGCTGCACTGCTATCAATATATCCAATCAGGAGATAAGAACCCCAGGGCAGAGGAAGAGTGTGTCTCTGCCGTGGGAAATTCCAGGGCTCAGGTGAGTAAAACGGGGGGGCTGGGGGAGCGGTCACAAGAAGAAGTTTTTTCACCTTAATGCATAGGATGTATTAAGGTGAAAAAACATGAGGGTTTACAACCCCTTTAAGCTGGACATTGGGCATTGGATCTTCAGGCCGGACAATGAGCATTGGAGCATCAGGACGGGCATCAGGAACTGGATCATCGAGCTGGGCAGCAGGCTTCGGATCATCAGACTGAACAGCAGACACTAGAACATCAGGCCGGGCAGTGGGCACTGGAGTGACAGGCTGAACAGCGAACACTAGAACAAAAGGCTGGGCAGCAGCAGCACCAAGCTGGGCATCAGGAACCAATTCAGCAAACACCATGGGCAATGGAACATCAGGCTGGGCCGTGGGCACTGGAACATCAGGCTGGACCGTGGGCACTGGAACATCAGGCTGGAACATGGGCACAGACTGGAGCAGATCGGCTGGCATGGAGGCAGATTGAAGCAGATTGGCTGGCGTGGAGGTAAGCTGGAGCAGATTGGCCGGAGTGAAAGCAGATTGGAGCAGATCAGCTGGTGTGGAGGCAGGCTGGAGCAGATCGGCTGTTGTGGAAGCAGGCTTGAGCAGATCGACTGGTGTGGAAGCAGCCTGAAGTAGATAAACTGGTGTTTCTTCTTTGGTTTAGCCACTGAAGTTCTGTAAGTGACTGCAGGGCTGTAAGTGGGCTCAGCCCTTCCTTCTCTGAGCTGGCCGCTCAGCTGTCAGGTAATTGCCAGCTCCTATCTTTCCACAGTTACTCAGCAGATCCTGCTTTCTGTTCCACTACATTGATTCCTGACTTCTGGCTTGGCTGACTATCCATTCCGGTTCCTGAACTTTGCCTATGTTTTTACGTTTGTTCCTTTTACTTTTATTATTAACCGCTTAAGGACCACCTCACGCCGATGTATGTCGACAGAATGGCACGGCTGGGCACAATCACGTACCTGTACGTTCCTTTTAAGTGCCCAGCCGTGGAGTGCGCCGCTGGTGGTGCGCTTGAGACCTGATCCTGAGCTCCGTGACCGTGGCCGCGGGACCCGTGGACCCGATCACTGCCGGTGTCCCGCAATCAGGTCACAGAGCTGAAGAACGAGGAGCTTCTCCTCGGGCTTCTTACTGAGGCTGTCACTGATCGTCTGTTCCCTGTTATAGGGAAAGACAATCAGTGACGTCAGATGCCAAGCCACACCCCCTACAGTTAAAAAAAACACACACAATTAACCCCTACACTTCCTCCTAGTGGTTAACCCCTTCACTGCCAGTGACATTTTTACAGGAATCAGTGCATTTTTAACTGCACTGATTGCTGTATTAATGCTAATGGTCCCAAAAATGTGTCAAAATTGTCCGACGTGTCCGCCATAATGTCGCAGTAACAATAAAAATCGCTGATCGCCGCCATTACTAGTAAATAAAAAATATTAATAAAAATGCCATAAAACTATTCCCTATTTTGTAGACGCTCTAACTTTTGCGCAAACCAATCAATGAATTAATATCAATAAAATATTGCGATTTTTTTTTTTACCAAAAATATGTAGAAGAATACATATCGGCCTAAACTGAGGGAAAACATTTTTTTTATGTATTTTTGGGGGATATTTATTATAGCAAAAAGTAAAAAATATTGCATTTTTTTCAAAATTGTCACTCTATTTTTGTTTATAGCGCAAAAAAACGCAGAGGTGATCAAATACCACCAAAAAAAAGCTCTATTCGTGGGAAAAAATTGTCAGTTAAAGCGACGCAGTGCCGAATCGCAAAAAGGGGCTTGGTCCTTTAGCTGGAAAATGGTCCGGGGCTTAAGTGGTTAAACAAATGTGATTTAACTGCACGTCTGTCTCGGCCTGATTTCATGGTTTCTGACAGTAAGGGATGCAGCTAATTAAAGAGAAGGGCTGGAATATGGTAAGGAAGAGGGAGCAGTGGCTATGGGGAATTTTTGTGGGATTGTTGCAGGCAGCAGAGAAGAGGCAGATGGATTAAAGGCAGGATAGGTGCAGCAAGCGGAAACAGGGTACTGATGCTTGGTTGGTAGCAGGGTATATTGGGCTGAGACTGGGGTTGCCATGGGTAATGGAGAGGGAGACATTTGAGCAGGCAGGTGTCTGACAGCAGGAATGGGTTGTTGCAATCTGACTGAGGCTGAGTGCAATATATCTGACCATGCTGCCTGCCTGACAAGAGACTGCACTGTGTTAACATACTCCACTAGCACCTGTTGGGAACACGCTGAATAGTGATCAAAGAAAGAAGAGAGTCATCCTCCAAAAGCCACACTAATGATTCTGCCTGAGCCATACCGAATGGGGGAGAAAAGTCATCACTGCCTTTAGGAATACTGGACAAAACTAGGTCTGCACACACCTGAATCAAAGGCTGAACATTTTCAAACAGCATACTGCCCTGATCAACTAGAGAATGAGCAAGACGGATACACTCTAATGCCCTGTATACACGATCGGACATTGATCGGACATTCCGACAACAAAATCCATGAATTTTTTCCGACGAATGTTGGCTCAAACTTGTCTTGCATACATATGGTCACACAAAGTTGGTCGGAAATTGCAAACGTCATCAACACAGTGATGTACAACACATACGATAAGCTGAGAAAAATGAAGTTCAATAGCCAGTGCGGCTCTTCTGGTTGATTCCGAGCATGCATGGAACTTTGTACGTTGGAATTGTGTACACACGATCAGAATTTTCTGATTTTGTTGTCGGAAAATTTGATCTCAAATTTTGTGTGACGGATATTTCGATGGAAAATGTCTGATGGAGATCATCAGAATCTCCAACAGAAAGCTCCCATGGAACATTTTCCGTCAGGAAAATCCAACCGTGTATACAGGGCACAAAAGTTGATCCCTGGCCCACTCCTTCCTTCAATCTTATGTCAATAATTATTATCCTCCATCACCAGTGAAGAAAGATAGAACTACTTTCGAATGCATTTTAGCAAAAAAACATCAGAACCAAGATGGCTGTTCTGTGCAGCCACTTCTGGTCAGGGATGGTCTTGGTATTATGTCATAAACCAGTGCATTCAGAAATGTGTGGACTGCAATAGGAAAGACCAAAACACAAGTAAAGTAATAATAGTAAGATTTATTAACATGATAAGTCATAAACAATAAAGCAAACCAGCAAACAACCACGGTGATACACAATAATAACTCTCTAAACCAAACGTGAATACAGGAGTAAGCTATAATCATAAACGTAATCAAGCCAGGGTCATACACAAGAGATCAATCAGATAGAACAGGGAGCAGGACGGGACAGGGAAAGGACAACAGGAGGAAGGGATAAGTCTGCAAGACAGGGGTCCAGGGATGGATGCAGGGTTCAGGAACACAGGACACAAGGTACAGGTACAGGGGTCAGGAATTCAGGTCACAAGGTATAGGATTCAGGCATACAGGTCAGGGCTCAAGGAAAATAACAAGGCAAGTGTGAGCATCTGCCAGGTATATATACACACCTCCTGCAATCAGTTTCAGGTGACGCCTGATTGCAGGAGATGATGTTGGCTCCAGACTGCCGGGAGACACCCGCTGGTGGACACCAGTACTGCGGCCCACAGATCAGACAGTGTCACCAGCAGGTGAAACTTTACCTGACAGGTCTAAACAGGGAATGATGCCTACTGGACCTGGTAATCTCAAACCATGCAGAGCTTATACTGTTTAATGTTCATGTAAAAGAACATCTGGGTGACCATAACATAATTTCATTTAACCGTTTCAGCCCTGGAAGATTTTACCCCCTTTCTGACCAGATCACTTTTTACAATTTAGCACTGCGTCGCTTTAACTGACAATTGCGTGATCATGCAACACAGTACCCAAATGTCCTTTTTTTCCCACGAATAGAGCTTTCTTTTGGTGGTATTTGATCACCTCTGCGGTTTTTATTTTTTGTGCTATAAACAAAAAAAAGAGCAACAATTTAAAATTAAAAATGATTTTAATAAATATCCCAAAAAAAAAAAAAAATGTCTTCATCAGTTTAGGCCAATATATATTCTTCTACATATTGTTGGTAAAAAAAAAATGCAGTATGTGTATATTGATTGGTTTTTGCAAAAGTTATAGCATCTAAAAACTATGGGAACATTGTTTGCCATTTTTATGGCATTTTTATTATTATATTTTTTACTAGTAATGGTGAAGATCTGCGATTTTTAATGGTACTACAACATTGCAGCGGACAGATCGGATGCTTTTGACACATTTTTAAGACCATTGACATATATACAGCGATCAGTGCTATAAAAATGCAACTGGTAGGGAAGGGGTTAACACTAAGGAGCAATCAAGGGGTTAAATGTGTTCCCTAGTTAGTGTTTCTAACAGTATGGGGATATGACTGACTGGGGGAGGAGACATATCATTGTTCCCACTTACTAGGAACACACAATATATCTCCTCTCCCCTGACAGAACAAGGATTTATGTATTTACACACATAAATCCCCATGCTGGCTCTTGTGCATGGCTGGCGGCAATTGCACCTGCCAGCCACAGGCATTGGGTCCCCCGCCATGCCGTGAGCACAGATGCACATGCATCTGGTGGCTCTTAAAGGAAACTACGTACCCATATGTTGTTTTGCACAGCCGTGCCATTCTGCCAATGTATATCAACATGAGTCAGTCGGCAAGTGGTTAATGTAAGCTGTAAACAACAAGCACATACTGGAAAGATAAAAACACCTATCTTTAACCGCTTCCCGCCCGCCCTATAGCCGAATGACGGCCTTAGGGCGGGCGGCTTCCCTCGCCTGGCCGTCCCTGGACGGCCTGGTGTTTACTTCAGCAATGCGCGCCGCCGCAGGCGCGCATCGCGGAAGTTCTGTGTTTGCCGTGTCCCCCGGGGACAGGCAAACACAGATCGCTGTAAACGGCCAATCACAGCGGCCGTTTACAGCGTGATCGGCGTGTCCAATGGGAGATGATCTCATATGTAAACATATGAGATCATCTCTCAGCGCCGCTCTCCCTCCTCACACAGACAGCGTGTGAGAGGGGAGAGAAGAACGGCTGCAGCAGCCGTCAGTGTACAAAAAAAAAAAAAAAAAAAAAGTAAAAAAAAAGTTTAAAAAAAAGTGCCATCCTCCCCCAGAGCCATCCTCCCCCAGTGCCACCCCCCCCCAGTGCCATGCCCCCCCCAGTGCCATCCTGCCCCAGTGCCATCCGCCCCAGTGCCATCTCCCCCAGTGCCATCCTGCCCCAGTGCCATCCTGCCCCAGTGCCATCCGCCCCAGTGCCATCCACCCCAGTGCCATCCACCCCAGTGCAATCCACCCCACCCCAGTGCCACCTGCCCGCAGTGCTATCTGTCCCCAGTGCCACTTGTCCCCAGTGCCATCTGTCATCAGTGCCACGTATAAGTGGCATCTGTCATCAGTGCCACGTGTTATTAGTGCCACATAGTGCCATCTGTCATCAGTGCCACGTATTAGTGCCATTTGTCATCAGTGCCACCTGTCAGTGTCACGTGCCATCTGTTGTCAGTGTCACGTGTCATCAATGCCACTTATCAGTGCCATCTGTCATCAGTGTCACGCGTCATTGGTGCCACGTATTAGTGCCATCTGTCACCGGTGGCACGTATTAGTGCCACGTATTAGTGCCACATGTCATCAGTGCCACGTATTAGTGCCACGTGTCATCAGTGCCACATATTAGTGCCACGTGTCATCAGTGCCACGTATTAGTGCCACGTGTCATCAGTGCCACGTATTAGTGCCACGTGTCATCAGTGCCACATATTAGTGTCATCTGTCATCAGTGCCACGTGTCATCAGTGCCACGTATAAGTGTCATCATTGCCACGTATCAGTGCCATCTGTCATCAGTGTCACGTGTCATTGTCCTGGTGCTTCAAAAGTGTAATAAATAGTCAACAAGTTAGATGTGTAATTTATGCTTCTAGAACACGTGATGGCGCTCCCTGCATGTTGGGCCTCTCTATGTGGCCAGGCTGTGAAAAAGTCCCACACATGTGGTATTGTAATACTCAGGAGGAGTAGCAGAATTTTTTGGGGGGTGTCATTTGTGGTATACACATGCCACGTGAGAGAAATAACCTATTACAATGACAATTTTGTGGAGAAAAATAAAGAAAATGAAAAATCTTCATTTTGCAAAGAATTGTGGGAAAAAAATGACAACATCAAAAAGCTCACCATGCCTCTTACTAAATACCTTGGAATGTCTACTTTCCAAAAAGGGGTCATTTGGGGGGTATTTGTACTTTCCTGACTTGTTCGGGTCACAAGAAGCGAGATAGGCCACCAGTACATCAGATGTGATCAATTTTGTGCGATTCGCACCACAGCTTGTAGACTCTATAACTTTCACAAAGACCAAATAATATCCACTAATTTGGGTTATTTTTACCAAAGATATGTAGCAGTATAAATTGTGGCCAAAATTTATGAAGAAAAATTAATAATTTGCATAATTCTGTCACAGAAACAAAGAAATATGCGTTTTTTTTCAAAATTTTCGGGTTTTTTTCATTTATAGCGCAAAAAATAAAAACCCCAGAGGTGATAAAATACCACCAAAAGAAAGCTCTATTTGTGGGAAAAAAAGGACACAAAATTCATTTGGGTACAGTGTTGCATGACTGAGTAATTGTCATTCAAAGTGTGAGAGCACCAAAAGCTGAAAATTGGTCTGGGCAGGAAGGGTGTTTAAGTGCCCAGTAAGCAAGTGGTTAAGAGAGCAAATTTTCCAAAGATGAGGTCTTAGACTAGGAGGGAATATTGGCATTGATGAACACAGAAATGCAAATTGTTCTTTATGTGGACACTACAAAATACTGTATATTCTCATGGGCAATAAGTTTAAAAGGCTAAAAATAAAACCTTGGCTCGTGGTCAAGTTTAAAAAAGCTAAAATTATAAGAAAAGAGCTTTTGAAAAATACAAACATGAAGAAACACTATCATTGTTTACATGTTACAAAGAATATAACAGAATATGTAAAAAGGAAATCAAGACAAGAAATTCTAAATAAATGACAAAATGCAAAAGAGAGTAGGACAACCCCCCAAAATAATCTAGAGTGGGTGACTGGGGATAAAAAAGGCAAATGTATTAAATACCTTCTTCAGCTCCATGTACACAAAGGAGCATGGGGGAGCTCATGACCATAATGGGGATGGTATGGACACCAATATGGCTCAAAATTGACAGAAATATTTAGACAACACAAAGGTGAATAAAGCACCTGGGCCAGATGGTATACATCCATAGATTCTAAAAGAATTGAGAACTGTCATTTCAAAGCCATTGTTTTTAAGTTTTAGGGACTGTTTAACCACTTCAGCCCCGAGCCTCTTTCTGAGATTTGGTGTTTACAAGTTGAAAACTGTTTTTTCTGCTAGAAAATTACTTAGAACCCCCATATTAGAACATTATATATATTTTTTTCTAAGACCCTAGAGAATATAATGGCGGTTTTTGCAATACTTTCTGTCACACCGTATTTACGCATCCGTCTTATAAGCGCAGTTTGTTTGGAAAAAATACACTTTTATGAATAAAAAAATAAAACAACAGTAAAATTAGCCCTATTTTTTTAAAAGTAAATTGATACCCAACATTTACCCTTAAAAATCATATACAATGTTTAAAAAATTCTACAGGTTGCATGTTTTAAGTTACAGAGGAGGTCTGTAGAATTATTGCTCTCACTCTAACGATTGCGGCAATATCTCACATGTGTGGTTTGAACACCGTTTTCATATGTGACCGTTGCTCACGTATGCGTTCTCTTCTGCACGCGAGCTTGGCGGGATGGGGGGCATTTAATTTTTTAAAAAAATTTTCTTATTTATTTTATCTTTTGTTTTTCATTTTTTATTTTTACACTGTTCTTTTAGAAAAAATGGTGTCAATTTTATTGCTATTACAAGGAATGTAAACATCCCTAAAGAATGACAGGACCTCTTGAATATGAGATCTGGGTTCAAAAAGACCTTGGATCTCATATTTACAATAGAATGCAATAAAAAAAAGAAAAAAGGGCTCTTTAAGATCTATGGGCGGAAGTGACGTTTTGACTTCGCTTCTACCCTGCAATGGTATGGAGATGGGTGGGGGCCACCCTCCCCTCACTCATCTCCATATCACACAGGAGACAGGAAACGATCGACTCTGCCGCTGCCGCAGCTCTGGGGCTCTCTCCCACCACCAATAAAAGTGATCTTGGGGCGAATCCGCCACAGAGACCACTTTTATTTGAAAGCGGACTGCCCGCTGAAGAAGAGTATACCAGGGTTATGGTAGCTAGTTGCTGTCATAACAACAAAATCCCTCTTCAAAGTACCAATGTATAACGGCGGCGGGCGGTCCATAAGTGGTTAATGACTGGATTGGCATAAGGCCAATGTGGTGCCTATATTTAAAAAGAGATTCAAGTCTTTACAAAGTAACCATAGACCTGTTAGTTTAACTTATATAGTTGGGAAGATACTGGAGAGTTTAATAAACTACACCACATAGATGAGTTATTTTTGTAAAAAAATATTTTAAGCAAGAGACAGCATGGATTCATGAAAGACAGAAGTTGTCAGACAAATCTTTTTATTTTATTCTATAAGGAGGCAAGTAAAACCTTTAGACAAAGGAGTGGCGTTTGTCACAGTTCCCTACACATGGCTAATGTGTAAGGTTAAGTCTACAGGCTTGAAAAATTCTGTTTGTAAATGGATAGAAAACTGGCTAAAAGACTGTATTCAGAGAGAAGTGGTCAATGATTCTAATGCCCTGTGCACATGGTCGGACTTTCCAGTGACAAAATCCGTCAGATTTTTTCAGACGGATTTTGGTGCAAACTTGTCTAGCATACACACGGTCCCACAAAATTGTCGGAAAAACCGATGGTTCTGAATGCAGTGGCGTAGAACACGTACGACGGGACTATAAACAGGCCAGTAGCCAATAGCTTTCGTCTCGTAATTTATTCTGAGCATGTGTGACACTTTGTCCATCGGAATTGTCTACACACGATCGAAATTTAAATGATCGGATTTTGTTGTCGGAAAATTTTAGATCCAGCTCTCAAACTTTGTGTGTCAGAAATTCTGACAGAAAAAGTCAGATGGAGCACACACACGATCAAATTTTCCGACAACACGACCGTGTGTACAGGGCATTACTCCGAATGAGCTAGGGTTTTTTAGTGGTGTGCCCCAAGGTTCAGTTTGGGAAGCTTACTTTTTAATATTTGGATAAATGATATAGGGTCTCGTATTAAAAGTACCATTTCAGCCTTTGTAGATGACACCAAGCTATGCAGTAGAATAAGATCCTTACAGGATGTCTCCATTGTACAAGCCAACCTCAATGTACTGTTTAATTGGGCAACTAAGTGGCAAATTAGACTTATTGTTGATAAATGTAAAGTTATGCATATAGGGGCTAAGAATATGCATGCATCATTCATAATACAACTGGGGGTCGGAATCAATGGTGGAGAAAGAGCTGGGTGTTCTGGTAGGTCATAAACGTAATAATGGCATGCAATGCTAAGCACCGGTTTCCAAAGGAAGCAAAATTCTTTCCTGTATTAGGAGAGGTATATAGAGAACAACTTATTCATTACTTTTTCTATGCTGTTACTATTAACCTGAAATCTGCATTTTAACATAGTACTAACAGGAAAGGAAGACTCTATTTGACTTTTTTTAAATTATTATACATATAACCATGGTATAGTCTTTTAGGTTTTTACATAGAGATAGACCCCGACACCTCTTTCTATTTAACTAACCCCTCAGATAGAGACCTTAGGAATAAACATAAACTGGCTAATCACATGAATAATCAATCCATAATTAAGCGACTTCAATTTTCAAACACAAACATGTTAAGCTCTCCATTTTGCTTGCTACATTTCTGGCATATTTGCACAAAGAACATAAACTGTTATGACAGTATCATTGCAGAATGCTGCTTAACCTCTAGGTCTTAAAGCTTAGAAGGGAAACATTGGGCTTTGTCTGTGATACACTTGGGCATTTCTGCAGACTTTCATGGTGGGGGTTAATTTATTTCTACTCATTATTGAACATAAAGTATAACTCATATATGGCTGTATATTATAGTTCAATCTGCCATTAATAGTCGTAGTGTGAACCCAGTGAGAATTTATGAAATGACTAGAGATCTGACATTGCCAAGGTCACAAAAAAGCACAAAGAGAGCAACCAACAACAAATTTGAGTCTTTGTCCAGAATAAATTGCTGCATTTTTTTCAGTCGTGACATATCTAATTTGCCACTTTATGGCTGAAGACCAATAAAATTGTACTTGCTCCATTCCATGTGTCATGGATATGTGAATTTTTCTGAAATATCACTTTGAAAAGGAATACTTGACAACAGACCTTTTTCAGTAGTTTTAGTAATGATGCTTAATAGTTTAACACACGTGGGTTTGTGGCAAACAGGGTTCTTCTAACATGACTAAAGTTCAGGGGCAAAATCCAAGCCTTATTGATGCCAGTGGGAGCTAAATGTTAAAGTTCCGGCCATTTTCTAGCCTAATAAACAAGTGATTGTCAAACAAATGGCATGGGGAGCTGGGCACTGCCATGGGTAACATGTACCAAAGCAAAAAACATTTTTGTTTGGTTTAGAACATTCATTTTAGTGTTGCCTAAGTTAAAATATTTAACAAACTGGGGGGCGTGGCCGGCAGCCGAGGAGAATGGCCGCGTTGTAAGGGAGCTCCGTCCACCGCAAGTTACCGGAGCTTATAACAACGTACCTGGGCGGTAGATCTCGGCGGTTTTTCCCTCAACTAGGTCGGGCAGCAGTGGAGATTATGTCCCGCCGCAGGAAGGAAGCAAAACGGCTGCATAAAATGACGGATTTCTACCGCCAGCCTCGCAGCATGCAGGCCCAAGATGGCGCTGGTAAGGGACACGTCAGGGAGCCTGGCGGGCACTCAGAGAGACATTCCCCTGTTATCGACCGTGCGTCTTCCCGGTCAGGTTCCTCCCCAGAGAACAAACTTCTGTCCCCCACAGCATCCTCCACCTCTAGTCCTGTGAAGGCTAAGCAGCCACATCTTCAAGGGGGAGAGGAGGCAGACCTGAGCAATGCATCTCTAAATGATACCAGAGAGCTCCAGGACTCCATCTTGGATTTCCCCACTAGCAACCAGCCAGTGATTGATTCCACTCTAAAGGACATGCTGGTGTCCCTCCGTAGCACGTTGCATGCTGATATAATGTCACTTGCCAACAACTTCAAAGAAGAAGTCAAAGCAGTAAGAGACAGAGTTTCTCATATAGAACATAAAATGTCCGAGTTTGCAGGCACCATAAATGAAGTCATTGACGCGCATAATGAAAAAGATGATGAGGTATCCTTCATGAAAGAAAAATTAGCAGACCTTGAAGACCGCTCGAGGAGAAATAATATAAAGATCAGAGGGATTCCAGAATCGGTCAAAAATCCTGACTTACAAGTTTACTTCCAGAAAATCATGCAGGATGCTTTGCCGGACGCCTCGGAAACCGATCTAGCTATTGACCGGATCCACAGATTGCCTAAACCTAGGCACATCCCTGAACATCTGCCGAGAGACACTATTGTGCGGATCCATTTTTTCCAAACCAAAGAGAAGTTCCTTCTCCAGATGAGGAATTCGGAAACTATACCTGAGTCAGCCCATAACTTGTCCTTTTTTCCCGATTTTTCGGCATTCACGATGCAGAAGAGAAGGAGCATGGCGACCATTACGAAGCCTCTGAGGAATCATCACATCCCATATAAATGGGCCTATCCAGCCAAGCTTCTAGCTTCTAAAGAAGGGAGAACAATCCCCATCAAGTCAGTGGAAGAAGGAATTCGCCTTCTGCGCGACTGGAACATTCTTGCTGGAGAAGAAAATGCGCACTCTTCCGATTCATCTCCGCCTCAAGGTTCCCATACCTGGCCGAGACCCATTTCAGATTGACTGCCCAGGTAATCAGTATTTTGTATTCTCATAGAGCTCCGGGACATGGTGGAACATGCTTTGCTCTCTTGAAGCCCTCCATAGTTTAAGGGTCAAATCCCTACAGATTCTATTGAATCGCCTGTTTTTACGAGTTTTTTTCTCTTTTTTTTGTGTTATGTTTTTTGTTTCCTGTTTTTTTTTGATTTTCTTTTGCAGCGCATTACCACTTGCACATTATTGATCCCCTCTGGATAAAGCATCGATAGAAGACGGATAAGATACTCACACGGGTCTATTGGTCATAACTGGTGGAACCCAATTGGATCGGTAGACTGTTTCTTTTTTTTTTTTTTTTTTTTCCTTTTTTCTTGTTGACTTTTTATTTTGTTTCTGTTTGACACCTCATTGGTATTTCCCTGCCCACGATTACTACGGTGTAAATTGACTGGTCTCGTTTTTCTAGTCACAAAGCTGTTCAAGTGGTCAGTACTTTATTCTAGTGTCTGGTAAAATGGGTTTTAAAATTACCTCTTTTAATGTTAGAGGGCTGAATAGCCCACAAAAACGTGGTCTTCTTTTTAGAGAAGCGAAAAAATTGCAGAGTGACATATTATGTCTACAAGAAACTCATCTTTGTGCTTCTAAACACCCTCAACTTCGGAATAGCCATTTCCCTACTGTTTATTACTCAAACGCACAGAAGAAGCATAGAGGAGTGGCTATTCTGTTTGGGAAATCGATTTCATTTAATTGCACTCATGTTGAAAATGATCAGGCAGGTAGATTTATTATTTTGGTAGGGGAAATCAATAACACTGTATACACCTTTGTAAATCTTTACTTGCCTAATACTAAGCAACTTTCCTTCTTGCAGAAGTTGTGGAAGAGGGTCGTTGCGGTGCGCAGGGGTTACCTGGTAGTCTGTGGCGATTTTAATGCCATACCTAATCAAGCCTTAGATGTTTCACCGAGTCCTAGGGTATGCAGGGACAGGGTCACCCTTGCGCGCTTCATGTCCTCTGAAAATTTGTTTGACGTGTGGAGATGTCAGCACTCCACAGAACGTGATTATTCATACTATTCGAAAGTGCACAACTCCTACTCGAGAATAGATGTCTTTCTAACTGATAAATTCCTGCTTCAAAAAATTAGCTCCTCAGTTATTCACAACATATCATGGTCAGACCATGCACCAATTTCCATTGTGGTGGAGGGGTGGCGCACGGAAACCAGGGCCAACCGATGGAAAAACGACACTTTTCTTTTTTCAAATCCGAAATTTAGTAAAGAAGTTGCCTCTGAATTGAAAGGTTTTTTTGAGATTAATGCCCGCTCTGTGTCAGACCCCTTCATCCTTTGGAACTCCCATAAAGCTTTTGTACGAGGCATTCTCATTAAAATGAGTAGCTTGGCTAGAAAACAGTCTATGTTGAAGACTCAAACGCTTCTCTCCCAAATAGATCAGTTAGAGTCAGCGAATAAAAAGTTACCCGACCCTGCCACGAGCTCTGAGCTTGACAATTTACGTCACGAACTGCGTTTACTACTGATTTCACAACAAGAGCGAGCATTTAAAAAGTGGAAAGCTCGCCTTTACTACCAGGGGAATCGTGCGGGAAAACTTCTAGCCAGACAAATAAAAGAAAGATCTGTCCAACAGAGGATTCCCTTTGTTTATCACCCAATTACGGGCTCTAAATTGTCCAACCCTAGAGATATTGCTAATGCTTTCCGGGATTACTACAGTACCCTTTACAATTTAAAAGATGACTCAAATATTCCACAACCGTCCGCAGATGTGATACGCTCGTTTTTGGATAAAATCTCCCTTCCCAAGATCTCCCAGGACCAATTGGACACCCTAAATGTTCCTATTTCTTTAAGTGAACTGTCTAAAACAATATTAGCTATGCCGTTGAATAAATCACCGGGTCCAGACGGTTTCTCGGTGGAATATTACCGAGCATTCTACCCAATTATAGGTCAATACCTTCTTGAAACCTTTAATAAAGCCACAGCAAACTCTTCTTTTCCAACGGAAATGCTAGCTGCTACCATAGTTACCCTTCCAAAGCCAGGCAAACCTCCAGATAGACCGCAGAACTTCAGGCCCATCTCGTTACTAAATGTGGACCTGAAGGTCTTTGCAAAAATTTTTTTTTTTTTTTTTTTTTTTTTTTTTTTTGAAGTTTAAATTTTTTATTGAAGTATAGCAAATAATACATGAACTTAACTCCCTCGCAGGGGATTACAATGACGGTGTTGCAAGACAGGATTGAAAGCTCGGAGAGCAAAAAGACAAACCTAAGACAAACACTGAGAGACCTAAGGAGGAGATATGGACCCCTCCCAATAAGGAGGGGGTTCCCCGCCCGACATCAACAGTAGCATCCGAATATTAAATTTCGGAGTTCTAAGAAAACATCAGTACGTGAGAAAATAGAAAAAAACAGAAAGAAACCTCCAGTCAGCATAAAAAAAAAAAAACCAAAAAAAGGCCGCATAAACAACATGAACAGCCGGAAACGACCTCTGGGAGGATCAAGGCCCCGACACCCCGACAGGGATCATGCTGTGTCTGGGTCTCGAAACCCCCCTAACCTGCTGATATAACCGGAGGACTATATGCCTAACATTAGCAAAAATTGACTGAGATAAGTAATGGATCAAGAGAACGTACAGTGAGCTAGGTGCAGGCCTCTGAGAGTCCCAACTATTAACATAGCTACCATCAGCTTATGAAGAAAAGGCCCAGGAGTAGTGGGACCAACAGTGCGAAGCTAGTGAATCTAAGGCCACAAGGTGATAGAACAATAAAAGTAAAATAAAATAAATAAGTAAAAAACTGCTATGACCTGTCCTGAGTCCCAAAAATCACCAAAACCCGGCTGAGCAGGGCATGGAGAGGGAGAGGCTGTGGACAGGGTAGAGAAAGGAAAGAGTAGAAAGGAATAGGAAAGAGAAAGGGGAAAAAAGAGAGAGAGATAGGTGTACAGAGAGGTGTGCCTGGACCAAGGAGAGACCGTGGACAACATGATATAACATAGAACTGGGGGCTAAACAATAACCGAGCCCTGAGACTGGTCTTAAAGAAGGATCCCAATAAAGTTGGCCCAAGGTTCCCACACCCGCTTAAATTTGTCTATTTTGTCCAAAATTGAGTGCGAAGTTTTTTCGTTGAACATAATCCAAGTAATTTTTTGTTTAAATAGTGGGAAGGAGACCCTGGGGGACTTCCAAGACCTGGCAATCGTCAGTTTAGCACCGATAAAGAAAAAATGAATCAGAACTCGGCTATGTTTAGTGGTTAGGGGTATCGCTTGATTCAGAAGGGCAATTGCAGGGGATTGCGGGATAACAAGACCAGTGACCCTACGAATAAGGCCAAAGGTCTTGTTCCAGAAGCTTCTAATCCTGGGGCATTCCCATAGAATATGGAGGAGCGACCCTAGATGGCCGCATCCCCTAAAACACAGGGGCGAGGATTGGGGGTAAAACTTGGCCAGACGAGTCGGGACCAGATACCAGCGCGAGAAGACTTTGACGTCTGCCTCCATCAGAGAAATGTTAAGGATCCCCCTGAAGGCACTCGAGAAACAGGAGTGCCAAGTGTCCAGGTCCCATTCAATATCTAGGTCGCGTTCCCAGCTCAGCATGTAACTCGCCTTTTCCCTTGGATCGACCAAAGCAGAGTAGATCAGGGAAATGCCCCCCCTCACGTCCATGGCTGACGAGCACCAAAGTTCATAAGGGGAAATAGAAAGGGGGAGGGGATGCTGGGAAATCAGAGTGTGTAGGAAGTGGGAAATTTGGCGGAATCGAAATCTTTCTGAATCTGGCATCTCCAGTTTAGATATGCAATGCCCGAGTTTGAGTGGCCCAGACTGGTTGAGAAAGTGCCCTATTCTATAAAGGCCTTTATCTATCCACCACTGGAATGCTCTAACATCCCTCCCAGGTGGGAATGAGGGGTTATTGAAGAGATGTGTAAGAGGTCGCCACTCTGAGGTGAGAATGTTGGTCTTGAAGAGCGTGTCGCAAAGCGCAAAGGAATGGGAGAGGGTAGGGGCCATGATCGGGGGTCTAGATTTCGGGGGGCGCCACAACAGGTAATCAATAGTGTGTTTGGGGATAGCTTGTCTTTCCATTAGGAGCCAGTCAGGCTTTGGACCTCTGGCAAATACCGTAGAAATCTGGCAGAGTTGTGCCGCTTGGTAGTAACACCAGAGGTTAGGCAGCCCAAGCCCGCCTTTCCGTCTAGGTCTAAATAGCGTTGTCTTGGGGAGTCTGTGGTTAGACTTGCCCCAGGTAAATCTAATGATCGCTGACTGTAGGGTTTGGATGTGGGATTTGGGGATAGGTATCGGCAATGATCGGAATAGATATAAAAGTCTAGGGAGAAGAGTCATCTTGACTGCATTGATCCTCCCAATCCATGACAGCTTGTGGAGAGACCACTGCTCTAGGTCCTGTTTGAGTTTCTTAAACATGGGTGGGTAGTTATGTTTATACAAGTGTTCGATGGTGTGCGTAAGCTGGACACCTAGATAGGTAATGGACGGGTTGCTCCAGGAGAAAGGGAAATGCTCCTTGAGCCTGTTAACAAGGTCTGAGGGGATAGAAACATTGAGGGCTGTCGATTTGGCCATATTAACTTGCAACCCGGATACCTCCCCAAATTTTCGGAGGAGTTGGAGAATGTTAGGAGTCGAGGTGAGGGGGGAGGTTATAAAGAGGAGGACATCGTCCGCAAACAGAGCGCATTTATGTGTTACCGTTCCGCATTTAACTCCCTGAATGTCTGGGTGGTTCCTAATGGAGATAGCTAAGGTTTCAATGCCGATGGCGAAGAGGAGGGGGGAGAGCGGGCACCCCTGTCTAGTACCTTTCCGAATCAGAAAGGGTTCGGAAAGGTGGCCCTGAAGTCTGATTCTAGCCTTAGGTTGGGAATAAAGGGCTCCCAGGAGATGGAGGAAATGTGGGCCGAAGCCCCATCTTTCTAGAACACTAAAAAGGTATGGCCAAGTGATAGTATCGAAAGCCTTTTGTAAATCAATTGAGAGGAGGAAGCCTTCCTGTGAGGGTCCCCCGTCCCAACCTGACTTAAGTAGAGAAATGATGTCAACCGCCCTTCTTATCTGGTCCGGCCCCTGCCTTCCTGGAATGAAGCCAACTTGGTCCTTATGGACATATGCTCCAATAAAGGAGCCCAAACGGTTCGAGAGAATTTTAGTCATTATCTTTAGGTCGTTATTAATCAACGAGATAGGTCTGTAATTGCTGACCAGGCTCTGGTCTTTCCCCGGTTTTGGTATGACCGAAATGTACGCCAAGTTGGCTTCTGGGTCCAAGGGTGACGCTTTGTTCAGGGAATTAAAGAACCGGGCCAGATAAGGGGACAGGATCTCAGAGTAGGTCTTGTAATAAGAAGTGGAGAACCCATCAGGACCAGGGGCGGAGTTGTTCTTAAGAGTCTTAATGACTGCTTTAATTTCAGCTTCAGAGATGGGGGCTTCCATCATTGTGCGGTGTGCTTCTGAAATCTTGGGGAGGGGAATGTTATCCATAAAGGTGTTAGATGACTGAGTGTTGTCCGGGACAGGGCAGGAATAGAGCTTCGAATAGAATGCATGGAACGCATTCAAAATATGTTTCGGGTTTTGTGTGAGCGAGCCTGAAAGAGATTTGATTTTAGGGAGGGCCTGGGTTCTAAATTTAGGGGACAGCTTTGCTGCAAGGAGAGGACCAAATTTGTCGGAATTGAGATAAAATCTGCCCTGCGTCCAATGCAAATGTTTTTCGGCACTAGAGGTAAGTGCAGTGTTGAGGGCAATTTTAGCTGTGTCCAGCATAGCCAGGGAAGAGGCCGTGGGATGCTGCTTGTGTGCTTTACTTAAGGCCCGGAAATTTTTCTCTAGGTTAAGAATGTCGATGTGTTTTTCCCGCTTAAGGCGCGAGGCGAGTTGTATAAACTTGCCCCTCATCACCGCTTTATGTGCCCCCCATAACACCCCGGGGGATATGTCTTCAGTATCGTTGGTGTGAAAGTATTCCTTGATGTCACATTCAAGGGCCGTGCGATGAGCAGAGTTGGAAAGCAATGTTTCCTTCAGCCGCCATTGTGGAGTATGCGATTGGGAGAGGCAGCCCGAGATTTTCAGGATAACCAAGGAATGATCCGACCAAGGCACATCAACAATAGTAGCGTGAAGCGCATGGTGGATATCTGAGGAGTGAAGGAAGATATGGTCTATACGTGCGAATGTCCTATGTGGGGCAGAATAGTGGGTGTAGTCCTGGGACGAGGGATTGAGTTCCCTCCAGGAGTCGATCATGCCCAAGGCATGAAAGAGTCTAGCAATGCGGAGACTCTGTTTGGGAGGTCTTTTCAGGAGAGCTTTATTAGGGGCAGACTTGTCTAACACATGATCAAAGGCGACGTTAGAGTCGCCACCCATGAGAACCTTTCCTTCCAAATGAGGGGAAAGAAAGGTTAGCATGGAGGAAAAGAATTGAGATTGACCCTTGTTGGGAGCATAGTAAGACACAAACGAGAAGAGGGATCCATTGATATGTCCCTTGACTAAAATATATCTTCCCTCCCCATCCCTAATCACCTGGGACAGTGTGAAAGGGGTGCTTTTTGAAATTAGGATAGCTACTCCCCGCTTCTTGTCATCTGCATTGGCCAGAAAAAAGGTAGGGTAGTTACCGTGCAGGAAGGAGGGATTAAAGCTTTTAGGAAAATGCGTCTCTTGAATGAGGACGACATCCAGGCTCTTGGAATGGTAGCTGTGCAGAGCTTTGCGCCTTTTCATGGGAGAGTTTAGGCCCTGTGTATTATGAGATGCGATCCTTAGAGGTTGTGGTTTGGGATCGTCATCAGCCATGGGTGTGAGGGAAAAGGTGCGAGTGCATGCCGGCTTTGCTTACCCGAACCAGGCGATCAATAGTCCCGACTTGTGAGATCCGATGATGTCCCAGTATCCTAAAGGGTGTAAACCAGCTCGCTCTCCTTGGAGGCACCTGAGAGGGAAGAGAATCGTAAGTACAAGGAAGAAGGAAGGGACAGAGGAAAAGAGTGAAGAGAAAAAAGAAGAGAGATGGAGAGTCCAGACGGAAAAGCTGTCTGGATTCCCCAGGAGAGGTAGGGGGGGTTGCAGGTCCGAACCTGCTCCAAATCCCTCTGAGTGGCAGGGATCGGAAGGAGGGCAACCCGCAGCTGGGTTGCGGTCCCGGTGTCACCAAGGGGGGGTTAGGCCCCAGGGTAACAGCAGGTGGAGTGGCAAGCTGGCCCGCTCCGGCCGCGCGGCACTCGTCAAAAAAAAAAAAAAAGGCAAAACAATAAAATGACACCTATAACAGGAAAAAAGGCACAACGTTATAAACATTAACAATTGGAATAACAAGTAGGTGTGACAACTTTAACATACACTTAGAGAACCTAGTGTAGGGGAAGGCCCCTAGGAAAGAGACACTCATGCCCTGCGGGCATAATGAAGAACACTAACAGTGAGACTTAGTTGCAAAACAGGCATTCAGGGGCCTGAGGACAACCTCTGTGGAAGGGAAGGGGGGAGGGGGGAAGAAGGAGGGGGGTGGCGTGGGCCAGGTAGGGGCACTGTGGCCCTTCAGGAGAAATATGTTGGGGGGGACCCCCAAGTCCACCTGGCCTGTAATATAAAAAGAAAGTTATCCATAAAAAAAACAAAAAACAGGAGTGGGGAGGGGGGGGGAAGTGAAATAAGTCAGTCCGAGGTGACTCAAAAGTCAAGGACGTGAGGGCATCACTTCCAAAGGATCCGGATAGGATATAAAGAAGCAAGCAGACCCGTAAGGATCAGAGGTGGAAGACGTTCATCTTGGGGGGACCGTGTCACGCTGTCTCTTAGGTTGCTGCTTGACCCAGAGGGGGGTCAGAGGGCTCGATGGAGGAGGTCTTTTGGCAGAGGCCGGGCGTGTGTCCATTTGTTCGGAAGAAGAATCCTGGGAGATGAGTCCTAAGTGGAGGAGCAAGCGTTCGCCACTCTGGAAATCCGTGAAGCTGTGCGACTTTTCCTTATAATGAAATTGTAGGCGGAAGGGGAAGGCCCATCTGTATTTAATCATCTTCTGGGAGAGAACATCAAGTAAAGGTTTTAGAGCCCTCCTTTTTTGGATTGTTGTGGGGGAAATGTCTGCAAAGATTTGGATTTTGACGCCATTAAAAAAGATATCTTCCTTGTTGCGTGACCTTTTCATTATTTCCTCCTTGACCCCGTAGTAGTGTGGTTTGACCACAATGTCCCGAGGAAGGCCGTCTTTACGGGGAAGTTGCAGGACTCTGTGAGCTCTGTCTAATTCCAGCCTCTGGTCCGGGATGTCAGGGATAAGGATTTTAATCAAGGATTTAACAGTTTCAGGTATATCCTCTTGCGATTCTGGGATCCCTCTGATGCGAAAGTTATAACGTCTGCTCCTGTTCTCTAAATCGTCAATTTTCGAGAGGGCAGTGTCTAATTGATCTTGTAGTGTCTGGATACAAGCAGAATTCTGATTGGTGAGGGCTGCATTGTCATCCATCGTCTGCTCAATTAAGTCAATTCTGCTCCCCAAGCTCTGGATGTCAGCCTTGATAGCTGCTGTAATCTGAGCAGCATTTTGGGCCAGACCCACTGCCAGCATGTCAGAGAAACTGTTCAAGAGCTGAGACACATCAGGGGGATAGTTGGGCTGAATAGGGGTAGCTTGAGGAGACTCAGCCATGCAGCTGGGAGGGTTGGAAAGCGGGGAGAAAGGGTTATCCGACTGCAGCCTGCCCAGGAGAGATTCTGTGGATGCAGGAGAGGGGGAGAGATGCTGGGGGTTACTCACTGGAGCAGAAGGAGATGTCCCCAAGGTTGTTCCAGGTGGGGGGATTGCGGCCTCGCCGCGTGTTGCTATAGCCGCCGCCATCTTGGGTGGCTGAGTGTCCGTCAGGCCGAAGAGAAGTTTGCGGCTTACGTCTTTCCTAGACGTCTTCCCCGGCATTCAGAAAGTCGCCCCAACTGATCCGGAGCACGGGGATGGTCTCCCCGAAGGTGTCCGCTAAAAAGCGCGCTGGGAAAGTGCCGCGGAAGGCCGGAGCGGTGCGGAGCTCCCGTTCAGAGCGTCTTCCCGGAAGTCCCGCGCATGCGCACTCCCCTTTGCAAAAATTTTGGCTAACAGATTGTCGAAAGTTATGTCCTCCTTGGTCGGCAACGATCAAGTGGGATTTATACCGGGGCGTCAGGCACCTGATGCAACTAGGAGGATTATAAATCTGATTCACGCGGCAGAAGCATGTGGGGAGCCTTCTCTGCTTCTCACGTTAGACGCAGAGAAGGCTTTTGATAGGGTCCATTGGGGATACCTGGAGCAGGTGCTTGCCAAATTCGGTCTCTTGGGGACCATTAATTCAGCTATTTCAGCTCTCTATTCCAATCCCTCAGCTATGGTGTTTACTGACGGTATGTTCTCTGATTCATTCCACATCACCAATGGCACTCGTCAGGGGTGCCCGATGTCACCCCTGATTTTCGCCCTCCTCATGGAACCTCTGGCGGAAACGATCCGTACACATCCTTGCATCTCCGGCATTTCGACGCCTAAACATTCACACTCCATTACACTATTTGCAGATGATGTTATTTTAACCTTAAGGGACCCTGTCTCCTCCTTGCAAGCAGTGCACGACACCCTTGGAGAATTCAATAAAATCTCATACTACAAGGTGAATTCATCCAAATCCAACATTTTAGCAATTAAAGTTAGTGACAGCATCAGATCGCTATTAGCCTCCCGATTTCCCTACCCTTGGTCTGACAAACCCATCCAATATTTAGGAATCTTTCTGGCCTCTCCAAGCGCTAATATTTTCAAAATCAATTTCTTACCCCTCCTATCCTCGCTACAACAAGAACTCAACAGAATGGCGAAGTTTTATTTGTCTTGGATGGGCAGATTGGCAGCATACAAAATGTTAATTCTCCCAAAGTTGTTATACCATTTTAGGGCCCTTCCTGTTCATATCCCCATGTCATTTTTTAAATCTGCCCAAGCACAGTTAAATAGGTTTGTGTGGGGGGACAAAAAACCCAGATGTTCACATTTATACTTACTTAGAAAGAAGGACATAGGGGGCATGGGTCTTCCTATTCTTAAAGACTATTATGTTGCGAGCTTGTTGGACCAAATGAAATATTGGATAAATCCTCCAGTGGAGAAGCAGTGGGCTCTGATTGAGGGCTCATGGCTTTTGCCTGGGACGCCACTTTCCACCTTATTAGCCGCGACCTATGTCAATCAGACATCTAAATCAGAATTTCCTATCATACAGCTGGTACTAAATACTTGGAGATATTTCTTAAATAATGTCGAAGTGTCACGTCACTCTATTAACATTGACATTCCACTTACCTCTATCAGTACTTGCATTCAAGACCTGGACTTGGATATTTGGGTAGAGAAGGGTATTTTAACGGTTTCAAACATAGTGGAGAACGGGAGACTTATCTCATTTGCATCGATTGTGGATAAATTTGGTGTTCCTAGTTCGGAATACTTTACTTATTTAAGAATTCGGTCTTTTTTTTCTCAATCTAGGGGTACTTGTGTGACAATCCCTCAACAGGCATGGGCGTTCTGGTGGGACAACTCGAAAACCAAAGGGGGAATTTCGCTCTTTTACAGTCTTCTACAAAGCAAAAATGTATTTAAGAAACTTTCCCCCCTGCACAAATGGGAGACTGAATTGAATAATCGGTTTTCAGATATGCAGTGGGGAAAGGCCATCAGAAACAACAGTAGATTTATCAGATCAGTAACACAATGGGAAGTTTCCCAAAAAATGTTACTTAGGTGGTACTATACGCCCTTTATAACAGCAAAGTTCACTCAAGGTAGTTCCAATGCATGCTGGAGAGGTTGTGGAAGAGTTGGAACACTTCTTCACATGTTATGGGAATGCCCTCACCTCAGGAGCTTCTGGCGAGGAGTATTTGCCCTGCTTGCTAGAGTTACTGGCATTCTTAGAACAGGTTCACCTGCAATGGCTATCTTGAATTTAGACGTAGATCAGTACCCGCCCCAATTTAGAATGCTAGTGGTTCAGTTACTGTCCACAGCCAGACTTATGGTGGTTAAACATTGGAAATCCTCTTGCTCCCCTAACATAGGGGAGTTGGTCAGAAGAGTTGATGAGACTTTCAAATATGAGCAAATTATGGCCAACTTGGAAGGTAGATACTCCCGTTTCGCTGCACAGTGGGCCCCTTGGTCTGAATTCAGGAAAATATTCTAAACTGTTTTTCATACCTTAGGTTCTTATTCTGTTACGGTATATTTGACATCACCGTCAAATGTTTGTGTTCGTTTACTTTGTTTTTTTTATGCAAATGTATTCTATAGGTAAAATGTGAGGCTTGCAAACCCTCTGGATCTCAGTGGGTTGACCTGTGTTATCGTACTAAGTAGTTGGAGACTATAAGATGTAAAGGATTTCCTTATGTCTGTTGGTTGTTTGTAAGTTTCTTCTTTGTACCATGCAAGCCTTTTAATAAAAAATTAATATTAAAAAAAAAAAAAAAAAAAAAATATTTAACAAACTAAACTCCATTAAATAAAATGCCAGGGTGATGTATACAACCACTACAGGATTGCTGACATTTACAAAGGAAAAGTGTGTTTAACCACTTCCGGACCGCTGCAAGCCGATGTACGTCCCTATTTTGGGGACGGATATCGTTGTTATGGCAACAACTATCTGCCATAACCCCAGTATCCTCATGTTCGGCTGGCGGTCCGGTACAAGATAAAAGTGGTCTCTGCAGTGGATTCGCTGTGAGATCACTTTTATCATCGGCGGGAGAGGGCCCAGTGGCAGAGGCAGTCAGATCCTTCCTGTGGCTGTGCATGGAGATGAGTGAGGGGAAGATGGCCCCCACCCATCTCCATGACACTGCAGGGTGGAAGCGACGTCAAAACATCACTTCCGCCCATATCTCTTAAAGGAACTTTTTTTTTCTTTTTTTTAATTGACAACATTTTTTTTTTTTCACAGTAAATAGTGCTGTGCTATCTTCCAAAGACAAAGGCAAAGTGCTAAATATATAATATATAAAAAAAAATGAATGCTATCAATAAAAATGTATGTTAGATTAAATCATCCCAAGAAGAAAAAAATATCCAACCATATAGTGGACAATCTATAATCAGGCATGTACTGGCCATTGGAACTACCGGGAGTTTCCCGGTGGGCCGATGGCTCAATGGGCCACTCTGATGTAATGGGGCTGGTGATGGGCCACTCTGATGTAAGGGGGTGCTGATGGGACACTCTGATGCAAGGGGGTGCTCATGAGACACTCTGACATAAGGGGGTGCTGATGGGACACTGATGTAAGTGGGCCAGTCTGGATGAAGTCCAGGGCCAAATTTCTGTCCCAGTCCAGCCCTGTCTATAATCTAGCCAAAACAGCATCCAAGTGCAATGTGCTAATTAAAAGGTGCTAAACAACAGGTGAAAAAAAGGGGGGTAAAATCCCTTGATTAGAAATTAATTATAAAACTATTATAAATAAATAAAGTAAAAATAAAAAATATATTTTATAAGAAATAAGATATAAATAAAAAAATATAAAAAATATATATATTTTTGGAGGTCAATCCACATCCAAACCCCAGCATAAATACATATATAAAAATTGATAAATATGTGTTGAATTAAATAATTACTGATGTCCCTAATTATAAAGGACAATAAGTAAATATATTACACTATAATATGAATCCTCTGTGTCACAAAGGAAGAAAATATTAAATATAAAAATGAATAAATAATCTAGAGAATATGTGCAGAGCCACACACCAGTGTCACTACTAAATGATGTAAGGCATATAGTGGTAATTGTTCATTCAGAAAAAATGCAATTATCAGAGTGAATATATATAGAAATGTACTTATCCACAGAGGATCATATAAAGGAGGGGAAGGTTGGCAGCTTCAGCCCCGTGAAGATATCGGGTCGGGTCTCCCCGACAGTGTATGAATGTCTCTAGCAGTGCAGCGGCTGCAGGCTCATACAGGGATCTGACCATTCTTATTGTGCGCTGATACCTCAGATTCTGTGAGTTGCTCCTTTAGCTGTCTCGGTGTGGTTTACGATTACAATATTGCACTCTGTTGCCCTTTTTCTCTTTTAAAAACGGAATACCGGATTGGAGGAAAAAAGATTAATCTGTTCCTTGGAGCCTTCTTCTATCAAAAGGGGATAAGTATAGTGATCTTTCCTGGGATATCTTCATGGGGCTGAAGCTGCCTATAGTCCTAGGAGGAGCAAACCCTCCCCTCCTTTATATGATCCTGTGTGGATAAATACATTTCTATATATATTCACTCTGATAACTGTACTAATTTGAATTGCGTTTTTTCTGAATGAACAATTACCACTATATGCCTTATATAATTTAGTAGTGACACTGGTGTGTGGCTCTGCACATATTCTCTGGATTATTTATTCTTTTTTATATGTAATATTTTCTTCCTTTGTGACACAGAGGATTCATATTATAGTGTAATATATTCACTTATTGTCTGTTATAATTAGGGACATCAGTAATTATTTAATTCAACACTTATTTATCAATTTTTTATATATGTATTTATGCTGGGGTTTGGATTTGGATTGACCCCCAAAAATATATATTTTTTTATATATATAGAGTCTTTTGAACATGTAATTTTTTTCTCTATAAATTTTTGGAAAATGTGGAAAGAAAATGAAAACGCATTTTTTCAACGCAAAGTTGTCCATTTATACAATATTTTTAACACATAGCATGTAGATACCAAAAATGACACCCCAAAATAAATTCTCCTACTCCTCCTGAGTACAGTGATACCACATGTGAGAGACTTCCACAGCCTAGCCACATACAGAGGCCGAGTACACCTGGGTATGGCTGAGCACGGCTGGGTATGGCTGAGTATGGCTGGGTATCGCTGAGTATGGCTGAGTATTGCTGGGTATCGCTGAGTATGGCTAAGCATGGCTGGGTACAGCTTGGTATGGCTGAGTATGGCTGAGTACGGCTGAGTACGGCTGGGTACGGCTGAGAATGGCTGGGTATTGCCGAGTATGGCTGAGCATGGCTGGGTACAGCTCGGTATGGCTGAGTATGGCTGGGTATTTCTGAGAATGGCTGGGAACAGCTAAGTATGGCTGGGTACAGCTGAGTATGGCTGGGTATCATTGAGTATGGCTGAGCATGGCTGGGTACAGCTCGGTATGGCTGAGTATGGCTGGGTATGGCTGAATATGGCTGGGTATGGCTGAGTATGGCTGGGTATGGCTGAGTATATCTGAGTATGGCTGGGGTGGATGGCTGAGCATGGATCGATGGATGAGTATTGCTAAGTATGGATAGTTGAGCATAGATGGGTGGATAATTATGACAGAGGGATGGCTGAGCATGGATGGATGAGTATGGATGAATGAGTATGAATGGCAAGATGGCTGAGCGTGGATGGCAGGATGGCTGAGCATGGATGGCGGGATGGCTGAGCGTGGATGGCGGGATGGCTGAGCGTGGATGGCTGAACGTAGATGGTGGGATGGATGAGCGTAGATGGCTGAGCATGGATGGCGGGATGGCTGAGTGTGGATGGTGGGACGGCTGAGCATGGATGGCGGGATGGCTGAGCGTGGATGGATGAGTGTGGATGGCAGGATGGATGAGTGTGGATGGCGGGATGGCTGAGCGTGGATGGATGAGTGTGGATGGCAGGATGGATGAGTGTGGATGACGGGATGGCTGAGCGTGGATGGCGGGATGGCTGAGTGTGGATGGTTTATAAGCTGTATGTCACTGAGCAGCACTGTGGGCCCTACACATCCAGCCCACAGCGCTGCCGCATGCAATCTCTCCCCTCTCCGCTCACACTGTGGAGAGAGGAACTGGATAGTATGCCGGATTGTTTACATGTCAGCTGTCAGCAGCCATTTACCGTGATCCATAATGCGTGATCCAGAGGATCCAGCGGTCACGGATGCTCCCATGTTCAAGGCCCAGTGGACACGTGGGAGCACGATTCTGATAGGACGTCATAGTACGCCCTCCCATAGTTATCGAACCGCCCTGTAGATGTCATTCGGCTATGAGCCGGTTGTTAAGTGGTTAAAACAGTGTAAAAATAAAAAGTAAAATAAATAAGAAAAAAAGATTTTTAGACGCACCCCATCCCGCCGCATATGAAAATGGTGTTCAAACCACACATGTGAGGTACTGCCGTGATCATTAGAGTGAGAGCAATAATTCTACAGACCTCCTCTGTAACTCAAAACATGCAACCTGTAGAATTTTTTAAACGTTGCATATGGAAATTTTTAAGGGTAAATGTTGGGTATCAATTTATTTTAAAAAAAAAATAGGGCTTTAATGTTGTCTTATTTTTTAATTCAAAAAAGTGAATTTAAAAAAAAAATAAGTGTGCTTGTAAGACCTCTGTGCAAATACGGTGTGACACAAAGTATTGCAACAACCACAATTTTATTCTCTAGGGTGTTAGAAAAAAAATGTATAGAGTTTGAGGGTTCTAAGTAATTTTCTTGCAAAAGAAACTGTTTTTAACTTGTAAACAACACATCTAAAAAAGAGGCCCAGTCCTTAAGTGGTTCAATTGTTGACAAAATGACAGTTTCTGGCTGCTTACTTCAGTTTGTAAACACATGGCCAGGGATTCTGTTCCTCTATACTACATCTCTATCCTAGATGAGGGTCTGGTAGATTGATAGTACTAGGGGACCTCCACACACACAGAAACAATAGTATACAGCTCATCATCACAGGACAGAATATACAGCCCCAGAATCACAGGACAGAGTATACAGATCAGCATCACAGAAAGGGTATATAGATTAGCATCACAGAAAAGGGTATATAGATCAGCATTTCAGCATCACAGATATGGTATATAGATCAGCATCACATAAAGGGTATATTGATCAAGATCTCAGCATCACAGATATGGTATGTAGATCAGCATCACGTCAAGGGTATATAGATCAGCATCTCAGCATCACGGAAAGGGTACATAGATCAGCATCTCAGCATCACAGAAAGGGTACATAGATCAGCATCAAAGAAAGGGTATATAGATCAGCATTACAGATATGGTATACAGATCAGCATTTCAGCATCACAGATATGGTATATAGGACTGACAGCACCTACTCGATCCATGACACACTGACAGCACCCCCATACCCCCCTCATGGGGCTCCTGGTACACTGACCTCCCCACCCCCCAGCAGGAGGTCCGGCACCTACAGGGCTGTGATGTCCTCTCCTCCTGTGTCTGCTCCAGTGTGGGCAGCAGGCAGCAGCAGCATCCGCCCCTAATGCTTCCTCCGCTCTGTGTCTCCACTTACACCAAAGTGCTGGACATCCAATAGGATCCCCTGGCGCTTTTGTCAATCGGGAAAAGGGTCTCACTGACCTTCCTCCTGATTGGTGGGGAGGCACTCTGGTGTGAAAATAGCGAACATTTATTTGCTATGGTCACACAATTGGGTGGGATCAGGGCGCACTCTCTGCTCCCTGAGCCCAGCCTTTTTTGAAGCCTATTAGAGCCTCTAATAAGGTTCTTCGGAAAAAAAAAACACCCCCTCCCACCCCCCGCCATAGGAGTCCATGCAGCCGGTGTCCTGAAAGGGGTCAGGCACAAATTTGGAATGTTTGAGAGTATGGTAGCCTTTTTTGATGTCTGCTATAAAACAACTTATTATTTTGACAAGTGTGGGCAAAGTACAGGCTTCATTTTGACCTCCACTACTTTTCCATCAAGAATATTACCGTGCTGCAAGCCAAAATCATCAACCACACGAGGAGTGGAGGTGAGAGAAGAAATAGCCCTTCTTTATGTTTTTTTTTTTACTCTTCAACACTGTGATGAAAAGGTAAAGCATGGCAAGCAGGCCACATACTGTAGATGACAATCTCCCAGCTATGTAATGACGTCACCGTGGTGAGTGACGGTGACTATGGTCTTCCAGCCATGGAAGAACAGCAGTGTGGTAAATAAATACGGGATATCATCATGGCAGAGGGCCCACATACTTAGTGTACACTAGCCATGAAATAGCTTATATGCCTGCTGTTTGGGCTACTATTAGACCATTTTTTTAATATTAAAAGCCTGGTGGTATTCATTACTGAATTATCAGCTGATAAAACTTTGGATTTGGACTTTGGAGCTCAGAAATTGATTGGGTAAATAGCTATATGAACAGATTTTTAATTGTTCTTTCATTTCTAGTAATACATTCATAAATGTAATGCCTAAACTAGTGGCGTTTTTTTCAAGTGAAATGCATGAATAGTTAAAGTAAATGACAGAATTATTTTTAATAGTGGTTATTCTTTTATCAGAATAAGAGTTAAGCTCCCGCTAATCATTAAACACATTGACAGTGAAGCATCTGTGAGGAAAGCAATGGTTCAGAATTCATCTGCTCTGCATGCATATATTTTTTATAACTGCAGTATCAAATTGAATTTGTTATGTGAATATGCATGACTGATTAAGCATGGTAAAAAAGAAAGTGCTTTCATTTATCAAATTAAAACAAATGACCTCATTTAGAAAACATTTATTTGGTCTAGTTAAGCTGTATGGGCTACATATTAAAGATTTAGGTGCTTATTTATAATAGATTATTCTTATATTGATTCTGACAGATTATTTTTCCTATAAAGCTGTTTTGGGAAATTTCTTCAATCATTTTGGCAAATTTTGACAAAAATAGGGCAAAGAAGGACTGCAGCGGCAACCTCATATTTCTCTCATGGCAGGTGTACTCCAATTATGTTCAGTTAAAAAACAGTGCCTTTTAAAATTATGTATTTTTTTCTTTTTCTTTGCAGCATTTTCGTAACTTTTTCCACTTAGTCTACTTTTTAAATTACTCAATTGTACATAGCACTTTGGCAAGGTAACTTTCTATTTCTCTCATGAGAGGTGTACTCCAATTATGTTCAGTTAAAAAAACAGTGCCTTTTAAAATTATGTATTTTTTTCCTTTTCTTTTTTTTTTTTTTACAGCAGGAATGTCGTAACTTTTGCCACTTAGTCTACTTTTTAAATTACTCAATTGTACATAGCACTTTAGCAAGGTAACTTTCTAACTCATACTTTTAAAAATTGAAAAAACATTATGTTACTTGCCAAAAAAATTAAGCGGAGTGCAGTGAAATAGAAAATTATTGTTTTTTTAATATAGAAAAAAATATAAATATATTCATAATAAGATATTCAGTATCATGTTTGCCCAGCATAATCATGGATGGCTGACAAAAAGATCTCTATGAACAATAGATGTATCAAAGTGGCAATCTATGGCCCAGAAGCTACGTGATAGCAAATGTTTTCACTGCCACATAGTACTGTGAAATTACTTTACAGAGCTAAATCAAGTATTATTTCTCAACACCAAGTATGTTTTACTCAACACAAACATTCACTACAAATAGTGGAACAAATACATCAGACTAGATCCCCTTTGCTAAAGGCACATGCAATAAAAATATATTTTAAAGTCTATGCAAATAAGTCACATGCATATCAGTATATTAACCACTTCAATACAGGGCACTTATATACCTTCCTACCCAGACCAATTTTCAGCACTGTCACACATTGAATGAAAATTGCACGGTCATACAACACTGTACCCAAGCTAAATCTTTATCAATTTGTTCCCACAAATAGAGCTTTCTTTTGGTGGTATTTGATCACCTCTGGGATTTTTATTTTCTGATAAACAAATAAAAAAAAGACACGGATGAGCATGGATGGGCACTGATAGGTGGCACTGATGTACACTAATTGATGGTATGGATGGATGCCAATCAGTGCCGAACAATAATGCCTGCCAATCAGTGATGCTCATTGTGGGCACTGATTGGCATCCATTGTGGGCACCAAATGGCATCTCTGGTGGTCTAGGGTGGAATACCTGGTGGTGACAACCCTGGTGGTCCTAGTGGTGTCCCTGGTGGACCAGTGTAGGCATCCTTTAGGGGGCTGTGCTGATAATCAATCAGCACAGACCCCCCCGTCAAAGAAGCAGCCGATTGACTTAACCCCACTGACAGATGCAAGTGAGGAAAAGCCGATCAAAGGCTCTTCCTGTTTACACTGTGATCAGCTGTGATTGGTCAGAAACTCTTTACCTAGATCGGTGTTGCAATGTGTCAGACTGACATACCGCAACAACGATCGCCGTGATGCAATCCCCGGGGGCGCGCAGCGGCTTGATATCCTGGTCACATCATATGATGTCTGGTCAGGATATTGAAACCACTTTTCCGCCATCATTTTGCTATATGGCAGGCAGCAAGTGGTTAAATTGCCTTAAAATATAGTTATAAAATATAACTATATAGTTATTTTAATATAAAGGAAAAACTATGGATGCAAATTCCTTACATTAGCAGGTGTACATTTATTTATTAGTGCTTCCTTTTGACAGCTGTAACAAATTAATTAGCTTTTTGTTCATATTTACTGTGTATATTAACTGAATATACAAACATGCACTTACAAAAAAAGAGGTAGGCAGCACAGCATTAAAATATTTTAGTGTAAAAATTTTACAAAAATCATTTTTAAGCATGGTCATTCAATGTCACAATTAAAACACCTGGCTATTGATAATGTTCATAAATGGAAAAGGGGTGGTAACCATGAGCTACAGCTGAAGCGGAGTGAGGTATTGGCAATATAAACATTGAAGAATAGGGTTTAAACATTGATTAAGATTAGTTTCTCTTTTTATAATTATATCCAGTGTTCTTTTAAAATAGATTTCATTATACACTCCATTCATAATGTATGAGCCAGGCCGACATTTTTATCCTCAAATTACATATTCTTTGTCACATGTTATTATTGAAATCGTTGGTACACTTTCAATGTATGTGAATTAAAACACATTCCCTGGAATCCATAAGGAGTGTTGTAGATAGTCTTTGGAAACATGTCCTGCGATTTCTGTATGTGTCAGTAAGGTACAGTTGTGCTCATAAGTTTACATACCCTGGCAGAATGTATGATATCTTGCCAATTTTTCAGAGAATATAAATTATAACACAAACACTTCATTCACTCATGGTTAGTGTTTGGCTGGAGCCATGTATTATCAATCATCTGTGTTTACTCTTTTTAAATCAAAATCACAACACAAACTACCCAAATGACCCTGATCAAAAGTTTTTAATACCACAGTTCTTAATACCGTGTATTGTCCCTTTTAACATCAATGACAGCTTGAAGTCTTTTGTGGTATTTGTGGATGAGGCTCTTTATCTTCTCAGATGTAAAGCTGCCCATTCCTCTTGGCAAAAAGCCTCCAGTTCCTGTAAATTCTTGGGCTGTCTTGCATGAACTGCACATTTGAGATCTCCCCAGAGTGGCTCAATGATATTGAGGTCAGGAGACTAAGATGACCACTCCAGAACCTCCACTTTATTCTGCTGCAGCCAATGACAGGTTTATTTGGCCTTTTGTTTTGGATCATTGTCATGTTGGGATGTCCAAGTACATCCCATACACAGTTTGCTGGCTGATGAATGCAAAGTAAATTTTTTGATAACATGCTGCATTCATCTTGCCATCAATTTTGACCAAATTTCCTGTGCCGCCTTTCACATCCCCAAAACATCAGTGACCCACGTCCATGTTTCACAGTAGGAATAGTGTACCTTTCATCATAGGCCTTGTTGACGCCTCTCCAAATGTAGTGTTTATGGTTGTGACCAAAAAGCTAAATTTTGGTCTCATCACTCCAAATGACTTTGTGCCAGAAGGTTTGAGGCTTGTCTCTGTGTTGTTTGGTGTATTGTAGCGGGATACTTTGTGGCATTTGCGTAGTAATGGCTTTCTTCTGGCGACTCCACCTTGCAGCCCATCTTTCTTCAAGTGCCTCCTTATTGTTCATCTTGAAACAGCCACACCACATGTTTTCAGAGAGTCCTGTATTTCACCTGAAGTTTTTTGTGGGTTTTTCTTTGCATCCTAAAAAAAATTCCTGGCAGTTGTGGCTGAAATTTTAGTTGATCTACCTGTTGTTTGGTTTCAACAGAACCCCTCATTTTCCACTTCTTGATTAGAGCTTGAACACTGCTGATTGGCATTCTCAATTCCTTGGATATCTTTTTATATCCCTTTCCTGTTTTATACAGTTCAACTACCTTTTCCCGCAGATCCTTTGACAATTCTTTTACTTATACGCATGTAAATTTAGTTTTTTCCTAAGAACAGTAGGGGTTCTGAGGGTTAATTACGTAGTTTGGCCTTGACATCAGTCTGGCTGGGCTGTGTTGGAAGTTCTGCCTGGTCATGTGAGCAGTGAGATGCACATGACAGGCCAGAACCAGGCCTGGTTGGGCGTTTTGATTATCAACCTTCTCGGAACCAATCAGTGGGAGTGCCGGGCCCCACTGGAGAGTCTGGGAAGGGGTACTTAAGATGTGTGGGTCACGTGTTTAGAGTAGAGGAGTTTGTGAGGCCCGTGTGGTTTGTTCTGGTTCCAGGACCGGGGTAGCCCCGTGAGGGGTCCCGATCACAGGGTGTTCGACATCCCGCAACATGTTCCTGTTAGAGGCCCCTAATAGACCTGTCTGGTCTGGGGTAGGGATCCGTCTGTTCCCAAGTCTCGGAACCTGCTGGTCCGAGGTGCAGTAACTGAGGGAGGATTCAAGGTGTCTGGGTGTACTCTCAGCTTGGAGAGGCACCACAGCTCGTGGGGGTGACCGGGGGAGGACTCTTCGGAGGAGGGCCGACAAGTGGCATCCTGGGAAGTGCCTGGTTACTGAGTTGGGAAGGACATTGACGAATTCACGTTTTTCCAGTACCATTGAGGAGACAGGCAACGTTCTAGGTACTGAGGAAAAAGGTTCCTGTTCACCCTTAGTTACAACTTGTACATGTTCATAGGATTGTTTCAAATATTTGAGTAGACGTGCTGACTGCCATGATCTCTGGCTAGAGATCAGTTCAGCCTTGAAGTACCCAGCTGCGAGTGGCTACTGTCTGGGTGGAATTAGAGACTTTGCTAGACCTACAGTTCAAGGATCTGAGTTCTTCACCCGTGCCCTCTGTTCCCACGAGAGACTGTGTTATTGGATGTTATGTCTGCAAAATAAAACCTTTTAAAAAGGACTTTATCCGAGTCAGCGTTCAAATCATTGGGTATTAACCCTGGGAACCCCTAGACGTGGAAGAGCAGGCCAAGAGGAGGTAACTAGTAAGCCCAATAAGTCAAGGCCACCCTGCAAGGGTTATGGCCGCTACATGTGGGGGCTTGCAGTCCAGGATTTACTGTTACCTCGCAGGGCCTTAGAACTGAGGGTGAAGAATGTTTTTGAACTGCGCCACAAAGCTCAGCGCCATTTTGGAGAGACTTTCACTGAGGTGCATAAGCATTGGAGGAGCCTGTATCAAAAGCCCGCGAAAATACACAGGAGCCAGCGCCCAGTGGGAGGAGTCTTTTCCCTCCACGAGGCACCGAGTGAGTGTGTGTTGCGGAAGGAAGGAGTGAGTTTACTTCCTTGGAGCTTTGAGAAAAGTTGGAAAATGTACCGGTCCCTGCACGTGCAGTCAGCGCCTGGACCCAGGATGCCCACAGTGAGGGGTCCGGCGAGTGTGCAAATGCCTGGGACTGTAATTATGGGCATTCGGTTACTACCACAGGGGCGGTTTGTCCTGTGCAACATAGGGGAAGTTGAGGCCCTCAGGATGCTGTGTGGAAAATGCGATGGGCTGGTTGCCAATCTCTGACCGTTTTCAAGATTCCAGAAATGTGGGGACTATGTGTTTCAAGTGGAGCAGCCTACTGTTCCACAATGGGCCTTCCTCTACAATTGGGCCACAGGGGTCGCCACAGAAGAGACCGTCGGATTGAGAGGTTGCGGATGTGACTCAGTGGAAAAAGGCCGCTGTTTCAGCATGGGCCGTTCAGGCAGAGGAGCAGAGCAGAAAACCCCATCGTGACAGAGGCAGGCCTGCCTCTTGCACCCCGAGTCCAGACATCTGGGAGAAGGTGTTCAGGTGTAAGCCACGGGTTACCACCAGTGCCACTTCTGGAGACTCAGCACCTGATTCGCCAGTAGACACCGGTTCTGATGAAGGGAATAATTGGTACTTCGAGCCGAGGTTACTGTGGCCCTGTAATTGTTATATTATTAATTTTTTTTATCAAGTCTATTGTTTGTTACATTGTAATACATTCTTGCTACATGCACCTAAAAGGATGTTCTCTATAATAGTTTGTTATTCAGCACATATAAACGAGCTATACCATCAAACTCCTGAAGAAACTCTAACGAGTGAAACATGTCCAGAATGGTAGCACTTTATTTACACATGTCTGAATAACGCATATATCCTGTGTTCTGGATGTATTACTGTTCTCCTCTTTTCATGTTTTTATTATTTTGTAATAATAAAATTTATTATTTTATATTTCTATTTTGTAGTGCCTTGACGAATACAATCGGATACCGTTTAAAGTCCAGAGGTTTGTTACCTCTCAACCCCCCCCCCCCCCCCTCTTCTTTCTTGAGTATAAATTTTATTGGGATGTGGTATCTTTAGTTTGACTTCTTTATCTTGCCCTTCTCGTTACTGTAATTAAAGGTTTTAGACTTTTAAATCTTTTGTGCTAAGAACTGGACTGTTGCCGGTGTATTGACACTGCCCGAGGATGACAGAGCTGTTAAGCCCCTGAGACTTTATATAAGCAACAGAGTATGGACTTAATTCCCCCTCTCATACTGGGTGAAGTCATGGACATTGTAAAGGAAGTGACACGAGGAAAGTGTACAAGGCTAGCCTAAAATCTCGAAGTCATGGCTAGCGATGTTTTCCTCTCAGAATCCAGAAACATCAGTACAGCGCTGGATGAAAGATGCAAGGGTCTGTCAGGAGTCCAGAAACTTCTTGACCTTTTATACATACACTAATTACAAGCAAACAGATCACAGGCGAGGATGGTTAACTTTTTTAAAAGGTTTTTATTTGCCAAATGTACAGTTATATGTAGCGGCGGCTCCTGAAGAGCACGCGCTATGCAGTTTTTCTAAAATTAAAGTTGCCTAAACTGCAGTTTGGTTTGGGTGTAATTATCTCAATTGGGCCTCAGCATCAGTCTGACTGGACTGTGAGATGTTCAGCCTGACCACAGGGGGCATTGTCTCTTTTGGCAGGCATGGAACTGTGGTCTGGTCAGGCGCTTGGGTTGCTCTCTCTTGGAGCCAGCTCAGTGGGAGGGGTGCTCTCGCTGTGCTTCTGGGAGATAAGATATGAATGTCAAGTGGTTTGGGGTTCCGGTCCAGTATGATGTGCTGATTACATGATCCTGGTCCTCCTGACCAGCCCCCAGGAAGGCTATGGCCTGGGATGCGATCCACCCGACTTTAATGTCTCGGGGCTGGCTAGTCTGAGCCAAGGAAACTAAAGGGGGATTCTGATGTGGTTGGGTGCCTGTCTCCGGTTCGGGAGAGACCAAGTGTACTTCAAGCATTCCAGGGGAGGACTCTTCAGAAGAACACCACATACGGATTGGTTTTCTTAACAAGAGTCTGGAAGTGCTGAAGTAACCGAGAGAATCCAGTCTTGTAGATATCACCAAGCTAGCTGAAAGATCCAGGTATCCTACAAGTGTTTCAAGTTTAGTTTCCCTGCATGTTCTGCAACAACGTCTGCGGCATAGACTTTGTTCTTGAGTAAGCACTAAGTTGGCTGCTAGGCCTTGTGAGTGAAGGACTGTCCAACTTGAGTGATCATCCAGCTGTGAATGGCTATTCTCTGGATGCAGTCAAAGTAAGAGAGTTCTTAAATGTTTTTGGACTTTGACACTAAGAGTACCTGAACTTCCTTTTCCAACCCTCTGATCCCAAGTTGAAAGACTGTTCAATTGTCTGTGTTTTGCAAATAAAATCCATTGAAGTGGCTCTATTGGCAGTCTCAAGTTACTGGGCCATCTTTATTTTGCAAATAAAATCCATTCAAGTGGCTCTATTGTCAGTCTCAAGTTACTGGGCCATCTACCACGGGACATCCCCTAGACGTGCAACAAGGAGAACAGAGGGTAACAGTAAGCCCAAAAATAACCAGCAGCTCCTTCGGGGGTTAATGCTACACATAGTTTCGAACAATGCAAACGGTATAGTCTTAGCCCCTGTACACACGGTCTGACATTCCAACGGAAAATGTCTGATCGGACCGTGTTGTCGGATAATCCGATTGTGTGTGGGCTCCATCAGACTTTTTTCGTAGGAATGTCCGAGCAACAAATTTTGAGAGCTGGATATAAAATTTTCTGACAGCATGATCCGATCGGACTCTGTCCGATCGTTTGTAGAGAATTCCGATCGGACAAAGTGCCACGCATGCTCAGATCAAATTACGAGACCAAAGCCATTGGCTACTAGCCTGAACATAGTCCTGTCGTAACAAACGAACGTCATCACGTTCCCAACGATCGGATTTTCCAACAACTTTGTCCGACCATGTGTATGCAACACCAGTTTCGAACAAAATCCTTATATCAGCAGGCAGGATACCTGCATGCGGCAAGCCATCACTCCGGAGCAAAGGCTAGTCACCACGTTGCGGTACTTGGTGACAGGGAGAAGCCTGCAGGACCTCAAGTTCACGACAGGCATCTCCCCCAGGCTCTGGGGATCATTATCCCAGAGACCTGTTCTGACATTATTCGGGTCCTGCAGAAGGACTATATTAAGGTAAGTTTTCTCCTTTAACATTACATTATTTGTATGTAATGTTTGCTAATGTCTTGTATTCATTTCATCATTACTTAATTACCATGATTGGAATATGCTGTGAATGTCCCCTTTCATGGCCTACATGCATATTTGCCTTCACTAACCTCCCCAGAATGCAATCCTGGGCCCATATACACCTATATCCTAGTCCCTTTAACAATGTGTATTGTCAGCTCCATTGTACTGCTTTCCCCGAACCACCCCTTAAATGTCTTCAAGTGTAATGTGTGGTCTTAAAATCATTTAGAACCCTCCCCCACCTCCTCAAATGTCTTCAAGAGTAATGTGTGATCTTAAAATCATTTCAAACCCTCCCCCACCACCTCAAATGTCTTCAAGTATAATGTGTGGTCTTAAAATAATTTAGGACCCTCCCTCACCCCCTCAAATGTCTTCAAGTGTAATGTGTAGTCTTACAATCATTTCAAACCCTCCCCCACCCCCTCAAATGTCTTCAAGTGTAATGTGTGGTCTTAAAATCATTTCGAACCCTCCCCCACCTCCTCAAATGTCTTCAAGTGTAATGTGTGGTCTTAAAATCATTTAGAACCCTCCCCACCCCCCCCCCCCCCCCTCATACATTTTTTCAATGGCCATCAGAGGGGGTGAGGAATCAGATAAGTGGGCCTTATCTTTTATTTTTTTAAATACAAATTCTAAAAACATTTATACTGCTGTTGTGCAAAAAATGTTTGTGTAATCTGCTTGCAAAGTTAGGTTTAAAAGTACTTATAATTATTTTTTTCTTGTTTGACTCCACAGTTTCCTTCCAATGGCAGACTGTGGCTTCCCAGTTCACTGACCGTTGGGACTTTCCCAACTGTGGAGGGGCGATCGACGGGAAACATGTCCACATTGTGCCACCACCCCATTCGGGGTCTTACTACTTTAACTACAAGGGGTTCCATAGTTTAGTGTTGATCTGAGTTTATCTACGTGGACGTGGGGAAGAACGGCCGGATGTCGGATGGAGGAGTCTTCGCCCAGGCGGAGTTCTGCCATCCTCTCCAGACTGGTGGCCTGGGATTGCTACCTGATGCAGAGAACGTTGAGGGACTCCCCTTTGTTTTCATTGGAGATGAAATGTTTGGTCTGGGCAATCACCTGATGAGGCCGTTCCCCCAAAGGACCTTCACCCCGGAAAGGAGGGTTTTTAACTACCAGCTGGCCAGAGCAAGAAGAGTTGTGGAGAATACTTTTGGGATTATGGCCAGCCGGTTCCATCTGTTTTTCACCTCAATCAACATGGTGGAATACAAATTAAACCACATCATCCTGTGCTGTTGCATACTGCATCATTTTTTAAGGAAACATTCCATCACATATGTACATTCAGTTGGGCCCGAGGCCAGACTTCCAGAATCAGAACTCACAGGCCTGGATACTGGCTGTCCTGGCTTGGCCCCCCAAACCACACGTCAAGTGAGTGACAGATATTGCAATTATTTTAATGGTAGGGGGGCCATTGCAATGCCAGATCATCGTTAATCATTTCCATTTAATAAAAAAATCTTTTTTTTTATGATAAAATCGTGAGTTTTTCTTCTTGTATGCCTAGTGCACTTGTAGTGCCAAGTGGATTTCCTTTTATTAAATAAGCCCCTTTGTCACTGAAAACACAAAATGAATAACAAAACTGGTATTGAGTATTGAAAGAAGAAGCCACACACATTGTTGTCGTTTAAAATTTTTATTACTACACATTCAAACGTGCGTTTTTTTTAAAACTTAATTTTTTATTTTTTTTGGGGGGGGGGGGATTTTTGTGTTTTATATTTTGTACTCAATATAAAATATACAGTATATATATTGTACAGGACGCCAAGGTTGGGTCCTGGACGGGTGCTATGTAGCACTAGCATTTGGATTGTGGTCCCTTTAAGGGAGTCACGGTATACTTCAGGGGGTCACCCAGAATGGGTGAGAAATTCCGGGTGTAGTCATCAGGAGAGGACTGACTCGCGGTCCTCTCTATATTAACCACTTGCCGACCGCCGCACGACGATGTACGTCGACAGAATGGCACGGGCAGGCATAAGGGCTTACATGTACGTCCTTGCCTGCCCGCCGGTCGGGGGCCCGATCGGGCCCCCGCCCGGTGCCTGCGGCGGTCGGTATTCGTTCGGGAGCGATCCCGGACGAGGGGACGGCCATTCATTCATGGCCACCCCCTCGCGATCGCTCCTGACGAATGAAAATGTCCCGTGACATCACTTCCTCTCCTGTAATGTAAACACAGGAGAGGAAGTGATGTAATCTCTCCTCCGTGTCGGTGTTTTTCGTTCCGGCACCGAGGAGAGAGGTTCGGTGAGTTGCAACAACACACCACACATACAGTAGAACATGCCAGGCACACTTACACCCCCCCTTTACCCCCCGATCACCCCCCAATTACCCCTGCCCCCCCAGTCACAGTGACACCAATTGCTTTTTTTTTTTTTTGCATTGGTGTCATTTGTGACTGTAATAACTGTTAGGGCAGTTAGGGTTAGCCCCCTTTAGTTCTAATGTGCCCCCCTAACCCCCCCAATAAAGGTTTAACCCCGTGATCACCCCCCGTCGCCAGTGTCACTAAGGCTGGGTTCACATTGCAGCGGTTTATGAGAACGAATGTGATTCGCACCGCACTGCAGTGCAAATCACATCCGATCTCTGTGCGATTCGAGTTCAGCCGTACAGATAGTATGGCTGAATTCGTGTCGCACCCGCCGCACCCGCCGCAAATTCGCACGGGACCCTTTTTTTGGCCCGCAGCAGAATCGGATCGCATGGGTGTTCACACCATGCGATCCGAGTTTGCAGATCGCACTGCGATATGCGAACTGATCTGGGGGTGTCATTAACATTTCACTGACACTCCCAGCAGTTCGCATAGGGCAGTGTGAACTGCCGCCGGGAGGCATGCGATGCGGGAACCCGCCGCGGATTCGTGGCGTTCCCGCATCGCTCCAGTGTGAACCCAGCCTAATAAGCGATCGTTTTTCTGATCGCTGTATTAGTGTCACAGGTGACGCTAGTTAGGCAGGTAGGTATTTAGGTTTGCCGCAGCTTTTTATAGCGCCAGGGACCCCCATATACTACCGCATAAAGCCCCCTGATTGCCTCCTAGTTAACCCTTTCACCAGTGATCACCATATAACTGTTACAGGTGACGCTGGTTGGTTAGTTATTTTTTTATAGTTTCAGGGCACCCGCCATTTATTACCTAATAAAGGTTTAACCCCCTGATCACCCGGCGGGTGTCATTTGTGACTGTAATAACTGTTAGGGCAGTTAGGGTTAGCCCCCTTTAGTTCTAAGGTACCCCCCTAACCCCCCCAATAAAGGTTTAACCCCGTGATCACCCCCCGTCGCCAGTGTCACTAAGGCTGGGTTCACATTGCAGCGGTTTATGAGAACGGATGTGATTCGCACCGCACTGCAGTGCAAATCACATCCGATCTCTGTGCGATTCGAGTTCAGCCATACAGATAGTATGGCTGAATTCGTGTCGCACCCGCCGCACCCGCCGCAAACTCGCACGGGACCCTTTTTTTGGTCCGCAGCAGAATCGGATCGCATGGGTGTTCACACCATGCGATCCGAGTTTGCAGATCGCACTGCGATATGCGAACTGATCTGGGGGTGTCATTAACATTTCACTGACACTCCCAGCAGTTCGCATAGGGCAGTGTGAACTGCCGCCGGGAGGCATGTGATGCGGGAACCCGCTGCGGATTCGTGGCGTTCCCGCATCGCTCCAGTGTGAACCCAGCCTAATAAGCGATCGTTTTTCTGATCACTGTATTAGTGTCACAGGTGACGCTAGTTAGGCAGGTAGGTATTTAGGTTCGCCGCAGCTTTTTATAGCGCCAGGGACCCCCATATACTACCGCATAAAGCCCCCTGATTGCCCCCTAGTTAACCCTTTCACCAGTGATCACCATATAACTGTTACAGGTGACGCTGGTTGGTTAGTTATTTTTTTTATAGTTTCAGGGCACCCGCCATTTATTACCTAGTCTCACTAGTGTACCCCTAAATTTAGGGGTGTCTACTTTCCAAAATGGGGTCATTTGGGGGGGGGGGTTGTGCCATCTTGGCATTTTATAGCCTTCAAAACTGTAACGCCCTGAGAAAGCCTGAAGGCGGTGCTTGGTTTTCGGGGCCCCGTACGCGGCTAGGCTCCCAAAAAGTCCCACATATGTGGTATCCTCGTACTCAGGAGAAGCAGCAGAATTTATTTTGGGGTGTCATTTCACATATGCCCATGGCATGCGTGAGCAATATATCATTTAGTGACAACTGTGTGAAAAAAAAAAAAAAAAAGTTTGTAATTTTCCCGCAACTTGTGGCAAAATATAAAATATTCCATGGACTCAACATGCCTCTCAGCAAATAGCTTGGGGTGTCTACTTTCTAAAATGGGGTCATTTGTGGGTGTTTTGTGCCATCTTGGCATTTTATGGCCTTCAAAACTGTAATAGGTAGTGAGGAGTGAAGTCAAATATTTACGCCCTTAGAAAACCTGAAGGTGGTTCTTGGTTTTCGGGGCCCCGTACGTGGCTAGGCTCCCAAAAAGTCCCACATATGTGGTATCCCCGTACTCAGGAGAAGCAGCAGAATTTATTTTGGGGTGTCATTTCACATATGCCCATAGCATGTGTGAGCAATATATCATTTAGTGACAACTTTGTGAAAAAAAAATAAAAAAAAATTAAAGTTTGTAATTTTCCCGCAATTTGTGGCAAAATATAAAATATTCCATGGACTCAAAATGCCTCTCAGCAAATAGCTTGGGGTGTCTACTTTCTAAAATGGGGTCATTTGTGGGGGTTTTGTGCCATCTTGGCATTTTATGGCCTTCAAAACTGTAATAGGTAGTGAGAAGTGAAATCAAAAATTTACGCCCTTAGAAAGCCTGAAGGCGGTGCTTGGTTTTCGGGGCCCCGTACGCGGCTAGGCTCCCAAAAAGTCCCACATATGTGGTATCCCCGTACTCAGGAGAAGCAGCAGAATTTATTTTGGGGTGTCATTTCACATATGCCCATAGCATGTGTGAGCAATATATCATTTAGTGACAACTTTGTATAAAAAAAAAATATATATATATTTTTTTGTCATTATTCAATCGCTTGAGGCAAAAAAATAAAATATTCAATGGGCTCAACATGCCACTTATCAATTTCCTTAGGGTGTCTACTTTCCAAAATGGGGTCATTTGGGGGGGTTTTGTACTGCCCTGCCATTTTAGCACCTCAAGAAATGAGATAGGCAGTCGTAAACTAAAAGCTGCGTAAATTCCAGAAAACGTACCTTAGTTTGTAGATGTGACAACTTTTGCGCAAACCAATAAATATACAATTATTGACTTTTTTTTTACCAAAGACATGTGGCTGAATACATTTTGGCCTAAATGTATGACTAAAATTGAGTTTATTGGATTTTTCTAATAACAAAAAGTAGAAAATATCATTTTTTTTCAAAATTTGCGGTCTTTTTACGTTTATATCGCAAAAAATAAAAATCGCAGAGGCAATCAAATACCATCAAAAGAAAGCTCTATTTGTGGGAAGAAAAGGACGCAAATTTTGTTTGGGTACAACATTGCATGACCGCGCAATTACCAGTTAAAGCAGCGCAGTGCCAAATTGTAAAAAGACCTCTGGTCATTTACCAGCAAAATGGTCCGGTCTGAAGGTGGTTAAGAGAGAGTTAGTTGGGACCCAGAATTTGGGGGGCTCTGAAGTGATATTCGGGTGGGAAAGAGCCTCCCTTCCTGACCACAGGGATTCAGCATACAGGGGGTTAAAGGCCTCCAGGAAAACAGCCCATAAACGACAGGAAGTAGTGAAGAGGTGGTGGTGAGGAGGAGTAGGTGATTTGCAGCTGTCTGATGAGCAGTGTTGCTGTTTTGGAGGCTGCAAAAGATTTCTATAAGGACTCTCAAAACTTTGGGGTGAAGACCAGGCGGCAGAACTGCAAGTGTTTTCTTTAATTTTTGCTTTTGTGCTGAAGATAAGTGGACTTTGGTTTATATTTTGATCTGTGTGCTGAAGAAAGCCTTATTTTTGATTTACTTATAAATAAAAGTCTTTTGATTTCACCTTTGAATGGTTTATGCACTTAGTCCCGCGGAGCTATTATCCCCAAAGTTTACAATATATATATTTTTTTTTTGTTGAAGAATATTAAAAAAATGTTGGTTTGGTATTTTTCCTTTTTTTTTTTTTTTTTTTTTGTATACAGTTTGTATTTTCAAACAGGGTTTTTGTTTTTAAAAATAACATACCCAACTCTGGAACTTACAAAGTTATCCATGTCTAAAATTAACAGGTGATGTCATCCATGTAAAAGCCAAATTTTGAAGATGTACACAAATTGGAAGTCCAAATGGGTAATGTCAACATGTGCTATCTCCCATCATGGGGGATCAATGGATGTGTTTTGTGGGTGCAATCCCTTCCTCTCACCTACTAGCAAAAGTACTTACTTTTTATAAGCACCTTCTTGATTCTTTGATACTGATCTGGCTCCCTCGTTTTAAGGTCAGACCAGCGCTACCTCAATTGGTCTTTAGCCCGTCGTACCCCAAATTTCTGCTCCAGAGTGGTCACGACTGAGGACATTATTTTGTTTTCCACAAATTGGGGGGGGGTATGGACCATTTTTGACATCATAGTCCTCCCTTCTCAAGATGTCCACCATCTCCACCATTTCTTCAAAGGCCATGTTGGTGGCTTTAAATCTCCTCCTGGTTCTGGATGTTCGGGTTTCTGGGCTTTTCTCCGTGCTAGTTCCCGATAGTGTTTCCGCTATTTTTCTGTCTATAATCCTACTGCGCAAAGAAGAGAGAAGGGGCGGGGAAAATTCGTCACAAGGAATGTCAGGAGTGGGCGACGTGGGCGACGCAGGCAGAGGTTGACACATGCACAGTGTATATAAAGCTAGTACGCTGCCGTACGTATGTCCGAACGGAAGTATCGAGTGTCCTTAACGAGGGTAAGATGCAAACTTGACCCATCACAGTGGTCTATACTGCTTCAAAATTTAGGCCTATATTGAGATAAAATACGTTTATCTGTGTGTGTGTGTGTGTGTGTGTGTGTGTGTGTGTGTGTGTGTGTGTGTGTGTGTGTGTGTGTGTGTGTGTGTGTGTCTGCCCTATATTGTGATAAAGATACTACTGTGAGTTTGGACTGACATTATTGTTTTTGTCTTGTGTATTGTCTTTCAGAAAAAAAATTGTCCTTTTAAGGAGGAGGCATTTATGACTCATTTTATTGAGCTGTATCGAAAGAACAGGAACCTGTGGGAGGGAAAGCACCCCTTATATTTTAATAAAGCAGCACAGAAGGCAACAGTGGGGATACATCAGGAGTTTGTGAAGACTCAACTCCCCCAGGCAGACATTAAGTTTGTGGAGACTAAAATTGTGATCTTGCATAATATATATAAGCGGGAGCACAACAAGATAAAGAAGTCCCTCAAATCAGGAGCAGCAGCAAATAAGGTTTATGTACCCAAGCTGTGGTACTACAACAAACTCAGTTTTCTCAATGACCAGACTGAAGTGAGCCAATCGCTTTCGACCCTTCCCTCCACCCCAGCTGAGGCATTCCAGGAAGAACCATGCCCTTCCATCCTGGAAGAAGTGGATGCGCCCAGCTGGAGCCAGGTATGTTTTATTTTTTTTAAATATTGATTGTCCTAATATTAATGATGTAAAATAAAATGTTTGAATTGCTTACAAATCTATGATTTTATCACTATACAATAGTGGCCAAAAATGTAGATAAAATCTTGGTGAACAGCTTAAAAAATGCTGTGGTCAAAATGATAGCCTTTTATATTTGTTTAAAATTCAATTTGCAAGTGAGAAAAGGAAAATTGTCTGTGATTGATGAAGCAAAAAATACAACTATGTCCCTTTTTTTTCTACACAGGATGAACTCATCTAGGAGGAGGCCGTGCCCAGTGGTATAGAAGAGGAGGTCGGGACCAGTGGCAGGCAGGAGGTGGCTGGGCCCAGTAGGAGCCTGACAGAATGCCAGGTGCCTCCCCTCCTCATTCCCACCAGAAGGCCCAGAAGGATGACAAGAACTGAGGAGGAATCCCTTGCCCTCATTTGGAAAGCAAGCCAATTTCTCAGTAATCTACCCAATGCTGAAGAGGCCTATGGGATATATTTGGCCACCAGGTTGCTGGAACTTTAGAAGGGCCAACGCTAACTATGTGAGAGGCTTTTTTTTTAAGCCCTTCAGAAGGGTTTGAGGGGAGAGCTTACGCCAACCACACATCTATATGATGAAGCCCCTACTCCTCCTCCTCCTCCTCCTCCTGCCACAAGTACACCACCAGAGGCACAGCCTCCAAGGAAGGCTGCAGAGAAGCATGGAGGGAAGGCTGCATACAAGCATGGAGGGAAGACTGCAGGGCAGCATGGAGGGAAGGCTGCATGGAAGAGTCGGAAGTGATTGCCTGGCTTCAGTCTGGTCTGACAGAAGATGCAGGCTGTTGTAGTACCACAGCCTGGGGACATAGATGTCATCTTCTGCTGTTCCTGGACTGTGGGAGTCCTGGACCAGATTGTGCTCCATATTTTATTGACTACGCAAGATCCCAATTTTTTTTTGGCCACTGACTTGATGTGTGCCCTGGGGGACAAAAGGCTTCACAAACTCCAACATTTTCTCCAGTGTTGCCTTCCTCTTTATTTTGTTAACCATAATGAATGGACATTTAATTTTCCCAAAAATATGTACTATGTGTTTTTATTCCAAAACGACAGTTTGTTTGTGAGTAGGTAGGTACCTGTCAAAAAGACTATGTGGGCCGGCCAGCACGGAAGATGGACGCTTAAGAACAGAGCTCCGTCGTGAGGGGAAATAACGGAACGTTTTGGATCCGAATGGGACCGCAATTCCGTCCAAAAACATTACCAAATAGCGAACGGACATCCCGTGTAACGATGTCACGTAAAAGAATGGGTGAATACCGACCGAAAAAACTTACAACACTAATGTATGCTCCCGAAGAACAGGTCAGTGAGACCCAAAATGGCGCCGACGGCATTTCAGCGCCTCATGGACATTACACCGCTCTCTCCTCAGAACAGCAGGAGAATACTATTAAAGGAAAAATACCTAAATCCCCTACTCAAAATACCAGTACTGACTCTTTGTTAAATAGCCCAGCCAGAGCAAAAATGAGGATAGATACATTAATAGTACAGCCTCATTCACAAGTACTACAGACCCAGGCTTCTAATTCTCCACAAACTAACCAGGCCTTACAATCTCCTATGGAATAATTTCCCACATCTGGACAACCAGTTATAGACACTACATTGAAGGAAATGCTAATTTCGCTACACTCCTCATTAGTCTCGGATTTGTCAAACCTATTTCATAAATTAAGTACCGAAGTGAGCTCATTAGATAATAGAGTCTCCACTATAGAAAGGGGAATGACAGAATGTTCTCATACAGTGAATGATCTTATTGATGCTTATGATGAGGTAAAAGATGAACAGGAATGGGTCCGTGCTAAGCTGGCCGACTTGGAAGACCGTTCAAGATGTAACAATGTCAAATTAAGAGGTGTCCCTGAAAGCATTTCTACACCAGATTTGCCCAAATATGCAAAAGACTTAATTCGCACAATTTTACCTGATATTACCCCAAGAGACTTGATAATTGATAGAATTCACAGAATTGCAAAACCACAACATCTGGCAGCTTCGGTACCGAGAGATATACTTATGAGGATTCATTTTTTCCATGTAAAAGAAAAAATGATGTATGAAGCTAGATCTAAGGGTCTACTCCCACGCCCATTTGAAGGTATACAAATATTCCCTGATCTTTCCAAGCACACGCTACAACTAAGAAGAGACTTGAATCCCATAACCAAAAGTATGCATAATCATAAAATCCTATATAAATGGAGATATCCTGCCACATTGATCATTACTAGAAATGGATCGACACATGTTACTCATGAACTCCAAAAGGGCATCAAGCTTCTGAGAGATTGGGGGATAATTCTAGATCTCCCCAAAATAATTGACCCTTCTTTATCAAAACGTATACCTCTGCTATACCAACGCAATCAGAAATCCCGGAAACATCAACCAATGGAAATATCTAGCTCTTAAATGATCCACTTACATCGTTTATAATATCCCCTTATGGAAATTATTTCTCTCTTCCGTTTCACCGGCATTAACTGTTTCCTCCAACAGCGGTTTAGCTGTTTCAGCTTCTATTTGTGTTTATCACACACCGCCGAATTTTTGTTATATTTGTGACTGATAAGTTCACGACTTGTTATTGCTGTTTTCAGTTTTTTTTTTTTTCTCTTGACTGTTTTAGTACAGTTCTCATTCCAGGTTCAATATTTTCTGATACATATTTATATACCAGTCAAATTAACTTACTACAACGCTGAATCTTGATCATTCTTCCACGATCCACCTACTGCCTACTAACTGTAAGTGTTATCCTTTTCCATTTATTATTCTTATTTACTTCAGCTACCATGCCATTTAAAATATTATCCTTAAATGCCAGAGGACTCAACCATCCGGTCAAGAGACAATCCCTTTGGCATTCAGCAAAAAAATTTGACAGCAACATTCTTTGTATTCAAGAGACACATCTGACTCCTACATCATCTTCACTATGCCGAAATAACAAATTCCCTCATATTTTTCATTCCACCTTCACCACTAAAAAGAGAGGCGTACTCATAGCAATAAGCAAGGACATTGACTTTACCTCACTACAAGAAATATATGATCCTAATGGTCGCTTCATTATTCTAATCTGCACAATTAATGGGACTAAATATACAATTCTTAATCTTTATGCTCCTAACTCACATCAAGCAACTTTCCTTAAGAAAATCTTCACAAAAGTCAACAAGATAAAACAAGGTCTTCTCCTTGTTTGTGGAGATTTCAATCTGGTTGCAGACATTCATATGGACACTACCTCAGCGGCAAAAAGAAATCCATCTCCCTTGAATCAGCTATTAACCTCATTTGATTTGTATGATGTATGGAGATGTTACCATGGAACAGAGAAGGACTACACATACTTTTCCCCCCATCATAAGTCTTATTCCAGACTTGATATGTTTCTTGCAGATAAATGGTTATTGCAAAATGTTAGGTCGTCTGCTATCCACACCATAACATGGTCTGACCATAATCCAATATCTATTACCATTGACGATACCTCCCCCAAACGTAATTCCTTTCTATGGAGAGCCAATAATTACATATTACAACATCCAGTATATTCTAAAGAAATTGCTAATCACCTGAAAGAATATTTTGAACTAAATGTTGATTCAGTGTCGGATGATGCCATGGTGTTGAATGCACATAAGGGCCGGTTCACACAGCGATGCGATGCGAGGCGACACGGCTCGCCTCGCCTCGCTCCCGCAAGTCGCCCCCGTTCAGTACTATGGAACCGTTCTGAGAGGAGCGACTCGAGTCGCTCCGACTCAGAAAAAAGGTTCCTGTACTACTTCTGGGCGACTTCGGGGGCGACTTGCATTGACTTCTATACAGAAGTCCTCTGCAAGTCGCCGCTGAGATCCCCGCAGGTCGCGGCGAGGCAAGTCGGAGACGCCTCGCCGCGCCTCGCTGTGTGAACCGTTATTAGAGGTATTATTATAAAACTTAGTTCTCCACATATCTGATTCCCCACTTAACAAAATTCCTCAACAAAGCTGCATCATCTTCTAATTTCCCTAAAGAATCATTATCAGCACTTATTGTTACGATCCCGAAACCTGGGAAAGATCCAGCCTCACCCCAAAATTTTAGACCAATTTCCCTACTTAACCTGGATCTAAAAATTTATGCTAAAACTATAGCTAGACGTCTGGTTTCCATTGTGCCTGATCTAATACATAAAGATCAATCTGGCTTCATTAAAGGAAGACAGGCTCCTGACGCAACACGAAGAATGATAGATTTAATTCACCATGTAGAATCTACTGGAACGCCTTCTCTGCTTCTTTCATTGGATGCAGAGAAGGCGTTTGATCGGATACAGTGGACATATCTACAAAAAGTCCTATTAAAATTTGGATTTAAGGATTATATATATGGTGCTATTATGGCATTATATACACAACCATCAGCTCAAGTATTTTCCGCCAATATGCTTTTTCAACCATTTCAAATATCAAATGGTACACGCCAAGGTTGCCCATTATCACCTTTAATCTTTAATTTAGCAATGGAACCCTTGGCTGAACATATCCGCAAAAATTCTAAGATCACGGGAATAAACTTGGGTTCCACCTCTCATAAAATTAGTCTTTTTGCGGATGATATAATACTTATATTAACAAATCCTACCTCATCATTAGCCGCAGTATGTGAAACATTGGAATGGTTCAGCCAAGTATCCTTATACAAACTAAAATCCCATATATTGGATATAAAACTAAATGCTACCACCAGAAACCTCTTACAAGCCCAATACCCCTTTACATGGTCTGAAGATAATATTTCTTATTTGGGTATACAACTCACAAGATCTACAAAACATCTTTTTAAATCAAATTATAAACCCTTTCTGAATAAATTACGTACAGAATCCCAGAAGATCACTAAATTGGAACTTTCATGGACTGGAAGATTAGCAGCGTTCAAAATGATGCATTTACCTCAAATACTTCACCTATTTAGAACTTTACCTATCCCCATTCCTAAATATTTCTTTACATCCCTACAAAGGCTACTCAATCAATGTATTTGGTACGGAACAAAACCTAGATGTGCTCATTCCAAATTAAGAAATCACAAACTGGCGGGTGGGTCAGGTTCTATTGATTTCGAAGATTACTATATAGCAGTAATAATTGATCAATCTAAAGAATGGTTCCAAAATCCTCCAAGTAAACTCTGGAGTAACATCGAAAATACCTTTCTATTAAGTCCCGGACTGAAGGACTGGCTTCTAAGTACTCCATTAGGGACTAAATTACCCAAAGATCTACCTCCTACCATGATTGCCACGACCAAAGCTTGGAAAATATTAAACCAAGAAATACATTGTGAATCTAATATACCTCAAATATCGATTCCTATCGAATCCTTACACCATTTATCATATGATCTATCTCTTCATCATTGGTCTCAAAAAGGCATCAATTACATAAACCAACTTCTTACAGGTACACATACACAATCCTTCTCTATTCTACAAAAACAATTTAACTTACTATATTCAGACATATCTACATATACCCTCCTACAACAATGCCTCAATAAAATCAAACTTCCTTTATACAATATTTCGCCAACAATATGGGAATTTCTTAATTCCTCCTCAATTCACAAAAAAAGGAATCTCCTTAATTTACAATATCTTGCACCTCAAAAGTATATTTACAAAATCCACCTCTCATTCACATTGGGAAAATGATTTACAAAAATCCTTTACGGATCAACAATGGGAACAAGCGCTAAAAAGTATCTACAAAACTACTAAAAGCTCAGCACTATGGGAACTTACTCAAAAAATTTCACTTAGATGGTATTTGACTCCATCAAGATTAACATCCTTTAATTCATCTTTATCGGATTTATGTTGGAGATGTAATTCCGCTAAAGGTGACATGTTTCATATTTTTTGGAGTTGCACTAAACTCCAAGAGTTCTGGAAAAAATGTTTTCTTATATTAACAGACATAACTCAAATACAGATTCCTTTTTTACCTGAGTTAGCGATATTGAACTTAACTATAGAAGACATACCATACCCTTTTCGTCATGTAACGACACATGTCTTCCTGGCAGCAAGATTATCCATAACCAGATTATGGAAATCTACAACACCTCCAACTGCCTATCAACTTTTGGATACTGTATCCTTACACTACAGCTATGAATTAATGATGGCCTCCATTGCAGGTAATTTACCAAAAGAAAAACGTAGGTGGTCACCATGGGAGGGATGGTCAAAATCCGCTGATTTTCTGAAACAATCTTAAACCATACCTAGATATACTTTTCTGTGTTTTCAATTCCTGGTTTCATTATATTTGGATACTTTGTAGTTCTATATGTCTAAAATACTTAATATTGGCGACATCTCCCTCCCTCAAGACACAGCTGAGCACCCACTGGGGTGTCTAGGGGAGGCTAATATTTATATTTATACAATTTAATATATATATCAGTTAATTTTATGTTTATGTGTCTGTAATGTATTATTAATCTTTTACTTAATGGATGAACTGTACGTCTATAAGAATATCAATATTTTTTTTTTCTTTTTTCTCTCTTGTATATCTTTTGTTTACTCGTATTTGAAATGTACTGTACAATGTATTTTCTATATGCTTTATTTTTAAAATCAATAAAAATCGATTGATCAAAAAAAAGACTATGTGGGTTATTTATAAAAAGCAAATTCATTTTGCAATACAAGTACTAACCATAAGTGGAAAGTGCACTTGAAATTGCACTGCAAGTGCACTTGGAAGTGCAGTCACTGTAAATCTGAGGGTAAGATCTGAAATGAGGGGAAGCGCTGCTGATTTTATCATCCAATCATGTGTAAGCTAAAATGCTGTTTTTGGACATTTCCTTGCATGTGCCCCTTGGATCCACAGCGAATGAACTTTCAAGTGCTCTTTCAGTGCAATTTCAAGTGCACTTTGCACTTGTAGTGCTAAATGAATTTGCCTTTTGTAAATAACCCCCCTATGTCAATTTAACAAGGGACACCAACCTCATTAAGGTTCATAAAAAATACAAGCTAATAATGTTATTGTGGTAACTTGAAACTCCAAAAAAAATTTAAATGGAAATCACTAGAATTTTTTTTCATTTGAAAATATATCGTTGAAATCTAAAATTATAAAAGATGAGTCTAAAAAAGAATTGTAAACATTATTTATGGAGATGTGACTTTTAAAATCTAGAATATTAGTCATGAGATGAGGAGAAATAATGAAGAAAGACGTTTGTGATAACTGTGTGAACAAAAGCAGCAAAGCAACTTCATTCTTCTAGTATTATAAAGAAGAAAATAATGCACTGTATTAAAAGATCACAGAATTAGCAGTGTGAGGAATGTGCTAGCTTCAATACGGATGCTAGTTTTACCAGACCGAGCGCTTCCGTCCTGTACTTGCTTCTGATTATGCGTCATTTTTGGTCCGCCGGACTAGCACACAGACAAACGGTTTGTCCGCTAGAAAGCTGAGTCCGTTGGACAGATTTGAAGCAAGTTTTATTTCTAGGTCCGCCGGACTTTTGGTAGGAAAAAGTCCACTAGATCCCACACACGATCGAATTGTCCGACGGATTCCAGTCTGCCGGACCAAGTCTGCCAGACAGTCCGGTTGTGTTTATGCAGCATTACCGTTTGCAACCTATTGGGCAAAATTTTGGCCAATATTTTGACATCGAATTGATCAAGGAGATCGGTCTATATGATTCACATTCCTGTGGCTCTTTCCTAGGCTTTGGAATCACTACAATCAGAGCTTCATGCATGGATTCTAGTAATATACCTTCTTTTTCTGCTGCTATAAAAAACATTTTGTAGATGTGGCACTAGGCTCTCTCTATGTAGTTGGTACAATTCCGTTGGGAAACTGTCCAATCCAGGCAATTTACCCGGTTTAAAGGAGGAAATGGCAACATATATTGCTTCTCGTGCAATGAGGTGTTCCAAAGTAGTGCTATCCTCCGGGTCTAGAGAAGGAAGATTCAGGTTTTTCAAATAGGAAGAAAGCTCCTGATCTGTACGTCTGGACTGGGATTGATAGAGGGTTTCATAAAATTCACAAAAATGTATTCAGAATATCTTGAGAATCTCTCACCAAGTCTCCCCTTGGGTTTCTAAGCTGCAGTACAGAGGTTGGGGCATATATAGCTTTTGATAGAAATGCTAGTAAACGGCGGCTTTTGTCACCAAATTCAAAGAGGGATCTGGTTTGCTGTAGTTGTTTCTTTGTATTTTGTTCAGTTAGAAGTATCCTAAATTGTCTCATCAGGTCCTGCCAAGATTGATAGGTATTAAGAAATGGATCTTGTATATATTTCTGTTCAGCAGCAGCAGCAGCGTCAAGTTCTACATGTTTCATGTCAGAGTTTAAGGCCTTGGAGAAATCCCTTGTCTCTTTAGTGAACACTCCCCTCATGGTGGCTTTAAAGGCCTCCCATTGATTGTGTATCTTGGTTTCAGTGCCATTCTCTCTCCAATAATGACTAATAGCCAATTTGCATTTCAGTGTCAAGTATTCCTCCTGTAACGATTGTGTTTTTATACGCCAGTGCCTTCTCCCGGTGGGGACATTCAAATCTAATATGACCTCCATTGGATAATGGTCTGATAAGACTCTGGGAAGGTACCTGACCCCTGATATAATCGACAGACCATCTATGGAGGATAATAGCATCTCTATTCTGGTTAGTGTCCTATGAGTCTCCGAGTGACAGGAGTAAGCTCTCACTCCGGGGTTATTGCGACACCACACATCAGTAAGAGCATAGCTTTTCAGCCATGATGAGAGGATGTGGCATGAGTCAGATGCACAACCATGTCTGTCCAGCGTCCCATCTGACATCGCATTAAAATCGCCCATCAACAACAGTGGGCCCTTTGCAATCAGCACAGCTTCTATTAGAATGTCTTATAATAATAATTTGTATTTGGAATATTTGGATATCTGACTAATATTTGGAAGAGAATGGCAGTGAAATATACACACAGACCAATGTTAAATATACTGTATGTTAAACATTTGACATACTAGTATAGTATATCTACCATTAGGGTCTGATTTGACCTGTATAATATGTGCTGCTGCCTTTTTAGTAACCAAAATGGCAACCCCCATGAATATATGGAACATTCAGCATGTATAGCTCTCATAACCTTGGCTTTTTTTAATGCCATAACTTTAGAACCTTGTAGGTGTGTCTCCTATAACAGGATAATATGGGGTTTATACCTCCTTATCAAATCAAATACAAGGGATCTCTTTACCTTTGAGTTCATACCACGTACATTCCAGGACAGTATACTTATCTTACCCACCACTTAGATAATAAGGATACCAGTACACATTCCCCGGGAGAGCAGCAGATAACCAGTCTTTGGTCAGCTTACCCGATCTATGGGGATCAAAACAGAGAGAGACAACAGCACACATCACTAACCAATAAAGTATAACTTCTCTTCCCTCTCTGCACACAACCCCAACATGCTGTGTGCCCATATCCCATAACTGCAACAGTAAATAACCTCAGGGGGTCAGAAGTCTTTCAAACCCCACCAGTAGGAATCCACTGGTGTGTAGAGCCTCTGAAAGGAGCTCAGTAACGTCTAGTACTCAAGGCAGTTTTTCCTTAAGGTATCCCCAGGAGAAGAAAAAAAAGGGGGAGGGGGGATCAAAAGTATCCTGGGGGATATAACAAAAGGATGTAGTTCAAAGATCTAAACTGGACTGCAGAAGAAAAGTCAATGATGAAAAAACAAATATAATAATAGATGAAAAAATGTAAGTCAGTCTATAGATGTACAATTAGTCTAGCTGGGGGCTGAAAAAGAAAAGTCACAACGTAGTTAATTCAGTGTCAAAAAGAAAAACAAGAAGCCACACCTCCTTATAGGCAAAGTGTGCATGAATGGCTTGTCTCAGCAGTAGTGGGCTAAACAAAGTACAGATTTTTCATCCATGTGCTGGAGGGCTATTTCGCCCTCTAGTGTCCAACCATTGTGATGCTTCCGGGGGGGGGGGGTGTTAAAGAATAAAACTTTGAACCTATCCACCACTCTCAATTTTGCAGGATATAGCATGCTATATGCCAATTGTAATGCCCTGTACACATGACCAGTTTTCCCATCGGAATAAACTTTGAAGGTTTTTCCGACATAGTTCTGACTGAATTCCGCTGAAACTGTCTTTCGTACACACAATCACACCAAAGTCCGACCGTCAAGAACATGGTGGCATACAACAAGTACAACGGGACTAGAAAAAGGAAGTTCAATAGCCAGTAGCCAATAGCTTCCGTCTAGTACTTGCTTCAGAGTAGGCATTTTTGGTCCTTCGGAACAGCATACAGACAAGCGGTTTTCCCGATAGGAATTGGTTCCATCGGAAATATTTAGAACATGTTCTATTTCTAGGTCCATCAGAATTTTTGACATAAAAAGTTCTATGGGGCATACACACGATCAGAATATATGATGAAAAGCTCCCGTCTGACTTTTTCTGTCGGACATTCTGCTCATGTGTACGCGGCATAAGTCCCGCATGCTTTTCTTCACATGAACAAAATTGGCCCTTTGTCTCTGCGTAGCTGGTGAGAAGTCAGGGTATATTGAAATGTGATTTCCATTATACTGTAGGTCACCCAGGGAGCGTGCCGCACGCAGGATGTTTTTGCCATCTCTGAAGTGTAGTATGCATGCTATAATGGGGCGTGGATGTGCACCAGATGGGGGAGGTTTAGAAGGTATTCTATAGGCCCGTTCTATGGAAAATAAACGTCAAAATGTGGCATCCGCCATATTGTCCTGGAGCCAAAGTTCCAAAAAGTCCTCTGGCTGTTTACCCTCTGCTTTCTCAGAGAACCCCACAAAGAGGATATTGTTTCTTCTTTGACGGTCCTCCATGCCGCCCAATTTATCAGTGTGGGCAATAATTTCTCTTTGCACAGTTTGTGCTGTGCTTTCTAATGGACGGACAATGTCCTCCAGGTCACTGATTCTATTTTCAGCTTCCGTGGCTCTCTCTCTGATATTTTGCACATTTTGCTTAATAAATTACATTTCTGCCCTCATGACGAATATATGCACCATCAGGGTGGTTTGGCATGTGAATATGGCCTCCATTATTTGCTTCAGGGAAGGTTCCCCTTTCCCCTCTGCTAGCACTGGCTCCCCTGGCTCTTTGTGGGGCAGCCTGTCTAATGAGAGGCCCCTTCTCAGCCCTCTTTACAGTTTGGGTCCAGGACCCTAAAACCCAAAAGTCTGATACGAACCCGAACTGTAACCCGAACTGTAAAGTTCGGGTTTGCTCAATTCTAACCGAGACCCAGACAACACACAGCAGGGCAGAGAGGCTCATTCCTCCAGCAAGGTAAGCCCACTGCCCTGCAGGTCCAGAGGGCTGAGAAGGGGCCTCTCATTAGACAGGCTGCCCCACAAAGAGCCAGGGGAGCCAGTGCTAGCAGAGGGGAAAGGGGCTGCTGCTGCTTTGAGGGAGAGAATTAGATAGGAGTCCTGCTTCAGAAATCTAATTACTCCGCGATCTACCTTGATTTTCTTCTGTGGGTGCAGTGCACAAACTTTTTACACTGCCCTGAGCCCAGTGCCAGAGAAAATATAACTTTTATCTGTCTGTTAGTTAGGTTGGCGTCGGTGGGCATTTTATGCAAGCTCAGTGCACCAGCACTGCACTGCATATGTTACTGTGAGATACACCCTTTAGATACTGTTGCTCTATTCTGCTATTCTAAAAACACACATTTAGGGCAAAACATATATTTTACAGTGTTTCCTGCGTATCTGTATGTGTGAGATAAACACTTTAGATTCTGTTCTTCTATTCTGCTATTCAAAAAAAAAAAGAAGAATTTAGGGAAAAAATGTTTTTTTTTTTGAAGAGCAGTTTCTGCATATCTGTACGTGTGAGATACAACCTTTAGATACTGTTGCTCTATTCTGCTATTCTAAAAACACCCATTTAGGGCAGATAAAAATATTTTACAGTTTTTCCTGCATATCTGTACGTGCGAGATACACACTTTAGATACTGTTCTTCAATTCTGCTATTCAAAAAAATAATAATTTAGAGCAAAACATTTTTTTTTAATAGCATTTTCTGCATATCTGTACATGTGAGATACACCCTTTCGATACTGTTGCTCCATTCTGCTATTCTAAAAACACACATTTAGGGCAAAACATATATTTTACAGTGCGATTCAGTTAACAACATCTAATATATGTTTTTTATATGTATTTTTTTGCTTATCACTATCTGTGAACTAATACTTGTGGGTTATTCAATTACACCTATCTCTGTTGTGTTTATGGATGATACTTTACATATATATTGTATCTATCACTATATTTAATTTTTGAGATATAATTTCACGAATTAAGGTTATACAAACATTTGACTTATAACTAATTTTATTTGGGATTTTACACGACCTAATTTCACATTTAGGACAGCGCGGTTCTTTTTTGTAAATTATATTCTAAAAACACCCATTTAGGGCCAGAAAGAAATATTTTACAGTGTTTCCTGCATATCTGTACGTGTTAGCTACACACTTTAGATACTTTTTCTCTATTCTGCTATTCTAAAAACACCCATTTAGGGCAGATAAAAAATATTTTACAGTGTTTCCTGCATATCTGTACGTGTGAGATACACACTTTAGATACTGTTCTTCAATTGTGCTATTCAAAAAAATAATCATTTAGTGCAAAATATTTTTTGGAATAGCATTTTCTGCATATCTCTATGTGTGAGATACACCCTTTCGATACTGTTGCTCTATTCTGCTATTCTAAAAACACCCATTTAGGGGCAAAAGAAATATTTTACAGTGTTTCCTGCATATCTGTATCTGTGAGATACACACTTTAGATACTGTTCTTCTATTCTGCTATTCAAAAAACACTCATTTAGGGCAAGATCCTAAATTTGAGAAATATGAGGAGAACGTCAAAGAAGGGATGTTGCCCCGGTCATGGTGCTGCTGGTGTAGCTCCTGTTGCAGGGAGAGGACTTGGTCAATCTGTGCCAGCTACATGCACAAGTGAAACACCTTCCCCTAATGCGGCTCTACGAATGTTAAGGCCAGGACACGTACAGGCAATAGTAAATTGGGTTGCTGACAGTGCCTCCAGTTCCTTCACATTGTTTCCCACCTAGTCTCCTGCTGAAAGATCAGAGCTGGCACTTGCGGCCGATGTCCAACAGTCTTTCACCTCACCCCCTTGCAAATCAGCCAAGTAGTCTGAGCCCCAAATCTTGCAGCAGTCTCTTCTGCTTTTTGATGACTCTGTTAGCAGGGTTTCCCAGGGCCATCCACCTAGCACTGCCCCAGAAGTGGAAGAGATTGTGTGCACCGATGCCCAACCACTTATGTTTCAAGATGAGTACATGGGAGAACCATTGCAGCACATCTCAGATGATGACGAAACACAGTTGCCAACTGCTGCTGCTTTCACAATTGTGCAGACGGACAAGGAGGGCAGGGGTGAAGACTGGGTGGAAGATGATGTGGAGGACGATGAGGTCCTTGACCCCACATGGAATCAACGTCATGCAGGTGACCTGTGTAGTTCGGAGGAAGAGGTGGTGATCGCACAGAGCCACCAGCACAGCAAAAGAGGGGGCAGGGTGCAAAAGTGGAGTGTCTGTCCCCTAGACAGTAGGCCTGCTACTGCCCAATGCAGCAAGGCACTGAGCACACCAAAGCCAGGTCCAAGGAGTTCCCTAGCGTGGCAGCTTTTCAGGCAATGTGCTGATGACAAGACACGAGTGGTTTGCATGCTGTGCAATCAGAGCCTGAAGTGAGGCATAAATGTTCTCAACCTGAGCACAACCTGCATGACCGAGCATCTAAGTGCAAAGCACGAGCTGCAGTGGAGTAGACACCTCAAAAAACAAGAAATGTCTCTGGCTCCTCCTGCTTCCTCTTCTGCTGCAGTCTCAGCCTCTTCATCCACCTCAGTGGTACTTGCCAACCCGCAAACAGAGTATGTGCCAGCAACACTACCACCTGGGTCAGCAACCATCTCCACAATGTCCCATGGAAGCGCTCAGCTCTCTATCTCCCAAACAGTGGAGCAGAAGAGGAAGTACCCCCCTACCCATCCGAGATCCCTGGCCTTGAATGCCAGTATTTCAAAATTCCTGGCATTTGAAATGCCGTCATTCCATCTGGTTGAGACGCAGAGTTTTAAAAGCTTGATAGCATTGGCTGTCCCACAGTACGTCGTGCCCAGCCGCCACTACTTTTCCATGCGAGCCATCCCTTCCCTGCACAACCAAGTGGGGGACAAAATCAGGTGTGCACTGTGCAACGCCATCTGTGGCAAGGTCCACTTAACTATGGATGCATGGACCAGTAAGCACGGTCAGGGACGTTATATCTCCCTAACAGCACACTGGGTAAATGCAGTGGTGGCTGGGCCTGAGGCGGATAGCAGTTTGGCGCATTTCCTTCCACCACCGAGGATTGCAGGGCACTTCAGTTTGCTAACTCCTCCTACTCCGCTTCCTCATCCTCTACCGCCTCCTCATCTGGTCAGAGTAACACCTTAACCACCAACTTCAGCACAGCCAGGGGTAAACGACAGCAGGCAGTTTTAAAACTTTCCTGTTTGGGGGGAAAAACCCCACACCACGCAGGAGTTGTGGAGGGACATGGAACAACAGACCGATGAGTGGTTGGTGGCAGTGAGCCTCAAGCCCGGCCTGGGGGTGTGCAATAATGGGCAAAATCACATAGCAGCTCTGGCCTATCCGGTTTGACGCACATCCCTTGCCTAGTGCATGTGCTGAACTTGGTGGTCCAGAGGTTCCTTAAAAATTACCCCCATATGCCAGAGCTGCTGCAGTGCACTTTTGGCATTCTCACCCTGCTGCTGCTCGCCTGCCAGCGCTGCAGCGTAACTTCCCTGCCTCATATGTGACGTGTCCACAAGGTGGAACTCCACCTTGCACATGCCATCACTGGTGCATGGCTGGGGGGATACAGAGGATACAGACGATACACCTCCCACAGAGGACAGCTTTTCGTTGCCTTTTCGCAGCCTGGCACACATGAGCGATTACATGCTGCAGTGTTTCCGAATGACCGCCGAGTTTCCCACATTGTAACTGGTGCTGATTACTAGGTGGCCACGCTGCTGGATCCCCGTTACACGGACAACGTACCGTCCTTAATTCCCTCACTGGAGAATGATCGTAATATGCGCGAGTACAAGCGCACACTGGTATCGTACTGCTGGTGGCATTCCCACCTGACGGCGGGGGCACGGTGGAAGCAGAAGGCGAAGGCAGAGGAGGAGAAATAGGTCGCCAACGGAGCTGGGGCACCGCCAGCACCTCAGAAGGCAGGGTTAGCATGGCCGAAATATGGAAAAGCTTTGTCAGCACACCACAACAACCAGCACCACCAGCTGAGATGTAACGTCTTAGCAGGAGGCAGCATTTCACCAACATGGTGGATCAGTATGTGTTCACATGTCTACACATACTGAATGATGAATCTGCCCCCTTCAACTTCTGGGTCTCCAAATTGGGCACATGGCCTGAGCTTGCCCTTTTACGCCTTGGAGGTGCTGGCCTGCCCTGCAGCCATTGTATTATCTGAACGTACATTTAGCACGGCAGGGGGCGTTATCACACACAAGTGAAGCCGCCTGTCCAGAGCCATTATGGACAAGCTCATGTTCATTAAAATGAACCAGGCATGGATCCCACAGGACTTTTCCATACCTTGTGCAGAATAGACATGTATACTGGTGTTCTGACAAAAACTGTCCGGCCATCGGATAGTGTCCGCCCGGTACTGCGCAGGCACAGCGCTTGTGCAGTACAGAGGAAAAGGAGATTCCGAAAATCTCCGAAGATCAATGGCGCCTGGGCAGTGAGTGCAGGTTCAAGCCCCACCATCCAAGTGGACATAGGGTAGCACATAGTAACAGGGCCCCTAGCGGGCTCGCTTCGCTTGCCATGCTTTGGCCTCGCTTCACTCGGCTATTTTTTATTCTAACTCTATGTCCACTTGGATGGTGGGACTTGAACCTGGACTCACGGTGTAGAGATTTTCAGAATCTGATGAATTATGTCCGATGGGGGACAGTATTCGACACATCACCGGCCTTACCCAGCCATTGTTGTATTTTTGATCTTTCTCACTCTTTTGGGGTTTACCCTAATTAAAAAATGTTTTTAATTAAAAACAAAAACCAGTATTGGCTACCTCGTTCTCCTCCACCGCCTCTTCCACCTACACGGCCACATCCACTGCCACCTCAACCTCCTACTCCATATGGACCTCGTCCTCCTAGGTCAAGATTATTATTTTTTATTTTTTTTATTTCAAAGTATTTTATTTTGTATCACAAGAATAATACATTTGAAAGTGACATTCAGAATATTGATTCAGTCAAAACAGAAAGGTTACAGGCAGCACAACAAGATGAATCGAGTGTAACACGTCAGAGATATAAAATGTAAAATCATTTTAAACAGACATGGTAATGTTAGAGTGAAGGGTTGGTATTCCTGTTAATGGTCAGAGGTGTACCTCCTCCCTGAACACCCCCAATGGGAGCTAGCTGTGCCTGAGAGGAGGAACTTAACCACCGACCCCTAGGAATGAATGTAAGGAGAGGGACAGAAATTACCATGTGTCTTTTTCCCTAAGATAGTAATCCGTGACTAGGCATCAGTGTTGGTCGTCTGCAAACAGGCCACATTTGTGAACCTGAGAGCCACATTGAACTCCTTGTATGTTGGGGTCCTGGCGAATGGAGACGGTGAGTGTCTCAATTGTTATTGCAAAGATTAGCGGAGATAAAGGACAGCCTTGTCTGGTGCCTTTGGCTATATGTACTGGTTTGGAGTAGAGGCCTTGAAGCCTAATCTAGGCTTTAGAATTTGAATAAAGAGCTTGGATCAGGCCAATAAACTTGTCGCCAATGCCCCAACGTTCAAGGATTGTAAAGATGTATGGCCAGGAGACCGAATCGAAGGCCTTTTGAAGGTCCAGTGATAAAAGCATGCCTAATTGTTTTGGACCTCCTGGCCAGTTTGTCTGGAGGATGGAGACTATGTCTATGACTCTTCTGATCTGATCAGGGCCCTGTCTGCCTGGGATGAACCCCACTTGATCCTTATGAACATATCGGTTAATGAAGGAAGCTAGACGATTTGCAAGGAGTTTGGTAAGGATTTTTAAGTCGCTATTGATGAGGGAGAGGGGTCTATAATTACTGACTTCTTCCGGGTTTTTATCCGGTTTCGGTATTACTGCAATGTAGGCTGTGTTTAGGTGAGGATCAAGTGGGGTTCCCTGTGCCTTTGCGTTAACATTTTTTGTCAAATGTGGAGTCAGGGTGGTGGTAAATGTCTTGTAATAGGGGTTAGGGAGACCATCAGGGCCTGGAGCAGAACCTGATTTCAAGTTCTTAATGACATCCTGTACCTCTTCTTCTGAGAAGGAGGCCTCCAGCATATTATTTTTTATTTTTATGTATTTTATGTTATTTTAAGTTATTTCCCGATCCACATTTGTTTGCAGAGCACTTGCCATGCTTTTAACAACATTTTGCTGCCATTTGCAGCCCTTTAGCCCTTTCCATTACTTTTTTAGAGCCATTTTAGTCCTCAAAAGTTCAGGTGCCCATTGATTTCAATGGGGTTCGGGTTCCGGGTCAAGTTCGGGTTCCAAACTCAAACTTTTTTGCAAAGTTCGGCCGAACCCCAACATCCAGGTGTCCGCTCAACTCTAGTGTCGGTCCATCTCCTCGTGGCGGCCGTCATCTTGGCATTCCCATGCAAAGCGTGACAAATGATCTGCTTCCGAATTCATTGGTGTTGGCCCATATTTAACCATCTCCCTCTGTTCGGTCCACTCCAGGGTGTATTAGGATGTAGGTTTGGTGCAGGATCTGTGTCTCTGACACTCAGGATGTCCGTAGGAGAATTTGACCAGGCCGGAGGTCTCACTCAGCTCTGCTTACATGTCTGCCTCTAGCTCCACCCCCGAGGATGGTTAACTTTAATAGCCATTCAAACCCCTTTGTGTGCATGTTATCAGACCAAAATCACCAGGGTAGGTATACTTTTGATCAGGGTCTTTTGGGTAGTTTGTGTTGTGATTATGATTTAAAAAGAGTAAACACAGTTGAATAATAATACATGGCTTCAGCCAAACACTAACCATGAGTGAAAGAAATGTTTTTGTGTTATCATTCATATTCTCTGAAAAATGGGCAAGAAATCATAAATTCTACCAGGTTATATAAACTTATGAGCACAACTGTATATATGGATCTGTTGTAACTCTAACAAAATTAGAGCATCTCTCCTGCAAAGAAAGGTAGAGAATCTAAATGTAGAAGCTGAGAGAATGTTAGAAATGTATCAGATATCAGTTCCAGAGAAACTTAAAGAATTACCTCAAAGATGCAACACAGAAATGACATGTGTAACACAGCACCAACAATTTACTCCAACAAGGAAGAGGCCTTATTTACCTCCATTTGCCTTAATTACTGATGTAGTGGTACCCACTTAGGAGCTGATGATTTTAACTGGTACTTCCCCAAACATTGCAGAGGCTACCAGTCACAGGGACAACAATCCAGAGAAATCCACAGCTGCTCCAATGCTTAAAGAGGCAGCCAAAAATAACTAATAAATACACATATGACTCCAGTAAGATCATAGAGACGATCAGTATGCGCTCATCTGAAAAGAAATGCATAAAGCTAAGGACCCTAGTGCTACTGGTGAACAAGAACCAAGAAATTCGTAGAACATAATAAGTTGCCGGCGTTGTCTTCACCTGAGAGATGAGGTGGGAACACCCCCCCCCCCCCTCCCAGTTGGGCATTAACCATTGCCCTGAAGTGTCGCAAAATATGCAACTGTAGACCAATAATGTAGCCAGCAAGCCCAAGTTTTGTGAAATTGTGAGATTCTAACCTGAGAGATGTAAGTCAGCTCCACCATAGTTAGGATTTGATTAATGAGAGCAAACCATTCCACACCAGTAGGTAAGGTTTAAAATCTTCAATGGAGAGGGACACATAGCCTCACGGCATTTACCATATGCATGGAAACGATTCTTGATATAGGCACCTCGAGAGGCTTGAGTGGTGTAAAAGGTATTGCGCAGGGAAAAAATAACTGAATTTACCTATCATCCTAGCAACCCAAGAGGGTGCTTCACTGTTATGGTACAATTTCCTTATACATTTGTTGCATAAATAGTCCTATAAAGTAACTGTGTTGGTCTGTTTATAACAGATTTATTTGTTCATGGCTCGATAAACAGTGTCAGCCTGCAATTGTTCCCACAACCTGTCTGTTAGCAATTTGGAATAGATAAACTCATTTTGGTGCTGCAATCTCTTGATGTGTACTTTTACATCAGATTTTCCATGCATGGGTTTAATTTTACAGAAAATACAAAGGAAATGGTCTCATTCACATGGGGCGTACAAAACTGTATCCTCGTGAAGGTTCGTGTTTACCCACACATGTGTTCTGTGCATCCTCGTATAGGGAATCCCATTGTTGTCAGTTAGGACTCAGAGGCTGCATGGAATTGTGTGGGTGTACACTCATGCAGCTTCCTGGTGACTTTAACCTGGTTAGACCCACAGTCGGTCTCCACACCGACTATAATAACTCCTGGCTAATCAGACTACTATAACTACAGCCAGACAGGTTAGAGCAAAGATATACTACTTCACTACTAGTGTGCCTGTACATATGCTGCTGCCTTGTGCAACACAACTCTCCTAATGAGTAGGAGCCATGACTGCCTTTTGTGGAGCAACCTGCAACTCGCACTCAGCCTCATACATAGTCAGGTACTTAATATAAACATTTTGTCTATTTGTCATCCTATAATAAAAAAGCAGAAGAACATTTTATCTGTCCTTATATGTTGTTAAAAAAAGTAAAAATTATGTAGTGTAGGAAAATGTGCAATACAGTTATAGTGAAGTTAACCAACACATACTGATGAATCCCAAATTTGGCCTAGATTTCAATGACCTATGTTTAACAAAAGGGTTACAAAATAATAATATAAGTAATATATGGCTAATACTATTTACCTTATTTACTGTTTCTTTTGAAAACCTCAATACATTTTTTGAAACAGAAAAAAAAATAAGAATAGAAAGGCTTCTAAAAATGTTGGAAATCGTAAGCTTGTTCATGGAAAATACATGGTCACAGGTGATGATCAGACCTTTATTTAAGAAGTTCAAGGCTAAAGTTAACTATACAGAAAGGAGACAACATTGGAATTCTATTGTTATTTTTTTCCATTGCACTTCATTAAGATTAAGTAAATTGGATCAATTTGAAAGCTGCAATGTGCCATAATGAAGAGGGACTGCTACATTATTAAGGCAACTTGAAGTTTTATTCTGAAGCTGGACCAGGGAGATACAACTGTCACTTATTCAGTTGACACAAAAACTAGTGGATTGGGCCTCAATGAAAAAAATCCAGCTACAGGAACTGTTCTTCCAGTAGAAGATTTTATTGCATTTTTCCATGGTGTACATTTTTTAAATAATAATTATAAACTAAAATAATTCACATCTAAGACAAATGATGTCAGACAATTAAAAATGATTTCCCTTATAAATAAACAGATTACTTTCTCTAGCCAGAAAATATATACTCATTAGTAACAAATGGGGTGAATACTAATATCTACATAATGATTAGAGAAAAGTGAACTTTTTAACCTGTCATGAAAGGGCTTTAATTGCCTATCTAGTCCTCTGAAAATTCTAATTGCCTGACTGTTATGTCTATTCTCAGGCTTCAATATGTCAAAGAAAGACATGTATATCTGTGCTTGAACTCACAACAAATACCTAGAAGCTGCTAGCACATTTGATGGTCACAAATATCAAAAATACATGTAGGTTGCAGCGCTTCTTAAGAAAGTCCTTATGTGAAAGAGAGTACAATGGCAGTTTAGAAGGAGGATGTGAGTCCGAGCTGGAGACTGCCACAGAACACAACTTGCTGCATCTACCAAAATAAAAATGACCCCCTATTGTGGAGGGTCAAACACGCTAAATGTATCCTTAAGCAGGCTCCCAGTGTGGCTCTCCTCATCTGGCATCAGAGCATTGTGAACCGGGGTTAAGGCGTGGACCTTTTCAGTGGAGACGCCAGATGAGGAGCGCCCCACTGAGAGCCTGCATAAGGATACATTTAGCATTTTTGACCCTAAATAATAGTGGGTCATTTTTATCTGGTAAGAGGCAGCAAGTGGTGGTGTGTTCGGTGGCGGTCTCCAGCTCGGACTAATTTCTGTCAGGGCTGGGCTCAGCCCTTCCTTCTCTGAGCTTGCCACTCAGCTGTCGGCTAACGGAAGGCGGCGGCGACAGAAGACCGGGCCACCGCCTGTAAAAGAGCTATAAGAAGGCGCGGTGGCCCGGCAGAAGAACCGAAGAGGGGACAAGACCCCCAAAGTCGGGAGAAGAGGCCAGCGGCGAGGAAGAAAGCCGGACTCCTCCGCTAGCAAAAGAGCTACAAGAAGATAGCGGAGGAGTCCGGCGAGAAGACCCCCGAAGACGGAAGACCCCCGGAGCTGTGCAATAAAGTATTTTATCTTGTGTGTTGTGGTTTTTTTTGTACTTTTATTTTACAGGTGAATGGGTAGGGGTACATTGTACCCCATACTCATTCACATAGGGTGGGAGGTCGGTATCCGGGGGCCCCCTTATTAAAGGGGGCTCCCGGATTCCGATAAGCCCCCTGCCCGCAGACCCCGACAACCAACGGCCAGGGTTGTTGGGAAGAGGCCCTTGTCCTCATCAACATGGGGACAAGGTGCTTTGGGGTGGGGGGGCCACGCGGCCCCCCCTTCCCCAAGGCACCCCCCCATGTTGAGGGCACGCGGCCTGGTACGGCTCAGGAGGGGGGGCGCTCGCTCGCCCCCTTTTCCTGGCCGGCCGGGTAGCATGCTCGGACAAGGGTCTGTTGTGGACTTGGGGGGATCCCCACGCCGATTTTTTTCGGCGTTGGGGTTCCCCTTTAAGTCCATACCAGGCGGCGGGGCCAGCGACGTCTCCTTCGCGGGCCCCGCCTACCTGGAGATGCGCTCGAAATGAGCGGACTTTCCTCTGCGTGTGTGGGCGAGTCCGTTCATTTCAAAAGTAGGGCGGATAGTATGGCGGACTTAGTACGCCGTATTAGTCCGCTCAAAAAGTGGTGTGTGTGGTCAAGTCCGTTCATTCGAAAGTATGACGGACTGTCCGTCAGATTGTATGACAGACTAAGTAGGCCATACAGTCCGCCCGTGTGTACGCGGCTTTAGGAGGAGGGAGAGATTGTGCCTTTATTGTGGCCAGGCAGATCACTTTTTGAAGTCTTGTCCTATCCGTCCAGGGAACGCCCAAACCTTGAGGTCCTGTCATGGACAGACCTTAGGTGGCGTTGTTTCATTCCCAGTTATCCAGAAGGATAAGCCCCCTGGTTTCAGTCACCCTTTCTTGGGCTGAGTCATCCATCGAGATACAGGCTCTAATCGACTTTGGGTCTGCAGGCCTGTTCATTGATTCTGCCTTTGTATCGAAGCACTCACTTCCACTGCAGCTGTGTGACACTCCACTTGCCATTGAGGCTCTTGACGGGAGACCTCTACAGCCTGCCCATGTGACTCATGCAGGGCTGGACTGGCCTACCGGGATACTGTAAGATTTCCTGGTAGGCCGCCTGCCCTGGGGCCACTTTTAGTTGCGGCTGCATTGGTGCTTTCTACTGCGGATCACAGCGCTGGCTGGCTCTGTGTTCGGCAGCCGCTCTGTAACATGGCCCCGCCCCCCCAGACTAGCTCGTGTGATAGTAGATAGAATCAACGTTCCACCTATCACACGAGTCGTCTGGGGGGTGGAGCCGTGTTACAGCACAGCCACGGAACACAGAGCCAGCCAGCTCTGTGATCAAGAGGATGAGATGCCGCCCGTACAGCCCGACATGTGTGCCTGGATAGGAGGATCAGCAGGGGGGGTGCATATAGAGGAAATGAGCCTTCTATATTCCTCCATGCAGTCGCTGAATGCTTGCAGGAGGATCAAGCATTCAGCGGCTGCATGGAGGAATATAGAAGGCTAATTTCCTCTATATGCAGCCCCCCTGCTGATCCTCCTATACACTTTCTTTTACTGCCCCTCCAGTTCACCTTGTGCTCCCTGCCCCCCCCCCCTGTTCTCCTCCCCACCACACTCTCCAGCCCCCCCCCCCCCTCAGTTCTCTCCACCCCATGTTCTTTCTGCCCCCCCCAACCTGCTCTCCAGTTCTCCCCATCCTTTTCTAGCCACCATCCCAGTGCTCTTCACCCCCCCCAGTTCTCTTCACCCCCCAGTGCTCTCCCTCCCTGTTCTCCCCCCCAGTGCTCTTCACTCCCCCAGTGCTCTCCCCCATGTTCTCCCCCGTGCGCTCCACTCCCCCCAGTGCTCTCTCCCTTGTTCTTCCCCCCAGTGCTCTCCCCCCGTGCTCTTCACTCCCTCCAGTGCTCTCCCCCCTGTTCTTCCTCCCAGTGCTCTCCACTCCCCCCAGTGTTCCCCCCGTTCTCCCCCCCAGTGTTTTCCACCCCCCCAGTGCTCTCCCCCATTCTTCCCCCCAGTGCTCTGCTCCCCCCTGTTCTCCCCCCCAGTGCTCTACACTCCCCCCAGTGCTCTTCCCCCCCAGTGCTCCCCCCATTGCTCCCCCTGTTCTTTCCCCCCCAGTGATTTTCACTCCCCCAGTGCTCTTCCCCCCGTTCTACCCCCCCAGTGCTCTCCACTCCCCCCAGTGCTCCCCCCGTTCTTTCCCCAAGTGCTCTTTACTCCAGCCAGTGCTCTTCCCCCTGTTCTTCCCCCCCAGTGCTCCACTCTCCACTCCTCACAGTGCTCTCCCCCCTGTTCTTTCCCCCCAGTACTCTCCCCCTGTTCTTCCCCCCCAGTGGTCTCCCCCTGTTCTTTCTCACCATGCCAGTGCTCTCCAGCTCTCCCAATCACTCTCCAGCCCCCACCCTAGTGCTCTCCAGCCCTCCATTCTCCCCACCCTTGTCTTTTCTGGCCACCCAGTACCCTTAAGCTCCACCCGTCGCTGTCCAGCCCACCCCAGTGCTCTATACCCCCGTGCTCTCCACTCCTGTTCTGTTCTTTTTGGCTCCCCCCAGCACTCTCCACTCCCCACCCCTGTACTCTCCACTCCCCCCCTGCATTTTACCCCCACCCATGTGCTCTCCAACCCTGCCAATGCTCTCCACCTCCCATAATGCTCTACAGTCCCCCGTACTTTTCCCCCTGTTCTTTCTGGCCCCCACTGGTGCTCTCAAGCTCTCCCTCTGCTCTTTTTACACCACCAGTACTCTCCAACCCCCGTGCTCTCCACCCCTGTTTTTCTGCCCCCCCAGTGCTCTTCGCTACCCCACACTCTTAGCCCCCTCAGTGCTCTCAGCCTACCATGCTCTCCACCCCTGTTCATTTCAGCCCCCCAGTACTCTCAAGTTCCCCCCCAGAGCTCTCTGCTCCCCACCCCTGTGATATCCACTACCCCCTGATCTTTGCCCCCACCCGTGTGTTCTCCAACCCCACCAGTACTCTCCAGCTCCCACCCACTTCTCCAGGACCAGAGTACCGGCTGACTGGGGCCGGAAAATGGGGACAGCTGAAGTTCACTTTGTGCTCCCTGCCCCCCGTGCTCTCCTCCCCACCACACTCTCCAGCCCCCCCCACAGTTCTATCCACCCTTGTTCTTTCTGCTCCCCCCAACCTGCTCTCCAGTTCTCCCCATCCTTCTCTAGCCACCATCCCAGTGCTATCCACTCCCCCAGTGCTCTCCTCCCCCCCCAGTGCTCTTCACTCCCCCCAGTGCTCTGCCCCCTGTTCTTCCCCCCAGTGCTCTTCATTCCCCCCCAGTGCTCCCCCCCAGTGCTCTGCTCTCCCCCCTGTTCTCCCCCCCTCAGTGCTCTCCACTCCCCCAGTGCTCTTCCCCCCCATTCTCCCCCCCCCCCCCAGTGCTCTCCACTCCCCCCAGTGCTCCCCCGATTTCTCCACCCTGTGCTCTTCACTCCACCCAGTGCTCTCCCCCCTGTTCTCCCCCCAGTGCTCTTCATTCCCCCCCAGTGCTCCCCCCCCAGTGCTCCCCACTCCCCCCAGTGCTCTCCCCCATTCTTCCCCCCAGTGCTCTGCTCTCCCCCCTGTTCTCCCCCCCTCAGTGCTCTCCACTCCCCCAGTGCTCTTCCCCCCCATTCTCCCCCCCCCCAGTGCTCTCCACTCCCCCCAGTGCTCCCCCCATTTCTCCACCCTGTGCTCTTCACTCCACCCAGTGCTCTCCCCCCTGTTCTCCCCCCAGTGCTTTCCACTCCGCTCTTGTTCTTCCCCCCCAGAGCTCTCCCCCGTGTTCTTTCCCCCCCCAGTGCTCTCCACTCCCCCCAGTGCTCTCTGCCCTTGTTCTTTCCCCCCAGTGCTCTCCCCTTCTGTTCTCCCCCCAATGCTCTCCACTCCCCACAGTGCTCTCCTCCCTGTTCTTTTCCCCCAGTGCGCTTCCCCCTGTTCTTCCCCCCCAGTGCTCTCCCCCCTGTTCTTTTCCCCCATTGCTCTCCCCCTGTTCTCCCCCCCGTACCTTCCCCCTGTTCTTTCTCACCCCCCCCCCAGGGCTCTCCAGCTCTCCCTATCACTCTCCAGCCCCCCCCCCCTAGTGCTCCCCACCCTTGTTCTTTCTGGCCCCCTGGTGCTCTCAAGCTCCACCCGTCGCTGTCCAGCCCCCCCCAGTGATCTATACCCCCGTGCTCTCCACTCCTGTTCTGTTCTTTTTGGCTCCCCCCAGCACTCTCCACTCCCCACCCCTGTACTCTCCACTCCCCCCTGCATTTTGCCCCCACCCATGTGCTCTCCAACCCTGCCAATGCTCTCCAGTCCCCCGTGCTTTTCCCCCTGTTTTTTCTGGCCCCCACTGGTGCTCTCAAGCTCTCCCCCCTGCTCTTTGTACCCCCCCAGTACTCTCCAGCCCCTGTGCTCTCCACCCCTGTTTTTCTGCCCCCCCAGTGCTCTTCGCCACCCCACACTCTTAGCCCCCTCGGTGCTCTCAGCCTACCATGCTCTCCACCCCTGTTATTTTTGGCCCCCCCAGTACTCTCAAGTTCTCCCCCAGCGCTCTCTGCTCCCCACCCCTGTGATCTCCACTACCCCCTGCTCTTTGCCCCCACCCGTGTGTTCTCCAACCCCACCAGTACTCTCTGCTCCCCCTTCTCTCCAGCTCCAACCCAGTGCTCTCCACTTCCCCAGGACCAGAGGACAGGCTGACTGGGGCCAGAAAATGGGGACAGCTGAAGGTGCAGGTGGCCAGGGACCACTCCATCTCACAGCACAGAGATCCTCTGGAAGGAGCACCATCCCATCCAAAACGAGAACAGACCCTGCCTGCTGCTGTCCGTCATGGATATCCTGCTGGCATGCAAGGTACCGTACCGAGCATCAACAACACACCTTCCCACAGACAGGGACTGCAGACTGGGACATGGGGCACAGGAGAGGCTGCATTCATGTGCACAGTGGGGCTGCATTCATGGACACAGTGAGACTGCATTCAAGGCACAGTAAAGCTGCATTTGATGGGCACAGTGAGGCTGCAATAATGGGCACAGTGAGGCTGCAATGGTGGGCACGGTGAGGCCTCATTTGCGGGCACAGTGAGACTGCATTCACGGGCAGAGTAAAGCTGCATTTGGTGGGCACCCACCCCCCTTACCTTAGTGTATTCTTTCTGTGGAAGGTGCCCCCCCGTTCTGAATTCCTGGGGTCCCCCTTGATGATTGTCCACGTAACGGCACCCCTAATATAAAGGGGGTTAACGCCGTTTACGATGTTCCCTCTCCTAGACACACATCCACTCGCTACCAATATCCACAGCTAAACGACCCTTTACTATAGGAGCCGACCCCTCTGGCAAAAGGACAAGACGCACTCTGTCTCTTCTGTAGTAGGAATGACTTTATTAATGAGAAACATTGTAACTTTATACACAATTCAAGGCACATGCTTTAACATGAACAAGGGCCCAGCTCCACCCACACATCCCAAGACTCAACACCTCATCCTGACGTCTGCTAGGCTTCAAACGATCCCACCCAATACACATCTTTTCACAAAGGGTTGGCAGCCAGTCTGTCTGGCACTTTACAATACACACAAGGACAGACTTAAATGAACAATAGAAATGCAAAACAACTTAATTCCTCACAGCAATGATACTTAACCCCCATATACAGTATACATCCAATCTATATACAATGTATATACAGCCTTGAATATGGCTATCACAGACCATATCGGGGGTTTCTTTTATTCACCCTGTGTCCAAAGTGACCCCACTGTCACAGTCCACTTACCACTTTTAACTGGAATTTACATATATATATATATCCCTATGTGATTTCATATCTATATATAATACACTCTTCATCAAATGTGCTTTAAAATGTATGGTTTTCCCTTTCATGAACAAGAAAATAATGACATTATGCTGTGGGGCTGGTATGAAATTTTTTCCAGGGCTGGTTTTTATTCCCAGTCCGGCCCTGGACTCATGAGACAATTCCATTGTCCATGGCTGTCATCTTCACCATGATATAATCCAATTCCAAGTTATTTCCTCACCTAAGTTTACGCTGCTTATTGGTTATCCTTGGTTACAGAGGCACAACCCCTCTTTTGATTGGCTCCATGCTGAGGTTCTCTCCTGGTCACTACAAAGCAGTAAGACATGCTTCCAGAAGGTAGCCAAGGTCCTGTGCACTTCTTTACCCTCCTCCCTGCCAGAGGAGTACTGCCTCCACATCGGTTGTGTGATTGCGCAATTGACCTTCAACCTGGTGCCATACCCCCTTGTGATCTGGTTTACCCTTTGTCAGTCTTGGAGGATAAGGCTATGGAGGAGTATCTTGCAGACAAACTTTCTCGAGGTTTAAAATCTTTGTCTCCTGTTGGTGCTAGTTTCTTCTTTTGGAAGAAGAAGAGTGGTTAACTGAGACCTCATATTGATTATAGGGGTCTCATTAATTTCACGATTAAGAATGCCTATCTCATTTCATTGATTACGGAGTTATTTGACCACCTCAAGGGAGCAACGGTTGTAGTCGGTTCTGGTTCCGGTGATTCCTCCTGAACGTATTCTGGCTACAGTTCGCACCAGTCTCACTTCTCCTTTGGGTGACAACATTTGCTGCTCAGGCCCATGCTCCTCCTGAGAAACCTTGTGACCGCTGCTTTGTCCCAGAGAGTCTCCGTACTGCTGTGCTCCAGACTTACTATCCTGCCACCCTTGGAAGAATCAACTCTTTTGGGCCATTTCCCAACAATTCTGGTGGCCTAGTCTATATGCTGATGTAACTGCCTTCATAGCTGCCTGTTCCATGTGTGCTCTCAGAGTAACTCCACAACACCTTCCAGCCTCCTACAACCCATACCCAGGGCCGTCTTTAATATTGATTGGACCCTGGGCAAAACTTTTCTTGGGGCCCCCCTCCCCATGCAGTTTCGCTCTCCACCTGCTCTGAGACATACAATAAATAGCAGCTAGACTCAAAATCAGTTTACTGAATCAGATCATACTGACTGGTTGTTAGAGGTTACAGAACACATTACAGCTCACTGGTTAGTTGCTAGAGGTTACAGCACATGATTTCTGCTTGTTGATTGGTTGCTAGAGATTACTGTGGATATGACCTCAGGGGGGCATGATATACATATCAATGCCACGGGATGCCTCTATTTACATATGAATGCCGGTAATTTACATGTAAACACAGGGTCTCCAGGTGAGTCATCTAGGACACAGCACAGGACTAAAACCTCAAAGGGCGAGGGAATTTAAACCAGGATAGTTGGCAAGTATGAAGCAGCTACTTTGGGCCCCACAACAATGACAGGGCCCAGGGCATCTGCCCCTTTTGCCCTGCCTTAAAAACGGCCCTGTGTATGCTATGTGGTTGTATTACAGCACATGTGCATAAATGTATGCTTTGCCATGGCAAGTGTATTTACACATTTTCTTATTCTGCTGCTTGCAGATGCAAATTGGAATCGTAAAAACCCAAATATTCACTTCTTAATATGCTCCAAGGGCATAGGGTGAGTGTTTTAAGGAGTTGCTTCTAGTTAGCACATGTCTTTTTCAGATTCAGAATGGTATAATGCCTGGTAAAGTTTCAAAATCTTGTATCATTCAGAAAGCTTTAATTTAAAGGGTATCACTTAACTTGCAGGCTTTTTGCTAACATAAATATTAATAGCATTGTATCATTTATGCTAACGTTTTCTCCAGTGAGTAACCCCTCAATTTTTCAATAGTCTCCTTAGGACATGTACCTGGCCCGTTGCAGTTGGTCAAGTTCAAATAAGTAAATACACCATACTTTGCTACTGTGATGCATAATGTATTTACTGACTGTTGTTCGTTGAATTTTAGCATCTTTCTTTCATTAAAAAGCTAGTAGAGCATTTTCTTCAGCATAAAGGGTGCTAGGACGATAAGAAGTGATTTCTTTTTTTTTTATTGAAAATCTTTTCAAAACTTCCCTGCTGGTGACTCCATCTGTGCACTCATCTACCACCAGCTTTAATAATGGGTCAGAGTCACATTATTATTTGGCTTCATTTATCTGCAAGCATAAATCCTTATTCATGAATTTATTTACGTTGGAGCAGATGCAGTTTGTTCATATTCCCTTCTTGCAAAGGACTGACTCTTCTCACACAGCATTCAGACTTAGCTAAATATTTTACAGTAATTGAAAAGTCAAAAAATATGTGCATAGGCTAGCTCCTTGGTTTTAAGTCTTTGTAAAAAGATATTAAACTATCAACCAACAGTTCCACACAGGGAGCAAATTTAGCAATTCCATAATTCAACCTCTTAACATATCTAATGTATATCTAATGTATATCTCTTATAACCCTAAATCAATCTGCACATGAAAACTTAGGGGTGTAGTTACGAAAAATGTTTATAGGTGTTCATCCAGCAAAACAGTATGTAAAATAGCTCTGTATGAATGGGTGAAATTTAATGTTTTCAGACTCTATTCTTTGCAGTATGAATGTGTGAATTTGAAAAATGCTGCATTAAGGCCACTAGATGGAGCTCAAATCATCAGTCAGATAGAGCTTTTGGTGATATCTATCTTTTGTGATACGGCACTGCATTGGTTAACTGTTGTGCAATGCTATACCCAAACACAATGTATGTCCTTTTTTCCCACAAATAGAGCTTTCCTTTGATGGTATTTGATCACCTCTGTAAATTTATAAACAAAAAAAAACTATATTTTTTACTTTTTGCTATACTAAATATCCCCAAATGTAAGAAACAAAATACATTTCTTCCTCAGTTTAGGCCAATATATATTCTTCTACATATTTAAAACTAAAACTAAAAAACAATCTACTAATAGCCAAAACTAAGGGACACTATTCTGTACTCCTAATCCTGGACCTCTCTGCTGCCTTTGATACTGTTGACCACCCCCTCCTCCTCAAAAAACTCCATGCCTTTGGTCTCTGTGACTGTACTCTTCTCTTGTTCTCTACCTACTTATTTAACCCCACCTTTAGCGTAACATCATCCCTCCCCGCTCCAGATGACGTCCCATTGACGAAACACGTAGGGTTGCACTATACATCATCATTGCATCACTTACGGTTTCGAGCCGTGGAGTGCAGATCACTCCAGTTTCCTGTTTTTAAATACTGTTTTCGCTTTTAATGATTTTTATTAAATGTGAGTACCCATCAGTATTATTAATAAATTTTTGGATATTTGTACGGTATCACATTATGGAGTCTCTTTCCTCTCTGCATGTGGGCAACATGTAAGAGGTTAACAGTGAGGAGACCACTTACATCGCAGACAAGGAGGCACTTGGAGAACACAGGACAGGAAGTTTCCTCCCACTCCATAGGCTGCACAGTGACTCATACTGTGAAGGTGAAATATCTCCTTGTGGGGTGAATAATAGTGGTGAGTGCGTTTCTTATGGGGCACTGTTTTCCAAGAAGCACAGAACAATTTGAAGGAGCACCTTGTCACTTTATTGGACTTTTTTATACATCAGGGTTTAAGGATGGTATATGCATATTTCTAAACCCAGTTTCACAGCAACAATATACACCAGTCATATATGTTGGATTTTTTTGCACAGAAATGTCACTTTGAATTGCAAGTTTTGCACAGGATTGTTTTATTTTATTTTATTTTTTGTTTGACCATAACAATATGCATTATATATAAGCGGTTAGGATGTTTACACAGTAGGACTTTTTGTGGATTTTTGTGCATATACAAATATTTATTTTCTGCACTTTTAGTCACTTTTTTCACTAAATGCACCTGTGACACACACCCCTCAAGTATTTAGAGGTTGTAGGTCACCTCTTAATAAGAGCGGCACCATACCTATCCCATCCTTTTCACATAATCGTTCTCTTCATTCTTCTCAAGACCTCCTGCTCTCTACCTCACTCATTATCTCCTCCCATGCTCGTCTCCGGGACTTTTCCAGAGCCTCTCCAAGCCTATGGAACACCTTACCCCAATCTGTCTATCTATCTCCTACTCTATTATCTTTTAGACAATCTCCAAAAACCCTCCTCTTCAGAGAAGCCTATCCTACCACACCTAACAACTGTATTTTAATTTTGTCTGATCATCCCCCACAGCTACTACCCTTTATTCCACTTGACCCTCCCTTCTAGATTGTAAGCTCTAATGAGCAGGGCCCTCTGATCCCTCCTGTATTGAGTTGTATTGTAATTGTACTGTCTTCCTTGATGTAAAATGCTGCACAAACTGTTGGTGCTATATAAATCCAGTATAATAATAATAATATTTTTGGTAAAAAAAAAAATCACAATAAGCCTATATTGATTGGTTTGTGAAAAAGTTATAACGTCTACAAAATGGGATAGATTTTCATTTTTTTACTAGTATAGGGGGCGATCTGCAATTTTTATCAGGACTGCACCAGATCGGACACTTTTGACACTTTTTTGGGACCATTGACATTTATACACACACACACATACCTGTTCAGGCTCTGTCAGGAGCGATCGGTGGTGCCCAGCAGACACCGCGGCTGCTGGCACATGCATTGACTCCTCAGTGATGCGGCATGCACACGTGCGCCCCTATAACCCTTAAAGCGGCTGCCGTACAGCTACAGTGATTCATGCAGGGAAGCCCTTCTGCCACTGTCAAGTGATGGTGGGCGGTCAGAAAGGGGTTAATTGTCCCTGATCATGTCACTTTATGATTAAATGTATAGGGAGGAGTCGCGACGTGATGCTGGTGTATGCTGGGATGTTGCAGCCATCTTGTTGGTGGGAAACACTGGACATCACAACTAACAAAGCATGTCTTTATGTGGACCATGTGAGTTCATCTCTTTTTAACTTAATAAACCTATTTTTGATATACTGCACCATGAGGTTTATCCCTTTATATTTATATGGAATTAATTAATCCATGGTGGCCATTACTGGAGTATTTGAAGAGGGAAATTGAGACAGGGGCTGTTCCGGATTAGAATGTATGGAAACTGAAGTAATGAGCGTCCACTAAGGAGGGTAAGTGGCTGTGTTATCGGGTGTCGGTGATGGTTTCTTCCTCCTCTAATCATCCCTGATGTAAAATGTTTTGAACATCATCTTTGGATTAATTTGCGATGGACTAATTGTTTTTCTAAAGCTCTGCACCACGTTCGTTCGGATCGTGTTGTCGGAAAATACGATCGCGTATGGGCTCCATCAGACTTTTTCCGTCTAAATTTCCGACACACAAAGTTTGAGAGCCAGATCTAAAATGTGTGTATGCAAGACAAGTTTGGGCCAAAATCCGTCGAAAAAAGTCCAACTTTTGTTGTCGGAATGTCCGACCGTGTGTACAGGGCATAATGATATCTAATTACTACAGGTTTTTTTTTTCATTTTTACTATGTAAATGAAAAACTGGATGTAAGTGTCCTTAGTTTCTGTTAGAAATATATCAAGTAAATCATGTAAATCATAAAATTAGGACAATGTATTCTGCAACATTTCTTTATTAAAATAAAAATAAATAAATATATATATATATATATATATATATATATATATATATATATATATATATATATATATATATATATATATATATATATATATTTTTTTTTTTTTTTTTTTTTTTTTTTTTTTTTTTTAATGTCTATATTTGAAATGATCCCTGAAGTTCTGACTGCAGATCACATTTTTTGGGCCTTAAAATGCTAGGTGAGTAAAAATACCCCCAATATGGTATTTTTTTGGAAAGAAGACACCTCGAGTTTGTTAGTAAGAGCAATGGTAAGTGTTTTGAAGATTTTATTTTAAGTGAATGAAATGTGTGTTTTCTTTTAACAAAATTGTCTTATTATTTCTTACACACACCATGGGATACCCACATTTACAACCCAAAGCACATTCTGCTATTCCAGTCTTTCATGGGGCGTAAATTACGCTTCTGGTTTCCTGACTATCCTTTACATTTTCAGAGGTCCTAAAGTACTGGGAGAGTACAAAACTCCTCAAAATGACCCTTTTTGTAAAGTAGACACCCCAAGGTGGAAAGGTAAACACTGGCACTGTCTGTGATCAGCAACACTGGAAACACTGGCACTGTCTGTGATCAGCAACACTATAAACACTGGCACTGGCTGTGATCATATAAATTGGAAACACTGGTGATGGCTGTAATTAGGCACTGGCTGTATTCTGGCACTGGCTGTAATCAGGCACTGGCTGTAATCTGGCACTGGTTGTAATCAGGCACTGTCTGTAATGAAGAATGAGCTGTAATCAAACACTGGCTGTAAACTGGCACTGGCTGTAATCTGGGGCTAGATGTAATCTGGTGCTGGTTGTAATCAGGTGCTGGCTGCAATTAGGTGTTCCTAAGAGGCAGGGCTAAATCTCCAACAAAAATTAAAAAAATCAAAATAAATAAATCACATGAGAAAAATGAATTGAATAGAATTAATGTAATGTATATATATATATATATATATATATATATATATATATATATATATATATATATCTATATATATCTATATATATATATATCTCAAGAGCCATACCATGTAATAACAAAACATATATGTTAAGAAAATTGTAAATTCTGTATATAACTGTATTATATTTTGTATGTTTGTCTATGTATTGCACACTGCACTCATTGTGCACACGGCACTAATAATGTTTTGATTATTTTTGCATGCTTTCAAGTCCTTATTAGAAATTAGCCTGCCTATGTTATGTCCTTGTAACTATAAAAGTACAACTGTAATATTAAAGGAAACCTACATGTGTATAAAAAAAGTTCAATTGCATTGAATAAACAGTACAGTTATTTGGAAAGATGCTGACTGTTTCTTTTGTGTCTGTTCCCTACTGCAGTAGTTATTAAGCTGGAACCACTAATCAATATGAGGATAGAAGTTGCCTATCTATAACATTTCCAGAACAATATAAGAGTGCCAATGTAAGTAGAAAAAAGTAAAAGCATATAGTAAATGATACGTGGAATCATGTGACAAAGCCAAGACAGAGTCCTCCACTTCTGTGAAAATGTTAATTCAATGTGAATTTTTTACAGAAAATACACTCTCCCAATGTGAAGTGATTTAAAGTGCCCTAATGAAAAGATACATTCCAAAATGCCATGATCCCCAATTACAGAGTGGCTCTAACAGGCACGCTAAAATAAACCATCCAGCTCAACTTCTCTCTGCCACTTCATATGTTAACTGTCCAGCTCTCAGATGTTGCAAGCATGTAGGAAGGAAACATTCCTGCAATTGTGTAAATCCAAAAAAAACCACTTAATTTTTAAATGGTTAACATCAATCACATTTGGAAGAATTTTAATGAGTACTTCTCAAGAGCTAAAGACAGCTACAGTTTGATTTGGCAAAGCCAATATGCATGATGATGTCTCTGCATCCTGGCCCTGCCCCATAATTTAACATACATTATATTCAATGCTTAGCTTGTTCATTATACTTTATTTCATGTTTTCACATGATTTATTTATTTTAATTTAGAACTGCCTCTTAGAAGCTCATTTGGTTTTTATGTTCTTTATCAGAACATATGGCATGCTGCTCTGTCTCTTGATGGGTATTTGGTTGTAGGTCTCTTTTTCCTTTTTCTTTGTAATTAGGTATTGACTGTAAACAGGAACTGGCTGTAATCAGTTGCTAAGTGTAATCTGGCTCTGGCACTAATCTAGCTCTGGCTGTAATCTGGCACTAGCTTGTAATTTGTAATAAACCATATAATAATCAACTTTTAGTTAAAAAACAAATAGAAAAAAACAAAACAAATATATATTTTTTTTATGTTTCCAGTTACAAGGTATAGTATGAACAGCAGTCTTATTATTAACAATTTAACACTACAAATGTGTAAATCGAAGAGTAGAAGACACAATCATCTTCAGGAATAGGCAATGCGGAAAAGGATGGGAGGTATTGCTATACCCCGTTTTGGAAGAAAGGATATAGTAAGGAAGAAGGGGAAAAGGTCCTTATGGGTATGAAGATATGCGTTTAGGAGAAGCATCCACCAAGGAAGAAGACACAAGGTATTTGAATTGGTGCATTGAGTCTATAGGTTGGTTATGCACATATTATTTGATATATTGAATACAGCCTGTCAGAATGGAATAATCATACAACTGAAGCGGTCTCCCCAACTTCTAAGGGCCTGATGGTGACTCCCAGAGCCAGGGAGAAATTACATTCCTCCTCAGGGTTCAGGTTACTAGGCATAGTGGGTGTGGTGCAAGGTGGAAAGCTTGGGCTACCAGTCACTTTTTGTAAAAATAAACAAAGAGAGTTTTATTTCTCTTAACAGGAATGGTGGGAGAGAGGGTTAGGGCACAGGACACTCTTAGGCAAATGCAATAGCAATTAGACAAACTCCACAGACAAAAATAGAGCTAGGTAGACAGCAATACAGAAAGAGGGTCTTTAAGCTGAATGCAGCAATCTGTATCTGGTAGCAACTGCTGTCTTCTATAGCAACAACTTCTCTTGCATCAATCCCACTGTAGATCTTCCAGTTTAACTCACAGTATCCCACTATAGATCCTCAAGCTCAGCTTTCCATCTCTCTCTAGACTTATTGGACTCTCAGCTTCCTGCTGGATCCCTCAAGCTTCACCCACAGCTAACTTCTGTACTTATCTTCAAGCTTTACTTACAGCTACCCACCGTACTGCTTCAAGCTTTATTCACAGCTAACCACTGTATTCATGGATGTGTCTCCACTTAAGCTTTCCCACTTACTTCACCCGGCTAGTGAAGCATCTGATCCAACCTTCCAAACTTGCCTCTGGTAACAGGAGTGGCAACTGCTTCTCCTTTACATCCGGTAATGAACCGGCTCTCCTTGGGCTAAACCTCTGTCACACATGGTTCTGCCCCAGGCTTCGGACTTAACCTCTGCTGCTCCTCCTTTTCAGACCCTTGAATTACTGGATAGACTCACATAGACCTAGCAGCCAGTAGGACTCCTGGATGGGCCTCAGGGTCAGGGCCAGGATCTGTTTGACACACACCCATGCCACAGCGGGAAGAACCCTGGTCACCTGACTCCTCCCGAATAAATAGCCTATCCCAGCATGCAAAGTGGCCAAGGATACTTCTGATAATTGGCTGAGACAACTTATTCACTCATCGCCTGAATTCACTGTAATCCATCATCCTAATGCAGAAATCAACAGTGCCACCTACTGACAGAAGAGAGAGACTACAAATTGAAGTCAGACTTAGAACAGAAATCAGTGGATCAAAGACTACCAATTAGCCAGGCTAATTACCACCTAGTACAACTAGATTTATTAGCAGCCCTGTTTAGGACCAGGGTGCTACAATCTCCCCCTGCCAAGGAAACTACGTCTCAGAGTTTGCAAACAAAAAAAAAACATATACTCTCAATCCTGAGTGTGGGTGTCCTGGCAAAAAGTGGATAGGGAGGGATAAGGGGAAGGATGAACATTTAGTAATAAATGTGGGTTAACATAACAGATGTACAATTACAAGTAATACTTCACATGAGAACAAACAAATATGAAACTGTATTTACAATTATGTATGGCGTACCATACAATAGCAGAGAAAAAACCCACAATGAATGAAAAAAAATAATTGTATCCTATATCCTAACTATCTATCTAATATGTATATGATAAAGCAATTAAAGATGACATCACTGTACATGGTGAAGATTCTGTCTCTCCTCAGCCGAGGAAGATGCAAGGAATGCAGAAACACCTGACAGACAGTAGATTATGCAACATGGAAAATATGACATTCTAGTACCATTCTATAATATAATCTACCATTACAGCAATATTAGTGAAAAGTAAACCTTATATACATTGGTGAAGTTTTGTATACCTTCAGTCGAGAGCAACAAAAAGGGTATAAAGTAAACACAATAATATATCCTAATATATGTACGCAATCCTAGCAAATAACTGTTCCTGGAAATATTTACAAGTGGAAACAGGGCTCCACTCCCGTGAGATTGACACCATTTTTTGAAGCATTTTAGCATATCTAAAAATTATATTTCACTTAGCAACCTACACTAGAATATTTGAAAGGGCTTAGGACTCACTCAGAGTGGGACACTCACGCCATCTAGTGGTCAGTCATGAGAACAGTCCATAGATAACATTTAAGTTCATGAGATTCAGATTGGATGTAAAAGACATGCCCCCTTGGCCACAGCACAGTCTACCCTACTAACTAACTAACTAGCCAAACATCCCATTTTTGTGGAGCCCCAAAGTCCAATATGCAATTCCCTTGTGATTTGCAACAACATGGTCAGAAACTTTCCAGCAAGTTCCCCTTTTCCCCCCGGGAATAAGCATTGCTACTTTTAAACAAGCATCTTAGCCACACAAGCATGCAAGGGACTGTAATCTTGTAGAACTTTTCCATCTTCCTGAACAACAAAGTCCCCTTGCACATAGAACATATCTTGGCCAGCATGTCACTTTTAAGAGCACCCCCTGCAACTGCTGGTATCAGGAGCATGATTCAGCAGCAACAGCGCAGGCAAGAGTGTCCTCACCTCAACGTATTTCAAATGCAGAACAGCTAATTGTGGAACTGACACAGCCCAACTAAGCACACTGCTGTGTTCCACGCTGACTTGACACAAGCGTTCAATGATTGAAGAATGTCACCAATAGTAACGAGAATCAGGTAATTGAACAGGCTTTCCAGATGATCCAATAGTAGTAATGTAGTGCTGCACATCTGCTTGATTAGGCCTATGAAGAAAATCACAGTCTGGGTAGATAGCCATAGTCCCAGGGTTGAAGAACATTTGTATATACATGTGGGGGTGACAACTTTCTTATATCAAAGTGAGCGTGAATTTTCAGGTACTCTTGGATAGCGGTATCAACTGGCTGTAACTGTGCTTGTTTGCATTGGATTTCAGCTTCCAGACTTTCTGGCACATATGGGTATAAGTAACCATACTCTTCAGCCACTTTTCTCATGACAATTCTTTGCAACTTGGACATTCTTGGCAATAGTTTAGGATCCTCACATCTGGGTATCACTTGTGTATCTAAGGCACACTTGACACGATAGCCTGCAATTTTTGTCAGGCTTTTGAGACATACTTGTAAGTAGAGAGGACCTTTTGCCCAATGACATCAGGGGTTTTGGCACAGTGGGCCCAGTGGTCCTCTTCCAAATAACTTGCAGAGCAAAGAACAGGTGACGCAGGGGCTGATAACTCAAGTCCAGCACCAGAGGTTTGAATAGTGGAGAGAACTTCCTCCTTTGTGGGCTCACACTGCTGCTCAGCATTACTTTCTGACCACCTCTCAGGCCAGGACACATAATCAGAAAACAGTTCAGATATCCGATCGGACAGAATGTCTGAATCTGACTCAATTGAAAACTCTTCAGTCGGTAGTAAGTTACACTTTGAACTTGTAACAACAGACTTTCCAAAAATTTAGTGGTTACAGGTTTAATAGTCCCCTTCAGGCACACTGCCTTCACTCACATCAGGCTTACCTGACTCGATTGTCTTCTCCCTGGCTAGTTCCACCATCAAGAATCCTTGGTGGCCTGACCTCTGCCACAGGAGATCACTGGGTTGCCTGGCTTTGGAAATGTCACAATAGCTGAAGGAGCAGCCACTTCAGCAAGCAGGGTGACAGTAGCAGTGTTCACAGAAACCTCAGTAGCAGGAATAGCGACACACTTTACCCGATTAATTTATCTTCAGTGACTTCAGTGCCTGCCTTTTTTCTCCAGCCAGCAGCATGCCAAAACTATCATGGAGTCTGCCTTAACTCATGCAGCTATAGCGTAGTGACAAAAGACCAGGCTGACATTCTCCCAAGAGCAAAAAATACACTTAGGTGCTTCCCCACACAATTCACAAGGATAATAACACATTCTCTGAGTAATAAAGATGTTACTTGCCACTTTCCGGAGCCAGACAAAATTCTTGTGTAGTTGCAGTATCTTGCCAAGGGCGACCACAGCAAAAATTATGTCATGCCCCACGTTGAGCCCCAAAATGTAGTGGTCTCCCCAACTTACAAGGGCCTGATGGTGACCCCCCCAGAGCCCCCCCACAGCCAGAGAGAACTGACATTCCTCCCCAGGGTGCAGGTTACTAGGCATAGTGGGTGTGGTGCAAGGTAGAAAGATTAGGCACCAATGACTTTTTTGTAAAAACGAACAAAGAGATTTTTATTTCTCTTAACAGAAATGGTGGGAGAGAGGGTTAGTGCACAACATTCCCCCTAAATATGAAGGTATGTGCCTTTCACATTTGAACACCACTAGCAGGTACTAGGAGTGGTGAGATGTATGCAATGGAGCTCTGCATGAGTCCTGTACCAAAGTGAAACAATCTTATCATTTTATTCTTCAAAGTAAGAGGACATGGACAGTTTGTAAATGATCAACAACTTTTGCTCATAAACTTGGCCACACACCATGCAGATCAAACATGTATTCCCTATCAAATCTACTTTAGATCTACAAAAACTATGTAGTAATAATCCTAGCTAAAAACATACCCAATTTGTATCTAGTCAGGTCGACTTTTATATAACATTATTTTAGTAGCTTTGATCAGACTACAAGATATATGGCCAGCTTAAAAGTATAATTGATCATAAACTTATAAGTGAACATTGTAGCATGTTACAATAATTTTTTATTAGACCCATAAATAAAATGAAACAATTGGATACTTACAAGTGATACCCAATCCTTCATGAACACTTATCTCTTAAAATATTTAGGCAACATTAACATTCTTACATTAGAATACAATAAAACATCAATTCAGCTACCATGTTGCAAATGGGACAGAAATACTGATTTATTATTAAGAGCTCTAATCTAAGAGATTTAAGAGCTTCCTCTAAGAAGGAAATGCTAAGACAATTTAGGGAAGACCAATAATACAAGCTCTTGAGTTATATGTTGTATTTCAAAGAATATTGCTACCACTGCACTCAGGAGAAATGCCATGAACATCATATGTTGTAATTAAATTTTCTGAAAGCATATGACAAAGTTCTGCATCAGAGGTTAATGAATACAGGGCAGTATGATAGAATCAAAAATGACAGACTGAATTGAATGTTGGCGGTCCTCCAGAAACCCAAGAAATAAAAAATGAAACCTATTTCTTTTAAGCACATTCACTGAATTCTATTGGGACAGTGATAGTGGCTTTGCTCTCATAAAGTTTTAATAAAGACTCCCAGTAGAAAGACAATGTATCATTGCATTTTTCGTTTAAATACTTACACAAGTCTAATTATACAGTATCTCACAAAAGTGAGTACACTCCTCACATTTTTGTAAATATTTTATTCTAGCTTTTCATGTGACAACAATGAAGAAATTACACGTTGCTATAATGTAAAGTAGTGAGTGTAAAGCTTGTATAACTCAACACAGCCATTAATGTCTAAACCGCTGGCAACAAAAGTGAGTACTCCCCTAAGTGAAAATGTCCAAATTGGTCCCAATTAGCCATTTTCCCTCCCCGTTGTCATGTGACTCATTGATGTTACAAGGTCTCAGGTGTGTTAAATTTGGTGTTATCTCTCTCACTCTCTCATACTGGTCACTGGAAGTTCAACATGGCACCTCATGGCAAAGAACTCTGAGGATCTGAAAAAATGAATTGTTGCTCTACATAAAGATGGCCTAGGCTATAAGAATATGAAAATGAAAATACTTGGAGCAAAACAGTAGCTATCTCCCACTTTGATCATCTGTGTTGGATGCCAATTTGCCCAAAATTCCTACCCAAAAATAATCACTTTCTTTTATCAATCATCTCCTCAATGCACAAAATTTAAGCATGCTCCTTCATGTTGATATATGTTGATACAGAGTAGCAGATGGCAGCAAATCACATACACGCACTCCTAGCAAATTGAGCTGTTACCCTTGTCCAGATTGAACCACATGTCACCATTTGCTCACCAGTCAATTCTTTCTACACCTGAAATTTGGCAAATGGGCATATTAAACACAGACTTTTCTGTACATCAGGATACGCTAAGGGACCTAATTAACAACTTAGCCTCACTGGCAGTTGAACATGGCACCCCATGGCAAAGAACTCTCTGAGGATCTGAAAATTAACTGTTGCTCTACATAAAGATGGCCTAGGCTATAAGAAGATTGCCAAGTCTCTGAAACTGATCTGCAGCACAGTGGACAAGACCATACATTGGTTTAATAGGACAGGTTCCACTCAGAAAAGGCCTTGCCATGCTCAATCAAAGAAGTTGAATGCACCTGCTCTTTGTGAAACAGATGTATGAGTGCTGCCAGAATTGCTGCAGAGGTTGAAGGGGTGGGGGTAAGCCTGTCAGTGCCCAGACCATACGCCCACACTACATCAAATTGGTCTGCATGACTGTCGTCCCAGAAGGAAGCCTCTTCTAAAGATGACGCACAAGAAAGCCTGCAAACAGTTTGCTGAAGACAAGCAGACATGGATTACTGGAAACATGTCCTGTGGTGTGATGAGACCAAGATAAACGTATTTGGTTCAGATAGTGTCAAGCATGTGTGGCAGCACCAAGGTGTAGAGTACTAAGACAAGTGTGTCTTGCCTACAGTCAAGCATGGTGGTGGGAATGTCATGATTTGGGGTTGCATGAGTGCTGCCGACACTGGGGAACTACAGTTCATTGAGGGAGCCATGAATGCCAACATGTAATGTGACATACTGAAGCAGAGCATGATCTCCTCCCTTCGGAGACTGTGTTGCAGGGCAGTATTCCAACATGATAACGAATCCAAACACACCTCCAAGACAACCACATTGCTAAAGTGTAAATGGACTGGCCAAGCATGTCTCCAGACCTAAACCCTACTGAACATCTGTGGGACATCCTCAAACGAAGGTGGAGGAGCCCAAGTTCTCTAACATCCACCATGATGTCGTCATGGAGGAGTGAAAGAGGACTCCTGTGGCTACCTGTGAAGCTCTGGTGAACTCCATGCCCAAAAGGGTTTAAGGCAGTGCTGAAAAATAATGGTGGCCACACAAAATATTGACACTTTGGACCAAATTTGGACATTTTCACTTAGGGCTGTACTCACTTTTGTTGCCAGCGGTTTAGACATTAATGGCTGTGTATTGAGTTATTTTGAGGGAACAGTAAATTTACACTGTTATACAAGCTGTACACTCACTACTTTATATTATAGCAAAGTGTCATTTCTTCAGTGTTGTCACATGAAAAAATGCTTTAAAAATCCAGTGGGTGAAGCTACTACCCAGAAGTCATTCTTTTTTTAAATCTCACACAGACTGTCAGGTTACACATGCTAAAATTCTACTTACTAGCCTTTGGCAGAAATATTGTTTTTTTAATTTTTTAACTACAGGTATAGTAATGAGTGAACAAATCAAAATGTTGTCTGCCTCTAGCTTACAGTACAAAGCACACTGTCCAAAAAAAACACAGTATCAAGCAAGAAAAGAAGCGCATCACAAATGGGGAAGGCAAAAAAAATAATAACTGTAAAGTCATTTTGTTGATGGGTGAATGGTAAAATCCAATTTGTTTCAGGAGTAGAACAAATCACCTGCATTAGAACTGCTAATGACATGACAAACATCCAAGTATGCATGTAACAGAGACAAAACGAATAAACTCTTTGAAAATGCAAAAATAAGATCTGCATATTACAACAAAATGCTATAATATGTTTTGAATTATGAACACAGATTCCATACTATTTGTAGTTATAAAATATGGTATGAAAGAAGTAGTTAGAATGATAAAGAATGACCAAAAATTAGATACCTATATTTAAAGGATTTTTTGATGTGAGTCCAGAGTGCAGAAAAAATATTGTAGGAAAAACATGAGGAATGAAATCCAATTGAAGTAAATACCTGGTTAATTCTGAGTATAAGGACTGCATGCATGGAGAGCAAAACGGGCAAATGCAGAGGATCTTTTTGAACCAAACACATAAAAAAAAAAAGCAATGAACTGCTTTGCTCTCAGGTACAATAAAACGTGTTTTGTCTGACAGTGTCCTTTGTAAGTGATTTGGCAAAGTGTCAGGTTTGCTGTCAAGCAAATACAAACATAAGGCATGACTTGTCAGCCTCCTCTGTAATCATTTTGGCAAATAACTGTTGTAGGTTTTTTTTTCATAGATTAAAAAAATATAATCATTCTGCTCTGAAGGCAGTTTGGCAGACACCCAGGCCCTCTGCTGACTAGTCTAAGTCTGGTTTGAGATGCAATTGAAAATGCCAATGAAAATACTTAGAGCAAAATAGTAGCTATCTCCCTCCCACTTTGATCATCTGTGTTGGATGCCAGTTTGCCCAAAATTCCTACCCAAAATAGTCACTTTCCTTTATCAATCACCTCCTCAATGCCCAACATGTAAACATGTCCCTTCATGTTGATATATGTTGACACAGATTAGCAGATAGCAGCAAATCCCATACACACACACTCCTAGCAAATTCAGCTATTACCCTTGTCCAGATTGAACCACATGTCGCCATTTGCTCACCAGTCAATTCTTTCTACACCCACAATTGGGCATATTAAACACAGACTTTTCTGTACATCAGAATAAGCTAAGGGACCTAATTAACAACTTAGCCTCACTAGAAGTTCAGCATGGCACCTCATGGCAAAGAACTCTCTGAGAATCTGAAAAATGAACTGTTGCTCTACATAAAGATGGCCTAGGCTATAAGAAGAGTGCCAAGATTCTGAAACTGAGCTGCAGCATGGTGGCCAAGACCATTCGGCGGTTTAACAGGACAGGCTACATTCAGAGCGGGCCTCGCCATGGTCAAACAAAGAAGTTGAGTGCATGTGCTCAGCGTTATATATCCAGAGGTTGTCTTTGGGAAATAGACATATGAGTGCTGCCAGCATTGCTGCAGAGGTTGAAGGGTTGGGGGGTTCAGCCTGCCAGTGCTCAGACCATACACCGCACAATGCATCAAATTGGTCTGCATGGTCTGCATTCCCAGAAGAAAGCCTCTTCTAAAGATGATGCACAAGAAAGCCTGCAAACAGTTTGCTGAAGACAAGTAGACTAAGGACATGGATTAGTGGAACCATATTCTGTGGTTTTATTAGACCAAGATAAACTTATTTGGTTCAGATGGTGTTAAGCATGTGTAGCTGCAGCCAGGGGAGGAGTACAAAGACAAGTGTGTCTTGTCTACAGTCAGGCATGGTGGTAGGAATGTCATGGTCTGGGGTTGCATGAGTGCTTCTGGTATGGGGGAGCTACAGCCCATTGAGGGAACCATGAATGCCAACATGTACTGTGACATACTGAAGCAGAGCATGATTACCTCCCTTCAGAGACTGGGCAACAGGGCAGAGTTCCAACATAATAACAACCCCAAAGACACCTCCCAGACGACCACTGCCTTGCTAAAGAAGCTGAGGGTAAAGGTGATGGACTGGCCAAGCATGTCCCAGACCTAAACCCTATTGAGCATCTGTGGGGCATCCTCAAACAGAAAGTGGAGGAGTGTAGTTCTCTAACATCCACCAGCTCTGTAATGTCGTCACGTAGGAGTGGCAGAGGACTCCAGTGGTAACCTGAGAAGCTCTGGTTAACTCCATGCCCAAGTGGGTTAAGGCAGTGCTGGAAAATAATGGTGACCACACAAAATACACTTTGGGCCCAATTTGGACATTTTCACTCAGGGGTGTACTCACTTTTGTTGCCAGAGGCTTAGACAATAATGGCTGTGTTGAGTTATTTTGAAGGGACAGCAAATTCACACTGTTATACAAGTTGTACACTCACTACTTTACATTGTAGCAAAGGGTTATTTCTTCAGTGTTGCCACATGAAAAGATAATACAATAATATAATAAAATATTTACAAAAATGTGAGCGATGTACTCACTTTTGTGAGATACTGTGTATATATATATATATATATATATATATATATATATATATATATATATATATAAGATCAGCACAACAAAATGAACATTACTTGACTTCTATGAGATATTTCCATTCTGCTGCTATGTACACCTTTCACTAAAATCTCCCCTCTCTGATGCCCTATCCCTCACCCTCCTTCACCAAAGCTGTAATCTTCTGGTGTTACAAGGTTTAGTAAAACTAAAAGGCTGTGACAAGCACTCATCAAGCGTGCCCGACTATGCCTGCCTTTTCCACCTTTTCTATTAAAAGATTATGGTGGAGGTGGAGGGGAGGTGGAGGGGGCATCAGAGGAGGAAGCTAAATGTAGGCTTTAAAAATTTAGAGTGGATAAATGTACTTTATTGTTTCATATAATTATGTTTAATATATTTATTTCTGTCAGCATTACTATATAGTTAGCCTCTACTGCTATCAAACTGATAGAACAGTGAGCTGTAGTATTCCAAATTTGGGTTCAGTCAGTTGGGTCAGTTGTCTATGGTGATACCTCTCCCTCTGGTCAACATAGTGTAGGGAAACTGCCTGCTGAAGAGATGATTTTTTAGGGATCGCCTAAAAGTGGATAGAGAAGGAGATAATCAGACAGATTGAGTTAGAGACTTTCAGAGGATGGTAGAGGCTCTGGAGCAGTCCTGGAGACACGCATGGGAAGAGAAGAGAAGGGAGTTAAAGAGTAGGAGGTCTGGGAAGGAACAGAAAGGACAGTTTGGGAGATATATGCAGGCAGTATTGGTGATGTGACTTGGGGCAGAGTTGTAAATGGCTTTGTATTATGTTGTTAGTATTTAGAATTGGGCAATCAGAAGCCAGTGAAGTGACTGGCAGGGAGGGGTGGTAAACAATGAGTGGTTGGTAAGGTGCATGAATATGGCAGCAGCATTCGTGATAGACTGAAGGAGGATAGCTTGCGTAGAGTTAGGCCTGTGAGGACGAAGTTGCAATAGTTGAGGCTAGGGATGAGCTTCGTGTTCGAGTCGAACATACGTTCGACTCGAACATCGGCTGTTTGCCCGTTCGGCGAATTACGAACGTTATGGGCCGTTCGCGCCAAATTCGTGTGGCGCTCACGGCCCACAATGCACTGTGTCATCGCAGTGCATTGCTGGCTCATGATTGGCCAAGCATGCACTGTGACCCCGCATGTTTGGCCAATCACAGCGCCAGCAGGATGCCTGTGGCCAATCATAGCTCAGGCTGTGTAGTACACGCCCCACACTATATAAGGCCGCCAGCGCGGCGGCCTTGTGTAGTGTGTTGGCGTCTGAAGCAGTTAGTGGGTGTTCTGTGTACCTTCAACACAGTACACACCGATCGTTATTGGCCGATTTTCGATCTTGCTCTTCTGTAGTGGTTGTTGTCTGCTTGCCCTGACCGCAGTATACACTGCTATATTCACCTCACCTATATAGCTAGTGATCTATCTTTTATAATAGAGCTTGCAGTCAGTAGTGTTAGGAGCTTGTGCGTGCTGTCTGCGTGCTCTGTACCCAGTACACACCGCTATATCCACCTACATAGCTCTTCTCTATTTGAGCCCACTTGCCATCTGCAGGAGTTAGTGGAAGTTGTGTGTGCCTCCAGCACAGCACAGTATACATCTGTATATACCCCTTTATCTCTGGTGTTCTATAATAAAGGCATCTGCAGGAGTTAGTGGGTGTTGTGTGCCTCCAGCACAATATACACCTGTATCTACCCTTTATTGCTGTTCTCTAATAGAGCCATCTGCAGGGCTTAGTGGGTGTTGTGTGACTCAATTACAGTATACCCCTTTATCTCTGGTGTTCTATAATAAAGGCATCTGCAGGAGTTAGTGGGTGTTGTGTGACTCCAGCACAATATACACCTGTATCTACCCTTTATTGCTGTTCTCTAATAGAGCCATCTGCAGGGCTTAGTGGGTGTTGTGTGACTCAATTACAGTATACCCCTTTATCTCTGGTGTTCTATAATAAAGGCATCTGCAGGAGTTAGTGGGTGTTGTGTGACTCCAGCACAATATACACTTGTATCTACCGTTTATTGCTGTTCTCTAATAGAGCCATCTGCAGGGCTTAGTGGGTGTTGTGTGACTCCATTACAGTACACCCCTTTATCTCTGGTGTTCTATAATAAAGGCATCTGCAGGAGTTAGTGGGTGTTGTGTGCCTCCAGCACAATATACACTACCCAACTGCTGTTTTACCCAACTCCCTTTAGGCCATTACCATGTCTGGAAGGCCAGCAAGGAGAGGCAGACAGGCGCGAGCCGATAAAAGAGGGCAAGCAGGCTCTGTGTCTAGAGACAACAGTGCTGGTCGTGGACGCGGTGCATTGTCATCAGCACATGGCCATGGGACACGCTTGTCCTTCTTTTCGGCAGCTGGACATGTTGAACCGCAACATGCCAACGACTTGGTAGAGTGGATGACCAAGCCCTCTTCATCCTCCTCATCCTCTCTCACCCAGTCTCAGGGTACTAGCAAAGCAGCTGCCAACGCATCGTCTTCCCTCCTCTCAATGTCATCATCAGTGACTCCTTCCCTAGACCCACCAAGTCCTCCTGAGGAGTTTCCTGAACTCTTTGAGCACAGTGTTGGGTACATGCTCCAGGAGGATGCCCAGTGTTTTGTAGGCTCAGATGATGACACTCAGCTAGAGGAAGGCAGTAGCGTGAGCGCAGAGAGAGGGGATGCTCAAGAAGGACAGCAATCTGGCAGTCATGTTCCACAAGCTGCAGTATACTGCCAGGTTTGCTACAGCGATGAAGAAGGAGGGGATGATGAGGGCACTGACTCCACGTGGGTGCCTGGTAGGAGAGAGGAGGAGGAGGAGGAGGAGGCACATGTCCAACGAGGCAGGATGCCCTCCGGGGGCCAGCTTAGGGGCAGCACACCGACTGAATCACACCGCAGAGCTCCGCCTGTGCAGGGCGCTGCCTCTGCGCGTTATTCTAAAAGTTCTTTGGTGTGGGCCTTTTTTTAGACGAGTGCATCAGATAGCACCGCTGCTATTTGCAACTAATGTCTCAAGCGTATCTCGCATGGCCAAAACATCAGCCGCTTGGGCACCACATGCTTGACCAGACATATGTTGACCTGCCATGCAGCTCGTTGACAAGCGTACCTCAAAGACCCACACCAAAGAACAAAGCGGACCTCTCCTTGCTCCTCATCAGCTGGCATCTCCAACCCCACTAGACCTTCAGTCCTCTCTGAAACCTGCTCTGAGAGGAATGAAGGTGTAGAATTAGGTGTGTCACAGCCAAGTGCTTCCGGGCACTCTGCTAGCAGTACACCCACGTCCGATTATAGCAGGCAAATGTCCCTGCCCCAGCTGCTGGACCGGCGAAAGAAGTTCACTCCCAGCCATCCACATGCCCAGCGGTTGAATGCTAGCTTGGCTTAATTGCTAGCACTTCAACTGCTGCCTTTTCAGTTGGCAGACTCGGCCCCCTTCCGTGAGTTTGTACAATGTGCGGTTCCTCAGTGGCAGGTCCCCAAACGCCACTTTTTCTCACGGAAGGCGATCCGGCTCTCTACTGGCATGTGGAAGGCAATGTCCTTGCCTTGCTGGACAGGGCGGTCATCGGTAAGGTGCATATTACCGCTGACTCATGGTCCAGCAGGCATGGACAGGGACGTTACCTGTCTTTCACGGCCCATTGGGTCACTCTTCTGGCAGCTGGGAAGGATGCAGGACAAGGTGCAGTAGTGTTGGAGGTTGTTCCGCCACCACGCCTCCAAAATGCTACTATTGGTTGTGACACACCTCTCTCCTCCACCCCCTCCTCTTCTTCTTCCTCCATGGCCTCTTCCAGTGCTCTGTCCTCAGAACCAGCGGTGCTCCGTAGGCGTTCCAGGGGCTACGCAAGTACGCAGGCAAAACGATGCCATGCCGTGCTTGTGCTGGTTTGTTTGGGGGACAGGAGCCACACTGGGGCGGATGTTTTGTCAGCTCTGCAGGGGCAGGCCGAGAGGTGGTTGACGCCACGCCAGCTTAAGCCAGGAATGGTGGTTTGTGACAATGGCACCAACCTCCTCTCCGCCCTCCGACAGGGACAACTGACCCATGTGCCCTGTGTAGCTCACGTGCTTAACCTGGTGGTGCAGCGGTTCTTGGGCAGGTACCCCGGCTTACAGGATGTCCTGAAGCAGGCCAGGAAAGTCTGTGTGCATTTACGCCGATCATTTAATGCCTGTGCTCGGCTGGCTGAGCTCCAAAAGGAGTTGAACCTGCCCAAGAACCGCCTTATATGTGACATGCCCACCAGGTGGAACTCAACGTTGGCCATGCTGCAGCGGCTGCACATGCAGCAGAGGGCCATCAATGAGTACCTGTGCGACTACGGCACCAGGACAGGGTCAGGGGAGCTCGGTTTTTTCTCACCACGCCAGTGGGGCATGATCAGGGATGCATGCACTGTCCTGTCACTGTTTGAGGAGGCCACAAGGATGGTGAGCAGTGACAGTGCATGCATCAGTGACACTGTACCTCTTGTCCACCTCTTGGAGCATACGCTGCGTGGAATAATGGACAGGGCACTTGAGGCAGAACAAAGGCAGGAAGAGGAGGACTTCCTTGCCTCTCAAGGCCCCCTTTATCCAGACAGTGTTCCTGCTGTGCCACCCATCACACAGGACGAGGATGAGGAGGAGGAAGAGGAGGAGGAGGATGATTGTGTCAGCATGGAGGTGGAGGCTGGCACTCAGCATCAGCAGCAGCAGTCTTATAGGGATGATTTACAGTCCCAAGAAACACGTGGACTTGTACGTGGCTGGGAGGAGGTAGCTGCGGATCATGTTGCCCTTAGTGACCCAGAGGACTCCGGACCGAATGCCTCAGCTAACCTACGCTGCATGGCCTCCCTGATCCTGCAAAGCCTGCGGAAGGATCCTCATATTCTTCGGATCAAGGAGAGGGACCATTACTGGCTGGCCACTCTCCTTGATCCACGGTACAAGGGTAAGGTTGCCGACCTTATCTTGCCATCGCAGAGGGAGCAGAGGATGAGACATCTCCGGGAGGCCTTGCAGAAAGGTCTGTGCAACGCGTTCCCAGAGACTGGGAGGTTAACCACTTGCCGACCGCCTCACGCCGATGTACGTCGGCAGAATGGCACGGGCAGGCATAAGCACGTACATGTACGTGATTTGCCTCCCGCGGGTCGGGGGCCCGATCGGGCCCCCGCCCGGTGCCTGCGGCGGTCGGTTTTCGTTCGGGAGCGATCCCGGACGAGGGGACGGCCATTCATTCATGGCCACCCCCTCGCGATCGCTCCCGACGAATGGAAATCCCCGGTGACATCACTTCCTCTCCTGTAATGTAAACACAGGAGAGGAAGTGATGTATTCTCTCCTCCGTGTCGGTATTTTTCGTTCCGACACGGAGGAGAGCGGATCAGTGAGTTGCACCAACACATCCCACACACAGTAGAACATGCCAGGCACACTCACACCCCCCCTTTACCCCCCGATCACCCCCCCAATTACCCCTGCCCCCCCAGTCACAGTGACACCAATGTCATTTTTTTTTTTTTTTTTTTTTTTTTTTGCATTGGTGTCATTTGTGACTGTAATAACTGTTAGGGCAGTTAGGGTTAGCCCCCTTTAGTTCTAATGTACCCCCCTAACCCCCCCAATAAAGGTTTAACCCCGTGATCACCCCCCGTCGCCAGTGTCACTAAGGCTGGGTTCACATTGCAGCGGTTTATGAGAACGAATGTGATTCGCACCGCACTGCAGTGCAAATCACATCCGATCTCTGTGCGATTCGAGTTCAGCCATTCGCCGCACCCGCCGCACCCGCCACACCCGCCGCACCCGCCGCAAATTCGCACGGGACCCTTTTTTTGGCCCGCAGCAGAATCGGATCGCATGGGTGTTCACACCATGCGATCCGAGTTTGCAGATCGCACTGCGATATGCGAACTGATCTGGGGGTGTCAGTAACATTTCACTGACACTCCCAGCAGTTCGCATAGGGCAGTGTGAACTGCCGCCGGGAGGCATGCGATGCGGGAACCCGCCGCGGATTCGCGGCGTTTCCGCATCGCTCCAGTGTGAACCCAGCCTAATAAGCGATCATTTTTCTGATCGCCGTATTAGTGTCACAGGTGACGCTAGTTAGGCAGGTAGGTATTTAGGTTCGCCGCAGCTTTTTATAGCGCTAGGGACCCCCATATACTACCGCATAAAGCCCCCTGATTGCCCCCTAGTTAACCCTTTCACCAGTGATCACCATATAACTGTTACAGGTGACGCTGGTTGGTTAGTTATTTTTTTATAGTTTCAGGGCACCCGCCATTTATTACCTAATAAAGGTTTAACCCCCTGATCACCCGGCAGGTGTCATTTGTGACTAATAACTGTTAGGGCAGTTAGGGTTAGCCCCCTTTAGTTCTAAGGTACCCCCCTAACCCCCCCAATAAAGGTTTAACCCCGTGATCACCCCCCGTCGCCAGTGTCACTAAGGCTGGGTTCACATTGCAGCGGTTTATGAGAACGGATGTGATTCGCACCGCACTGCAGTGCAAATCACATCCGATCTCTGTGCGATTCGAGTTCAGCTATACAGATAGTATGGCTGAATTCGTGTCGCACCCGCCGCACCCGCCGCAAACTCGCACGGGACCCTTTTTTTGGTCCGCAGCAGAATCGGATCGCATGGGTGTTCACACCATGCGATCCAAGTTTGCAGATCGCACTGCGATATGCGAACTGATCTGGGGGTGTCATTAACATTTCACTGACACTCCCAGCAGTTCGCATAGGGCAGTGTGAACTGCCGCCGGGAGGCATGCGATGCGGGAACCCGCCGCGCATTCGTGGCGTTCCCGCATCGCTCCAGTGTGAACCCAGCCTAATAAGCGATCGTTTTTCTGATCGCTGTATTAGTGTCACAGGTGACGCTAGTTAGGCAGGTAGGTATTTAGGTTCGCCGCAGCTTTTTATAGCGCCAGGGACCCCCATATACTACCGCATAAAGCCCCCTGATTGCCCCCTAGTTAACCCTTTCACCAGTGATCACCATATAACTGTTACAGGTGACGCTGGTTGGTTAGTTATTTTTTTATAGTTTCAGGGCACCCGCCATTTATTACCTAGTCTCACTAGTGTACCCCTAAATTTAGGGGTGTCTACTTTCTAAAATGGGGTCATTTGGGGGGGGGGGTTTGTGCCATCTTGGCATTTTATGGCCTTCAAAACTGTAACGCCCTTAGAAAGCCTGAAGGCGGTGCTTGGTTTTTGGGGCCCCGTACGCGGCTAGGCTCCCAAAAAGTCCCACATATGTGGTATCCCCGTACTCAGGAGAAGCAGCAGAATTTATTTTGGGGTGTCATTTCACATATGCCCATGGCATGCGTGAGCAATATATCATTTAGTGACAACTTTGTGAAAAAAAAAAAAAGTTTGTAATTTTCCCGCAACTTGTGGCAAAATATAAAATATTCCATGGACTCAACATGCCTCTCAGCAAATAGCTTGGGGTGTCTACTTTCTAAAATGGGGTCATTTGTGGGGGTTTTGTGCCATCTTGGCATTTTATGGCCTTCAAAACTGTAATAGGTAGTGAGAAGTGAACTCAAAAAATTACGCCCTTAGAAAGCCTGAAGGCGGTGCTTGGTTTTCGGGGCCCCGTACGCGGCTAGGCTCCCAAAAAGTCCCACATATGTGGTATCCCCGTACTCAGGAGAAGCAGCAGAATTTATTTTGGGGTGTCATTTCACATATGCCCATGGCATGCATGAGCAATATATCATTTAGTGACAACTTTGTGAAAAAAAAAAAAAAAAAAAAAAAGTTTGTAATTTTCCCGCAACTTGTGGCAAAATATAAAATATTCCATGGACTCAACATGCCTCTCAGCAAATAGCTTGGGGTGTCTACTTTCTAAAATGGGGTCATTTGTGGGGGTTTTGTGCCATCTTGGCATTTTATGGCCTTCAAAACTGTAATAGGTAGTGAGGCGTGAAATCAAAAATTTACGCCCTTAGAAAGCCTGAAGGCGGTGCTTGGTTTTCGGGGCCCTGTACGCGGCTAGGCTCCCAAAAAGTCCCACATATGTGGTATCCCCGTACTCAGGAGAAGCAGCAGAATTTATTTTGGGGTGTCATTTCACATACGCCCATAGCATGTGTGAGCAATATATCATTTAGTGACAACTTTGTGTAAAAAAAAAAAAAAAATTTTTTTTTTGTCATTATTCAATCGCTTGAGGCAAAAAAATAAAATATTCAATGGGCTCAACATGCCTCTTATCAATTTCCTTAGGGGGTCTACTTTCCAAAATGGGGTCATTTGGGGGGGTTTTGTACTGCCCTGTCATTTTAGCACCTCAAGAAATGAGATAGGCAGTCGTAAACTAAAAGCTGCGTAAATTCCAGAAAACGTACCTTAGTTTGTAGATGTGACAACTTTTGCGCAAACCAATAAATATACAATTATTGACTTTTTTTTTACCAAAGACATGTGGCTGAATACATTTTGGCCTAAATGTATGACTAAAATTGAGTTTATTGGATTTTTCTAATAACAAAAAGTAGAAAATATCATTTTTTTTCAAAATTTGCGGTCTTTTTACGTTTATATCGCAAAAAATAAAAATCGCAGAGGCAATCAAATACCATCAAAAGAAAGCTCTATTTGTGGGAAGAAAAGGACGCAAATTTTGTTTGGGTACAACATTGCATGACCGCGCAATTACCAGTTAAAGCAGCGCAGTGCCAAAGTGTAAAAAGACCTCTGGTCATTTACCAGCAAAATGGTCCGGTCTGAAAGTGGTTAAAAACTCCTGGTCCTGGACAATGTGTTGCTGAGGCATCGGTCAGAAGGAGCGGTGGAGAAGGTGGCCGTCTGACTGATGCTTTCAGACAATTTTTTAGTCCGCAGCCCCAAGGTATGATCCATTCCAGCAACCATCGCCAGCGTCTGATTTACATGGTGCAGGAATACCTAGGGGCAAGGTCAGACTTGGACACCTTTCCCACCGAAAATCCTCTGGCTTACTGGGTCTTGAGGATGGATCACTGGCCAGAGCTTGCACAGTATGCAATTGAGCTACTGGCCTGTCCTGCATCCAGCGTTCTTTCGGAACGCACCTTCAGTGCTGCTGGTGGCTTTGTTACCGATCACAGGGTGCGCCTGTCCACCGAATCAGTTGATCGACTGACCTTCATCAAGATGAATCAGTCTTGGATCACCCACAGCTACCAAGCACCTGAAGCTGATGTAATAATTTTTTTTGAAATATGACATCCCTTCAAGACTGCCTATGCTGATGCTGAGTGACTGTCCTGTTATGTTGATTGTCTATCCTCTTCCTCCTCCGCTGATATGTTGTAAGAATATTTCTGGTTCTGGGTGATGCCATCAGCCCAATTTTTCTGCCCCTGTTTAACAGGGGCGTTTAATTACAATTTTTGATGCAATGCTTTGCAGCAGGGCTAATTCCTGCAATAAAACTAGAGTATATGGGAGAGGTTTCAGTGTCGTGGCACCAGCACCAGTGCCTAAGGCCCAATTTTTCTGCCCCTGTTTGACAGGGGCTTTTAAGTACAATTTTTGATGCAATGCTTTGCAGCAGGGCTAATTCCTGCAATAAAACTAGAGTATATGGGAGAGGTTGCAGTGTGGTGGCACCAGCACCAGTGCCTAAGGCCCAATTTTTCTGCCCCTGTTTGACAGGGGCGTTTAAGTACAATTTTTGATGCAATGCTTTGCAGCAGGGCTAATTCCTGTAATAAAACTAGAGTATATGTTAGAGGTTGCAGTGTGGTGGCACCAGCACCAGTGCCTAAGGCCCAATTTTTCTGCCCCTGTTTAACAGGGGCGTTTAAGTACAATTTTTGATGCAATGCTTTGCAGCAGGGCTAATTCCTGCAATAAAACTAGAGTATATGGGAGAGGTTGCAGTGTGGTGGCACCAGCACCAGTGCCTAAGACCCAATTTTTCTGCCCCTGTTTGACAGGGGCGTTTAAGTACAATTTTTGATGCAATGCTTTGCAGCAGGGCTAAGTCCTGCAATAAAACTAGAGTATATGGGAGAGGTTGCAGTGTGGTGGCACCAGCACCAGTGCCTAAAGCCCAATTTTTCTGTCCCTGTTTAACAGGGGCGTTTAATTAAAATTTTTGATGCAATGCTTTGCAGCAGGGCTAATTCCTGCAATAAAACTAGAGTATATGGGAGAGGTTGCAGTGTCGTGGCACCAGCACCAGTGCCTAAGGCCCAATTTTTCTGCCCCTGTTTAACAGGGACATGTAATTACAATTCTTGATATAATATTTCACAGGAGGGCCCGTTCCTGTGCCCACCCAGAGTAACTGTGAGGACTTATAGTGTTGTGGCACCAGCACCACAACCACCAAAGGTCAATTTTTCTACCACTGTTCAACAATGGCATGTAATTACAATTCTTGATATAATCATTCACAGCCGGACGCTCCAGCGCCCACCAAGAGTCACTTTGAGGGCTTACAATGTTGTGGCAAAACCAACACCTTGTTCCGCCATTTCTGCAGAGCATATAGGGCAGGCCCCTACTTTCAAACATCCAACTTACAAACATCTCCTACTTGCAAACGGAAGGAGACAACAGCAAGTGAGATGAAAAAAGATGGACGACAAAACAAATTATACAGGGGTGATAACCCTTCCCTATGTTTTCCAAAAAGCTTAAAAATCGTTTTTTTGACTGGAGCTACACTTTAACCACTTGCTTACTGGGCACTTAAACCCCCCTCAGTCCCAGACCAATTTTCAGCTTTCAGCGTTGATGCACTTTGAATGACAATTGCGCGGGCATACAACACTGTACCCAAATGAAATTTCTATCATTTTTTTCCCACAAATAGAGCTTTCTTTTGGTGGTATTTAGTTACAGCTCGGAGTTTTATTTTTTACTAAACAAACAAAAAAAGATGCAAAAAAAAAAAAAAAAAAAATCATGTTTTAATAGTTTGTTATAAAATTTTGCAAACGGGTCATTTTTCTCCTTCATTGAAGTGCGCTGATAAGGCGGCACTGATAGGCTGCATTGGTGGGCACTGATGGGCTGCATTGGTGGGCACTGATAGGCTGCATTGGTGGGCACTGATAGGCTGCACTTGTGGGCACTGATAGGCATAGTTAAGGCGGCACTAATAGGCACAGATAAGGCGGCACCGATGGGCACAGATAAGGCGGCACTGATGGGCAAAGATGGGCACAGATAAGATGGCACGGATGGGTGGCACGGATAAGTGGCACGGATGGGTGGCACGGATGGGCACTGATAGGTACCACAGATAGATGGGACTGATGGGCACTGATAGGTGGCACTGATAGGTGGCTCTGATAGGTGGCACTGCTGGGCACTGATGGGCGGCACTGCTGGGCACTGATGGGCGGCACTGCTGGGCACTGATGGGCGGCACTGGGGTGCAGCACCTTTGAGGCAGATTGGGTGGCACTGTGGGTGGCACTGTGGGTGGCACTGTGGGGTGGCACTGTGGGGTGGCACTGTGGGTGGCACTGTGGGGTGGCACTGTGGGCATTATGGGCACAGACGGGGGGCACTTACTTTTACTTTGTTATTTTTCAGGATGGCACTGCGGGAGGCAGGTGGGCACTGGCAGGTGGCATGTGGTGCCTTTCATTGCTGGCCGTGATCGGGACTGATGTCCCGATCACGGCCGCCGGTGATCGGCTTTTTTTTTTTCTCCTCGCGCTGTCAGCGCGAGGAGGAATAATAGCCGATTACCGGCTCCGTTCTATCACATGATCAGCTGTCATTGGCTGACAGCTGATCACGTGATAAGGGGTCGGGATCGACCCCTTACACGGATCATTGATCAGGCGAGTCTCACGGACTCGCCGATCACAGAGCGCGCCGCGCGCGCCCCTCAGGGGGCGCGCAGGCCGCTCGTAACCAGGACGACGTCAATAGACGTAGTCCTGGAAATCTAGGTCCGCGCTAATGCCGTCATTCGGCAATAGCGCGGTACCCAAGTGGTTAAAAATGTACCAGTTGAAAATTACAAACAGATCCAACTTAACACAACAAACCTACACAGTCCCTTGCACCGCCTGTATACTGCTGTTCTGAGTATATAGGGCCTGGGGGCCACACGCATTTGCTTTTTTTAATATGGGTACGGGGTTCCCCTTAATATGCGTACAAGACCCAAAGGGGCTGGTAATGGGCAGGGAGGGCTACCCATGCCATTTTTCTCAATGATTTTCAACCATATTGCAGGAACCAGATATAACATTAAAACCGCGAGCAGTTTTCAATGATGTTATTTCTGTTTAATGTCATTTTGTGCAGGGACTGTTCTAAACACGGGAAACACGTGGCACTTCACAGGCATACTACAGACACCCCCCAGGCACCATATTTAAAGGAATATTTCACTTTTTTTCACTTTAATTGTCATTAAAATCAGTGCTCCCGCCAAAACGGCCATTTTTAAAAACATTTTAGGCATTGACCCATGTCCCCTGGGGCAGGAGCCAGGTCCCCAAACCCTTTTTAGGACAGTATCTTGCATATTAGCCGTTAAAATTAGCACTTTTAATTTCAAACGTTCGAGTCCCATAGACTGTTCGAAAGTTCTGGTGCGAACCGAACCGGGGGGGGTGTTTGGCTCATCCCTAGTTGATTCGAGAGATAACAAGGGAGTGAATGAGTTGCTTAGTGGTTTCATCAGGTAAAAAGAGGTGTCTACAAGATTTGGACAGTGGTTGGATTTGGACTGAAAGGACAGGTCAAAGTCCAGGATTACACCCAGCACCCTGGCATGAGGAGAGATATTGATAGTTGTATTATTAATCTTCATGGAAAAGTCAGGGGAGAGGGCACTGATAGCTGTATTATTAATCTTGTTGGAGAAGTCAGAGGAGGAGGCATGTGCGGGAGGGGGGTCATATTATAAGCTCAGTTTTAGTAATTAGTAATGCAAGGGGAGAGGTGGGGAGTAGATAGATAGATAGATTTGGGTGTCATCAGCGTAGAGATGGTATTGGAAGCTATGGGAGTTTATCAAGTGACCAAGGGAAGAGGAGTAGATGGAAAAGAGAAGGGGTCTGGGGTCAGAACCTTGAGGGATCCCCTACAAAAAGAGAAAATGGAAAGAAGGAGATGGACATTTTAACAACATGAAAGAACACTGTTATACATAGGAAGAGAATGAGGAAACAGCAGAGTCTTGAAGGCCATGGGAGTGGAATTTTTTGAGGAGGAGTGAGTGGTCAACAGTATAGTATCAAAGGCAGCAGAAAGGTCTAGTAGTATGACTATAGAGTAGTGGCCATTTCTTTTAGCAGTTAGTTTTAGTAGGGCCATTTTTTAGGCAAAATCCAGACTGTAAAGTAAGTATGTATGGTTGTTGCATGTGAGACAGGAGCTCAGACAGTTCCAAACTAGGCATTTGAAAAGTTTAGAGGTAAATAGGAACAGGCTTAGGTTGGTGGAGTTTAATGAGGACTTTTTAAGTATAGGGGTGAGCAGTGTATGCTTTAGAGGGGAGGGAAAGGTGCCAATAAAGAGTATGGATAGATAATAAAAATCATACCATATAGGAACAGATACTCAAATATGGAACATGGTTTGAAGTAAGGGGAGTTTGGAGTTGTAGAATTGATAAAGTATTTAATTTAGAAGCACCAGTGGCGGAACCTCTTGATGACCTTAATTCTAGGGTCCTGCAGGCATTTAAGCATAAAAGACTTGATTTGATAAAAATTAGCTGCCACAGGGGTAGTTTCCCCCCAGTTTTTATGAGTCCCACATTTGAGAGGGGTAAAACATCACCCTTAACGAATACCCTTTTTCCCCCTCATTATCAGTACCTCAAGGCTCCTCCTCCTCATCACTGCCAGCACCCAAACCATCCTCCTTCCCAGTGTCAGAACCCTAACCCCCCTCCTCACTGCAAGCAGCCCAACCTTCCTCTTCCTCACCTCCAGCACCCAAAACCTTCTTCTCCCTACTGCCAGCACCAAACCCTCCTCCTCAAATTACTCTTTTGCCTCCTGCTGCCTTATGACACTCCATATGCTGATAAAGGGCAGGAATAGCCCTATGTGCAAAATAATGGTGCCTGAGAGGTGGACTACATGACAGCAAAATCATGTAAAGGGTACCTGGCAAAGCCGACATTAGGCTGCTGGGCATGGGGGGTGATTTGAGGATATTTTTTTACATCTGCTACAGTAACAGATACATTATATTGAAACAAAAAAAAAAAACACCCCACGGAGCTCTATGGACTGACTATGGAATAGCAGTGTTCTGCAATTCCACCAATTCCTCATACCCAGGTTATAAGGACTATGGTGGTATTAGAATAAGAGGAGGAGGACAGGGACACATTAGCAGCACTTGCAGGCAAGTGGCTGCTCTGCATCCTTCAGGCATAGAGGAGGAGAAGGAGGAAAAATGTGTAGCAGCAATACTTGCATGCAAGTGGGTGCTCTGTTCCCTTGAAGAGTTGAGGAGGATAAAAGGGTTAAACAAATTTTAAGGAAGTAAAAATAAAAGGAAAGGTTGAGGACAGGATTGGTCTTATTGGCAAAAGTATGGGGGGGGGGGGGGGGGATTGAAGATGAGGTAGTTAAAGAGATGGTGGTGAAGGAGAAAGTGGATGTGGAGGAGGAGTAAGACAGCACTTCAACATTGCTCACCACCAACAGCACCTCTACTTCTGCTTTTATGTCTGCCTTTCATTTTTTTGGCAGTGCCAATTTGATAGCAGGTTGCCCTCCCTACAGCATTGTGAATAAGTAACTATATTAATTTTTGCCGTTTCTTGGGTAAAGTGGAAGAAATGCATGCCAAAAAAAGAAAAAAAGAATAAATGTAAATACATATGAAAAAAATACAATATATATATAGTAATAACAAAAAAAAAAAAAATTGTGGTTTGGAATTTGGCACTCTGGGGCAACCCCAGAGGGGAGGAAATGTATGCCAAAAAAAAAGAAAAAATGCACATATAAATACATATGAAAACAAATAATTATATAAGTAAAAACAAAAAAAAAGACATTGTGGTTCAGAATCTGCCACTCTGGGACAACCCAGGCCAGAAATGTTCCATTACATTATAAGGGGGTTTGCAGTACAAATTATTTTAAAAAGTGGGGCTCAGATCAACGGACTTGGGTGGCTTATAATAGGTTTTTTGAGGCTCCAGATGGCAGCTGATGTCTGCTGCTATTTATACCTGCATTGACCAACCACTGTACAGTATTTGCGGCTATTAATAATACACTCTAATGTTTGAAAATAAAACATGCCTCCTCTCAACCTCTTATATTATAACCTCACCAAACTAATTGCGTACTGTCCTGGCACTGAACAATATTTGCGACTATTGTTTCCCAGATAATACATTATTTTTTTTATTTTTAGGAAGACAAAACCTAATCTCTTCCTATTTGTTTCATTAAGAGTAAACTTTCCTATTGTTTTTAGATCTGTCATTGCTGTTATGTTTACTTTTCAATTCTGGCCTATTATTGCTGGATGTCACAGCCAAAACTACCTAAAAGGTATTTGTTTTTGTTTTTTTAATTGTAATAAATCAGTGCAGCACAATTCTGCAACTACACACCACTTCCAGAGGGTAAAAACACATTTATTGTACAGCATATGTACAAACACTCAAGTTTTGCCCGATTGAGCCCCACTAGCAGACTAAACATGTTAGCGGGGGGGGGGGGGGTTTATTGTAATTAATCAGACTGGAATTCCAAGCTAAATGTAAAAATTAAAAATCAATTCCCCTGCGAAGTATGTACTACCAGTGTGCACTGTTGCTGAGAGTGTCAGTGAAAATCATAGTGCCCTGTAACATCGCATGCAGCTTTAAGGCGTAATCCAAACATGTTATTTAAAGGATTTGTATATATATTTGTAAACTATACATTGCCTATTAGCCTTAAATATGGCAACAATTTAGCATGAAGATTAGCTCAATAGACTTCAGTAGAGTTTGATGATAAGTTCAGGCTTTGCGAACTTGATGTAGGATTCAACAATTCCCTGTGAACTGAACCTGGGAAGATTTGCTGATTCCCTACTTATATACTGTATATATATATATATATATATATATATATATATATATATATATATATATATATATATATATATATGTGTGTGTGTGTGTGGGTGTATAGGGCTCTTTTTTTCAGTGGGAACACAGGAGAACGCAGTTCCGGCACCTCTTGGATTGACTATATGTAATGGCAATGGGTACTGGGGTGTGCTGCAGGGTATTTATGCTTGAGATTGATTTTTGCAAGGGGAGTCTATTGTTGCTGGGGAGGTCTATTGTTGCTGGTGGGGGACCTATTGTTGCTGGCGGGGGTCTTATGTTGCTGTGGGGTCAGTTGTTGCTGAAAGGGATCTACTGTTGGGGGAGGTGCCTATTGTTGATGGCAGCCAGACAGACTATTGATGCTGGCTGTGCGAAGATCTGTTGATGTTACGGGGAGTCTATTGTTGCTGGTGGGGAAATTTTGTTTTTTGTTGGTCCAATGTTGTGAGGGAGATTTATTGTTGTTGGTGGCAGGAGATCTATTTTACTGCTTTTCTTGATATCATTACCAAACCCCATACAAATTACTCAGCACCTCAAAATGATACTTGGTTCTATATTGTCTAAAAGGGACGGTACTGGGAGGTGGGTAGGGGCGGAGAAAAGGGGTTACACGGAAAGGGGGAGTTCCTGTACTATTCTCTGAGAAAAAAAGCTATATATTCTATATGTCTTTACTAACTAGTTTCTGTTTGTTTGTCACCCATACCTCAATATTTGTGCAGTAAACTTAAACTTCTGTAATGTACTTGACTGTCTTTCCATATAATTCAAGAAATTTAATTTCCCACATATAACGTGTTATGCCTGCTAAAATGATTGTTATTATTTCTAGTGGGCCAGGGTTTTAGCACAAAAATAGCCTTGCTCGTGTTTTCACAAATAAATTCAGAAGTAATTTATATCCAAGAGGCTCAGCTTTCAAAACAAAAATATATTGCATTGCAGGAGAGCAATTATAATGAAGTATTCCTCTACACAGCAAAACCTGGTGTGACTGTTCTTTTAGCAGAAATGTGAAATATTCAAGTAGGCAGAATATAAATGTTATAAATTTGAAATAGTGTTCAAAGCATTTAGCAGCACCTTTCCTAATTTGCTGTAATATGAATTTATATTAGGCAGTACACCCAGCAGCTCAAAACAAAACACAAAACTGTTCAAATTACAATGTTGTTTTCAGTTAAATTACCAGACATGTAAAAATGGTCTCTATCTTTCTTGATGCACAAGTTCAAACTTCTACTGAATCACCATTTAAAATATAACTAAAATCAAAACATTTTTTTTCTTTTTTTTTTTTTTTAGTTTTGGAGATAGAGTGGAGGACACCGATTATGTTTTTATTGCTTTCTGTGCCCCTAGGGAATTTCCTGCTCTCTATTTGTCCTGTTTATTGTTATCATTAAAAGTAAAACAAAAATAATAGAGGATACATTTCACAATGGGGACACTAGTTCTGGTGACCTAGGGGTCCAAAGGATTCCCTTAATTTGCAGGAATTTCCTCTGACCTCCTGTTTTGGCTTTGGGACAGGAAATGCAGGTACATCTCCCAAAAAAATGACAGGGCTTATAACATTCCATTACACTATCCACAATGAAAATAAGTTTTACCTATAGTTCTGCTTTAATACTATGTGTGTGGGATATGCTACATTTAGTTTCTCATGTTTTTTTTGTTGGCTTCCAACTTGGCAATCCTTAAAGTAGTTTACCCCCCCCCCCCCCCCAACAAAAAGAGACAAAATATATTGCAGCTTACTGCTGCATATAGGAGGTGGTTTAATTCTTTTTATTAGCTTTTTTTTTTCTTTTTTTTTCCAACTTGTTATCCTCCAAATAGTGTACCTTCTGTCCTAGGCTAGCTACTCTCCATAATTTTTTTTCCACTTGAGAAACATTATCAAAAAAAAAAGGCTTCCCCCTGAGTGGGTGGGATTTTAAATGACCATCAACTCCAGACACAAATGGACACAATAATATACAATTTTTATTCATAAATTACACAATGTACATAATATTACCAGGAAGTGCAAATGGGCTAAACAATGTCCTCCTGGTATATAAATAAATAAACAAACATATATACAGAACAAAATATGATTAAAACAATGCTTGTCCTATATCACCCACACTCGATGCGTTTCCAGTTGCTGATAATTCAGAACCTTCATCAGGGGTGAACAAACTTGATGATATAGCAATCTAGTGAGGTGTAAGTTCGAGGATCAAAATGCCTGCCATTTAGAAAAATATAAGTATGTCTGAAGAGTCCTGCAAATTACTTCCAGATCAGTTAGATGGATTCTATGGCAAGGGGATTTTTTGTTTCTATGTGAGACATTAATTGGAACAAACAATGGCTATCTGGATGTTTCAAATCCACCTGTGTGTGTCAAGCTGAATTAGCATGTATATGACTTGCACCCAGGGTTGCCTTGTCCCATTCCCAGGAAATAAGCCCAAAAGGAAAACTGGAAGCTGTAGTCCAACCACAAATTACAAACGGCAAAGCAGTCCTCTATGTGCAGCGTATGGATGGCACTGAGAAACTTGATCTTGAGAAACATTGCTCGGCTGTGTCCTATGCTGTCATACACTGTAACTGAAAAGCTGATCCATACATTTGTGTTCTTCCGGCTTGACTACTGTAATGCTCTACTTGCCGGTGTACCTAAATCCATTATAAATCGACTTCAGTAAGTTCAAAACTCTGCAGCTAGTCCTGACTAGGTCTGGTACAAGTAATCGTATTACCCCTAACCTGGAGTCCTTGCACGGGCATGCCATCAGGTTTAACATACACTTTAACCACTTTCAGACCGGACCATTTTGCTGGTAAATGACCAGAGGTCTTTTTACAATTTGGCACTGCGCTGCTTTAACTGGTAATTGCGCGGTCATGCAATGTTGTACCCAAACAAAATTTGCGTCCTTTTCTTCCCACAAATAGAGCTTTCTTTTGATGGTATTTGATTGCCTCTGCGATTTTAATTTTTTGCGATATAAACGTAAAAAGACCGCAAATTTTGAAAAAAAATGATATTTTCTACTTTTTGTTATTAGAAAAATCCAATAAACTCAATTTTAGTCATACATTTAGGCCAAAATGTATTCAGCCACATGTCTTTGGTAAAAAAAAGTCAATAATTGTATATTTATTGGTTTGCGCAAAAGTTGTCACATCTACAAACTAAGGTACGTTTTCTGGAATTTACGCAGCTTTTAGTTTACGACTGCCTATCTCATTTCTTGAGGTGCTAAAATGGCAGGGCAGTACAAAACCCCCCCAAATGACCCCATTTTGGAAAGTAGACCCCCTAAGGAAATTGATAAGTGGCATGTTGAGCCCATTGAATATTTTATTTTTTTGCCTCAAGCGATTGAATAATGACAAAAAAAAAAAATTTTTTTTTTTTTTTACACAAAGTTGTCACTAAATGATATATTGCTCACACATGCTATGGGCATATGTGAAATGACACCCCAAAATAAATTCTGCTGCTTCTCCTGAGTACGGGGATACCACATGTGTGGGATTTTTTGGGAGCCTAGCCGCGTACGGGGCCCCGAAAACCAAGAACCGCCTTCAGGTTTTCTAAGGGCGTAAATATTTGACTTCACTCCTCACTACCTATTACAGTTTTGAAGGCCATAAAATGCCAAGATGGCACAAAACCCCCACAAATGACCCCATTTTAGAAAGTAGACACCCCAAGCTATTTGCTGAGAGGCATGTTGAGTCCATGGAATATTTTATATTTTGCCACAAGTTGCGGGAAAATTACAAACTTTTTTTTTTTTTTTTTCACAAAGTTGTCACTAAATGATATATTGCTTACGCATGCCATGGGCATATGTGAAATGACACCCCAAAATAAATTCTGCTGCTTCTCCTGAGTACGGGGATACCACATGTGTGGGATTTTTTGGGAGCCTATCCACGTACGGGGCCCCGAAAACCAAGAACCGCCTTCAGGTTTTTTAAGGGCGTAAATATTTGACTTCACTCCTCACTACCTATTACAGTTTTGAAGGCCATAAAATGCCAAGATGGCACAAAACCCCCACAAATGACCCCATTTTAGAAAGTAGACACCCCAAGCTATTTGCTGAGAGGCATGTTGAGTCCATGGAATATTTTATATTTTGCCACAAGTTGCGGGAAAATTACAAACTTTTTTTTTTTTTTTTTTCACAAAGTTGTCACTAAATGATATATTGCTCACGCATGCCATGGGCATATGTGAAATGACACCCCAAAATAAATTCTGCTGCTTCTCCTGAGTACGGGGATACCACATATGTGGGACTTTTTGGGAGCCTAGCCGCGTACGGGGCCCCGAAAACCAAGCACCACCTTCAGGCTTTCTAAGGGCGTTACAGTTTTGAAGGCCATAAAATGCCAAGATGGCACAAACCCCCCCCCCCAAATGACCCCATTTTGGAAAGTAGACACCCCTAAATTTAGGGGTACACTAGTGAGACTAGGTAATAAATAGCGGGTGCCCTGAAACTATAAAAAAATAACTAACCAACCAGCGTCACCTGTAACAGTTATATGGTGATCACTGGTGAAAGGGTTAACTAGGGGGCAATCAGGGGGCTTTATGCGGTAGTATATGGGGGTCCCTGGCGCTATAAAAAGCTGCGGCGAACCTAAATACCTACCTGCCTAACTAGCGTCACCTGTGACACTAATACAGCGATCAGAAAAACGATCGCTTATTAGGCTGGGTTCACACTGGAGCGATGCGGGAACGCCACGAATCCGCGGCGGGTTCCCGCATCACATGGCTCCCGGCGGCAGTTCACACTGCCCTATGCGAACTGCTGGGAGTGTCAGTGAAATGTTAATGACACCCCCAGATCAGTTCGCATATCGCAGTGCGATCTGCAAACACGGATCGCATGGTGTGAACACCCATGCGATCCGATTCTGCTGCGGACCAAAAAAAGGGTCCCGTGCGAGTTTGCGGCGGGTGCGACACGAATTCAGCCATACTATCTGTATGGCTGAACTCGAATCGCACAGAGATCGGATGTGATTTGCACTGCAGTGCGGTGCGAATCACATCCGTTCTCATAAACCGCTGCAATGTGAACCCAGCCTTAGTGAAACTGGCGACGGGGGGTGATCACGGGGTTAAACCTTTATTGGGGGGGTTAGGGGGGTACCTTAGAACTAAAGGGGGCTAACCCTAACTGCCCTAACAGTTATTACAGTCACAAATGACACCCGCCGGGTGATCAGGGGGTTAAACCTTTATTAGGTAATAAATGGCGGGTGCCCTGAAACTATAAAAAAATAACTAACCAAACAGCGTCACCTGTAACAGTTATATGGTGATCACTGGTGAAAGGGTTAACTAGGGGGCAATCAGGGGGCTTTATGCGGTAGTATATGGGGGTCCCTGGCGCTATAAAAAGCTGCGGCGAACCTAAATACCTACCTGCCTAACTAGCGTCACCTGTGACACTAATACAGCGATCAGAAAAATGATCGCTTATTAGGCTGGGTTCACACTGGAGCGATGCGGGAACGCCACGAATCCGCAGCGGGTTCCCGCATCGCATGCCTCCCGGCGGCAGTTCACACTGCCCTATGCGAACTGCTGGGAGTGTCAGTGAAATGTTAATGACACCCCCAGATCAGTTCGCATATCGCAGTGCGATCTGCAAACTCGGATCGCATGGTGTGAACACCCATGCGATCCGATTCTGCTGCGGGCCAAAAAAAGGGTCCCGTGCGAATTTGCGGCGGGTGCGGCGGGTGCGATGCGAATTCAGCCATACTATCTGTATGGCTGAACTCGAATCGCACAGAGATCGGATGTGATTTGCACTGCAGTGCGGTGCGAATCACATTCGTTCTCATAAACCGCTGCAATGTGAACCCAGCCTTAGTGACACTGGCGACGGGGGGTGATCACGGGGTTAAACCTTTATTGGGGGGGTTAGGGGGGTACATTAGAACTAAAGGGGGCTAACCCTAACTGCCCTAACAGTTATTACAGTCACAAATGACACCAATGCAAAAAAAAAAAAATGACATTGGTGTCACTGTGACTGGGGGGCAGGGGTAATTGGGGGGGTGATCGGGGGGGTGTGAGTGTGCCTGGCATGTTCTACTGTGAAGTGTCGTGTTGGTGCAACTCACCGATCCTCTCTCCTCGGTGTCGGAACGAAAAATACCGACACGGAGGAGAGATTACATCACTTCCTCTCCTGTGTTTACATTACAGGAGAGGAAGTGATGTCACAAAGGATTTCTATTCGTCGGGAGCGATCGCGAGGGGGTGGCCATGAATGAATGGCCGCCCCCTCATCCCGGATCGCTCGCGAACGAATACCGACCGCCGCAGGCACCGGGCGGGGGCCCGATCGGGCCCCCGACCCGCGGGAAGGCAGGGACGTACAGGTACGCCCATATGCCTGCCCGTGCCATTCTGTCGACGTACATTGTCGTGCGCCGGTCGGGAAGTGGTTAAGATCCTCTTGCTCACCTACAAGGCTCTTTATGGCTTGGCACCCCATTATCTCTCTGAACTTTTTTCAACTTACCCCCCCTCTAAACCTCCGCTCCTCAAATTCTGGTTTACTCTGTGCCTCCCCACTCACATATACTCAATAGGAGACAGAGCCTTCTCATGCTGAGCTCCAAAACCCTGGAATTCACTCCCTAAGAATGTCAGAGAGTCATCATCTCTAAACTCATTAAAATCAAATCTAACGTTTCTCTTTAGACAAGCTTTCACTTAATTGTCCGGTTTCCCCTTATGGTATGTTATCCTGTGTATTTCTTGTGTCTTCCTTGTAAAGCACTTTGAGAAGCCACCTTTAAAGACACTATATAAAATAAAGTTTATTATTATTATTATTCCACTGTGTCTTTAGAGGGAGTCATGGTTGTCATCCAGGTTTCAAGCATACCTCCTTTTTTTTAAAATACTTTTTGTTACAAAAGTAAGCAAAATACAGAAGTAAAAATTGCGATTTAATCAGGTTACAATTTAGAGTACTTTCAATCTTAAAACATAAGAACAATAAAAAAAAAAGGGAAAAATAAGACAAAAACAAGCAACTTCAATCTCAGTCTCTATATGGACAAGGTGCACAGTAAATTATTATGGTACTTATACAGAATACAACCATCCATTCACTCAAACCCGTAAACATGATATTTTCATTATTCATTGGTAATGGTGATATCAGAGGAAGATCAGACACCCCCAACTTTATTATATTTTTATGGACATCCCCTATGCTCATATGAGGCCGCGTACACACGCGGGGACTGTTCGCTCAACTTTGTCCGTCAAACAGTTTCAGCGGACAGTCCGCTCAAAATTTGCATGGACGGACTTGCCCACACACGACGAACGAACAGTCCGCTGAAACCGTGCGCGATGACGTGAACGGCACGTACGATGGGACGAAAAATACGACGTCCTATACACTGCAATGCAAACTTCGGCGTGTAAATCCTTTCTGAGCATGCGCGGAACTTAGTTTGACGAACAAGCCTACACACGAGGGGACTGTTCGCTGAAACAAAGTTTCAGCGGACAGTTTTTCGGAATTTCCGAAAAACTTTTTTCAGCAGACTGTCCGCTGAAACTGTCCGCTGAAAGCCCACACACGAGCGGACTGTCCGCCGAAACACTGTTCAGCGGACAAAGTTGAGCGAACAGTCCCCGCGTGTGTACGCGGCCTAACACTTCCACGAAAGGTAATATTTGGTTTACTGCACAGAGCCACTGCAATACAGAGGGGGGAAAGGGTTGCATCCATTTAACTGCAATTTGTTTATGGGCAAAAAACAGGGACTCATGTAGAAGCATTCTAGAATGTCAAGGCCATTGTTCCTCATCCAGCAATCCCAAAAGGCAAACCTCCGGCATCAGCGCCACTGGCACAAAGAGGAAATCTGCTTCTCAGCTGCATATGAGGGATGGGGACTAACTCATCCTCCATAGCAGAAATTCTATGCTCTATCTCTGCCACCCTGTCACTGATGATTTGCATGTCTTGCCTGAGGAGATCAATATCTATCTTTATCTCCTCCATATTCCCAGTCAGAGCTTTTAAAAGTTGTGCATTTACTGGCTTGAGCGTTATTTTCTATGGATGTTTGTCCCACTGAGAGGATGATGCTGTGGGAGTGTCTGAGGTTGCATGGCCATCACTCTTAGTAAATGATGGACTGCGGCCACCATCTTGCTTGTTGAAGCGAGCAAATTCTTGCAGCCGCTCAGCCGGGGAATGCTGCTTGTCTCTCGCTGACATGATGGTTGGATGCAGGAGATTACCCAGTTCCAGGTAGTATGTTCAGAGTGGCTAGTAGTATGCAGGATAATAGCGGATGCTAGAGGCTTTTCCCAGAGCTCCCACTAAGCAAAGCCCTCTATCCCAGCGGAAAACACTCTCCCTCGCCTCCCTCTCTTTAGCCACATGACATGGGGGGATGGGATTAGTTGGTTACAAAAGAAAGATAACATTGTTTTTGTTTTCATTTCAGCTGCAGGAAGTGACAAGGACAATGGCAAGATCATCATACTTTCTGTACTTACTGAAAAATGATAACAGATGCAGTCACTGCATCTAATTACTGGCAAGCTGCATTATATTAATATATTTTTTGGGGTTTAGATATCATTTTGACTCTTAAAAGTATCCAATTTAATGTTATTACCATTGGCATACAGATCCACAAACAACATACCATACATCCATCTAAATGGAAGCTGACAGTAATTTTTTTTAATTATTAGAAAAAAAACTGAGCATTTAGTACAAACAATTAAAGTGCAGGTAAAACATAAAGTCCAAAATGACTGTGTCTACAATATGAATTGTTACTAAAGGACTGCAACGTAAAAGCAGTAATCATGAAGTAACCATGATGACTTAAAGCGAGAGGAAACTCTACCATTAAAAAAAAAATCCCCTGTAAGGAAATGGCATAATGTGCTAGTATGCTAAAATGCATTGCAGAGGCACTCTGTCACCACTGACAGGGCTTCCATCTTCATTCTGTCTTTCTTCTGGATTCATGGGCTCCAGCCGTTTGAATTCTTGAGCCGTGATTACGTCATTTCTGCGCATGCTCACAGCGCTCTGAGGGAATGGCATGAGTTTGCCACCCCTTCAAAGCACATACACCAGTGACATCACCGGCTGCAGCAACAGTGAATATCTCTTAAATGGTGCATGTTTAAGAGACATTTACTGTACCCACAGGTAAGCCTTATTATAGACTTACCTGTAGGTATAACTATAAAAGTGGCATTTAGTAGCACTTTAACCTCCTGGCGGTATTCCCAGTGTGACTCGGGGTGAATTTTCGGTACCAAAAGCTGTAACCCAGAGCTACACTCGGTTTTGCATCGCCGGATCCAGGCAACCTTGTCCCCAGGATCCTGTGATGTCTCCCCACTGTGTGTGCGAGCTGTCTCCTCCACTCGATCTATCACAGTACTGGGCTCTGTTCCCTGCGAGCATCACAACGCACGGGTATGGAGTGATGTCTCCCCACTGTGTGTGCGAGCTGTCTCCTCCACTCGATCTATCACAGTACTGGGCTCTGTTCCCTGCGAGCATCACAACGCACGGGTATGGAGCATGGTGCCAAATTCAAAAAGTAAAAAACACACAATATATGCAGTACACTGTAATCTTACAGATTACATTACTGTATTATTTGACATCCCTTTTGTCCCTAATGCCCTGCATGCAGTTTTATATTATATATACTGTTCTTTCTGCCTGGAAACTTGAGAATGTCAATAGCAACCAAAAAGTGTCCCTTTTCAAAAGTGGTTTTAGACCAGCTAGAAAACAGCGATAATAAATTAGAATCCCTTGCAGAATTGAGCGATAGCGATTTGTGGGGAAATTCAAATACTGAAAGTAACGACAGCAACAATTCTGCAACTGAGCAAATTTCAGTGTTCTTGATTTTATTACATTATTAAATAAAGGGTATTATTACTACATTATTATGTGTTATAAATATTTATAGGTATTTAACCACTTGACCACTAAGCACTTAAACCCCCTTCCTAACCAGACCAATTTTCAGTCATGCAACACTGTACCTATATGATTTTTTTTTCCTTTTTTCACACAAATAGAACTTTCTTTTGGTGGTATTTAATCACCATTGGGCTTTTTATTTTTTGCGCTATAAAAGAAAAAATACCGAAAATTCTGTAAAAAAAATGCATTTTTCTTAGTTTCTGTTATAAAATTTAGCAAATTAGTAATTTTTCTTCATATATTTTGGGCAAAATTTATACCGCTACATATCTTTGGTAAAAATAACCCACATTGGTATATATTATTTGGTCATTGTGAAAGTTATAGAGTCCACAAGCTATGGTGTCAATCTTTGATGCATTGACAGCCTCATTTCTCATTTCTTGAGACCCTAACAAGCCAGGAAAGTACAAATACCCCCAAATGACCCCTTTTTGGAAAGTAGACATTCCAATGTATTTAAGAGGCATAGTGAGTTTTTCGAAGTTGTAATTTTTTCCCACAATTCTTTGCAAAATCAAGATTTCTTTTTTTTTATAACAAAATTGTTATATTAGCAGGTTATTTCTCACACACAGCATATGCATAGCCTCAAAACACATTCTACTACTGCTTCTCAGTATGGCAATACCACATGTGTGAGACTTTTACACAGCGTGGCCATATACAGAGGCCCAACGTGCAGGGAGCACCATCAGGCGTTCTTAGAGCATAAATTACACATAGAATTTCTTGACTACCTCTCACATTTTTGAAGGCCCTGGAATACTAGGACAATGGAAACGCCCCAAAAATGACCCATTTTGGAAAGAAAACAACCCAATGTATAATCTATGAGGCATAATGAGTCTTTTGAACATGTCATTTTTTCTACAAGTTTTTGGAATATGTGTAAAGAAAACAAAAGTTGTCCATTTATACAATATTTCTAACACATAGCATGTACATACCAAAAATTACACCCCAAAATAGATTATCCTACTTAGCATATGCATAGCCTCAAAACACATTCTACTACTGCTTCTCAGTATGGCAATACCACATGTGTGAGACTTTTACACAGCGTGGCCATATACAGAGGCCCAACGTGCAGGGAGCACCATCAGGCGTTCTTAGAGCATAAATTACACATAGAATTTCTTGACTACCTCTCACATTTTTGAAGGCCCTGGAATACTAGGACAATGGAAACGCCCCAAAAATGACCCATTTTGGAAAGAAAACAACCCAATGTATAATCTATGAGGCATAATGAGTCTTTTGAACATGTCATTTTTTCTACAAGTTTTTGGAATATGTGTAAAGAAAACAAAGTTGTCCATTTATACAATATTTCTAACACATAGCATGTACATACCAAAAATTACACCCCAAAATAGATTATCCTACTTCTCATGAGTACAGCAATACCACATATGGGGGACTTTTACACAGCCTGGCCACATAGAGAGGTCCAACATGCAAGGAGCACCGTCAGGTGTTCTAGTGGCATAAGTTTCAAATCTAATGTGAACTACCCATTATACTTTTGCAAGACACTCTACTTGCATGGATGTGGCATGAATGAGAACTAGACATGTGTGATTAGATTCGTACAAAGCGAAAATTTGTACGAATTTCCGAAAATTTGTACATTTGTAGTAATCCGAAATACAAATTTTTATGCATACAATTTCTGTACGAAATACGAAATTTCGTTACGAATTTCAGATCCAAATACATAACGAAAATTTGTAATTGTTTATGGAAAGTTAACGGACCTAAAAGTTAAAACCCCAGGAAGTCAGCACAGCACAGGGATGGTGGGAACCCCTCATAATGATAAATTCATCATAATGAACATTTGTTATTTTTACGAATCTAACGTATATTTATATTTTGTACGAATCCATATTTGTACGAATCCAAATTGAATTTCGGATACGAATTACGAAATACTAATATTTTATAATACGAAACAGGATGGAACTAAACGAAACAAATTTTTGATGTCTAATGAGAACTGATGTGGCATGGATGAGCATGAATGGAGATGGATGAGCCGTGGATGGGGATGGCTGAGTATGGATGGGATGACTGAGCATGAATGAGTATGGCTGAGTACTGCTGAGTACGACTGGTATGGCTAAGTACGGCTGGGTATGGCTGGGTATGGCTGGGTACGGCTGAGTATGGCTGGGTATGGCTGAGTAGGGCTGGGTATGGCTGAGTAGGGCTGGGTATAGCTGAGTATGGCTGGGTATGGGTGGGATGGCTGAGTACGGCTGAGTACAGCTGAGTAAGGCTGAGTACGGCTGAGTACAGCTGGGTACGGCTGAGTAAGGCTGGGTACTGCTGAGTACAGCTTAGTATGGCTGGGTACAGCTGGGCGCGGCTGAGTATGGCTGAGTATGGTTCAGTATGGCTGGGTACTGCTGGGTATGGCTGGGTATGGCTGAGTATGGCTGGGTATGGCTAAGTATAGATGGGTATGGCTGAGTATGGATGGGGATGGATGGGAGGGCTGATCATGGATGGATGGATGAGTATTGCTGAGGATGGATGAATGGCTGAGCATGGACGGATGAGTATGCTGAGTATGGATGGCTGAGCATGGATGGATGGATGAGTATGCTGAGTATGGATGGATGAGCATGAATGGATGAGTATGCTGAGTATGGATGGCTGAACAAGGATTGTCCACCTGATACAGCAGAATACAGATCTGTGTGCCAGACTGCTCGGCATGGCAGTGGTACCATGTGATTGCTGTGACCAATCATTGTGTGTACTATTATAATTTCTGTGATTGGTCCCAGTGGTCACATGGTACCGGGGCTAATCATATGCTGTGAGACAGATGTGGTGATGGTGTGGACCCAGTCTTAGAGATTGCTTATTACAGTGATGATCACTGTACTAAACAATCACAGTGTAAAAAACAAAATCCTGATCACCTCCCTAGAGTAGTACAGTGTCACTATGTTGCTGCTGCTCTGGTCACATTGTGTAAAAAAAAATTCAAAAAAGAAAAAAAATGTTTTAAAAAATGTAAAAAAAAAGTTATTACATTTTTTTACATACTGTCACCAGTCATTAGGGTCATATTGATCAACACCACACCAGTCATTGATCAACACCAAACCAGTCATATGGGGAGGGTACACTGCTCAAGTGACAGTATGTCAATAAAAAAATGGTGGAAAAAATATATTTAATTTCTTCATTGTTCAAAATATTACAACTTCAAAAAACTCGGCATGCCTCTTACCTTGGGGTGTCTACTTTCCAAAAAGGGATCATTTGGGTGGTATTTTTACTGTCTTGACATTTTTGGGCATCAAGAAATTAGATGGCATAGCTCTTAAGACAGGTAAGCATGTGATTATGGCATAGCTCTGCAGGAAGATAAGCATGTATAATGCGGTCTTGTATTTGCAATTATAGTTTTGGATGTTCCGTACAGTTTTAGTGCACTGAAAGAATTTGGATGACCTTGTGATTACTTATATCTGGTATGTATAACAGTTCTCAAATTAATATAAGCTTCCGCAGCTAAGCTAGGTTTTGCAAAATCCCTTTCTGTGTTTGGTGAAATGTTACAGTGAATAAATATGTAAACGTGGGGACTTCAGTGTAATACAAACATAAGGAATTATTAAACAGCAAATCATGATTTAATCATAAAATATCCCCTGACATATTTATTTAAAAAAAAAATTAAACATGAAAATATTTTGGAGAGTAGATTAAACAGCAAAATGATTACCAAGAAAAAATGTTAGAGGTTTAGAGTCCAATAAATGAATAATCAAGCCTTGCTTAACTGCAAGTACAATATTTTCACAAACAGGCAGAGCAAATTACTGTCTAAAGTGAATTCAGTGTGTTCCCACAGGCAACATCCTCTAAATGTTTAATAATCATAACATTAAATTAAAAGTCCAAAGATGAGCTCTAACACAAATTAAAAAAAACAGTATTCATCATTTGATATGCTTCCAAACCTGATAAATGTGAAACTGAGGTATAGTTAATTGATATGAAAAAGTAACATACTCATATATACTATAAAGTTAGACCAGCAACTTGCATCATACAAACCTGCTTCAGAGATGATTTTACATTTAAGCTTTATACTGTACTTAATGAGCAAATATGAAATATGTATTTTATATTGTAATGCATCTTGTTTCCATTTCTTTCAGTGCAGATGTGTGTAAAGTTAATGTGATGCCCTTATCAAATTAGGATTAAAGCGATGATGGTGATGATGCTAGTGATGATAATGATGATGATTCTAATAAAATAGTTTTATTTTGCAATATTAGGCCTGATTCACACCTATGCATTTTTAATGCTTTTTGCATTTTGCAGATTTGTACTACAGTCCATTTACCATGGTTTCCTATGGAACACGTTCTGTTGTGAAAATTTGCAAAATGCAAAAAGCATTAAAAATGCATAGCTGTGAATCCAGCCTTAGAAAACAAAACTCCTAAAAGATATCCTTAAAGTAGTTCTAAACGGTTAAAGGTATTTACCTTCAGGCATTCTATGCCTGAAGGTAAAAAACCTTCTGTGTGCAGCTCCCCCACTTATGCTTACCTGAGCCCCATCTTGATCCAGCAATGTGTAGGAGACCAGAGGCTCTCCCAGTTCTCTCCCTCCTCATTGGCTCAGACACAGCAGCGGGAGCCAGTGAGGAGGGAGTAGGGAGCGAGGCTAAGCCCCACTCTGTGTGTCTTATGGACACACAGAGTGAAGCTTGGGAGAGAGAGAGCACATAAGTGCCCCCAGTACAAGCGGCTTGCTATGGAGGCACTCAGCAGAGGGAGGGGGGAGCCAGGAGCACCTGTGGGGGAACGAGGAGAGTACAGGGCTGCTGCGTGCAATTATTTTGCAAGGCAAGTATAGGTAAGTATAACATGTTTGTTATTAAAAATAACAAAACTTTATCTTTAGTATCACTTAAAAGTGTATGTATATCCTGACAATGAACTTCTCCTATTTGGTACCTTTAAGTTTGCTAAATATACAGCTGAAAGCATTTTTTCGATAAGTGCAAAATACCTGTTGATCTTGCCAAAAATCTTGTAGTCTGATAACATCTTTTGTTGTCTACTTTTGCTGACTGATACCCAGTTACACAGTTACAAGACTGCAGAACCACACCTCCCATTGAAAATAGTAGAGGGATAGGGTGCCATAGTCATATCTTGTTTTTTTGTCCTGATGTAGATGGGTAAGTGAGCACTGAAATCCTAGTACTGGAAGTGACTTACTGATAGAATCATAAGGTGAAAAAGAAAGAAAAAATTTAAAATGAAAACAAATTCAGCCACCGTAATCAAGCAATGGAAGCTCCAATATATTACATTTTTGTATTTTGAGTTTAGATGTACTTTAATATGCTATGAAAGAAAATTCAACATCCAAACTTTCGAAATAAATAGTTAAAATGCAGTTGTGTTTATAACACCTACATTAACGCTTAAAATTGTGCATACTTGCAAAACAATTGAAAAAAAATGCAAAACAGATGACATTAGAAAATGTTGTTGGCTTACTTGTTTAGTGTTATAACCTGGCAATCCCAAAATTATTCTGACATGGATGAGCGAGTTTGAGGTGGAGGAACTTGACTGGCCTGCACAGAGTCCTGACCTCACCCCAACAGAATACCTTTGGGATGAATTAGAGTCGAGACTGTGAGCCAGGCCTTCTCATCTACATCAGTGCCTGACCTCACAAATGCGCTTCTGGAATAATGGTCAAACATTCCCATAGACACACTGCTAAACCTTCTGAACAGCCTTCCCAGATGAGTTGAAGCTGTTATAGCTGCAAAGGGTGGGCCAACTCAATATTGAACCCTACAGACTAAGACTGGGATGCGATTAAAGTTCATATGCGTGTAAAGGCAGGTGTTCCAAAACTTTTGACAACACAGTATATCTGAAAGTCAGTTTTAAACTTTTCTTCATATGAATTTGAGATACATATAACAGAATAAATATCTCCAGTGACAAAAGCTTATTGTAACTATAAAACATTTAAATTTATCTAAACTTTTTTTTTGTGCCACTTGCCACACCAATTTATAGTCTTTAAAATATATTGCTTTCTGTGGAGCAATTGTTTTTATATATTTCCCTTCCACACAAATGAAAGCATCTTGTCACTTACTGAATATAAGATAGTTACTGTACTTGGGAATGGTATAAAATTGATCATTCAAGCACAAAGAACAAAATAACAGAAACTATATTTAAAATCAACAGTACAGACACCTAACATATTTTTTGTTTTTGAATTAAAATGAAGTATTAAAGACAATGCAAAAAAAAAATATTTGAATTTATCTTAAGATAATGATCCTAGGTATGGGGAAATGCTATAGTTACTAAACTACTTTACTTGGGACACTATAAATATTATTTCTCCTTTCAAGTTCAAGGGTAATGTGGACACAATTTCCAGGAGCTGTTCACTTGAGCAGTGATATACATAGGAAGCCTTTTTAAGAAACTTTTTCTTGAACATTTGTGCTCACCTCACGACCGGATTTTCAGACGTGAAATGTGTGATGACAGGCTGTTGGCGCAAAATCCGACCGTTTGTACGCTCCATTGGACAATTGTTGTCATATTTTCTGTGGACAAATGTTTGGATGGCAGGCTTTAAAATTTTCCGTGGACAAATGTCTGTTGTCGGATTTTCTGAGCGTGTGTACACCAGTCCGTTGGACAAAAGTCCAAAGTACAATTACACATGCTCAGAAGCAAGGACGAGTCAGAAGCGGTCGGTCTTGTTGTGAGGGAAAATCACCATATCGCCCGTACACACGGTCGGACATTCAGACTGAAAATGTCCGATCGGACCGCATTGTCGGATAATCCGACCGTGTGTGGGCTCCATCTGACTTTTTCCATCGAAATGTCTGACCAACAAAGTTTGAGAGATGGATATAAAATTTTCTGACAACATGATCCGATCAGACTTTGTCCGATCGTTTGTAGAGAATTCCAATCGGACAAAGTTCCACACATGCTCAGATCAAATTACGAGACCAAAGCTATTGGCTACTAGCCTGAACGTAGTCCCGTCGTAACGAAGGAATGTCATCACGTTCCGTACGATCGGATTTTCTGACAACTTTGTCCGACCGTGTGTATGCAACATCAGTTTCGGACAAAATTTTGTGGTCGGAATGTCCGACCGTGCGTACAAGGGCTAAGACTGCACTCGGGATCAAGTTAAGAAGTTTTCTTTATTTGACTCAAGGAAACAAGTTACAACAAAGGAACATATGTTTGCCTACAAGTTACAACAAAGGAACAGATATTGCCTATTTTCCTATTGGTTCTCACCGCTATGACCCATGCGATAGGGCTGCATACATAGCAGTAAGCCTCATATACCCTTACAAGCCTCGACTTAGCCACCTCTCCTAGACATGATTGGTTGACATATATGTCTGGACATTATTATTATGCTGGCTATTTTTTTATTAATTTTTTTGGTGCAAGTTACCACAACACCATTATCCTGTAGTTTTTAAGAGCAAAGATACAAGTATGTTGGTGTCCCTTGTCAATTTTACATTGTATTTCTCTAAATGTAACTGCCTACTCCCAAACTGTCATTTGAAGTAAAACACATCCAAGTATTATTCTCCACAATTTTTTTTATTGTGCATTGAAAAAAGAAACCAAATTAAATTAGACGTGCTATCTATAAATATAACTTAACCAAAAAGTGCATTCTATGCATCCAAAAATATAGAAAATATAACAAATCAAATCATTATTATTCCACCAAAAAATAAAATAAAAGTCTCATACATGTGTCCTGCTTCTTAATATAGGGGGTCACCAATGCCAAGAGTTGGTGAAAGCAGGGGTCCGTCATCCGGACATAATTCTGAAAATCATCTGGATTATTCTCCTGGAGCTCCTGCAGCAAAGGCATGTGACATAATTGGTCACAATTAATAAAGCAACCACTTTTTGGTCCAAGAAACCCTCCTCCTCCTGTTTCTGGACTGGACTTGGGTCAAAGCAATAACTCCACGAACAATAAAAAAACAACACATTATCTCCTCCGATTCTGCAACATGTCTGGTTGACGAACTGGCATTCAAAAACAAACCAAAAAGCATGAAATGAAAAGCAGGAACTGAAAAGCGAGAAATAAAAAGCGCAAAATGAAAAGCACAAATCAACACTCACCAAAATTCTACTAACACGAAATTAGCAGAAGGAGCCCAATGGGTGGCGCTAAAGAGCTGAAATACTACGTAGTGCGCCACTACGTTCGTGTTTGTTGGCCTACAATTCATTGCTGTTTGTATACAAGACAAAATCCAGGCACACGCCTTCGAACAAAAGTACATGGTTTTGTCTGCGGAAAATCCAATCGTGTGTACAAGGCTTTAGTCGTACTTTCTGGGATTTTAAAGAGGATTTATCACAAAAAAATAGGCAATGGACACTCACTCAACCATTATTTATTAAAAAATGGGTACTTCATAACTCTTTTACAAATATCTAAAAAAATACAATTCTAAACAAAATATTAAAACTTAAAATTTACACTGGATCTCAGCAGTTATTTTTTTAAACGTATTTCTATGTGGTATAAAACACCCTTCCCTGTACACAGCAAAGATATGACCATTAGTGTGTATTTACTAAAGAAACTAAGACTCTTCAGTTAAATAAGTGTGTGAATATTCACTTCAACTATCCAAAAATGTAAAAAGCATCTGAACATGATTGGCTTTTCAAAGTGAGCAGGAATTGTTTTATATGTGACTGGATTCCTTTCTCCATGGCATGTGGCTCTGTCGAGTCCTTTAGGTCTAACAATGAACTATTAGATCTAATCACTATTATGTTATGGAATGCAAACTTAGAAGTAGCGGTGGGGAGGGACTGCAAGGTGAAAATTAGGTGGTTGGCGGGGGCACATGAGCAAGGTGACACACTGAACCCTTCAAATTCTATTTGATTCAGTCACCTCCTGAAGCTTTTTTTTATCCGCCTTCAAATTTAGATGTAACAACTTTCTTCATCATGGAAAGAAAACAATAATTTTCATACCATGCTCTCTAATACAAACATATAGTGCAAACTAAACATTAAAAACACACACAAATCAATGATAAGGTCAATTGAAATATATAATGTGTAATGTAATGTAACACAACCACCAGAAGTCTTCAATCAAGTGAAAGTGATGAACATCTTTAGTAGTCCATACAATATGATATGAAAAACAAGGTGCCTTCTTTCACCAGCCCCTAGACAAACATCCTACTCACCGGACATACACGATACCTGTCACAGGTAGTCATAACAGGCATGTGAAACAGAGATGTATCCTTCGGGAAAGTGGCCCATGAAGATGCACACCCACTAGGCAGAGTATGGTGAATCACATGTATCAAGAAGAAGAAAAAAAGGATTCTTATAGTGCAGTTTGTAAATTTATTCAAATCGCAATTAAAAGAGTAACACTTACAATATTGACATTCAATTAGAGCCCATTAAAACAACGGGACACGACTGCGTTCCACCTGTGTTCCAAAAGGATAGCAGAAGTGACATTTCACGTATTACCTGAACTGACACGTTTTGTCAGAAACGTCTGACATCATCAGGAGTCACGTTTTAATGGGCTCTTCTTGAACGGCGATATTGTAAGTGTTATGCCGCGTACACACAGACTTTTCGATGGACTAGGTCCGACGGTCTTCCCGACAGACTTTCAAAGGAGTTCCGACGGACTTTCCGAATGAACGGACTTGGCCACACACAAGCACACCAAAGTCCGACGGATTCGAACGTGATGACATACGACCAGACTAGAATAAGGAAGTTCATAGCCAGTAGCCAATAGCTGCCCTAGCTTCGATTTTCGTCCATCGAACTAGCATACAGACAAATGGATTTTATAACCAGACTCGAGTCCGTCGGAAAGATTTGAAACATGTTTTAAATCTAAAGTCCGTCTGATTTTTAGACAGCAAAGGTCCGATGAAGCCCACACATGATCGAATTGTCCGGAGGATTCGTTCTGTCAGACCTAGTACATCGAAAAGTCCGGTCGAGTATATGTGGAATTACCCCTTTTAATTGCAATGCAAATACATCTATAAACTGCACTATTTCCTTCTTTTTGATACATGCGATTCTCCATACCCTGCCCGATGGGTGTGCATCTTCATGGGCCGCTTTCCTGGAGGATACATTTCTGTTTCATATGCCTATTATGAATACCTGTGAGGGGTGTCATATATGTCCGGTGAGTAGGATGTTAAATAAATAAATACCATACATTTTTTTTCTCTGTAGTTCTGGCCAACAATGTACCCCTACTTTTGTACTATGTCAATTAATTATTTTCCTAAGTTATTATTATTATTATTATTATTATTATTATGCATGATTTATAGTGTGCGCAGTGCTTTACAATGTAGAGGGGAGACAGCACAATTACAGTACAGTTCAATACAGAAGGGACAGGAGAGCCCTGCTCGTAGAGCTTACATTCTAAAGGAAGGGGGTGGTGGTACAAAAGGTGCAACATAAGTCCATTATTTTACATCTAGTATCCACTGCTTACACCAATCTTTCTGCAAAGCCAAATCAGGTTCCATGTAAGGCCCCTTTCACACATGCTGATGGTATGTCCGTATTTCATCCATCCGTTTGCAGATGAAATACGGACATCCATTCATCCCTATGGGATAGCGGGTGTCTGCGGATGAGCATCCGCAGACACCCGCTATTGTCCGCCTCCGCAAATGTCCGATTCTGCAGACGGAGGAAAATCCTATTTTTCTGTCCGTCTGCAGAGCGGATCGGATGAACACGGACACACGGTCCGTGCTTGTCCGATCCCCATAGAGGAGAGCGGAGAGCTGACAGGGCGGTCCCCGCACAGTGTGCGGAGACCGCCCTGTCCGCAGCCGGCTCAGCGGGGACAACGGAGCGATCCCCGCTGAGCGAGCGGATCATCACGGGGCGGATCTTTACTGATCCGCCCCGTGTGAAAGAGGCCTAACAGACACCTCCAGGAATAGCGCAATCCACCAAAAAGACATATATCACCCACCAAACCTTTAGTTATATTGTTTACAAATAGTTTAAATAAACAGGATCTAGTATAGAGCCTTGTGGTAAACCTCTAATGACTGGTCTCTGTTCCAAATGAACCCCATTTACAACTGCACACTGATATCTATCCTTTAGCCAATGCATATCCACCACAAGTGCTTTTACTAAACCCTTGATCAAGCAAGAAGAATTGGACTTTAATATGTGATATAAATGTAGTCAATGCATTTAACTTTCCTCTTTGAATCCAATTTGCCAGTTTAAGGTGCAATGTCAAAAAACATACAAGAAGAATTGAAAAAAAATGTGTCTTCAAAGTTGTTTATGAATCTAATAACACTTCGAATAAAGAGTAATACATATGAAAAGAGCATAGCGGCTAGTTTATATGCAACAAACCAAAAGCTGCACTTGAAGAAAAATATTTTATTGAGTCACAGTATTTTAAAGGTTATCTTGCTCTTGCATATGATAATTTGAACTCAAAGATGGAATTAATGTTGACCAGATGAAGTACCAGATCATCTGAAGGAATCTCTGATGCATAGAATTAGCATTTTCACCCTCCGTATTAACCTCTATGCCATTAGATCCTATATTAAAAGAATTATAACTTCATGGCCTATTATGTGTCAGTATTGACAAATCACATATGCAGCACATAACCAAGGTTAAAAATGTCATACACACAACTGATGGTAAATGTTTAATAAAGATGTGGAATTTCACAAAGTAACACTCTGCCCCACATTTATTATTAGAACACCAGAAAAGGGCAGCAGCTGCAGCTGCTTATATTGTGGCTGCATGTAGCTGCTTGTGTCTACTTTCAAATAATATTTCTTTGTTATATTAGAATATGGAATTAAAGTTAAACTCCAGGTGAATAGCTCAATATACAATGTATACAATACATTTATGAGAGCTGTTTTATGGGATTAATTTGCCACCATGGGAGTGGAAAATGAAAGGAGAGGCAGCAGACCGATGAGCTTATCTTTTTGTCACTTCACTCTGTCATCCTATCAGATTGTCCCTTGCAGTGTAGCACACGTGACTGGCACCTTGTGCTGCTTCTCTTCCCTCTAAGCTTTGCTGTAAAGATACTGCAAGAAGCTGATAGATCAGGTAAGTACACTGTTTGCATTTAAAAATGTATTACATGTTTTTTTTTTTTTTGCAAAGTTGCATAAATATAGGTCTTTTATTCCTGATAGAGTTCAGCTTTAAGTAAATACAAATGACACAACGGCTAAAATTGAATGTCCATCTTCTGCTGTTAGGTTTATTCTTGCTTTGCACTCAAGATTAAAATAATCAATCACTAATCAAATAGCTCTTTGGAAATCAGATCAACTCAATTACACAGCCAATGCCATTTAGCAAGTATAATTATAAAGTCTTTTGCAATACCACATGCAAACCACAGGGTTTGATTTACCAAAACAGGAGTGTACAAAATCTGGTGCAGCTCTGCATAGAAACCAATCAGCTTCCAGGTTTTTTTTGGCAAATTTTAATTGAACAAGTCAGCTGATTGGCTACAATGCACAATTGCAACATATTTTCCACACTCCAGTTTTAGTAAATCAACCCCACAGGCTTCCTACTTTGCGCCAATTGAAAGCAAATGTTTCTGGCATCTAGATTAAGCTACATGGTGTCTCATTACACCTAATAAATGTGCTCAAAGTCCTATACCCGATACAAAATAGACAGCATACAAAGCTGAATATATGGGGTATCTACATATATGATGAGTATTATTTGAGGGATTGTAAGCTAGAAAATCATGGGCACACCACTAGAAAAAAAGAGATAGCAAAAACATATTTCCAGTGCCCTAATGAAGGAGTTATGCTTTTTCTTTAAGTGAGTGACTTTGTGTTACAACAGTTTTTACCACATTGTAATATCTATTTGAGCTTAGCATTTCTTCTATACTGAGCTGAACATGAGGTATACCTAAACCAATGACAGGAGGGCTGTTACCCTAAGGATTAAAGCTCAAGTTTAGTGAATTCAAAAGAAAACAGCACCAGAGTTTGTACTTACAAGGAATGAAAACCTTCCCTGTGCTTGTGGGTGCTGTGTTAGGTGGAAATCGTCATTCCTCTACCGTGGATACCACGCAGGTGTGATCCTCCAGAGATGCAGGGGATTAATATGACTGGTTGCAGCTGTAACATGCACTTGTCAAAAGTGTCAAAACTCACACAAGTGTCAAAGTTTAGAAGCTGTAATATCATTTCCCACAATGAGAAGTGTTCTATTTCTTTGATCCACCCATGCCTCATTTATAGAGCACTTTTTATTGTATCTGGGCCAAAAGAATGATGATTTCAACCCAACACAGCAGCCACCAGTGCACTGGACACTTTTCATTAATTGTAAGTATCATCCAAGATGCAGAGAAGATAATTGACTTTTAAATTTAATTTTCCATTTCACTGCAGGCTTTACAGCTACAGGTTAAACGGTTGCAGGAGCGAGCCAACAATACTGAAAATCATCTTAGAAGAAATAATGTCCATACCTTGGGTTTACCAGAAAGGGCTGAAGGGACTAAATCTACTGAATTTGCTGAGCAATTATTAATCTCACTTTTGGGCCTGAGTAGTGCATTGCCCACCTTTGTGGCGGAGTGGGCACCTAGGTCCCACCAAAACTATCTAAACCTGGGGCCCCCCTAGGCTTTTTCTCTTACGATTATTGAACTACTGAGATAGAGACAGGGTTATGGCAGCTGCCAGGGCTAAACAAGGTATACCTTTTGAAAATACTAAATTATTATTTTTCCTGGATTATTCTCAATAAGTTCAGCAACGTCTTAAAACTTACATGGGGATTCGTAAGAGACTGCAAGAGAAGAGTATACAGTATAGCCTTTTGTTTCCCAGTAGATTGCGTAATATAGATAATGGACAAACATTTTTCTTTGATATTCTGGCTGCTACCTGCGTTTGGTTGAATGGACGTTAAGCGATCTATTACTTTGTATTAGGAGCTTGAACATGTGCTATTTCAGACTTCTCTCAGTACCAACTACAGCCTTTTCCCCTTTTCCCCCACCCCTTTTTTTATTTATTTTTTGCGGGGAAGGGGGGTTGTGTTTGTTTTTTTAGCTTATAGGTCATGTAGACATAGTTGCCTATTTTTTTAATAGTTTTTGGTATAAAGCCTTCTCAACTCCACCTTGCCTTTTTTCTAGATGGCATTGGAGAAAGGCAGGAAGAGCGTTCTTTATGCCCAGGTTATGTGTTTTTGTTATTTGTTCATACATATTGTGTTTTTATTTTTATTTTTTTGAAATCTGTTTTTCTAAATGCTTGCTGTTTTTGGGATCGAATATTTCAATATTGATTAGTAGATCATTACCATGTATGGTGGAGGATATATTTTCTGACCCCCAGGGTAAATATGTTTTGACTGCGTTTCTTCTGTGGGGTCAGAGATATATAGTTGTTAGTGTGTATATACCGCCCCCTTTTGTGGGGACTCTTTTGTATAGTATCACAGAAAAGATATCTTTGTATGGTCCAGCTAAATTATTGATAATGGGGGACTTCAGTACTATACTTGATCCTGTTTTGGATAAACCAAGCCCCCCTAAATATTTTTCAGGAGAACTTATTATTGGGCCAAGATGGTAGATCTAGTAGAAGCTTGGTGGTGGAAACATCCATCAACTAGAGCATATTCATGTTTTTCAACTTCTTATAAGACCGCCTCCCGCATAGATCTAGTGTTTGTTAATTTGACAATATTAGCTTATATGGTGGATGTTAAATACTTGCCAAGTGGGTTATCTAACCATCCTCCGCTTATGCTTACACTTCACATACATCATTTTCATGATGCAGCACAATGGAGGTTGGGAACTTACTGGATTTCACATCCAAATGTGATTAATAAAATTCCGAACCTTTTAACAGAGTATTGAGTAATTAATGCAGGGTCATCTACTTTAGCAATAACATGGAACACCTTTAAGGCTTATACAAGAGGACAGTATACATCCAATATTAAAGCGGTTAATAAGGCTTGGCAAATAAGGAGTGATGCTTTAAAAAGTATAGTAGAGGAAAAAACATGCCAATATACTGCGGATCCTTCAGAATCAAATTTTAATGTTTTACTCCATGACAAACAGGTATTTCACTTACATATGGCAGAGACCACAAGGTGTGATTTATACCAAAATAAACAGAAGCTTTTTGAGCGGGGAGATCATAATGGTAGTTTTTCGGCCATGATGGCTAAACATGAACAACGCACCCCTCTCAGAGATATGGTTTGTACACAGCCCAAACCTTTGGAGACTTTTCGGCAATTTTATCAGACACTGTATACATCTCAGTTGTGCCCTGATTTCCAGTCAACAGAATTGGCCGCTTGTCTGGATTCAGTTGCACTGGCTTGGTTAATGGATAATGAGAGGGAGATGATAGTACATTTAACCACTTCAGGACCGCCGTATTGCCATTGTACGTCAGCACAATGGCACAGGCAGGCACAATCACGTAGATTTACGTGATTGCCTTCCAGCGGGTGGGGGGTCCGATCGGACCCCCTCCCGCTGTTTACGGCGGTCCGATTCGGTCCAGGAGCGCTCCGTGATGAGGGGATGGCCGTTTGTTTTCGGCCACCCCCTCTGGATCGCTCCTGGCCAATGAGAAGCTTCCTCCCCTGTGTATTGTTTACACAGGAAGGAGGAAGTGATGTCATTCTCCTCGGGGCGGTCTTTTTGACCGGACTACGAGGAGAAGACTAATAGTAAGTGTGCACCAACACTACACTGACATGTAGGTACACACAGGCACACAAACCCCCCCCGATCCCCCCCCCCCGATCGCCCCCCGATCCCCCCCCGCCCCCCCTCCCCCCCCCCAGTCACAGTGTCACTGATTGCATTGATCATTTCTTTACTGATCAATGCATTCAGTGTCAGTTGTGACAGTAAAAACTGTCAGGACAGTTAGTGTTAGGTCCAGGGTAGCCCCCTATCACCCCCCAATAAAGATTTAACCCCCTGATTGCCCCTAGAGTTAACCCTTTCACCCCCTTTTGCCAGTGTCACTAAGCGATCATTTTTCTGATCGCTGCATGTGTCGCTAGGTAGCTAGTTATTTTTTTAGGTTCACCGCCAGGTTTTTATATCGCTAGGTACCCCGATATACTACCCAATGATGGTTTTAACCCCCTGATTGCCGCTAGTTAACCCTTTCACCCCCTTTTGCCAGTGTCACTAAGCGATCGTTTTTCTGATCGCTGCATTAGTGTCGCTACAGTCGCTAGGTAGCTAGTTATTTTTTTAGGTTCACCGCCAGGTTTTTATAGCGCTAGGTACCCCGATATACTACCCAATAATGGTTTTAACCCCCTGATTGCCGCTAGTTAACCCTTTCACCCCCTTTTGCCAGTGTCACTAAGCGATCATTTTTCTGATCGCTGCATGTGTCGCTAGGTAGCTAGTTATTTTTTTAGGTTCACCGCCAGGTTTTTATATCGCTAGGTACCCCGATATACTACCCAATAATGGTTTTAACCCCCTGATTGCCGCTAGTTAACCCTTTCACCCCCTTTTGCCAGTGTCACTAAGCGATCGTTTTTCTGATCGCTGCATTAGTGTCGCTACAGTCGCTAGGTAGCTAGTTATTTTTTTAGGTTCACCACCAGGTTTTTATAGCGCTAGGTACCCCGATATACTATACCGCTGATGAAGTCCCGCCTACTTTCTGGGACGCAACGCGTACGGACCACGTGACCTGCGTCGTGACGTCATCCGCCAGCTGACACACTGATCCATGCATGGTATTTTTCTGTCTCAGCACTCAGCACTGGAGATCAGTGCTTACAAATGTGAGTGGTATTTGTCTTTTATTTATTTGTTTTAATAAATTGGCATCAACGGAGAGCACTAGATTTGCCTGTTCTTTTTCATATATGATATCACATTGATCTGACGATACGGATGAGAACCTCACCTGGAAGTGCTTCCGCTTGGTCTGCTGTAACCTTATGATTTACCCTTGATGGGAACATGCGTTTCTGACCTATCTGATATATCAGGGGTCCACTTGTTGAGGTGAGAGTTCAACTTGCTCAATGGTGAAGGGATCACATCGTCACTTGATATATTGATTGAAGACACATTGCACAAGTGGACTCTTTCTGAACTTCCCTTACTATTCACTATATGGACTTTTTATTTTTCACTTTATGGAATTTTTCTGTATTGTTTTGTATTTGCGCTGTACTGATATTTTTTGACCCCGATATACTACCCAATAATGGTTTTAACCCCCTGATTTCCGCTAGTTAACCCTTTCACCCCCTTTTGCCAGTGTCACTAAGCGATAATTTTTCTGAACGCTGCATCAGTGTCGCTAGTGTCGCTAGGTAGCTTGTTATTTTTTTAGGTTCACCGCCAGGTTTTTATAGCGCTAGGTACCCCGATATACTACCCAATAATGGTTTTAACCCCCTGATTGCTGCTAGTTAACCCTTTCACCCCCTTTCACCAGCGATCACAGTATAAGTGTCACTGGTGACGCTGGTTAGCCAGTTAGTTATTTAGGTTCCTCGTCAGGTTTTTATATAGCGCCAGGGACCCCCATATACTACCTAATAAAAATTTGAACCCCCTGATTGCCCCTAGTTAACCCTTTCACCACTGATCACCGTATAAGTGTTACGGGTGACTCTGGTTAGTTTGTTTTTTATATATAATCCGGAAGGCAGTGCTTGGTTTTCGGGGTCCCGTACGTGGCTAGGCTCCCAAAAAGTCCCCCACATGTGGTATCCCCGTACTCGGGAGAAGCAGCAGAATTTATTTTGGGGTGTAATTTGACTTCTGCCCATAGCATGTGTGAGCAATATATCATTTAGTGACAACTTTGTGCAAAAAAAAAAAAGTTTGTAATATTCCCGCAACTTTTGGCAAAATATAAAATATTCCATGGACTCAACATGCCTCTCAGTAAATAGCTTGGGGTGTCTACTTTCCAAAATGGGGTCATTTGGGGGGGTTTTGTGCTATTTTGGCATTTTATGGCCTTCGAAACTGTGATAGGTAGTGAGGAGTTAAATCAAAAATTTGCACCCTTAGAAATCCTGAAGGTGGTGATTGGTTTTCGGGGTGCCGTGCGCGACTAGACTCCCAAAAAGTCCCACACATGTGGTATCCCCGTACTCAGGAGAAGCAGCAGAATGTATTTTGGGGTGTCATTTCACATATGCCCATAGCATGTGTGAGCAATATATCATTTAGTGACAACTTGGTGCAAAAAAAAAAAAGTTTGTAATATTCCCGCAACTTGTGGCAAAATATAAAATATTCCATGGACTCAACATGCCTCTCAGTAAATAGCTTGGGGTGTCTACTTTCCAAAATGGGGTCATTTTGGGGGGTTTTATGCTATTTTGGCATTTTATGGCCTTCGAAACTGTGATAGGTAGTGAGGAGTTAAATCAAAAATTTGCACCCTTAGAAATCCTGAAGGTGGTGATTGGTTTTCGGGGTGCCGTGCGCGACTAGACTCCCAAAAAGTCCCACACATGTGGTATCCCCATACTCGGGAGAAGTAGCGGAATATATTTTGGGGTGCAATTCCACATATAACCATGGCATGTGTGAGCAATATATCATTTAGTGACAACTTTTTGTAAAAATTTTTTTTTTTTTTTTTTTTGTCATTATTCAATCCCTTAGGACAAAAAAAATAAATATTCAATGGGCTCAACATACCCATCAGCAATTTCCTTGGGGTGTCTACTTTCCAAAATGGGGTCATTTGGGGGGGATTTGTACTGCCCTGCCATTTTAGCACCTCAAGAAATGAGATCGGCAGTCATAAATTAAAAGCTGTGTAAATTCCAGAAAATGTACTCTAGTTTGTAGACGCTATAACTTTTGCGCAAACCAAAAAATATACGCTTATTGACATTTTTTTTACTAAAGACATGTGGCTGAATAAATTTTGCCCTCAATGTATGACTAAAATTTAGTTTATTCGATTTTTCTTATAACAAAAAGAAGAAAATATCTTTTTTTTTCAAAATTTTCGCTCTTTTTCCATTTATATCGCAAAAAAAAAAAATCGCAGAGGCAATCAAATACCATCAAAAGAAAGCTCTATTTGTGGGAAGAAAAGGACGCAAATTTCGTTTGGGTGCAATATTGCATGACCGCGCAATTACCAGTTAAAGCAGCGCAGTGCGAAATTGCAAAAAGACCTCTGGTCCTTAAGGTGTTTATTGGTCCGGAGCTGAAGTGGTTAATGTAGTCACTGGGGCAAGATAGCCTGCCTATTCAATTTTATAAGGCTCATGGAGAGATCCCCCCCTCCCGCCTCCTGTACTGGCTTCTCTTTACTCTGAATGTTTGAGGGAAGGAGCCCTAATGGAATGAATGAGTCATGCTCATATAGTTTTAATTCATAAGCACCCAAAAGATCCATCTGTTTGTGCTTCATATAGGCCTATATATTTTAAGATTTTGACAAAGCTTACAGTATATCTAGGTGACTACAACCTTTGCTGTCTAATATTATTGATTCAGATCAGACGGGGTTCATGTCTTGTAGGACTACCGATGTGAATTTGAAGAGATTATATACCAACAGTCATGCCTCACATCTTAATATAGGTTCTAGGGTCATTGCCTCCCTAGACATAGAGAAGGCTTTTGATACTTTGGAGTGGCCCTTTTTGTGGGAAGTAATCTGCAGAATGGGCTTTTCAATAGTGTTTATAAAATGGTTGCAGGTCTTATATAGAAATCCACCAGCTTCAGTGAAGATGGGGGGAGGATTGTCAACTACTTTCTCACTGTTTTGGGCAACTCGGCAGGGTTGCCCTAAACTGAATTTGACTCAGATTTTGGGAGATATTGAATTAAAATTGAAGGCATGGAAGTCTTTACCATTGTCCCTATTGGGATGTATTAATCTTTTAAAAATGAAAATTATACCGAAATTTTTGTACTTATTTAGACATTCCCTCCAGTGTCTTCCTATGTCCTTTTTTTACAAAATGAAATCAACTTTTTTTATCTATTTTATGGGGATCGAAGAACCCCAGGTATAAATGAATCATGCTGATGCACCCTTGTGACCAGGGAGGATTAGCTTTCCTGACGTATATAAATATTTTTTTATCCACTGAGTTGTTTACAGCCACATGGTGGCCAAATTCTGATATATATATAATTCCTCTACCTGGCTGGAAGCGGCAGTAAATAGGCTCTATAGATGCTCTTAAGGCCCTTTTATTTAGGGGCCTTAAGGCACCACACCAGTTAACTCCTTCAATGCTCATTACTATTCGAGCCTGGGAGGCCAGTCTTAAATGTGAGCATTATCCCATGGGTATGTTTTCTCCAAGTGCCCCTTTGTGGCTTAATCCTACTGTTCCTTAATTTTTTAAAGCACCACAGCCTATTGCATGGACTAAATATAATATTAAATTACTTTCCCAAGTGATTACTGATTGGAAACTTTTTCTACAGTTTTTCTACACTTACCTCGACTTTTAATGTTCCAAGTTCTCATTTATTTAGATACTTTAGAATTAGAGCTTAGGTCTGAGTACCTGGATAAGTCTATCTCAAGATTATATTCTCATCTTATATTCATTTCTATCCTGCCATTAGAGGTTCTTACAAGTAGATGGATGCAATATATACCAGATTTAGATAGATATGGAGGATTGGAGGGGTGTGTGGGATTTTCCTTTGCTATCTTTGATATCTTTGAGAGATCGCATGATCCAATACAAACTGGTACATAGAGAGCATTTCACGCCACACAGACTTAAAAAAGTAAATCCTCTGTGCTCTTCAGAGTGTTGGCGATGTTGAGCAACACAGGGGGATTTTACACATATATTTTGGACCTTCCCATATATAGCTATTTTTTCGGTGGAAGTTGTGGATTTATTGAATTTTATCACTTCTGCTCTTTTACCCGTCTCAATGTGTGTCTGTTTATTGGGTTTGGTAGAGACGATTTTTCCAACAGGGTCTGAGTGAGTGTTTGCTAATATAGCATTATTTTACGCTATTGCGTTGCATTGGAAGAAACCTCGTCCCCCTACACTCTCAAGTTGGAAGCAATTGGCAAATAATAATCTTCCACTGTATAGAGATTCTTGCATGAATAGGGGCTGCTCTAGTAAGTACGATAAAGTGTGAGCAAAGTGGCTGGACAAACCGTATACAGCATGGAACGCCCATGGGGGCTATTGTGTATAATATGTGCTTTCCCATATGAGAAATGCTTGGGGTCATTGGTGAAATAAGGAATTAATGTTTACTTTATTTATTATTACAAGTCTCAGTAAAATAAGTGTAACTGCACTAAAAGCCCAATTTAACACATCTGCCAACCAGCATCTATATATTTGTCTAAATGCCTAAAGTGGTTGTAAAGGCAGAAGGTTTTTTTTTTATCTTAATGCATTCCATGCATTAAGATAAAAAGCCTTCTGTGTGCAGCTGCCCCCCTCAGCCCACCCAAAACTAGCCTGAGCCCATCTCTATCCAGCAATGATCACGAGTGCCTCGACCATCCAGGCCCCTTCGCCACTCCTGATTGGCTGAGCAGTGCCATTGTCTCCCGCTGCTGTCAATCAAACACACTTAGCCAATCAGGAGAGAGAGGGAGGGGCTGAACCACAGCTCCGTGTCTGAATGGATACACAGAGCTTCAGCCCCTGTCAGGTGCCCCCATAGAAAGCTGCTTGCTCTCAGGCACTCAACAGGAGGGAGGGGCCTGGAGCACCAAAGCAGGGCCCAAGAAGAGGAGGATCTGGGCTGCCCTGTGCAAAACCACTGCACAGAGCAGGTAAGTATAACTTCTTTATTATTTCAATAGAAAAAACAACATGACTTTACAATCCTTTTAATGTAGCCAATATAAGTTGAGGGGAATGCTTTATATTGTTTTTGTTGGCTAAAATTACACCATTTATGCATGATATTATAATTTATTTTGTACTATCTTGAAAAGGGCTGTAATCATGTATTATTCAAAACTCTAACGTAAGACATCATATAGCTAGAAGTTGAAAGACAGAGCTAATAATTTAGTGATTGTAACAATATGCTGAGTTGACATCTAAGTTAGGTACATTCTATAACCTTCAACCTACATGCCACTGAAGAACACTACCAGTATCAGTATGTATAAAGCTTTATTAGTTCTCTCTGTAGAGATCTTTCAGATTCTATTAATTGTGAAAGTACACAGTTTCTCTGTTCACTGCAAATTGCTCTAAACTATTCCCACATCGCACACCAGGATATTCACTTATACAACTTGCCTTTCATCACTTCTGAAAACTTAACCTCTATTTCCATACTTCTAATGGTAGGCTGCTGAATATTCATGTGGAATAAATTTGCACATCAGAATAAAAGTAATATTTCCACATAATTTTATTGTTTTAAAAATATCATGAGGGTATTTCTGGCATCCTTTGCTATTCCTAGTGATCATTTACTGTATCATCAATAGTTAATACTTATTTTTTTGCTAGGTATCTTTTTTTATCCTCCAGGGAGGATTTTTGGTCTCCTGATTCCAACCACTCAACCTTAGTACTGATAAGTACTTAGATTTGTTAAGTTAGCTATGCTTTCTCGAGTTATGTATAAATGTGTTCAAGCATGTCTACATTTTCTATGAGCCTGTATGTTGCCTTTGGCATTATAGTATGTCACTTTTAACTCAGAAATTGTATCACGGTCTAATCAGCATTCCCTAATATATTTTTTTCACGATTATACTAAAACACTGTCATTTGGCATGGTTGTATGCATTTCATTCTTTAAAAACTAAGTAGTTGGTGAACTTTGCAAACTGATGCCTTACACATGTCACCTAGGAACAGTTTTTACTATTTTTCACATTTTTGCTATTTATTACTTATACCTTTGCAATTTGCAATATACCCCCAAAACTATGTATTTTATAAAAGCATGGGACATGTGGAACTAAGAGATTCTGCTCTTGATTGTGTGTGTTCCACAATAGCTGTGCAAATGTTTATCAAAATATGGGATTGATTTACTAAAAGTAATTCAGCTGTCAATTTTGCATGGGAAGTGGCACTTTGTAAGGGAAATTTCCCTAGAGCTTAGTAAATGTGTAGTAAAATACCCAGTCACATGCAGGTGATTGGATGATAGAAGTCAGCAAATCTTCACCTCATTCACTAAGCACTGGGGAAAATTTTCTAGCAAAGTGTAACTTCCCTTACAAAGTTAACAGTCTATCTATCTTTAGTAAATCAACCCCTATATTTTCATAAAAAAATACACCTAAATCTTAAATGAACAGAAACACAATCATAGGCATGTGCAGGGGGTGTGCTTGGGCACACCCTAATCTCTACGTGCTGATACCCCCTACTGCCCAGACTTCCCCTGTGTTGGCCCCCCCACCCTACAGTGCTGCTGGCTTCCCTACTGTCCTCTCCCCCTGGCTGCTGCAGGGAATATTTCAGGATGGAGAGTGGGGGAAGGGGCATGTGTGTTTGAGCTTTGGGGTGCACATCCTAATGCACACTTATATACATTTTTAAAAATCCTACTAAATCTAAAAGATAAAAGTGTATTGCGTTACTACATAACAAATGTTTTTTAATTCTAAATTGTGTCTTTTAGCGAAATGGTGAAAAACAAAGGAATGTAACATGACAAAAACAGCCAGTTGAGCTAAAACTCTTTAAAGGCTGGCTTCAAACGTATATGTTGCAGTGACACTTGATCTGCAGTGTGGTAATTTGCTGTGCCATTGATCTTGAAAGGCATGCCAATGAACCTTGCCAGCATACCAAAGTACATATGCTTTTCAGAGCATAATCAATCCACAACTGGGAATCATGTACTGTATGTATTGTGGTACACTGCATTCCAAAAAAGTGTCATGACTCTTTGTGCTTTGTGATGTGCTAGCACTAAATTGATAATGAATTGGCTGCCTTAAAACAATGCATCTTAATGCACAAAATATCACACATTAAAGAGACACTGTCACTTTGCTCATTTAAAGTGACAGTGCCAGTGAAAAGGCCCAACTTGATTCACTAATTCCTTTTCAGTAATACTCTGATGCTCCTTTCTCCTTCATTGGAGTTTCCACTAAAATAGCCAGTGTTGGATCATATAAAAACTTAGAATGAGCAGTAACATCATCCCTTCCATCATGTGACAGTGCTTGGTCCTAGTGATTGACTGCTAAACCTGGGTATCTTCAAATTCTACCCTTTATTCCCGAAGTGCAGGGTATATTTTGCCAGGTATGCTATAGACAGAAGCAGTGGGGATCACTGAAAAGGAGAATTTTGGAGGTCCCTAGGGGTGCTTTTCACAGATACTGTCACGTTGCCCTGAATGCACAAACTGGCACTGCAATGCACTGGACAAATGTAAAGAAACATTTCTGCTTATTTTATATAGCATTAGGGTCTATGCACACTCAGTTTAAAATTGGCAATTCTTTTAGCAGAAAAAATGTTCATAGAGCATTTTTGTGCATGCATTTAGGTGCGTTTAGGAGAAGACTCCTCTCAAAAATGCAAGTCAGAACGTTTTTTTTTCCTGCATCTTATGCCCTGTACACACGACCGGTATTCCCATCAGAATAAACTCTGAAGGTTTTTCTGATGGAGTTCCAACGGAATTCCGCTGAAACAATCTTCATACACAGGATCACAGGTGTATATAGTAGTTAACCACAAAAGAGAAAAGACTCATTCTCAAATTCTCAAAAGAATGTTGCCATCATCCAAAAATATATTGTAGAAAAAGACCCTGAAAACAGGGACAATTTTACCCCCCCATACATAGGGACTTTATATGCGAACAAAGGACTTTTTATAAAACCATATTATTTATTGTAAAAAGTTGCTTAAAAAAGCATGTATAAAAACATACTAATAATCGATACAAAACATGTGTGCAAGACAAAACAATTTGCATATAACACATTTTCTACAAATTAAAACATGATTACATATTCCCCCATAGGCCTGACATGTTTCAGGACAGATGTCCCTTCTTCAGGCGTTTTTAGGAGAGAAAATGAGTATCTTCTGAAAAACAAATACAAAAGGGCTTAACATAAACATTTTGTTTCAGGCAAAGTCACCATTGTTGCATCTGAAAGTGTCTAGTACATACCAGTATTTAAATGATAGGAAATATATGATTGTATACAAAGAAGTGATTTTTTAAAAGAAGTTTGATACGCTTCTGCCGCCAATTATTCATGAAGAGGTGATAGACGCCATTCAAGCTCAGAGAAGCCCATGCAAGAGGTCCCGGGATGGGATGATCACCACAATACAGCCACAATGGAGCCCTAGAAGATAGTTAAATTGCTTATTAAATGTAATTAATTTAACCCCACCTGAATCCCCTTTATATATAACCCAGCTAAATGCCTAATATGCCTGTTCAAAAGTATTTGTAAATAAAGTAAAATAAATTAAATTAAAAGACTTCCCATATCATTATGATTGATTAACTTCAAAATATTTATAAGAAAATTCTCATGTTTTTAAAACAAAACCAGAGGAGGGAAGGAGCCCTCAGCTTCCTCTCCTATTTCACAGTAACACATGAAAGTGCAATGAAGATAATAGCTCTATTAGTCTCTTTAACTTACTTTTAGGATGACTACAATTTGTGTGTGACTGCAGCGTTGCCTGGCATGGAGTGCACTGGGCAGGACACAGTCAGCAAGTTTTATAGACCAACGGTGCCTGCGTAGTGCAGATCATTTTTGTTGATGTCAGCAGGGAAGGTTATTTATCAAAGGCTGCGTCGTTGCGCGGTGATGTCATCACAGTGCGCATGGCAAGACAACGTCATCACAGCACGACTTCAAAAGGAAACAATATACAAGACTGCTTATGACACTCTACAGCAGGGGAATGAAAAGGGGGAGGGGGGAAGTGTCCAACAATGTTCCCGACTGCACAGAGCAAAGATGAAATACATCTACAGCAATCGGCGGAAAGAAAAAAAAAGAAAAATAAAGAACAAAATCTATATAAAGCGAAATATGGGGAAAACATCCAGTGGAACCTCTAGGGCAGGATCTGCATGGCACCCCCACATAACAAAGCAGTGAAAGAACGCCATGCAGATGAAGCCCACCGGTCCGATACAGTCGCAATTCCACAGCCAGCTCCGGATAGGAGCCTGCCGGGCATGCAACATGAAAAGGGGCCCGCTCCCCCATAAAATGTGGATAAATGGAGAGAGAGCGCCCCCATGCGCCGGGCAGGGATAGACCAAGCCACAAACAGAGTACTAGGAGGCAGAAACTTTGAATTTAAATAAAGAGTATAAATATACATCAATACTGGTATATGCTAATTATTAAACACATAAACACGATCAAGTGCTCACAATGGGAAAATTTTGGGAAAAAGGGGGAAAATGGAAAGTGGATTGCATTGAGGTCCTCGGAGCAAGATTTTTTTCCAGTCACCCCCTCTGTTGTCCGGGTGGACTCGATCGAGGATGGTGAAACGCACATGGGGAAACTTACTTTCAGATGCAACATTGGTGACTTTGCCTGAAACAATGTTTATGTTAAGCCCTTTTATATTTGTTTTTCAGAAGATACTCATTTTCTCTCCTAAAAACGACTCTGAAGAAGGGACATCTGTCCTGAAACATATCAGGCCTATGGAGGAATGTGTACTCATGTTTAAATTTGTAGAAAATGTGTTGTGTAAATTGTTTTGTCTTGCACAAATGTTTTGTATAGATTATTAGTATGTTTTTATACATGCTTTTTTAAGCAACTTTTTTCAATAAATAATATGGTTTTATAAAAGTCCTTTGTTCGCCTACAAAGTCCCTATGTACCGGGGGGTACAATTGTCCCTGTTTTCAGTGTCTTTTTCTACAGAATCACACCAAAGTCCGACCATCAAGAATGTGGTGACATACAACACGTACGACAGGACTAGAAAAAGGAAGTTCAATAGCCAGTAGCCAATAGCTTCCGTCTTCTACTTGCTTCAGAGCATGCGTCGTTTTTGGTCCATCGCAAAAGCATACAGATGAGCGGTTTTCCCGATAGGAATTGGTTCTGTCGGAAATATTTAGAACATGTTCCATTCAGATGGAGCATACACATGATCGGAATATACAATGAAAAGCTCCCGTCTGACTTTTTCTGTCGGACATTCCACTTGTGTCTACACGGCTTAAATGAATGTTAAAATACATCTTAACTTGCATAGACACATAGGGGGTTATTTACTAAAGGTCAATCCACTGTGCACTATAAGTGTACTTGGAAGTGTATTCACCGGGGGTTATTTACTAAAACTGAAGAGTGCACAATCTAGTGCAACTCTGCATAGTAACCAATCAGCTTCCAGGTTTTATTTTCAAAGTTCAATTGAACAACCTGCAGTTAGAAGCTGATTGGCTACCATGCACAGTTGCACCAGTTTTAGTAAATCTACCCCACTGTAGATCTGAGGAGGACATGCAAGAACAATAAAAAACAGCATATTTGCTTGCACATGATAGGATGATAGAAATCAACAGAGCTTCCCCTCATTTCAGATCTTCTCCTCAGATCTACAGCGACTGCACTTCCAAGTGCACTTGCAATGCACAGTAGATTTGCCCTTGGTAAATCAATCCCATAGGATAACATTGAGCTGCTCCTACAGACAGAAAGAAAAAAACGTGAAATATTTGTAGAAGAAGCTTTTTTTTATGCCTAGTGTGCATTGGGAACCTTATACTAAGGGTCCCTTCACAAATGTTCTTACTGTGTGTTACTGCAATGCACAACAATGAACATTATATTAGTGTGTTGGGATGCATTTTTTTTTTAATGACACCCAAAAGCACTAATACAATAGTGAGCAGTGTACTTGCACTGCGTTTTAAAATAGGGGCAGCAGCGGTGGTGCACGTTGATCACAGTACTGTAATATGGACAGGCATCACTAGATGAAGGAGCAGGAGCAACTATTTAGAACTTTCAGAGATCCTATGAATGTGATCACCTCACACATCTAGGTACAGGAGCTAGGGGAGTATAGAGGAAGTTCAAAGATATGAATGTTATCTGCAGTTACTGTATGTACTGTATTTATTGACGTATAAAACACACTTTTTCACCATGAACTTCGGGTTCAAATAGCGTGTGCCCGTTATACGCCAATACTTCAATTTTAACTGCTTCGGAGGGGATATGGAGGGGTCAGGACAAGAGCCGTCAGATTACATACAGTGAGAATCTGTTTACTCTGTTTACTTGCTCTGTAATAGGAAATCCCGTCTCCTGGGCCACAATTGGACCAGTGTTCTGTCTATCATAGAAATGGATAAAACCTTGTGAACTGCCAAATCTGTACTAAACTAAACTAACCTAAACTGAAATAAAATAAAACTAAAAACTAAAAATCTAAAAGCAGCTGCACTTCCTACACTTTCCCACAATGTGAAAAACTGTAATATATATATAGATATATATAGTGCCGTGCTACTACTGACCATTAATGCATAAAACCTGTGCTATAATCCAATATAATGCATACTATAAGGTGAATAAAATATCTATATCTATATAATATATATAAAATAAAGTGCTCGTGCTCCGTGAATCACAAACAATCCAAAGTGATTAAAATAATTCAACAAAGTCCATAAAATTAAAAATGAACAACAAAGTCCATAAAATTAAAAAAGTGATCAGATGTCTTCATGCAATGTGCACTCCTCCCCCATCGAGTGTACCCTCACCTTAAGGGCTTAAAATGAACTTAACCTAACTTAACTTAAAAATTAACCTGTTTACTTGCTCTGTAATAGGAAGTCCCGTCTCCTGGGCCACCATTGGACCAGTGTTCAGACTATCATAGGACATTCTCACTGTATATAATCTGTCGGCGCTTGTCCCACCCCCCTCCCTGCCCCCTCTAGGCTGCAGATGGGTATCGATCAGGCTGCACTGATGGCAATGGTGAGGCTGCTGCATTGAAGGCAATGGTGAGGCTACATTGATGGAACTTGTGAGACTGCATTAATGTGGACTGATGAGGCTGCATTGATGGCACTTGTGAGGCTCCAGATGGGCACTGGCCCTTATTTTGCTTCAAAGTTCCTTATTTAATATTTTAGTTTTTTTCCTACTTGATGTGATTGTAGCTGTATTAGTGCAATTGTGACAGAGAAAATTGAGTACTGTCCATGATACTTTTTTTATTTGCACTAACATACAATTTTTCAGGACAAGCTTTCGGGGTATGTCTACTTCTTCCTAGAAATAAGGGGACATACCCCAAAAGCTTGTCCTGAAAAATTGTATGTTCATTTTTTTCCTAAAACTCCCCTCTAAAAATTAATGTGTGTATTTTACACCAGTGCGTGTTATGCTTCTATATAGTTTGGCCCCTCTTTTAGATTTCAAGCTCACTGATTGCTGAACTGATCAGGGAGTTTGTATAATTACAACTGAATCAGCTAGGGCAGGGGTGTCCAAACTACGGCCCTCCAGTTGTTCAGGAACTACAATCCCCATCATGCCTAGTCATGTCTTTGAATGTCAGAGTTTTACAATGCCTCATGGGATGTGTAGTTCTGCAACAGCTGGAGGGCCGTAGTTTGGACACCCCTGAGCTAGGGCATATAAAGGGGGGAACTAATGTGGACAGGCACTTCATGTAGAACTGGGGGGAGGAACCCAGGATAGGATGGAGGGCTGGAGAGGTACAGGCGCTGGAAAGGAAAACAGACTGCTTCTTAGCCACTGATTATTTTCATTCACAAAATAACAGTGTCAGGCACCACTTGAGTGTAAGTTCATGACTTTGCTCCTATGTTTATATCAGCTGTAATCCACTAGATGTCATTTATGGGCAAGCATCAGAATCAGAAACTTTTTTTAAACTGGGTGGTTGGCATCACTGGACAACATGATTGATGATAAATGTACATCATGGGGCATCCTTGTTCAACCCCTATTTCTTGGTCTGCAATGCTGCATGCTCAGATAAGGGCCTGCTATGAAATCTGGGGGATCTCCATGTTGTTGTTTTTTTCCCCTTTGTTTTGTTTTCCGGGTCTGTAGTTGAGTTTTAAAAAACATATTGATAATATTCCACTAAATTATTAACTGATTCAATATAATACTGACTAAAGCAACACATTTCTGAAGAAGCAGGTCAAGTCACAGGTATTTTCAGCTCACCCCTAGTCGGGAGTTGCAATTAAACCTTTGAAATAATTTAAAATGTTCCCAAACTTATATAGCTTTCTGGCTTCTATTTAATGACTTATCAAGAATATAGTAATTTTCTATTTGTTTTTCTGGCCTGTAGTTGAGTATAAAAATAAATAAATAAATAATAATCTTAATAATTTTTCATTAAATTATTTACCGATTCGATATAGTACTGACTAGTGCATCACATTCCTGAAAAAGCAGGTCAAGTCTATTTCAAATGTGTTATATATAGAACTGTCCTTGGATTTGTTTTTTGCTGCAACAAGACTCCCCTCTAATGCTGACTCTTGTACACTTGAATGAAATTTGAAAATAACTCTGTTTAGAAAATAATAGGTGGTCGGAATGTTAAAGGTAACAAAAAAAAAAATCTTCAGCAATCTGCCAGATGCCATGCAGTGCACTTTCAGTAAGAAAACGTACAAGTGCCTGGGAAGGCATTATAATTAGAGGTGCAGTATTAGAAAGTTTGAACATGTTATCCCTCTGTTAGGTCTTCTCATTATTTATCAGCCCTGCTTAATGCCGATTCCCCTCTTGTGTTGAATAACACAGAAGCTTTTAGTGTGAACCTGCATAAATACTCTCACGCTGTTCAGTTCTTTATGAAGGTTGTGAGTAAATGTGTAGAGCTTAGAAACACACTGATTGCATGACCTGTAGATCAATGGAATTAGCATTAAAATATACCTGTGAACTCAATAACATTCTGTATAAATAAGAACATAAATACGTTCATGTTAAAGTAAAATTGTGGGGCTTACATAAAACCAAATCTTAACCGGGGCCAATTTTAGTAATGAAAGAACCCAAGACACAGTTTAATTTGTGGTGCTCTGCCAACTTTGTAAAAGAGCAATTACGTGTGTTGTTCAAACAATGCACCACACCAAGAACAAAATCGGTTTTAGGCTCCATGCACACTAGGAGCAGAAAAAACATCAACGTTTTTAGCTTAAAAACGTGGCATAAAAGACACAAATTGAAAGCATATTGTACAAAGTTTAGGCGAGTCTATGAGAGTTTAAGAGCATTTAGTTTAGAGGCATCTGTTGCACTACACACTCTCTGCAAAATCCAGAAAATGATGTACAGTGACAACACACCATTTTTTTTTTACAAAAAAAACGTTGAAACTTGATGTTCAGAAGAGATAAGGGGAGTTTAGGAGAGACTGACGTTTTTAAAGCTCCTAAAGTTCTCCAGAAAATGCGATAGAGAAGGGTTTTTTTTCCTGCCTCTGAACGTCCCTGACAGAAAATAACCTGCAGTAGTCATAATGTGCAAAGATACATAGAACACAATAGAAGTACTTCTAGAGGCAGGGGAAAAAATGTCAAACGCTTGTAGAATTTATGGTTTTTAAGTTCAGTGTGCATAGAGCCTTAAAGGTTCAAGTTGCACAGTTTAGAATATTTCATTACTTTTTTTTTTACATTAATCTTATTTGTTTACAACAGACCATACAACTGACTAAAAAGATAACTGCAATTAATTATTAGGAGCAGTTGGGGATTTTTTTCAGCTGCTCCTGATCTCTCCTCTGTGTTAGCTTATCAGTACATGTACTCTGAGTTGTTTATAGTCCTTTCTAGGCACTTGAGTTTAGAAGCATTTTTTGAAATTCAAAAATATGCATTCAGGGCAGATGTTCAGAGATATTTGAAATGCCAAGTGCTTGTAACTGCTTGTATACTCATGAAAAAGCTGTAACCTGAGTTTAGGCACTCCTAAAGAGAAACATGTAAGATATGGGAGAAACACAATTTTCACCACATGCTGTTGCCTGCAAGTGGGGGGGGGGGGGGGGGTGAGAGAGACAGAGCAAGAGATGGGAAGAGACAGGCGGAGAGAGAGAGAGAGAGAAAGAAAGAGAGAGAGGGGCAGAAAAAGAGACAGAAAGAGAGAGCGAGGCGCACACACAGTCATAGACAGAGAGAGAGACAGGTAGAGAGAGAGGCAGGAAGAGAGAAATGGGCAGAGAGAAAGAGACAAGCACAGAGAGAGACAAGCAGAGAGAGAGAAAGAGAAAGGAGAGAGAGAAAGGCACAGAGAGAGAGATACACACACACACACACAGATAGGAAGAGAGAGAGAAATAGGCAGAGAGAGAGAAATAGGCAGAGAGAGAGAGACAGGCAGAGAGAGACAGAGGCAGAGAGAGAGAGAAAGAGAAAGAGATAGAGAAAGAGAGAGATACAGGCATAGAGAGAGGCAGAGAGAGAGAGAGACACACACACACACAGATAGGCAGAGAGGGACGGGCAGAGAGAGACAGAAGCAGATAGAGAGAGAGAGACAGGCAGAGAGAGAGGGGGTGTCAGGCAGAGAGAGAGGGAGAAAGAGAGAGAGAGAGTGTTAGGTGTGACTACAGCAAGTCACCTACTCATCAAGTTATGTTACCGTTTCCCAATTATTATTAGAGTTCTTATCTAAGCAAAGAGACACGGAAAGAAGTTCTCAGTATTTCTGCTCAGAAGACTGCACCCAACTCTGAGACTCTTTATTAACACAGGTCTCTTATATACACAAAAGACAGGCTTCAGGAATGTTGAAACACAACAACAATTTCCATAAAAGGCAATTCTCTAGGCGTCTTCTGCTTTTAGAGCTGATGTGGCAGATGGTCCTTAAGATAAGGTTTCCTCTTATGTGTACGTGACTGCACCCACCCGGACTTAAGGATGATGTGTCTTTAAGATACTGAGAATGAAACAGACAAGATAAGCATTTAGTAAAACATACTGTCAACCATCTTGGTTTTCTTATACCTTGATCCTCACAATTTCCCCCTTTGACATCACCCTTCCCTCTTACCCTGGGTCCACCTGAACAAGTTCTAGTCGGCCTATGTCCAAAGTACTCTCCCTGACCGCGAGTTGTCAGAGGGGTATACACCCATCCCCCTGGATAGTACCAACATCTAAAATTCAGGAAGAGTGGCCTTTCTGAAAGATGGGTGATGTCAAGGAACTAAATCCATCTATCTTATCCAACTTATCAACTTACAAAAGTTCCATCTTTTCTACAGCATTTACCTTGGCTTTCTTGCAAAAACACATAAACAACTTAAAACACAAATAAATGAGAAATATGAATATAAGCACTACTATAATCGTCATTGCTGCCTTCTTGAACCAAGAAAATAACCCTGAGAAACTAAAAGTTCCACCAAAAGGATCCCAGTCACGGCCAATATTACGGGCCTTCTCCTGTAGATCCTTTACTTCCGTGCGGTGTTGTACAATGATGTCATAATAATCGGGTACTTCGATGCTGGTGTTATGTATCCAAGTACAACATTCATAGTCTTCTGTGGTCTCACAGAGTCCTGTTAATGCTGCACTCATACTTTCAATCGCTAACTCATGTAATTCTATTTGTTTTGTGATGGCTCTGGTCTCTAGATTTAACTTAGTAATGTCATCAGAGTTTTTCTCCAAAATATCATTAATTATTCCAGTATAGTTATTTAGTCGCTTCATTAAGTCTATACCCCATCCTGTCCAGGACGGGAACCAAGCCCATGCCATGTCCTGCTCTAAAAATATTTCTCTTTTGCTACGATATCTGAGGGGATATCTGGGGTGCATACTAGCTTCTAGTAGGTGATCACCTCGTTCATCACCCACTACTCCCATTACTGGTACCAAACTTGCGAGGTAGCACCATCCCTGAGCCCTTCTAGGTATCCAGGTATAACACTTATCCCTACAACAGATGTATATATTGTTTCCTAAGGCTACTGGACTTGAACTGATATTACGTCTATAACGAGAGGTGTATCCATAGAGGGAAAGGTTGGACACTAACCACCTAACCTTATTATCCACAATGTTAGTGAGGAAGTCAGATAATGTCTGGTTTGTACTGGTATTACTGGGGTAGAAGCTTCCATTTAATACGACAATGGACAAGTTAAACTTGCTGTCTTGGCATTCTCTATTTCCTCCCGTTGTGTTCCCTAGGTTGAAACACCAATCAGGGGGAAAGGCGAGGCCATTTGATTTAAACATTACTGTCTTGCTGGTATTTGTTCCAATTATGTTAATGCTACTGTTAGCAAGATCAGTATAATTTATAGGAACTGCCATCAGTGGTATTTTAGCCGTGCTGGGGTGTAATTTACTGCAAACCCAACATTTCTCATATCCTGACTTCCGAGCATAAGCATATTTAAACTTCAGTAATAACATTTTTTTAGAAAATCCTTCATCCTTGTGAATTTCATTCTGTGAGGTAACCAAACTATTGGTCAGGATTACTGAAACAAAAAGAATAAAAAGATACATATTGTCATTTGCCGACTGGCTCCTTTTTACAGTGTGAAGCGTGGATCCAGGTAGGTTTCCCTTCCAATTTCACTGAGGTTGCTGTAGTCAATAGCACCTGGAAAGGACCCTCGAACCTTGGTTCCAGTGTCTTCCTGGTATGTTTCTTTACATACACATAGTCTCCCGGTTGTAAGTCGTGAGTACCTGTGACAGAATTAGGGTCTGGAAGAGAAGAATACACACTCTTGTGGATTTTAGTTAGACGCTGTTGCAATTGTATCACATATGTAGTTAAACTATCACATTGCAATTGCATACTTTGAGGAAAATATAAACCTAATCTGGGTACACTCCCAAAAAGTATTTCATATGGGGATAACCCGGTTTTTCCTGTTGGAGTGTACCTAATAGAGAACAAAGCTAAGGGTAGACACTCAGGCCATGGTTTATTTAACTCTTGCATGGCTTTTTGTATTTTTAGCTTTATTGTCCCATTTACTCTTTCTACTGATCCTGAACTCTGTGGGTGGTAAGGGGTGTGAAAACTTTGTTGAACCCCTAACATTGCCATCACATTTTGCATTATTTCTCCCGTGAAATGTGTCCCCCTATCTGATTCTATTGTTTCTGGGAGACCAAACCTAGGTATCAGCTCAGTAATCAGTTTCTTGGCGGTGGCTTTTGCCGTAGCTGATTTCACAGGATAACTTTCTGGCCAGCCTGAAAATAGGCAGATGCACACGAGAACAAATTCAAAAGGGCCGCTCTTGGGCATTTGTATGTAGTCAATTTGCAGTCTCTGAAAGGGATATTGGGCCCGGACCTGATGTTTACGTGGGGTTTTCACTCTCTGTCCTGGGTTATTTAACAGACAGATTTGGCATGCAGCACAGTAGTTCCTTGCAGTACTACTGAATCCAGGGGCTAGCCATCCTTGGCTTACAATCCTATACATAGAATTGGAGCTGACATGTGGGCAAGTGGACAGCCGCTGCCATTGCGGGGTATAGAGAAGCGGGTAGACATATTTTTTTCTCCCTCTCTCCATACATTGTCAAGGCCTGGTGCAGCTCCCTCCTTAACCCAATGGTCCTTCTCAGTAGTCCCTGCTTGTTCCTGTAGTTCGATCAGCTGCTGCCATGTGGTTTCGGGCATACTCACCTGTACCGTGGCTAAGGTCTCAGGGCTTACTTCCCCTAGAGCTGCCTTCTTTGCAGCTAAATCTGCAAATGCGTTTCCTTTTGCCTCAGTTGTTTTTGCGCTCGTGTGTGCCGCTATCTTCATAATGGCTACTCTTCTAACTTTTTGAAGATTGTTCAGGACTCTTTTGATTCCTTCACCATGTTTAACAGGTGTGCCTGCTGCTGTAAGGTAACCTCTAGCTTTCCATATGTGGCCATAATCATGTGCCACACCGTAGGCGTATGCAGAATCAGTGTAAACGTTCCCTTCTTGTCCCTCTAAGTGTTCTAAGGCTTTTTCTAAAGCTGTTAGTTCCGCTTCTTGTGCAGACATGTGTGCTGGTAGTGACTTTGCCTCAATTACCTGTGTGTCCGTTACCACAGCATAACCTGTGTGATATTTACCTTTGTCATCGGCAAATCTACTACCATCTATGTACAGTGTGTGTTCTGCATTTGCAATGGGTGTGTCTGTGACATGTGGGAACCCCGTGGTCTCTTGTTCCATAAGTTGAAAACAATCGTGTTCATCAGATGTTATGTCATGAAATGAAAGTGTGTCAGAATCCTGAGTTTCTTGTGCTGTGCCTTCACCATTACTCCCCCCTGTCAAATCTGTCTGTAATTACAGATTTCTATACCCTCTGGGTCATCTCCTATTGCTAGGGTGACCATACCATCTGGATGATAAGTAATGTTTGCTCCTATTTTCTGAAGAATGTCTGCTCCTAATAAATTAGTAGGGGCTCCTCTGGAAATCAAAAAGCGTGATAAAAACATGTGATTCCCTATTTTTACCTTTAAAGGTTTAGTCAGTGGGGCATCGGACAAAAGACCGTCATAACCACTTATGGGTATGGTGTCACGGGATGTCATGTGTGGAGGGACTACTGAATCAGATAATAAGCTGCGTGATGCTCCCGTGTCAACTAAACAAGGAATATGTTTACCTTCCACCTTCATCAACATGTGGAGCATTTTATTCTCTGATTCAGCTAGGACTGGGGCAAGTCATGCTGTCGGATCGTCCCTATCGTTGGTACGCCTCTGTCTGTTGTCCCTCGTGTCTCTGTCCGTATTTCCTTCCTGTTCGTCTCTTATTCTTTTCCTACAGTTTCTTTTTATATGTCCCACCTTGTTGCAGTAATAACAGGTAAGAGGTTTACGGGAGGAATTCCCTCCTTCATTGACCCGGGCAACAGTGTTAACTCCCGGTGTCCTTCTGTGTTTAGCTTCTGCTAAATCAGCCTCTATGCCTTGTGCTTTCTGCAACAATGTTCCTCTGTCCCGTATGGCTCTCCATTCGGGAGTACATGCCTTCAATTTGTCACCTATTTGGGGTACTAGTCCTTCCATAAACTGTCGATTGAAAGCCCTAATGGTGACGGGTAAGGCTAAATCTAGACCTTCGTCAGCCATCATGCTTTCCATGCTGAGGTAAAATTCTGTAACAGTCTGACCTAGGGCCTGTTTTATGGGCGCTGTCGAACCCCTTTCCTGCTGTTTCCCTTGGCAAAATTCTCGTAACTGATTAATAAACAGGGGTCTAGAGTCTATATGACGGGGGTGTATTCCTGGTGGATCTGCTGCTGGATCCCCTTGTGGTCTATGTGGAGCAATTTCATTCATAAATTGATTAAACATCGTCAGTGTCATTTTATGTCTACACAAATCTTCCCCATCTTGCCAAGCTGCTTCATGTGTGTCTAGTAATTGTGTCACGAATCTACAGAATGCGGCAGGTTTTGCTACGGGATCAGGAGCATTCTGTATTAATGCCATAAGAGTGTCAGCCGACCAAGGTGTCCATGTCCTCAGAACGACTTGTCGAGTCACTGTAGGTGGCTGTCCTGCTTGACCCGCATTTGGATTATTTACTTGTATTACCCTAGTCCGACTGTGGACTGGAGCTACGGGCTCTGGTCTTTGAGCTCCGCAATGTACACATTCCTGTGCCCAGTCTGTATTCTGGGTACCGCATACTCGGCATACCCATCCTCTTCCTTTTAAGGAAGGATAAAGTTTTGGTCTTTCGTTACCCGGTTTGGTAGTGCTATAAGGAGGTGGAGTACCTTCCGTTTCTACTCCATCCTCGGGAGCTGAAGGGAGACTCTTGCGTCGGACCTTCATATCCCATCCACCCTGTTCATGACAATACTTCCATCCCTCCTCTTTAGCCCTGTTGGAAACCTTAATTAAACATTGTATTTGTGATACCCATCTGTTCTGCAGGACCTCTCCCTGTCTGTCTCTCTTTATATTCTCCCAACCTTCTACACTTAGCCCATTTTCTCCATCCATTCCAAATTTCTTGAGAACTCTATTCGTGCCCTGTGCCTTGTCCTTCCCATACAACATTGTAATTATGTCTTTAACAGCATAACATTTCTGAGATTCCTCCTGGGGTTTACCATGTGTCTGGCCCATTTTGACAGTCTTGCCTAGGTGACGTTTGGATCACTTACTAAGTGTCTCGTTGCCTTCTCCTCCTAGGGTGCCAAAATACTAAAAACCTCTCCTGGATGAGATTTCTGAAATCGAATTACTTTATATGCTAGCCAACTGACAAATATTATGACCAGACTGACGGCTACAACATATACAAGCATTCCTTTTGGTGGCCAAACACATATAACTAGATCTCCGGACTTTGTGGAGACCTTATTCCCTTCCCATTACCATGGAATCTCTCAGCATTCGTTTCTTATTCCTGCTTTATCGAGGCAGTCAGGACTTATACTTTCAACCCGTTTTTAGGCTCATGAATCAAAAAGCGTATATCAAACTTAAGTGTCGGACCCCCAAAGTACTCTTACGAGTTAAAGGCGCATTCCGTTACTCATTGGGATGATATATGTTTCAATTCACACCATACAAACAGGGCTTATCTCAGTCACAACAGACAGATGACAAGGAGACAGACAAGAAACAACGGTAACATAAGTCAAATATTAAATTCAAGACTCGCTTACTACAGAGGTTGGTTTTACCTGAAGAACAATACAGACAGATCGGGTGGGCACAAATCTAAGAAGCACAGAGTTTATAAGAAAATAAAGCTTTTCTTACCTGCGCAGGTTTTGTCTGTGGTTCCTGATGTGCCCGACCTCTTCGTTCCGTCCTTATGTTCGTTCGCCTCTTGTAGTTTCTTCAGCGAGTCCCTGTTCGGGCGCCAAAATGTTAGGTGTGACTACAGCAAGTCACCTACTCATCAAGTTATGTTACCGTTTCCCAATTATTATTAGAGTTCTTATCTAAGCAAAGAGACACGGAAAGAAGTTCTCAGTATTTCTGCTCAGAAGACTGCACCCAACTCTGAGACTCTTTATTAACACAGGTCTCTTATATACACAAAAGACAGGCTTCAGGAATGTTGAAACACAACAACAATTTCCATAAAAGGCAATTCTCTAGGCGTCTTCTGCTTTTAGAGCTGATGTGGCAGATGGTCCTTAAGATAAGGTTTCCTCTTATGTGTACGTGACTGCACCCACCCGGACTTAAGGATGATGTGTCTTTAAGATACTGAGAATGAAACAGACAAGATAAGCATTTAGTAAAACATACTGTCAACCATCTTGGTTTTCTTATACCTTGATCCTCACAGAGAGACAGGCAGAGAGAGAAAGGCAGAGAGAGAGAGAGGGGTCAGGCAGAGAGAGAGAAAGAGAGAGAGAGACAGGCATAGAGAGAGAGAGAGGCACAGGGAGAGATAGACAGGCAGAGAGAGAGACAGACAGAGAGAGATGTAGCGGATGACATTTGGGATCAAATGTCACACGCATGTAAATTTAGTTTTTGGCCTCAGAACAGTAAAGGTTCTGAGGGTTAATTGTGTAGGTAGGCCTTAACACCAGTCTGGGCAGGCTATGTTTGGAAGTTCTGCCTGATCATGTGAACGGTGAGGTGCACATGACTGGCTAGAACCAGGTCTGGTTGGATGTTTAGGTATTGGCCTTCTCTGAGCCAATCAATGGGAGTGCCGGGGCCCGCTAAGGAGTCTGGGAAGGGGTACATGGTTCCGGAGTTGTTCGAGAGACCCGTGTGGTCTAGTCTGGTTCCAGGACCGGGGTAGCCCCGTGAGGGGTCCCGGTCACGGGGTGTTTGACACCCTGAAACATGTTCCTGTCAGTGGTCCCTGATAGACCTGCTTGGTCTGGGGTAGGGATCCATCCGTTCCTGAGTCTCGGAACATGCTGGTCCAAGGCGCAGTAACTGAGGGAGGATTCAAAGTGTCCGGGTGTGCTCTCGGCTTGGAGGGACACCGAAACTCATGGAAGTGACCGGGAGAGGACTCTTCGGGGGAGGGCCGGCAAGTGGCATCCTGAGAAGTGCCTGGTTACTGAGTTGAGAAGGACATTGATGAATTCACACTTTTCCAGTACCATTGAGGAGACAGGAAACATTCCAGGTACAGAGGAAAAAGGTTCCTGTTCACCCTTAGTTGATTGTTCAAGTTTGAGTCAACGTGCTGACTGCCATGATCTCTGGCTATAGATCTGTTCAGCCTTGAAGTGCCCAGCTGCGAGTGGCTACTCTCTGGGTGTAAATAGAGACTTTGCTAGACCTGTAGTTCAAGGTGCCTGAGTTCTTCACCCATGCCCTCTGTTCCCTAAGAGACTGTTTTAATTGAGAGTTCTTACTGCAAAATAAAACCTTTTAAAGAGGACCTCATCTGTGTCAGTATTCAAGTCGTTGGGTATCAACCCTGGGAACCCCTAGAAGTGGAAGAGCAGGCCAAGAGAAGGTAACTGGTAAGCCCATAAAGTCAAGGCCACCCTGCAATGGGTTATGGCTGCTACAGAGAGATAGGCAGAGAGAGAAAGAGAGAGACAGGCAGAGAGAGAGAGAGAGGCAGCAAGAGAGAGAGAGACACACACACGCAGATAGGCAGAGAGAGACAGGCAGAGAAAGACAGAGGCAGACAGAGAGGGAGAGAGACAGGCACAGAGAGAGAGACAGGCAGAGAGAGAGAGAAACTGGCAGTGCGAGAGAGAAACTGGCAGAGATAGAGAGACAGGTAGAGCGAGAGAGAGGTAGAGAGAGAGGGGGTCAGGCAGAGAGATAGAGAGAGAAACATAGACAGAGAGGCACAGGGAGAGAGAGAGACAGGCAGAGAGAGAGGCAGCGAGAGAGAGAGAGAGAGAGAGAGAGAGAGAGGCAGAGAGACAGGCATAGGGAGAAAGAGAGACAGGCAGAGAGAGAGAGAGACATGCAGAGAGAGAGAGAAAGAAAGGCAGAGAGAGAGAGAAAGGTAGAAAGAGAGAGAGAAAGGTAGAGAGAGACAGGCAGAGAGAGAGAGAGAGAGATACACAGGCAGAGAGAGAGAGACAGGTACAGACAGAGAAAGAGAGATTGACAGAACCCGTGAGAGAGAGACAGAGAGAGAATCCATAGTTAAAGCACACTGCTCTCTCTTCTCTCACAGAATGGCTGGAATAGTTAATAAATGACATATTTTCCATGCATTGTGAACATTGGGGGAGGGGGTCTCCTGACGTTATATTTAATAAAAGGTTCTAACCTCAACTGCTGAAAACTGCTACTAAACTCAGTATGAAAAAGCTGTTAAATGGAGGTTTTTCACTGTCATTTATCAGCTGTCAATTTCCAGCGTTCAGAAGAGGTTTTCAACTGCCCCATGTACATGAAGCCTAAATGCTGCACTTAGATGGGTGCTGCTCTCTTCTATCCTCACTCACTGTCTACAGAGTCTCCTTCCACTCAGACAGCTGGCTGCTAATATCTACAGTGCATGGACTTTTGCTATCAAGGATCATCCTGGGACATTACTGACCTAAGCTGCCATTTGTTTTCATACAGTTCTCTGGCACTCCATTGAATTTTACTTATTGATCTTTACTTACTTTAATAAAAACACAATTTTCACACAATTTTCTTCCCAGTTTGGCACCAAGCGCTCCAAATATATCCCTCTGAATAGTAAAACTACAGACTTGTAATATGTACTGACCAGACTCTTTGTGCGAATAAATGGACAGAAGGTACACAGCCAGAGTACACAGTGCTTTGGTGGTTTACTCCCTAACATTATACGATATGTATTAAGATGAGCAGCCAAGTACTACACACAGGAATATAATATCTGGCCCAGTAGCTAACAAGGAAGAACATGTAGGGCTGTTCCCACTGTGTTTTCAGCTTCTTTTAAGTCCAAAATCAGGAATTTGTAAATGTCATCTCACCACTATTTTCATAAATACATCAAATAAGAAAGACAGATAGGTGACATAAGAAGACTTGCTATAAACATTACCTAGCATGGCAGATTGGTGGGTCAGTAAAGCCTGGGTCCAAGATCTGAGATCTGTGTAGAACATTTACTCCTAAAGAGGAAAGAAGAACATTCACAGTTTTTTTATTTATTAAAGTACAATTGTGTGATAAATGAGTACAGAAGTTGTTCATATTTCATCAATACCTGAGACTTGCAGTTCTGATTGGGGGTTGGTTTATTTTTGTCTGGACCTCAGCTTTAAAAAATATACAGAGGAAGCACATCATTTATTTTGCACATTTCCCTTTCAATTTTAGATGAGAGAAATGAAGAAGTAATAGGAGTGTTACTGAGTGAATGGCTACCAGTTTAAAGCTGCAATATAAAACAAACATTTTTCTTCAGTTCTGCACATTCTGAGCTTACAGACATGCAGCATTATGGAAGTGCTCATTCACCTCTGCCTGTACGCTACCACCTGACTCTAAAAACAGACAGGAGTGCCCTCTCCATCACTTGGCCCCATATTAACCAATTTGGCACTTGTGAAGGGCTGCCATGGGACCAGTAAGAAAGGTGAGCCTTATTAATATAGCACGTTATCTCTTCAGGCCACACATTACTGCTTTGGCTTTCTAAGAACAGAGCTTCCCTTCTTATTTGACTCACTACCACCACCTGAAGCTGCCTGCCCACTTGGTCATGGTAGATGCAAATAGTATGTAACACATTTTTATTGCAGTTGTTGCATTTGTATTTCAAATTCTTTTAGCTTGAGATATGTTCTGTAACATAATCAAACTGACAGCTTTATTGTGTGCTCTCTAAACATTTATAGAGTTTAGTATCAGTAATATGATAAATCAAGAGGCAGCTTCAATAATTTTAAAGCATTTATGAGACAGTGAAGAAGAAACACACAGTGAATCTTCAGTGAAGATGCTTAAATTCTAATGAAGCCAAGCTTTATTGTACTAGTAAAGTTAGCTTTTAAAAATAGGATTTTTATAACAGCTTACCTGTAAAATCATTTTCTTTGAAGAACATCACGGGACACAGAGCCATAGGAATTACTATGTGGGTTATAGGCCACCTTCAGGTGATGGACACTGACACACCCTAAGACAGGAAGTCCACTCTCTATATAACCCCTCCCACTACTGGGAGTACCTCAGTTTTTGTAGCAAAGCAATAAACGTGTTTACCATAAAGAGAGAAGGGACCTATGTGTCCCATGATGTACTTCAAAGAAAAGGATTTTACAGGTAAGCTGTCACAAAAATCCTATTTTCTTAATCGTACATCACGGGACACCGAGCCATAGTAATTACTATGTGGGATGTCCCAGAGCAATGCCAACTGAAGGGAGGGAAACACAACTAAAGTAGGGCACTAGGAGATCAGAGGACTTATACTGCTGCCTGCAGCATACTGCGCCCAAAGGCAATATCCTCATGCCTTTTTAATCCACCTGATAGAATCTGGTAAATGTATGGACTGAAGACCAAGTTGTGGCCTTGCAGATTTCAGCCATGGAGGCTTGGTGATGCACTGCCCACTAAGCACTAGCAGCCCTTTTGGAGTGCGCTTTGATTTGAAAAGGTGGAATCTTCCTCTTTAAACCATAAGCTTGAACAATTACTTGTCAAATCCATTTAGAAATAGTAGATTTTGATGCTGCCTGTCCTCTTTTAGGACCTTCAGGCAATATAAACAAAACATACATTTTTCGAATCTGAGCAGTCGCCTTCAAGTAGACTTTGACTGCTCTCACCACATCAAGAGAATGTGGTGAATCTTCTTCCGTAGAACCAGATTCTGTAAAAAAAGAAGGTAGAACAATATCCTGGTTTAAATGAAAACTTGACACTACTTTCGGTAGAAAGTTAGGATGAGGACACAATACTACCTTATCTTTATCAATAAATAAATATGCCTCTTTACAAGAAAGAGCAGCCAACTCTTATACCCTTCTTGCAGAAGATATGGCTACCAGAATAACTAGTTTCCTTGTCAAAAAGTCCAAGGGGATATGTTATATCAGCTCAAAAGGCTGTTTCTGTAGCGCTGACAGAACTAAATTCAAGTCCCAAGGATTCAGGGGTGACCTAACCGGAGGATTAAGCCTCGTTACCCCCATAAAAAAGCTACAAACCAAAGAATGCGAAGCAAGTGTTCGCAGAAATACTATTGATAAAGCTTAATTTCTAACCCCATTTGCAGAAAGTCAAGGATTCTACCTATGACATACTTCCTGGGGTGAAAACCCCTGGATTCACACCAGGAGACATATGCCTTCCAGACTATATAATATATGATTCGGGAGGCCGGCTTCCTTGCATTAATCAAGGTAGATACCACTGAACCTTACAGCCCACGCTTCTTCAGAATGTGTTTCTCAATAGTCAAACCGTTAAAATTTGTGTTTGTAAGTTAAGATGGAATACTGGATCTTGCGAGAGAAGATCTGATTGTGGTGGTAGGGTCCCTACCGCCATCTTTATGATCTCTACATATCAAGATCTCCTGGCGCACAAGAATCACAGACTTCGCTTCCTGCTTGATCCTGCAAAGAAGTTGTGGAAGCAGCAGAACAGGAGGAAATGCATAAATCAGTGAAAACTGATTCCATGGGAATACCAAGACATCTGTTCTGCAAGCTAGCGGATCTTTTGCACTTGACACAAAGTTGTCAATCTTTTTGTTGAACCTGGACGTAAACAGATCTATGCCTGGAATCCCCCAACTTTGACATATTGTCAGGAAGATATCGTGGTGAAGAGACCATTCTCCTGTGAACAACTGCTGATGACTCAAGTAGTCCACCTGCCAATTCTTTATTCCTGGAATGAAGACTGCCGATAGGCAAGGTACATTGTTTTCTGCCCAAGTTAGGATATGTTTCAGCTCTCTCTGGGCCACATGACTTCTTGTGCCCCTTTGGTGATTGATATAGGCCATTGCTGTGGCATTGTCAGATTGGATCCAGACAGGACAATTCCATAACCTGAATGTCCAGGCCCTCAGGGCCAAGTGCGCTGCCCAAATCTCTAGAATACTGATGGGCAAGGTAATTTCTGATTTCCCTTGGACAGTCGCCTCTTCCAGAACTGCTCCCCAACCCCTGATAGGCTGGCATCTGTTGTTACCACCTTCCAGGTAACTGGTAGGACGTTTTTTCCCTTCTGCAGATTCTTGGTTATCAACCACCAACTGAGGCTCTGGCACAGCTTTGGAGACAAACACATTGGGAAATCTAGAGCTTGAACCTTCTTGTTCCAAGCCGATAGGATACTGTTTTGCAGCAGTCTTGAATGAAACTGAGCATAAGGAATGGTCTCGAATGAAGCCACTACCTTTCCCAACAACCTCATGCAAAGTCGAATAGAAGTAACTACCCAAATCTGCTCCTTTATAGCACTGATCTTCACCTAGGGTAAGAATACCCTCTTCTGGGTTATATCTATGAAGTATTCCCATCTCCTTGATGGTTTTAAGGAAGATTTCTCTAGGTTGAGACTCCAACTTAGGTATTCCAGGTAGTTGACTGTGGTGACCAAACTTTGGTCTAAGCTGGCTACCGACTGGCAGATCATCTAGGTAAGGTAAAAGGTAAGCTAGAGGAGGGGCCAGAACCTTTGTAATTACTCGAGGTGCAGTAGCTAGACTGAAAGGCTGAGCTACAAACTGAAAATGAAGATTTTCTATCTCAAAACGTAGATAATTTTGGTGAGCGGTGAAAATAGGCACATGGAGGTATGATGTCAATTGATGGCAGAAGTTCTCCACCTTGTAGGATGGAGACTACTGATCAGATTGACTCCATGCGAAAGGAGTGGATATTCAAAAAACGGTTCAGATCTAGAATGGGTCTGACATCTCCATTTGGTTTTGGTACCGTGAAAAGGTTTGAATAAAACCCCAATCCCTGCTCTTCCATGGGGACCACTGATATCACCTTTTGAGACAAAAGATGGTCCAATGCTTGAAAGAGAGACTTCTTTTTCTCTGGATCCCTGGGAATGTTTGAGCTGAGAAAACGAGGAGACGGGGACTCTCGGAACTCCAGTTTGTACCCTAGAGTTATCGAGGAAGCCACCCATTTGTCTTGACACTCTTCCTGCCAGACCCTTGAGAACTACAGAAGTCTTCCCCCCACTCGAGTGAGCAGGGGCGCCCTTTCATAAGGAGGCTTTAGTATTTTGTTTTGTAGGTTTCCTTCCCCCGGACTTCTTTTGTCCCTGGGGTTGACCCTGAGGTTTACCTCTTGAATTTGACGGTGGAGGCTGTCGTGACTGTCTGGGGGCTGATGCTCCTGGCACTGGAGAAGAGGTTTGTTTAAATGAAATACACTTACTCCTTTTCCTAACTGGCACAAGGGTACTTTTTCCATTAGAAATTCTTTCCAGATCATCCCCAAACAACCGTACAAAGGAAAACTAGCCAGGAGCTTTTTTTTTTTTTTCTTAATTGTTTATTTATAGCAAGTATAAGACAGCATAACGTAAGTTACAAAAGGTATGACATTTTAACTTCGGGTGATACAAAGATAATTAGAATAACAAGCTAATAAAACTTGACAATGGTACAAGTATGGGCTATTGTCAGCAGCTTCCATGAATTGATCATCTAAGCAAAATTTCCATACAAAGTCCAGTTTTGGTTCTGGTTGAAAGAGAAAAGAAATGTGTCTGACAGCAATATACATATAAAGGATGTTCAAAAGGTATTTCTAATGGGAGTTAGGAGGGTGTGTAGTTATCGGATTCAAGAGGGTATATTGAGTCATCCCAAACTTTCCACGTTTTATCAAACTGAAGTAGGTTATCGTCAATCTTTGCAGTCATGTGTTCCATCCTGCGTATATCTGCAATTATAGAGAGAAAATGGTGGAAAGTAGGGGGGAGGGTGAGAGACAATGTCTAGGAATGGCTCGTTTTGCTACTAGTAGTATGAAGGGCCCAAGTTTCTGTAATGGTTTGGAAATGCCTGGGAGAGGGAGGCCCAAAAGGAAATGTATAGGAGTCATTTGAATGGTTGTGGAGAGCAATGATTGTAACAGTTTGCGGACCTCAGACCAGTAAGGACCAATGACAGGACATTCCCAGAAAATGTGAAGATGGGTGCCCACAGACTCTCCACATCTCCAGCATAGATTAGACACGGAAGGGTTTTGAGCATGTAATATATCGGGAGTTCTGTACCAAAAGAAAGTATCTTAATGGCAGTTTCTTTTTGTGTAACATAGCATGAAAATTTAGAGGATGCATCCCAAATGTTCCCCCAGTCTAGCAATGAAATTGGGCGATTTAATATCCGGGACCATTGTGAAGAGACTGTCAGAAGGGGGGTCTCATGAAGCATTTTATATATAGATGAAATGAATTTGGGTTCGTATGGGCCATTTGCACATAATATTTCAAAGTCTGTGGGTTTCTCTAAGGATAGGGAGGAGGAATTGGCAAGGCAAAAATGTTTAAATTGTATATATGAATATTCCATTAAGGCAGGAAGGTCGTGTTTCTTTTTCAGCTCAATGAAAGTAAGGTGTTTGCGTGATATCGGATGTACCAGATGTCGCAGCTGAAAGATGCCAGCTTGGGTCCACGGGAGTGTTCGCATATAGGACAATCTGTCTGGAATGTCCAGGTTAAAAAGGACATTTCCAAGTGGAGAGCAGGGAGAGGAAAGGGAGAAACGGTCTTCACACTTCCTCCAAATAGATAGGGAGAAAAGCATCGGGGGCCAGACAGAGAGATCTTAATTGGGGCATGAATTTATTTGAGGATGGCCACAACATGTAGCAGAGGTGTACCAGGATAGTGATCCCCATTTCAATTTCAGCCCATCTGCTCAGGGCTTTCCTAGAAGTCCAGGTGGCCATTGCCCTGAGATGAGAGGCGTAGTAATATTTAATGAGATCTGGGGCTGCTAGCCCCCCTTTAGATCTGAGGGTGAAAACTACTGATTCTATGGGAGGTATTATTCCAAATAAAGTTAAGACGCTTTCTCTGGAGATTTCTCAGCTGCGACATCGGGACCGGAATAGGGAGTGTTTCAAATAGGTACAATAGTTTAGACAAGATTGACATTTTGAGAACATTAATTCTGCCAAGAAGAGAGATTGGGATGGGGGACCAGGGGTTTAGAAGTCTGGTTATTTCTGCAAACATGGGAGGAAAGTTGGCTTGGTAGAGAGAGGTATATGAGGGGGTAAGGTGAATGCCTAGGTATTTCAACGAGGATGTGCACCATCTATATGTGAAATTGATTTGTAAAGAAACAAGTGATTCTGAGGTAATATTAATGGGAAGGGCTTCTGTTTTGGACTGGTTGATTTTAAAACCTGATATGGTACCAAAAGAGGATAAGATGTTGTGTAGAAGAGGTAGGGAGGTGTCAGGGTGTGTAATAGTCTGGAGAATATCGTCTGCGAAAAGTGACAGCTTGTAGTCCTGTTGTCACAGCGGAACCCCCCCGTATTTCAGAGTGAGTTCTGATGGCTGTTGCAAGTGATTCAAGGCTCAGTATAAACAGTAGGGGGGACAGGGGGCAGACCTGTCTAGTGCCATTACCAAGAGTGAACCGCTGAGACGTATAGGAAGACATCTGTACTTGAGAAGTGCAGGAGGAATACAGGGCTTGCAAAGCCTGTGTGAAGGGGCCTGAGAATCCAAATTTGTCTAAAACCACAAACATAAATGCCCAACTTAAATGGTCGAAAGCTTTTTGTGCATCTAAGCTTAAAACTACGGTGGGTTGCTTGGTTTTGGTTACTAAGTCAATCAAGTCTATGGTTCTTCTCATATTGTCTCCAGCATGTCTCATTGGGACAAATCCCACCTGGTCTTTATGGATTAGAGTCGTCAGCAAGGGTGATAGTCTATTGGCTAGTATTTTGGTAAAGATTTTATAGTCTGAGTTTAATAAAGCAAAGGGGCAGTAGTTGTCTGGCAGTGCAGGATCTTTACCCGGTTTAGGGATAACTGTTATGTTGGCGTGCATAAATTGTGAGTGTGGGGTGGTACCTTTAAGAAGGGATGTGTACAGGGACTGTAAATAGGGGTTTAGAATTTGTGAAAAAGTCTTGTAATAGACGTAAGGGAGGCCATCTGGACCTGGAGATTTGTGAGCTGGCAGGTTTTTGATTACTCCAGCAATCTCCTCAATGTCGATTGGGGAGTTAAGTATGGGGATTTGTTCAGTGGATAGTTTAGGTAGTGTTAGAGAGGACATGAATTCATCAAATTTAGATTGTGAAAATTGGGTATTTGGATCAGAGCTTGGGCAGTTATATAGTGGGTTTACAAATATTTTAGACATAGCTTTAGGACAGTGTGTAGGGGTGCCATCAGGTTGCATTAAGTGGTTAGGTATTGACAGGAAGGGTTGAGGTTTTAATCTGCTAACTAGCATACAATGTGGTTTGTTTGCAAATTCATAAAATTTTTGTTTGGCCCACAGCATAGATTTAGAAATCTTGTTCATATCAATTGATTTGAGGTGACAGTTCTCAATTTTTCCACTGTGGGGTATGTTTCTCTGCAGATAGTAGTTGGGCAAGGAGATCGGTCTTTCATTTTGCAGAGTCTTGTTTTAAGCGAGAGTCTGTAGAGATGCATTCACCTCTATAAAAAAGCCTTGTGGGCCTCCCACAAAGTGGAGATATCCGAAACCGAGCCATTATTTAGTTGAAAAAATTTGGTCAACTTTTGTTGTAGGTGGGATTGGGATATTGGGTTTTTGATCATGGATTTATTGAGACGCCAGTGACAGGTCTTGGGAGTGGAAGATGTCAGAACAATGTCAAGTTCAATGGGTGCATGATCCGACCGCGTAATAGGGTTTATCTCTGAGGAAATTACATAGAGGAGGAGTGGGGCTGTTACTAGAAAGTGGTCCAATCTAGAATATAGCTTATGGCAGGGGGAGTAGAATGTATAGCTTTTTTGAGTGGGGTGTTTTACTCTTCATGTATCAAAGAGATTATGCAATCTTGTTAATTTGCGAAAAGAGGCGGATAGTTTCTTGGAAGTGGTTCCTGGAGAATTCTGGAATAGAGCTTGTCTGTCCTTGGTCGGGGACATGCACACATTGAAATCGCCTCCCAATATCATAAAAGGTTCAGAAAAGGACTGTAACTTCTCAAAAACCGATGTAAGGAAACCAATTTGTCCTACATTAGGAGCATATACGTTAGCTAGAGAGAAGTGGGTATTCAGATGACTACAATTCAGGAGTATGAAACGGATGAATGGATCCGGATCGGGCAGGATCGTTTGATAAGTATTGCAACTCCCAACTTCCCAGAGGCCATGTAGGCCACGGAGATATGTTTGGATGCAAATTGAAATGAGCCCCCGGATTTAAAGTGGGTCTGCTGAATCATAACCACCTCCGCCTTGGAGGACCTGAACTCCTTCAGAGCTTGCCATTGTTTATTGATGGAGTTTAGGCCCTTAACATTACATGAATATACTTTAAGAGCCATATCTGGTCAGGTGGATGAAATGCTAAGTAATACATTTTGCACATTATCAATAAGTAAATGAGCATCCTTGAGTTAAGACACATAAGGGTATATGTATACTGAAGTCGATTAAGGATTATATGTTTAGCAATAAAAACCATGTATAGGTCAAGAAAAAAGAGACCTGTGAGTTAAAACATCAAAAAATAACAAAAAAAGAAGAAAAACTAAAAATGAAAAAACAAAACAAAAAAAATAAATAAAAACATTTTGTTTGAAAAGCCTAAAGATGAAAAAACGTCAGGCTACCCAGGTAGAAGCCATGGGTTATGGTGAGGTGCATAGTAGCCTGTAGGAATCAGCGGGGGGGGGGGGGGGTCTTTGTTTAAACAACAGACAAAACTGGGCAGAGGTATGCAACTAATCATCTGTGAAATATAAAAAAAAAAAGAAAAAGAAGAGATGTCTTCCAGGAAGGTTACGGGTGGTGGGATCCAGCGGGAGGAAGTATGCCCCTCTTTGTAAGGAAAGATGACCAGTCTCCAGGGAGATCACTGTCATAGCCAGAGGGGACATTCTCCAGCCATGATATGAAAAAAGACATCGATCAATGGAGAGAGGACTTTTTCAGGTCAGGAATCTGTGGGAGTTAGCTCGTTGCTGTGTGGAAAAGGCTTTTTGCAATCTTCATTGGAATGGGGTCCAAATCTTGGCTGGGGTGGTAAGTGGTTTAGGGTTCGGAGCTTGGAGTTGGAGGTCTTCTTCAGGAATAGGTGGGAGACCCAAGTTGCGGACGAAAGCTTCACATTCATAGAGGTCTCTCAGGGAATATTGAACGCCATCTTTGGAAGCGGACAAACGAAAGGGGAATCCCCAGCGGTATGGGATCTGGTGGTTTTGTATATGTGGTGACAGGGTGAAAGCTGCGTCTTTTGGTTAAGGTGAACGGAGATAGGTCACTAAATATCTTGATCTTGGATTGTTTAAAGTCAACACGTGACTTGTTGCGGGTTGCAGCTGTGAGGGTTTCTTTGCTCTTGTAGAAATGGAAACGGACTGTGACGTCCCTGGGATTAGCACTGGGGAGACAGGGATTCCCTGTTTGGAGACAGGGACCTATGAGCCCTATCCAGGTGCCAGTCTATATCAGGGATATGGGGGGCTGGAGTGACAAACAGGCCCAAAAGTTAGGCGCTCCAAAAGTTAGGCTGAGCTCCTTGTCACTAACCATTTCAGGGATTCCTTTGATTCGTAGATTCTGGCGTTGTTCACAATTTTCCAAATATTCTTGCTGTAGTTGGAGCTGGGAGACTGTATGTTTCATATTAGCATTGTCTTCCTCAAGTACAAGCACATATTGAGTTAATTCGTCAAATTTGTTCTCCAGGGTGTCAGTGTGCTCCCCCAATTGATCAATTTCTCCTCGCAGCTCATGTGCTATCTTACCCACTTCTTTAGCAATGTTGTGGGTCAGGTCATGTAGCAGTGAGTTCAGTTTATGGTCTAATACAGCCACTGTCACCACATCTGTGGGAATTTCAGATGTGTGTGGTAGTTGGGAATGCTGGGATCTATTGTCTTCCGCGAGCAAATTTTCCTCCCTCATGCAGGGTGCGGATGTTTCAGACGGACCGAGCGGATCACTTAAGGCCGGGGATTGTGGCTTATAGAGGAAGCGCTCCATACCTTGTGTAGGCTGCGATGGCGGCCGAATAAAACTTCTGTAGATACCTTTTAGGAAGCCAATTTTACCCATACAGTGCCTGGGGGCCTCTGGTAGTTAGCTGTGTCTCTCCTGTGCTTTTTGTTGCTATGTTAGCTGTCTAGGAGCTGCGGATTGTGAGACGGAGACTGGAGCTCTTCTCTCACATGTCCGCCATCCTGCACGCTGCGCATGCGCCCCAGCCAGGATCTTTTTGCATGGCGATTCGGCTGACCAATTTTTCAACCATAGTATTCCAAGTGTAAAGCCGCGTACACACGGGCGGATTGTATGGCCTACTTAGTCCGCCGAAACACATTTCAGCGGAGAGTCCGCTAGTGTGTGGGCTTCAGCTGACTTTTTCAGCGTGCAGTCTGGCGTACTAAGTATTTTGGAATTTCCGTAATACTGTCTGTCATACTTTGGTTTCAGCGGGCAATCCGCTCGTGAGTAGGCTAGTTCGACGGACTGAGGCCGCGTACAAACGCGGGGACTGTTCGCCCAACTTTGTCCGTCAAACAGTTTCAGCGAACAGTCCGCTCAAAATTAGCATGGACGGACTTGCCCACACACGACGAACAAACAGTCCGCTGAAACCGTGCGCGATGACGTACGTCACGTACGACGGGACTAGAAATAGGAAGTCCAAGACACAGCAAAGCACCCTTTGAGCTCCTTCTGCTGACTTTGCGTTAGTAGAAGTTTGGTTAGAGACGATTCGCGCTTTACAGACTTCAGCTTAATTTGTCCGTTCACTACGGCGCAGTCTACCTGTGAGGTTTATATCTGTCTTTCGATACGCGTGGATCAGTTGTACCTGTTATTAGGCGCTTCTGGTCCGCTCGTTTCTGGGTTTCAGGTCGTTCTTCATAGGTCTAGCTGTTCTTCAGTGCGTTCAGTTGAGCTTGTCTGTCCATCCGACCGTTTGAAAGCCATGGAGAGTGGACGTACTCGGGAACGAGTTCGTGCTATATTGGGGCTTGGTGTTTTAGTTGTTATGAATTGTTTTTATTTAATGACTATTTTTTTTTTTCCCTGTGTTTGACTTCCCAGTGTCCTTCCACACCACAGGAATGGCAGACTGTGGCTTCCCAATTCGCTGCCCGTTGGGACTTTCCCAACTGCGGAGGGGCGATCAAAGGGAATCATGTGAGGATTGTGCCCCCACCCCATTCGGGGTCCTACTATTGGAATTATAAGGGGTTCCATAGTGTGGTGTTAATGGCGGTGGTGTCGGCACAATGTAACTTTCTTTATGTGGATGTGGGGAAGAACGGCCAGATGTCTGACGGAGGAGTCTTTAGGCAGACCGAGTTCTGCCACCGTCTTATCACTGGTGGCCTGGACTTGCCACCAGATGTCGAGAATGTGGAGGGTCTACCGTTTGTGTTTCTGGCTGATGAAGCGTTCGGTCTGAGTGACCATCTGATGAAACCCTTCCCCCAAAGGACCCTCACCCCGGAGAGGAGGGTTTTTAATTACCGGCTGGCCAGAGCAAGAAGGGTTGTGGGGAGTGCCTTTGACATTATGGCCAGCCGGTTCCGTCTGTTACTGACAGCCATCAATCTTGCGGAATATAAACTGAACTATGTGATTCTGTGCTGCTGCATTCTGCACAATTTTCTAAGGAAATTTTCAGGTAACCAGTACCTGCAGCCTATTGGGCCTGAGGCCGGACTCAGGCTTCCAGAACTGACAGGGCTGGATCATGCCCTTCCTGGCTTAGCCCCCCAAACAGCACGTGAGGTGCGTGACCGCTATGTCAGCTATTTTAATGGTAGGGGGGCTATTCCAATGGCAGCTGACCAATAAAAATTTATTTTTCTGGAAATATGTCTTGTCTGTTCAAATTTTGAGGTTTGGTTCTTGTTTGCTTTTCACGTTGCTTGTATCCTACATTCTCCTAATTTAGGGATATGCAATTGGCCAACCTCCGGCTGGTGCAAAACTACAAGTCAATCATGCCTCTGGGTCTCATGCTTGTGGCTGTCAGTCTTGCTATGCTTCATGGGACTTGTAGTTCTGCAACAGCTGGATTTCCACTAATTGCATATTCCTGTCCTAGTGCATTTGTATAGCAAAGTGGTTTTTGACAATAGGAAATAAGGCCCTTTGTGACAGAAAACACAAAATGACTTCCCAAACTGGTATTGTGCATTGAAAGAAGTAGACACACACACACACACCTTTTTTTTAATGATTTTTTTAATAGTGCACATTCAAACCAGTGCCTCTTATTTAGATTTTTTTTGTTTTTTGTCTTTTTTTTTTTTATATAAACTCCTTTTTTTTTTATTTTTTTTTTGGGAAATTGGGTTTTTAAAAAAAAAAAAATTATATATATTTTTTTTTTTTATAAATTCTTTTTTTTTTTTTTTCTTTTTTTTTCTTTTTTGGTAAACATAGAAATATATAGATAGATAAAAAATGCAATTATCACAACAATAAAAAAATAAAATCAGATTTTTAACTATTTACATAAAACAAGGGGTAAAGCCAAATTTTGAAGATGCACACCAAAAATTGGTAATGTCAACATGTGCTATGTACCATCATGAGTGATCAATGGACGTGTTTGGTGTGTGCAATCCCTTCCTCTCACATACTAGTGAGAGGAAGGGTTTGCAAACACCAAATGCGTCCATTGCGATCCTCTGATGGCACATAGCACATGTTGACACACCGTGTGCATCTTCAAAATTTGGCCTCTAAAAATCAAGTAAAAACATTAACAACTTTTTGGCAAGGAAATGAAGAACATGATCGATTGTGTTTTAGGGGAAAAGGGGCTTATATTCTCCCTAAAACATCGATCATGTCCTTCATTTCCTGCCTCATAGGGACCAGCTGTTGTTGAATGGCCAGGATTTGTTTTTGCGTGGCCAGGATTTGTTGTTGCATGGCCTGGATGTTGCTCTCCATTAAGTCGATCCTGGCATTCCAGGCCATGATCTGCCCTATCAGCCTGTGGGCACTGTCCGCTGAAAATGGCTCCGCAGCTTCTCCTACCACCACCAGATCATCACCTAAAAACATGTGTAGATAAAAAATTGGTTAAAATATACAGCCATTAATTGTTTACCTTAAGCTGGGTTGTCAGACACTCACTTTCACTTTGTGGGGTGTGTAACTCCACCTGTTCTTCCTCCTCCACATCTAGCCCTGGGCTGGGCTCATCCAGTGGAGCTACGGAGCTTGGTCCAGCGGAGGATACCGAGCTTGGCTGCTCCCTCTCCGACACTGGGCTGGGCAGCTCCAATAGCGACGCGGGGCTGGGGCTGGGGCTAATTGCCCAATCAGGCTGGCGAGGTCGGGGGGTCCTGGGCTGCTCCGCCTCTTGTCTGAGTTGTTGTTCCCCTATGAGAATGAAAAGAAAAAAAATAAAAAATACTTGTAAGCATGGTGATATTTGAGTTCCGAAATTTGAATATGAAACATTGGTTTGAAGTGGTGTACAATTATTAGCTGGTTATTACAAGCTCCTAGTTTAATACATCCTTAAAATGACTTTTTTTTAGTTAGGCTGTGTTCAGACTGCTGCGATGTGCGAACGCTGCAAATCTACTGTGGTTTCACGCATCGCATGCGCAGTTCGCACTGCCCTATGTGACCTGCTGGGAGTATCAGTGTAAAGTTTGATTGACACCTCCAAATTAGTTCTCATTTCACAGCGCAATCTTTAAACTCGGACAGGAATCGGACCACATGGTGTGAACACCCATGTGATCCGATTCAGCTGTGGACTAAAAAAAGGGCCATGTACAAGTTTGGTCCAGATGCGATGCAAATTCAGCCATACTATATGCATGGCTGAAATCGCATCACACAGAGATCATATGTGATTTGCACTGCAGTGCGGTGCAAATCACATTTGATCTCGTACATTGCAGCAATGTGAACCTAGCCTTTAACCAAACTGTGATACTGTATATCTTTTGTCCAAGTTTCACAGACGGACACACTCGAATCATCGCCTGGAGTACCTGTGTGTGATTATGTCAAAAATGTTCTATGATGGCCCAAACTACACTTATAAAAGTTTCCTAGTCCAGATGTTGAACCAGCATTTTTTCTATCTATCTCATTTTCTTTAATTGAGTCTACATTGCACTGAATAAATTTATGAAACTTTAATAAAAATTTATATCCTATAAACTGAGCATGACAATTCAGTTTATCATGAACAATACAAAAAAATTAATAACTAATTAAAATCTAATCCAACACCAGATAAATTTACACCATACACAAATTCATGCTATTTACGCCCACATATACGAACAACCATATGCGCTCATTACACGAACTATTAACTACACGAACGATCAAATCCGCCAGATTTACATACACTACCTACACGAACGATTACGATCAAATCCGCCAGTTTCATGCACTACCCACACGAACGATTACGATAACATCCGCCAGATTTACATACACTACCTACACGAACGAACACGTTAAAATCCGCCAGTTTCATACACTACATACACGAACGATAACGATAAAATCCGCCAGATTTACATACACTATCTACACGAGCGATTACGATCAAATCGCGGAGTTTACTCACTTTTTTTCAGGACCTTTTTGATGCGGTAATATTGGTCCGGCTCCCTGGACTTGATGTCCGACCATCGTTTCCGCAGCTGGTCCTTTCCTCTTCGTACCCCAAATTTCGTCTCCAAGGCTGTGACTACCTCATCCAAGATGGCGCTTTTCCGGACATTAGGTTTTGGGTAAGGGCCACGTTCCCCATCATAATCCTCCCTTTTTAAGATAGCCACCATCTCCACCATCTCTTCAAAGGCCATATTGGTGGCCTTATATCTCCTCCTTCCTCCGGAAGCATGGGGCCCATGGCTTTCCTCCGCGCTGCTCACGCTGCTCATAGAATTTGCGTCCGCCATTTTCTCCTCTCATTCACCCACAGCGGAACGAGGGTAAAAGGGGCGGGGAAACACGGACGCAAGGAACGTCAGGGGCGGGCGACGCAGGCGGAGCCTGAGCGCATCATGCGCTGTGTATAAAGCGTTACCACTAGGCCGTACGCTTGTCCGAACGGAAGCAGCGAGTGCTACACGCGACGGTAAGATAGTTATCGTTTTATTTTCGTTTTATTTAAAGCCTGCGTTAGGGATGTGCATATTGAATTTTATTCTTATTGATGTTTAATTGATTTTTATGTGGGTTGGTGGTTGAGTGGGTTTGGTGTTTTGTGTGGTAGTGTGGGGGTGGAGGTGGGTGTATAGGGGGGGGGGTAGTGTGTGTGTGTGTATGTGTGTGTGTGTGTGTGTGTGTGTGTGTGTAGGGGGGGGGTAGTGTGTGTGTGTGGGGGGGGGGGTAGTGTGTGTGTGTGTGGGGGGTAGCGTGTGTAGTAGTGTGTGTCTCACCTACATTACATTGTCACAATATAGTGTGCATTTGGTCTGACTTTATTTTTTTTAAATTTTTTTTGTTTTTTGTTTTTTGTTTTTTTTGTTTTGTTTTTTGTTTTTCAGAAAATGCAAAGGTATACTGCAGACCCCTTTACGGAGGAGGCCTTCCTCTCAACATTTCTCGATTTAGTGAAGTCGCACAGCAATCTTTGGGATACAAAACACCCCCAATATTCAAGCCGTGCTGCCCGGAAGAAGACACTGGAGACAGTTTTGACGTTTGTGAAAACCCGAGTCCCCCAGGCAGACACTGACTTTGTGAACGCCAAAATTAAGAACCTGCGTAGCGTGTATAGGCGGGAGCAAAGAAAGATCCTAGTGTCCCAAACATCAGGATCAGCAGCAGGTCAGGTCTATGTACCCAAGCTGTGGTATTATGACAGGCTGCGTTTTCTGGATGACACGTCAGAAGCCAGGCCGTCACTTTCGACTCTTCCGTCTACCCATCCCTCCACCCTTCCCTCCGCCTCAGGTGAGCCATCCCTGGAAGATCCAGACCCTTCCTTGCTGGACGAAGTTGATGCGCCCAGCTGGAGCCAGGTATATTTTAGTTTCTAAAGTTTGGATTGCTCAAATATTAATGATGTCAAGTTCAATGTTTGAATTGCTTCCAAATCTAGGATTTCATCACAAATTAAATTAGATAGAAGGATACAGTAGTTTACACAAATGTGGCTCAAATCTTGGTGAACTGATGGAAAAATGATGGTGTCATAATGATAGCCTTTTGTATTTCAAGACAAATGTATTTGCAAGTGAGAACTGTAAAATTGTTAGTGATTGATGATTTCTAAATATAGACATATTTTATTTATTGATTTCTTTGTTTTTTTACACAGGATGAGCTCACCCAGGAGGAGGCCGGGGCCAGTGGTATGGATGAGGAGGCCGGGACCAGCCACACACAAGAGCTAGCTGGGCCCAGCAGGATTCGGACTGAAAGCCAGGTCCCTCCCCTCCGCCTAGCCAGCAAAAGGCCCAGGAGGATGGGCCGTACAGAGGAGGAGTCCTTGGTGCTTATACGCCAAGCCACACAAATTTTGTCAAAACCCCCCAATCCGGAGGAGGCCTATGCCACTTATCTGGCTAGTAAGCTACAAGAAATGGACAAACCACAGTGAAACTTGTGTGAAGCAATCTTTTTTGATGCCATCCAACGGGGTCTGAAGGTTGAGCTCACACCCACCACTAAGCTTTACAACACAGACCCTACTCCTCCTCCTCCTCCTCCTCCTCCTCCTCCAACCACAACTCCACCACCAGAGGCACAGCCTCCAGCGACGCGTGGAGGGAAGGCTAGACGGAAGAGTCGCAAGTGACTGCCTGGCTTCAGTCTGCTCTGAAAGAAGACGCAGGCTGTTGTAGTACCACAGTCTGGGGACATAGATCTCATCTGCTGCTGTTCCTGGTCTTTGGGATTCTAGGACCTGGTTGTGCTCCCTATGTACATGCTACGCAGGTTCGGAATTTTGGTGTCCACTCGCTTGATGTGTGCCTGGGGGACAAAAGGCTTCACAAACGTCAAAATTGTCTCCAGTGTTGCCTCCCTCTTGATTTATTTTGGTTCTGAGGAAAAATAAAAATTTATTATTTCCAAAAAATCTTGTATGTTTTTTTTCTTTTATTTTTTTTTAAATATTTTTGTATAATTTTGGATTAAAAAACAAAGTTTATTTGTGAGTAGGCAGATACATGTCAAAAGACTCTGGGGGTTATTTACAAAACACACGTTCATGTAAATATGCTAACTTCAAGTGCAATTTTTAAAGCACTGCAAGTGCACTTGGAAGTGCAGTCGCTGTAAATTTGAGGCTTAACATTTGAAATGAGGGGAAGCTCTGCTGATTTTGAACATGCAATCATGTGTAAGCTAAAATGCTGGTTTGGGTATCTATCTATCTATCTATCTATCTATCTATCTATCTATCTATCTATCTATCTATCTATCTATCTATCTATCTATCTAGCTATCTAGCTATCTAGCTATCTAGCTATCTAGCTATCTAGCTATCTAGCTATCTATCTCTACTTGCATAGTCCTGCTTGGCCAAAAAAAATGCAAGTCCATCTTGTTTCAAACCCCCCACGAAAAAAAAAAAAGAAAAAAAAAAAGAAAAAAAAATATATGATAATAGTAATTCCAAAAATATATAGTAATAGATAAATTCTATATTTTTTTTTTCAGAAATATAAATATATATATAATTTTTTTTTTTTTTTTTTTTTTAAGATAGACATATATATATATATATATATATATATATATATATATATATATATATATATATATATATATATATATAATTTTTTTTTATTTTTTTTTTTTTTTAGAGGGTTTTTTTTTTGTTTTTTAATTTGGAATATATTTTTTCTACAATTGGAAGATTAATCATAGGATGAGGATGAATAAAAACATGTAGTATAACTCTGTGTGAATATAAGCAGCAAAGCTACTTCACTTTTCTTGCATTACAAAGAAGAAAAGAACGGGCTATATTAAAAAACCACAAAATTAGCAGCATGACGAATATGCTAGCTTCAATACGAACACTAGTTTTACAAGACCGAGCGCTTCCGCCCTGTAAATTCTTTCTGAGTATGCGCGGAACTTAGTTTGACGAACAAGCCTACACACGAGGGGACTGTCCGCTCAAACAAAGTTTCAGCGGACAGTTTTTCGGAAATTCCGAAAAACTTTGTTCAGCGGACTGTTCGCTGAAACTGTCCGCTGAAAGCCCACACACGAGCGGACTGTCCGCCGAAACACTGTTCAGCGGACAAAGTTGAGCGAACAGTCCCCGCGTGTGTACGCGGCCTAAGAATGGCGCATGCTCAGAAAGGATTTACACGGCGGAAGGTTGCATTGCTGTGTATTGGACTTCCTATTTCTAGTCCCGTCGTACGTGCTGTACACGTCATCGCGCAAGCTTTCGACGGACTGTTTGTGCATCCGTGTGTGGTCAAGTCCGTTCATTCGAAAGTATGACGGACTGTCCGTCGGATTGTATAACGGACTAAGTAGGCCATACAATCCGCCCGTGTGTACGCGGCTTTAGGCATGAGGCTTGGAGAATAGAATCTCTCATAGAGTCTATTGCAAAACATAATGCCCCTATTAGCTTGGCCAAATCTTGGGCCTGCTCATCAGGAATAGCCTTGAGCACCTGTTTAAACTGGTCTCTCAAGGATTGACATTCACCAATTGCTGCCAGCGCAGGCTGAGTTACAGAACCTGCCAGAGAAAAAGTGTTCTTTAATAGGAATTCCAACTTTTTATCCATTGGATCCCTAAGCATTTGAGCACTGTCTTTTGGAAAAGTCAAACTTTTATTCACAGAGGATATAGCAGCGTCAATTGCTGGTATCTCCCATTTTTTATTAAACTTTTCCTCCATATGATAAAATGTTGAAATCTTTTCAGGAGGATAAAAATGCTTATCTGGGTGATCCCACTCAGAATACATAAGCTTTTCCAGCAATGAATTGACAGGAAAAGCATGCACAGCTTGGGGAGGCTTTAGCCAACCCAAACAAGAAGTAGGTTTATCAATCGACTCAGTTAGGGGTAACATAAATGTGGAGCGGAGCCATTCAGTAAGAGATTGTACCATCAAACTTTCAGATGTGAACCTGATCCTTCCACATTTGACCCCTCAGAAGAGGAGTCATCAGCCCTTTACCGGTCTCCAGAGAAAAATTCACCATCTCCCTCCCCTGGTTCCTCAATTTGAAGGTCCTGGGGAAAGGAAGGGGACCTATCGCACTTAGTCCCACTCTGGGATGCATTAAAGCCGCTAACCTCTGCTCCAAAACCTCTTCAGTAACATAGACAGGGGCTGCAGTGTTGGAAACAGTTGCAACACCTGATGGCCCTGATGGCTCACTCTGACCAGCGACTTCAGATTTCTCAGGGGAGGATGCCATTGTAGATATGAGTTTAGGCTTTTTTGAGCTTGAGCTTGAAGGAGTCCCTCTTGAGCCCTTTTTTGGGGTGTTTCTACCTCCCCTTCTGACCATAGCTCGATGTACAAATGCAGAGGCACTACCAGAAGAAATTGCATCCACTGTTTAAGCAAATAGTCCAGCAACTGCCGCTACTATTAATGCTCAGCCTGATGCTTTTAGTAAATGCACCAAGGGAATGCCTTTGTCGCCAAAACTCTTACATTCCCCTTTTTGCTCTTGTGTCCCTCCGATGGCTGCAACCAGCAAAAATTGAGCTTTTAAAACATACTTCTACGCTGGACGTTGCCGCACGGCAACACAGCGAAAAGCCCTGCCCCCTCAGTCACATTGCGCCCCCCTCTCTTTTCAAAAGAGCGTCTTTCCCATGTGGGCTTAGGCCTCCAATCCGACGGGATTGGCTTGTGTGTGGGGGGAATGGTGAGGAGGAGACCTGGTGACAAACCGCCATGCAGAGGCAGTGAAAAAATTAACTAGCATCGTTGATCATTCTGGCTTCCCCCTATCCAGGGAGAGGGGGAGAGCTTGTCCAGGTGGGGGGAGGGTTTTGGAAGAAAATCCCCCAATCTTACTGGAGGCCTGGGCTGCTAGCCGGAGGGAATCTGCAGCTTCTGCTCTATACAGCCCCCAGCGGTGACTTTTAGACATGACAACATTTAGACCCCTTTCACACCACACCGCCCATAGCGTGGGTGGTAAAATGCCACTGTTTTTAGTGGCGTTTTACCGCTGGATTTGCGGCGCATTTCAGCCGCAAGGGGGGGCGCTTTTACCCCCCGTTAGCGTCCGAGAAAGGGTTAAAACCACCGGCAATACGCCGCAATAGTGGCATTTTGCCAGCGGTATTACAGCGCTGCCCCATTGATTTCAATGGGGAGCAGCGGTGGAGGAGCGGTAAACACACCATTCCTTCACCGCTCCAAAGAAGCTTCTGGCAGGGATTTTCCCTGACATCCTGCCAGCGCACCACTGTAGTGTGAAAGCCCTCGGGCTTTCACACTACAGACAATGGTGCAGCTTTTTTAGGGCTGATTTCAGGCGCTATTTCTAACGCTATAGTGCCTGCAAAATGCCCTGGTGTTAAAGGGGTCTTACTTTTTAAAAGAGACAATTCATAAGAAATGTAAAAATTCCTTAGAACTCTCTACTTACCTTTCCTGTAACTGGGATTTCTGTGGTAAAACCAACAGACCCAATCTTCACCCCTCACGGTGGGCTCGGTTTAAAAACCTTCAGGAACCAGGCCCCTTTTTTATTAGGAGATCCACACTCCTGGACCCGTAAATTACACCGCTAGGAAGCTTTATGGCTGAAAAAAACAAAGCACTGGATCCCGGGGTCCAGCTCTCTAAAAAGAGAAGTGTTACATGCTAAACCTCGTTTTTTCCACCACAAGGCCCGGGTACCATTCAATTCAGCTTAAAAAGACACTTTGAATGGATCTGGCTGTATAGCCGGCCCCAGAAAGGATTGCTCAGCAAAGCACATCTTTTCTCGTGACCAACACCTAAGACACTGGCGAAAAAAATGAGGTACTCCCAGTAGTGGGAGGGGTTATATAGGGAGTGCACTTCCTGTGTTAGGGTGTGTCAGTGTCCATCACCTGAAGGTGGCACATAACCCACATAGTACTATGGGTCTGTGTCCCGTGATGTACGATTAAGAAAACTGAAGCTTCCTGCCCACTTGGTCATGGTAGATGCAAATAGAATGTAACACATTTTTATTGCAGTTGTTGCATTTGTATTTCAAATTCTTTTAGCTTGAGATATGTTCTGTAACATAATCAAACTGGCAGCTTTATTGTGTGTGCAACAGTTATAGAGTTTAGTATCAGAGAAATCTAATAAATCAAAAGGCAGCTTTAATAATTTTTAAAGAATTTATGAGACAGGGAAGAAGAAACACACACTGAATCTTCAGTGAAGATGCTTAAATTCTAATGAAGCCAAGCTTTATTGTACTAGTAAAGTCAGCTTTTAAAAACTTTGACCAGCATGCCCATTCCCAGTTATACACAAGCATTTATTTAATTCAAAGAACTTATGTGGACAAATCCTTCTCTTGCATTAAAACTGTATAGGGCTACACTCCTAATACTAATATGGCTAAAATAACACCAAACCGTATAGGCAAAGTCCTATGTTCTTTTCATAGAAATGCCTATAGTTGTGATTAAATATATTATATTGCCATTGAAGTGGGAATTTTAACTCACTTTTTTAATGTTCAATGATTTTTATTTAGAACATTTCTCAATGTATACAAAGCCATCAATTGCCATTGTATAAGGTAACAGTCTCTGGTTGAAAGCCAGGGTTTAATTTGAGTAAAGAGAAACATACTATTATTGTTGCCACTCCTGGCTCATCATCATCCACATTTAAGAAATATTAAATTAAATAAACTGAAAAATACAAACAAACACAATAAAGCAAAAAGAGAATACAGTATAACCATTTAACAACTTAAGCCCCGGACCATTTTGCTGGCTTAAGACCAGAGCACTTTTTGCGATTCGGCACTGCTTTGCTTTAACTGATAATTGCGCTGTCATGCGACGTGGCTCCCAAACAAAATTGAAGTCCTTTTTTCCCATTAATAGAGCTTTCTTTTGGTGGTATTTGATCACCTCTGCAGTTTTTATTTTTCACACTATAGACAAAAAAAGAGTGACAAATTTGAAAAAAAGGCATTATTTTTTACTTTTTGCTATAATGAATATCCCCCAAAAATATATATAAAAAAAACATTTTTTTTGCTCAGTTTAGGCCGATATGTATTCTTCTAAATATTTTAAAAAAAAAAAGCGATTATTAATGGGTTGGCGCAAAAGTTATAGCGTTTACAAAATAGGGGATAGTTTTATAGCATTTTTATTAATATTTTTTTTTTACTAGTAATGGCGGCGATCAGCGATTTTTAATGTGACTGTGACATTATGGCGGACACATCGAACATTTATGACACATTTTTGGGACCATTGTCATTTATACAGCAATCAGTGCTATAGAAATGCACTGATTCCTGTTTAAATGACACTGGCAGTGAAGGGGTTAACCAGGAGGTGGCAGTGTAGGGGTTAAATGTGTCCTAGGGGCATGTTTCTAACTGTGGTGGGCATGGCTGTGATCTACAGATCACTGATCTCTGCTCCAATCACAGGGAGCAGAGATCAGTGTCACTTGTTGCTAGGCAGAACGAGGAGATGCTGTTTACATCGGCATCTCCCCGTTCTTCCTCCCCGTGAGACGATCGCGGGTATCCCCACGGCAATGGAGTCCGCTGGACCCACGGTCGGACTCACGGGGGGTCCTGACCGGCACGCATGCGTGCCTCTGGCGGTGCGCATGGGATGGTACAGCGGCAATTTTAAAGGGACATACCTGTACACCCATTTGCCTGTCTGTGACATTCTGCCGACGTACATCATCGTGCGCCAGTCGGGAAGCGGTTAAATAGGCATCAAGTGGTGTGGAAAAAAAGCACATTATGTTTTTTTTTTATGAAAGACAAATCCACTTTGCACTGCAACTGCACTTGGAAGCGCAGTTGCTCTATATCTAATGGGTAGATCTGAAATGAGTGGAAGCTCTACTGATTTTATCATCCAATCATGTGCAAGCTAAAATGCTGTTTTTTATTGTCCTTGCATGTCCCCCTTGGATCTACAGCGACTGCACTTCCAAGTGCATTTGCTGTGCAAAGGGAATTTTCCTTTAGTAAATAACCCCCTATATCCTATCCTCTCACATCATGCCTCTCCAAAGCCAAACATAGTGAGGGAGGAGACGCTCAAATAAAGCCCTTTTAATGCTAGAGTAACCCGCCCCTCACTCCATAATCCAAGGACCTGGGATAATATATAGAAGGGCGAATACCCCCCCCCCCCCCCCCCACACACACACACACACACACACTGCATCTGCTTGATGTAACCATGAACTCAATCCTCCTGTAGTCATGAAGACCCTAAGAAAGAGGAAAGAAAAAGGCAATAGACCATAGATGGAAAGAAGACAAGACAGGAAAGAACAAAAAGCACTGCCCCACCTTCTAGAAGAAAAGTACTCCAAAATAAATTTGTCCTATAAGGCTTCCGACATGTATTCAACCCAGCGGCCCCACACTTTGTCAAACAGAGCAATTTTATTAAAATTGCTGATAGGCGTTAACTCACTTTTTCAGTCCAAATACCTCTGTTTAACCACTTCAGCTCTGGAAGATGTATTCCTCTTCATGACCAGGCCATTTTTTGCGATACTGTGTTATTTTAACTGACAATTTTGCTGTCATACAACACAGTACCAAAATAATGTAATGTATGTCCTCTTTCCCCAGAAATAGAGCTTTCTTTTGGTGGTATTTCACCTCTGCGTTTTTTTTATTTTTTGCGCTATAGACAAAAAAAGACAGACAATTAAAAAAAACTATACATTTTTTACTTTCTGCTAGAAAACATATCCAATAAAAAAATGAAAAAAAAAAAACAAATTTCTTCATCAATTTAGGCCAATATGTATTCTGCTACATATTTTTGGTAAAAAAAAATCCCAATAAGTGTATATTGATTGGTCTGAGCAAAAATGATAGCATCTACAAACTCCTGGATAATTTATTGAATTTTTTTTTCTACTAGTAATAGCAGTGATCAGCGACTTATAGTAGGACTGGGATATTGCAGCAAACAAATCGAACACTAACTGACACTTTTGACACTTTTTTGGGAACCAGTGACACTAATACAGTGATCAGTGCTAAAAATATACACTGTCACTGTACTAATGACACTGGCTGACAAAGGGTTAACAACATGGGTGAACAAAAGGTTAACAGTGTGCCTAGCCAGTGTTTGCGTACTGTGTGGGAGGTGCTTTTACTAAGGGAAAACATGGATCCTTGTCCCTGCTTTGCAGGAACACAGGATCCATGTCTTCCCTACTGACAGATTGGCAAGCTGCCTTATTTACATAGGTAGACTGCCAATAAATCGATGTGTATATATGATTAGGTGTAGCTACACCAATATATACTCCTGCGCTAGGGAATGGGTGAATATTATCAAAATAAGTGCAATATTGGGCTGCTTCTCTTATAAAGTGACTGTGCTTTTATATGGTGAAAATCAGTGTGAGAATCAGGTGATAAGTGTAAAAGGCGCTACCCAACAACAAAAATGTATTTTAAAAAAACTCATACCCCTACATCTCAATTGCTAAATCATTGTGCAACAAATTCTAATCATTGTGTAACATATTGTAACATATAAAGTCAAATGAACATTAAAGAAGAAAAAAAATAGGAAAATTGATATAAAGACCACATTAAGTTCATAAGCTTTCTTAACCTCCCTGGCGGTATGATAATGTCGGATTTTAGGTGCTGAAAGTGGTACAATTATTTTGCATGGAAATTTGGCATTTTATAGCGTAGACCTGTAATTCTTAGGAATAACTCACTTAAATCTGTCCAAACCAGAGTCTACTAGTAGCCATCCCAGGTATGACAAAGTTTGAAAAACAAAATCATAAAGTATAAAATTATAATAAAAAACTATAATTAATTATACCAAATAATAATATAATAATAATAGAAATTATTCACTAATGTAATTTAAATCAAATACACTGAAATTTGCTCAGTTGCAGAATTGTCACTGTCATTACTTTTCAGTGTTTGATGACAGATCTCCCCACAAATCGCTATCACTCAATTCTGCGAGTGATTCTAATTTATTATCGTTGTTTTCTAGCTGGTCTAAAACCACTTTTGATGTAAAGGGACGGTTTTGGTTGCTATGGACAATCTCCAGTTTCCAGGCAGAAAAAAACTGTCTTTATAATTTAAAACTGCATGCAGGGCACTGGAAAAAAACCACAAGGGACAAAAGGGATGTGAAATAATTACATACAGTAATGTAATCTGTAAGATTGCATTATACTGTATGTAATGTGTGTGTTTGACTTTTTGAATTTGGTGCCGTTCTCCGTCCCCGTGCGTCGCAACACTCGTAGGGAACGGAGCTCGGCTCCGTGATAGATCGAGCAGAGGACGAGACGCTCACACTGCAGGGAGACGTCTCAGGATCCAGGGGATAAGGTAAGCACACTCTTCCTGGATCCTGCGATGCGATCCCGAGTCTGGCTCAGGGTTACCGCTTTTGGTTCTGAATTTTCACCCCAAGCCTGACTCGGGAATACCGCCAGGGAGGTTAATCTCCTTAGTGCAAATTCAGAATTCCATTGTGCAAATAAAATGAGACTTTGATAATGCCCTGTCTGAGAGATGAAATGTGTCAGTCACCATGGGTGGTGATGCCATTTCCAGTCAGTGAGACGCAAGTCATTGTACACTTCCGATTCTGATTTTAATGCTTTATAGCGTGTTTTAACATGTGAGTGGATATTATATATTTTTTGGAATAAACAAATGGAATTACACTATAGCCCCTTCTTGGACAACTAGAGAAACCACTAGAAGGACAACAAAGCCCAGCCATCGATACTTTACAAGCATGAAAGACTCCTGTCATGGGAGTCCTTGGCAGTTGGTGAGTGAGTAGGCACACAGGAGGGGAGCACGGATCACACTGACTATTTTTTTCAGCACTAGGCACTTTATTTGCACAATGAAATTTTGACTTTGCACTTAGAAGATTAAGAAAGCTTATGAACCTAATGTAGACTTTATTAAAATTCTTCTCATTTTCTTCTTCTATATTGTTCATTTGACTTTATTATTAATATTATTATTATACAGGATTTATATAGTGCAAACAGTTTGTGCAGTGCTTTACAACATGAGGGCAGACGGTACAGTTACAATACAATTCAATACAGGAGGAATCAGAGGGCCCTGCTCGTTAAAGCTTACAATCTAGCAGGGATATGTTAGAATATTTTAAACAATAATTAGAACTGCAGTGCATAATCACAGCAGGAGTAAGCTGCTGGTGGTGAGCATTAGCGCGGGATCATCCCGGAAGTGCGGGATCATATCTATATATATATATATATATATATATATATATATATATATATATATATATATATATATATATATATATATATATATATATATATATTTATTTATATATGTGATCCAGTGCACAATGGCTATAGGGCATTTGTTAAGTGGTTAATGTAGGTGAACATTCTAAAGCAATGACTAAAAGTGGGTCATTGAAAATTTTACATTTATTTTTTTGTAAAAGTTTGGAGTGTAGTTAATAATATTAAATAACAGTGCATATAATATGCACATATTTTATTAAATAATGTATATAAATAATCAAATGCTGGAATCCACTGCATTTAAACTTAAAGTGATTGTAAGGGTTTGTTTTTTGTTTTTAAATAACAAACATATCATACTTAACTCTAGACTTGTGCACAATGGGAAATTTTGTTTAGTTTCGGTTCATTGTCATTCGTAAAATACATAATTTCATTCTGTTATATTTGTTATGTTACGCTAATTCCTTTTCAGATAATTTGTTATTATTCATAGAGTGTCGATATTTGTTAAACTGAATCTTGAATCATGTCAAATTAATTCGTTATATCTGCTATAATTTATTTCGTATTAGTTGAAATTCGATATTTATCTATGTATATTGATTCGTGATAATGATTCATCGTTTGAAAAGTCGTTTGTTTATTGAATCTATTAACACACAATGACAATATCTCTTCTCCTCTGCTCAAATACAATACATCACCCTTCTCACTCAGCTCTGAGGAATGCACTTTGCCAGTAATCCAACCTCCAGCACAAAATGAATCGGCTGATTGGACTGTAAGATTTACTTTGAGTTGACCCTTTGTGGCCTTGAACATCCTCTTCTAGGGTCCCGCGGCGGCTCTCTCGGCTCCTCCCCACATTAGACATGGGCGCCGTCAATAAATTTTGTTCGTTCTGATCCGTTACGGTTCATATTATAATTAATTCGTACTTCGTATTTCGTGTCCGAAATTCAATTTCAATTCATACGAAATACGAATTGTCGTTAGGTTCGTTAACTTGTACAAACGTTCTTTACGATGAATTTAACCACTTCCCGACCAGCGCACGGCGATGTACGTCGACAGAATGGCACGGGCAGGCATATTGGCGTACATGTACGTCCAATATTCGTTGCCGCCGTGCCATCGGGAGCGCGCCGCCGGCGGCGCGCTCCCGCGCTGGTCGGGACCCCCGTGAGTCCAGTCGCGGGACCCGCGGACTCGATCGCCGCGGGCATCCCCGCGATCGTCTCACGGAGCGGCCGAATGGAGGAAATGCTGTATAAACAACATTTTTCCATTCTGCCTAGCAACTAGTGACGCTGATCTCTGCTCCATGTGATTGGAGCAGAGATCAGTGTACACTAAATGAAAGCCCAACCCCCCCACAGTTAGTAACACACCCCTAGGAACACTTAACCCCTACACTGCCACCCACTGGTTAACCCTTTCACTGCCAGTGTCATTTACACAGGAATCACTGCATTTATATAGCAGTGATTACTGTATAAATGACAATGGTCCCAAAAATGTGTCAAAAATGTCCGATGGGTCCCCCACAATGTCGCAGTCACATTAAAAATCGCAGATCACCGCCATTACTAGTAAAAAAAAAAATAATAAAAAATTATTAATAAAAATGCTATAAAACTATCCCTATTTTGTAAACGCTATAACTTTTGCACAAACCAATCAATAATCGCTTATTGCGATTTTTTTTACCAAAAATATGTAGAAGAATACGTATCGGCCTAAACTGAGGGAAAAAAATGTTTTTTTATATATTTTTGGGGGATATTTATTATTACAAAAAGTAAAAAATAATGCGTTTTTTTCAAAATTATCGCTCTATTTTTGTTTATAGCGCAAAAAAGAAAAACCGCAGGGGTGATCAAATACCACCAAAAGAAAGCTCTATTTGTGGGAAAAAAAAGGACGTTAATTTTGTTTGGGAGCCACGTCGCACGACTGCGCAATTGTCAGTTAAAGCGACGCAGTGCCGAATCGCAAAAAGTGGTCTGGTCTTTGACCAGCAAATTGGTCCGGTCTGAAAGTGGTTAAAGGCAAAGATATACCTCAATATGACAGTCGATGCTGATGGAAGTTTTTATCCAAAATACGAAACTCCATTGAAGAATTTCCTATCCGAAATACAAATTTTCGTTAGATGAGGGGCTCGCACCATCCCTGTGCTGTGCTGACTTCCTCCTGGGGATTCGTAAACAAAAGTTATTATTTCGTACAAAATTGGGACGCATGGCAATTCCTATTTCGGATCCTCCTGAACGTACGAATTTAGGGAAATTCGTACGAATTTGAGATTCATATGAAATGAATCGCACATGTCTACCCCACATCAGATAACCCTCCAGGAGAAGTGCTCTCCTGAGGGGGTTACCTTACAGGCATGCTCCCGAGTCCAGCATTCGGTGTGTTGTATTTTTAAGCTACACAGACAAAAACTTCTTGCTTGCTGCACACATGGCATAGAGATCCAGAAAGAAATGGGAGCTGATTTGGCATTAATAAGTACAATTTTAGCGCAATTTCCACCTTTATTAAAATATTTTTGGGAGTGTAGCATACAAAGTATAAGCAGCAGCAAGCACATAAGAAGTAGAATGTGCTGGAGTTTCAATTCTTGTCACAAAGTAGCAAAGGGCCTTTTTATTCCAGGTATGAGGCTCCCATTGTTAGCTTGATAGATTGTTCTTTTTCCCAGTTGCAGTAGAAACTTGAATTTAACACACTTTGCTTGATTTACTAAATTTACTGAAGGAAAATAGGCTGTTCAGTTAATTCACTTTGCAAAGAAAATCAACATGAAGGCGAGGTATGATATACTAAAAGCAAAAAAGCTGTTTGCTTTGCAAGGGAAGTTGCACTTTGCATTGGAATTTTCCCCAGAACCTAGTGAAGTTGTACTTTGCAAAGAATACCCAATCATGTGTAAGGAAAAGAACAGCGTTGATGCTCTATTGGTGTGATCTTATTTTTTAGGTTCGTGAGTTGACACACTCGCTGTGCTCATTATGCCGTGTACACACAATCAGAATTCTCGTTGGAAAAGCTCTTATGGTTTTCCCGACGGAATTCCGACGGAATTCGGTTCAAGCTGTCTTGCCTACACACGGTCACATCAAATTCCAATCATTTATAACGCGGTGACGTACAATACATACGACGTGACTAGAAAAAGGAAGTTCAATAGCCAGTAGTCAATAGCTTCTGTCTCGTAGTTGAATCTGAGCATGCGTAATTTTTGGCGTGTTGGAATTGCATACACACGATCGGAATTACCGATAGAATATTTTTCTGTCTGGAAAATTGAGAACATGCTATCAATTTTTGGCTGGCGGAAATTCGGACAGCTAAATTCCGATGGAGCATACACACGGTCGCATTTTCCGATGAAAAGCTCTCATTCTGGCCGGAATTCCGATCGTGTGTACGTGGCAATAGAAGGATTTTCTGCTATTTCTGTTTACTTACTCAACAAGAGGTGTTGGAACATATGAACATTCTAGGTAGAAAGGAATAGAGCCTGGAACTTATGGTAAGGAATTATTGCTATTGGCTTTGACCACAGGCTTTATAACTAAAATATCACATTTGGGCTGAGCATTCGCATAACAGGAGAGTGTGCCCAGCTCTCAATGGAGCCAGTTCACACATCTCTGTGGCAGCCGTGGAGGGGTCCTGTGTGACTTTGGCTCTGTTTCAGGTCCGAATTCAGGCAACAACTTGGGCCTGCTTCGTCCCTGAAACAGAGAACAGGGACGCACGGGACCCCTGCTGTGAGCCGTGTCTGATCTAATTGTGAACCCAACGTCAGGCATACAAAAAGACCAATTGCTATGACACAATAGGGTTGGTTTATTAAAAGCAAATCAGCTGTTCACTTAGCAAAGGACTGAAGGACTTCTTACTGAATGAGGCAATGTTCTGCCAACATCTATCATCCAATCTTGTACAAGGAAAAATACAGTTTTTTTCTTTTTTTTTCCATGCACATATTTGGTATTCTTTGCACAATTCATTTCTAGAAAATTTACTAGGCTAAGTAAACATTCTCTTGCTATGTGAAAATTCACATTTCAAAGTGAACAGGTGCACTATTTCTTTTGTAAATTAACTTCAATGCTACTGCCGAGTGCCTGTACTCAGATGGGAGTCATATTAATCTGCATGCTTGAATAATCCGGGATTTACAAGTATACCACTCCAAAAAGATGGATGACTAGCCAAACATTGCTGTATTATTAAGCCAAAATAGGGGATACTTTTCAGACTCCTGGAAGGAAAAGAATACTCTTACATCATCAAGCTAAATTCTGGCTAGTGGAAGCCTACAACAAGCAGACAGTTAGGACTTTTCCATCTCTGTTGCTTTGTAGACATGGGCGCCGTCAATAAATTCGTTTCGTTCTGTTCCGTTATGGTTCGTATTAAAATTAATTCGTACTTCGTATTTCGTGTCCGAAATTCCGTTTCAATTCGTCCGAAATACGAATTGTCGTTAGGTTTGTTAACTTGTATGAACGTTCGTTACGATGAATTTAACGGCAAAAATATACCTCAATATGACAGTCGATGCTGATGGAAGTTTGGTTTTTATCCGAAATACGAAATTCCGTTGAAGAATTTCCTATCCGAAATACGCATTTTCGTTAGATGAGGGGCTCCCACCATCCTTGTGCTGTGCTGACTTTCTCCTTCAGATTCGTAAACAAAGTTCGTATTTCGTACAGAATTCGGATGCATGGCAATTCGTATTTTGGATCCTCCCGAACGTACGAATTTAGGGAAATTCGTACGAATTTGAGATTCGTATGAAACGAATCGCACATGTCTATTGCTTTGTTGCTAAACTGCATCTGTCTCTGCTAGCACTGCAAAAACAACCAACACCAGAAGCAATAGCACTTGCAATGGCCTTGTCAATTTTTTGGCATGAAGAAAATGTTTTTCCAGCTGATGTTCTAAGATAAGGCACATATAGAAGCCATTGCAGCATCTTAACCACTTGCCGACCAGCCGCCGCAGTTGTACTGCGGCAGAATGCCACAGCTGGGCGAAGCGATTTTATGTAACATCGCTTCATCCTGTGGCCACTAGGGACACGCATGCACCCTGCTCACCCATGGAGCCGAGGTTGGGGCGCACGGAAAACCGGGATCTCTGAGGGGAGAAGTGACTGATCGTCTGTTCATACAGAGTATGAACAGAGATCTGTCATCTCCCCTACACAGTCCCCTCCCCCGTTCAGTTAGAACACACACTAGGGAACACAATTAACCCCTTGATTGCCCACCCTAGTGTTAACCCCTTCTCTGCCAGTGACATTTTTACAGTAATCAATGCATTTTTATAGCACTGATCGTTGTATAAACAGCAATGGTCCCAAAAATGTGTCAAAATTGTCCGATGTGTCCGCCATAATGTCGCAGTCCTGATAAAAATCGCAGATCGCCGCCATTACTAGTAAAAAAAGAATAATAAAAATGCCATAAAACGATCCCCTATTTTGTAGACGCTTATAACTTTTGCACAAACCAATCAATATACGCTTATTGTGTTTTTTTTTTTTACCAAAAGTATGTAGAAGAATACATTTTGGCCTAAACTGAGGAAAAATTTATTTTTTATATATTTTTGGGAGATATTTATTATAGCAAAAAGTAAAAAATATTGTGTTTTTTTCTAAATTTATGCTATTTTTTTGTTAATAATGCAAAAATTTTAAACCGCAGAAGTGATCAAATACCACCAAAAGAAAGCTCTATTTGTGGGGGGGAAAAAAAGTAAATTTTGTTTGGGTGAAACGTTGCACGACCGCGCAATTCTCAGTTAAAACAATGCAGTGCCAAATCGCAAAAAGTGCTCTGGTCAAGAAGGGGGTAAGATCTTCCAGGGCTGAAGCAGTTAAAAGGAGGATCAGACTATTCCTACTCTTACCATTGGTCCCATATGGTTTGGACCAATATTCTAAAAACTACTTTGTGTGTAAACTGTACCAATGGCATCGGATAACCCAATTTTTCATCTTGGTATTTATTTATCCACTCTGAAGTATCCTACTGGAAGGATTACTCAGTGTAGCATATAGTAACGTAGGCCTCAAAATGATCTGCTACAAGCATGGAGATGCTAATCAAAGTTAACCAAAACAAGATAAGTTGAAGGCCCTGTCCACTATTTACAAACAACTGTTAATGGATGTCATAAAGTTCCTAGCAAGCTGCAGTTCCCCCAGTTAGATGGGGACAACTGGAATGACCCTTGGGAGATTAATTTGTTGAGATTGGTGTCGACTAGAGATCATCTTATTGAATACAAACTTCTGCATCACATTTATCTCACTCTGGTCAGATTGGCCACGATTTTTATAGAGGTGAGTTTACAACATGTATCTGGCTCAAAAATGAACAATGACTGACTCAAAATCTAAACAATTTAATTGCTGTGGTCAGTGTAGGAATGTAACATCCTGTGATGGCTTATTTAACTAAAGTTTTAGTTTGAATTGCAGATTTGCAGGAATTCATGTCAGTAAAGAAACTAACTTCAAGGGCATTTGATTTGAATTTCATTATAGTAACTCATTAGACAGAGTACACCTAACTTCTCTTAATCTTTCTTAAGCTTGCTTTAAAAGCATTGTGAGCAAGATATCTATACTAATGTATAAATCCCCTACTTACAGCAGCCATATGCCTGATACTGGCCATTGGGGTCAGTTAGAGTTTAATCAGCCATAAATTCCAAGTCAGTCCATATGTGTGTGTGTGGATATGTGTCTGTGTGTACGATATTAAATTGTACCTAGATTCATACAGGTATATAACATTTAAATTATCTCTGGTAATTTATTATAATATTATTGCCAACAAAAAAAAAACATTTTTCTGTGATCTCTTGTAGCAAGATCGTTCAGTGTATTCATTTTCCCTCGCTGAGAACTACAAGGTCCTTAAAACAATGCCATTTTTTCTAAATGCTGTAGTGTCTTTGGTATGAAGGTGTTAGCAGAAAGCATCAAACATTAAATGGAATTTCATATTAATATACATGCTGTCACCATGTTTTCAAGTGCATGGAACTTGGGACTACATAAGGACAGTAGTAGAAACAAGCAGTCTTGTTTTCAGCGATTGTCTGATTTGTAAACAATGGCAGCCTGGTACAGGATTGAGTTTTTAATATATATATATAGGGGTCAAGTCCTGGGGAAAAACGTGTGGGATGGGAACTCCCATCCAAGATCCACTCCCCCACAAAAAATATAAAAAAATGATACGCTCATATGCGCGAACACTTCAAAAGTGGTATTTTTCATCTCCGCTTAACTGTTAGTACATAAAAAAAAATCCTCAATAAAAATAAATACGTTAATTCTCTGAATAATCAGCATTCATTCAATTGTGCTTCCATGCAAATGTGAACATCATGTTTTGATCTTTATTGGGGAATGTTATTTTGTATATAGAGTGTTTATGTGGTGAGTTTACACTTTTCATTGAACAGAGTTTGGATAACACAGGGTTAAAAGGAAAGGTCATAAATTGACTGCACATTATCTGGACAGAATGCTTAGGGAGATAGTGATGTGTTCCTGCTTAGGAGATGTATGTTAGCTTGGGGGGCTGCAAACTCTGCAGGGCTCCAACACACACTAGCTGCTATTCTAACCCTTCACATATCTCCACATAAGCTTCCCTCCTGGCATTAAACTTTGCTAGGTATTGTGCTCAGCTTACAACCCCAAACTGATGTTTCTCCCTCAGCTCACCTCTCTCCCTGCATGTCCTGTGAGCAGAATAGCTGTGCTCCTCCTCTGGGTTCTCTCATCATATGGCACTGAAGATAGAGGAGAGGAGGATTCAGCGGAACACACAGAGCAAGTATGCAGGAGACTGGGGGGGGGGGGAGTAGACAGAAAATCAGGAGGGGCCGGTGGGGAGGAGCATATCATGAAAGGTCTGACTAAATACAATCTCTTAGCAGCAGGGACCTGCTAGCTGTGATTGACAGGTAGATCGAAGAGGAAGCTGTCATGGGGCCCCTTACTAGCAATGCCTGAATGGTCAGTCCACCCCTGGTGTGCAGCATTTACTATTGCGAGCTGTGTCGGCGGCTGCTGGTGTAGCACCTGCCACACAGCTTGCATACTCGCATAAGTCTTGCAGGACATGGCTGCTAACAGGAGTTCCTGTTGTGGAAAAAGTGCAAGAACTCCGTTCCCATGCATTCCCGCAGGACTTGAGCCCTGTATAAATAAATAAATATATATATATATATATATATATATATATATATATATATATATATATATATACTGTATATATAAAATAGGGTGGGTTACTTCCTCTGTTCCTCTATTTCTTTATAGCCAATAGCAAAGACAACGGAACATGTTCTCCAATGCAAAATTGAGTTTATATCAAATGCGCTTCAAGGTATAACAATGAATGCATGCTACTGTACAGTTCCGAGCCTGATGAAGAGCATGGTATGCTCCTAACTTTTGTGTATTTATTTTGTGTATTTATTTATTTATATATATATATGTGTGTGTGTGTGTGTATATATATATATATATATATATATATATATATATATATATATATATATATATATATATATATATATATATATTAGGGCTGTTACTGATTCAAATTTTGTGTTTGATTAATCAATCTTTTTTAAATCGATTAATCAACTAATTTTGATTAATTATAACGCACATATAGATCCGAATACTTTTAGCTGATCTCCTTGCATTGCAACTCTGCATTAGTCAGTGGTAAATGTGGTATACACTATATACAATCACCCGACACTAGTTAATTTCCGCAATCCATGACTTAACTTCACAGTTCACACAAATACATTTTAAATTCAAACTGACGTAAGTAATTTTTTTTTCCACAGTAGCATGACAATCCCTCCACCTCCGATCTTACTAATCACTCTCACCTTATGGCATGGACCCCCGTGCAAACAGGTGGTCATGCAAGCGAGTATCAAAAGGGTTAACATGGACCATAAACTTCTCTCACGTCTCCTTAGATCTCAGCAAGGACGCCAGGTCATGGGTAGAAAGAAAAGATCTAAGTGCTTTTTTTGATCAAAAAAATTAACAATTAATCGAGGAATTAATCTTTAATTTCCACAGCCCATATATATATATATATATATATATATATATATATTGTGTATATATATATATATATATATATATATATATATATATATATATATATATAGATATATATAGATATATATAGATAGATAGATAGTGGTGGGACAAGGTCATCTAGCGCCCATGGCGAACGTACCAGACTGCACCCCCCCCCTTTCCCCAGTTGATGACCAATTATCTTACCTGATCATTATACTTATGTATAGAGGGCAGAGGTCAGGACTGGAACCACCCATGTACCTGTCTGACCTATGTGTCTTCTCTGATTTTCTCTTTCATAATAAAGTTTTAAATCCCAACTCCAAGAAAATAAATTTGAAATAAAAAAATCCACCCTTGCTGTGGGGCTCCTGTAAAGCATGGGGTACCTGTTCAATAAACCTAATGGCAAAGAATACAAGTGGTATTAAAGCCCACACCAAAATTGTAATACATTGCTGTTTATCAATCATTAGATGTGGTGGCTTCACTAGTTTTCTTTTCTTAGGCTTTTCCCCTCTGTTTATGCCTGGTGATCTGAGCGCAGGGGGGCACCTTTGGACAGCAGTATTGTCAGTCTAGGGGGATTTAGATACACTAACAAATTTAAGACTCCAGCTCACACTTTTTTTAATCAGTTACAGCAAACAGTTTTGTTTCTTTTTTTATAGAGTTTTTGCATGAATATATAAAAGCTGACCATTGTAAGCACTGCTGTCAGTGTTAAATGGTTTGTCTCAACCTGATAAACTGGTACATCTGAAAAACAATAGACTTACTGGCCAGATCACCTGATGAAAACAGAAGAAAGAAAGCCTAAAAAGAAAAACAAATGCAGCCATCACATCTAAGAATTGGTGAGATGCAATATAATAGCTGCTATGTAAGGTGTGAGTGGCTGTGATCACACTCAAGTGATCACACTTGAACACTTGACTTGAACAGACACTTGAACAGAGTTAATGTCCCTCTATGGTATGCAATGATGCAATGATGCTGAGGATATGGAGGGAGGAAGACAACACTGCAGCTGGCTGGAGCAAAGAAACAGGCATGTGAAACAAGTTATTCTTCCCAGCATTGCAAGGAAGGATCTTTTTACTTCTTTGGAGTTGGAATGTTATATGGCACCACATCCTTTGTTTTTTTATTCTCAAATTCTTGAATGGGTTTACATTATACTGGGACTTTTCAATCAGATACATAGATGTATTCCAAATTATTACTTATTAAAAGAATGCTTTCTAATCAGGGATAGTGTGTATGTGGAATACATCTATGGAGCCGATTGAAAAGTCCCAGTATAATGCAAACCTGTTCAAGAATTTTACTTTCACCTTCAGTAAACGTGTAGTGCAAAGTGCAGAGCAGTTTTACAGCACAGCACTGCACAGTGAGGAAGGCACAGCACTCAGGACTCAAGTTGAAAAGGAAGATACAGTGTGGAAGGTAGGTAGAGAAGCCAGGACTTACAGCAGATCTGTCCTCTGACATGTTCAGTCTGCCCTGGGGAGAGCCCTGTGTCTGCTGAGCATGAATAAGTGCTGCAAGGGGCTGCTACGTATTGCTTTGCTTGCTCCACCAACCCAAGCTGCCGCTAATACTATAACAGCTTAGATGCAGCCAGACAGACTAACAGGTAACCAACACAGGACGAGAGCAAGTTTTGAAATACTTAGCTATATTTTGGATCATATGCAGATCCCTTGTCAAACGCACAGGAGAGGATTTACTTAAACTGGAGATCTGGTGCAGCTCCACATAGAAACAAATCAGCTTCCATTTTTTTTTGTTAAAGCTTAATTGAACAAGCTGAAGTTAGAATCTTATTGGCTGCCATGCATGGCTGGACCAGATTTTGCACTCTCCAGTTTTAGTAAATCAACCCCATAGCGCAAACAAATATTAACAGATCTCACATTTATAAATGGATAAAGGACAATGGGCTCCATTCACAGGACCAGATCGCAAGTGGTTGTGTAGGTGTCCAGACACATTTTCCCTAAATATCACATGCTATCCTGCAATTGTCAATTCACTATACCGCTTTGTGGTATTTACCACAAAACGCTCAAAACTCAGTGAATATCACATGAAAAGGGGTTAAAGTCAATTCACAGAAGGAAATAAATAATTAAAGACATACGGTAATTAAGTAGCAGTCCAGGTATGCAGTATTTAAGGAATGTAAAAAATAGTAAATTTTGAGTAGTCTCTGCCTTTCCTTTTTGGATCAGTTCTCTCAACAGTAATGCATAGAAATCTAAATATGGAATTATGGAAAGCAAAAGGATGATGAAGATGATGAAGATGTTTAGATAAGAACACCTCTTAGGTTTATAATGTAGTCCATGCCCGCATAACGGAAATCCTATCTCTTTACATTATTGAAAGTAAAAGAAAATCACAAATTTTGGGTTGTCCCCAGAAAAGTAATAGAGGGGAAATTTCCCAGTGGGACACATGGCAAAACAAACTGACAGGAGTTATAACCTGCCCTTACTCTATCCAAAATGAAAAAAAAAGTTGTCCATGTAGTTCTACTTTAAGGCAAATAGACTGTGCAATTCGCAAACTGCTCCAGAGTTTAGTAAATGAGATAAAGCTTCACTTTACAAAGAATACCCAATCAGATGCAAGGAAATTGCAAAAAAAAAAAAAATGCATCTTTGCTTGCACATGCAAGAAAAGTCTCACTTACTAACCTCTGGCTGACTTGCAAGTCCTCAGTCTCTGTGCCTTTAGTAAATCCATTACATGTAGTGAAATATATCTCTTTTCTCCAGACATTACAACAGATTTTTGTAGACTCTTATTGTGCATATGCAGGCATATCCATCATTTGCTGCAAACCTCCCCATCACTCCAAACATAATACAATGTATATGCATATCACAATGATCTAATCCTTTGTTAGAAGATATATTATATGTAGTGGGGATATTTTACTTATTCACAATTATTTTTAGAGATATCTTTGGCTCAAATGTTTGCAAGACAGAATGGGAATATAGACAAGTATTCTTACAAAGGTGTGGAACTTGAGCTACTAGGAGAGTGGTGTCATTAATTTGAAGGTTTGGCAGATGGATACCAGAGTGACACTTTCAAGAACATCAGAGAATGACAACGGCTATTCTCAAAAAAAAAAAAAAACAGACCTGTCCAAAGATATAGCAATGACTTTGACAAATATTACAGCAAAAATGACTTTAAAGCAGTGTTTCTAAACCAGGGTCCCATGGTTTCTCACCAGAGGTTAACCTAATACTGTATATCGAAATACACTGGCGCAACAAATGTGCTCTACTTAAAACTAAAATACCTGCTTTCCCTGGCAGCAGCTCAATAGTGCAATCTCTCTTTGCATAAACAACATATAAAGAAATAAAAGGAGCTGCACAAACTATATAAATGCCCCATAAATTACTTCCTCCAGAGGTTACCAGTGGAAAACACTATAAAAAATTACACTCATATCTAATTACCCTATTTACACAAATAAAAAAATACAACATTGTCTTTTTTATTGGTGGAAGAAGGGTATTTATATATGATACTATTTTTATTCAATATTTTGCATTTTTAAAGATGTATATTTACTTTGATTTGAACTTACATGTTTTTGATACACCATATGTGTCCTGTGAAAGCAGCTTCCCTTTGACTGGTTTTCTGGTCGCCTTTTCTCTTTTGCATTAGTACATATGCTGCAGGGACCGCACTGATTAGTGAGTCTGCATATTTCTAGGGTTTTAACCATTTTACTTCTTTATCAGCAATAAAAACTGACAAGGCTTCTAATTCTTCTACACTATATCCACCCCACTAGATATTGCATGAGATAAAATACTGCATGGTTTCATGAGATAAATACGGAATACGGAATAGCCATGAGCTATTTTACCACAAATTCTAAAGAGAAAAAATTTGCTTTGTGAATGGAGCCTAATGTTTGGCAGTACAAAGAGATAAAACTTTCGCAAATAAGCCCAATTGAATTAGACTCCTTTGGGCAAAGTGATTATAACTAACTTTAATTTTTATTGTTTTACTGAAAAAAATAACAGCATTATGGAGTTTTTGGGTAAATTTTCCTTTGCCATGTATTATAGGTAGTCAACTTCCCAGAAATATTTTTTCCGTTTGCATGTATATCTTGCAAATGTACAAAACCAAATAGGGTCATCTAAAAGCATCTTCTATAACAATGAATTTGCAAATGAGGGAATTGTTTTTAAATCCTTGTCACATCACAGCTAAGCTCATCCACTAATAATTAATTTCTGATTATATCAAAATTTGCCCATGCATTTCTAAAAAGCTACTGTAGGATATGTTCATGCTCAAATAATTAGAATACTGCTTATTTGGAAAGAAAATTGTTTTGCTATAACTCTATCTGAGATGTTTTTCGAATGGCAATTGTCAAATCTTCGGATGTATTGTCAGGTCAATGAAACATTTCTTGGGAGAATGATTAAAGTTTCCTTTTTCTAAAATATATGAAGAGATGCATTTCCAATTAGACATGACAGTGTCTGTTGCTTAGCTGTCTTTTTATTGTTTATGTTGAAAACTAGATTTCAAAATACCAAAAAACAATAAATAAACAGCCAATGTTTAAAGAATCTAAAAGTTATGTACATTATATATACACATATATATATATATATATATATATATATATATATATATATATATATATATATATGATTTAATTCCTTTTTTTGCAGCAAATTCAGTTTTCTGTTCAAATCATTGTATATAAACATTATATTTCATTCTATGCATTAAAAAGCTGAGTTAATACTATGAAGTAATTTAATAATGGAGTAATGTTTATAATTACCTGGAAACCCTATATTAGTTTGCATTATCCAAATAGGCGATTCTTTTTTTTTTACGTTAAACTCTTTTATGCTATCATGACTATAACAGGTTTACATGTTATAACCAGCAAGGAAGGCTGTTTTTTTAATAACGATTAATCTATGTACATGATAATTTATTAACTCAATAAAATCCGTATCAAAATCTCAAATGTAGAGTTGATTTACTAAACAATTCCGCATAAACTTAAAGTGTAAGTTCACCTTTACAGAAAATCTATACATTAACTTAGACTGGACCCTCAGCCCCCCCCCCCCCCCCCCTCAGTCCTGCTGACCTTGAGTCCTGTGATCTCCCGCTGTGACAAATAAGGGTTGATTTACTAAACGCAAACAATGCGCTACAATTGCACTGCAAGTGCACTTGGGAATGCACTAGGAAGTGCAGTCGCTGTAGATGTGAGGGGAATCTAATCATGTGCAAGCAAAAATGCTGTTTTTTATTTTCCTTGTGTGTCCCCCTCAGATCTACAGTGACTGCACTTCCAAGTGCACTTCCAAGTGTACTTGCAGTGCACATTGGATTTGCCTTTAGTAAATAAACCCTATTGTGTATAGCCTCTTTACCGGTCCAGGGATTTGAAATCCCCAAGGCTTTCTCTCCTCTTTTCCCCCACTGACAGGACAGGCTACACGGGTTCTGATTGGTCGGCGCCGTCCATGTGATGGTGCCGACCAATTAAAATGCCACCTATAGGTAACTTTACAAAGTTATTTTAGAAGATTTGGCCGCAGGGATTTCATATCCCTGGACTGGTACATATTTTCTGTAGAGGTGAACTTACCCTACTTAGTCCAAACCATAGCTTCAGGTGTTCAGATGAATGCCAGAACATTCACCTGTTTGGCCATTTGGCCAGAGCCAAATATTGTGTATAATAATGATATTACTGCCTTTGTTACAAATTACAGCTTCCCGCTGTCATGATAGATGATAGATGTAAGTGGTTATTAAGGATGCCATTGGCTGCAGCCACCATTGAGTCCATAAGAACCAATGCTACATTCACTTACATGGCCAGGAATTCCTAGCCAAATATATTATAATTATCCAACATATTATTTTTAGGTAGAAACGCTATTTATACTGTAACAATACATTTGAACAATATCTACATGGTCAGCATATAACTTTTATATAAATAACTATTTTGAATGCATGAAACAAGCAAATCATAACAAATGTGGTAGTGTGGTAGTGTGGTAGTGTTTTGTACTTAAAAAACAAATCACTAAATTCAGACCATAGTAAATTTTCTCTATAAAAACACCATGGGGACCTGAGAAAAATGTTTCTATATGCAGAATGTTCTTTCAGCAGGAATAACCTTCGCAGGGGGAAACAATAACACACATGGAAGTGCACACAAATCTATAAAAGCTGAATGCTTTCTTAAAAAAAAAACCTCAGCTTCATTGAACTGCAAAGTACTCAGATTAGAATGACTACAATCATAATAAATGTAAATGATAAATATATGTCTAAAATGAAGATGCTATATACTCATTTAAATATTTAGTGCTCATTATTAAAAAAAACACATTATGGAATTGATTTACTAAAGGCATATAGACTGTTCACTTTGCAAGGAAAATTGCATTTTGCAAGGGCATGTGCCCCTGAGCTTAGTGAAAGCATAAAGGCTGTGCTGATGTCCATTGTCCAATCATTGTAGAAGGATATGTATTTTATATGTGTAATACACAATATGCACAGAATATACTGTGTATATACAGGCATACCCCACTTTTAAGTACACAATGGGGTTTATTTACTAAAGTTGGAAAGTACAAAATCAGGCTCACTTCTGCATAGAAACCAATGAACTTCCAGGTTTTATTACCAAAGCTTAATTGAACAAGCTGGGGTTAGAAGCTCATTGGTTTCTATGCAGAAGTGAGCCTGATTTTGCACTTTCCAGCTTTAGTAAATAAACCCCATTGCCTACTTAAAAGTGGCGTATGCCTGTATATATATATATATATCCTTTGTATAGGATGCAAGGCTAGCCACATGTGGTCCTAAATGCGCGTCAATAACTTGGCCGATACCTTCCGAAATACTACCATTTTCCAAAATGATTGGTATTGCCATTGGGTCATATACATTTTTGTACACTTTTGGGAGTGTATAGAAAGCTGGAATTTGGGGATACTTCGCCCAAATAAACTCACATTTCTTTAGTTATTACAACCTCGTTCAATGCTTCATCAACCAGCATATAAAACACATCATTGGATTTCTCTACCATGGATGGTGGAATCTTACTGTAGCATTTTTTATTATTAAGGGTTTTAGTTCACATGTTTTCATATATGTTATCCATTAAAACTATGCCCCCTCCCTTATCTGATGACTTTATAGTTATTTTTGTTTTTATTTTTTAAGGGATTTTAATGCTGCCTCCTGCTTGGGATTTAGGTTCCCCACTTTGCTTTCAATTTTGATAGCTTCTATTTCATTAGTAGTTAACGGAACAAATAAAGCCAAGGCTGGATTTAAATGACGTTGTGGAACTCTATGTGATTTTTTGTAAAACTTTTTAGATGAACTAGTAAGTTTCTCCTCCTCCTCAACTTCATCCTCCTCTACAGCATCCTCTCAGATATTTAATACAGATTCATTTTCCTGAAGCAGTAGATTTACATCTCAAAGGGCTTTAAAATCAGCTGTTGTCAGATTGGTATCCAACATTTCTTTTCTTGTGATTTGTTTCGTGTATAGGCTTTTTACTAGCAATCTTCGGGTAAACAGATTCATATCCATTACCACTTCAAATTTGCCCAAACTACGATTTGGACAATATGACAAGCCCAAAAGTAGGACTTGTTCTTCCTCATCAGACAAATTATGTGAGGCAAGATTAATGATATTTAATTTTCCTTCATTACGACCTTGGTTGTGGATAACTCTGTCTCCTTCTGTGTTATCGGTGATTGGGATTCTTTTGCTTTGTCTAAAAAATCATCTAATTGAGTTTTTGTAATAGTTCCCAAATCTCTATCTTGTTTCAGTGTTGTGTAGATTTCTTAAATAGGCTTACAGCCGGTGTACACGTTTTGTTGACTTTACTATTTTTAATTCCTCCACCTTTACCACCATGTGAAGATTTTGTTTGAGACGTGTCCATTTACCATTTTATGGGAGCTTGCTATAGTTATAGATCTACCTTATGTCATCTCGAGAAGTCAACCTTTCTTTTGTGGAAAGGGCATAGATGAGAAGAAGCTGAGGAGGAAGAATTGTAAGGTGAGTCAGACAAATAATCCCTGTTCTTATTACTTGTTAATTTCCTATTATTTTGACTCCTTTTAGGAAACATTATATTTTTGTTCCATTTGCATGCCCCCCCTCCTCCCAAAAGCATTTTTGTCTCGCCAATACTTATTTTCTTTTTTCTGCAAAATTTAGATATTCTTTAACTTTCTCTTCATAAATGTAATATTTATCATGAGTTTTCAATGGAGCAAATTGAGCATAAATAGACAAATTTCCTCATCCTAAAGGATAAGTTGTTGTTAATAATCACCCTGTAGTAACAGCATCACATGTTTGAACATTCATTTAATTTACTTTCCCAATTCTTTTTAAAATCATTAGAGATCTGATCAAGTATGAAGCCTTGAATGAGGGTGTAATAACCAAAGAAATGTGGGAGTTTATTCAGGTTAAGTATCCCCGAATTCCAACATTCTATGCACTCCCCAAAGTGCAAAAAAATGTATATGACCCATGCATTTAAGACCATATGTGGCTAGCCCTGCATCTTATACAAATGATACAATTCATATGTTACAGATACTTGAAAATCTTAAAATTCACAAATCAGCAATACTAGTCACGATAGAAGTAGAATCGCTCTATGGAAGCATTCCATGCAACAAAGGAGTTGCAGCATTCACACATGTCTTGAAACAGAGGGCCACACAGGAATGGAAATTCAATCATTTTGTTCTGCAAATGCTGGATTTCATCCTTCACCATGATATTCTTTGTTTGGAGGCTCCAACTACCTCCAGGTACAGGGTGTAGCTATGGTGATGTGCTGTGCACCCTCATATGCAAACCTGTACCTGGGGGAGTGGGAGAAACAGTTCCTCACAGAAAAACAATTATCTATGTATACTCGCCATTAGGGATGAACATTCGAGTCAACTCGAACATTGCCGAACAGTGAACAATTTGGGGTGTTCGCAGCAAATTCGAAAAGCAGCGGAACACCCTGTACAAGTCTATGGGAGAAATCTAAAGTGCTAATTTTAAAGGCTAATATGCAAGTTATTGTCCTAAAAAGTGTTTGGGGACCTGGGTCCTGCCCCAGGGGACATGTATCCATGCAAAAAAAGTTTTAAAAATGGCAGTTTTTTCAGAAGTAGTGTTTTTAATAATAGTTAAAGTGAAACAATAAAAGTGTAATATTTCTTTAAATTTCATACCTGGGGGGTGTCTATAGTATGCCTGTAAATGGGGCGCATGTTTCCCGTGCTTAGAACTGTCCCTGCACAAAGTGTCATTTCTGCAGAAAAAAAAGTACCGTATATACTCGAGTATAGGCCGACCCGAATATAAGCCGAGGCCCCCAATTTACCCCCAAAAAAACTGGCAAACTTATTGACTCGTGTATAAGCCGAGGGTGAGACATGCCTGTCCATCCCTGTGTGTGTGTCCGTCCATCCCTGTGTGTCCGTCCATCCCTGTGTGTCCGTCCATCCCTGTGTGTCCGTCCATCCATCCCTGTGTGTGTGTGTGTCCATCCATCCATCCATCCCTGTGTGTGTGTGTCTCCATCCATCCATCCATCCATCCCTGTGTGTGTGTGTCTCCATCCATCCACCCATCCCTGTGTGTGTCTCCATCCATCCACCCATCCCTGTGTGTGTGTGTGTGTGTGTGTGTGTGTGTATATATGTGTGTGTGTGTGTGTGTGTGTGTGTGTGTGTGTGTGTGTGTGTGTGTGTGTGTGTGTGTGTGTGTGTGTGTGTGTGTCCAGCCTACCTTTGTCCCGAGCCTCCGTCCCGTGCCTTGCCTCCTTGCCTCCGTTCCGTCCCGTGCCGTGCCGTGCCTTGCCGTCGTGTCGTGCCTTGCCTTGCCTCCGTCCCGTCCCGTCCCGTCCCGTCCCGTGCCGTGCCGTGCCTTGCCTTGCCTTGCCTTGCCTCCGTCCCGTGCCCTCTTCGGCGGCCATTGTAAAATTCAAAAGCCGCGCCTCCTCCTTCGCCTGTGATAGGCGGAACACTGAATTTCCCAGCAGCCTGTGTTCCGCCTATCACTGCCTTCGTATCATCCTCGTCCGTAGTACGAGGATGATACGATGTCCGTGATAGGCGGAACACAGGCTGCTGGGAAATTCAGTGTTCCGCCTATCACAGGCGAAGGCGGAGCCGGAGGCGCGGCTTTTGAATAGAATGGCCGCTGTCTGTCTGCTCGACACGCTGATCGAGCGGGCAGACAGCGATGACTCGAGTATAAGCCGAGGGGGGCACTTTCAGCCTCAAAAAAGAGGCTGAAAATCTCGGCTTATACTCGAGTATATACGGTAATTTAAAATCACTCTCGGCTATAATGAATTGTCTGTCCAGTGGGCTGCCAATAGTATAAGTAAGGAGGGGCTGGCCAAAGTAGCACAAATTATTTATGCATTCAGCTCTGAATGAAGTGGAGATGGTTACCTGTACAAAACATCTCCCCCCACCCTAAAATTTTTACAATGGGCCATCAGAGAGGATGAGGAATATAATAAGTGGAACTTATACCTTTGCCTTTAAATACTCATTTCAATAAATGTTCTACTTATGTTGGCAAAGAATGTTTGTGTCTAATCTGCTTGCAATATTATGTGCAAAAGTAATATTTTTCTTTTCTTATTTGACTCCACAGTTTCCTTCCAACCCACAGGAATGGCAGACCGTGGCCTCCCAATTCGACCAGCAGTGGGACTTTCCCAACTGCGGTGGTGCGATAGATGGGAAGCACATCTGGATTGTCCCAACCCCCAACTTGGGGTCATAGTACTACAACTGCAAGGGGTATAGTAGTATTGTAATGTTGGTGGTGGTGTCAGCGTCTTAGGAGTTCCTCTATCTGGACGTGTGGAAGAATGGCCATATGTCAGATGGTGGAGTCATTGCCCAGAGAGAATTTTACAGGCATCTCCAGAATGGCAGCTTGGGATTGCCTCCTCCAGTGGATAACATGGTGGGCCTCCCGCTTGTTTTTTTTGCGGATGAGGCCTTTGCACTGGGGTAGCATTTGAGGAGCTCTTCTCCATGAGGACCCTGACCCTGGAGCAAAAGGTTTTTAACTACTGGCTGGTCAGAGCCAGAAGATTGGTCAAGAATGCCTTTGGCATAATGGCCAGCCGTTTCTGTCTTTTTCAAACGACCATAAACATGGCTGAATATAAATTGAATCACATACTTTTAAGCTGCTGCATTCTACATAATTTTTTGCGTAAGAATGCAGCTAACTATCTGGCCTCAGTTGCGACTGATACCAACTCTTTACCAACAGAAATGACTGTGTTTTAAACTGGCCGTCCTGGCTTGCCCCCCCAAAGTGCCCACGAAGTACAGCAAAACGATGTGGAGTTCTTTGGGGGTAGGGGTGCAATTGATAAACCAGAGAATCTGGAAGCTCAGTAAAATACATTTTATTTGAAAAACTAAACTTATATTTCATTTGATTTATTGCTTGTGTTTCTTATCTGTCTCCTATGTTCTCCAATGGCCTTTTATTTTTGTCCATTTTCTTCAATAGTGCAAACATAACTTATTTGATACATGATGTGACAACCTCTTCTTCCACTAAATATTATGTTGTGCTGTGGGTCTGCTACACGCACAAAGTTTTTGTTCTTAATGCATTAATGATAAACATATTTATTATTTTCAAATCCATGAATTAATTGCTTGTAGTCCCTAAAATGGCCTGATTTTGGCAAATGTTACAGCAGAGTGGGGGTTATTTCCTAAAGGCAAATCCACTTTCCATTGCAAGTGCACTTGTAGTGAAAAGTGGATTTGCCTTTAGTAAATAACCCTCATTGTCACTGTAACTACACCAACTTACTAAAAAAAATTGGTATTGAGCATTGAAAGTAGAAGCCACACATTGTTGAGTTTAAAACATTTTACTCCAAGCACATTCAGATGTGCGTTATAAAAGGGTTTTTTAACAAACCAACATCTTTGGTTTATAATATGTAGGGATGAGCTTCGTGTTCGAGTCGAACGTACGTTCGACTCGAACATTGGCTGTTCGTCCGTTCGGCGAAATTCGAACACTTGGTCCGTTCGCGTCAAAATTTGCGTGCCGCTCACGGCCCACAATGCACTGCGATGGCGCAGTGCATTGCTGGCTCATGATTGGCCAAGCATGCACTGTGACCCCGCATGCTTGGCCAATCGCAGCGCCAGCAGCGAGGAGAGCCATGATTGGCCACAGGCAGGATGCCTGTGGCCAATCATAGCTCAGGCTGTGTAGTGCACGCCCCACACTATATAAGGCCGCCATTGCGGCGGCCTCGTGTAGTGTGTTGGCGTCTGAAGCAGTGGGTGTTCTGTGTACCTTCAACACAGTACACACCGATCGTTTTTGGCTGATTTCCTATCTTGCTGTTGTGTAGTGGTTATTGTCTGTGCCCTGACCGCAGTATACACCACTATATTCACTATTCACTTCACTATATTTATATATCTTTAATAATAGAGCTTGCAGTCAGTAGTGTTAGGAGATAGTGCGTGCTGTCTGCGTGTTCTGTACCCAGTACATACCGCTATATCCACCTACATAGCTGTTCTCTATTTGAGCCCAATTGCCATCTGCAGGAGTTATTGGAAGTTGTCTGTGCCTCCAGCACAGCACAGTATACATCTGTATATACCCCTTTATCTCTGCTGTTTTCTGGTTATTGTCTGCGTGCCCTGACCGCAGTATACACCGCGATATTCACCTCACCTATATAGCTAGTGATCTATCTTTAATAATAGAGCTTGCAGTCAGTAGTGTTAGGAGATAGTGCGTGCTGTCTGCGTGCTCTGTACCCAGTACATACCGCTATATCCACCTACATAGCTGTTCTCTATTTGAGCCCAATTGCCATCTGCAGGAGTTATTGGAAGTTGTGTGTGCCTCCAGCACAGCACAGTATACATCTGTATATACCCCTTTATCTCTGCTGTTCTATAAAAAAGGCATCTGCAGGAGTTAGTGGGTGTTGTGTGCCTCCAGCACAATATAAACTACCCAACTACTGTTTTACCCAACTCCCTTCAGGCCATTACCATGTCTGGAAGGCCAGCAAGGAGAGGCAGACAGGCGCGAGCCGATAAAAGAGGGCAAGCAGGCTCTGTGTCTAGAGACAACAGTGCTGGTCGTGGACGCGGTGCATTGTCATCAGCACGTGGCCATGGGACATGCTTGTCCTTCTTTTCGGCAGCTGGACATGTTGAACCGCAACATGCCAACGACTTGGTAGAGTGGATGACCAAGCCCTCTTCATCCTCCTCATCCTCTCTCACCCAGGCTCAGGGTAGTAGCAAAGCAGCTGCCAACGCATCGTCTTCCCTCCTCTCAACGTCATCATCAGTGACTCCTTCCCTAGACCCACCACGTCCTCCTAAGGAGTCTCCTGAACTCTTTGAGCACAGTGTTGGGTACATGCTCCAGGAGGATGCCCAGTGTTTGGTGGGCTCTGATGATGACACTCAGCTAGAGGAAGGCAGTAGCATGAGCGCAGAGAGAGGGGATGCTCAAGAAGGAAAGCAATCTGGCAGTCATGTTCCACAAGCTGCAGCATACTGCCAGGTTTGCTACAGCGATGAAGAGGGAGGGGATGATGAGGGCACTGACTCCACGTGGGTGCCTGGAAGGAGGGAGGAGGAGGAGGAGGAGGCACATGTCCAACGAGGCAGGATGCCCTCCGGGGGCCAGCTTAGGGGCAGCACACCGACTGAATCACACCGCAGAGCTCCACCTGTGCAGAGCGCTGCCTCTGCGCGTTATTCTAAAAGTTCTTTGGTGTGGGTCTTTTTTGAGACGAGTGCATCAGATCGCACCACTGCTATTTGCAACATATGTCTCAAGCGTATCTCACGTGGCCAAAACATCAGCCGCTTGGGCACCACATGCTTGACCAGACATATGTTGACCTGCCATGCAGCTCGTTGGCAAGCATACCTCAAAGACCCACACCAAAGAACAAAGCGGACCTCTCCTTGCTCCTCATCAACTGGCATCTCCAACCCCACTAGACCTTCAGTCCTCTCTGAAAACTGCTCTGAGAGGAATGAAGGTGTAGAATTAGGTGTGTCACAGCCAAGTGCTTCCGGGAACTCTGCTAGCGGTACACCCACGTCCGATTATAGCAGGCAAATGTCCCTGCCCCAGCTGCTGGACCAGCGGAAGAAGTTTACTCCCAGCCATCCACATGCCCAGCGGTTGAATGCTAGCTTGGCTAAATTGCTAGCACTTCAACTGCTGCCTTTTCAGTTGGTAGACTCGGCCCCCTTCCGTGAGTTTGTACAATGTGCGGTTCCTCAGTGGCAGGTCCCCAAACGCCACTTTTTCTCACGGAAGGCGATTCCGGCTCTCTACCGGCATGTGGAAGGCAATGTCCTTGCCTCGCTGGACAGGGCGGTCAGCGGTAAGGTGCATATTACCGCTGACTCATGGTCCAGCAGGCATGGACAGGGACGTTACCTGTCTTTCACGGCCCATTGGGTCACTCTTCTGGCTGCTGGGAAGGATGCAGGACAAGGTGCAGTAGTGTTGGAGGTTGTTCCGCCACCACGCCTCCAAAATGCTACTATTGGTTGTGACACACCTCTCTCCTCCACCCCCTCCTCTTCTTCTTCCTCCATGGCCTCTTCCAGTACTCTGTCCTCAGTACCAGCGATGCTTCGTAGGCGTTCCAGGGGCTACGCAAGTACGCAGGCAAAACGATGCCATGCCGTGCTTGCGCTGGTTTGTTTGGGGGACAGGAGCCACACTGGGGCGGATGTTTTGTCAGCTCTGCAGGGGCAGGCCGAGAGGTGGTTGACGCCACGCCAGCTTAAGCCAGGAATGGTGGTTTGCGACAATGACACCAACCTCCTCTCCGCCCTCCGACAGGGACAACTGACCCATGTGCCCTGTGTAGCTCACGTCCTTAACCTGGTGGTGCAGCGGTTCTTGGGCAGGTACCCCGGCTTACAGGATGTCCTGAAGCAGGCCAGGAAAGTCTGTGTGCATTTCCGCCGATCATTTAATGCCTGTGCTCGGCTGGCTGAGCTCCAAAAGGAGTTGAACCTGCCCAAGAACCGCCTTATATGTGACATGCCCACTAGATGGAACTCAACATTGGCCATGCTGCAGCGGCTGCACACGCAGCAGAGGGCCATCAATGAGTACCTGTGCGACTACGGCACCAGGACAGGGTCAGGGGAGCTTGGTTTTTTCTCACCACGCCAGTGGGGCATGATCAGGGATGCATGCACTGTCCTGTCACCGTTTGAGGAGGCCACAAGGATGGTGAGCAGTGACAGTGCATGCATCAGTGACACTGTACCTCTTGTCCACCTCTTGGAGCATACGCTGCGTGGAATAATGGACAGGGCACTTGAGGCAGAACAGAGGCAGGAAGAGGAGGACTTCCTTGCCTCTCAAGGCCCCCTTTATCCAGACAGTGTTCCTGCTGTGCCACCCATCACACAGGAAGAGAATGAGGAGGAGGAAGAGGAGGAGGAGGATGATTGTGTCAGCATGGAGGTGGAGGCTGGCACTCAGCATCAGCATCAGCAGCAGCAGCAGCAGCAGCAGTTTTGTAGGGATGATTTACAGTCCCAAGAAACACGTGGACTTGTACGTGGCTGGGAGGAGGTAGCTGCGGATCATGTTGTCCTTAGTGACCCAGAGGACTCCGGACCGAATGCCTCAGCTAACCTACGCTGCATGGCCTCCCTGATCCTGCAAAGCCTGCGGAAGGATCTTCGTATTCTTCGGATCAAGGAGAGGGACCATTACTGGCTGGCCACTCTCCTTGATCCATGGTACAAGGGTAAGGTTGCCGACCTTATCTTGCCATCGCAGAGGGAGCAGAGGATGAGACATCTCCGGGAGGCCTTGCAGAAAGGTCTGTGCAATGCGTTCCCAGAGACTGGGAGGTTACAAACTCCTGGTTCTGGACAACGTGTTGCTGAGGCATCGGTCAGAAGGAGCGGTGGAGAAGGTGGCCGTCTGACTGATGCTTTCAGACAATTTTTTAGTCCGCAGCCCCAAGGTATGATCGGTTCCAGCAACCATCGCCAGCGTCTGATTTACATGGTGCAGGAATACCTAGGGGCAAGGTCAAACTTGGACACCTTTCCCACCGAAAATCCTCTGGCTTACTGGGTCTTGAGGATGGATCACTGGCCAGAGCTTGCACAGTATGCAATTGAGCTACTGGCCTGTCCTGCATCCAGCGTTCTTTCGGAACGCACCTTCAGTGCTGCTGGTGGCTTTGTTACCGATCACAGGGTGCGCCTGTCCACCGAATCAGTTGATCGACTGACCTTCATCAAGATGAATCAGTCTTGGATCACCCACAGCTACCAAGCACCTGAAGCTGATGTAACAGAATAATTTTTTTTCAAATACCACATCCCTTCAAGACTGCCTATGCTGATGCTGAGTGACTGTCCTGTTATGTTGATTGTCTATCCTCTTCCTCCTCCGCTGATATGTTGGAAGAACATTTCTGGTTCTGGTTGATGCCATCAGCCCAATTTTTCTGGCCCTGTTTAACAGGGGCGTTTAAGTACAATTTTTGATGCAATGCTTTGCAGCAGGGCTAATTCCTGCAATAAAACTAGAGTATATGGCAGAGGTTGCAGTGTGGAGGCACCAGCACCAGTGCCTAAGGCCCAATTTTTCTGCCCCTGTTTAACAGGGGCGTTTAAGTACAATTTTTGATGCAATGCTTTGCAGCAGGGCTAATTCCTGCAATAAAACTAGAGTATATGGCAGAGGTTGCAGTGTGGTGGCACCAGCACCAGTGCCTAAGGCCCAATTTTTCTGCCCCTGTTTAACAGGGGCGTTTAAGTACAATTTTTGATGCAATGCTTTGCAGCAGGGCTAATTCCTGCAATAAAACTAGAGTATATGGCAGAGGTTGCAGTGTGGTGGCACCAGCACCAGTGCCTAAGGCCCAATTTTTCTGCCCCTGTTTAACAGGGGCGTTTAAGTACAATTTTTGATGCAATGCTTTGCAGCAGGGCTAATTCCTGCAATAAAACTAGAGTATATGGCAGAGGTTGCAGTGTGCTGGCACCAGCACCAGTGCCTAAGGCCCAATTTTTCTGCCCCTGTTTAACAGGGGCGATTAAGTACAATTTTTGATGCAATGCTTTGCAGCAGGGCTAATTCCTGCAATAAAACTAGAGTATATGGAAGAGGTTGCAGTGTGGTGGCACCAGCAGCAGTGCCTAAGGCCAAATTTTTCTGCCCCTGTTTAACAGGGACATGTAATTACAATTCTTGATATAATATTTCACAGGAGGGCCCCTTCCTGTGTCCACCCAGAGTAACGGTGAGGACTTATAGTGTTGTGGCACCAGCACCACAACCACCAAAGGTCAATTTTTCTACCACTGTTCAACAATGGCATGTAATTACAATTCTTGATATCGTTCACAGCAGGGCGCTCCAGCGCCCACCAAGAGTCACTTTGAGGGCTTACAATGTTGTGGCAAAACCAACACCTTGTTCCGCCATTTCTGCAGAGCATATAGGGCAGGCCCCTACTTTCAAACATCCAACTTACAAACATCTCCTACTTGCAAACGGAAGGAGACAACAGCAAGTGAGATGAAAAAAGATGGACGACAAAACAAATTATACAGGGGTGATAACCCTTCCCTATGTTTTCCAAAAAGCTTAAAAATCGTTTTTTTGACTGGAGCTACACTTTCAAAATTTACCAGTTGAAAATTACAAACAGATTCAACTTAACACAACAAACCTACACAGTCCCTGTCTTGTTTGCACCGCCTGTATTCTGCTGTTCTGAGTATATAGGGCCTGGGGGCCACACGCATTTCCTTTTTTTAATATGGGTACAGGGTTCCCCTTAATATGCGTACAAGACCCAAATAGGCTGGTAATGGGCAGGGAGGGCTACCCATGCCATTTTTCTGAATGGTTTTCAACCATATTGCAGGAACCAAATATAACATTAAAACCGCAAGCAGTTTTAAATGGTGTTATTTCCGTTAAATGTCATTTTGTGCAGGGACTGTTCTAAACACGGGAAACACGTGGCACTTCACAGGCATACTACAGACACCCCCCAGGCACCATATTTACAGGAATATTTCACTTTTTTTTTTCACTTTAATCGTCATTAAAATCAGTGCTCCCGCCAAAACGGCCATTTTTAAAAACATTTTAGGCATTGATCCATGTCCCCTGGGGCAGGAGCCAGGTCCCCAAACCCTTTTTAGGACAGTATCTTGCATATTAGCCGTTAAAATTAGCACTTTTCATTTCGAACGTTTGAGTCCCATAGACTTCAATGGGGTTCTAACGTGGGGTCCGTTCGAAAGTTCTGGTACCAACCGAACCGGGGGGGGGGGGTGTTCGGCTCATCCCTAATAATATGTATGTTTGACAGTATATAGCCTGTTTGTGGCTAAACAGGCATGTTTAAAACCATAACATATACATCCCCAACTCAGGAACTTACAAAGTTCAACTTTGATAAAATTAAGGCCATATGAGACATTAGTATACCAAAACTGTGTTGATTTTGCCTTCATCAGATGAGGTGATCTCACCCCTGTAAAAGCCAAATTTTGAAGATGCACACAAATTGGGACTCAAAATGTGAATTTCCCTCATGATCCCATGCCTAAAATGTGTGTCTTCCCCCTACATCTATTTTTCTAAAGCCAGAAAACACACAGTGTGTCAACATGTGGTATCTGCCATCATGGGATATCAATGTATGCATTTTGTGGGTGCAACCCCTTTCTCGATACTAAAGTAGGTGAGAGGAGGGGGTTGCACCCTTGAAACATGTCCATTGATCCCCCATGATGAGAGCTAGCACATGTTGACACACTGGGAATTATTTCGGAAAGGACAATCCACATATGAGAAATGTGATATCTCCATTACGAAAGATAGTTTTACAAGACAAATCGCTTCTGGCTCGTACTTGATTCCGAGCATGCGTGAACTTTTGTGCGCGGACTTATGTATACACGATCAGACTTTCCGACAACAAAATTTTGTTGGCAGAAAATTTGAGAACCTGCTAACAAACATTTGTTGGCAGAAAGTCCAGTAGCAAATGTTCGATGGAGCATTCATATGGCCGGACTTTCCAACAACAAGCTCACATCCAACATTTCCCATCGGAAAATCCAACTGTGTGTGCGTGACATTAGAGTTCTTCAAATGGCACTGTGGGATGAGAGTATGGACAAAGAGACTATACCTTTGGGGGGTTATAATATTATTTAATATAATTTATGATTTATATCAATATCATCATTGATTATATGTTTTTTCTTTTTGTTTCTCTTGTGCTAATTATGTCAAGTCTTTAATATGCTCTATAGGCAATGAATATTGTCATTTGCATTTCCCAAGCTTGGAGAGGAGGTCTCATTGTATGTTTTGATCTGCATTTATTTTCATAACTGGGGATTTTCCACTTGGGCACTGCAATTTTCTTTAATCATGGCCGTAGTTTCCATAGACATTGTTTTGGAAATTCTTGTGTCAGTGGAGACATTTTCTCCAATGTGGCATGATTCTAGTCTCCAGATGTTATCATTGCAGAGACTGGAAATTACGCGGTGACGCATGATGTCATTGCGTCGAGCATGCACTATATGGGAATGCCAGGAACTGCACCAGGCACCATTCCTCCTTCATACTTTGGTGGAGGAGGTTACTTTTTGCACCTTTCAGGTCTATTTGAAGGCAATGGATAGAGTAAGGACTTAATTGAAGCAGATTCTATCACGCAGTTTATGATATCAGGCTCAAGTAAGTACAACCGTCCCCATGCTATGGAATGCTTTTTTGTTCTTTACCATAGCCGAGTAATGCCCCTATTGGGACCAGTGTTACTGATATCTATATATATTTTCTCCTTTTTGGAGAAAACAATGCCTACATTTTGGACAATAGTCTGTGGTCTTTGTATGACAAAAACTGTCAACAATGAATGTGCGGTGGCTTTTCTTGAAGCTATGGAAATGCTCAAGTCAGATATAGATCATGTTATAGGTATGTTTTTTGAATATACTTAAGTGGGTATGTTTTTGTAACACATATATACCTATATTATTATACCAGTGCTGTAAGTATTATTATCTTGAATTACAGATGTGGTAATATCCCTGATGAAGAAGTTGGATACCTCCACTTCACTGGATATATCCATCCACAACCAACAGGGTGGAATGCCGGATCCCAAAGAGGGGGGATACCACTTTGTACACTACACTATTTTAAAAGTGTTATATGACATGTTGAACCAAGTCTTTGCTATGATTGTACTGCATCTCTTTCTTTACAATTTTTAAATGACACAACACTTTTTTAAATAAAAGATTTTATAATTAATATCATGTTTTGATTGCCTTAAAAATTCCACCTAATGAGGACATAAAATAAAAAAATAAAAAAATAAATGCTACTCATTGGAATAAACCAAGTTGCTGTGGGAAATTTGCTTGGACCTACACCTGTCTGCGCCTTTCTGTTTCTACAATACTTACATTCAATTATTAGTCAACATATTATTTACAACAATTACCAACAAGAGAAAATATTGTTTTATTATTTTCATTGTACCTGATTGGGCATGGGAAAGTTTCACTACATTTACTAAGCTAAATGACAATTCCCTTGCAAAGTGCAAATTTGTCTTGTTCTTGTGAACAGCTTATATGCCTTTATTGAATCAACCACTATGTTTTAAAAATTACTTTGGGCCTGCTGAAAATTACTTTCAGTCTGTCACTTACAAAGAAACCCTTGAATACATAACAATCCACTTATTGCCAAAATTGTCAGTGGCTACTTTATCGTTACAATGTAGAAATAAATGCACTATGACCACTGCCATGTTTAATAATACACTGCAACTTCATAGGGCATATATATTAAAAAGTCAATAGCATAGGTATGGGAGTTTACATGATTGGGCCTCTTCTCCAGACGGTGCAAGTCCAATTTCTCCCGCCCCCCCCCCCCTTTACTTAACCACTTCAGTCCCAGAAGGTTCAGACCTGACCAGAACACTTTTTTACAATTTAGCACTGCGCCGCTTTAACTGGTAATTTCACAGTCAAGCAATGCTGTACCCAAACTAAATGTATGTCCTTTTTTCCCCACAAATAGAGCTTTCTTTTGGTGCTATTTGATCACCTCTACAGTTTATTTTTTTGGCTATACTCAAAAAAAGAGCAACAATTTTGAACAAAAAACAATATTTTTTACTTTTGCTATAATAAATATCCCCAAAAATGTTTTTAAAAAACAAAATTATTTATCAGTTTAGGCCAATATATATTTTTCTACATATTTTTGGTAAAAAGTGTATATTTATTGGTTTGCACAAAAGTTATAGCGTCTACAAACTATTGGATTTATGGCATTTTTATTATTATTTTTTTTTTTACTAGTAATGGCAGTGATCTGCAATTTTTAGTGGTATTGCGACATAGCGACGGACAGATCGGACACTTTTGACACGTTTTTGGGACCGTTGACATTCATACAGCGATCAGTGGTATAAAAATGCACTGATTACTGTGTAAATGACACTGGTAGGGACCCAGTCAAGGATCCCTATTTGCTATATCTGACCTCACTTCAGATTACCAAATAACATACGGTACATGGTATCAGTTCTCCCAGTGCAAATGGGGGGTACACATATAGCACTTTTCATGCCTCTATGCATTTCATGGGGAAACCCTGCTCCTTCAGGAGGACTCCTTCCAAGGATACAAAATCTAAACAATTATACAAATAAAACAAATTTGGTACAATTGTTAAGTATTTCCAATATCAACATATAATCAAATTACATGTACATTTACAGCATTCCATGTTTTACTCACTAGGATTGGGCTCAAATCCACTACTAACCCAAATCAAGGGAAATCACTCTCCATTACGAAGGCTCCCTGGCAAGAGCAGCTACAGAGAAGAAACAGTGGAACTGAAAATGAGGCACTGCCACCATATAGCAGTGCAGTTAAAACTTAAATGGAAATATTTATGATTCTCAAACTACATGGGAATACTTCATGAGTAGAGTCTAGTAGGGGACCAGCAGGAAGTACATTCTCAATTCACACATCCTTTCCATTAAATTACTGTAAAGGATGGCAGGCTCCATATTGCAAAGGTATGGAATCCTATGTCGATTACTCAGTCTCTCCTATACAGATGAAACCAACAGTGAGAAATAGGGATGAGCCGAACACCTCCCCCGGTTCGGTTCGCACCAGAACTTTTGAACGGACTGAAAGTTTGTGCGAACTTTAGAACCCCATTGAAGTCTATGGGACTCGAACGTTCGAAATAAAAAGTGCTAATTTTAATGGCTAATATGCAAGATATTGTCCTAAAAAGGGTTTGGGGGCCTGGCTCCTGCCCCAGGGGACATGGGTCAATGATAAAATTGTTTTAAAAAACGGCCGTTTTTTCGGGAGCACTGATTTTAATGACAATTAAAGTGAAAAATGACATTTAACGGAAAAAAAGAAATTTAAAACTGCTTGCGGTTTTAATGTAATATCTGGTTCCGGCAATATGGATGAAAATCATTGAGAAAAATGGCATGGGTAGCCCCCCTGCCCATTATTAGCCCCTTTGGGTCTTGTACGGATATTAAGGGGAACCCCGTACCCAAATTTAAAAAAAGGAAAGGCGTGGGGCCCCCAGGCCCTATTTACTCAGAACAGAAGTATACAGGTGGTGCAAACAAGACAGGGACTGTGTAGGTTTGTTGTGTTAAATAGAATCTGTTTGTAATTTTGAACTGGTGCATTTTGAAAGTGTAGCTCCAGTCAAAAAATCAATTTTTAACCTTTGTGGAAAATATAGGGAAGGGTTATCACCCCTGTATAATTTTTTTGGCCGTCCGTCTTTTTCCATCTCAGTTCCTGTTGTCTCCTTCCGTTTTCAAGTAGGAGACGTTTGTAAGTTGGATGTTTGAAAGTAGGGGCCTGCCCTATATGCTCTGTAGAAATGGCGGAACAAGGTGTTGGTGTTGCCACAACACTGTAAGCCCTCAAAGTGACTATTGGTGGATGCTGGAGCTCCCTGCTGTGAACGATTATATCAAGAATTGTAATTACATGCCATTGTTGAACAGTGGTAGAAAAATTGGGCCTTTGGTGGTTGTGGTTGTGGTGCTGGTGCCACAACACTATAAGTCCTCACAGTTACTCTCGGTGGGCACAGGAACGGGCCCCTGGTGTAAAATATTATATCAAGAATTGTAATTACTTGCCCCTGTTAAACAGGGGCTGAAGAATTGGGCCTTAGGCACTGCTTGCTGGTGCCACAACACTGCAACCTATCCCATATACTCTAGTTGGAGTGCAGGAATGAGCCCTGCTGCAAAGCATTAGATCAAAATTGTATTACATGCCCCTGTTAAACAGGGGCTGAAAAATTGGGCCTATGCACTGCAACCGCTACCATATACTCTCGTTAGAGTGCAGGAATGAGCCCTGCTGCAAAGCATTGCGTTAAAAATTGTAATTACATGCCCCTGTTAGACAGGGGCTGAAAAATTGGGCCTTAGGCACTGGTGCTGGTGCCACGACACTGCTACCTCTCCCATATACTCTAATTGGAGTGCAGGAATGAGCCCTGCTGCAAAGCATTTCATCGAAAATTGTAATTACACGCCCCTGTTAAACAGGGGCAGAAAAATTGGGCCTTAGGCACTGGTGCTGGTGCCACGACACTGCAACCTCTCCCATATACTCTATTTGGAGTGCAGGAATGATAAAGAAAAAGAAAATAAAGGGTAGATACAGGTGTATACTGTGCTGGAGGCACACAACACCCACTAACTCCTGCAGATGGCTGTATTAGAGAACAACAGCAATAAAGGGTAGATACAGGTGTATGCTGTGCTGGAGGCACACAACGCCCACTAACTCCTGCAGATGACTTTATTCTAGAACACCAGCAATAAAGGGCAGATACAGGTGTATACTGTGCTGTGCTGGAGACACACAACACCCACTAACTCCTGCAGATGCCTTCATTATAGAACACCAGCAATAAAGGGTAGATACAAGTGTATACTGTGCTGTGCTGGAGGCACACAACACTCATTAACTCCTGCAGATGCCTTTATTATAGAACACCAGCAATAAAGGGTAGATAAAGGTGTATACTGTGCTGGTGGCACACACCACCCACTAACTCCTGCAGATGGCTGTATTAGAGAACACCAGCAATAAAGGGTAGATACAGGTGTATACTGCGCTGGAGGCACACAACACCCACTAACTCCTGCAGATGGCTAGAGAACAACAACACCCACTAACTCCTGCAGATGCCGGAACACTACACAAGGCTGCCATATTTTGGGGCGTGTACTAAACACCCTGAGCTATAATTGGCCACAGGCTCTCCTCGCCGCTGGCGCTGTGATTAGCCAGTGCATGCTTGGCCAATCATGAGCCAGCAATGCACTGTGATGGTGCAGTGCATTGTGGGCCATGAGCGCCACACGAATTTGGTGCGAATGGCCCACAGAGTTCTAGCTTCGCCGAACGGGCGAACAGCCGGTGTTCGAGTCGAACATGCGCTCAACTCGAACACCAAGCTCATCCCTAGTGAGAAATGAAGGATGATATAATATAGGGAACAAAAATTATAACAGGTTAAATAAATCCTGAAATACAGAGGCCATACCAAAAGAGAAAACTTTCAATAGATTCAACTGACATCCATGAATCGATCATTAATTAACCATGAATTCCATATGCCTAATCACATCACTCAGCCACCCCTCTACCTGTGCAGCCAGACCCTCCTATCCCACAGTTCATAATGACTTCACAACTCTGGTTAGGTGTTGTTTGGGTGGATATGGGGTGGTTGGGGTAGATGTGTGGCGGCTGACTGTTGCTAGGTGACTATTATTATTGGCAAGTTTGAAGAGTTGCTTGTGGTATGGATGCTGTGGGGCAGTGTGTGTTGTCATCATGGACTGTGGGTTGGGAGAGTCTGGCTGCAGAGATTGTGGGGGTTGAGTGGAGTCCATGGTTAATATTGTTGTGGGGAAACAGTGTGTGATGGGAGGTTTGGGTATGCATCTTGGAGTATTGTGTATGGGGGTGCATGTTGTGGATGGCTATGGATGTTAAATTGCAATTTGTTTAGAATATTTTTATTTATTTCAGTTACTTATATAGCGCCATCAATTTACACAGTGCTTTACATATACATTGTACATTCACATCAGTCCCTACCCTCAAGGAGCTTACAATCTAAGGTCCCTATCTCACATTCATACATACTAGGGACAATTTAGACAGGATCCAATTAACCTACCAGCATGTCTTTGGAGTGTGGGAGGAAGCCAGAGTACCCGGAGGAGGCCCACGCAGGCACAGGGAGAACATGCAAACTCCATGCAGGTAGTGTCGTGGTTGGGATTTGAACCAGCAACCCTTCTTACTGCTAGGTGAAAGTGCTACCCACTACACCACTGAGCCGCCCATATTTATTTATAGTTTCATATGGGGAAGACTGGTTATATTAAAACTGTTTATGAAAAAACATCCATGAATTGATATGTTCACATTAAACGATTGGAAGTTTTCTCTTTTGGTAGGGCCTGTGCATTTCAGGATTTATTTACCCTGTTTTATAATGTTTGTACAGTGTCCACTACTGCCTATACTATATTACCCTTCATTCCTCTCCCTCTGTAGTTTGCATCTGTACAGGAGAGATTAAGTAATCACGTGAAATTCCATACCTTTTTAAAATGGAGCCTCCCACCTTTAGTGGAAAGTATGTATAAGTTGAGACTGTGCCTCCTGTTGGTCCCCAACTAGACTTTGACCACCAAATATACCCATATACTTTTAGAAACATAAATATTTCCAATTAAGTTTTAATTGCACTGCTATATGGTGGCAGTGACAGTGCCTCATGTCTGGTCCTTCTATTTCTCCTTTGCAGCTGCTCCTGTAAGGGCCTTCACTCACCCCCGGGGGGGGGGGGGGATTTGGTAGTGGAGAGTTATATCCCATGATTTGGGTCAGCAGTGGATTTGAGCCTCATCCTGTTGAGTAGAACATAGAATGTTGTTAATTTATATGAAATTTGATGTATGTTGATATTGGCAACACTTGTACTGATCATGTTTTATTTGGTATAATTGTTCTGCTTTTGTATCCCTGGAAGTCCTCCAGGACCTATGCTTAGAGGCATAAAAAGTGCTATATGAGAACCCCCTATTTGCTCTGGGACAATTGATACCATATAGGTTATGGGTAATCTGACATAGCAAATAGGGATCCTTGACTGGGTCAGAACTGTGGTTTTATTGGTGTATATATGTTTTTAATGGTCAATTATTTATGATAAAAATTTGTGAAATAAACAGTATATTTAATCTGTTTGTCCTCTAGGACCTCTAAAGTCCATTGTGCCTCATGCTATTTCAAGGTATTTGAATGGGATTTGGTGCTTGATATACTGACCTCTCTAGTTATTGTAGCGCCGGCTCCTGAAGAGCACATGCTATGTGTTTTTTTCTATTTAAAATTCCTAAAACCACAGTTAGGGTTTAGGGTTAATTATACCAAATTATGGTTTCGGTGTCAGTCTAGCTGGATTGCACTGGGTTCTGCTTAGCCACAAGTGTCGCTGTCACTACTGGCAAGTGTGAGAACACAGTTTAGCTAGGTGCATTGAGTGCCATTCTTTCTCGGAACCAGCCCAGTGGGAGTGTTATATTGCTGTGCATTCTGGGAGAGGGTACTTAAGGTACTGACATCACATGCTTCTGGGTTCCGGTCCAGAAGATCTTTCTGTCTTTTTGGTCCTGGTCCTCCTGACCAGCCCCCATGGCCCCCATGGCCTGGGGTGCAGATCCATCCAATTCCGAGTCTCGGGGCTGGCTAGCCCGAGACAAGTTAACTGGAAGGAGGATTCAAAGGTGGTCCGGCGCCATCTCATCTGTGGAGAGGCCCAGCAACTGGAGAAGCAACCAGGGGAGGACTCTTCGGGAAAAGGCCATGCTGAAGGCTGGCTTCTCAGAAAGAGCCTGGAGGCTCAGTTGAAATATACCAAGTGAATCTACACTACAGTATCGACCGGCTGCGAGATACTGGTATCATATGATAGCTCTCTAAATTTATCTACATCCTTCAGTTACATTCAAGTCTGTGGCAGAGATTTTATTCACAAGTGTTCTACATCAAATCTGTGGCAGAGACTTTGTTCAAGTGTTCTACATGCAAGTCTGTGGCAGAGGCTTTGCTTTACTCAAACACTCTATAGGTTGCTAGGCCTAGTGAGAGGAGGTCTATCCGGTAGCTGTGAGAATCCAGTTGTGAGTGGCCATTCTCTGTATTTCTATAGTGAGAGACTCCCTATCTTTTGCAGTTCCAAGAGTACCTGAACTTCCTACCTAACCATCTACCCTTCAAGAGGGTAACGGTAAGCCCAACCAAACCAGCCGCTCATTCGGGGGTCAGTGCTACATTATTATATCCCCTTACTTTGGTGGTCGAGGCATACTTTTCAGACACAGCTGAATGAGTGGCGTATCAAATTTAGTAATCTGAATAATATAATATAATAATAATCTAACCTTTTTTAATGAATCACAAATTGTATTTTCTTCAGAAATGTGCAGATTTGTTTAGTGAAAACGTTTTAAGTTTATGCAGGCCGACAATCATAAATGTGTATGTATGACCTACTGCAAATCATATAAATTTGCTTGCATATATTTCAGATACATTAAAAATTCATTGATTATCTTTTATTGTGACCTTTTAATGGATTGCCTCAAACCTTTTACTTCATTTTCACCTATGTATGTGTCCTGGAGCCTTCGAAAGTCTTTGTCAGCGGGCAATCAGTTTAATTTGTTAACTGTTCTAACCTTTTGTAAATAAGCATAACTGGTGCTATCATTTAATAGTTCTATGAATCTAGCTAAATCTATCAGACTGGGTAGAGACACATCACTGCCATTGCTGGGAGGCTTTTTATTGCCCCTCTCACTATCCACACCATCTACAGTAGTATTGCATGGCTCACAGTAGAAACATAGGGTTTACTGGGCTAGTACAACACTGGCTGCTTTTTTGTGCTAGACAGAGATAGTGCTAAGTTCTCTTAGCAATTGGTACACTGCAAAAACGTAATACAGTGATTGAATATTTAAATTGTATTGTGCACATTCAATATCATATTTTATTTCACTGTGTTTGCGTTTGTGAACTAAGACATACTAACTGCAATGTTTTCACATTTGCTTGCCAGCAAATTTCAATATCTGAGAAGCAGTCGCCTATTTTGAACAAGCTGTACAATTCAATAAACAATTGTAACAGATATTTTTCTTTCATTTTTCACACTCTGTTAAATATCAATCAATATTATATTTAATGTTCATTACTCTCTGTTTTGAAATGTATTTGTCGGCAAGTGTCACTGTATGAAAAGCAATGCCTGATTCATATGTAGTACTATTGCTTTCTGTAAACTGTGTTAACAAATATATCTTTCTTCCACTTTTCACATTACACCAAGCACCATAAACTGATTACAATTTTACTGTGAATATTTGAAAAATGTATAATTTAAAAATATAAACCCTCTTAGTGATTTCTGTTATATTCTGAAAAATACTGAATAATCCTTGTTCTTTTTTGCTTTTGGCATGTTCACTAATAAGTGCTTACATATATAAATTAGGGCTGTGGAAATTAAAGATTAATTCTTTGATTAATCGTAAATTTTTTTGATCAATCAATTTTTTTTGATCGATCAAAATACTCTCCACCGGCTTCCGGGTCTTCAGGCAGTTCCGTCAGAGATCCGGTGATGTCACAGACATCGCCGTCACCGGACTCCTCCCCCTTCCCTGTGCCTCTGTCTGCTAACGGAGGGAAGGGGGGGAGGAGTCCGGTGACATTGAAGTTCTGATTGAACATAACACGTATGGGGGAGGAGCTGCGCATGACGTCACCCACTGCTACCCTACGGAACTAACACGATTGTCGGCTTTACATGCTGTGTTTTTATCATCTTTATGTGAGTCGTTTGTGTTTGAACACAAAAATTAAATCTTATACTTAAGCGGTGCACTTAGATCTTTTCTTTCTACCCATGAACTGGCATCCTTGCTGAGATCTAAGGAGACGTGAGAGAAGTTTATGGTCCATGTTAACCCTTTTGATACCCGCTTGCATGACCAACTGTTTGCACAGGAGTCCATGCCATAAAGGTGAGAGTGATTAGTTAGACTGGAGGTGGAGGGGTTGTCACGCTACTGTGGGAAAAAAATTACTTACGTCAGTGCTACAGTTTGAATTTAAAAAATATTTGTGTGAACTGTGAAGTTAAGTCATAGATTGTGGAAACTAACTAGTGTCGGGTGATTGTATATAGTGTACACCACATTTACCACTGACTAATGCAGAGTTGTAATGCGAGGAGATCAGCTAAAAGTAGTTGGATCTGTATGTTCGTTATAATTAATCAAAATTAGTTGATTAATCGATTAAACAATAAATCGATTAATTGAACACCAAAATTTTAATCAGTAACAGCCCTAATATAAATAAAAAATACTTAGGCATTTACATACTTAGATGTATTCAGATAGTTAGGAGGAAGGAGTAGGATGAGGAAAGGAAAGAGTTTATGACATTGTCACATTACCTTGGTAATGAGGCGTATTCCCCCAACACACTAACACATACAACACCATCACCCACTTACTAACAGATGTATAAGATTACTTGGAAGCATGGTAAGATGATTCTGTGTTTGTAGATTTACAGGTGTGCTGCATGATGAATATTAAATAGATGGATGACTATTAACTGGCCATGCTTTTGGCCGTTAAGGGTAAACTCTGTAACTATTTGTGTTCTCACATTTGTGAGGTCAGGCACTGATGTGTACAAGAAGGCCTGGCTCGCAGTCTCCACGCTAATTCATCCCAAAGGTGTTCTATTGGGTTGAGGTCAGGCACTGATGTGTACAAGAAGGCCTGGCTCGCAGTCTCCACGCTAATTCATCCCAAAGGTGTTCTATTGGGTTGAGGTCAGGACTCTGTGTAGGTCAGTCAAGTTCCTCCACCCCAAACTCGCTCGTCCATGTCTTTATGGACCTTGCTTTGTGCACTGGTCCAAATCATTTGGTGGAAGGGGGACTGAGGTGTGGAGTTGCTTTTCAGGGGTTGGGCTTGGCCCTTTAGTTAGTAAAGGGAATGCTTAAGGCATCAGCATACCAAGAAATTTTGGATAACTTCATGCTCCCAACTTTGTGGGAACAGTTTGGGGATGGCCCCTATCTGTTCCAAAATTACTGTTCCAATATATATATATATATATATATATATATATATATATATATATATAGAGAGAGAGAGAGAGAGAGAGAGAGAGAGAGAGAGAGAGTATCTCACAAAAGTGAGTACACATTTTTTCATGAGACAACACTGAAGAAATTACACTTTGCAATAATGCAAAGTAGTGAGCATACAGCTTGTATAACAGTGTAAATTTGCTATCCCCTCAAAATAACTCAACACGCAGTCATTAATGTCTAAACCTCTGGCAACAAAAGTGAGTATCCCCCAAAGTGAAAATGTCCTAATGGGCCCAAAGTGTCAATATTTTGTGTGGACACCATTATTTTCCATCACTGCCTTAACCTTCTTGGGCATGGAGTTCACCACAGCTTCACAGGTTGCCACTGGAGTCCTCTTCCCCTCCTCCATGACGACATCACGGAGCTGGTGGATTTTAGAGACCTTGCGCTCCTCCACCTTCCGTTTGAGGATGCTCCACTGTGCTGCAGTTCAGTTGCACGGTCTTGGCAATCTTCTTGTAGAAAGAAATGGGGAGGGGTTGCGATTGCGCAGGTGAAAGTGAAAAAAGGAAAAACAAAAAGCATGAAGAAGCAAGCTGCTGACAATTACACAACAGAACATATTGTGTCAAAATACATAGAAAACAATTGCCGCGCTAAATACAAAAATAATAATATAACATGTGAAATAAAATAAAGTGAAATGTAACATAGTCAGTCAGTCTATAGGATTTCCATATAAGTCCATACAGAAATAAAGTGATATATTGTTGCATAACGCATCCAAATGATAGTGAGCAATCTAACAGCCAAGTGCGCCTTCCGTCATATAAATACAAGATGCCCTTACCAGATAGCCAGAATCCACATTATAAGAGTCTAATCACGCATGGAATCAAACATCATGAAGGATCCATTCATTGAGACAGAGAAGGGTGGTGTCACGGCCGCTGGTGCAGGTCAATCACTCTTTCTTATGGAGGTTTATGTAAAAAAAGGCAAAAAGTAGCCATATAGCGTAAAACCAGGGTGGTTTTATTGAAAAAATGCCATTAAAAGTGACCACAGGTCCAATACAATATAACAAGTGGATATAAAGGTTCTCACATAAAAATCTGCAGATCAGAGTAGCGTGGTATCGCTGGACATAAACTCCGACCTACTAGTCTGATTATACATGATGTCATCAAGGGCATGGGCTCCATTTCCAAAACCATGCTATTTATAGTTCCATAACAGAAAGAGCACAGCTGTTTAAAACAAAATAATTTGCTCAGAATGGCTGCCACATTTTGAAAAACAAATGGCCAAGCCTCATTCTGAAAAGAGAGGAAGTAACATAGCCACCATACAGGAAACCGGAGGATTAGCCAAGCCTCCCTTTCAAATTAATATGGCCGTGGAAGTTAAATGAAAAGCCAAGCCTCAGTTTAAACCGGAGGGAGAGACCAAGCCTCCTTTTCAAACCAACATGGCTGAGGCATAAAAAAGGGGAAACCAAGCCTCGATCTGAATCAGAGGAAAGGAACCAAGCCTCATTTCCAAAGGGAATCATTCAGTGTCACCCCGGGGCTAACATATATGGAGCCGAACGGCACAGAGACATGTCATTCCGCACCACACACATGACAGCCACCAAAAGAGTGCCAAACATGAATTCCCCTTTGTAGCCCGCAAACACTAAATACAAATAATGGTTATCATAAAAAATCTTTGTTAAAAATATATAAATATATCTATATACATGGTGCTTTCCTCTTTCCACAAAGGGCTAACACAAAAATATTAAAACAGAAAATAAAAGGTACCACATACATCGATAATCAAAGTGTCAGTAACAAGACCAACTGCAACTAGTATCGACAGGGACATCAAGCGTTATCAATAAATGATGTTCCAATCATCATTCGTGCCAAAAGGAGTGTAGGAATTTAATTGGTAAATCCATTTTACCTCCATCTGAGAGACTCCCTTTTTGAGGGACCCTCCTCTTCAAGGTGTTGTGTACAGGTACCCATATGGTCTCTGTTGTGACACTGTGCAAAGTGTTTGGGGACTGTATGTTCTTTCTTATCCTTTCTGATCTTTTTGTTATTGTTAATTTGCTCATTGACTCTGATGGATAATGTTCTAATGGTTCGTCCCACATATTGTTTACCACATGTGATGAGATAAACAAAATTGTTGGTATCACAAGTAATAAAAGGTTAAATTAGGTATGTTTTACTGGTGACAGTGGAGGAAAATGAACATGTTTTATTCCTCTCAATTTTATTGATTTGACATTTGACATTCCTTTCCTCTGATTCAGATCGAAGGCCTGGCTTCCCCTTTTATCTGCCTCAGCCATGTTGATTGAAAAGGAGGCTTGGTCTATCCCTCCAGTTTAAACCAAGGCTTGGCTTTTCATTTAACTTCCGCCATATTAATTTGAAAGGAAGACCTGACTAATCATCCTGTTTCCTGTATAATGGCCATGTCACTTCCTCTCTTTTCAGAATGAGGCTTGGTCATTTGTTTTTCAAAATGTGGCAGCCGTTCTGAGCAAATTATTTTGATTTAAACAGCTTTGCTCTTTCCGTTATTGATCTATAAATAGTGTGGTTTTAGACATGTACCCTCTGCCCCTGATGACATCATGTATGATGAAACTAGTAGGGCGGAGTTTATGTCCGGCGATACCATGCTACTCTGATCTGCAGATTTTTATGTGAGAACCTTTTTATCCACTTGTTACATTGTATTGGACCTGTGGTCCCTTTTAATGGTGTTTTTTCAATAAAACCACTCCGATTTTACGCTATGTTTTTTACATTAACCTCCATGAGAAAGAGTGATTGACCAGCACCAGCGGCCATGACACCACCCTTGTCTACCTTCAGTCGATGGATCCTTCATGATGTTTGATTCCATGCGTGATTAGACTCCTATAATGTGGATTCTGGCTATCTGGTAAGGGCGCATCTTGTATCTATATGGTGGAAGGCGCACTTGGGTGTACGATTACTCATTATCATTTGGACGAGTGTTGCAACAATATATCACTTAATTTCTATATGGACTTATATGGAAAGCCTATGGACTGACTATTGTCACTTATTTTATTTCACGTTACATGTTACTTTTTTTATTTCACATGTTATATTATTATTTTTGTATTTAGCGAGGCAATTGTTGTTTATATAAATCTTCTTGTAGAGCAACAATTCTTTTTTTCAGATGATCAGAGAGTTCTTTGCCATGAGGTGCTATGTTGAACTTCCAGTGACCAGTATGAAAGAGTGAGAGCAATAACACCAAATTTAACACACCTGCTCCCCATTCACACCTGAGACCTTGTAACATTAACAAGTCACATGGCACCATGGAGGGAAAATGGCTAATTGGGCCCAATTTGGACATTTTCACTTAGGGGTATACTTTTGTTGCCAGCGGTTTAGAAATTAATGGTTGTGTGTTGAGTTATTTTGAGGGGACAGCAAATTTACACCATTATACAAGTTGTACACTCTATGCCCTTGTACACACGGTCAGAGATTCTGACAACCAAATCCGTCGGATTTTGTCCGAAACTGTTGCATACACACGGTCGGACAAAGTTGTCAGAAAATCCAATCTTTCAGAACGTGATGACGTAATTTCGTTACGATGGGACTACGTTCAGGCTAGTAGCCAATAGCGTTGATGTAGGAATTTGATCTGAGCATGCGTGGCACTTTGTCCGATCGGAATTCTCTACACATGATCGAAGTATGTCCGATCGGAGCATTTTGACGGAAAATATTTCCGGCAAGTTGGAAAAGTTGATCCGACGGAAACAGTCCGATGCAGACCACATACAGTCGGAATATCTGACAAAACGCTCCGATCGGACACATTCCGTCAGAATCTCCGATCGTGTGTACAAGGGCTATGTGAGGGGTGTACTCACTTTTGTGAGATACTGTATATACAGTTGTGCTCATACGTTTACACACCTTGACAGAATTTTTGATTTCTTGGTCATTTTTCAAATAATATGAATGATAACACAAAAACTTTTCTTTCATTCATGGCTAGTGTTATGCCACACAAGACCAGACTTTTTGGTAGACTAGGCCCGACAGTCTTCCCGATGGACTTTCGGTGGAGTTCCGACAGACTTTCCGAACATACGGACTTGACCACACACAATCACACCAAAGTCCGATGGATTCGAACGTGATGACAGAGAATAAGGAAGTTCATAGCCAGTAGCCAATATCTGCCCTAGCATCGGTTTTCGTCTATCGGACTAGCATACAGACGAATTGATTTTTAGACCAGACTCAAGTCCATCAGAAAGATTTGAAACATGTTTTAAATTTAAAGTCCGTCTGATTTTTAGACAGCAAAGGTCAGATGAAGCCCACACACGACTGAATTGTTCAGCGGATTCATTTCGTCAGACCTTTGCTGTCAAAAAGTCTGCTCATGTGTACACGGCATTAGGCTAAAGCCATTTATTTTCAATCAACTGTGTTTACTCTTTTTAAATCATTATGGCAACAAAAATGACCCAAATTACCCGGATCAAAAGTTTACATACCCCAGTTCTTAAAACAGTGTATTGGGCCCTTTAACATCGATAACAGCTTGAAGTAATTTTGTGGTATTTGTGGATGAGGCTCATTATCTTCTCAGATGGTAAAGCTGCCCATTCCCCTTGGTAAAAAGCCTCCAGTTCCTGTAAATTCTTGGGCTGTCTTGCATGAACTGCATGTTTGAGATCTCCCCAGAGTGGCTCAATGATATTGAGGTCAGGAGACTAAGATGGCCACTCCAGAACCTTCACTTTATTCTGCTGTAGCCAATGACAGGTCAACTTGGCCTTGTGTTTTGGATCATTGTCATGTTGGAATTCCAAGTACATCCCATGCGCAGCTTCCTGACTGATAAATGTAATTATTCCTCCAGTATTTTTTGATAACATACTGCATTCACTTTGCCATCAATTTTGACCATATTTCCTGTGCCTTTGTAGCTCACACATTCCCAAAACATCAGCAATCCACCTCCATGTTTTACAGAAGGAATAGTGTACATTTCATCATAGGCCTTGTTGACTCCTCCCTAATAGGGATGAGCTTCGAGTTCGAGTCGAACTCAGGTTCGACTCGAACATTGCCTGTTCGCCTGTTCAGCGAACAGTGAACAATTTGGGCTGTTCGCAGCAAATTCGAAAATCCGGAACACCCTATACAAGTCTATGGGAGAAATCTAAAGTGCTCATTTTAAATGGTAATATGCAGCTTACTGTCCTAAAAGGTGTTTGGGGAAACCGACAATTTAGCCGCAAGTGATTTTAAAAGACTTTTTTTCCTGCACAAATGATTCTTTGTGCAGGGACAGTTCTAAGCACGGGTAACATGCGCCCCATTCACAGGCATACTATAGATACCCCCCAGCTATGAAATTTAAAGGAATATTACACTTTTATTGTTTCACTTTAATCATTATTAAAATCACTGCTCCTGAAAAACTGCAGTTTTTAAAACTTTTTTTTGCATTGATCCATGTCCCCTGGGGCAGGACCCAGGTCCCCAAACACTTTTTAGGACAGTAACTTTCATATTACCCTTTAAAATTAGCACTTTAGATTGTGAACATTCGAGTCCCATAGACTTTAATAGGGTTCTAAAGTTCACACAAAGTTTAGGTCTGTTCGCAGGTTCTGGTGCGAACCGAACAGGGGGGTGTTCGGCTCATCCCTACTCCCTAATATAGTGTTTATGGTTCTTGATTAGAGTTTGAACACTGATAATAGGCATTCTCAATTCCTTGGATATCTTTTTATATCCCTTTCCTGTTTTATACAGATCAATTACCTTTTCCCGCAGAGCCTTTGACAATTCTTTTGCTTTTCCCATGACTCAGAATACAGAAACATCAGTGCAGCACTGGATGAAAGATGCAAGGGTCTACATCCTTGCATCTACCTTGACTTCACTCAACACTCTGACCAAGGAAATCTTATCCTTCTTCAACCTAACCAACAAAAAAATAAGCTCTTACCTCCATAGACTGCTCATAAAACCTAAACAGGAAGGAAAATCCTCTGCTATATCTTTCTGGGAATCCACACTACAATGTGAATTTTCTCCTTCCCTCTGGTATCAAGCATTAAGCACCCCCAGCATATACATCTCTCATTGGGAGACCCTATTAAAAATCCTCTACTGTCGATACTATACCCCGGTGAAATTAGCCCGAATGTTCACATACCATTCCAGGAAATGCTGGAGGAACAGTGATACGGATGGACATATCTTGCACAATTGGTGGGAATGCCCGTCCATTACTATGTTCTGGATGGATGTCTCCAACCTCATTAAAGATGTAACTAAATTATCTATCACATTAACTTCTCAGTTGGCTCTCTTCAGACTAGGACTCTCAAACTGGCTTTCAAAATGTCACCCTATTATCACACATATCCTAATTGCTGCTTGCCTTTCCATTGCTAGGTTCTGGAAACAGACCAGTGCACCCACTCTGAACTATACTACTGATATCCCAAATGATCATATATCTATGAAACCAATATTTGCCAAATCACAGATGAAAGTGAATAAATTCTGTGATCACTGGCAATATTGGCTGTCAGACCCCGAGCTGCAATATGTTCTTACCTACTTGCATTGCCACTTTTTTTTTTGTCTGATGACCCTCCCTATAGAGGATCCTCTATATGCCTAATCGCTAACCCCAAATTGAGCCATCTGGGAAAGACCACTGCTTACTGTTTATTGCAGAGTATAAGCTGATATTGCTAAAACATCTACATGCTTTATGAATCCCTTCCCTCACCACTTTCCTGATTTCTTTCTTTCTCCACACCTATCCCTACTACCCCTCCCTTTTATAGAAAATATTACCCTACATGCTAGACCCTTACTATTTTGGGTCAGACATGATATTGTCTATCTCCTTGTATTATTTGCAACCTCTATGTTACAATTGTTGTACCATAACTAAGTGTCTCAATAAAGAACATATATAAAAAAATAATAATAATAAAGATGCAAGGGTCTGTCATTAGTGCAGAAACTCATTGACCTTTTATACACACACACTAATTACAATCAAACATATCACAGGTGAGGATGGTTACCTTTAATAGCCATTCAAACCCATTTGTGTCAACTTGTGTGCATGTTATCAGGCCAAAATCACCAGGGTATGTAAACTTTTCATGAGGGTCATTGGCTAGTTTCTGTTGTTATTATGATTTAAAAAGAGTAAACACAGTTGATTGATAATGAATGGCTTCAGCCAAACACTAACCTTGAGTGAAAGAAAAGTTTTTATGTTATCAGTGTTACCATTCATATTCTCTGAAAAATAGCCAAGAAATCATAAATTCTGCCAGGGTATGTAAACTTATGAGCACACATGTATATATGATGCAGTCAAAGCAAGCAAGTTCTTTAAAATGTTTTGGACTTTGACATTGAGAGTACCTGAACTTCCCTTTCCAACCCTCTGATCCCAAGTTGAAAGACTGTTCAATGGTTTGAGTTTTGCAAATAAAATCCATTCAAGTGGATCTAGTCAGTCTCAAGTTACTGGGTCATCTACCACGGGACATCCCCTAGACGTGTCACAAGGAGAACGGAAAGTAACGGTAAGCCCAAAAATAACCAGCAGCTCCTTCGGGGGTAGTGCTATATATATATATATACACACAGACACAAAAGAGCACCCCTAACATTTTTGTAAATGTTTCATTGTATCTTTTCATGTGACAACACTGAAGAAATTACATTTTGCTACAATGTAGAGTAGTGATTGTACAGCTTGTATAACTGTGTAAATTTGCTGTCCCCTCCCCCTCAAAATAATTCAACACACAGTCATGCAGACCAATATGATGCAGTGTGTGAAAGATCTGAGCACAGACAGGCTAACCCCCCACCCGTTCAACCTCTGTAGCAATGCTGACAGCACTCTTACATCTACCAACTAATTTAATGAGGATTGGGGATTATACCCTATCCAAATTAACTAACAACTATACACCAGTACTCGACAATACAATACACAGGTACTCACAACCCACATGTACTCACAGTCTACCTGGACTCACAGCCTACATGAACTCGCAGTCCACATGCACTCGCAGCCCTCATGCACACACAGTCCACGTGCACTAGCAGCACTCGTGTACACACTTCCCACGTGCACTCACAATACACAGGTACACACAATACACAGATACACACAAAAATCAGGTACTCACAATACACAAGTACTCCCAACATTCACAATACTCTGGTACTCCCAACATTCACAATACTCTGGTACTCCCAATACTCAGATACACACAATACTCGGGAACACACAATAATCAGGTACTCCCAATACTAAGGCCCTCTATACTCAGGTACACACAATACTCAGGTACTCACAATACTCAGGTATTCACAATATTCAGGTACACACAATACTCAGGTACTCACAATACTCAGGTACTCACTGGTGAACGTCCAGTGAACAGTATGAGATAGTAAGAGTGATAAAACAAAATCTAGCACATCCATCTGCTCCCCATTCACACCTGGGACCTTGTAACACCAGCTAGTCACATGACACCTGGGAGAGAAAATGGCTAATTGAGCCCAATTTGGAGATTTTCAGTTAGAGGTGTACTCACTTTTGTTGCCAGCGGTTTAGACTTTAATGGCTGTGTGTTTAGTTATTTTGAGGGGACAGCAAGTTTACACTGTTATACAAGCTGTACACGTAACATTGTAGCAAAGTGTAATTTATTCAGTGTTGTCACATGAAAAGATATAATAAAATATTTACAAAAATGTGAGGGGGGTACTCATTTTTGTGAGATACTGTATATACTAGACATGTGCAGAGTAAAATATTTCATTTCGGAATTTCGTTTTCGTCCGAAAACTTAATTTATTTAGTTACTCCCGAAATTCGTTTTTATTTATTTCGTTTTTCGTTCAAAAATTGCATTCGTCCGAAAATCCACATGAATTACGGTCGAATCTGTCTTTGAAGGCTTATGGTGTCTGTCGAATGTATAAAGAAGATTCGACGGAGCTAGTATACTATATAGCATACTTTAGAACCCTATTAAAGTCTATGGGACTCCAACGTTCAAAATCTAAAGTGCTAATTTTAAAGGCTAATTTGCAAGTTACTGTCCTAAAAAGTGTTTGGGGACCCGGGTCCTGCCCCAGGGGACATGTATCAATGCAAAAAAAAGTTTTAAAAACTGCAGTTTTTTCGGGAGCAGTGATTTTAATAATGATTAAAGTGAAACAATAAAAGTGTAATATTCCTTTAAATTTCGTAGGGGGGGTTGTCTATAGTATGCCTGTGAAGGGGCTCATGTTTCTGGTGCTTAGAACTGTCCCTGCACAAAGTGTCATTTATGCAGGAAAAAAAGTCCTTTAACCACTTCCCGACCAGCGCACGACGATGTACGTCGACAGAATGGCACGGGCAGGCATATTGGCGTACAGGTACGTCCAATATTCGATGCCGCCCTGCCATCGGGAGCGCGCCGCCGGCGGCGCGCTCCCGCGCTGGTCGGGACCCCCGTGAGTCCGGTCGCGGGACCCGCGGACTTGATCGCCGCGGGCATCCCCGCGATCGTCTCACGGAGCGGCCGAATAGAGCAAATGCTGTGTAAACAACATTTGTCTATTCTGCCTAGCAACTAGTGACGCTGATCTCTGCTCCATGTGATTGGAGCAGAGATCAGTGTACACTAAATGAAAGCCCAACCCCCCCACAGTTAGTAACACACCCCTAGGAACACTTAACCCCTACACTGCCACCCACTGGTTAACCCTTTCACTGCCAGTGTCATTTACACAGGAATCACTGCATTTATATAGCAGTGATTACTGTATAAATGACAATGGTCCCAAAAATGTGTCAAAAATGTCCGATGGGTCCCCCACAATGTCGCAGTCACAATAAAAATCGCTGATCGCCGCCATTACTAGTAAAAAAAAAAATAATAAAAAATTATTAATAAAAATGCTATAAAACTATCCCTATTTTGTAAACGCTATAACTTTTGCGCAAACCAATCAATAATCGCTTATTGCGATTTTTTTTACCAAAAATATGTAGAAGAATACGTATCGGCCTAAACTGAGGGAAAAAAATGTTTTTTTATATATTTTTGGGGGATATTTATTATAACAAAAAGTAAAAAATAATGCGTTTTTTTCAAAATTGTCGCTCTATTTTTGTTTATAGCGCAAAAAATAAAAACCGCAGGGGTGATCAAATACCACCAAAAGAAAGCTCTATTTGTGGGAAAAAAAGGACGTCAATTTTGTTTGGGAGCCACGTCGCACGACCGCGCAATTGTCAGTTAAAGCGACACAGTGCCGAATCGCAAAAAGTGGTCTGGTCTTTGACCAGCAAATTGGTCCGGTCTGTAAGTGGTTAAAATCACTCGAAGCTATTATGAATTGTCGGCTCCGTAATACAGAGAACACTCATTGAAAGTCATTGATAAAAAATAAATAAATAAATAAATTTAAAAAAAAGCGTGGGGGTCCCCCAAATTCAATTACCAGGCCCTTCAGGTCTGGTATGGATATTAAGGGGAACCCTGCCTCAAATTTAAGAAAAAATTTGACGTGGGGTTCCCCCTAAATATCCATAACCAGACCCTTCAGGTCTGGTATGGATATTAAGGGGAACCCCGCGTCAAATTTAAAAAAAAATTGACGTGGGGTTCCCCCTAAAAATCCATACCAGACCCTTTATCCGAGCACGCAACCTGGCAGGCCGCAGGAAAAGAGGGGGGGACGAGAGAGCGGCCCCCCCTCCCTCCTGAACCGTACCAGGCCACATGCCCTCAACATTGGGAGGATGCTTTGGGGGTCTGTGACCCCTCAAATCACCTTGTCCCCATGTCGATGAGGACAAGGGCCTCTTCCCCACAACCCTGGCCGGTGGTTGTGGAGGTCTGCGGGCGGGGGGCTCATCAGAATCTGGAAGCCCCCTTTAACAAGGGGACCCCCAGATCCCGCCCCCCCCCTGTTTGAAATGGTAAGGGGGTACAAAAGTACCCCTACCATTTCACAAAGAAAGTGTAAAAAATGGTTAAATAAAACAAACACACTTTTGAAAAATTCCTTTATTAAAAAGAAAAAAAGAAAAAAAAGATTCCAGCAGCGATAATCCACTCTTGCTATCCAGCGACGGACGGTCATCTCTCCAGCGATGTCTCATCTCATCCAGTGCAGCGTATCCATCCTTCTTCTGTCTCCGTGGAGGAGACACTGCAAGGATTCCGGCGGCTGACGTTTCTTATATAGGAGGGCGGGGCCACCCGTCACCTGACCCCGCCCCCCTCTGACGCAAGGGGAAACCCGGGGTTCCCCGTGACGTATGGGTGACCCCGCCCCCTCTGATGTAACGGAAACCTGCCTGTGTTACATCAGAGGGGTGCGGGGTCACCCATACGTCACAGGGAACCCCGGGTTTCCCCTTGCGTCAGAGGGGGCGGGGTCAGGTGACGGGTGGCCCCGCCCTCCGTATATAAGAAACGTCAGCCGCCGGAATGCCTGCAGTGTCTCCTCCACGGAGACAGAAGAAGAATGTATTCCCTGCGCTGGATGAGATGAGACATCGCTGGAGAGATGACCGTCCTTCGCTGGATAGCAAGAGTGGATTACCGCCGCTGGAATCTTTTTTTTATTTTTTTATTTTTAATAAAGGAATTTTTCAAAAGTGTGTTTGTTTTATTTAACCATTTTTTACACTTTCTTTGTGAAATGGTAGGGGTACTTTTGTACCCCCTTACCATTTCAAACAGGGGGGGGGCGGGATCTGGGGGTCCCCTTGTTAAAGGGGGCTTCCAGATTCTGATAAGCCCCCCGCCCGCAGACCTCCACAACCACCGGCCAGGGTTGTGGGGATGAGGCCCTTGTCCTCATCAACATGGGGACAAGGTGCTTTGAGGGGTCACAGACCCCCAAAGCATCCTCCCAATGTTGAGGGCATGTGGCCTGGTACGGTTCAGGAGGGAGGGGGGGCCGCTCTCTCGTCCCCCCCCTCTTTTCCTGCAGCCTGCCAGGTTGCGTGCTCGGATAAAGGGTCTGGTATGGAATTTTAGGGGGAACCCCACGTCAATTTTTTTTTTAATTTGACGCGGGGTTCCCCTTAATATCCATACCAGACCTGAAGGGTCTGGTTATGGATATTTAGGGGGAACCCCACGTCAAAATTTTTTCTTAAATTTGAGGCAGGGTTCCCCTTAATATCCATACCAGACCTGAAGGGCCTGGTAATTGAATTTGGGGGACCCCCACGCTTTTTTTATTTATTTATTTATTTATCAATGACTTTCAATGAGTGTTCTCTGTATTACGGAGCCGACAATTCATAATAGCTGCGAGTGATTTTAAAGGACTTTTTTTCCTGCATAAATGACACTTTGTGCAGGGACAGTTCTAAGCACGGGAAACATGTGCCCCTTCACAGGCATACTATAGACAACCCCCCCCCCCCCCTACGAAATTTAAAGGAATAGTACACTTTTATTGTTTCACTTTAATCATTATTAAAATCACTGCTCCCGAAAAAACGGCCGTTTTTAAAACTTTTTTTTGCATTGATACATGTCCCCTGGGGCAGGACCCGGGTCCCCAAACACTTTTTAGGACAGTAACTTGCAGAATCTTTTCTCTCTGTCAAATCTTTTTTCTCTGTCAAATATTTTCTCTATATAATCTTGGACTAATAGAGGTAAGGTTAGGCACATTCGACCACAGGTTCTATAGACACAGATTGTTGTCAGAGTCATGTCGAATCTCCTATTCTATATCGAACTGTTGTAACAATGAAAACGAAAATAAAGCATTTATTTATGTCGGATCTTTCGTTTTTCGGATTTTGTGCTTTCGTTATCGTTTGTCAAAACGAAAACGAAAATAGCTGAAATTCGGACGAAAATGCATTCGGACGAAAACGAATGCACATGTCTATTATATACATATATAGTGTCAGGGACAGGTAGGGGACATTGTAAATAGGCTGTATGTGTCACATAGTTTTTTTTTTAGTCTCCAGGGTTTATGGATGGTATGGAGAAAGCAAACTTATTGTTTTCTATGAATCGTAATAAGTTCTGTTCTGAGTCCTGGGGCCTGAAACCTTTATAGAACTTTGGGTGGGATAAAGCCTCCTGAATGTGCTAGTTCCACATCTTACCTGATATCCAGAGCTCATTAATAGTATCTGCTATCCATGGGCCTTGATAAATATGAGCTGACTGAAGTTCATGGCTCACTTTCACTCTCTCTGCTGTGTAATCCTCCTGCTGGTGGATAAGGTTGACTGCTGACAGAACACTAAAAATGTAGAAGCTTGACCTGTTTGTTTCAAGGAACCAATTAGGAAGACACCCTGTTTGTCTGGAAGAGTTTAGTTAGTGGCCCAGACAAGTATATGTTCGGTTTGTTTTATGCTATGGACTTGCTGTACAAGGCTCACACTGTTGCTAATTGGATGCAGGTTTCTCCCCATCCAATTCGCATAGCAAGACGGGCTCTGTATGGAGCCGGTTCACACATCTCTGCAGCGGCTCCTGTGCGAATTGCACAAGAGCACTGTGCGTCTTTTGGTCCATTTCAGGTCTAAATTCAGCCAAAAATTTGTACTGAAATCAAACCTAAAATGGTGAATGGGGACGCACCGGACCCCTGCTGTGAGCTGGAGTGTGTGAAGTATGAATCCAGCCTAAAATAGCTAGATGAACCTGCTTGAACTGTTCCTTGGTGTACCTGTCTCACACATGGTTTACTGCTGCCACTACCAGTTAAATCTATTCCCTTTACAATATACAGTACATACAATTTATCCAGTAATGTCAGACAGCATATCCTCCATATGCTGTGGCCTGTGCTGATTATACAAAATCTGTTTTCTTCTCATTATTAACAGCTTTCCTGATAGTACAACACCCAGAAGAAGTATTTACCCAGGAAACATTTTATGTTTCTTCTATTCTTTTACCAACTGATATCTCAGTTACATTAATATATTAATGGAAAGGTTTACTGAAGGAAAACGTTTACACACATTTGAGTCTATATCCAAGTGCAGGGGAGCTATGTGAAGTCAGCACAGACCAACATAACAATGACCTTTTTAGTTATTCAGTTCTCAAATTTCTGACTTCAGAAACAGAGACGTTGCACAAACCAGCTAACCTACTGTAGATAAGTGCTAACTGTAGGCCTTGGCCCTGGAAAGACTGATGTAGAGAGTCATTCAGCCTGGCAAATTAGTGAAAGATGAATGCAGATTCTCTAGGAGAGGGACAATTTCTAATGGTAGTGCTTTATGAGCAGTGCCGTGACAAGGACATCTAGCGCCTAGGGCGAAGATTCCAAACAGCTATCCACCTCCATCTTCCCCAAGATGTATGAGCATTGCGTTTCAGCAAAAATGAATACTGTATTTATTGGCGTATAACACTCACTTTTTCACCATGAAAATCGGGTGCAAATACCGTGTGCGTGTTATACGCCAATACAAAAATTTTAGTTTTTTTCTGAAAAAATGAATGTGCGTGTTATACACCTATGCGTGTTATACTCCGATAAATACGGTAGTTAACATCTTAAAGCAGCATCTGTATTGGAAACATTTACAAATAAAAACTTATAGAATATAAAATAGAGAAAAGGGCATATTATGTTCTCAGCTGAATGTTTCTAGTATGCTTCAAGATATATAACTATATATGTTAAACTAGAACTGAGTATAACAAGAAAACATAGTTATACTATAACCAGAGTTGAAATAAAAGAATGAGAAAAAGAAAAGAAAAGAAAATCATATAAGTACACAGTCCGACTGATTCAAAATGAAGTGTGCTTATTATATCATTACTTGACGTCACCTTTACTACTTAGTTCTACTACTTATTATTATACCATTCAACCCACTGGTTCCAACGGGAACTCATAATTTGGTAGTTACCCTGTGTTGAGCAAACATTAACTCATAGGCTTGCATGGGTGTTGGTTGTCTCAACCACCTCTTTTACAGAGGGGGTTTTGGTCTTTCCAGTGTCTCATTATTGACAATCTAGCGCAAAGGAGAATGTGTGTTACTATGATTCTTGAAGCTGCTGGGATGTAGTCTATTCCTAGGGATAAGACAGCCAAACCAGCATAATAAGACAGCCAAACCAGCGGATTCATGAAATCAATCTAAATATTCTGGACCAAAAAGCATGTATAGCTGGGCATCCAATTCCCCCTTTCTTAGCCCACGTACACACGGTCGGAGATTTTGCCAACCAAATCCGTCGGATTTTGCCCGTCAGATTTAGTCTGACGGATTCTGTCCGAAACGGTTGCATACACACGGTCGGACTAAGTTGTCGAAAAATCCAATCTTTCAGAACGTGATGACATAATTTCGTTACAATGGGACTAGATTCAGGCTAGTAGCCAATAGCTTTAATGTAGGAATTTGATCTGAGCATGCGTGGCACTTGGTCCGATCAAAATTCTCTACACATGATCGGATTACGTCCGACCGGCCCAGTTGGTCGGGAAATATTTCCAACATGTTGGAAAATTGGGTCCGACGGAGATTCGGACGGAATCAGTCCGATGCATACCACACACAGTCGGATTATCTGACGACACGGTCCGATAAGACGCATTCCGACGGATTCTCCGACCGTGTGTACGCGGCATAACACAAATCCCTCCTCCCAAATCATTCCTTCTAACACAACTCCAAATCCCCCCTTCTAGCACAGTTCCTCTTTCCCCATTGTCCCTCCCAGCACAAATCCCCCAAATCATCTTTCCTAGCATACCCCTCCAAATCATCTCCAGCACAAATCCTGGAAAAAGAGGTGTATAGGTGTTACTACTTTCCTACATAACAGGTCCGCTCGGTGCACAGAGGCTGCCGACACCTTCAACGTACCAGAATAAGGAAAGGGATGATTAATACTCAGGATTACATCCAAAAAGTAGTATTCCTTTATTGAAGAAACTTATACAATGCTTTAAAAACAGCCTACGCATTTTGGACGTTAGTCCTTAGTAATGGCTGTTAAAAACAGAATAAGTAACACTTAAATAGTATATAAAAAGGTCACATGATTAACCAGCATAGGTGACTTAAAAATGCAAAAGTGAAAACCTAACATGACTCCATGCAATGGAACACGCCGCAGAAGATATAGGCATATGAAAACCAGGCATGCAAAAAGCGACCCACAATAGAATGCATAGTTTATAATATTCTAAAATACAACACCAAAACATTATAACATTAGTGGGTGCTTCATAAAGATGATACTGCCTAGAACAAATGTTACCCTCGCCACCCCCCAAATTCCCCCTTCAGCATAAATCTCCTTACATTTTTCCTTCCACCACAAGTCCCCCCTTCCCCTCTTCCAGCACAAATCCCCCCAACCCCCCCCCCCTGCTAGCACAAGTCCTACTCCTAAAATCACCCTTTCTAATACAAATCCACACCCCCCCCCCCCCCAAGTTTTCCCTCCTAGCACAAATGCTCCCAAATCATACCTTCTAGCACAACCCCCCTAAAAAAATTCCCCTTCCAGCACAAATCTCTTAGCTCTGCCCCGTCAAATCTCACCACAGTATAAATCCTCTCCCCTCCCCACATTTGTAATCCTAGAGCAAAGCTTACCCCTGTCACCCCTAAATTCCTTCTCCGAACACAAGCCATCTCTCCATCCTCCTTCCTAGCACAAATTCCCCTTCCGGCAGAAATCCCCTCATGTCACCCCTCCTAGCACATCCTCTACAAATCTCCCCCAGCACAAATCCTCTCCCTTCTTCCAAATTTCCCCTCCTAGAACAAATATTACCCCCCCCCCCCCAACCACCCTCAAGTTCCTCCTCTCAGCATAAATCCTCTTCCCCAATCCCACCTCCTAACACACATTTGCCCCTCTTCCCCTCTTCCAGCACAAATCCCCCCAGTCCCCCCATCCTGGCACATATCCCCACCCAAAACACTCCTCCTATCACTAATCCACTTCTCCCTCCACCTCCTAGTACAAATATTCTCATCCCCAGAATCATTTTATGCTACTCTGCTCCCCATCCCAGTTGTGTCTCCCTCAAACACAAACCTCAGATACAGAGTGTCAGATGTCTGTGGGATGTTCTTCTCCCGAGATGCCTTCTCATCTTGAAACCTCACAGTTGAGGAGAAGCCTAGTGGAAACTGCTTTGCACAGTTTTCACAGGCAACAGGCAGGGAGAGGAGTGTGGGCATGGGATCGCTGCCGCTGGGACCTGCACTACAGATCCAAATGGCTGTCAGATTGGGACTGAACAGGGTTTGCTTACCCGCTCTCTACCCACATTTTTTGTTGGGAGGAGATGGGGCAGGTAAGTAAACCCTACTCAGTCCCAATTGAGGACCGTGGCAGTGACAGGAGGGAGACCCAGTAGGGGAGAGATAACACAGCCGAACCTCTTCCCATCTCTTTCCGCTTTTGCAGTTCAATGCTGTCAGTAGTAGTAACACTGCTGTAAATACTTCTGTCAGATTGCAGCAGCAGGAAGACTCCACATGGTGCCACCCCCACCTCACATGATACCACCACGTCCAGGGCAGCTGCCCATCCTGTCCACCCCTAGTCTCGGCCCAGTTTGTAAACACATATTTCCTGAAAGGCTCCATGGCAGCATATGTGTGGGTAGCCCCGCCTCCACGATTACCCAATAGGACCCAACTCCCATAAATCTTTGCTCCCGGCTACTATCAGTGTTCCTTTTTTGTCCTCCCCAGTAGGACCAGATGGTTTCTTTCCTGGAAACAAAACTTCACGACGATCGATTGGCTGATTGACTGAGAATTTTTCCTCCGATAGGCCCTGACTGTTAAGCAGGGTATGGAGTGTATTTGCAGAGTAGCGCTGAAGAAAGGATTTCCTACCTGAGTGCGCACGGTCTGTGTCCCGTTGCTATGGGTGACCATTATCTGCTTGGAGGTGCGGCGTGTGTGTCCCAGTCCGTTCGGCCAGGTGATCGTTGGTGGAGTGGTGAGCCTTTTGTCTATCCATGGCAGCATTGTATTTGTGTGTTTTTTCTCCTTTTGTTTGTCTAGCGGTCTCCTCTATGCTGTTTGCGGTCGCTTCCGCGTTCCAGCAAACCTCTCTCTCCTACTTCCGGGTTATGCAGGCGTTCTGCGCATGTGCGAACCCGGTGTGAGACCTAGGCTTGGTTCCCGCGCATGCGCGCGAGTGCCTCGCGTCTGACGTCCGCAATGACGTCACGGGCGCCAAATTTAAAAGCCTTTGGAAGCTGTCAGAACCCTGGGAATGTTTGCAGTGGTCGCAGCGACTTCCCGGGGCTGTCAGTGCGTTGGTTTAAGGTAAGAGCATGTCCCTTATGCTAGGGAAATGCTTACTTTAAAAAAAAAAAATTATTTTTATTTTTTCTCTTTGGTTGCAGTATTTCTTAAACTGTTGGTTTATTTTGGAATATGGACGCCTTACTGCCTCCTAGTGGGCAGCCCGCTCATGTTAGGTAGGTTGCTAGTATTCATGTTTTTTATATAATGGAGAGAGTTTTGGCATAGGTAGGATTGACTGTGTAACTTTTTCTCTCTCTGTCTGTTTTATCTTTACAGCCCTTCTGGGTCTGATCCACAGCCTAATACCTCTAGATGCAGTGGATCATCAAGATCACACCGCCATAAATCCTCCTCAAGGTCTAGCCAGCATAGGTCAAGGTCTGAACAGCGTGACAAGAATTTTTCTCACCCCCCTGCTGCTCACTCCAGCAGGCATACGGAAAAATCATGCTGGGGGTGCAGAATGCCTGTTCCATCAGACAAATCCTTATGCGATCACTGCTTCTCCAAAGCTGCAGATGAAAGGCATGGTGCAGACCAGCGTTTGGAGTCATTAGTAAGACGGGTTGTGAAGGAGTCCTTGCAGGAGAGGGACGCTCTACAGTTGTGTGAATCCCCGTCAGAATTATTGGCTCCTCCAACCGGAGAGAACCTATTGCAGGAGACATGGGAATCCTCTCAACCAAGTCGCCTATCTGCTCCCATCTCAGACAGTGAATCTGACTGTGAGGATCCTGGTTTAGGATTCGACTATGGACTGGTGCCGTCATTGGTCAAAGCAGTGAGAGAGGCTCTGAAGTGGGAAGACCCTATTACTTCCCCACCAAAGCAGAGAAAATTCTTTAAACAGCTCAATAAGGAGCGACAATATTTTCCTTTCCTTTCAGAGTTGGGTGACATTATCACCGAGAAATGGAGCAAGATGGATAAAAAGGTTTCCATGCAGTCAAAAATCCTGAAGTTATACCCTTTTAAAGAAGAGGATGTGAAGCACCTGGAGTCAGCACCACTGGTGGATGCAGCGCTCATGCGTTTGGTGAGATATGTAACCCTACCTTTAGAGGATACGGTATCTTTTAAAGTTCCTTTGGAAAGGCGGATCGATTCAGACCTTAAAAGGATATACCTGACTTCTGGAATGGCTTGCAAACCAGTGCTTGCAATGGCAGCGGTATCTAAGGCCATAGAATCCTGGGTTGATTCCGTAGAAGAATTCCTGAGTGGTATTTCTATTGAAACAGCCAAAGACTCCCCTATTCAAGAAATCAGGATGGTGTCTGCCTTTTTGGGGGAGGCATCTATTGATGTTATTCGCCTGATATCTCGGGATATGTTAGCAGCGGTCTCAACACGCTGTGCGTTATGGCTCCGTCCATGGCTGGCGGATCCAGCATCCAAACAGGCCTGGTGCCGTATTCCTTTTGAGGGGTCATCTTTGTTTGGTAACAAGCTGGATACTGCCATATCCCGGGCTACAGGTAGGAAATCTGGGTTTCTTCCCCAGGACAGACGTCTTCAAAATCAAAAGCGTCCATTTCCTAGAAGACAAGGCCCTGATCATGCCAGGGAGGCGCGGAGCTATAGACCTGGTCGAGAATTCTCAAGGTCATGGAGATCCAGGCAGTCTTCTTTCAAAAATACCTCAAAAGGGGGTTCGTCCGGCAAGCGGGATTCCGCGAAATCCTTTTGAAATTGGGCCCGCTCAAACTTGTCAGGTGGGGGCTTGTCTTCTCCACTTCAGGCATGTTTGGGCGGCCTCAATTCGGGATTTTTGGACAGTGAAAACAGTTTCCTCAGGTCACAAGTGGGGTTTTATCAGCACCCCAAGGCTAAGATTTATTCCCACAAATCTTCCAGAATCAAAAGAGAAGAAACAAGTCCTATTGACCTACGTGAACTCTTTACTGGATCAAGGCGCAGCCGTTCCCGTTCCAGAAGAAGAACGTGGAGAGGGCATGTATTCCCCTCTGTTTCTGGTTCAAAAGAAAAACGGCACATGGAGGCCGGTAATAGATTTGACCCATCTCAATTCCTTCATTCGCAAAGAGAAGTTCAAGATGGAATCTCTGCTTACCATCCAGCAGTCAGTGTATCTGGGGGACTGGATGATATCAGTCGACTTGAAGGACGCTTACTTCCATGTTTCCGTGGCAAAGGAGTTTCAACAGTACCTCTGCTTTGCGGTAGGCAATCAACATCTTCAATTTACATGTCTTCCCTTTGGGTTAACAACGTCCCCACAGGTCTTCTCCAAAGTTCTTTTGGCAGTTGTGGCCTTTCTCAGAGTCAAAGGTGTTCGTCTCCACCACTATCTCGACGACCTTCTTCTGCTATCCCAGAACAGAGAGCAGCTCTTGGAGCACAAAGACCTAGTCATCTCCACTCTACAGGAGTTCGGGTGGCTTCTGAACTTAGAGAAGAGTCACCTAGATCCAACTCAGTCTCTTGTTTTCCTAGGGGCGCAGTTCAACACAGTGGAAGGTACTATCGCCCTTCCAGAAGAGAAGGTTTGAGTCATACGAGACAGGATTCATGCAGCCCTTGCATCATCCCATCTCTTGGCTCTCCAGGTGATTGGCACAATGTCAGCCACCATTCCCATGGTAAAGTGGGCTCAGTGGCACACTCGTCCCTTTCAGAAGGGGTTTCTACAACAGTGGGACTTATCCAGCCAGACACAGCGCATATTTCTCACTCCAGCCATGAGGACGTCTCTTCTTTGGTGGCTGCAGGGGAAGAACCTGCGCAACCACCATTCGATCATTCCCATCTCATGGGTCACGGTAACTTCAGATGCCAGCAACCGAGGATGGGGTGCTCACTGCCTTTCGGATGTCGCTCAGGGCAGGTGGACATTTCCATCACAAAGAGTCGTCTCCAATGTTCTGGAGCTAAGAGCGGCCTTCCAGGCGCTTCGGTCATTCCACCATCTGATAGCGAATGCCTCGGTTATGCTAAGGTTGGACAACACAACCGCGGTGGCTTACATAAAGAAGCAAGGGGGAACTCGCAGCTGGTCCCTGTTACAGGAGATGGAGCCGATAATGAATTGGGCTCAGAAGAATTTGTCCAACCTTTCTGCAGTCTACATCCCAGGGGTGCAGAATGTTCAGGCGGACTTCCTATCGCGTGTCGAGTTGGACAACAACGAATGGTCCCTACACGGGGAAGTATTTGATTGGCTCCTGACCTTAGGATTGTCCCTGGAAGTCGACTTGTTCGCTTCCCCGTGCAATCGGAAGCTTCCGAAATATTACTCAAGGTTCAGGGATCCTCAGGCATATGGGATAGATGCCCTCACAGAACATTGGAAGTTTCAGACAGCTTATGCCTTCCCTCCAGTTCCGGTGATCCTGCAGTTCCTTTGGAGGCTCAGGACAGAGAAGGTGGAGATTCTCGCAGTGATTCCATTCTGGCCCAACAGACCTTGGTTCCCTCTACTGCTGCTCCTCAGTTATCAAGAGCCAATTCCCCTGCCTCTCAGGCCGGATTTGCTATCTCAAGGCACAAGGTTACATCCATGCCCATCATGTCTGCACCTCAAGGTATGGTTTTTGAGAGGGAAAGGCTAGAAGCTCTTGGTTGTCCGGAAGAAGTCATTCCAACCCTTCTCAATTCCAGACGCGGGAGTACTAACAGGGTATATGAGCGCATATGGTCCAAGTTTTCAGCCCATATGTCCTCCAGAGAAAATTCTTGCAGTTCTCCAACAGTACAAGACATACTAAGCTTTCTCCAAACAGGCCTTGATTTACCTTTAGCTATCAGTTCATTGAGAGTCCAAGTGTCGGCTATTTCAGCCTTTACGGGTATTTCCTGGGCAAACCATGCACTGGTACAACAATTCTTCAAGGGAGCTATCAGGCTCAGACCCCAAAGGAAACCAAGGTTTCCTAAATGGGACCTCCCTTTAGTGCTGGATTTTCTTTCAAACCTTGGAGAGGATTCTACAGAGCCTTTGTCCATAAGGGATCTCACTCTCAAGACCATCTTCTTGGTAGCTATAACCTCAGCCAAGAGAGTTTCTGAGATTAGGAATTTAGGTTCGGAGGAACCTTTTCTGACTTTCTTTCCAGACAGGGCAGTATTGATTCCCATGTTGGGATCGAATCCCAAAGTAACCTCGGTCTTCCATGAGAATCAGGAAATTGTGCTTCCCACTTTCAAAAACTCAGAGAGTCAGGATGTTCATCCTCTGGACGTAGGACACGCGCTTAAACAATATTTGGAAGTCACAGCTCATTTTAGACAAACAAAATTTCTTTTTGTTCTCCCTCATTGCAAGAATAAAGGATTGCGAGCTTCGGCTAGATCTATCTCTACCTGGATCGTTCAGATCATTCAGAGGGTATACAGAGTAAAGGGCTTGGCTCCTCCTGAGGCATTAACGGCTCATTCAACACGGAGTATTTCAACGTCGTGGGCAGCTTCTCGTCATGTGGCGCCTGAAGTTATTTGCAGAGCAGCCTCTTGGTCTTCCATTAATACCTTTGTTTCTCATTACTGTGTAGAGCCAGTGGCTCTGTCTTCTGTTAATTTTGGTTTGCAAGTTTTGTCGGTTGACAATGCTAAATAAACTTTTGTTCTTTGCTTGACATTTTGCCCACCCGGGTGTATTTGGCGAGTTATTTCCCACACGTATGCTGCCATGGAGCCTTTCAGGAAAACTGAAAATGTATATCAAATACTTACCGTAATTTTCCTTTCCTGATAGGCTCCATGGCAGCAGGAGTTCCCTCCCAAATGTCTGGAGTTGGCTAGTTACGGAACACTGATAGTAGCCGGGAGCAAAGATTTATGGGAGTTGGGTCCTATTGGGTAATCCTGGAGGCGGGGCTACCCACACGTATGCTACCATGGAGCCTATCAGGAAAGGAAAATTACGGTAAGTATTTGATATAAATTTTCCGTTTTTACTTTCATTTAGGAACTTACACATGTTTATTGTTGATATGTAATTTTTATAAATTTACAATGCATTTTCTGACGCCAAGGGCACCGTCAGTAGATACCCAAAAATGCCGTATTTACCTTACCAAATATGGTAGAATGCACATAGAACAGGCACAAAAGTGTTTTCCCATGAATGCCATTTCCTTGCAGTTTTTAAATGACCCTTCTGCTCACTCTTCAGTTATTTTGTAGCAGATTTAAAACCTAAAATTGCTTTCTGTTTCATAGGATTGTGACAAGCTAAATAGCTAATAAATATGTCAACATACGCCTCAGCTGCCCTGTGTAAAATGCAGCTATTATCTTTGAATTATACCCTTTTAATTTAACAATGTAGCATCACATTTTAATTACAACATAGATTATACGCTACAGCAAAGAATCAGTAAACAAAGACCTAATTTGTGATGCTTCTTCACATAGACTATCATTTACTGACTAATTAGTTTCTCCATAAAGCTCCTAGTGACTATAGTGGAGGAAATTCTCCTGTGGATTAAGAGGTTATATTGGAAGTAATTACAAATATTCTGATAACATGACAATTAATAGCTGCAATCAATTTCTACCTATAAATGATTTTTTTTTTCAGAATGCCTTTTTCCCTATCATATTTTAAATCAAGTGATCTCTGTACTGTGTAATTACATTAGAAGTGTTTCATATTTCAGCAATAATATTATTAATGACAGACATTTAAAACTTGGAGAGCAATAGTTCACTTAAAATTATAATTGATATAAGATTGATTATGCCCAGCAATTTATTTTTAATTACATAATGTAATTAAATGGCACAATGTTGGGAAATAAGGAATATTACACCATCTATATAATAAAGTGAATCAGTTAGGCAAGTTATGATTCTGTAGATCTACCATTCTGATTAAGCATTACATGATGTGAACATTTTAAACTTGTTTAATACCTGTTTTTTTCAATACATAAATTTACAATCTTTATTTCAATGTTAACGTAATTTAATACATGGCAAAGGATTCCCAGAGCACTAGGGTTAGCTTAAGACAAAGCAAAGATACTTCAAAGCTTGGTTTGCATAATTGAAACTTCAGAATGTCCAATATGGGATGATGCACTGTAATGAATCAATTACCGTGCATACATCTCAGCTTTATCAATTAAGCTGAACTCCAGCAATAAATACTTTCATTTAAATCTATTCCTTCGTAGTCTTATATAAAAATGATACAAATCCTTTTTGTGTGCATCAAATGCCTTTACAAACTCAGCTATTACCATATAAAAGTAGCAGTGACATAATCACTGTGCTGGACATAGCTTGTGCAGAGAGCTATGTTTCACATACTCATGCCTCTTGTAATATTTGCTTATCCTGAAGCTCAACTTTGGAAACCAACAAACAACAGGCTCTTTTCATTAACCTCCCTGGCGGTACGATTATTTAGGATTTTAGGTGCTAAAAGCGGTACAATTATTTTGCATGAAAATTTGGCGTTTTATATGGTAGTCATGTAATTCTTAGGAATAACTCACTTAAATCTGTCCAAACCAGAGTCTAGCAGACATCCCGGGTATGATAAAGTTTGAAAAATGAAATCATAAATTATAATATAATAAATAACTATAAATAATTATACCAAATAATAATATAACAATAATAAAAATTATTCAATAATGTAATCAAATCAAAAACACTGAAATTTGCTCAGTTGCAGAATTTTTACTGTCATTACTTTTCAATATTTGATGACGGATCTCCCCACAAATCGATATCGCTCAATTCTGCAAGTGATTACAATTTATTATCGCTGTTTTCTAGCGGGTCTAAAATCATTTTTGATGTAAAGGGACAGTTTTGGTTGCTATGGACAATCTCCAGTTTCCAGGCATAAAGAACAGTTTTTATAATATAAAACTGCATGCAGGACACTGGGCAGACCACTAGGGACAAAAGGGATGTGAAATATTTACATACAGCAATGTAATCTGTAAGATTACATTATACTGTATGTATACTGTGTGTTTCACTTTTTGAATTTGGCGCCGATCTCCGTCCCCGTGCGTCTCAATGCTCGCAGGGAACGGAGATCGGCTCCGTGATGAATCGAGCGGAGGACGAGCCGCTCGTACAGTGCAAGGACATCGCTGGATCCAAGGGAGAAGGTAAGTAAACGTCCTCCTGGATTCAGCGATGCGGTCCCGAGTCTGGCTCAGGGTTATCGCTTTTGGTACAGAATCTCCACCCCGAGTCAGACTCGGGAATACCGCCAGGGGGGGTTAAAGACGGAAAAAGACACATATCTGTTGTCTCAAACATGGAATACAAATTTTTAACGTGCAAAATTTCTCATTCACTTGACTGAACATATATTTTTGAAATTTTTTTTTTAAGTCTAAACCATAATAAAGAGAATAAAGAGAAAAACAACTATGTATTACCTATAAAGGATAACTGCACTTTATGGGAAAAAATAGCAAATAAAAAAATTATAATATACTGTAGCAAATGCAATTATGACACAAGTCATATTAAAAAAGGAATGTTGTAAAAATGATCTTTCCTTTTCAATCTGCAGCTGCGATGCAATGCAATATGGTCTTGTATTGTATTCGTATCGTATTGTATTTATATTGTATTGTATTCATATTGTATTGATATTGTAATCAAATGTTGTAAAAATAACCTTTCCTTTTCAATCTGCAGCTGCAATGCAATACAATCTGGCTACCTGGAGGTGTTCTGTACACAGAATGTGTACAGGATGCCCCCCAGAAACATAATTTCCTGATTGTGTCATTGGCTCACTCATTTTCCCAGAAGTCTGCACTAAGCTACAAATCAGATTCCTGGCATCCCCTGCAACAAAAATGTATTTACCGGTAAGATACTTCTAATAGGAAAAAACATCCAAAGGGATGCAGACCCTGCATTTTCCCTCATTAGAGCCCTGCAGCTGCAGCAGCTTGTTGAGAATCAGGAAACCACTCCCATTAGCAGAACAAACAGTGATTTTCGCAGAATAACAGAAGGTAGGAATCTGCAACAACATTTGTTAAAATCCCTGCAATGTACATAGATTTTAGGCCACTCTCACACTGGGGCGGTGGGTGCACCGGCGGTAAAACAGCAATATTTTTTGCGGTGCTTTACCACCAATTTCGTGACACTATTCAGCCGCTAGTGGGGCGCTTTTACCCCCGCTAGCGGCTGAGAAAGGGTTAAAACCACTGCAAAGGTATAGCCGCACTGCCCCACTGATTGCAATGGGCAGGAGCGGTGAAGGAGCAGTGTATACGACGCTCTTTCGCCGCTCCAAAGATGCTGCTAGCAGGACTTTTTTAAACGTCCTGCCAGCGCACCGCTCCAGTGTGAAAGCCCTCGGGGCTTTCACGTTGGAGACACAGCAGCGGCTCTTTCAGGGTGCTTTGCAGGCGCTATTTTTAGCACCGTAGGGCCTGCAAAGTGCCCCAGTGTGAAAGGGGTCTTAGTATTACTTACTTTGTGACCATCTCTGGAAATGTATCAATTTTATGAAGTACTTGGACAGGAAAGTCTCTAAAATACAAAAGATGACCCAAAGGTTTATAGGGTCTGCAGACTTGAGCAGTGTCACTATTGAGGTCATTGTGTCCTAAAGGTGCTTTTCCATTCGCAATGCGGTATGCTTTCTGAGAGAGTGTTTAGGGTAGCATCGCCACTGAAACATTCACCAGAGTGTATTCCAATAGCAAAGGCACCCCACCTCTCTTTTCATTGTCTTCATTCTTTACCCTTTTCTATGTTTATTTGCATGTACAAACAGCATGTAGAAGGTTAAAATGAAAAAACTTAGCTTACATCTTTTTCCACAAACACTGCTAATTCGAAAATGCCACAATACAATATTTTGCTAATCTAAAAAGATGTTCTCCAGTAAATACATATTTGGGTTCAATTTGCATGAATCAGAGGAAGAAATTATGAGTGAACTGTGAGTTCAGAATATGTTGGCCTAGATGGAGAGAATGGTTTTATTAAATCATGTTGTGAAGTTTCTTATGAAGTCTTTCATTACCTATTTTTATTTAACTACTTTTTTTAAATAATTAACATGTCAACCCAATTATTAAAATCTCATGAAAGCATTAATATGTACATGTAATTTCAAAAGTAAGTTGCAGTTTTGTTTTTTTCATGTGCAATTCCAGGAAATTAGAAAATTCTTCTTTTCAGTGGGACTGTGCCCACACTGCCAGTGGGGCTAGTGGGCATAGAAAAGTAGATTTCGTTTATATATCTTCTGAACTGATATTGAGAAACATTGTTTTTTCAATACTTTTCTATCTTGTTTTTATACAAAAACTTTGTCTGATAACTTGTATTATTCTCAATAAAATATTTGAAAAGAAGAAAAGTAGATTTAGTTTGCCGATCCTCCACACCTCCAGGCTGCTAATCCAATCCCTGCTATATCCTCTCCTCCATGCTCGGTCTGAGGTCCTGACAACAAGACCAACTAAAGATCCATAGCCCTGCATTTGACATGACTCCCATGCAACTGCATGGAGGGTCTGCAGGGGATTGGATAAATAAAATGCTTTTACTCTCCCTTAGACTTTAAGTGTTACTAAACCCACAACAGTAAAATCAGTCTGTACATGCAGTAAAGCATGCTTTTTATACTCATTGTGGAACCTAATAATGCCGCGTACACACGATCAAACAATCCGGTGGAAAAGTCCGGCAAACTCAAGTCCGCCAAACAATCCCCCGTGTGTAGCCTCCGGCATACTTTTTTGACCCGACAGTACGGCGGACTTAGAATTTCGGTTTTTCCAAAATTCCGCCGTACTTTAGAAATGAGCAGACTTTTCCCGCCCGGAGAAAAGTCTGCTCATTTCAAGCGCGTCTCCAGGTAGGCGGGGCCCGCGAAGGAGACGTCGCTGGCCCCGCCGCCTGGTATGGACTTAAAGGGGAACCCCAACGCCGAAAAAAAAACGACAGAAGACCGAGCCACCGCCTGTAAAAGAGCTATAAGAAGGCGTGGTGGCCCGGCAGAAGAACCGAAGAGGGGGACAAGACCCCCGAAGTCGGAAGAAGAGGCCGGCGGCGAGGAAGAAAGCCGGACTCCTCCGCTAGCAAAAGAGCTACAAGAAGATAGCGGAGGAGTCCGGCGAGAAGACCCCCCAAGACGGAAGACCCCCGGAGCTGTGCAATAAAGTATTTTATCTCGTGTGTTGTGTTTTTTTTGTACTTTTATTTTACAGGTGAATGGGTAGGGGTACATTGTACCCCATACTCATTCACATAGGGTGGGGGGCCGGTATCCGGGGGCCCCCTTATTAAAGGGGGCTCCCGGATTCCGATAAGCCCCCCGCCCGCAGACCCCGACAACCAACGGCCAGGGTTATCGGGAAGAGGCCCTTGTCCTCATCAACATGGGGACAAGGTGCTTTGGGGTGGGGGGGGCCGCGGGGCCCCCCCTTCCCCAAGGCACCCCCCCATGTTGAGGGCACGCGGCCTGGTACGGCTCAGGAGGGGGGGCGCTCGCTCGCCCCCCCTTTCCTTGCCGGCCGGGTAGCGTGCTCGGACAAGGGTCTGTTGTGGACTTTGGGGGACCCCCACGCCGATTTTTTTTCGGCGTTGGGGTTCCCCTTTAAGTCCATACCAGGCGGCGGGGCCAGCGACGTCTCCTTCGCGGGCCCCGCCTACCTGGAGACGCGCTCGAAATGAGCGGACTTTCCTCCGCGTGTGTGGGCAAGTCCGTTCATTTCGAAAGTACGGCGGAGTTAGTACGGCGGACTTAGTACGCCGTATTAGTCCGCTGAAAAAGTGCCGTGTGTGGGCAAGTAGCCTGTTCGGAAATTTCGACGGACAGTCTGGCGGACGTCCGCCAGACTAAGTACGTCGGACAGACGGCTACGTGTGTACGTGGCTTAAGATGGTAATCCTCTGCATTGTGTATAAAGGCTGTGTGGTCCTGTCTTCTCTTATCCTCTTCTTCTTTACCTTACGCCAATCATAAATATAGTGAAATAATAGAAAAAAAAACTGTAAAAAAATGTGGAGAAAAATACGTATTTTTTCTAGAGTTTTTGAGTTATTATTTCACTATATTTATGATTGCACATTTGCACTTTGATCCAGTATTAGCGCCATTTTAGTTATCACATTGCATTTGCACTTTTTCTTGTATTTATATATTTATTTAGCACTTTATATTGTGTTCCATCTCATTGGGTATTTTCAAAGTATATATATATATATATATATATCGCTGTTTCACTTGATTATTAACATATATTATTTGGTGCTGGTGACACTTCAGAAGTTCAGCAGCTATATATACATTTATTTACGCTTTTATACAGTTTTTTAATCGTTAAAACTTAGAGTAGCCCACCTCTTTTTGCTTTAGGAAACTAATTTTTAAGGCTTAATTTTACTCTAGGGTTAACAATGTTTTTCATAGTACAGCATCAGTAATGAGTTTTTAAAGATTCACTTTTATTACTACTGATTTATAATCCCTCATACCTGCATCTAAGGACTTCATTGGTAGTAGGGGATATACAGTATATGTAAATCTCCACGCTCTGTAGAATACTTCACAAGTAAGGAGTTTTATGTGTGAAGTTTCTGTAGTCTGCTGTCTGTATTTATTATTTGTCCTCACCTAGGATACAGAGACTGACAGCAGGACCTTTTGAGTGTCAACTTTCTCACCCTTTAGAAGCTGTATGATGCCTGGAAGGCTTTTATGAGCACATCTTGTACAGTATTTGTGAGAAATGCTGGTGTCTTCCAGCTGGACTGCTTTTATGATCAGTTTTACTATTACTGTAGATGTAGCTTTTCTTGAATGTCTTGGTACATAAGGCTTTTTCATCAATTAGAAGGACAAAAGCTTGTTTCCAGCTGAACGATTGTAATGACAATCACTGTTTATTCATTAAATATTCTCATATGCAATTGATGCTCATCATTTGATAACAGCAATTTCATTATACAGTGGCATGTCCCTTGACTTCCATTCATGTTACTTTAATGCCAGTGCTGTTTTCACTGTATAAATTGTCTGTTTCTCCCCCTCTAAAGCCTAGTACACCCTTTTTTTTCCATTCAACCCAGCAGACGGAGCAAAAAAAACAAAAACTAGCAGCTCAGGTTGAGGTCACTGTACTAACAATCAGACAGCAATCTCCCCTGCTGTTCTATTGTGTTCTGACAGGGGGCTAGCCCCACCATCAGCACACTCCAGTCAGCGCGTTTAGCCATAGGTTGAAAGCACTGATCAGAAGCCACTCTGTGGAACTTTTTTGGTCATGCTCCTTCAACAGAAGCCGACTGAATAGCTGGCTTCTATCGGACTGGGTCCAGTACATCCGGGCCAAATGTCACCTGGTTTCTATTGAACCGGCCGATGCTGACCGACATTCGGCCCCTATGTACATGCCTACCTCACATCTATCTCAGATACTGTGGGATTGTCTTGAGATTTTAGCACAATTCTGGAAACATATGGATCTGGGCTGTGTCCCACAGCCAGTTGAGTGCTGGAACATTTATTCCAGCACCCAACTTAATTTGCCTTGTTTTTTCAGAGTGCCATTATTAATGCCCATAATCACAGCCGCTGCCTAGGATTTGCCAAGCCCTGCCCAATCACAGTATACAGTGTAAACAGTGCACACAATGCTGCTGGGCAGAGGCTTGTGGTATGCATTCCACAAAGACAACGGCCAGCTTGGAGGCACAGATCTCTCTCAGTGTCCTTCTGCAAGTTGCTGTGTGTGCTGGCATTTGGATGGGACTGGATTTTTCTGACTGAAGTCAATGACATCTGTTGCAGGAGTATGTTCATACTAGTGCAAACAATGTTTTATTTGTTCTTATGTTTTTCCTCATGTATCATCTTTCCTCTAAAGATACTCCTTAAATCCCTTCTTTGCCACCTGATTAGTCTGTCCACCTCTACTTTTGTATCTTGTTCTGCATCACATATATAAAACATAAACAGTTCTATAAAACCAAATTCTAGATTTCTGTAACAAACTCTTATCTCATAGCCATCTTTAGTGAATACTAACATCTGCCTCCAGTAGTTACTTTTGCTTTTGTTTACTCTGATATATTGTTTATTTCATTTATCGCAGTGTCCTGGTATCAGAATAATTTTACTATCTAGTCTCCTTGGAGCATATAGCATTCATGTGTTTCTGCTGGTTGTTTTTTCCTATTATGATCAGGTGCTGTCACCTTCCTTAAATTCACCTTCACATTCACATTATTGCACTTGTTTGTTCTTTATTTACTTATGTTCTTTTCCGTTACCACAATATTATCGGCATAGGCTACAAACTGTGCTTTGCTATTTATCATGGTGTCCTTAGGAGTATCTTATAAAACACATTCACAGTTTGCCAGAATGTGATAACTGTTGATGTATGCAATCGGATCTACAATAAACCTCATCATATTTACTAGATATGAGGTGTTTTGTAAATATTTTATTATATCTTTTCATAACACTGAAGAAATGGAACTTTGCTACAATGTAAAGTAGTGAGTGTACAGCTTTTATAACAGTGTACATTTGCTGTCCCCTCAAAATAACTCAATACACAGCCATTATTGTCTAAACCGCTGGCAACAAAAGTGAGCACGCCCCTAAGTGAAAATGTCCAAATTGGGCCTAAAGTATTAATATTGAGTGTGGTCACCATTATTTTCCAGCACTGCCTTAACCCTCTTTGACATGGAGTTCACCAGAGCTTCACAGGTTTCCACTGAAGTCCTCATCCACTACTCCGTGATGCCATCATGGAGCTTGTGGATGTTAGAGACCTTACGCTCCTCAACCTTCCATTTGAGGACACCCCACAGATGCTCAATAGGGTTTAGGTCAGGACACATGCTTGGCCAGTCCATCATTTTTACCCTTAAATACTTTAGAAAGGCAGTGGTCATCTTAGAGGTGTGTTTGGAGGTTATTATGTTGGAATACTGCCCTGAAGGGAGGGGATTGTGCTCTGCTTCATTATGTCACAGTACATGCTGGCATCCATGGTACCCTTAATGAACTGTAGCTCCCCAACTCTGGCAGCACTCATGCAGCCCCAGACTATGATGCTCCCATCACCATGCTCGACTGTAGGCAAGACACACTTGTCTCTGTACTCCTCACCTGGTTGACGCCACACATGCTTGACACCATCCAAACCAAATAAATATATCTTGGTCTCATCAGACCACAGAACATGGTTCCAATAATCCATGTCCTTAGTTTGCTTGTCTTCAGCAAGCTGTTTGCGGGCTTTCTTGTGCATCATCTTTAGAAGAGGCTTCCTTCTGGGATGACAGCCATGCACTCAACTTCTTTGGTCAACCATGGCGAAGCCTGTTCTACTGGAACCTATCCTGTTAAACCGCTGTATGGTCTTGCCACCATGCTGTAGCTCAGTTTTGGGGTCTTGGAAATCTTCTTATAGCCTAGGTCAACTTCATGTAGAGCAACAATTAATTTTTCTGATCCTCAGAGAGTGCTTTGCCATGAGGTGCCATGTTGCATTTCCAGTGACCAGTATGAGAGAGTGAGAGCGCTAACAACAAATTTAACACACCTGCTCCCCATTCACACCCGAGGCCTCGTAACACTAATGAGTCATATGACGCTGGGGAGGGAAAATGGCTACTTGGGCCCAATTTGGATTTTACTTAGGGGTGTACTCACATTTGTTGCCAGTAGTTTAGGCATTAATGGCTGTGAGTTGACTTATTTTGAGGGAACAGCAAATTGACACTGTTATAGAAGCTGTATACCCACTACTTTACATTGTAGAAAAGTGTAATTTCTTCAGTGCTGTCACATGAAAAGAATTATTTACAAAAAATTTGAGGGGTGTACTCACTTTTGTGAAATACTGTATGTACAGTGTACATAAAACTACTTGTGGACCACCTGCCCCTGCAATGCACTGCAGATGTGCTGGCCTGTACAGATATAGCAATGTACTGGTATGTCGTTGCATGTTTCTGCATTTAGGGCATGAGCATGCATGCCCCCATTGGCGCCCGCTATGATTGCCAGCAGGTCCCCGGCCAATGATTCATTGGGAGGGCTGGGACCTATTGATTAGCTGTGTCCAATCACAGGTGAGAGCTGTGACAATTAACACAGGGCTCTGTGCAGGGGGTACAAAGCAGGGACAAGGATATTATTAGTAAAAAGAAGCACATATTGCACACATTACCCATTGAGTACACAGCGATCAGCCGGCAGATCGGCCGCCCGACAGCTATTTATTCAGTGCCATTCAAAACGGCACTAGGTAAATAAAGAGCTGCTGATCCGCCATTAAAAAATGTATAGTGGTACAAAATGGATTAACCATGCTCTTTTAGGCACCACCAAATAGTTAGCAAAATTTAGCCACTCTCAATTTTGGCTCAGTATACGGGGCAAGCCATATGTTTTTTCCAACCCAAAGCATCCCTCTTGCAAAAATAGGAATATAAACAGTTCCCAGAGATATCTAGGGTTTTGCCATTTGGGTTTTGCATTGTTTAAACACAGAGGAGCATATGTATAACTTGATTATAGATTGTAACTTTTGCAGCCAAATATGGCTATTACCTACTTTATATTTACATGGCATAGAACATAGTAAAACTTTCTGCTTTTTTTCTGATTTTACTTGCTCTTTTCTCCAAAACTCAACTTTTCCTCTGCTATTCAGAGTGTTCTCTGCTATGTGGAGGGGGCTTGGGAAAGTTTACCATGATTAACCCCATCTGTACTGTGTAGGCTAATTTAATTATCAGTTGTAAACTAGATTTTAAAACTGTATGTCCTAATAAAGGGGTAAACATCTCAAAGCTGGACTACTGCATTCTATGTTAATGAGGGCAAACTCTGTGTTTCTTTCTTTTTTGATAGGGACAAATGGAGTTTCCTCTCATTTCGAATTGTTCAGAGTAACTTCTTGTAGTCTGCCTGAAGCCTGCTAAAAAACAAACACCTAGAAATAAAATAATTTTAATTTTCTTTTTAGGTGTACTCTGTGAGTTGAAATGGAAACACATAACAAAAACATAATGGTAATTTCTCAAAGGGGACTGCAATAATGGAAATACAGTTTCAAATGTTTATATAAATCCCCCTAGAACACTTTTTGCAAACTAAAAATGACATTGTGTGGAAATGAAAAAAAGATGAAAAAAGAAGTTAAACAATTATAGACAAGAAAACTGTATCTAGATTGAACATCCTTTATGTCTGACATTTCAATCAATTTTCAAAAAACACAATGCTGACCATTGTTACCAGGACAGAAAGTTATGTGAGGTCCACAATGTGTATACCTGTTCTGGTAACATTTGTGCAAAAAGGTAATTTCCTATTATTTTTTACACTTTCAATGTCATTTTAATTTATGATGTAACTAAAAAATAAGCAAATATTGTATTTAATTTTGCATAATGATCAGCTTATTATACCCTTTATATTATTTTATTGTATACTTTAGCCTGTTTCGTTTTTTTTGTTTCATTCTCGAATTGTATAGCTGACTGAATTGCAAGGAAAGCAAGTCTGCTTTTTTCATTTTTTCTTAAATCTTCTTAAGAATTCACAGACCTAAATATGTCATGTATAAAGATAATTGTTGGTTAAGGGAGTTGATTTGGTTGTTTTCCAAAAGCAGCTTGAGTCTAGTATGCAACTTCTATGAACTTTTCAGACTGTAGAAAGACATTATTTGAGGGTTTGCTTTATGACAGTGTTAGTGTAAAGCTTTTAGAAGGTTAGTCTGAAATTCTCTGTGGTATAGTGCAGGAAGAAGAAAGGGATTGTTATCAATTCAGATAGAAATGTATTATTTAATAGCCTATTAAAAGCTCTTATATTTAGGCATATTTAGAAATATGAAGTTGTAAGCTACAGTGATATTCTCACAATTCACTAAATACAGCAAAACAGCATCACAGGCAGTTTGTTTTCCCTATGCTAGGAAACATTACTGCATATAATAGTTCATATAGAAACTTTTAATACTTTGACTAACTCTTTGTACAAGCTCAGTGATGAATTAAAAGGAACATCAGTCGCCAGGGAATACTCACGTCACAGGCCCTCATTCCTTACATCACTTTTAAGTAACTGGCTCCCACAGAAATATTCTTTAATTAAACAACTGCTATACAAAGTACAATGCCGCGTACACACGACCGGACTTTCCAGCAGACTAGGTCCGACGGGATCAGTCCATTGGACAATCCGATCGTGTGTGGGCTAGTCTGACTGCCTTTTAAAAAAAAAAAATCAGACGGCCCTAAAAATAGAATATGTTTCAAATGTATCTGATGGACTCAAGTCCGATGGACTAAAAATTGGGAAAACCATTCGTCTGTGTGCTAGTTCGATGGACCAAATGCGACGCAAGGACAGCTATTGACTACTGGCTATTGAATTTCCTTGTTTAGTCCCGTTTACGTCATCACATTCAAAATGAACAGACTTTCGAATAGACTTAGTCCGGTCGTGTGTGGCCAAGTCCACTCGTTCTGAAAGTCCATCGGACCCAGTCTGTCAAAAAGTCCGGTCGTGTGTACGCAGCATTAGTAATATTCTTTATCCTTTCTTGGATTATTGATTCTCAGTGTGAAAATCCTGTGTATACTTAGTGATTAATAGCACCAGGTTAAAAATAGTGTATACATTTAACAGAGGGTCAAAAATGTGTGCATGGAACTTTAAATTTATGTATACTATTTGACTAACTCTTTGACTAACTATGTAACTATGTAACTATCACTATTATTAAGAAGAGATTATAGGATTGTGTTGGGTCACATTTATATATTAAATACATACTTTTTTAGGTTATATTACTTTAATATACACCTAAGCACAGCGCTGGCTTTTTTTTTTTTCACTTTTTTATGTTGAGATTTCTCAATTAGATAGCAGCAGAACAGGGCTAACTAATTAATACCACCTTAGTCTAGTTCTATTCCTCATTATCATTTTCTGCTTGTGCGATTGGCTCACTGATCTTCCCAGAAGTCTAAACTAAGATACAAATCAGATTTCAAGCATCTCCTGCAACAAAAATGTCATTTTTGGTAAGATACTCCGAATAGGAAATCCTGTCTAAAGAGATGCAGGCCACAACTGATTAATTATTAAGAAACCGCCCCCATTAGATTCATTCAAGACAGGGGCACAGAGAAACATGCATGGATTTCTTTAGAACAACAAAAGGTAGGAATCTGCAACAAAGTTTGTCAAAATACTTGTAATGTACATATATCACCCAGAGGGGATTGTTTTTTCTCAACAAATGTGGAGTTACACTTTATATTTCAATATGTTTATTGAAGTAACATAGTTGTATAAGGCACAAGTGACAAAAAAGAAGTGAAAATCAAGCACCCTCAGGTAGTGTCACACTTTCAAATAATTATAAACATAGAACCTTTGGATAAGAAACAGAGCAAACGCAACGTAAAAGTGTTTGGCGGGAGTGCCAATTAACATAGCCATATGACATAATACATTTTTTTTTTTATTAAGTCATTCACTGTAGAGTAAAAAAGTACATCTCTAATCAACTAGGGACTGGTTACAGGTTGTCCCATCAAGCTACTTTAACTTATAGAATTAGGAATGCACAGGGGAAAAGATGTATGTTGTAAGGAACAGAGGGAAAAAAGGGGGGGGGGGAGGAAATTGGGAAGGGTAGGGAGGGGGAGAGGAAAAGGGGAACCCCTGTATATATTTCTACTAGTATCATGTCAGGATAGAGAACTATGTTCTGTCAGAGCATCTTAGCTCTTGTACACATGGTCGGACTTTCCGACAACAAAATCCGTCCGAAACTTGTGTTGCATGCACACGGTCGGACAAAGTTGTCGGAAAATCCGATCATTCAGAACGTGGTGACGTTATTTTGTTACGACGGGACTACGTTCAGGCTAGTAGCCAATAGCTTTGGTCTAGGAATTTGATCTGAGCATGCGTGGCACTTTGTCCGATCAGAATTCTCTGCAAACAATAGGACAGAGTCCTATTGGACCATGTTTTCGGAAAATTTTATAGCCCAGCTCTAAAACTTTATCGGTCGGATATTCCGACGGAAACAGTCCGATGGAGCCTACACACGGTCGGATTATCCGACAACACGGTCCAATCGGACATTTTCCGGCGGAATGTCCGACCGTGTGTACAAGGGCTTATAGTTAACAATAACCAGATCAACATAAATTTTAAGAAAAAAAAGAAAAGAGAAAGAGAAAATGGAAATAAAAGGAATGGAAAGAATGGAAAGAAAGAAAAAAGGAAAGAAAAGGGAAGAATAAAAAAGAGAGAGGAAAGAAGAGAGGAGAGAAAAGGGTCAGCCAGAAGCACTTTAAGGTGTAGATAGATAATGTATCCATGGATCCCATGTTGCATAGGATTTCTTAGTAGAATTGCGAAGGACACATGTAAGTCTGTCATTAACCATGATCCAGTTAAGTTTATTCTTTACGTAATCAAGGGGAACCATCGACTGTTTCCAGTATTTAGCAATAGTTATTCTAGTTGCCAAAAACATATATGTGATTTGTTTTGTCAATTTTTTTGGGGACCTCATCAAAAAACTTTTGAAAAAGCAATGGTTCCGGAGATCTACGTATATTAACCCCCGTCACAGAATATACTAGGTTAAATATACGAATCCAAAATCTAGTAAGTACAGGGCACTGCCACCAAACATGAAACATTGTACCCATCTGGCCACAACATCTGAAGCAGGTGGGCGATACAAACGGGTACATCTTTGCGACTCTGGTCGGGACCAAATACCAACTTAGAAGTGTTTTATAATTTGCTTCAATTAATGTTGTATTGATTAATATTTTGGATAAAGCATAGGCAATATCTTGCCAATCTGATAATTCCAACGTGGTATTTAAGTCCCTTTCCCATTGATTCATGTAAGGGAGCTTAGCATTCGGGTCAGTAAGGAGAGTGTCTATTGTAGATCCTTCCCCTTAAAAGGCCCTTCATTTGGCAAGATAATTAAAAATTTGTAAGTACAAGGGGTCCATCCAACCGGTTAAGTTTAAATCATACAAAAGAAATAATCTGATTATATCGAAATAGTTCCCCCGGAGGCCACCTGAAATGTGTCTTTAAGATGTTGCAATGAGTGCGGTTGATCCCCATTAAGGTAGTCTCCTAGCCTAAGAAGCCCTTTGTTGAGCCACCACAGGAATAGCACTGGAGTCATTCTGGGAGAGAATGCAGAGTTAAAGAATATGGAAGCTAGTGGAATATGTGGGGAAGACAGAGGCTTACGATGTTGTACTCTGTCCCAGACCACTAGTGAATGAGACAGGGTAGGACACAAGGTAGGAGGGCAAAGACGGCTAGGGAACCATATTAGAGAACCTATAGTGAAAGGGTGGAACTAGAGGGCCACAATAGAGACCCAGAGGGGTGTAGATCCTTTGGCCGTTGTATAAGAAAGCTGGGTTATTTGAGCCGCTTGATAATAAGTTTGTAGATTAGGGAGGCCAAGCCCACCAGACTGTTTTGAGACATACAATGTTAAATTATTCATTTGAGGTTTCTTATTGTTCCAAATAAAATGGAGGACTTTAGATTGCAGTCGCTGTATATCTCCCCTCAGAACCGCAATCGGTGAAGTCCTAAAATAATAAAGTAACCTAGGTAGAAAAGTCATCTTAATAGAATTGATTCTACCAAACTAGGACAAGGGATAGTCTACCCATCATTAAAGATCCTCCTGGAGATGATGGAAAAGTGGGGGATAATTAGCCCGATAGAGAATATCGATCAAGGGTGTCAGTTGGATGCCTAATTATGGGAGGGAGTTTTGTGTCCATTGGAAATTATAGGTATTTCATAAGGTCAAGACCGTCAAGGGGGTAAAGAAGTATTTAGGGCCATCGTCTTTTGGGTATTTAAAGAAAGCCCTGAAATTTGGGAAAATTGGTGAAACAGGGTCAAAAGATTAGGTAAGGTTAATTGGGGATTTGTGGCATACATGACAATGTCGTCGGCAAACAGGAAACATTTATTGCCCACAACATATGCCATGAATATTAGGATGAGATCGAATTGCTATAGCTAGGGGTTAAATTGCTAGGGTGAATAACAATGGGGAAAGTGGACAACCCTGTCTCGTTCCGCGTTGGATAGAAAATGATGCTGATCTATAACCCTGAATGGAAACCTGGGCCGACGGGTTACTATTAAGTTGTTTAAGCAATAAGATAAAGGCAGAGCCAAATCCAAAAGCCTCCTGGATAGTAAATATGTAGTCTCAATTTAAGCTATCAAAGACCTTGTGGAGGTCCAATGAAAGAAGTAATAGTTCCCTCGATAGAAGGGCTTCCCATTTAGAATGTACTGCAGAGATCAACGCTATGGAACGACGTATCTGATCCAACGATTGGCGGTCGATTATAAAACCAGATTATTCTTTGTGAATGTATTGCGCCAAAAAAGTACCAAGTCATAAAGCTAAAAGAAAAGGATTTTGAGATTGCAATTAATCAGTAAGATAGAACAATAATTAAGGATGTCTGTGGAGTCTTTGTGTGGTTTGGGAATGACACTGATGTATGCCCTACTTTCATCTAAAGGGACTTTTCTGCAATCTCGCAAGAAATTAAAGTAGAGAGCCATGTGAGGCGCTAACTGTTCAGAAAATTTCTTATAGTAAATATTAGGGAGGCCATCAGGGCCCGGCGATTTATGTTACGACAATATCTTAATAGTGGTATGTATTTCCTCACAGGTAATGGGTTGGTCCATAAGTTCTCTATGGGATTCTGTGAGAGATGGCAGAGATAAGGTGTGCAAAAAACTATTATTGAAAACAGTAATGTGGCCCTGGGATGGGTTGTATAACCACTTGCCGACCGCCGCACGCCGATGTACGTCATCAGAATGGCACGGGCAGGCATAAGCACATACATGTACGTCCTTTGCCTCCCGCGGGTCGGGGGCCCGATCGGGCCCCCGCCCGGTGCCTGCGGCGGTCGGTTTTCGTTCGGGAGCGATCCCGGACGAGGGGACGGCCATTCATTCATGGCCACCCCCTCGCGATCGCTCCCGACGAATGGAAATCCCCGGTGACATCACTTCCTCTCCTGTAATGTAAACACAGGAGAGGAAGTGATGTATTCTCTCCTCCGTGTCGGTATTTTTCGTTCCGACACGGAGGAGAGCGGATCAGTGAGTTGCACCAACACATCCCACACACAGTAGAACATGCCAGGCACACTCACACCCCCCCTTTACCCCCCGATCACCCCCCCAATTACCCCTGCCCCCCAGTCACAGTGACACCAATGTCATTTTTTTTTTTTTTTTTTTTTTTTTTGCATTGGTGTCATTTGTGACTGTAATAACTGTTAGGGCAGTTAGGGTTAGCCCCCTTTAGTTCTAATGTACCCCCCTAACCCCCCCAATAAAGGTTTAACCCCGTGATCACCCCCCGTCGCCAGTGTCACTAAGGCTGGGTTCACATTGCAGCGGTTTATGAGAACGAATGTGATTCGCACCGCACTGCAGTGCAAATCACATCCGATCTCTGTGCGATTCGAGTTCAGCCATTCGCCGCACCCGCCGCACCCGCCACACCCGCCGCACCCGCCGCAAATTCGCACGGGACCCTTTTTTTGGCCCACAGCAGAATCGGATCGCATGGGTGTTCACACCATGCGATCCGAGTTTGCAGATCGCACTGCGATATGCGAACTGATCTGGGGGTGTCAGTAACATTTCACTGACACTCCCAGCAGTTCGCATAGGGCAGTGTGAACTGCCGCCGGGAGGCATGCGATGCGGGAACCCGCCGCGGATTCGCGGCGTTTCCGCATCGCTCCAGTGTGAACCCAGCCTAATAAGCGATCATTTTTCTGATCGCCGTATTAGTGTCACAGGTGACGCTAGTTAGGCAGGTAGGTATTTAGGTTCGCCGCAGCTTTTTATAGCGCTAGGGACCCCCATATACTACCGCATAAAGCCCCCTGATTGCCCCCTAGTTAACCCTTTCACCAGTGATCACCATATAACTGTTACAGGTGACGCTGGTTGGTTAGTTATTTTTTTATAGTTTCAGGGCACCCGCCATTTATTACCTAATAAAGGTTTAACCCCCTGATCACCCGGCAGGTGTCATTTGTGACTAATAACTGTTAGGGCAGTTAGGGTTAGCCCCCTTTAGTTCTAAGGTACCCCCCTAACCCCCCCAATAAAGGTTTAACCCCGTGATCACCCCCCGTCGCCAGTGTCACTAAGGCTGGGTTCACATTGCAGCGGTTTATGAGAACGGATGTGATTCGCACCGCACTGCAGTGCAAATCACATCCGATCTCTGTGCGATTCGAGTTCAGCTATACAGATAGTATGGCTGAATTCGTGTCGCACCCGCCGCAAACTCGCACGGGACCCTTTTTTTGGTCCGCAGCAGAATCGGATCGCATGGGTGTTCACACCATGCGATCCAAGTTTGCAGATCGCACTGCGATATGCGAACTGATCTGGGGGTGTCATTAACATTTCACTGACACTCCCAGCAGTTCGCATAGGGCAGTGTGAACTGCCGCCGGGAGGCATGCGATGCGGGAACCCGCCGCGCATTCGTGGCGTTCCCGCATCGCTCCAGTGTGAACCCAGCCTAATAAGCGATCGTTTTTCTGATCGCTGTATTAGTGTCACAGGTGACGCTAGTTAGGCAGGTAGGTATTTAGGTTCGCCGCAGCTTTTTATAGCGCCAGGGACCCCCATATACTACCGCATAAAGCCCCCTGATTGCCCCCTAGTTAACCCTTTCACCAGTGATCACCATATAACTGTTACAGGTGACGCTGGTTGGTTAGTTATTTTTTTATAGTTTCAGGGCACCCGCCATTTATTACCTAGTCTCACTAGTGTACCCCTAAATTTAGGGGTGTCTACTTTCTAAAATGGGGTCATTTGGGGGGGGGGGGTTTGTGCCATCTTGGCATTTTATGGCCTTCAAAACTGTAACGCCCTTAGAAAGCCTGAAGGCGGTGCTTGGTTTTTGGGGCCCCGTACGCGGCTAGGCTCCCAAAAAGTCCCACATATGTGGTATCCCCGTACTCAGGAGAAGCAGCAGAATTTATTTTGGGGTGTCATTTCACATATGCCCATGGCATGCGTGAGCAATATATCATTTAGTGACAACTTTGTGAAAAAAAAAAAAAGTTTGTAATTTTCCCGCAACTTGTGGCAAAATATAAAATATTCCATGGACTCAACATGCCTCTCAGCAAATAGCTTGGGGTGTCTACTTTCTAAAATGGGGTCATTTGTGGGGGTTTTGTGCCATCTTGGCATTTTATGGCCTTCAAAACTGTAATAGGTAGTGAGAAGTGAACTCAAAAAATTACGCCCTTAGAAAGCCTGAAGGCGGTGCTTGGTTTTCGGGGCCCCGTACGCGGCTAGGCTCCCAAAAAGTCCCACATATGTGGTATCCCCGTACTCAGGAGAAGCAGCAGAATTTATTTTGGGGTGTCATTTCACATATGCCCATGGCATGCATGAGCAATATATCATTTAGTGACAACTTTGTGAAAAAAAAAAAAAAAAAAAAAAGTTTGTAATTTTCCCGCAACTTGTGGCAAAATATAAAATATTCCATGGACTCAACATGCCTCTCAGCAAATAGCTTGGGGTGTCTACTTTCTAAAATGGGGTCATTTGTGGGGGTTTTGTGCCATCTTGGCATTTTATGGCCTTCAAAACTGTAATAGGTAGTGAGGCGTGAAATCAAAAATTGACGCCCTTAGAAAGCCTGAAGGCGGTGCTTGGTTTTCGGGGCCCTGTACGCGGCTAGGCTCCCAAAAAGTCCCACATATGTGGTATCCCCGTACTCAGGAGAAGCAGCAGAATTTATTTTGGGGTGTCATTTCACATACGCCCATAGCATGTGTGAGCAATATATCATTTAGTGACAACTTTGTGTAAAAAAAAAAAAAAAATTTTTTTTTTGTCATTATTCAATCGCTTGAGGCAAAAAAATAAAATATTCAATGGGCTCAACATGCCTCTTATCAATTTCCTTAGGGGGTCTACTTTCCAAAATGGGGTCATTTGGGGGGGTTTTGTACTGCCCTGTCATTTTAGCACCTCAAGAAATGAGATAGGCAGTCGTAAACTAAAAGCTGCGTAAATTCCAGAAAACGTACCTTAGTTTGTAGATGTGACAACTTTTGCGCAAACCAATAAATATACAATTATTGACTTTTTTTTTACCAAAGACATGTGGCTGAATACATTTTGGCCTAAATGTATGACTAAAATTGAGTTTATTGGATTTTTCTAATAACAAAAAGTAGAAAATATCATTTTTTTTCAAAATTTGCGGTCTTTTTACGTTTATATCGCAAAAAATAAAAATCGCAGAGGCAATCAAATACCATCAAAAGAAAGCTCTATTTGTGGGAAGAAAAGGACGCAAATTTTGTTTGGGTACAACATTGCATGACCGCGCAATTACCAGTTAAAGCAGCGCAGTGCCAAAGTGTAAAAAGACCTCTGGTCATTTACCAGCAAAATGGTCCGGTCTGAAAGTGGATAATTTAGTATAAAAATCTTGAAATTCCTGAAGAGCTTTTTGGGGATGTTGGGAGAGATTGCCGTTTAAGAGTCTGAATTTTGGAAGAGCTACGTGTGAATGTTTAGGGGTAAGCTTATGAACAAGGAACCCGGTCAGCCCGCCAAGTGAAAAACTTATGATTAGTCCAGCGTAAATGTTTCTCTGCCTTTGTGGTGAGACAAATATTAAGTTCTGTACTTGCCTGTTCAAGTTTAGTCAACAAATCAGGGTGTGGGGAATGTTTGTGTTGAGTAGCTAGGTCTTCATATTCCCTAATCCTGGCACGGAGCACATCATCACAAGCTTTTTTAAGTTTAGATGCCAACTGAATAAAAAAGCCCTGTACAGAGGCCTTATGGGCCACCCATTTGATGCCTGGGGTGGTATCCTCTGCCTTATTAATATCAAAATACGTTTTCAGGTGGGTACGGATATCTAAACAGTAAGTTCATTACTAAGTATAGATTCATTCAATCTCCAGTGGGACTTAGCCAATCTGATAGATAAATTAGTGAACATCAATACTACAGGGTTGTGATCAGACCAGGGTGTCAAAATTATCTTAGCCAAGATCAATTTGGGCAGTAAACCTGAGGGGAGGAACACATGAGCAATATGTGACTACCGATTATGGGCTCTGGAAAAGTGGGAATAGTCTCGAGTGGTAGGATTGGCCTCCCTCCAAGCATCAATAAGGTCATAATGGTGTAATAGCTGAGCAAATTTGTGGCTTTGTTTAGAAGGGGATTGAAGGTGGGAAAGATGGGACTTATCTAATATGTGATCCAGGGCCAAGTTAGAGTCCCCAGCTAAAATTACATCTCCCTCGAATTCCAGTGCCAAAGAACAAAGCAATAAATGGAAAAAGGCCACCTGGTTTGTATTGGGGGCATAATACACCAGGATCATTACCAAAGTTTCCCCCAGGTGCCCTTTCACCAACAAGTAACGCCCCTTTTTGTCCCCCAATATTTTGGATTCAGTAAACGAAAGCCTCATTTTTTCTCTGTAGCATTGGCAAAATAACAAACGGGATAATTCTTATGTATATACTGGGTAGTAAAAGAAGAGGTAAAATGCGTTTCCTGAAGGGCCACAATATCAGCTCCTATAGACTCATAATAATTAAACATTTTAATATGTTTAGACCGAGAACCCAGCCCTTTGACATTATGGGAAAGCAGTGGTATTGGTTCCAATGGGATCAGTTAACTTGGACATGGACAAGGACAAAAACAACTGTAAACTGGTAGACTCACCCACCAACGTACGGACATCATGGAAGTCCAGTCAAATTCTAGCTGACCCTCAGGAAGGAAAAGGATAAAAGAGGTTAAAAACAGAGAAAAGAGTAAAAAGAGAAAGAAGGATAAGATGATACAGGGGCTTAGAAATGCCCAGTATCAAAAGGTGCAGCATAGAAAAATAATTAAACAATGGAAAACAAAAAATAACATAACCACGTAGTCCAGAACCCAAGTTTCATAAAATGTGGGAGTCTCCACCAAAAGGTAACCAATGGAAAGAGTCCGACAAATTAGAAGAGAGCATAGCCACCTCCCGGTACAATTATAAAGTAGCAAGTAAAATAATTCTGTGTGCGTTACTGCCAGACATACCCCCCCCCCCCAAAAAAAGAAGAAAAACACAAGTCTCAACATCAACAATGCCAAGGTGTCCCAGAGAACAAAAAGAACCAGGTTCAGAGACACATAGAATAATAACAAAACAGGCAGAGGCTAATGTCCCGCAGAAAGGATCACTGAGATCCCTTTATTCCCCTGTGGCTGTGGCTGTGGCTGCATCTGTCTCTTGTCCGTCTGCATAGTGCTGGTGCCGGCCGCCATCTTGGAATCTTTCAAGGACCTACGAGACAGGTAGCAGGAGTCGCCGAGGGGTCTTCCCCACTGACTGGGTGGACATGGAATGGGTCTCCGTGGTGTGTGCCTGCTGCCCCTGATGTGCTGGGGTGAGCAGGGTAGGAGGGCTGCAAAAGAATGCTCAATATGTCGGGAGTGTGCGGAGTGGTCTAGGAATGCATCTGCTCCCGCTGCCTGTGCATGCGCTCTACTCTTATCTGGAGTTACACTTTAAATGTAACATAAAATATATTTGGTTATATCTGTATTATAAGTCTAAACATTACTTGTTGAATCTACCAGAATATGTGTGAACTGATACATTCATGTGGTTCCTTCCTGAACTGCACTCTAATCAGTTAAATTTTTCCCAGATATCACTGTGGACTACAAAACACTTCCCTCTACGTTAAAGAAAAGAAGAAAAGTGATGTGCTTTGTAATCTTGACTAGGGATGGGTGAATGGTTCAGCCCGAGCATAACTTTCTTTGTTCGGTTGTTCAGCAAACAGCTGAACAAATGAGTCGTTCGACTGTTTGTTCGGCCCCCCAAACCAACCACAATGCATTGCGGCGCTGAACAGTGCACAGAGCACTGTCAGAGTCAGAGTCATGATTGGACACTGTCATAATGATGTTATCCAATCATGGCTCATTCCCACCCCACAGTATAAAAGTATTCTTTCAATGGCAGCCATTTTCAGTGTAATTTTGGCATGGCGACAGATAGAACAGGGCTCTGTTCAGTGGTATCAGTTAGTTAGTATGCTATACTGTGCTATTTTGCTTCAATTGTCAGTGTAGAATATTAGTTTAGTGTTAGTCTAGGGATAGTGTGAGTGTAGCGAGTAGGACCATCATTCAGCCTTGCATAGTGTGCAGCTAGAGTAGGGACAGCTCAGATAGTTTCACTGTAGTGTAGTGAGACTGTGTCATTCATACATACATTAGTGTGGAGTAGGGAGTGGGACAGATCATATAGTTTCAGTGTAGTGTAGTGAGACTGTGTCAGTAATCTTGACATTAGTGTATAGCTAGAGTAGGGACAGTTCAGATAGCAATAGTGTAGTGACAGTTGAACTCTGTCTATTTGATTGCATTACTGGCATTTTAATGCCATATTGGTTTGCGTGCTTTACTGCCAGTTTAATGCCATATAGTTCTGTGTGCGTTACTGCCAGTTTAACGCCATATAGTTCTGTGTGCATTACTGCCAGTTTAACGCCATATAGTGCACCAGACATCTCTTTACATTGATTAAAGTGCATCTATATAAAGATTTCAACTTCCTCTTTACATTTGCTTGTAAGCACTGCTCTCTCCCTCCTAATATTGTCTGAGAGGACAACAAGGAGAAGTAGTCGTTCCCTTGGCACAAATGTGTCCACAGGCAAAGGTGGATGTGGTGGTCAGTCCTCAGGCTATCCAGCCACAACATGCAGAGAAGGTGGTGGACTGGATTACTAAACATTCCTCATCCTCTGTCACACAAGTAGAGACAAGTGTGCAGCCCCCTGCAGTTGCCAGAATGGATAAATCCTCCTCCTTGTCCACATTTATTCCTGCCATAGCTCCAACATCATCCATTGAGGAGTCAGCTGAGTTATTTGACCACAGTGTCAGCCAATAGCTTCTTCATGATGCCCAGCCATTACTGGATTCAGATGTTGGTTCCAGTGGTAATGATGAAGATGAAGGAAATAGAGATGATGATGATGGTGATGATGAGGTCACTGATGTGACTTAGGTGCCAGATAGAGCAGAGGAGAAAATTGAAGGTGAGGCGGCTCAACCCCAAGGAGGCCAACATCAAGAAAGAGTAGAGAGCAGCCACCCTATTCCATCACATTCTGCAGTTGTTATGTCCCAGCCCACTCCCCAAACCTCAGCTTTCTGGGCCCTTATTCAGCACATCTGCAGCAGATTGCACTATTGCTATCGGCAAACTGTGTCTCAGGCACATCAAACATGGCAAAAACACACAGACCTTTTGTGGAACCACATGCCTAACAAGGCATTTAACGTCCAACCACTCAGCCCATTGGCAAGAGCACCTAAAAGCCACACAAAAGGAGCACAAATCTGTCCTCCTCCTCCTCCTCCTTACCCACTTCAGTCTGCCCCTGTGATACCGAGCCATTACCTTTCAGCAGCCTCCACTGACAGGGATGATAGTATAGCACAGGGTGTTCCAGGTCCTAGCATCACATCTGCCAGCAGCACACCACCAGCTGTAGACTGTAGCTGGGAAAAATTCTCTGCCCCATCTGCTGCAGGGGGAAAGAAAATACAGCCTCTGCCACCCACATGACCACCGTCTGAATGCAACCTGTTGGCTCTCCAACTTCTGCCTTTCAGCCTGGTGGATTCTGCCCCCTTCCATGAATTAGCACAATGTGCTGTACCACAATGGTAGGTTTCCGGTCGCTACTACTTTTCACGTGCCCTTCCATCTATCTACCATCACATGGAAGGGAATGTTCTGGCATGGTTGGGCAAGGCAGTCAGTCATAAAACCCACCTTACTGCTGACATGTGGTCCAGCAAGCATGGGCAGTGATATTTTGCTCACAGCACACTGGGTAACGCTGCTTGCAACTTGAAAGGATACAGGACAGGGCCCGGTGCTGCAGCTTGTTGTGCCCTCACGTCTCCATACAGCTGGCTGTGATGATGCCAGACCTGTGAGCTCTCCGCGAACACCAGTAATTTATTACCTCCCTAAGTTGCATAAGAGTGTTACTTGCCCCCCTGGACGTCCAATAGTCAGTGGTATTGACTCAGTGACGTCCAGGGTGGGCAAGTATATAGACTATTTTCTCCAACCGCTGGTGCAGAAAATTCCATCATATGTAAAAGACACCAAACAAATTCTAAATATGTTGGATAAGATCAAACCAAAGCAGGGCTTGTGGCTCGTGACTGCTGACGTCACATCATTATACACCATCATCCCCCACAATTTGGGATTCGAAGCCGTTAGATTCTATTTAGAACGGGGCTCAGATTTGACTCAGATTCAGATAGATTTTATTTTAGAGCTCTTGGAATTTGCTGCAGGGCACAATTATTTCTGGTTCGATAACCAATTTTTTCGCCAGGACAAAGGGGTGGCCATGGGGGCTAAATATGCCCCCAGTCTGGCTAACTTGTTCATGGCTAAATGGGAGGAGGACGTGGTCGATTCTCCTAGAAGACCTGAGATAGTGCTTTGGGCACGCTTTATCGATGACGTCCTCCTCCTATGGGATGGGGAGGAGCATGAGCTCCGTGGATATATGGAAATGTTGAATAACAACAATAGAGGCATCAAATTCAGTTATGAAGCCAGTAGGGAAGGGGTAAGCTTTCTGGATTTGAATATTAGAGTAGGTGACAACACCTTTGTTACTCTACTTTTTTCAAATCTACAGATAGAAATTCTTATATCCCTTTGGGGAGTTGTCATCAAAACTCCTGGCTGAAGTCTATTCCTCTGGGGCAATATTTGCGCCTAAGGAGGAACTGCACTGACATCACCACGTTCGATGAACAAGCCATGATATTGTCCCAGCGGTTCAGGGAAAAGGGATATGCAGCAGATCTGTTAACCAAGGCGTTTAATAATGCACGAAATAGAGATAGGTCAAGTTTGCTGAGGGAAAAGGGGACTAATAGAAACGAGAATGAGATGATTTTGCCTTTTGTCACCACTTTCTCAATGCAACATCGAAAGGTCAAACAATTGATCCGCAAACACTGGCATGTTTTAACCAGCGACCAAGTTTTGGGCGCCATTCTACCTGAGAACCCTAGGGTCATTTTCAGGGGGCTTCCACGCTGGGAAGTAAGGTTGCTCCTAGTGTGACCCCCCTGAGAGGAATAGGTGTTTTTTTCAAAATCTCAAAGGGTTCTATAGATGCAGGAACTGCCAAGTCTGTTCTTATAATGTGAACAAGAATTCTAAGATTGTTGATTTTATCTCTACGAGTACTCAAAAAAGATATACGGTTGAGCCTTTCATCACCTGCTCTTCGGAGCCAGTAGTATATCTTATACAGTGTCCTTGCGGACTTCAGTACGTAGGGAGGACTAAGAGGGCCCTAAAGGTTAGGTTGAACGAGCATATCGGTAATATTAAACGGGGCTTTGACAAGCATCCCCTATCGAGACATTACGATGAAGTACATGATAGAGATCCCTCCAATACGCTGTATATGGGGATAGATAAGTATAAACCGCATTGGAGAGACGGGGCATTAGTGAGAGAAATCTCACGTTTAGAAATGTCGTGGATCCATAGATTGAAAACGTATGCCCCTTTCGGTATGAACACAGATACTGATGTAAATGCCTTTATAAACAATGCCTAACCCAATGTCGAAGTGAATGGGCATCCACTAGTTTCTAATGCATTCCGGGTTTTTTTCTTAGTTCTGTTCCATGTGAGCTCTATATAATTTTTAATCCTTTACATTTAGAGGGACTGAGTATTGTTAAGAATTCCAAATAAGCGATAATTTTTATGTTATGGGATATGTATTTGATTTGTATTCAATCATTTAGTATGACACTGTAGAGGTATGACAACTTCTGTATCCATATAATCTATGATGTAATATCCATAGTTTTTATTTATTTGGAAATCGCGTCCATTTGTTTAGTGCTGGGACAGGTCTCCTCCTCCATTGGTTTCCCCTAGTGCTCACAGATATTTGAGGTAAAGGTTTTATATCCGTGGTTCTATTCCCTTCCGTTGTAGGGAGAAATGGGAGGTGTGGTGTCGCTCCCTTTACATATATAGGGGAGGAGATTTGAATGTCTAATGTTGTTATATTTATATATCGGAAGCGAGGCTTGACTTATGTGGAACGCAGACACTTCCTGTGCGGGAGGTGACGTAGTGTAATTGGCTTGGGAACGTGACCCTTAGTTGCGTGACCACGGCGCCTTTACTTCAGATGGACGGATGGTCACGCCGATGCGCGTCACTTCCGTCGCTCCGATCGGATTGACCTCACCTCTGATTGGTTGCTGATACCGAGGTCTGGTTCCGTTCCTAAACATGGGGTCAAATAGCCCATTTTAGCAGTTCAATATTAGAGATTTTTATAACTCGGGTGGACAATTTATTTTATCTAATTTGGTTTTTTCCTTTCTTTTTATTTTTGTCAAGTCCTTAAGATATAATCAATGATAAACGTAATTGATATATGTGCGTCACTTCCGGTATTCACTCAGAAACGAGGCTTGGTTACCTAATGGAGGAGGTGATGTGGACCATAGTTTATTATATAATGGAGGCATTATGGCGTGTCACCCGTACCCCAAGACGACGTGATTTATCACGAAACGCGTAGGGTGTGACACGCTACATTTTGCCTCATTTACACAGCAGTCAGAACCAGGATATGATTTTGGAGATTTGCGATCGGCCGACGCTTCCCATTATGATATGCCTTTCTTTACTATAATTCTGTAAGTGCATTTCTTTTTTAATTTTATTTTAATAAATGGTTTTACACTATTTGGAGTGCTCTTTTCCCTCTTATGGTGGACCATTCGCTTTCCTGTTGGAATATATCCGAGTCGTGTTTTAAAGTGGAGCCAGGGTTGGACGATTCAAGTTTCACGTATACTCTGACCTGATCTTTTATAAGCGCACCTTACTAGGACATCTGGTAAGGAGCCAACTTTATTCGTTTGGTGGTGGTGCACTTCAATTTGTTTCACGTTGGCACATGATTCAGAGACTTGGAGCCATTTGGGACACGTGGTGTTTCTGTCTACAGTGCATTTAATTTTTTCTTCACAAAGAACTTATCTCAATGAGGACTTATTATTCATTTATGTGATTTATCATCAATTTATGTGATTTATCTATTGGCACATTCTTTTGTGTTAGGTTAGGGCACAATATTACTGAGATTCACTGTTTATGTAAAGAGTGACACTGTTGCATACGCATTATCAAATGTATTTAGTACATGCCATACATGAGGTTTTGGTATCTATAACGATATGATTTTTTGTTTAATATTTTGCACTTTAAAATTTAGGGTGAGGTGTTTATATCCTAATATATGCTATTAGGGATTGCGCGGTTTTTCTCTCTTTTTTCTTATCTATGTATGTATATAACTTTTTGGTATATATTTGAACTGCAGCATCACATTTTTTCCTTTTTTATTCTGTAGCGCGAATTTTCCTCTGTTTTTCCCGTGAGCTCTCTCCCCTCCTCCTCCTCACCTCCATGCCCTCTGCAGAATTGTCCTATGAACATCAGGTACCCCCTAAGCGTTCAAAGGGCTATTCCCAGAGCCAGGCTAAAAGATGCCCTGCAGTGTTTCAGCTGATGTGTTTAGGGGACAGGAACCACACTGGAGCAGAGATTCTTGCAGGTCTGCAGGGGCAGGCCCAGAGGAGGTTCACACCACCCCAGCTGGAGCCAGGAATGGTGGTGTCCGATAATGGCTCAAACCTCCTGTCTGCCCACAGACTCCGTGGACTGCTTGACTTTTATAAAAATGAATCAGTTCTATATTACCAGCTATAAAGCCCCTGATGCCAATATCACTGATTAAGTCTTTTTGGGATGTGGAATCTCTGCAGTATTTTGAGGCTGCCTAGCTTTGAGGGTGTTCAATCATTTCATCTGGGAGAATTTTTTTGGTATAGGTTTCATGAGCACAAGTAACACCCAAAGACCAATTTTTCAGCATCTGTTTTACAGGTGCATATCATTGCAATTTTTTTACAGCAAGGCCAATTCTTGCTTTCATCAAGAGTACCTCTATAGGGTTATGGTGGGAAGGCACCCCTCCCCCTTCCCACACCCAAAGAGTAATTTTTCTGCACCTATTTCACAGGTGCATATCATTGCAGTTTTTTTACAGCAAGGCCAATTCTTGCTTTCATTAAGTATAGCTCTATAGGGTTCAGGTGGGAAGGCACCACCTACACCAAAAGTCCAATTTTTCAGCACCTATTTGACAGGTGCATATCATTGCAATTTTTTACAACAAGGCCAATTCTTGCTTTCATCAAGATTACCTCTATAGGGTACGATGGGAAGGCACCATTGACACCCAAAGACCATTTTTTATGCACCCGTTACTTCTATCCAAATTCAAAGTTACATAAGAATATATCCAAAAAATCTCTAATCTTGTCCCCAGTGTACTACACTGTGGCCTCATCATACACACTGGCTCCCCAGCTGTTGCTGAGCAAAATAAAGGCAGCTGCAGGGAAAATTTCTTTTTTTTGGCTTTATAAATGCAATTATTGCTGCAGCAGATTCTAGACATGGTACAGATCTGCCCCTTTACAAGTAGACTAAGAGGACCTCCCCAGGCACTATATTGGAAGGAATTTTTCATTTTTATGCTTTCTCTTTTAAAATCAATAAATCACTGCTCATTTAAAAATTATATTTTGCACAAACTTTTTTATTATTGATACATGTCCCCCAGGGCAGGACCCCTATAACCATTGTATGCCCAATTACCTGCATACAAGCCTTCAAAATGGGCACTTTTGATTTTTGATGTTTGGTTCCCATTGACTTTATTGGGGTTCGCTATTTGGGTCCAAACTTTCACGGTGTTAGAAAGTCCTGGTGCAAACTGAACAGGGGTCCATTCGGCCTATCCCTTGACCCACAGCCTAAAAAAAGAAAACTAACACAGCCACCACAAGGGCTGGTAAACTGCAACATAATACTTTTTTATTTGCGGGAGTATATATATATATATATATATATATATATATATGCTTTAAAAAAAATGTATTATACAATCGTTTTTACAATGGTTGCATATAAGAATGCAGTTACTATTGTTCCTACACTGGCAATGTAATGTTTATTTTTGTTAATCCACCTTGCTTTAACCACTTGAGCTCCGGAAGGTTTTACCCTTTCATGACCACCAGTGCACTTTTTGCTTTTCAGTACTATGCTAATTTAATTGGCAATTGCTCAGTCTTGCAACACTGTATGCAAATGAAATTTATATAATTTATTTTTCACACAAATAGAGCTTTCCTTTGGGCGTAGTTAATCACCACTGGGTTTTATTATATTATATAAATGAAAAAAAAAAACATAACATTTTGAAAAAAAAACAACAATATATATCCCCAAAAAATTAATTTCTCCATAAATTTAGACAAAAACATATTCTGCTACATGTCTTTGGTAAAAAAAATAGTAAAGCAAAATCTGATCACTACTGGCCCTTGAATTTTACACTTCTATTCTTCTTAATGGAAAGTCATTTAAACAAACATATCAACAAGAAGCCAAAATACACTGGGCTAACTAGGCATACTACATCAGAATAATATTTAAAAGCTGAAATTTAGACTCTCTAAAATGGTTATTGTAAAGTGAAGGATACAGTGTGTGCATGTTTGATTGTTTGTGGCTGTGTTATCAAAGACACTTATGATCATTACTAAACATAAAACTCTTCTTTGCTGTAAACATAAGGGTTTCTTTTAATTTATGCATTTAGTTTTTGCTTACATTACCTAGAGTGTGTACAGCCAGAAATGTGTTTCAGCAGCTGTCAGTATAAAATAGTATGCATTAGGATCCTTAAACTTGATAATTTTTTCTCTTTTGAAATCTATGAAGTCTTGCCACACATGTTTCTATAAACTACATGAAAAGCCGAACATTAAATTGGTTGATTTGATTCTCCAACCTGTTGTAAGAATATTATTCCAAATTAATAATTTGACATCTATAGGTGTTATATTATATTCATGGCAAGCTTACAAAACATATTTGGTTTATTATTAGTCATAATAAATATAGTATGTGTGAATGACCTTGATCAAGTGTTCAGTAAAATAGATCCTCATCTAAAGCTGAGTATTGCTAGAAATATCTGGTGTATGTAGTTAGTTTGAGAATGACATATAAGGTATCTGGTATAGAATGTCAAGGGAGGGCCAGAATAGACCAACAGTTATGTAGTTAGAATAATAATACATATTTGTTTTTATCCTGTTAAGTTAGTTCAGTGTAGTCTCAGTCATATTAATAAGTATTAGTATATAGTTACTTAGAGTTATTGTAAGGGTATTTTCTTTCTTTTTTAAAAAAATAACAAACATATCATACTTACCTCCGCTGTGCAACCCCTTTAATGTAGTTAAAGCAGATGTTTGGTTATAAGACATTACATGATCAGCACATTACTACAAATGTTACATGTGGGATTGTAAATCAAACTCCATATATGATTCTCTGCGTTAGTATCTCCTTTTTGCATAGCATATTGCTGAAGCTAGCAGAAATGAATGTGTGCCATTCAAGGTTCTATGTTTTTGTGAGGTTATGACGTTCGCATGTAACATATAAAACCAACACTTCGATATCGAAGGTCAGACAGACACACACACACACCCACTAGGAGAGATGACACAGAAATATTCACAGAAAGACACTTTGACAAGTTGGAACAGCTGAATTCTCCCAGAAGTCTAAGAACACAATTTCCTGGTTCTTTTTGGTTACACAAGACAGCATGGAGACAGAAGGCAGTAGCCATAAAGAAAACATGCTTTTATAAGCTTATTACAGCTTTATAAATATTTATTCTATTTCATATATTTTTACCTACACTGAACTGAACTATTATACTTTTTACATTGTATTTATGATGCCAACTGTGTGACAATAAACTCACACTTTGTTTTAAGTCAGTCTGACTATCAATGCTATTTATTCAGAAATACCCTGGAGATACAAGAATATTAGATAATATTTTTCTTCACCCGTGCCAGAAGCCTTGATAATTTCCAGCAATATTAAGTGAATGTTGCTGGTGATTTCAGTCTGGGGTCTGAATTGGTTGCTTTCAAACAGGATAATGGAAAATATCATGGGAGCAGGTGTTTTCTTGTTTTGTTATTGCTTCTCTTGCTCTACTTTAAGTGTCTGTGGTGATATGAGATGGAAACCTTGATTGTTTGTTAGCTGCTGGAGTTCAACTCTGTAATAAACGTGTGGCACTCAATAAAATTCACAATTTCTAGCTTTTAAAACCTGGTTTATAAGACCCAGATTTTCACTTTGAAAGTTTATCTGGTTTAGAAATGCAGATATAATTAAATATGTATTGAAAACCATTTTGCTGTTTATTCCCAAATCTTATGGCAAGATGTTGCACAGATATAGACATACAACAATGTATTTTCACCATATTAACTATTTAGAATATTTTAAATATAAAGTATAAAGATTTTACTTTCCATTTTTTTACAGTCAGTGCTAGCTAGTATACAGTATATATATATATATATATATATATATATATATATATATATATATATATACAGTATCGCACAAAAAGTGAGTACACCCCTCACATTTTTGTGAATATTTTTCATCACTGGTTGCTAGAGGTTACAACACATTATTACTGCTCACTGATTGGTCCCTAGAGGTTACTGCACATCCTTGCTGCACATTGATTGCTAGAGGTCACTGTACATCATTACCGCTCACTGATTGGTTGCCCGAGGTAACTGCACATAATTACTGCTCATTGCTTGTTGGCTAGATTATAGATAGATTATGCTACAAATGCAAAGCACTCCCATTACAAGATTAAAAGTTTTGCATTGCAGCAGAATTTGGGCAGAAAATATGGGGTTAATGAAGCCACCAAGATTACATTCAAAAACAGTACTGTCAATGATCATAGCAAGCAGAGATCAGTGATCGTTTAACTGCTAAAGAAGTGAAAGTTCAACTCAGGAGACCAGGGCAAATGAGCTAATTCAGATTGTATTTCACACAACATACTGCTCATCCATGCCAACCAGTGTTATATACAGGCAGTGCTGGTAATGTTGTTAAAAAGCAGAGAGGTAAAGAAAAAGAGCAGTAACAGATTAACGTCTCAGCCATGCTCATGTTCTCATTCAGATTGTAACTCACCGACTTTTCTCATCCATGCTGCCTTAGGACTGTCATTGCCTCCTCGTTGTGATCCTCTCTCACTCCTCTGACCCCTGCCACTGCATATTAGTGTGTCTCTCCACTCAGCCAGTTCTGCTACCAGGCATGGACACTACCGCTTACTGTTTTACTTGCCCTACAGCTGCACTATGTGACAGGGAGCAATTGTGAGGATGTTGGGCCCATCAACAATGACAAGGCCCCAGGCAGGTGGCCCATTTTCCCTGCCTTAAAGATGGCCCTGCTCAGTCCATATGCCGCACACTGCACCAAATTGGTCTGCACGGCTGTCATCCCAGAAGGAAGCTAAAGATGATGCATAAGAAACCCTGCAAACAGTTTGCTGAAGACAAGAAGACTAAGGACGTGGATTACTGGAACCATGTGCTGTGGTCTGATGAGACCAAGATAAACCTATTTGGTTCAGATGTTGTCAAATACGTGTGGCGGCAACCAGGTGAGGAGTACAAAGACAAATGTGTCTTGCCTACAGTCAAGCATGGTGGCAGGAATGTCATGGTCTGGGGCTGCATAAGTGCTGCTGGCACTGGGGAGCTACAGTTCATTGAGGGAACAATGAATACCAACATGTACCGTGACATACTGAAGCAGACCATGATCGCCTCCCTTCAGAGACTGGGCCACAGGGCATAATTCCAACATGATAATGTTCCCAAACACACCTCCAAGATGACCACTGCCTTGCTACAGAAGCCGAGGGTAAAGGTGATGGACTGGCCAAGCATGTCTCCAGACCTAAACCCTATTGAGCAGCTGTGGGGCATCCTCAAATGGAAGGTGGAGGAGCGCAAGGTCTCCAATATCCACCAGCTCCGTGATGTCATCATGGAGGAGTGGAAGAGGACTCCAGTGGCAATCTGTGAAGCTCTGGTGAACTACATGCCCAAGAGTGTTAAGGCAGTGCTGGAAAATAATGGTGGCCACACACAATATTGACACTTTGGGCCCAATTTAGACATTTTCACTTAGGGTGTACTTACTTTTGTCACCAGTGGTTTAGAGTTATTTTGAGGGTACAGCAAATTTACACTGTTATACAAGCTGTACACTTACTACTTTACATCGTAGCAAAGTGTAATTTCTTCAGTGTTGTCAAATGAAAAGATATAATAAAATATTTACAAAAATGTGAGGGGTGTACTCAATTTTGTGAGATACTATATATATATATATATATATATATATATATATATATATATATATATATATATATACTGTATGCAGTAGTCTAGGACTAGGTCCTCCATATGGGGTATGGACGAATTTTTCTGTTTTTGCCGTGCAAAAAAAAAAGAGACTGATAACAGACCAATATGGTGGATACATACTAAGGATGAGAATGCCAGGGTTGTATCTTTCAATTACAGCCATTTTAATTTATTGCAAAGTACACAACACCCTTGCTAGTGTTTATGCCTTGTCCAGAATCTACAACAATGGACAAAGAATAGGTAAGGTATAACTAAATACACATTTATTTTTTTAGCTGAATCATAGTCTTTAGCAGGTGAATCTGTATGTGGCTATATTTAAGGCTAATAGTTAACTATTGTTCAAAACGGGGAGCTGAACTTGCCTTGGGACATTTAACCTATTTTTTTATTTACATGCTGTATAGCAGGTACAGTGGCTTTACAGATGACAAGGAAAAACACCAATCCCTTAAATTACATATTTGGTGGATGCTTTTATGCTGTATGCAGTGTTATGGAGGTATACAATTTTTCACAGACAATGTCAGCAATAAAGATGAGCTCAAGGCTTGGTCCGAACCTAAGTTTGGACAAAACTTTGGCAATGTGGGAGTTCAGATGAGCTTCCAAACATTTTGCAGTTTGGTGGCCTCCCACTGTCAATGGTTGTTAAGGAGTCCTGTGGGTGGAGGCACTGTTGAGCCCTTAACAACCAGAGATGTCACCAGCCCCATTCACTTAAATGGCCATATGGGCAAAGGGGTGGTATCCCAGCAATGTTATTGACTGTATGGTCATGTCCATATGTGGTCAATTATGTAAAGAGAGGCCCTGCCCTTTGCATATAACAGCTATCATCCACCAGAATTTTCATTTGGCATGATGTATCTCTGCTCTGGCATTTTTTTTTCTTTCAGCAAGTCATTGCTGGACAATGTAATTGATGTTGGATTTGCTGATGTTACTATACCTTATTTGCCCACCAGCTGCCTACCTGGCTTACCTGACTCCTCACTAGTCCAGAGTTTCTGTGCCATAAATGACCACCAGCCTGCAGTCTCTTAGTTGAAATTCCAGTTGACACACCAGCCTGAGCGCCACAGTCTACCATCTGTTCACTGATTCTGTAATTGTCATTTTTTGCTGGTGTTCCTGCTTGCCATTTCAGTGTCCAGAGACTTTAATGGATCAGAGACTTCTGTCCTCCTATATAAATATGTAGCAGAAATTACAAAACACTCATGCCACTCTGTGTCTTTGCACAACTTTGCTCTACTAGGGGCCCTGAGCTTGAGATGTAAGAGATACCTCTTCAGCTTCAGGCTCCTCTTTCAGGTACATGATAGGCAATTAATGAACTGATTGATTGTGAAAAATGATTCTAGCTCTTTAAAACAGAAGCTGAGCATGGACTGGCTGCAGGGCTTGCCACCTATAATGACTTATTAGCAGCTCATACTCATATTAGCAGCTCATACTGAGTGAAAATCTGGATCAAGGCATAAATATGACATTATCTGAGAGACAATAGCCACAAATATTTTACAGTGGTTGGACAGTGTGTAAGCAGCTTGGTAAGGTCACAATATAAGAGGGAACTATGAGGCAGGTTTTATCTTAACCACTTGCTGACTGGGCTATAGAAAGATGGTTACAGCTCGGTCGGCTTATTCTGGGAGCGCATCCATGGACATCCTCCCAGAATGTTGTTCTCGTGGTCCTCCTGGGGCATGTGCCAACTGATGGATCACAGTAAATAGCCTCTAGTAGCGGGCGTTTACCACATGATCGCTCCATCAAATAATGGAGCGATCACTTGTAAACAAACCAGCGTCATGTTATGATGTCGGTTCCTCCCTCTCCTCTCTGTACCAATCTGTACAGTGCGAGGGGAGAGGGGAAGAGGGGAGAGATCGTTTGTAGCAGCGCTGTGGGCTGGCTCTGTAGTGCCCACATCGCTGCTCAGTGCCAATACTCTGCAGTACTCTGCCAATAGTCTGCCCATACTCTGCAATAATCTGCAATACTCTGCAATACTATCCAATACTTGTCAATACCCTGCCAATACTTGCCAATACTCTGCAATAAATTTTAACAGAAACAAATAATTTTTTATATACCGAATTTTACATTATTTTCAATTTATAGTGCAAAAAATTAAAAAAACAGCAGTGATTAAATACCACCAAAAGAAAACTCTATTTGTGTTAAAAAAAAGGACAAACATTTCATATGGGTACAGTGTTGCATGACTAATGAGTAATTGTCATTCAAAGTGTGAGAGCACCGAAAGCTGAAAATTGGTCTGGTTAGGAAGGGGGTTTAAAGTGGAGGGCCACTCTAAAAAAAAAAAAAAATTGCATAAAAATGTTCCTAAAAAATTGGAGGGATTTTTTTTTAACTTACCAGTAATGCCTGTTGCTAGACAGATCATCCTAATCTGCCTCTTCCTATTTTGCGGTGATCTTCAGTCTTCTCCTCCCCACATCGTCTTCTAGTGAATGCGATGCGGTGTGTTCTGGGAACTGTGTGTGTCCCAGAACACAGCGCGCCCCATTCACGAAGCGATGCGCAACTCGCGCATGCGCAGTAGTTAATGGGCAGTGAAGCCGCAAGGCTCCACTGCCTGTTTCCCTTAGTTGGAATGGTGGTGCCGGGACCCGAGAGCCGAGGGATGGTCGGCCTCGGGCGGCCGACATTGCGGTCACCCATGACAGGTAAGTGTGCTTATTAAAAGTCAGCAGCTACAGTGTTTTACCGTCTTTTAAAAAAAAATTACTGGCTGGCCCTTCCTTTTAAGTGCCCAGTGATCAAGTGGTTAAAATAGAAATTAGAGTGTGTTATCTGAAAAATAAAAGCCAGAAATATTGTACATTGGCTGGACAGTATGGAAGCTGCTTGGTTAAGCTGCTATTCAGAAGGGAAAGACAAGGCAGGTTTTCTCTTAAAGTAGAAATGATCATGTATTATCTGAAAAACAATAACCACAAATATTATGCAGTGCCTGGACAGCATGTAATCAGCTTGATTAACCACTTCCCACCCGGCCAATGCATATATACGGCCGGGTGGGAGCCGTCTACTCCTGATAGGACGTTCAGGAACGTCCTTCAGGAGTAGCGGGATCGCGCGCGCGCGTGCCCGCGCAGCGGCGCGATCCCGATGTGCTCGTGTCACCCGGACACGGCACATCTCAGATCGGCAGGAGGGCTCTGTGATTGGCCCTCCTGATCACATGACGGCCGTGTCCAATCACGGCCGTCATGTGATGTAAACAAACAGCCGGTTGCTAGGCAATCGGCTCCTCCTCTCCTCACACGGAAGTCACCGCGGAGGAGAGGAGAGCAGAACGCTGCAGCCGGCTGATGATCAGTGAGTATGGGCTGCTTTTTACAGCTTTTTACTCACTGATCATCAGTGTAAACACACAACACACCACACAGTACAAACACAGTCCCCACATATGTCCCCAAAACACACATGTCCCCAAAACATACATGTCCCCAAATAATAAAAACACATGTCCCTAATAATAAAAACATGTCCCCCACATATGTCCCACTAAAATCACATGTCCCAATGATTATCTGCACACATATGTACGTGATCACCTGCACACATATGTACATGATCATTTGCGTACATATGTCCGTGATCACACAAACCAATTATTATACACTTAACGGAATTTTTTTTACCAAAAACATGTAGCAGAATACATTTTGGCTTAAATTTCTGACAAAATTTGATTTTATTGGATTTCTTTTCAAATAGAAAAAAGAAAATATAGTTTTTTTTCCAAATTTCCGCTTTTTTTGCGCTTATATCGCAAAAAAAAAAAAAAAACGGAGTCGTGAATAAATAACATCAAAATAAAGCTCTATTTGTGCGAACAAAATGATAAAAATTTCATTTGGGTACAGTGTAGCATGACCGCGCAATTGTCACTGAAAGCGCTAGAGCGCTGAAAGCTGAAAATTGGGCTGGGAAGGAAGGGGGCGAAAGGGCCCTGTATTGTAGTGGTTAAGCTGCTATTTAGGAGGGGAAGACAAGGGAGGTTTTCTCTTGAAATAGAAATTAAAGTGTATTATTTTGGAGACAGAAGCTATAAATATTGTTCAGTGACTGGATACCATGTAATCAGATTGGTTAGGCAGCAATTTAATAGCGAGATAATGTACCTGTTTTATCCTTAAAGCAATTTTAGAGTGTGTTATCTGAAAGACAATAGCCATAAATATTGTACAGTGGCTGAACAGTGTACAGCTCTCTGCCTGTACCTGTTTAAAAGCAGATGGTTGCTGATAGGGATGAGCCAAACACTCCCGGTTCGGTTCACAGCAGAACATGCGAACATGCAAAAAGTTAATTCAAACGCGTGAACAGAGTTAAAGTTTATAGTACACAAACATGACAAATCAAAAGTGCTAATTTTAAAGGCTTATATGCAAGTTATTGCCCTAAAAAGTGTTTGGGGACCCGGGTCCTGCCCCAGGGGACAATGTATCAATGCAAAAAAAAAGTTTTAGAAATGCCCGTTTTTGTAGGAGCAGTGATTTCAAGAATGCTTAAAGTGAAACAATAAAAATGAAATATTCCTTTAAATATCGTGCCTGGGGGGTGTCTATAGTATGCCTGTAAAGTGGCACAGTTTTCTCATGTTTGGAACAATACCACAGCAAAATTACGTTTCTAAAGGAAAAAAAGTCATTTAGAACTGCTTTTGGCTGTAACGTATTGTCGGGTCCTGGCAATATAGATGAAAATCATTGAGAAAAACTGCATGGGTTGCCTCCCCCCAGCCCATTACCAGGCTCTTTGGGTCTGGTATGGATATTAAGGGAAACTACGCATCCAAATTCTTTAAAAAAATGGTGTGCGGGGCCCCAGGCACTATATACTCTGAACAGAAGTATATATACTATATGACCTGCCCTATATACTCTGCAGAAAATTGGGCCTTAGTGGTTGGCGGTACCAGAGCACTGTAAGCCCTCACAGTTAATCTTGGTGAGCACAGGAATGGGCCCTGCTGTAAAATAGTACATCAAAAATTGTAATTACATCCCCCTGTTAAACAGGAGCAGAAAAACTGGGCCTTGGATAGTGGTTCTGGTGGTGCCATAACACTGTAAACCATCACAGTTACTCTTGGTGGGGCCCTGCTGTGAAATATCAAATCAAAAATTTTAATTACATGCCCCTGTTAAACAGAGGCAGAAAAATTGGGCCGTGGGTGGTGGTGGTGCCACAACACTGTAACCCCTCACATTTACTCTTGGTGGGCGCAGGAATGGGCCCTGCTGTGAAATATATAAAAAATTGTAATTACATGCCCCTGTTAAACAGGGGCAGAAAAATTGGGCCTTGGGCAGTGGTGGTGGTACCCTAAACCAAAAATATTTTTGGAAGCTAGCATCATCAAGATTGAGGAGGAATAGGATAGTCACTCAGCATAGGCAGTCTTCAAGGGATCCCAAATCCATAGAAAAATCAATCAGTTACAGCAGCATCAGGTGCTTGATAGCTGCTGCTGATCTGAGATTTACTCATTTTTATGAATTGAGCTTATCAACGGAGTCTGTGGACACACACTCTATGATCCATTACAAACCCTCTAGCAGCACTGAATGTGCATTCAGAAAGAATGCTGGATGAAGGACAGGAAAGTAAAGCAATTGCATATTGAGTAAGTTCTGGCCAGTGGTCCATCCTTAAGACCCAGTAACGCAGTGGATGCTCTGTTGGAAAGGTCTCCAAGTCTGCTCTTGCCCCCAGATATTCCTGCACTATGTAATGCAGACGCTGGCAATGGTTGCTTGAACCAGACCTTGGCAGTGAGGACTGAAAAATTGTCTAAAGCCATCAGTCAGCCGGCCACCTTCTCCACTGCTCTTCCTCTGACTTAACGAAGCCTCAGCAACATATTGTCCAGCACCAGGAAATTGTAACCTCCCGGGGTCTGGAAATGCATTGCACAAACCTCTCTTCAAGGTCTCCTGAAGATGTTTCATCCTCTGCCCCCTCTGCAAAGGCAGGATGAGTTCTGCAACCTTACCCTTCTAACGTGGATCAAGAATGGTTGCCAGCCCGTAATGATCCCTCTCCGTGATACCACAAATCCTAGGGTCCTTTTGCAGGCTTTGCAGAATCAGCAAGGCCATGCAGTGTAAGTATGCAGAGGCATTTGGTTCTCTGGGTCACTAAGGACCACATGATCTGTAACTACCTCCTCCCAGCCATGTACAACTCCTTGGGTTTCTGGGGACTGAAAACTATCCCTTGAAGACTGCTGTTGAGTGTTATCCTCCACATCCATGATGACACAATCCTCCTCCTCTTCTCCCTGTGTGGGACTACCCTATTATGTGATCGAGTCAAATTTATGTTCGACCTGAACATCGAGCTCATCCCTAGTTGATGAGCTGCAGGCAGTGTCAATAAATTAAGAAGGCACTGAGCAGCACTCTCATAGATCATTGAGAACTACAAGTCCATATGCTGCAGTGGCAGATGGGACTTTTAGTTTATTAATTTGCAGATCGCTGTGAATGGATGACACAGCTGTGTGGGGGATTTTAAATGTGACAGCAGGCGGGGGTTCCTCTCAATGCACACCCTCTCAAGAAATGGATGCATGTTACACCCTAAATATGAGTGTAACATGTAACATAATCTTGTCAAAGAGGTTTGACAAAGGCTTGCTTCCAAAATGCATAACCACACCCATCATTATCACACATAACATTCATCACAGCCATTTTGTGGGCCTGTCACACTTCCCTGCTGTCCATAGTTGTTCTTATCAATGTGATATACACAGTCTGCTACTGCTGCTGGCTCTTACTGGTGTTCCCCTGGTCAACTTCCTAGTTCCAGGCACCTTATATAATATCCACACGAAGATGCTTGCTCACCATTGACCACAAGGAAGGTTGATACATGCTGGAGAACTATTGATATGCTTTTTAATGTCTTTTAAACATGAGTGCATATTTATTGTTTTTAATTTTAACAATATATTTTTATAAAGGCTACACTTAGGTAGTGGCGCTTTTCTCTCTTTTTTTATGTTTATACATGGTTTGCTGGTGGGAGCCTATGCAGATCCTGCTTGGAAGAGAGACTGCTGATGCTGCCATAATGTGAACATCACATTATGAAGGAGCACATTGTGGGGCTTCTTTACTTAGTGCTTCTTTCTCTAAGTGATTCTTTACACAAGTGATATGCACTCCAAGCTCTGCACTTCAGCAATTGCACAAAGCAAACATACATAGCAAACTGCACTGCAAAGCACATAACAGGCTGCAGGTAACCCTGTCTCTCTATTCAGCTGTCCTTCCACTCTGTACATGCACTCTCTACCACCCCTTCTGTTGTGAGGACAGTTGTGTCCTCTCTCCTCAAACTATCTTATCTTCACCCACCTTCTCCACCCCACAGCTTTTATATATATATATATATATATATATATATATATATATATATATATATATATATACAATATATACTGTATTTATTGGCGTATAACATGTGCCGGGGTATAACACGCACCCCAAGTTTAGGAGGGAATTTCAAGGAAAAAAACTTTTAGGAGGGAAGTTTAAGGAAAAAAAAACTAAGGCCGCGTACACACGGGCGGACTGTTTGCCCAACTTTGTACGCTAAACAGTGTTTCGGCGGACAGTCCGCTCGTGTGTGGGCTTCAGCGGACAGTTTCAGCGGACAGTCTGACGAACAAAGTTTTTCGGAATTTCCGTAAGACTGTCCGCTGAAACTTGGTTTGAGCGGACAGTCCGCTCGTGTGTAGGCTTGTTCGACAAACTAAGTCTCGCGCATGCTCAGAAAGAATTTACACGGCGAAGGTTGCATTGCAGTGTATTGGACTTCGAATCTCTCGTCCCGTCGTACGTGCCGTTCACGTCATCGCGCAAGTTTTCAGCGGACTGTTCGTTCGTCGTGTGTGGTCAAGTCCGTTCATGCTAATTTTGAACGGACTGTTTGTCAAACTGTTTGACGAACCTGTCACGGTCATGCCACTATCCCGGTCGTTCAAGGAAGACTTACCCGCAGGTTCCCCGTACAAGGGGATCGTCGGCGCCTTCGGACGTGGGTCGGCGCTAACGAACGCACGCGAGTGCACGTAGTCCCCAACAGGCGCACGCGGGTGCGCGTTGACACGAGCGGGCGCACGCGGGTGCGCGACGAGCCGAACGGGCGTACGCGGGTACGCGGGGTCACGAACGGGAGCACGGCTACCCGCGGGGGTACGCAAACGTACCGTGCGACCGTTCGTGGCGCCCAATTGCCTATTTAAGGGACCTGCTCCTGCTCCTCAGTGCTGTCCTGTCTACAGCGTTCCCGAGACTCCTGCTATCCGTTCCTGTGTGTGTGCTCCTGATCCTGTACCCGGCCTGTTCCTGGACCTTGCCTGTTTGCCGCCTGCCTCCGACCCTTTGCCTGATTGACCTCGCTTCTGCCTTCTGCTCTGTACCTCTGCTGCCCGATTGTTGCCGACCCTGCACGTCCCTGACCACGCCTGCCTATCTACCTGAAGTCCAGCACCGACTACTTCTGCGGTTCCTGCCTGTTCACCTGTGCCAGCTGTCCTGCAGTTCCAGTTCAGCACCCAGCGCTGGTTGCACCTGCCGTTCCAGTCTACCACCTGTTCCGGCTTGCCTACTACCTGCTATCAAGCCTGGCACTTGTGTCCTCCGGACTCCTGAAACCCTGTTCCCACCTCCAGGGGCTCTCGAGCCGGAGGCTTACGAGGCGCCTCTCCCTGCACACTTGGGCTCTCCAACCAGGTACGTGACAGTACAGGACAGCCATGTCCGAGCCCTCGCAGGGAGCGACCCCGATGGATGAACTTTGCCACCATCTAGCCGGCCTCACCCAGGCCGTGAAAAACCTGCAAGAAGGTTACGGACGTTTGGAAGAACGAGTTCAGGCCCTATCTGCCGCAGCTCCAGTTGCCTCTGGACCTCCAGGCCCACCTTCTGTGGTCATGATGCCGCCAGAGCCAAGGGTCCCTACACCAGACCGTTTCTCCGGTAACCGGAATAAGTTCAGGGCCTTTCGGAACTCCTGCGAGCTCTTTTTCGCTCTTCAACCCCGGACCTTCTCCCTCGAGGCAACAAAAGTGGGGTTCGTTATCTCCCTACTAACCGACGAACCCCAGGCCTGGGCACATCGCCTTCTAGAACGAAAAGACCCCTCTCTGGACTCTTTAGATGCTTTCTTCCAAGCCATGTCTCGTCTATATGAGGACCCCCAGCTTGCTGCTACCGCAGAAGCAGCTTTACACGTTCTCCAACAAGGTCGCAGGCCAGTAGAAGACTACGTGTCTGAGTTCAGGCGCTGGAGCGCTGACACGGAGTGGAATAACTCAGCTCTCCGCTACCAGTTCCGCATGGGGCTCTCGGAGGCATTGAAAGACGAACTGGCTCGTGTAGGAACCCCCGAGACCCTCGAAGCGCTCATCGACCTCTCTGTTCAGATCGATAGGCGTTTAAGAGAGCGTCGTCTGGAGCGCTCCTCTTCCACTTCTCGCCCAGTCTGGATGTTGCCACGGGTCCCAAGTTCCAACCCACCGGTCCTTCCTGGTCCTTCTTCCCCGGATCTTTCGGAACCTATGCAGCTGGGACTACTTCGTCCATCTCTGACGCCCGAGGAGCGCCAACGCCGAAGAACTGGTAACCGGTGCCTCTATTGCGGGGGATCTGGACATTATGTTCGCACTTGCCCCGCCAAGTCGCGTAAGTGCCTTCTCATACCTCCTGCCACTTCTCCTACTCCGCCTAGTACCGGTACCATCTCTCACCTGGCTGTGCCTCTTCTTTTACAGTTCTCCGGAAAGACTATCAGCGTCAACGCGATTATTGACTCTGGGGCCTGCAGCGGCTTTATGGACCTGTCTTTTGCCTTGAGAAACCACATTCCCCTTCGGCCTAGGGCAAAGGAACTTCCTATCTATTTGGCCGATGGCTCCTCTCTGAGATCCGGACCTGTAACCCAGGAAACATCTCCCCTTCGTGTCACCATCGCTGGGGACCACCAGGAGCACCTATGTCTGGACATTATCGAGTCTCCACTTTTTCCCATAATCCTTGGTATGCCCTGGTTAAAGGCCCACAACCCCTTGATAAATTGGTTCACCGGAGGAGTTGAGTTTCCATCCGCCTATTGTCATCAGTATTGTTTTCCAGCCATCAAAACAGACCCTTCTTCTCTGCTCTGCTTGGAGACAGACACCGAGATCCGACGGGCGGTGCCCGAAGTCTATCATCAATTTATGGACGTATTCAGTAAAAAGGGCGCAGAGACTTTACCTCCCCACAGGCTATATGATTGCCCTATTGACTTGCTTCCGGGAGCGGAGATTCCCTTCGGAAGAATCTTCCCCTTATCTGAGACCGAGCTGGGAGCCCTGAAGACCTACCTGGATGATAACTTAAAGAAGGGCTTTATCCGGCCATCCACTTCCCCGGCAGGTGCAGTGATTTTCTTTGTTCAGAAGAAGGACCACTCCTTACGGCCATGTGTAGACTACCGGGCACTCAACAAAGTTACTGTTAAAAACCGTTACCCTCTACCGTTGGTGCCCGAATTATTTCAGAGACTGGGGTCGGCTAGGGTGTTCTCCAAGTTGGATCTACGGGGTGCCTACAACCTTGTCCGCATTCGCGAAGGCGATGAGTGGAAGACTGCCTTTCGTACCCGCTTCGGGCATTACGAATACCTTGTTATGCCCTTTGGACTCTGTAATGCTCCTGCTACATTTCAGCATTTCGTCAATGATGTCTTTAGAGAGTACCTAGACCTGTTTGTTGTCATATACCTTGATGATATTCTGATTTTCTCTCCCTCTTTAGTCGAACATCGGGAACATGTGAAGATCGTCCTGGCTCGTCTCCGACTCCATGGCCTGTACGCTAAACCGGAGAAGTGCGTTTTTGAGCAGCAAAGCATTCAATTCCTGGGCCTGATCATTTCAGTAAATGGAATAGAGATGGATCCTCAGAAGATCTCAGCCATCCTGGACTGGCCCGCTCCCTCGGACCGAAAAGGGGTCCAACGGTTCGTGGGATTTGCTAATTTTTACAGAAAGTTCATCAGAGGATTTTCATCCATCATTTCCCCCATCACTGAACTGACCAAACAGGGTCAAAGATTCCTGTGGACTCCTAAGGCACAAGAAGCCTTTGAAACCCTAAAAAATCTGTTTGTATCTGCTTCGATCCTGAGACACCCCGACGCCACGCTGCCTTATATTCTGGAGGTGGATGCTTCGGAAGTAGCCGTGGGGGCAGTGCTATCCCAGAGACAGGGACCTAAGTCACTTTTGTACCCGGTGGCCTTCTTCTCCCGCAAACTTTCGGAAGCTGAGCGGAACTATGACGTCGGTGACCGGGAACTACTGGCAATCAAGGCAGCGTTGGAGGAGTGGTGCTACCTCCTCGAAGGTGCTTCCCACCCGATCCTGGTTTATACGGACCACAAGAACCTGGAATATCTTAAATCAGCCAAGCGACTGAAGCCAAGACAGGCTCGGTGGGCACTTTTCTTTTCCAGATTTGTGTTCCACATCACGTACAGGCCTGGGTCAAAGAACGTGAAGCCCGATGCTCTCTCCCAGATGTACAATGAATCGGTGGTACCTCCTACTCCAGACACCATTCTTCCCCCAGGAAACTTCCTTCTGCTTCAGGAAGATCTCCTTTCCCGAATTAAGCAGGCCTCCAGTGATCCAGCTCTATCATCTGACATCCCCTTAACCTCCAAAGACGGTCTTCTCTGGCACCAGGACAGAATCTTTGTCCCCCAGGAGATACGTACTGCGGTCCTCAGCTCCTGCCACGACCACCCATTGACCGGTCACTTTGGGGTGTTCAAAACCACAGACTTACTCCAACGCACGTTTTGGTGGCCGCAGATGAAGAAGCACTGCAGGGAATATGTAGAGGCATGCACCACCTGCATCAGGAATAAGGGGAGTAAATCGAAGGTTTGGGGCTTGCTGAGACCATTGCCCATCCCGGATAGGCCATGGAAGATGATATCCATGGATTTCATCGTGGAACTGCCCCCCTCTGAAGACTTTTCCTCGATCCTGGTGGTGGTAGACAGGTTTACCAAGATGGCCCACTTTCTACCTATGAAGGGGACCCCGTCGGCCACAGAGATGGCCAGGACTTTTATTAAAGAAGTGGTAAGGCTCCACGGCGTTCCTGCTGACATCACCTCTGACAGAGGAGTACAGTTCACGTCCAGGTTTTGGAAAGCTCTCTGTGGGGCCCTGAAAATTGAACTTCGCCTTTCTTTGGCCTATCACCCTCAGACTAACGGCCAGACCGAGAGAACCAATCAAACGCTGGAGCAATATCTGCGTTGTTTCTCCTCCTTCTCCCAGGACGATTGGGTATCGCTCCTACCTTTAGCAGAATTCGCATACAATAATTCTATCCATTCGGCCACCAAACAGTCCCCTTTCTTTGCAAACTTTGGTTTCCATCCACTTTTTCTACTCGGTAATCTTCCCGAGTGTTCAGTGCCGGCGGTTCAAGAGGATCTTAATTTTTTCAGGAACAACAACAGGATTCTTCAAGAAACTCTGGCCAAGACCCAGGAACACTATAAGGAAGTCTTTGATAGGAAGAGAAGGGGCGAACTTAACCTCCAGGTTGGGGACCAGGTCTGGCTGTCTACATTGAACTTGAAGTTAGCTTGCCCTTCCAGGAAGCTGGGTCCGAAGTTTGTAGGTCCATTCCCCATTCTGAGGAAATTAAATGAAGTGGCCTTTGAGCTGAAACTCCCGGGGTCATTCCGGATCCACCCGGTCTTTCATGTCTCATTGCTCAAACCTGCGGTTCCGGATCCCTTTCCCGACCGGAGTACCAACCCCCCAGAACCCGTAATGATTGATGGGGAATTGGAGTATGAGGTTGAATCTATCTTGGACTGCAGGAGGAGACGTAACCAGACCCAGTTCCTGGTTAAGTGGAGGGGATATGGTCCTGAGGAGAATTCGTGGGAACCGGAGTCCAACCTGCATGCTAAAAGACTGATCCATGCCTTCAAGAGAGCTCATCCGGATAAGATGTTACAGTTGGGCATCCGGAGGTTGCCCCTTGGGGGGGGGCAATGTCACGGTCGTGCCACTATCCCGGTCGTTCAAGGAAGACTTACCCGCAGGTTCCCCGTACAAGGGGATCGTCGGCGCCTTCGGACGCGGGTCGGCGCTAACGAACGCACGCGAGTGCACGTAGTCCCCAACAGGCGCACGCGGGTGCGCGTTGACACGAGCGGGCGCACGCGGGTGCGCGACGAGCCGAACGGGCGTACGCGGGTACGCGGGGTCACGAACGGGAGCATGGCTACCCGCGGGGGTACGCAAACGTACCGTGCGACCGTTCGTGGTGCCCAATTGCCTATTTAAGGGACCTGCTCCTGCTCCTCAGTGCTGTCCTGCCTACAGCGTTCCCGAGACTCCTGCTATCCGTTCCTGTGTGTGTGCTCCTGATCCTGTACCCGGCCTGTTCCTGGACCTTGCCTGTTTGCCGCCTGCCTCCGACCCTTTGCCTGATTGACCTCACTTCTGCCTTCTGCTCTGTACCTCTGCTGCCCGATTGTTGCCGACCCTGCTCGTCCCTGACCCCGCCTGCCTATCTACCTGAAGTCCAGCACCGACTACTTCTGCGGTTCCTGCCTGTTCACCTGTGCCAGCTGTCCTGCAGTTCCAGTTCAGCACCCAGCGCTGCTTGCACCTGCCGTTCCAGTCTACCACCTGTTCCGGCTTGCCTACTACCTGCTATCAAGCCTGGCACTTGTGTCCTCCGGACTCCTGAAACCCTGTTCCCACCTCCAGGGGCTCTCGAGCCGGAGGCTTACGAGGCGCCGCTCCCTGCACACTTGGGCTCTCCAACCAGGTACGTGACAGAACCTAGTTGGGCGGACAGTCTGCCCGTGTGTACGCGGCCTTACATTTAAATGCCCATCAATGCAGCCTTATCAGTGTCCATCTGCAGCCTTGTCAGTGTCATTTGCAGCTTTGTCATGCAGCCTTGTCCATCATTGGAGTTTTGTCATGCAGCCTTGTTCATCATTGCAGCCTTGTCCATCATTGCAGCCTTGTCATGCAGCCTTGTCCATCGTTGTACCCTTGTCAGTGTCGTTTTCAGCCTTGTCAGTTTTATTTGCAGCTTTTATTTTAAAAAATGGCGCCGCAGAGATATCCTGTGCATCTCGTCGGCGCTCGGTAGTTCTCGGCCGCCTTCGGCCGTTCCCATCGGGTTCCGGCCGCCTTTGGCCTCTCTCGTCAGCTTTCGCCTGCTCTCGGCCGTCCTTGTCGGTTTTAGGCCGCCGAGAAGGGCTGAAGGCAGCCGAAAGCCACCGAGAAGTGCCGAAGGAGGCCGGAATCCGCCCAGAGGCTCCAAAATGGTGGAGGATTGGCGTATAACACGCACCCGCAATTTCCCCCTGATTTTAAGGGGAAAAAAGTGCGTTATACGCCGATAAATATGATATATATATATATATATATATATGCTATGGCACTATGGCAATAAGAGATATACATATGTTGTGATTTTGTGCACACTACTTTACCATACAATTATGTAGTTATGTGCTGCAAACAAATGGTCCTGTGTCAGCAATAAGTACACTTTCCTCCCCTCCAAAAAAAAAAAAAAAAACAGAAACACTTAACACCAACTTAATTTAATTAACCTAGCAGAACATTTTAGAAAATGGCTAAACCTAAAATAAAAGAAAAAAACTGCAAGGGGGCCCAGCACTAAACAGCAACTAAACTTGTTTCTGACACACACAAAAAGCAAGTCCTAAAGAGGACTGTTGAGTCTATATGTAGTCCACCACACTACAAATCCACAATAAATTTAAGCAGTATTACAAAATATAGAGACTAACTCTACCTACACAGACTGTGAGCTCCCTGATCCGCTCCAACATACACTGACAATTTTTTTTAGGGAACCCATGCATTTATAGTAAAGAAGCAAGCATTTACTAAAGCCCTTAATATTTTCATCATAAATTTGGAAGTATTGCGAACCTTTCAAACCCACTGTGCAGCAAACCCAAACCTCATCGCTTCTATATATAACATACTTCTTGCAGCTCAATATAAAGGCTTTTCTCTCCTTTAATTGACATTTCAAATATGTTGCATGTTTTACAAATGGACTTACAATAAACAAGTGGAATACAATGAACGTTAAATTCACAAAGCATTTTATATTTACAGATATTGCTTTTGCCAAGAAAGAAACAGCACCAAAAATAGAAGATTTTTATTCTGTCCAAGCACATTTAAACAATAAAACATAATTGGTCTGATTTTATTTATTTTAGCCCATACTTAGTATTTGTTTTAACAGGTATTCCACAAGTGTCTCCAATTTTCTGTATGGCCTAAGGCTAGAACTACACAGGTGATTACATTTCATTTCTATTTAGAGAATTAACCAACTGTTGACAAATATCTCCTTAGCAGTACATTGATTTCAGTGTGCTGCATCGCAGTGACTGCCAACAAGTGGTTAAATCTCTCATTAACAAAGAGATTTAATCATCCATGTAGCCCCAGGGTAAACAGTGAGCATAAAACACAAGAAGCTTTTAATCTGTAGAGGCATTGCTTTTGCAAAAATTAATGAGTAAAAAAACACATGCAAGGCCTTTTTTCTTGGGCAGCATAAAACCATAAATATAATTGTTCTTTTTCGACTAGTATTTCATCACTGAATTTGCTTTTTAATTTCTGTTAAACTGTAGTGTACACAGCTTTCTCTTTGTGCAGCCTAAAAAGTAGACTTTAAATTCAAAAGGCCTTTAATTTCAGCAGAATTTTTTTTGTTTGCCAGCCAGTTGCCAACTGTGATATGTATAAATATGTTGCAGTTGGCAAGTGGTTTACCAGGGTCATGGCTGAACCTGTCAGCCATATTCCTGGTATTTTTTTCTTCTGCTGGCGGCTGACTTTCTCATAAAAACAAGCAATCAGAATGGCGCATTAGCCACTGGATGGATTTCTGAAGCAGCGAGAGGGCTCTCCCCAGCATTTCTTGGGTTTACCATTTTCACTAGTGCACCCGAAGAAACGATCCAACAGTGATATCCGTGAATAAGCTCTGGGGGGCGGAGTGAAACGCGTTGGATGCATGGCCTGGTCGAAGTCCAGGCTGAGGTTGCCACTCGATTCATTGCAGTAGGACATTATAGATGTGTGACTTCCAGGGGTTACTCTTCCTTTCTTGAACCTTTGCAGGAACCAAGACAGGCTCCATCCCCTGTGAGCACTCTAGCAGCAGCTGCCGATGCACTGCCCACATACCCCCTCCCTATGGAGCCTGAGCGGACCACACACTTTTCCCAGGTCACAAACGATCCAACGGTGTGGCTGGCTTGTCACAGAGGAAATGAGAGACTAGATCAACTATGATTGCCTCTATGGCCTTGGAGGACTGGAGAAATGTCATAACTTCACTTCCAGTCTAGGGCAGAAGTAAACAATTTTTTTTTTAAAGCAAAAGATCAAAAACATTTATTTTGATCTTTCTCTTTAAAAGTTAAAGGAGAGATTTGGTGTCTTTGTGACCCTAGCTCTCACCATAAAGACCTGTCATCCATATTTCTAATACAAGGGATGTTTACATTTCTTGTAATAAAAATAAAAGTGATTAAAACAAATGAAAGAGACTATGTAAAAATAAAAAATAAAAAGTAAAATAAATAAGAAAAGAAATGTAAAGTGCCCCCATCTCTTCATGCTCGCGCGCAGAATCAAATGCATACATACGTTGTGCATGCATAAGTAAACGGTATTCGCACCACACATGTGAGGTATCACCATGAACGTTAGCGTGAGAGCAATAATTATAGCACTAGACCTCCTTTGTAACTCTAAACAGGTAACCAGTAAAAAAACTTTTATTGGAGATTTTTTTCTTATGGAAATTTTAAGTACCGTAGATTGTCGCCATTCCATGAGCATGCACAATTTTAAAGAGTGACAAGTTAGGTATCCATTTACTTAGTGTAACATCATCTTTCACATTTTACAAAAAAATTGGGGTATATATTGTGTTTTTTTTTTATAATTCATTAAAGTGTATTTTTTCCCCAAAAATTTAGTTTGCAAAACCGCTGTACAAATACCGTGTGACATGAAAAATTGCTACAGTCGCCATTTTATTCCCTAGGGTCTCTGCTAAAAAAATTACAGTATGTCATAAAAGTGAGTACACCTCTCACATTTTTGTAAATATTTTATTATATCTTTTCATGTAACACTGAAGAAATTACGCTTTGCTACAATGTAAAGTGGTGAGTGTACAGCTTGTATAACAGTGTAAATTTGCTGTCCCCTCAAAATAACTCAACACACAGCCAATAATGTCTAAACTGCTGGAAACAAAAGTGAGTACACCCCTAAGTGAAAATGTCCAAATTGGGCCCAATTAGCCCTTATTCCTCCCTGTTGTTATGTGACTCATCCATGTTACAAGGTCTCAGGTGTGACTGGAGAGCAGGTGTGTTAAATTTGGTATTATTGCTCTCAAAGAACTCTAATGATCTGAAAATAAATAAATATTGCTCTACATAAAGATGGCCTAGGCTATAAGAAGATTGCCAAGACCCTGAAACTGAGCTGCAGCACGGTGGCCAAGACCATACAGCAGTTTAACAGGACAGGTCCCCTTCAGAACAGGCCTCGCCATGGTAGCCAAAGAAGTTGAGTGCACGTGGTCAGCATCATATTCAGACGTTGTCTTTGGGAAATAGACGTACGAGTGCTGCCAGCATTGCTGTTGAGATTGAAGGGATGGGGGGTCAGCCTGTCAGTGCTTCGACCATACGCCGCACACTGCATTAAATTGGTATGCATGGCTGTCATCCCAGAAGGAAGTCTCTTCTAAAGATGATGCACAAGAAAGCCTGCAGTTTGCTGAAGATAAGCAATTAAGGACATGAATTACTGGAACCATGTCCTGTGGTCTGATGAGACCAAGATAAAATTATGTGGTTCAGATGGTGTCAAGCATGTGTGGCGGCAACCAGGTGAGGAGTACAAAGACAAGTCTGTCTTGCCTACAGTCAAGCAAGGTGGTGGGAGTGTCATGGTCTGGGGCTGCATGAGTACTACCGACACTGGGGAACTACAGTTCATTGAGGGAACCATAAAAGCCAACACATACTGTGACCTACTGAAGCAGAGCATGATTCCCTCTCTTTGCAGACTGGGCAGCAGGGCAGTATTCCAACATGATAATGACCCCAAACACACCTCCAAGATGACCATTGCCTTGCTAAAGAAGCTGAGGGTAAGGGTGATGGATTGGCCATCCATGTCTCCAAACCTAAACCATATTGAGCATCTGTGGGGCATCCTCAAATGGAAGGTGGAGGAGCACAAGGTCTCTAACATCCACCAGCTCAGAAGAGGACTCCAGGGGCGACCTGCAAAGCCATGGCAAACTCCATGCCCAAGAGGGTTTAGGCAGTGCTGGAAAATAATGGTGGCCACACAAAATATTGACACTTTGGGCCCAATTTGAACATTTTCACTTAGGGGTGTACTCACTTTTGTTGCCAGTGATTTAGACATTAATGGCTGTGTGTTGAGTTATTTTGAGGGGACAGCAAATACACTGTTGTACAAGCTGTACACATTACTACTTTACATCGTAGTAATTTCTTCAGTGTTGTCAAATGAAAAGATATAATAAAATATTTACAAAAATGTGAGGGGTGTACTAAATTTTGTGATATATATATATATATATATATACTGTATGCAGTAGTCTAGGACTAGGTCCTCCATATGGGGTGTGGATGAATTTTTCTATTTTTGCTGTGCTTCATAAGTTGAAAAAAAGAGACTGATAACAGACCAATATGGTGGATACATACCAAGGATGAGAATGCCAGGGTTGTACAGGGTTTACATTGTAGCAAAGTGTAATTTCTTAATTTCTTCAGTGTTGTCAAATGAAAAGATATAATAAAATATTTACACAAGTGTGGGGGGTGTGCTCACTTCTAACATTTGGGGGTATAAGTAATTTTCTAGCAAAAAATATTGATTTAAACTAAAAGTGATGATAGTGGTTAGTGTTTTACAACTCTGTCTTGCTTTTCAGCAATCACATAGAAATGCGTGTTTATCTGGCCAGTTTATCTGGCCAGAAGTTCAGTGTCCTGTGCACTAAACTGAAATCAACATTATTAGCTTTCCAAGTAATTTTTTTGAATTACAGAACACATCCTCCCAATTGTGATAAAGATAAGGAGAGGGGCAATGTTTGTAGTCAAATTAAGGAGAGCAACCTACAGTGCCTTGAAAAAGTATTCATACCCTTTAAAATGTTCTACATTTTGTCATGTTACAACCAAAAACGTAAATGTGTTTTATTGGGATTTTATGTGATAGACCAACACAAGGTGGCACATAATTGTGAAGTGGAAGGAAAATGATAAATGTTTTTTCAAATTTTTTACAAATATATATTTGAAAAGTATGGCATGCACTTGTGTTCAGCCCCCCTTTACCCCTAACTAAAATCTAGTGGAACCAATTGCCTTCAGCAGTCACCTAATTACTAAATAGAATCCACCTGTGTGTAATTTAATCTCAGTATAAATACAGCTGTTCTGTGAAGCCATCAGAGGTTTGTTAGAGAACCTTAGTGAACAAGGAACACACCAGACAGGTCAGAGATAAAGTTGTGGAGCAGTTTAAAGCAGGGTTAGGGTTATAAAAAAAATACCTCAAGCTTTGAACATCTCACGGAGCACTGTTCAATGATTCATCCAAAAATGGCAAGAGTATGGCACAACTGAAAACCTACCAAGATATGGTCCTCCACCTAAACTGACAGGTCAGGCAAGGAGGGCATTAAACAGAGAAGCAGCCAAGAGGCCCATGGTAAGTCTGGAGGAGCTGTCCACGGGACAACTATTAGTCATGCACTCCACACATCTAGCCTTTATGGAAGAGTGGCAAGAAGAAAGCCATTGTTGAAAGACAGCCATAAGAAGTCCCATTTGCAGTTTACGAGAAGCCATGTAGGGGATACAGCAAACATGTGGAAGAAGGTGCTCTGGTCAGGTGAGACAAAAATTGAACTTTTTGGCCTAAAAGCAAAGCCCTATGTGTGGTGGAAAATGAAGACTGCACATCACCCAGAACACACCATCCCCACCGTGAAACATGGTGGTGCCAGCATCATGTTATTCGGATGCTTTTCTTCAGCAGGGACAGGGAAGCTGGTCCGAGTTGATGGGAAGATGGATGGAGCCAAATACAGGGCAATCATAGAAGAAAACCTGTTAGAATCTGCAAAAGACTTGCGACTGGGGCAGAGGTTCATCTTCCAGCAGGACAACAACCCTAAACATAAATCCAGGGCTACAATTCAATGGTTTAGATCAAAGCATATTCATGTGTTATGCCTCGTACACACAGTCGGAAATTCCGACGGAAAAGGTCCGATTGGATTATATTGTCGGAAAATCGGATCGTGTGTGGGCTCTATCTGACTTTTTCCGTCGGAAATGAAGACGAAAAAAATTGAGAGCAGGATCTAAAATTTTCCGCCAAAAAAATCTGATCTGACTTTTTACGATCGTTTGTAGAGAATTCTGATGGACAAAGTGGCACGCATGCACAGATCAAATTACGAGACAAAGCTATTGGCTACTAGCCTCTATGGAGTCTTGTCGTATGCAACGAACGTCACCACATTCCGAAAGATCGGATTTTCCGACAACTTTGTCCGACCGTGTGTATGCAACACCAGTTTTGGACGAAATTCGTCAGAAAAAATAAGACGGATTTTGTGATCGGAATGTCCAACCATGTGTACAAGGCATTAGAATGGCCCATTCAAAGTCCAGACCTAAATCCAATTGAGAATCTGTGCCAAGACCTGAACATTGCTGTTCACATCTCATTGCTCTCCATCCAATCTGACCGAGCTTGAGCTATTTTGCAAAAAAAATTAAAAATTGGCAAAATTGGCAAAAATTTAACTCTCTAGATGTTCAAAGCTGGTAGAGACATACCCAAAAAGACTTGCAGCTCTAACTGCAGCGAAAGGTGGTTTTACAAAGTATTGACTCAGGGGGGCTGAATGCACATGCACGCCACACTTTTCACATATTTATTTGTAAAAAAAAATTGAAAACCATTTACCGTATCATTTTCCTTCCACTTCATAATTATGTGCCACTTTGTGTTGGTATGTCACATAAAATCTCAATAAAATACATTTACATTTTTGGTTGTGCAGGTGATTTAGCATATGTAGCTCCTCAGTGGATCCCAGATAGCAAAGATAGCTGTCTGGCTGAAGGGATAGATGAACATCAGCTGTTGTACAAGCATGCACTGGGCTGCAATGTTCATCTATCCCTCCAGCGAGACAGCTATCTTTTGCTATCTGGGATCCACTGAGGAGCTTTACATATGCTGAATCTCCTGCATGACCCAGCACAGCTGACCCTACTCTACCTTCTAGCTGGATTGTCTGGAGTACTAGAGGATCGTAATCACCCACACTTATTTGAGCGTCATCTGAGAAAACGGGACATTTTTCTCATTCTCTTCCCGAGACACTTCAGAAAACAGATGGCTTTATATTGAAGCACGCTGTAAATATATTGATGCTATTCCTGGCTGGTTCGCCCTAGAACACATTATTGAGAGAATTATATGACCAAAGGGGGTTGCGTCCTAGGGTGAGCAGGCATTGCACCTGGTGATGGAAATGGTGGCACGGATCACATAACCAACTACTATATCCTGTGAAGGAGCACTTTATCAATATTCATCTTTATATTGACTGCATTTTATACATTTTTTTGGACATTTATTGTATCATTATTTGTTGGAATTTGCACTGAACAATCAAGCCATTAATTTAATTATTTATGCACATGGCACTTTATGCAGACTATAATATACAGAACAAGCGCACCATTGTTCAAGAATGATATACCTTTATGCTTAAGATAATTGTGAATGCCTCATTAGTATTCACTTATACACCTAGCAGCGCTTGAGTATTCTATCACATAATATGTTCCCAATGCTGCACCTGATGCCCAATCCCCCTCTCCCTGTGACACTAGTATGGAGAGAAGTTCCCCGTACTAACTGTCACTTTTTAAAATCAGCGCAGCCATTTGGGGCTTCGCCCACATGGCCACATCATTCCTTTAAACAGCTGTGTGAGAATGAACTAACAGCCCCGACATCCTGTGCAGTTGTCGGCTTGTAGTTCTCCATAAACTACCATGGCGCCGTGGAGTGCCATGGTAGTTCATTGATTCTTACTGTCAGATTATATCTGCTTGTCCATACAGAATGTATGGGCACACAGATACTCTGACAGATCTGAAAGAGAGCTGCATGGCACCAGCGATCTGCTGATCGCTGGTGCAATGCTTTACAGGCTCCAAAAGAAAAAAATAATAATTTTACTTGCAAAAAAATGTGCATTTATTATTTTTTTCTGAAAAGTGAACATATCCATTAACTCCAACTGCATTATTTTAGGTTTGTATAAAGTGGGAAAAGATATTTCTCCACTAATAAAATGTAAAGATAAGCATTTATGAAAGCTGTGTGCCAGAGCCACATTTCACAGGAGTAGCATAAAACATGGCTAGAAAAAGTAGCAGGATAGCCTCTGGCCAAAAATCCTTACCTTTTGCTACCAGCTTATTTTTGACAGTAAAGAAATGGGTAAACACTAGGGATGAGCTTCGTGTTCGAGTCGAACGTACGTTCGACTCGAACATTGGCTGTTCGGCCGTTCGGCGAATTCCGAACGTTTGGGCCGTTCGCGTCAAAATTCGAGTGGCGCGCGCGGACCACAATGCACTGCGGTGGCGCAGTGCATTGCTGGCTCATGATTGGCCAAGCATGCACTGTGACCCCGCATGCTTGGCCAATCGTAGCGCCAGCAGCGAGGAGAGCCATGATTGGCCACAGGCATCCTGCCTGTGGCCAATCATAGCTCGGGCTGTGTAGTGCACGCCCCACACTATATAAGGCCGCCTTTGAGGCGGCCTCGTGTAGTGTGTTAGCATCTGAAGCAGTGGGTGTTCTGTGTACCTTCAACACAGTACACACCGATCGTTTTTGGCTGATTTCCTATCTTGCTGCTGTGTAGTGGTTGTTGTCTGTGCCCTGACCGCAGTATACACCACTATATTCACCTCACCTATATAGCTAGTGATCTAGCTTTAACCACTTAACAACTGCCCATTGCCGATTAACGGCTTCAGGGCGGTTGTTTAACTCTGAGAGGCCGTTAATTAACGGCCTCCCAGAATTCTGCTCTCGCGCACCCCCTGGGGCGCGCACTCGAGAGCATCCGTGACCGCCGGGTCCACAGGACCCGGCGCATCACGGATCACAGTAAACGGCCGCTCGTCGCGGCCGTTTACCACGTGATCGCTCCGTCAAATGACCGATCGGTACAGCGGAGGGGAAAGAGATCGGTGTCAGCAGCGATGTGGGCTGCATCTGCAGTGCCCACATCGCTGCTCACCGAATTTAACCCCTCAATTCCCTGCCAATACTCTGCAATACCAGTGCATACTCTGCAGTACCCTGCCATTACTCTGCAGTACCCCGCCATTACTCTGCAGTATCCCGCCATTACTCTGCAGTACCCCGCCATTACTCTGCGGTGCAGTACCCTGCCATTACTCTGCAGTACCCTGCCATTACTCTGCAGTACCCTCCATTACTCTGCAGTACCCCGCCATTACTCTGCAGTACCCCACCATTACTCTGCAGTACCCCGCCATTACTCTGCAGTGCAGTACCCTGCCATTACTCTGCAGTACCCCCCATTACTCTGCAGTACCCCCCAATACTCTGCAGTACCCCACCATTACTCTGCAGTGCAGTACCCTGCCATTACTCTGCAGTACCCTGCCATTACTCTGCAGTACCCCCCATTAATCTGCAGTAACCCCCATTACTCTGCAGTACCCTGCCATTACTCTGGAGTACCCCCCAATATTCTGCAGTACCCTGCTATTACTCTATAGTACCCCGCCAATACCCCGCCAATACTCTGCAATACCCTGCCATAAATTGCCATACCCAGCCATATTCGGAGATACCCAGCCATACTCGGTGATACCCTGAAATACCCAGCCATAGACGCCCCCCACCCCTCACCGCCCTCCGGTGCTTCTACCAACTCGCCAGTACGATCAAAGCCAGAATCTTTTTTTTATTTTTTATTTCAGGCTTCTCAGCCTAGAGGTGAGATGTGGGGTCATATTGACCCCCAGATTTCACTGTAAAGAAGACCTGTCACCCCATATTCCTATTACAAGGGATGTTTACATTCCTTGTAATAGGAATAAAAGTGATCAAAAATATATTTTTGGGGAAAAAAATGTCAAACTAAAATAAATAAAGTAAAATGAACAATAAAAAAAAAAAAATTTTTAAAGCGCCCATGTCCCCATGTGCTCGCATGCAGAAGCGAATGCATGCGTAAGCCCCGCCCACATATGAAAACGGTGTTCAAACCACACATGTGAGGTATCGCCGAGAACGTTAGAGCGAGAGCAATAATTCTAGTCCTAGACCTCCTCTGCAACTCAAAACATGTAACCAGTAAAAAAAAATTTAAAGTGTCGCCTATGGGGATTTTTTAAGTAGCGACGTTTGGCGCCATTCCACGGGCATGTGCAATTTTGAAGAGTGACATGTTATATATATATTTACTCAGCATAACTTCATCTAACTTTACTGTTTTTTTTGTTTGTTTTTTAAGCACAAAACTGTTTTTTCCCCCCAAAAAACGCGTTTGAAAAATTGCTGTGCAAATACCGTGTGAGATAAAAATTTGCAACGACCACCATTGTATTCTCCAGGGTCTTTGCTAAAAAAAATATATATATATAATGTTTTGGGGTTCTCTGTAATTTTCTAGCAAATAAATGATGATTTTTACATGTAGGAGAGAAATGTCAGAATTGGCCTGGGTGCTCCAGAACGCCTGATGGCGCTCCCTGCATGTTGGGCCTCTGTATGTGGCCACGCTGTGTAAAAGTCTCACACATGTGGTATCGCCGTACTCGGGAGTAATAGCAGAATGTGTTTTGGGGTGTAATTTGTGGTATGCATATGCTGTGTGTGTGAAATAACCTGATAATATGACAATTTTGTGGAAAAAAAAAAAAAAAGGAAATCGGCCGTCAGTACTTCAGGTGTGATCAATTTTCAGATATTGGCACCATAGCTTGTGGACTCTATAACTTTCACAAAGACCAAATAATATCCACCAATTTGTACTTATTTTTACCAAAGATATGTAGTAGTATGAATTTTGGCCAAAATTTATGAAGAAAAAATTACTAATCTGCTAAATTTTATAACAGAAACGAAGAAAAATTAATTTTTTCGCAGAATTTTCGGTCTTTTTTCTTTTATAGCACAAAAAATAAAAAACTGAGAGGTGATTAAATACCACCAAAAGAAAGCTCTATTTGTGTGAAAAAAAGGACAAACATTTCCTATAGGTCCAGTGTTGCATGACTGAGTAATTGTCATTCAAAATGTGAGGGCACCGAAAGCTGAAAATTGGTCTGGTTATTAAGGGTGTTTAAGTGCCCAGTGGTCAAGTGGTTAATAATAGAGCTTGCAGTCAGTAGTGTTAGGAGATAGTGCGTGCTGTCTGCGTGCTCTGTACCCAGTACATACCGCTATAATATAGGGCAGGCCCCTACTTTCAAACATCCAACTTACAAACATCTCCTACTTGCAAACGCAAGGAGACAGCAGCAAGTGAGATGAAAAAAGATGGACGACAAAACAAATTATACAGGGGTGATAACCCTTCCCTATGTTTTCCAAAAAGCTTAAAAATAGTTTTTTTGACTGGAGCTACACTTTAAAAATGTACCGGTTGAAAATTACAAACAGATTCAACTTAACACAACAAACCTACACAGTCCCTGTCTTGTTTGCACCGCCTGTATACTGCTGTTCTGAGTATATAGGGCCTGGGGGCCACACGCATTTCCTTTTTTTAATATGGGTACGGGGTTCCCCTTAATATGCGTACAAGACCCAAATAGGCTGGTAATGGGCAGGGAGGGCTACCCATGCCATTTTTCTCAATGATTTTCAACCATATTGCAGGAACCAGATATAACATTAAAACCGCAAGCAGTTTTAAATGGTGTTATTTCCGTTTAATGTCATTTTGTGCATGGACTGTCCTAAACTTGGGAAACACGTGGCACTTCACAGGCATACTACAGACACCCCCCAGGCACCATATTTAAAGGAATATTTCACCTTTTTTTTTCACTTTAATCGTCATTAAAATCAGTGCTCCCACCAAAACAGCAGTTTTTAAAACTTTTTTTTGCAGTGACCCATGTCCCCTGAGGCAGGAGGCAGGTCCCCAAACCCTTTTTAGGACACTATCTTGCATATTAGCCGTTAAAATTAGCACTTTCCATTTCGAACGTTCGAGTCCCATAGACTTCAATGGGGTTCGAACGTTCGTAACGAACGTGGGGGTCGTTCGCAAGTTCTGGTGCGAACCGAACCGGGGGGTGTTCGGCTCATCCCTAGTAAACACAACCAGAAGTTCTAATTCTTCCCCACTCTACTAAAATGTGTTTTTGCTTTAACTGTTTCCTCATTTGTGAAATGTTCAATTACTTCCTGTCCAGACAGAAACACAACAGGGACACAAACCCAAAACTCAAAACCCAATTCAACCCAAAACAAGGATTCCTATTGTATGCAGATGTAGTAGATTACACGGGTCAGATTTAATAGATCACGAAATAACTCAGGAGATACAGTTTGACAGACAGTTGCTTGCTGTCACTTGATCTAAGGCATGAAAAAAACCTCATAAGTTTTGTGATCCAAGAAAGATGATAAATAAAAAAAAAGGAGCATTGCTTTAGATTTTGGATAGAGCCTCTGCAATAGAATTATTGAGGACGGAATTTAGAATACAGAATTACAGAAATACATTTCAAAGAAGCCTGAGGATGAGCAAAAGAAGCAGGAAATGCAAGTTCATTTTCAGATGAAAATAGAGTATAGTTACAGAGAGACATAAGCTGCAGCAAGGCGTTTACTAGCTATGAAACATATGAGAAAGGCATAGGGAAAATGAGGAGGACAGCAAGCCAACAAAGTTCAGACAATCAAATGTCACTCAAATGTCAAATTTCATTGATCTCCTTAAAGCAACATGTTACATAGACCTCAAATCTTTGCATTGAGGCTAATTCTGGTCAATTATTAACCTTGTATGTTTAATTTGGCCATTTTTGTGGCAGCTGTTTGCAGAGTCTGCAGAAACACTCACTTCCACCCCTGAATCTAAGGAGATAAGACTAATGCTCTTACCACATGAGACACACTCTATCAATCTATCCAGAAGACTATTCACTTACCATTCTTATTCTGTGAGTTGTGAGATTAAACCTTAGCACTGAAAGGAAACCATATATGCACAAACAGCACCACAGCTTTGTACAGATACTGACTATGGTGCGCAATGAACCCAAAACCCAAGCAAGATCAGGGAACAATGTGTCACTAGTTATTTTTTAGTAAAAAATAGTAGACATGAAAAAGCATTTATTGAAAGCATGACATGTATTTTAATTTAAAGTTAAAATTAACTTGACTAAAGTATACATTTCCTTCTATGCACTTGTAAAAATCGTACCACCAAAATCACCATTTCTCTCAAAATAATGCAGAGCCATATGGAAACATTGAAAATACTAATTTAATACTCTAGGCTGTTTTACCTTAATACAATGTCTATGCTTAAGAACATTATTATATGCTTCAGTGGATAAACTTTAAAAAATACATTGAAATTTACATCTAGCAACCTTTAGTATCAAATAATGTAATGTATATTAAGGTTACGTCATTGACTTAATCTTGTGTAAGTCTAACAGAATGAAAACAGTGTTGTTGATATCAAGACTATCTCCAATAGTAGCTACAGGGATTTCAGCAATGGTTATTTGACTGTGCAAAGATGAAAAGTTGTGCCACTAAGGAGTTTTTTGTACAGCTGGGTCAGTGTGGTTAAAATATTGCTCCATTTGCAAATTGTGATTGCACTGAGAACCGACTCATTTTGATCCATATGGTGACTATATTTAACATTTTATAAAACATTTAAAAAAAAACTAAAAAGCAGGGGTTTGACTAAAGCAGAGGTTGGAATTGGGGCAACTGCTTAGGGTACAGGTAAATAAGACAAGGATGTTGAATTATATTGTGAAAACGACAAAAAAAACAAAGGCCACAAACTCTGTGCATGTGTCTAATAACTGAATTGTCCTTTATACCTTTAATATTTTTACCACACTTGCCACTATTGTTATTGATTTAACATGTAAATGGAGCATGTCATGGCAATAATAATGGATAAAGCTTAGCTAAAATAAAATGTCATCAATAATGTTTTCATAGAGTGGGTGTTAAATCCTTCAAGCAAACTCTAAACTATTCCTCATTATTGTTCCTTCAGTATCCCATATGCCTACATGGCACACAGTTCATTTTCTGTTCAAATTATGATGTTCAGTATGGACAGTAAAACCACATCACTAACATGTGCCATGCTCATTTTTGCCGGGACTATATTTCCTGGCAACAATGAAGTTATAGGTCACTGAGAAGGCAGTAAGGTGGACACATACTGTATGCTGTTTTGTCGACTACACAGCTGCTTTGGAATAGGAGAAAAAGGTGAAAGATTCAACTGGAGTCATACATAGGGGCAGGCAAGGGTACGAAGCAAGTTTAAGGTCTCTTCCAATAGTGCACAAGATGTGTGCTTTGGCATCCTTATCAATCCACAACACAGAGAAGGCTAGTACTCATAACTTCAATTAGTATATATTTTGATGTTGGGAGTAGGATGTTTCCCTCAATAAAGATATTTTTTCGGGGATGGGGGCTATCCCTTTATTCAAAATTACATTCACATTCTCACATGCTCACATTCTGGGCAATAGACCATATGATAATGATACTGTAGGCATGTTTAGTATCAAGTTAGATTTTCATGCTTGCTTGTAGCTGTGCTTTAATACATACTCTGGGCCCAGTTTGCTATATTTGCATTCAAATAGAAGGAGCCAAAAAGGGATAAGTTCATCAATGTGCCAAAACAAGGCTTCCATATGTTATTTATATTTTATATACTATGAAATGATACTACATTTTAAGAGTTCAAGTTAGTGTGCTTTAATGTAATGGCACCCTAAATACAGCAAGAAGGTAACCCATACTTCTTCTTCCCTCTTCACTTAGATTGCACAATTCTAGGGCCAATATCATTACAGAACTTTATAGCTGCCCTGAATGAGTTTTCAATATTAAATTGAACAATATGTAGTTCAGCTAATTAGAATGACTGTGTCTGCACCAAAATATTAGTCCAGATAGCTGGAGATTTTTGCAGCTCTGTTTCTCACCAAACCCCCCAAAAAATACTATTTCCTACATTTTGATTTTTTTCTTTTTACAACAGAAATCTAGTTTAAAAATATCTCAAAAGAATAGGTAATTTAAGATCAAAAAAGTATAAACAACTTTAAATCTTGGCTAGTCATATTTTCACATACTGACTACAGATTTTTTCATATATTCAATGAATGTGTACTGGTACAACTTTTATTTTGTTTAACATTTATCAAAATTCATCATTTATACTCCATTAATTTTGAAAATGTAGCTATCTTCCTTTACTATTCCATCACTTTTATTCCCTGGATGATTAAGGCTTTTATAGTTAATGCATAATCTTGCTTTTAAAGAACCAATAAAAACAGAATTATAAAATAATAATTACACATTAGTGTAGATACTAAATAGCATTGCTACATTTTGAGATTTCAAAACATCTGTTATACATAGTAAACCAAAGATATATAGATTCAGTCATCCACGCATTTTCAAATTCCAAACTTTGACATCTTTAAATACTGTCAATAACTCAATCCACTTTAAAAATATCAGCGCCATAAATACCCATTACCACAAGTTTAAATGATTTCCAGTGGATTTAAAGGCTGTACAAAGAAAAATTTGTTCATTAAAGAGAGTTTCTGCTTGGAAGGTTATCTCTATAAGTAGTTGTTGTGTAATGATTGGAAAATGGAAAGTTTTAGAAAGTCAGCTATTTCCATTGGGCCTTCTACATATCTATCATCAAGTAATGCCTTTCCTTTATAACCAGTGGCTATCTACTATTTCTGCAAGTGGTTACCAAGAAGTTTTTATTTTTTGGTAACCATCAAAGGACTAATGAAACAATGCATTTTGCAGATCTCCTTTAACTCATCAGTTTCACCAAGAAGATTGTAAGTTATTGATTAATTCATCACCATCTAAGTTTGAAGCGTACTGGATACATGATTAATTAATCCTGCCAGTTTGATTATTGTAATAAGTGAGCATGGTGATTAAGCATTATTCAAGCCAAATGTATTAATTTTGTAAAACAAATCTATTGTGTTGAGTAACACATTAGTAATTGTAGTAAAGAGAATCAATTTTGTCATTTGGCTTGTTCAAATAATGATTTTGAATTAAAAAAATTATTAAAATATTCTTTTGATGTGGACATAAAATTATTGACAGTCACATGTAAAAATAAGTATAATTTCTGAAGTTTGTGTCCTGTTGAACAAATACTTGATAGCAAACTACCAATATGTTAGGAATCAACAGATTACAAAATGTGTTGGATCAGTCTTCAAGTTGCAAATATGAGATTATCTGAAATAAAATTTGGATTCCACTTTCCACTTCTTGCTTTGTGTTTACGCTGAGCTTGTCATGGACTCAAAAGTTTGAATGCCTACTTCACAGTCTATAATCTCACAAGAGGGATTTGGTGGTAATTGTGCTCTCATTGTTTTGTTTATAACAAAGTTCTGATAGTTCTATTGTTAGGAAATTCTTGCATCTTACAATGGTTACAAATTGTGTTCCATGATAGATCCCAGGTTTAAATTCCTTATGTTTATATTTCTTACAGCTACCGTGTAACCTGCAGAGATAAGAAAAGGCTTGTATTAACTTTTAAGAAAACATCATTATGGTAAAATCATTGCAATAGCAGAAATACAAAGATAAAAAAGGTAGGGCTATATTACCATTAAACAAAAATCTTTAAGTCATAAATAAAAATAAAAATAAACACGTTTTCATGTGCTCACTCATTTGATAATAAATATCCCAACATAAGTGCTTTGCCAAAATCAAGTGGGTATCTGTCAAGTGTCCATAAATATTATGCGGTACCCCTTCAATTTTCCTTCTTATCATTCCACCAATGTGCTTCATCCAATAGCCAATTCTTCTGTAATCACACACGTGACTCTGCTAAAAAGTACTCACCACATGATTATGACCTTTTATTCAAAATAAGAAAATCACAGTGCACTTTCTTTGCAAGAGAAAAAACCACTCCTTCTCAGCCTCCACGTTCTAGGATATCAGGGATACTACTTCCCTTCTCCTCTCCACAGCATCATGGAGCTAACAAAGACCAATGGAGAAAATTGTATTGCACAGTGTTTATGATAAATATATATCACATCAACATAGAAATAAGGTAGCCCACTTGCATTAAACAGTGCCTAGATCGACACCCAATGTAGCCAGCCGTAAATGCAAATAACAAAGCGGCACCACTTCACTCTATCCTGGAGCTGGCAAAAGAAAGTGTTGCTAGGAAGCCCTTCCTCTATGTGTTTCATCAATTTACAGCCTCCGGGAGCTTAGCTGAGCTTTTTTCCATTAGTCTTTGTTGAGGATTTGGAAGGATTTTCTTTGTTTGACCTGTTGGGGACACCTTGGTGGAGAGGATAGTGTAGTTGCACCAATAGGGAATTGGATCTTTTTCATTACTGTTCTTGTGTGCCCTGCATTCTCCTAGTTTGGTAGCTACCTTTGTGCACAGCCTGCTGTGAAAATCATGAACCTCATGGCTGTAACTAGTTTTTTTCCCACAAATAGAGCTTTTATTGGTGGTATTTGGTCACCTTTGCTGGACCAATGCAAACACAATTCATTTTTTTGTAATGCTCATGTTAAGGGCAAGGCCCAAAAAGGTTTTCAATTCTGAAACTGTAAAAAGTTCCACTTTAATGGCTTGGCAAAGTTTGAATTTGGTTTGGCAGCACCTCTACAAGGCTACTGTGGGCTCTACGGGCTTGTGGTTGAATTCTTGGTGCCTGCGGTTCCATTACTAGTGCTTGCCACCTCACCAGCTTGTATTGCACTGACACTGCACTTGTTGGGGGGGGGGGCTTAATGCAAATGCTGGCAGTAATTGGGGCTAATCCTGCTAATGCTTCATTTTTGTGGACACTATACTATTGGGGATACTAGTGTAATTCTGATCATGATCAAGATACTGATCTGTACAGACACTATACTAGTAATTGTGGTGATCAGCGACTTCTAGCAACTTCTAGCATGACTGCAATAGTGTGGCAGGAAATCTAACACTAACTGATACTGGCTGGGAGAGGTGATAACTGGCTCTGACACTATCTGCATTGCTAGTGACACTAATATAGTGATCAGTGATAAATACTGTACATTGCACTAATGACAATAGTGACAGGACAATCAAAGGGTTAACTGGAGGGCAATCAAATGTATGCAAGTGTAAATGTGCTGTTTTTACTCACACAGATCGGGCTTTCTTCTCTCCCTGAATGAAAGGGGCTCAAAGGGGCCTGTGTCTGTGTTTACAAACAAGACATAGGGCAATGCTGTGATTGACTACAGTCGATCAGAAGGTTTACAGCCAAAATCATTGTCCCAAATCCACTGACAAAATTGGGCTGTAGCCAATTACAGCATGGGTGAGCAGAGGACATGTGCATGCATGCCACCAAACTATGAAGTACACTGTGACATACAGGTACATTGCAGTGCCTGACTGTGCCACCGCCAGTGTCCGCTCACAGTACATCTACTGTACACCAGTGCTGCAAATGACTTTCCCTCCTGCTCCTGTACATCTCAGTTACCCCTTGTCTTAGTAGCAGTATCATGCCATTTTGTAGCCTGCACAGGTATGTTTCAATGCCACAGAAAATACCATCACAATGTGCAGATATCCTCACCTCTCTGGCATCATACTTATCTCAGACCTTAGCAGTTCCTAAAACCCCAAAGCCTTTGCTTTCCAAAGTTTAAAAAAAAAAACAGAAACATTTAAAAAAGGGACAGACTTGATGGACTACTTGGTATTTTTTGACCATCACTCTTCTCTGTTTTCAATATGCCAGGGCAAGATTTAGACAAACCGGAGGCCCTTATGATATCACACTGCACTGCCAGCACAATATTAGTGAACACGTGAATTTGGTGCCATATTACCAGGAGATGAGAAGCTAAAAATAACTGAAGCCACAGTGGTGCCATTTTTTTTTAAGTAGGCAGGATCATGCCTTATTGCAAGAGTAGTATGATGTCTGACTACCATATAAATTTGATGCTATCAGACTCATACCGTTCCAACTTTATTATTGCTAATTATCATAATTTAGTAGCATTTCCAGAAACAAATCTCCAAAATCTAATACTATCTTCAAACAGTTGGTTAGCATAAAAGTGGCCCAAAGCTTCCAAAACATTACTGACTGTGATAAGTATATAAAACTGCTTGTGGTTAGCTTTTAAAGATAGCTGCTGCTGTACCTTACTACAGCATGTGCCATAGACAGGTATTGGATCCTTTCATTATTTATAGAGGTCAGTCGCCATTCTTCCATTCCTCTAATAGACCTGGGGGTTATTTACAAAAGGCAAATCCACTTTGCACTACAAGTGCACTTGGAAGTGCAGTCACTGTAGATCCGAGGGGGGCATGCAAGGAAAATAAAAAAACTGCATTTTAGCTTGAACATGATTGGATGATAAAATCAGCAGAGCTTCCCGTCATTTCAGATCTACCCCTCAGATTTAGAGCGACTGCACTTTCATTGCATTTGTAATGCAAAGGGGATTTGCCTTTCGTAAATAACCTCCATGGCATTTAATGTGTGAGGTCATTCTTCCTGAGTTCTCTTTAGCTTGTGCCAGTTTACTTTTATTAGCAGTTAGCTATTAATCAGAAGCTAGGGATGCAGGCCCATCATATTTTAACCTTGCTAGACGAATAGAGAGGCTTACATTCACTGCTGCAGAAATTGAAAGAATCCAATTCACACTGAGTGTACAGGGTACAAACACTTAGGGACATTATCAAACAAAGAGAACAAGAAGTCAAGTAGAATTCAGGGGGTGGCATATTTCATGTATTTGGGAACAAGGACAATATTCCAATTTTCCCCTTTAACCACTTAAGGACCGCCTCACGCCGATATACATCGGCAGAATGGCACGGCTGGGCACAATCATGTACTGGTACGTGATTCTTTAAGTGCAAAGCCGTGGGTCTGGAGCATGCCGCCGTCAGCGCACTCCTGACCCGGTCCTGTGCTCCGTGACCATGGCCGCGGGACCAGTGGACCCGATCACTGCTGGTGTCCCACAATCGGGTCACAGAGCTGAAGAACGAGGAGAGGTCTGTGTAAACAAACCTCTCCCTGTGCTTCCCTGTGTGGCTGTCACCGATTGTCTGTTCCCTTTTATAGGGAAGGATAATCAGTGACATCACAAGCCAGGCCACGCCCCCCTACAATAAAAAAAAGCACATCACGTCATACATAACCCCTACACTGCCCCCTAGTGGTTAACTCCTTCACTGCCAGTGTCACACAGGAATCAGTGCATTTAAATAGCACTGATTGCTGTATAAATGACAATGGTCCCAAAAATGTGTCAAAAATGTCTGATGTGTCCGCCATAATGTTGAAGTCACAATAAAAATTGAAGATTGCCGCCGCCGCCGCAAAAAAAATATTAATAAAAATGCTATAAAACTATCCCCTATTTTGTAAACACTATAACTTTTGCGCAAACCAATCAATAATCACTAATTGTGATTTTTTTTTTTATACGTAGAAGAATATGTATTGGCCTAAACTGAGGAAAAAAATGTTTTTTTAATATATTTTTTGGGGATATTTATTATAGCAAAAAGTAAAAAATATTGCATTTTTTTCAAAATTGTCGCTATATTTTTGTTTATAGCACAAAAAAATAAAAACCGCAGAGGTGATCAAATACCACCAAAAGAAAGCTTTATTTGTGTGAAAAAAAGACGTCAATTTTGTTTTGGGAGCCACATCGCACGGCCGTGCAAGTGTCAGTTAAAGCGACACAGTGCCGAATCGCAAAAAGGGGCCTGGTCCTTTGACTGCAAATTGGTCCAGGGCTTAAGTGGTTAAATGCCACCCCTGGGTGTTTCTGACCCATTACCTTCAATGAGAACTTATCTAATGAACATAGTTACATAGTTAGTCAGGTTGAAAAAAGACACTAGTCCATCCAGTTCAACCACAAAAAAAATAATATCATACAATCCCATATATCCAATTCTATACCCACAGTTGATCCAGAGGAAGGCGAAAAGCCCCAGCAGAGCATGATCCACACTCTAATGTTACTGCCCGGACTGATTGATTGCTTTGTAAACTGCTATTAAACCCTTTTATACACCAGGGCACATCTTTCAATGTTTGGTTGGGCATCCCAGCATTTGCAAAGCAACATGGGAAATTTTTCTTCAAGCAAATATCTCCTAAGCAACACTGCATGACAAATTTAGAGGCTAATTTCAACAAAAGCATGCTAAAGACTAAACTAATTTCTCAGTGAAACCAATTTACAATTTGACTTCTCTTTCTCTGATTCTCTGAAACTCATTGTTTTGTTAATATTGGTTCCCTTTGTATTTTCCAAAAAGATTTTCTGATGTGTCCATGCTTATAATATTGTTATTTTGAGCCACATGTTATTGCGCACTGTGTTAAGGCAGCCCATTCATTTAAATAAGCTGAATAATGCACCAAAAAAGGTACATGCTGCATTCTTGGCAATGCACTGCACATATGTTGGCATGGTGCTTTGGAGTGCAATTCAAAAGGTGTTTCTGCAGCAAGATTGTATGAATGGGCTCCCAAACAAATTACTTAAATAAGGGAAGCAAAACTAGAGGATGTTTCATAAAGATAAAGGTAACATCACTGTGCTTTAATATTAAGATTACATTGATTTCTACAAATAAGCATTACTTTAGATTTTAAATTTTCATTGGAAAATAAGGTGTCTGTTCATAGGGACAGGGATTCCCCTCTTTCCTCACTCTTGTTTATTTTAGCTGTTGAACCCTTAGCAATTAAAAGCCAAACCTGTACAAATGTACAAGGCATTGAAAGTGGGGACAGGGAACCCATTAAATAAAAAGCTATCTGACAACTTAACTAAGTGGAAAATGAATCCTCCATCGTGAATCGTGGTTTGTCAGAACAAATTCTCTAAAGATAAATATTCTCCCTAGGATTTTATATTTGTTCCGCTCCCATCCAGTGAATATCAATATGTCTGACCTTGCAGCATTTCAAAGGTAAATGGTATCATTCATTTGTAGAGATAAGAAACATAGGGTGAATAAAAGTACATGGTTTGCTCCCAAAACGAAAGGGGGATTGGGAGTCACAGATCTAGTTAAAAAATGTTATGCCTCCCAAATTGCACAACTGATTATATTTCACACTAAATTATCACCATCCATGTGAATGCAGACTGAAATATGTTCCTGCCCATCTAAATCGATCTCACAGCTGATGTGGATACCATCTAAATATAGACCTATTATACTCTGTCCATCTTTGTACTTTTCCGTAGGATTATGTGACATACTAACCAAAACGTATACATTTCAATCCTCTCCATTGTTTCAAAACCCAAAATTCACCCTGGGATTAGCTCCTCAAATCTTTAACTGGTGGACCAATAAAGGATTTTACGAATTGCTGATTTTCTTGATCACAAGGGAATATTAACAAAACAATTTCTTATAGAAAAATATCAATTACCAAAATCAGAATTCTCTAAATCAGATACTACATTTTGTGAATTCTTTAACGTGTGACTTAAATGTAACATCCATGACACCCATGGAATCTTTATGTAATAATTTTGACCTTCTAACTTCCATTCCAACAAAATTAGGGTATATGGAACAGTGGGAAAGGGATTTAACCAGTTCCCGACCAGCGCATGCCGATGTATGTCGGCAGAATGGCACGGGCAGGCATATTGGCATACAGGTACATCCAATCTTTAATGCCGCCCTGACATTGCTCGCGTACCGCCAGCGGCGCACTCACGTGCTGGTCGGGACCCCCGTGAGTCCGGTCGCGGATCCCGTGGACTCGATCGCCGCGGGCATACCCGCGATCATCTCATGGGGCGGCTGAATGAAGCGATGCCATTGTAAACAGCATCTCCCCGTTCTGCCTAGCAACAAGTGATGCTGATCTCTGCTCCATGTGATTGGAGCAGAGATCAGTGTTCACTAAATGAAAGCCCAGCCCCCCACAGTTAGTAACACACCCCTAGGAACACTTAACCCCTACACTGCCACCCACTGGTTAACCCCTTCACTGCCAGTGTCATTTACACATGAATCACTGCATTTGTATAGCAGCGATTGCTGTATAAATGACAATGGTCCCAAAAATGTGTCAAAAATGTCCGATGTGTCTGCCATAATGTCGCAGCCACAATAAAAATCACTGATCGCTGCCATTACTAGTAAAAAAAAATTATTAATAAAAATGCTATAAAACTATCCCCTATTTTGTAAACACTATAACTTTTGCGCAAACCAATCAATAATCGCTTATTGCGATTTTTTTTTACCAAAAATATGTAGAAGAATATGTATCGGCCTAAACTGAGGGAAATTTTTTTTATATATATATATATATATATATATATATATATATTTTTGGGGGATATTTATTATAACAAAAAGTAAAAAATAATGCGTTTTTTTTTTTCAAAATTGCCGCTCTATTTTTGTTTATAGCGCAAAAAATAAAAACTGTAGGCGTGATCAAATACCACCAAAAGAAAGCTCTATTTGTGGGAAAAAAAGGTTGTCAATTTTGTTTGGGAGCCATGTCGCATGACTGCGTAATTGTCAGTTAAAGTAACGGAGTGCTGAATCGCAAAAAGTGGTCTGGTCTTTGGCCAGCAAAATGGTCCGGGGCTGAAGTGGTTAAATTAATCTCTAGAACTAAAAGATTGGCATACATTAGCTCAAAATGCTTTTAGATCCCTGGTTAATACCTCAATAATAAAAGCAAATTACAAAATTCTATTAAGATGGTATAAAGGAGGATAGCCTCTTATGTCACAGGAGCTTCTCCATTATATTTTAGAGGTTGTGGATGAGAATGTTTCACATATGGTGGCTATGGCCTAAAGTAAAAAGTTTTTGGAATACATTTTTATAATCTTATTTATTCCCTCACTAGTATTGATTTAAACAAGACCCCAAAACAAGCGTTAGTATGCAGTCAAATGGACAAAATCCCAAAACACTTATAAAGGGTTGATAATTTTTATTTTTGTAGCAGCAAAAAATATTATAGCCAGATCCTGGAAAACAATAACCATACCTTTTGATATCCTAAAGACTAAATTGTCCTGGATTATGATTAATTAAACATTTTCAGCCATACTGATATGATAGAGTTCAATTATTTGAGAAATCTTGGGATTAGTGGTTCAAATATCAGATTGATAATTCTAGAGATTTTTCCACTTTAAAATTGCTTAACAATGAGAAAAGTCAACACACAATACTTTTTATCTTTAACCTGTTTCCTTTCTTATCTTTTTTTTTTCTCTTTTCTTTCCCTTTTATGGTCATTATTTTGATTACTTATGGTCTTTGTTAGACCCATTGTAATAGTCACCGACAATAAAAGGATGAAAAATTCATCCTCCTTTGTTTACAAAATATATAGGATTATCAGATTTCATGTACATTTAAAGTTACTTTTCTTTCATGGATTTTGGAAACTTAAGCCGTGTACACACGGGGCGGACTGTCTGGCCAACTTAGTCCATCAGACAATCCGAAGGACAGTCCGTCATACTTTCGAATGAACGGACTTGACCACACACACCACTTTTTGAGCGGACTAATACGGCGTACTAAGTCCGCCATACTATCCGCCCTACTTTTGAAATGAACGGACTCGCCCACAGACGCGGAGGAAAGTCCGCTCATTTCGAGCGCGTCTCCAGGTAGGCGGGCCCCGCGAAGGAGACGTCGCTGGCCCCGCCGCCTGGTATGGACTTAAAGGGGAACCCCAACGCCGAAAAAAATCGTCGTGGGGGTCCCCCCCAAGTCCACAACAGACCCTTGTTCGAGCACGCTACCCGGCCGGCCAGGAAAGGGGGGCGAGCGAGCGCCCCCCTCCTGAGCCGTACCAGGCCGTGTGCTCTCAACATGGGGGGGTGCCTTGGGGAAGGGGGGGCCGCGCACCCCCCCCACCCCAAAGCACCTTGTCCCCATGTTGATGAGGACAAGGGCCTCTTCCCGACAACCCTGGCCGTTGGTTGTCGGGGTCTGCGGGCGGGGGGCTTATCGGAATCCGGGAGCCCTCGTTAATAAGGGGGTCCCCGGATACCGGCCCCCCACCCTATGTGAATGAGTATGGGGTACAATGTACCCCTACCCATTCACCTGTAAAATAAAAGTACAAAAAAAAACACAACACACGAGATAAAATACTTTATTGCACAGCTCCGGGCGTCTTCCGTCTTCGGGGGTCTTCTCGCCGGACTCCTCCGCTATCTTCTTGTAGCTCTTTTGCTAGCGGAGGAGTCCGGCTTTCTTCCTCCGCGCCGGCCTCTTCTCCCGACTTCGGGGGTCTTGTCCTCCTCTTCGGTTCTTCTGCCGGGCCACCGCGCCTTCTTATAGCTCTTTTACAGGCGGTGGCCCGGTCTTCTGTCGCCGCCGTCGCCGCTGCCTTCCGTTCTTCTTCTTCTTCTTCTTCTCCAGGAGATGTTGCCTCGACGATCTCTCCGGCCGGAATGCCAGGGACGCACTGAGCGGCCACTTATATGGGGACAAGGGGCGGTGTCACATGGCTTTATGTCACATGGGTTGGTCACATGGGTTGATGTCACATGGGGACTATGACATCGTAAGGGGGCGGGGTCACCATGTGACACCAACCCATGTGACATAAAGCCATGTGACACCGCCCCGTGTCCCTATATAAGTGGCCGCTCAGTGCGTCCCTGGCATTCCGGCCGGAGAGATCGTCGAGGCAACATCTCCTGGAGAAGAAGAAGAAGAAGAAGAAGAAGAACGGAAGGCGGCGGCGACGGCGGCGACAGAAGACCGGGCCACCGCCTGTAAAACAGCTATAAGAAGGCGCGGTGGCCCGGCAGAAGAACCGAAGAGGGGGACAAGACCCCCGAAGTCGGGAGAAGAGGCCGGCGGCGAGGAAGAAAGCCGGACTCCTCCGCTAGCAAAAGAGCTACAAGAAGATAGTGGAGGAGTCCGGCGAGAAGACCCCCGAAGACGGAAGACCCCCGGAGCTGTGCAATAAAGTATTTTATCTCGTGTGTTGTTTTTTTTGTACTTTTATTTTACAGGTGAGAGGGTAGGGGTACATTGTACCCCATACTCATTCACATAGGGTGGGGGGCCGGTATCCAGGGGCCCCCTTATTAAAGGGGGCTCCCGGATTCCGATAAGCCCCCCGCCCGCAGACCCCGACAACCAACGGCCAGGGTTGTCGGGAGAGGCCCTTGTCCTCATCAACATGGGGACAAGGTGCTTAGGGGTAGGGGGGCCGCGCGGCCCCCACTTCCCCAAGGCACCCCCCCATGTTGAGGGCACGCGGCCTGGTACGGCTCAGGAGGGGGGGGGCGCTCGCTCGCCCCCCTTTCCTGGCCGGCCGGGTAGCGTGCTCGGACAAGGGTCTGTTGTGGACTTGGGGGGGACCTCCACGCCGATTTTTTTCGGCGTTGGGGTTCCCCTTTAAGTCCATACCAGGCGGCGGGGCCAGCGACGTCTCCTTCGCGGGCCCCGCCTACCTGGATACCCGCTCGAAATGAGCGGACTTTTCTCCGGGCGGGAAAAGTCCGCTCATTTCAAAAGTACGGCGGACTGGCACACACACGGGCGGATTGTCCGCCGAAATGCGAGTCCGACGGACAGTATTACGGAAATTCCGAAATACTTAGTCCTCCAGACTGCACGCTGAAAAAGTCAGCTGAAGCCCACACACGAGCGGACTGTCCGCTGAAATGTGTTTCGGCGGACTAAGTAGGCCAGACAGTCCGCCCGTGTGTACGCGGCTTTAGTATAAATAAATAATAACCAGATAGCAAAAATATATATTAGATTCGCATATTGCTATTTGTTCTTACATATGTAAATGTTGACAGATTTATGTGGATCTAAATTTCATTTATTCATTTCTATATTTACAATATATTTGTAAAAACTATTGAGTTTTACATCCTTACTGTATTAATTAATGTACTTTATTATCTGTACATTCTTTCTTTGCAAAATACAGAATAAAAACATTGAAAAAGAAAATATGGTGTTACAACACATTACTTCGGTGACCAAGTAAAAGACATTCATCAAAAAATATACTCACAATAGAGACCAAAAAAACAACAACAATCTCTTGGGATATAGTGATTACCCAATTATATAATTGCAGAACAATCATGTCAGGCATCTCTCAAAGGAATAAACCTGCAGATGTTTTCATGTTCCGCATTGTTATTTACACACTAAGATGTTTTTCAAAAGCCATTTACATTTTGCTTTTTCATTTTTGAGTGTTTAACAAACCAATATGTGTAGTAAAGTTTTCAATTTTCGAAAATGTAATAAATCACTATTTTTGTTTGCCTCATTATTATTATCTTGATTGTTTTTAATCAAGGTTGAACTCCAGCTAACAAGTATTCTTTTGAATAGATTAAGCAGTGATGGATCTACTTGAGTTTGATTTGCCAAGAATCTGGTCATTCTTGTTTGAAAATTGCCAAACCAAAACTTAGATATGAATCCCATCAAATTCTACAAATCTTGTTAAATCCTTTCCATTGTAGAGTTAGTAGGCAAACTATTATGGGAATCTGGGCATTTCCATAGGGCACATGTTCCATTGGAATACAAATACAAGTAAAAAATACCATACAGCTGGGATTTTTAAGTGGCTTTGGGGCAACATTAAAAAAAAGCACACACAAATATTTGAAAACAACATTTGAGGGTGCCTTAAACCAGTAATATGGTGTTATAAAATAGTATGATTTTTCAGGACAGTCTTAGTGGCAGCATACATGGGCAGTGCATATTTAGCTGAGGAATTGATTTTCTTTCTTTTTCAAATAGTTTGGTTTATGCACAGCAGCAGTTGCCCAGTCAAATCTGTTAAAAAAAAAAAAAATCCTAGGTAGTTTAGCAATGCCATAGACTTTCATCAAACAGTGATAAGCCTGCACCGTCTATCCAAATGGGCACTTGCTCACTGTGATTGTTCTCAGTGATGCTAAACTGTCCTGCTGCTAGCCAGTTTCTAACAAGGGCTAATTAATAATAAAAATGATTAAATTGTCAAATAATTAAATTATTATGAATAAATGTTTAAATTGGCCAGTAGCAGGGCAGTTTTAATCATGTGTAATAGGCATAACTGGTGTATTCCCAGCTTTCATTTTTACTGTGGGGATAGGGGGTTGCAGTCAACGTGAGTGCAAACTGTTCTTGCACTTCTTGCATTTTTTTCCTTTAAAACATGCAGCAGCATGCTGTGAAAAAAAGCAGCTCTATAAATAGATGGTTAGTAACAAGTCAATCCTGCAATCCTGGGGACGTAAAAATAAAATAGGCCATATCAAAACAAAATATAAAAATCTCAAAATTCCACCTCTGAAATGAAGCCCACTTTTTTAAGTGTATCCATTAGCCAATAGCCATTGCTTCCAATAAAAAACAGCAAAGAAAAAATTGCAGCTCGCTTACCAGCCACCCTGTAACAAACTGCACTTGTTAAAAATGTTAAAACCAGGTGTTTAGTTTGCACACATTTGCAAATATATGTATAAGCTGCAGGGACACTACACGGCATCCTAGTGTACTGCAGTCCTAACTCTATAAAACTTGAGTGTTTTCTAGAGTTGGAGCACATACATATAAGAATGGATAGATTAAGGGCAGTTATGCCTGGAAGGCAAGGTATAGGGATGCAACCCTGCTGGAACCCAGAAGAAGCAAAATGGCAGTGAAGGTATCCAGTATGTCTCCTCATCAATTAACCAACAGTACAAACAAATATCAACCACCCCAACCTATAACTGGCCTTTGCAGAAAGGAGCACATGGAAGGGTGATGCATGTCTAAAAGCAACAAAGACTAGGCCCTTGTACACACGATCGGAGATTCTGACAGAATGTATCGGAGAGTTTTGTCGGATATTGCGACTGTGTGTGGTCTGCATCGGACTGTTTCCGTCTAAATATCCGTCGTACCAAATTTTCCAACTTGCCGGAAATATTTTCCGACAAAATGCTCCGATCGGACATACTCCGATCATGTGTAGAGAATTCCGATCGGACAAAGTGCCACGCATGCTCAGATCAAATTCCTACATCAAAGCTATTGGCTACTAGCCTGAACATAGTCCCGTCGTAACGAAATAACGTTATCACGTTCTGAACGATCGGATTTTCCGACAACTTCATCCGACCGTGTGTATACAACAGTTTCGGACAAAATCCGTCGGACAAAATACGGCGGACAAAATCCGACGGATTTGGTTGTCGGAATCTCCGACCGTGTGTACAAGGGCTAGGACTGCAGTACACTGGGGTGCCGTAAAGTTGCCCTGCAACTTACACATATATTTGCAAATGTGTGCAAACTAAACCCCTGGTTTTAAAATGAACTGTTAGACACGATAATTCAATTTTTTGCAGGCTGGCTGGTAAGTGAGCTAGGAATTTTTCTTTGTTATTTTTGACATGCTTTGCCATTCCATGTGCTCCTATTGCACATTTGTTTTGTACCTTGATTCAAACACTCTGTGCCCCTTAACCAGTTGCCGACCGCCGCACGCCGATGTACGTCAGCAGAATGGCACGGATGGGCAAATAGGTGTACCTATACATCCCTCCCTACCCATGGGGGTCGGGTTCGTTAGAAAACTGATCAGTCCTCGGGTCCTGGCCAATGTTTTCTGGCCTGGACCTGCTGATCGGTCCTAATGAATGATATCCTTCCCCTGTCTGTGTAAGTGTAAACACAGACAGGAGGAAGTGATATTATCTCTCCTCATGGAGTCTTTTCGATTCCAGTGAGAGGAGAGAAGACGTCTTACCGAGAGTTGCACAACACTACATTAAAACCAGTACACACAGGTACACTTGCCACCCCTGATCCCCCCCCGTTCGCCCCCCCCCCGTTAACCCCATTCATTCCCTGTCGCTGTGTCACGAATTGCAGCTTTCAGATTTTTCACTGATCACTGCATTGGTGTCATGTGTGACTGAAATAAGTGTTATGGTAGTTAGTAGTAGGCCCTGTTAGGTCTAGGGTACCCCCCTAAACCCCCCTAATAAAGGTTTAATCCCTTGATAGCACCCCAGTTAACCCTTTCACCCCCTGTCGTCAGTGTCACTAATCAATCTTTTTTCTGATTGCCGTATTTGTGTCACGGGTGATGCTATTTAGCCAGTTAGTTGATTAGTTTCACCTCCAGGTTTTTATAGCATCAAGTACCCCCATATATTACCTAATAAAGGTTTTAACCCACTGATTGCCCGCTAGTTAACCCTTTCACCTCCTGTCACCAGTGATCACTGAATTACTGTATCACTGTATGTGTGAGCTGGTTAGTTAGTTTGTTTTTATAGCATCAGGGCACCCGCCGTATATTACCCAATAAAGATTTAACCCTCTGATCGCTCAGCAGGTGATATCAGTTAGGTTTTAGTGTCAGACAGGGTCTGCGTCACCCCATGCAGTGTCAGATTATTACCAGTAGTGCTAACACCCACGCACACACCATACATCTCCCTTAGTAGTATAGTGTCTGAAAGGATCGATATCTTTGATCTGATCAGAACTATATTAGCATCCCCAATAGTTTAGGGTTCCCAAAAATGCAGCATTAGCACGATCAGCCCAGATACCTGTTAGCACCTGTGTTTAACCCCTCCGCCCAGCCCAGCCCACACAAGTGCAGTATCAATCGATCACTGTCACTTACAAAAACACAACACAGATAACTGCAGCATTCGTAAGTCAGGCCTGTTCCCTGCAACGCTAACAGTTTTTTTGTAGCATTTGAATCAGTCGCTAACAGTCAGGAGCTCTTTTTCCTGTGAGTCTCACTAGTGTACCAGTAAATTTAGAGACCAAAATGTCAAATAGAAGGTACACCAGTGAAGAGGCCTACACGTTTCCGAGCATGACAGATAGTGAAGAGAAAGTCACTCATCTGTCAGATTCAGGCTCAGAATATGATCCTGTAGACAGCAGCGGCACCCTGACAGATAGCTCTGAAAATGGAGTTGTGGTCCCTGCCAAGGTCAGGTGTACCAGACCTCATTCTTCTACTGTTGTTGAGGTGTAAGAACTGCAGGGCTCTCGTATGGAGCTGAGAGCCAGTATTAGTGCCGCTCATCCTTCTGGTGAACTGGAAAGCACCAGCGGCCTAGTACACCCTGGTCATAGTCAAACTAGCACTGCAGTATCACATATGGATGTGGTGAGTCCCATAAGTGCAGTTCAAGCTGGATAGGTGGCACAACTAATGTCCCACAGCCACCAAGAAGAAGAAAAACACAGGCCGTCGAGGCCATAGTGCCCTTCCTGCTGCATTTGCCAATCCAAATTGGGAACCATCACTTCTGCAGCAACCGTACTTCCCCCATGCACTGGCCAATTGTAAATTCAGGTGGAAACAGTTGATTTTATGTCACTCGATTTTTATTCGCTGTTTTTCACGGAAGATCTCTATAGATGTATTGTGGACCAAAGCAATTTGTATACTGGTCAATTCATCGTTGCTAATCCCCATTGGACCCTTGCCAGAGAATGGAAACCTATTATGTTTTCTGAAATTAAGACCCTTCTGGGCCTATCTCTCCTCATGGTCGTAACTAAAAAAGAGTGAGTTGCGGTCATATTGGTCCACTCACCCAATTCACCATATGCCCGTGTTCTCTGCCTCCATGGCCAGGACAAGATACGAGCAGATCTTGCAGTTCAGGCACTTCGATTCTAATGAACTCTGCCGTCCTCGGGGTGACCCTGGATACAATCAGCTCTACAAAATTCAGCCCCTTATAAACCACTTCAACAATTTGCAGCCTTGTTTACTCCCCATCAAGTTGTCTGCATTGATGAGTCCCTGATTAGGTTTTCTGGCCACTTGTCTTTCAAATAGTATCTTCCCAGCAAGCATGCAAGATATGGGCCACAGGCTATACATATAGTTTTATGGTTTACGAGGGAAGAGATAGTCACATAGAGCCAGAGAACTGCCCAGACTACATAGGGAGCGTCGGTAAGATTGTGTGGGACTTGGTGTCACCCTTATTCAGAAAGGGGTACCACTTGTATATGGACAATTATTACACAAGCTTGCCACTTTTTAGTCACTTGTTTGAACATGGAATTGGCACATGTGACACCGTGTGATCTAATCGCCGGGGCTTACCCCAGCCGCTTGTAGATTCCTGTCTTAGACTGGGGGAGAGAGCCTGCTTGAAGTGTAATAATTTGCTCGCTGTGAAGTGGAGAGATAATCTGAATGTTTTCGTTCTGTCCTCCCTTCACGCAGACACGCATTTCCAAATTCCTACGGTGAATGGCTCCAATCATCTCTATGGCCTAAGAAACTGGAAGCTACAAGCATTTCATGACTTGGGTTTCGCTGGATATAAACAGCACCATTGGAAAATTGGAAAAGCATTTTATCACACCGATCTCGGTGTGGTCAGATGCTTTGAGGGCAGAGGAGAGATTTAGGGTATAATACCCTAGAAGACCCTATTTTTTTTCAAAAAAGAGTACTAGTCACTACCTATTGCTATCATAAGGGATATTTACAAATCCCTGAGCTAACAATAAAAATGATTTAAAAAAAAGGAATAGTTTAAAAATATAATAAAAAAGCAAATAAAAAAAAGCACCTTTGTCTCCTCCGTGCTCAATCTCAAAGCCGAATGCAAGCATCGGTCTTGTGTCATATGTAAACAGCAATTGCACCATGCATGTGAGGTATCACCACGAAGGTCAGATTGAGGGCAATAATTAGCAGCAGACCTCCTCTGTAAATCTAAAATGGTAACCTGTAAAGGCTTTTAAAAATGTGTATAGTTGTCGCCACTGCACGTTTGTGCGCAATTTATAAAGCTGTGTCGTGTTTGGTAACCATGTACTCCACATAAGATCGTCTTTTATATTTCATTAAACATTTGGGCAATATAGTGTGTTTTAGTGTATTAAAATTTTAAAAAGTGTGTTTTTTCGCCAAAAATTGCTTTTGAAAAATCGTTGTGCAAATACTGTGTGAAAAAAAAAATGCAACACCCACCATTTTAATCTGTAGGGTCTTTGCTTTAAAAAAAATATAATGTTTGGGTGTTTGAAGTAATTTTCTTGCAAAAAATAATATTTTGTCATGTAAACAAAAAGTGTCAGAAATGACTTTGTCATCAAGTGGTTAGATGAGTGGGTGATGTGTGACATAAGCTTCTAAATGTTGTGCATAAAATGCCAGGACAGTTAACCCCCCCTACACCCCCCCCCCAAATTACAGCTTTTTGGAAAGTAGACATTGCTGATAGGCATGTTGAGTCCATGGAATATTTTATATTTTGCCACAGGTTTTCGGGAAAATTACACTTTTTTTTTTTGCACAAAGTTGTCACTAAATGATATATTGTTCAAACATGGCATGGTTATATGTGGAATTATACCCCAAAATGCATTTCACTGCTTCTCCTGAGTATGGGGATACCTCACGTGTGAGACTTTTTGGGAGCCTAGGCACGTACAGGACCGCGAAAACCAAAGCACCGCCTTCAGGATTTCTAAGGCTCCATGCACACTGTAGCTCAAAAAAAGCTCTTTCTGGATGCCAGATTGCTGGTAGAAAACGCTGGTTGAAAAATGCACTTTTAACAGCGTTTTGTACTAGCATTTATGTGTGTTTATGAGTGTTTTTTAGCTTTAGCGTTTATGGGCGTTTTTAATAAAAATACACTGAGGACACTCCAAAAATCACACAATGCATTCCCAAACTCCCACAATGCATTGAAAAAATAGAACGCTGAATGCTGATAAACGATAAATGCGATATCGGCGTTTCGCATTTTTTATTTTTGTGGTCAGAAAAACGGCACGTTGAACATGAATTTATGGCGTTCAGAAAAAATCCCATAAACTCCACTGCTTATTAAAGCTGAAAAACGTCCATGTGTGCATGGACACATAGGCTAACAAAGAGTGGAGTTTATGGGCTTTTACAAAAAACTCCCAAACTCCAATAAACTGCAGTTTATCAGCTCCAGTGTGCATGGAGCCTAAGGGTGTACATTTTTGATTTCACTCCTCACTACCTATCACAGTTTTGTAGGCCATAAAATGCCAAGATAGCACAACCCCCCCATGACCTGATTATGGAAAGTAGACACCCCAAGATATTTGATGAGAGGCATGTTGAGTCCATGGAATATTTTATATTTTGCCACAAGTTGCAGGAAAATTAACAAAAAATTTTTTGCACAAGAGCGTAAAATGGTGATTTCACTCCCTCACTACCTATCACAGTTTTGGATGCCCTGAAATGTTAAGATAGCACAACCTTCCCCCCAAATTACCCCATTTTGAAAGTAGACACCCCAAGGTATTTGCTAAGCGGTATAGAAATCCTGAAGGTGGTGCTTGGTTTTCGGGGTCCTGCATGCGGCTAGGCTCCCAAAAAGTCTCACACATGAGGTATCCCCATACTCAGGAGAAGCAGCAGAATGTATTTTGGGGTGTAATTCCACATATAACCATGGCACGTGTGAGCAATATATCATTTTGTGACAACTTTCTGTAATTTTTTTTTCATTATTCAATCACTTGACCGTGACGACGTCCTGTTAGTGACAAAAATTGTAGGGAGAAGGAGCGACGCACTGACGTCCCCACTACATGATGAGTCCCGAAAGTATCGAGACCGGCCGGCTCGATTGTTACATGCTTTGTGTAAGTGCGCAATCTGTTTTACTTTTTACAATAAACGCTATGGTTTTACACTATTGCGAGCATTATCCTTTATATATATATATGCTGACGTTGTGGATATTTGCTGGGTCGGACCGGAATATCGGTGGCGATTGGGGGAGTCCATTCATACTAACACATCTATCCAAGAACCTTGGTTGGGGTAACAAGCCATCTGTGTTTTGTGGTTCCCTTGAATAAGGAACCACTACCATCTGGTAAGTGGCAGCATTTACTGTGGTGGAGGTGCTGCTTTCCACATTTGACACACGTTTTTGAATTTTTTTTTCACTTTTTTCTTCACTGTGGAAGAATACACTTTTCTCTGGGACTTTTTTCTATGAACTTTTAGTAGGCTTAATATTTCTACTTTTATTATTGATTTAATTATGGTATACTTTTACTATTTAAACTTATGATACACATGAGGTGTTAATAATTTTGTGGTCAGATTCTCTGTAAATTTATTTTTATATACCGGTAATCCATTTTCATATATTGTTTTGATATATTTATATATATGAATTGTTTATTTCTTGCACATATTTTCATTCAGTATTGGGGAAGTAATCAGTGTTTTCTTTACTTTTGAATTGCAAAGTGTCACTTTAATATTAAATTATTGAATAATGGTCAGTCTTTAGCGCAGCCCACTCTATTGCTGTTTTTGTGAATGTAGTATAACATTTGGGAATTGCAGCTTGTTTTTTCTTGTTTAGGATAGCGCGTTTTTTTTTTCCTATATTCAATCACTTGTAACAAAAAAATAAAATATTCAATGGGCTCAACATTCCTCTAAGCAATTTCCTTGGGGTGTCTACTTTCAAAATTTGGGCCATTTGGGGGGGCTGGGGGTGGGGTTGTACTTCCCTGCCATTTTAGCACCTCAAGAAATGAGATAGGTAGTAAAAGCTAAGTAAATTCCATAAAATGTACCTAGTTTGTAGACGCTATAACTTTTGCGCAAACCAATAAATATAATTTTTTTTATCTGGTAAATTTTAAATTTAATTTTTTTTTACCAAAGACATGTGGCTGAATACATTTGGCCTAAATGTATAACTAAAATTGTGTTTATTGAATTTTTTTATAATAAAAAGTAGAAAATATCTTTTTTTTTCAAGATTTACGGTCTTTTTTCATTTATATCTCAAAAAATTTAAATCGCAGAGGCAGTCAAATACCTTTAAAAGAAAGCTCTATTTGTGGGGAAAAAGGACACACATTTAATTTGGGTACAGCATTGCAATTACCAGTTAAAGTAGCACAGTGCCAAATTGTAAAAAGTGCAATGGTCATTGAGCAGCCAAATTCTCTCGGGCTGAAGTGGTTAAAGAATCTCTCTAACATATTTATACTTAAAACTTTTTTTTTGTTTTGGATTGAGTAGGAATGGATTGGACCTCTTCTCAGGATTTACTGCATTCGGGGGTTACATTGGAGATATTCTGCCACCTCCTGTCTGGTAAAAAAGGTTGTTCACGAGACAGGAAAGAGGGCAAATATTTCTAACGGCAACAGTTTTTTTTTACATTAAGTAGGGAAATGCTAGACCCTCTGTCAGCTTATTATTATTTAGTAAGTCATGAATTGAAGTGTCACATCACAATATTCAAGTCTAAATACATGTTTATTTAAGTGTTTGTAAATTCAACAGGTTTTTGGAGGTTATACCTCTGCCACTTCATGAAGGCTAGTGAGATTATTAAGAAAACCTCTTAAACTGTATATAAATATTTGTAGATAATGATTCCAAAAGCTTAAGAACAAACAGATACTAATAAGGACTACATCAATTAAAAGTAAAATACATAAAATACATAAATTAAATGAACATACCATAATATGAAAACAAACATGATAGTACGGTGATAAAATGATGATAATAAACATTTGTATCATTGTATATCAACAATAATCATATAAATAATCATATTAATAGCAATAAAACTGATGATTATCATGTGGTGTTACAATAATGTCAATAGTAACAAATTGTATTGTATGTAAAAACTCTGAAATGGTATATTAATAGGTAAAACAATCACATGAACATATCTAACCATCAAAAATGAAAAAAAAAAATCCCCAACCTAATAATATATTGGGTCATAATTGTTGTAATTATAGCGTTTAAGAAACTCATGGCGGTCAAATGATAAAATACTGGAATTTAATAGTGAACATCCTATCAAGTAATTATCATTATGGCTGGGTTCACACTGAAGCGATGCAGGAAGGCCGCGAATCCGCGGCGGGTTCCCGCATCGCATGCCTCCCGCCGGCAGTTCACGCTGCCCTATGCGGACTGCTGGGAGTGTCAGTGAAACCTTAATGACACCCCCAGATCAGTTCGCATATCGCAGTGCGATCTGCAAACTCAGACAGGAATCGGATCGCATGGTGTGAACACCCATGCGATCCGGTTCTGCTGCGGACCAAAAAAAGGGTCCTGTGCGAGTTTGCGGTGGGTGCGATGCGAATTCAGCCATACTATCTGTATGGCTGAACTCGCATCGCACAGAGATCGGATGTGATTTGCACTGCAGTGTGGTGCGAATCACATCCGGTTCTGGTAGCCGCTCCAGTGTGAACCCAGCCTAAACTTAAAATGAAAATACCAATAAAAATTTGATAAACATATCATATCATCACGTAGCATCCCAGAAACAGCTAATTAAGGTATAGCAAACTAGTATCTGTACTTCAGTTTGAAACAGTATAACCAATCATTAATTTGAATTAAAAAAATGAAACAATGAATGTGGTCTTAATAATCAATCTATAGTTTGATGTCTGAAATTAAAAAAGGGAGGGAAACGAATGCAAAAAGTGAGGTGAATTTCAAATCTATAAATGTACCCATTATGAACCATATTTCCATATACTCATAATTTTTAAATGTTATCCTCTGTGATGGGTTCATATGTTCACATGATTGTTCTACGCAATGTTATACACTGTTTTTATATACAATTCACCATTGTGCCCTGCAGTGTGCAGAGACCACTAGCCCAAATATTTAAATTCTCTAAATTTATACTATCGTATTACCATTGGATGGTGGCATTAGTGTGACATAAACACATAGAGGATCTTTAGGGTTCCAGTGCCCCCTTACCCATATTTCAAAGCTTTTTATTGTTTAATGTTTCCTTGTTGAAGATTTTACCTCACTTCCTTTCTGGTTAAAAGTTGTCCCTACAAACAGTGAGGTGAAACCTCTTTAACAGAGTCTCAGGTAGCACTGACAATTAACAAGGGTTCTACTCTTTCTATCTAGAACTAAAAATAATGTTTTTGGTATAGATAAATTGTAAAGAAAAGTCTTGCCGCAAAAAAAAAAAAAGCGAATTACCTAAAGAAAAGCCTTTTCAACATAAAAAACAATAAAATAAAAATAAATGGTCACACACAAATACCACCCTTTATAACAAAAAAGGCAGCAAATAGGTTGATTGTCCAAAGATAGTAATCAGAACTGAGAGCAGTTTCCTTACAACCACTTCCAAATCATTAACACCATGACTGCTCTTTTATAGTGTGTTTGTGTGTGTGGGGGGGGGGGGGGGGTGTCTGGCTTAACTGTAAACACTCTTATTGGATTTTCTAAGCCTGCTGGCCATAGTTCAAAGGCCATGCAGTGAATTATGGTTTACAAAAAGTTCTCCCAGGCAATACTTTACATAAATTCACTGGGATCTCAAACCTGCAGGCTTTGCTTCAAACTCATGGTATTAGAACGTACTGTTTGCATAGTAGAAAAAAACAATGGCAGCATAGAGATTAATCTGATGCTAAACCACATTGTCTTTTCCTGTACTGGAAATGCCTGTGTACACCCCTCACGTGTTCCAGTGGTCCTGTGTACTGTGACAGACTTCCTATTCAGCCAACGTGTGCTTCCACGAGGATGCTGAGTCCGCACATGGCGCCGACTGCTTTAGCCAAGCCCTTTCTATCGACCCGCCCTCCTCTTTTTTTCAAAAGAAAACCTCAGCTCATGTGCTCACAGATAGCACAGCCTTCGGGTCTGAGACACAGACCCGAAGTAGGAGAGGAGACTACAGCCACCATGAGGCATTTCCCAGAGGAGTAGCGGGTGGGCAGGGGGTTCTTTAACAGTTTGAGGCTTACTATGTCACACTGCTCAAAGATTTACAGGGTGTAATGTAGCTTTGACTTTACATATACCCCTAGCCCCTCGGTTTTCCCACTCGGGGGGAGAGAAGATGAGAACCCCCTCCCACTGCTAGGACTCTCTACACTGTTGTAGCTGGACACAGAGCTGCTGAAAGGGTATGTGTATTCTTACTCCCTCTAGAGGAGACTTTAAGGCATCACAATATTAGTATAAAGAATAGTCATAGGTGGACTTTGCAGTTCCTAAGCTTTTCTCTTACCTTTTCCTTGCTGCAGGATACTGCTGAACACAGACAGATCCAGACTGCACCCATCATGGCGGGCAGTGTAGTTAAAGATTCAAAGACTGGGTCCCTTTTAATAGGGGTTACACTCGACCTGTATAGCACCCCTCAGGACAAATTTAGGTAATGTAGCAAGACCAAAAAGAGTCCTGGTTCCTAGGGTCCAGCTCTCAAAGAGAAGCATTACAGGCAAAACCTAATTCTTCTATGTGAGGCCCAGGCTTTTTAAATCCAGCATGGATCCCTCCTTGAGCTCCTCAGAGCACATCTTCACTCGTGACCAACGCCTTAGATACTGCCAAAAAAACTGATGTGCTCCTGGAAGGAGGAGGGGTTATATAGGGAGTGAACTTCCTTGATTGGGTATACAAGTGTCAACACCTGAAGATGGCCCATAACCCATTAAGTAATTACTTAAGGCTCTGTGTCCCATGATATATGATAAAGGAATGGTTAATTGTGCCAAATTTGGACATTTTCACTTAGGGTGTACTCACTTTTGTTGCCAGTGGTTTAGACGTTAATGGCTGTGTTTTGAGCTATTTTGAGGGGACAGCAAATTTACACTGTACACTCACTAATTTACATTGTAGCAAAGTGTCATTTCTTCAGTGTTGTCACATGAAAAGCTATAATAAAATAGTTACAAAAATGTGTACTCACTTTATATACAGTTATATACAGTTGTGCTCATAAGTTTACACCCTGGCAGAATTTATGATTTCTTGTCCATTTTTCAGAGAATAAGACAGAATAACACAAAAACCTTTCTTTCACTCATGGTTAGTGTTTGGCTGAAGCCATTTATTATCATTCAACTGTGTTATTGTTATTGGGCTGCCATGAACTGCACGTTTGAGATCTCCCCAGAGTGGCTCAATGAAATTGAGGTCAGACTGAGATGGTGTCAGGGATGGCTTAGCTCTTCCTTCTCTAGGCTGGCTGCTCAGCTGTCGGCTAATTGCCAGCTCTCATCTCTCTCCACAGTTACCCAGCTGTTCCTGATCCTGCTCATCTGACCTGCCTACTTAAAGCTGTTCAGCTCACTTCATCTCTGCCTTCGCCTTGGTCACATCACAAGAAACCATCTCCTGTGTTCCTGTTTAAAGACTGGCTTGCTGACATCCCTTCTGTCTCCTTATCCTGCTTGCTGTTCCTCTACTTGGATCCCTGACTTCTGGCCTGGTTGATTACCCGATTTGGTTCCTGAATTCTGGCCTGGCTGATTACTTGATCCAGTTACTGGACTCTGGCTATGCTTTAACTACATTTAATCTATTTACCTTTTTATTTTTTATTAATAAACAAGTGTGATTTAATTGTACTTCTGTCTTGGTCTGGTTCATGATTTCTGACATATGGGCTCCAGAACCTTCACTTTATTCTGCTGTAGCCAATGACAGGTTGACTCGGCCTTGAGTTTTGGATCATTGTCATGTTGGAATTTCCAAGTACGTCCCATGCGCAGTTTCCTGGCTGATGAATGCAAATGTTCCTCCAGTATTATTTGATAACATACTGCATTCATCTTGCCATTATAGCTCACCCATCCCCAAAACATCAGCGATCCACCTCCGTGTTTCACAGTAGGAATGGTGTACCTTTCATCATAGGCCTTGTTGACTCCTCTTGAAATGTAGCGTTTATTCTTGTGTCTGTGCTGTTGGTGTATTGTATACGGGATACTTTGTGGCATTTGCATAGTTATGACTTTCTTCTGGTGAATCAACCATGCAGCCCATCTTTCTTCAAAGTTCCTCCTTATTGTGCATTTTGAAACAGCCACACCACATGTTTTCAGAGAGTCCTGTATTTCACCTGAAGTTATTTGTGGATTTTTCTTTGCATCCCAAACAATTTTCCTGGCAGTTGTGGCCAAAATTTTAGTTGATCTACCTGACCGTGGTTTGGTTTCAACAGAAACCTTCCACTTCTTAAATAGAGTTTAACACAGTTTAACTACCTTTTCCCGCAGATCCTTTGATAATTATTTTGCTTTCCCAATGACTCAGAATCCAGAAAGTCAGTGCAGCACTGGATGAAAGATGAGAAAAAATGGTGTAGAAATGGCACTAAACCTCTGTGGAGTAAAAGTGTATTGTTTGTTGTATGGTACACTTATTGGTAATAAAAAAAAACAATTTCTATGACAAGAGTTACCTGACGGGGTTCTGCTATACAGAAATAGTGTGTAAGGTCAAAATGATGAAATCCAAAGTCAGTAAATGCCAAAAAATTGACTAATGTGTTAGACCATCTGTCTGGTGTGTGAAAATTATAAAAAAATGTTTTTTATTTGTTAATGTGTTTAAAACCTCCCAAAAACCAAACAAAAACGAAGAAAAAAAATTGGAAATAGTGAAAATAAAAGGAATGCCCATAGCGTGATATTGTTTTATAAAACAAGTTTATTTTAAAATACTAATCTACTCACATATCACAAATGGAAATGTGTGCAAAATAGCAGATATGTAGCAGGCGCCAATGTAAACAAGCTGTAACGGCCCTGACCAGAGGTAGCGCAAAGACGTGCTAAAGCCATTCCCTACGCGTTTTGTCATCAAGGCATCATCTGGAGCGGCCATCTTTCTATACCCCCCCCCCCGTCCTTATATAGGGTGTAGTGTCTGTATCGCGCTTGCGCAAGTGCCTACCATGGCCATTTTGGTTAAGGTTTTTGATGCCAATATAATCTTATGGCAATCGGGTTAGCCTTAGTATGATATTGCCCTGCTCCCCAGTTATGTTTTTTTCTCTCTTTGGAGCGAGCATAATAAAAATGAAAATGACAAACTATTAATATTAATGTAATGTGGAAAAGGATATAATTTGACTGCTGGCCAGTGAAGTGTTATTAGCCGGGTCACTACATCCTATTGGACCTTACCAATATATATCGCTCGATAATATACATACCTAACATTTGCATCTTTACCCCATGATTAATACACAAACGTAATACATAATTAAAACATAATTAATACCAATATAATACAATATTGTTCGCCATTCATTTCACACATTTGGCACCAAAATTTAACTCTATTTTACCTCCCTTTATTTGCCACTATTTAATACTCAGGGGGTCTAACACACCTCTGTTGTCTCTGTTGTCTCTGTTTCTGTTGTCATTATGATTTAAAAAGAGTAAACACAATTGATTGATAATAAATGGATTCAGCCAAACACTAACCATAAGTGAAAGAAATGTTTTTGTGTTACCGTTTATATTCTCAGAAAAATGGTCAATAAATCATAAATTCTGCTAGGGTCTGTAAACTTATGAGACCAACTGTGTATATATATATACGTCGCTGGCCCCGCCGCCTGGTATGGACTTAAAGGGGAACCCCAACGCCGAAAAAAATCGGCGTGGGGGTCCCCCCAAGTCCACAACAGACCCTTGTCCGAGCACGCTACCCGGCCGGCCAGGAAAGGGGGGAGAGCGAGCGCCCCCCCTCCTGAGCCGTACCAGGCCGCGTGCCCTCAACATGGGGGGGTGCCTTGGGGAAGGGGGGCCGCGCGGACCCCCCACCCCAAAGCACCTTGTCCCCATGTTGATGAGGACAAGGGCCTCTTCCCGACAATCCTGGCCGTTGGTTGTCGGGGTCTGCGGGCGGGGGGCTTATCGGAATCCGGGAGCCCCCTTTAATAAGGGGGGCCCCCGGATACCGGCCCCCCACCCTATGTGAATGAGTATGGGGTACAATGTACCCCTACCCATTCACCTGTGAAAAAAAGTACAAAAAAAACACAACACAGGGTTAAAATATTTTATTGCACAGCTCCGGGGGTCTTCCGTCTTCGGGGGTCTTCTCGCCGGACTCCTCCGCTATCTTCTTGTAGCTCTTTTGCTAGCGGAGGAGTCTGGCTTTCTTCCTCGCCGACGGCCTCTTCTCCCGACTTCGGGGGTCTTGTCCCCCTCTTCGGTTCTTCTGCGGTGAATGGGTTGATGTCACATGGGGACTATGACATCGTAAGGGGGCGGGGTCACCATGTGACCAACCCATGTGACATAAAGCCATGTGACACCGCCCCATTGTCCCTATATAAGTCGCCGCGCAGTGCGTCCCTGGCATTCCGGCCGGAGAGATCGTCGAGGCAACATCTCCTGGAGAAGAAGAAGAAGAAGAAGAACGGAAGGCGGTGGCGACGGCGGCGACAGAAGACCGGGCCACCGCCTGTAAAAGAGCTATAAGAAGGCGCGGTGGCCCGGCAGAAGAACCGAAGAGGGGGACAAGACCCCCGAAGTTGGGAGAAGAGGCCGGCAGCGAGGAAGAAAGCCGGACTCCTCCGCTAGCAAAAGAGCTACAAGAAGATAGCGGAGGAGTCCGGCGAGAAGACCCCCGAAGACGGAAGACCCCCGGAGCTGTGCAATAAAATATTTTAACCCTGTGTTGTGTTTTTTTTGTACTTTTTTTCACAGGTGAATGGGTAGGGGTACATTGTACCCCATACTCATTCACATAGGGTGGGGGGCCGGTATCTGGGGGCCCCCTTATTAAAGGGGGCTCCCGGATTCCGATAAGCCCCCCGCCCGCAGACCCCGACAACCAACGGCCAGGGTTGTCGGGAAGAGGCCCTTGTCCTCATCAACATGGGGACAAGGTGCTTTGGGGTGGGGGGGCCGCGCGGCCCCCCCTTCCCCAAGGCACCCCCCCATGTTGAGGGCACACGGCCTGGTACGGCTCAGGAGGGGGGGCGCTCGCTCGCCCCCCTTTCCTGGCCGGCCGGGTAGCGTGCTCGGACAAGGGTCTGTTGTGGACTTGGGGGGGACCCCCACGCCGATTTTTTTCGGCGTTGGGGTTCCCCTTTAAGTCCATACCAGGCGGCGGGGTCAGCGACGTCTCCTTCGCGGGCCCCGCCTACCTGGAGACGCGCTCGAAATGAGCGGACTTTCCTCCGCGTGTGTGTGCGAGTCCATTCATTTCAAAAGTAGGGTGGATAGTATGGCGGACTTAGTCCGCCGTATTAGTCCGCTCAAAAAGTGCCGTGTGTGGGCAAGTCCGTTCATTCGAAAGTATGACGGACTGTCCGTCGGATTGTCTGACGGACTAAGTTGGCCAGACAGTCCGCCACGTGTGTACGCGGCTTGAGTCCCATCTTTGGGAGTTTTGTGTTCTTGAGTTCTGTGTTCGTGAGTTCCGTGTTTGTAAGTTGCCATCTTACGAGATTTCGAAGCATTCGTTATCCAGTCTCTGTTGTTGTACATCATATCTGGTTCGGCTGTCGCAGGTAGGGCTTCGGCTTACCTTTTCTTTTTATGCTTTCCAAATTAAAATGTCACTAAACTGTGATATTCAAACTCACAAATTACTCACAACATTTCACTTAACCATAACGTATATTTTTCATTTCGCACCGTCGTGCTTACATAACCAAACACCGTTGTTACCATGCGTCACAAGACGAATTGCTGTCGCTCGCTTGTGACACACCGGTTGATGCCACATTAGGCATTCATTTCAAAAACATTTCAATCTTTTCAATCATTTCAATCTTTTCAAATTAGTTCTAACCATTTCAAAGCATTTCAAATCATTTCTAACCATTTCAAAACATTTTGAATCATGTCTAATCATTTTAAAGCATTTTGAATCATTTCTAATCATTTAAAAAGCATTTTGAATCATTTCATTAATTTCTGTCACATACCGCGCTCTGATTCGAATCCAGTTGCATCTTCGATGCACTGATTCCCTCTGGTGTGCCCCAGTTGATTGGCCTCATTTCAGTACATGCTCCAGAGATGGATTCACTTGTCAGTCATGGGTTCAGTCACTGATTCTTATCTCTGTCATGGCATATCATTTCTTGTCACGTATTACGCTTCCGATACGAATCCAGTCGCATCCAAAGATGCACTGATTCACTCCAGTGTGCCCAGTTTTTCTGCCTCATTTCAGTACATGCTCCAAAGACGGATTTACTTGTCAGTCGTGAGCTCGGTCACTGATTCTTGTCTCTGTCATGGCATATCATTTCTTGTCACGTATTACGCTCCGATACGAATCCAGTTGCATCCAAAGATGCACCAATTCGCTCCGGTGTGCCCAGTTGTTCTCGGCCTCATTTCAGTACATGCTCCACAGACGGATTCACTTGTTAGTCGTGGGTTCAGTCACTGATTCTTGTCTTTGTCATGGCATATCATTTCTTGTCATGTATCATGCTCCGACACGAATCTAGTCACATCTATGCACAAATTCGTCTCGGCATGCCCCAGGTATTAAGCCACATTTCAGTACATGCTCCAGAGTCCGATTCAGGTCAGTCGCAACAGCGCATGGTCGATTTGTGCCTCTGTCATGGCATACAAATCATTTTACGTACCGCTCTCCGATTCAAATCCAGTTGCATCCGTGATGCACCAATTCGTCCCGGTGTGCCCCAGCTATCTGGCCTCATTTCACTGATTGCCTCATTTCAGTACATGCTCCAGAGTCCGGTTTGCTGTCAGTCGCAACTGCGGCATGACCGAGTTGTGCCTCTGTCATGGCAGATATTTTCATTTCATTTACGATCAAGGCAAACATTTCATTCATTTAATTTCATTCAACTCACTGCCGCCTGTTAAAGTCACCATTCTAGTCACTCTGTCAAGATAGGTATACAAGTCCTTCACGAGTTTTCACCTCTCATCTTTCTTCAGGTCAGTCGGGTTCAGTAGGTCCACCCTGCACCAGGTTGGACGGTGTTCCCCCAGGTAAAAAAAAAGAAAGGAAATATATACACCGCTTAGGTACATAGGCCGTTAGGGAGCACAAGCGAAACTTGAAATTCATGTCACCCTTAATAGGATCCGGTCAGTCAAAACTCAACCCCGAGGACAAGTCACCGCACCTAGAGCATTAGAACGGCAGGACCGTGTCCCGGGCTGGCAGTGAAGATCTCACAGCCCCTCTGCCCCCCTCTCCAGTTCTAGAGAGTGACAGTATACAGTCGCTCAGGGGATGGACCATCCCAAAGTTGACCGCAGAGCTGAGGCGTAGAGGGGTGCCCTTTCCCGCTACAGCTAGGAAAGCCGAGCTCTTCAAGCTTCTCTTTCCTCAACAAGCCACAGCAGGACCCAGCAGGCATCCCTTGATTCCATTTCATCGCCCATATCTCAGCTGCACACCTTAGTGTCATCTTTGACCACTTCGGTTTCAGAGGTTCAGACCAGAGTGGCACTCCTGGAGACCCACCCAGCCGTTGCTGTCCCCGAACCCTACCGTAGTCCAGGCTTTAACAACCCCTTCTACAGGTACCACAGGGTAGAGTCCTGTTTGTGTACCCATCCCATTTGGCTCCATGCACGATTTTGTAGAGAATAAAGCCTACACTTGGGGGACGTATCATTAGTCCTTAATGCCAAGGACACCAGGCTCAATCAGAAGTTATCAGTACCAGAGTTCACACTGGCCTTCAGCATGATGAGGGATGTTATATGTTCAGTCTCTCCCGACAGAAGGGAAGAGCTGGATCTATACCTCCATACTGTGGTAGACTTGGGCTACAAATATGGAGGGTTTGGTTTTTACGACTACCACCGCTCTTTCTCCGCCAAAGCAGCAGCCAGGTTCTTACAGTTTTAGATGACCACAAATTGAAATCTGATGGACATGGAGCTCTTCTGTCGCCACTTTGCTGGCAATTTTCCAATCTGCTACCCATACTACCTCTTGGTGCGCCAACACGACAAGCAGTCGCCCCTTCGATAGTCCCTCTACCTCCGGTGCAGTTCAGGGCCAGCAGGCCCCTGCACGTATGCCCCAGATGGACAAACTCGGACGCCCAGTCCGGACTGTGGGAGGAGCAGCCATCTGCAATAATTTCAATTATGGTTCCTGTACTTTAGCCAGTGTCGCCTGCTCCACATCTGCACTTTATGCCAGAGGGCACATCCTAAATTCCTGTGCGAACTCAGGCAGCTGAAAAAGGCATGCCTAAGCTGGGTCAATGTCACATGGCTCGGCTTCTACCTTTCCGCACACCCCACCCCATCCCTGGCCACCTACCTTATCCAAGGTTTCACATAGGGGTTCCACACTGGCCTCATTTCTCTGCCCCACACTACCCATGAGTGCAGGAATCTTCGTTCAGCGGCCACCGATGAGCAGGCCATAGACCAGTCTTAATTCCCTCATCCCCTCCGAAGAATTCTCCCTCAAATACGCTTCCATGGATATGGCAATCCAAGCGATACTTACAGCAGGCACAGGTACCTGGCTCTCCAAAGACAGCTTTAAACTCCTACCCATCCACCCGTCCCTTTGGTGCTGGCATGGAATCAAATGGAAGGAGGCATATTATTTCACCACCAAGTTGACCTTCGGGTCGAAGAGTAGCCCCAGGCTATTTGATACATTTGCGCAGTCTCTCACCTGGATTCTGTTGCGCAAAGACCAGTGTCAGGAGGTCATCCATTATCTGGATGACTTTTTACTAATAGAACCACCTGGCTTGTCCCCAGGGGACCTCAACAGACTAAGGGTTGTGTTTAAAAACCTTAATGTTCCCATCGCTAAACACAAAGTCGATGGTCCAGCACATACGATCACATTCCTTGGAATCAATCTTGACACCTGCGCCATGCAGGCTAACCTTCCCCGAGACAAACTGACCTGCATTAGGGCGGTCCTCTGAGACTTTACGCACACCAGAGGGTGCACCAAGAAACAGCTGCAATCCCTCCTAGGGATGCTTAACTTTGCCATGCGCATCATCCCACAGGGCCGCTCCTTCATGTCCCGCCTACTGGTGTTCCTTTCCCATACGCAAGATTTCAATCAGATCCTCAGTCTTAACATCGCAGCAGTAGTGGAACTCTCCATGTGGGAGGAGTTCCTTTCCACCTGGAACGGCATATCCTTATTCATTCCCACTGTATCTTCCCTGTCTCCCCAGGTACTGACAGATGCTGCGGCATCCACAGGCTTTGCGGCAATTTTTGGCCATCTCTGGTTTGCAGGACCCTGGCCGCCACAGATACTAGCAATATCCGGCTTCACCAGAACATCTTCCCTCTTTGAGCTTTATCCCATAGTGGCAGCTGCAGAGCTTTGGGGTTATTGCTGGACTGGGCAAACTGTGGCCTTCACCACCGACAACCAAGCCACAGCAGAGATCATTAATAATGGCAGGTCCAAATCCCTTGCAGTCATGTCCTTCCTGCATAGGCTGGTACAACTATCTTTACAATTTCAATTTAACATTTATTGTTCATTTGTTCCGGGGCAAGCGCAACCTCGTAGCAGATGTGCTCTCCCATTTTAATTACACCTCCTTTTTTGAACAGGTGCCCGGAGCCGACCCAGTATTAGCCACTATCCTGCCTGGTCTCAGCTGACCCTGGATTAGCTCAACACCTGCAAACAGCGACTCAACTCATCAACACCTCACTCTCCCACAACACCCTCAAGGACTACCAAACAGCCTGGAGGGCCTTCAACAAATTCCCGTCACACCACTCCAGGGAGACCTCAAGCATCAAACAGATTCTGGCCTTCATTTCATACTGTCCTACCCAGCTGGCCCTATCACACAACACGATTCGCTTATACCTAGCAGGCATCCAACATTTCTTGTCCCTACAGAACCCCGCAAAACCCTCCTTGTTCTCATACCATGCTATACGAGCCATTCTATGCCGCGTTCAGAAACTCAAACGCTCACCCATAACAGGAGACATCTTTAGGGGTATGTCGACCATCCTGACGACCTCTCCATTTGGTCTCCTCCCCAGTATGGTTCTACAAGCAGCCATGTACTTGGCCTACTACAGGTTCTTGCAACCTGGAGAGTTCACGTGCAGCAATTCTTCAGGCCAAGTCCTACGTAAACGCCACTTGGTCCGCTACATAGATCCCTTCATCCTGCACCTAGCGGGGCTCTAAAACCCAGCAAGTAGGCTCAGGGATAGACATCCATCTTTACAGAACCAATAATAGCTGGTGTCCAGTTGCTACACTCAACCAACTATTATCACTACTGCCAGAACAGCCGGACTCCAGCTCCCTTCTTCCTTTTCCTGTCAAACCCTTGAGCGCCTGTCAGTTAATGAAAAACATGAGAATACTTCTCCGCAACCTTCATCTGAACCCTAGCCAATACTCTGGATACTCCTTTCATATTGGGGCAGCCTCAGCAGCATCCCGTCACAGTGTCCCAGACCATGTCGTTAAAAGACTAGGCAGGTGGGTGGCCTGCCAGCGTGGAAGATGGACGCTTAAACACAGAGCTCCATCGTGAGGGGAAATAATGGAACGATTTGGATCCAAACGGGACCACGATTCCGTCCAAAAACATTACCAAGTTGCGAACGGACATTTCCGTATAACGATGTCACGTAAAAGAATGGGTCCATTAAAAATCCATTATCTCTTCCATCCACACTCAAAAGATAAATTATCTAATCCACAAGATATAGCGAATGCTTTTAGTGATTATTACAGTGATCTTTATAATCTTCATACAGATGCTTCCACTCACCAACCGTCTCCGGAGGAAATTGATTCTTAGAGTTTCTTAATCAAATTAACCTACCTACCCTAACTGAATCCCAATTAAATTACTTAAACACACCATTTTCTACCACAGAAATTCTTGCAACTATCACATCATTACCAAGCAATAAAGCCCCGGGTCCCGATGGTCTTTTTCGGGGGAATATTTTAAACAATTCTCCACATATCTCACTCCTCACCTAACGAAATTCTTCAATAAAGCTGCATCGTCTTCTAATTTCCCTACAGAATCATTATCAGCACTTATTGTTACGCTCCCGAAACCTGGGAAAGATCCAACCTCACCCCAAAATTTAAGACCAATTTCCCTACTTAACTTGGATCTAAAAATGTATGCTAAAACTATAGCTAGACGTCTGGTTTCCATTGTGCGTGATCTAATACATAAGGATCAATCTGGCTTCATTAACGGAAGACAGGCTCCTGATGCAACACGAAGAATGATAGATTTAATTCACCATGTGGAGTCTACTGGAACGCCTTCTCTGCTTCTCTCTTTGGATGCAGAGAAGGCGTTCGATCGGGTACAGTGGACATATCTAAAAAAAGTCCTGTTAAAATTTGTATTTAAGGATTACATATATAGTGCTATTATGGCATTATATACTCATCCGTCGGCTCAAGTATTTTCCGCCAATATGCTTTCTCAACCATTTCATATATCAAATGGTACACACCAAGGTTGCCCATTATCACCTTTAATCTTTCATTTGGCAATGGAACCCTTGGCTGAACGTATACGCAAAAACTCTAAGATTACGGGAATAACCTTGGGTTCCACCTCTCATAAAATTAGTCTTTTTGCGGATGATATAATACTTATATTAACAAATCCTACCTCATCATTAGCCACAGTTTGCGAAACATTGGAATGGTTCAGTCAAGTATCCTTATACAAACTAAATACAACAAAATCACATATATTGGATATAAAACTAGATGCTACCACCAGAAACCTCCTACAAGCCCAATACCCCTTTACATGGTCTGAAGATAATATTTCTTATTTGGGTATACAACTCACAAGATCTACAAAACACCTTTTTAAGTCAAACTATAAACCCCTTCTGAATAAATTGCATACAGAATCCCAGAAGATCACTAAATTGGAACTTTCGTGGACCGGAAGATTAGCAGCGTTCAAAATGATGCATTTACCTCAAATCCTTTACCTATTTAGAACTTTACCTATTGCCATTCCTAAATATTTCTTTACATCCCTACAAAGGTTACTCAACCAATGTATCGGGTGCGGAACAAAACCTAGAAGTTTTCATTCCAAATTAAGAAATCACAAATTGGCAGGTGGGTCAGGATCTATTGATTTCAAAGATTACTATATAGCAGTAATATTTGATCAATCTAAAGAATGGTTCCAAAATCCTCCAAGTAAACTCTGGAGTAACATTGAACATACCTTTCTAAAGTCCCGGATTGAAGGAATGGCTTCTAAGTACTCCATTGGGGATTAAATTGCCTAAAGATTTACCTCCTACCATGATTGCTACGACCAAAGCTTGGAAAATTTTAAACCAAGAAATACATTGTGAATCAAATATACCTCAAATATCGATCTCTATCGAATCCTTACACCATTTATCACATGACCTATCACTACAACATTGGTCTCAAAAAGGCATCAATTACATAAACCAACTTCTTATAGGTACACATACACAATCCTTTTCTGTTCTACAAAAACAATTTAACTTACTACATTCAGACATCTCTACATATACCCTCATACAACAATGCCTCAATAAAATCAAACTTCCTTTATACAATATTTCACCAACAATATGGGAGTTTCTTAATTCCTCCTCGACTCACAAAAATGAATCTCCTTAATTTACAATATCTTACACCTCAAAAGTTTATTCACGAAATCCACCTCTCATTCACATTGGGAAAATGACTTACAAAAGTCCTTTACAGATCAACAATGGGAACAAGCATTAAAAAGTGTTTACAAAACTACTAAAAGTTCAGCACTATGGGAACTTACTCAAAAAATTTCACTTAGATGGTATTTGACTCCATCTAGATTAACATCCTTTAATTCAACTTTATCGGATTTATGTTGGAGATGTAAATCCGCTAAAGGTGACATGTTTCATTTTTTTCGGAGTTGCACTAAACTCCAGGAATTCTGGAAAAATGTTTATTAACAGACATAACTCAAATACAGATTCCTTTTTCACCTGAGTTAGCGATATTGAACCTAACTATAGAAGACATACCATATCCTTTTCGTCATGTAACGACACATGTCTTCCTGGCAACCAGACTATCCATAACCAGATTATGGAAATCAGCAACACCTCCAACTGTTTATCAACTTTTGGATACCGTATACTTACACTACAAACTATGAATTAATGATGGCTTCCATTGCAGGTAATTTACCAAAAGAAAAACGTAGGTGGTCACGTGGGAAGGATGGTCAAAATCCGCTGATTTTCTGAAACTATCTTAAACCATATCTAGATATACTTTTACTGTGTTTTCAATTCCTTGTTGCATAATTTTTTTTTATATATTTTATAGTTTTAAATGACTAAAAATACTTAATATTGGCGACATTTCCTTCCCCAAAGACACAGCTGAGCACCAATTGGGGTGTCTAGGGGAGGCTAATATTTATATAATATCATATATATCAGTTAATTTTATATTTCTGTTTCTGTAATGTATTATTAATCTCTTACTTAATGGATGAACTGTACGTCTATAAGAATGTCAATATTTTTTTCGGATATCTTTTGTTTACTCGTATTTGATATTTACTGTACGATGTATATCTTATATGCTTTATTTTTAAAATCAATAAAAATCGATCGATCAAAAAAAAGACTAGGCAGGTGGAAGTCTGCCTGCTTCGCTCGCTACATCCCCAACCCGCAAGTAGAAATGGCTCAGGCATTTACTAAACTCGCTCAATGATCAAACTCAAATCAATAAAGATCTATCTCCTACCTGAATGTTTTTACCCCCTTATTTTGGTGTACTGTACGTTAGACCAAAGGCACACTTTCAGGTCCATTTCATGTGGTAAGTTTTATGTTACCTCTGAATGTTAACCGAATCCGTATCGGCCATAGGGCTCCAACCATAAATAGGAAGGCCAGTATGGTGGCCTGAATTTATGGGTGGAGCCTGGGGCGGTATTTAACCAGCCCGCTCGCCTGTGGTCTTTGTTGGTTTCCTGTGCGCAATACCCATCCTCCCATCCCCTTTTTAGGGGATATCTCAAAGTATTCATACTCCTCAGAAATTACTCATTTTATATCATTTCATATTTATTTCATTTCATTCCTCATTTCTTATCTAGGGTATGCCTCCTTATTTTGGTATACCATAAATTAGACCAAAGGCACAACTTTCAGGTCCATTTCATCTGGTAAGCTTTATGTTAACTCTGAATTTTATCCGTATCCGTATCGGCCATAGGGCTCCAACTAATATATATATCTATATATATATATATATATATATATATATATATATATATATATGAGCACAACTGTATATGAACTTTCTTATTTCCCTTGCTATGTGCTTTTTTACCTGTTTCTGTACTGTAATAAATTTGTCATTGTGTTTTTGATCAATTATTCAGTCATGTTTTATATGCCTTATATAAAGTCCCAACCCTCTCCTTCCTTTACAGATATAGGAATGGAGGTGCATGACTGGGTCATGCGCTTTATTTAAAGTCTCCCAACCCTTCTTTTATGTAACTAATTAAAAAAACATTTTGAAGATGAGACCATGAATATATCCACATCTAACCACCACTTTGCCCTGGGTTAGAGCACAAAACGCACAAGAGCATATGGAAAAGTGTAAGCCCTTGTACTCATGATCGGACATTCCAACGGAAAATGTCCAATTGGACTGTGTTGTCGGATAATCCGACCGTTTGAGAGCTGGATATAACATTTTCTGACTTTCAAATTACGACACCAAAGCTATTGGCTACTAGCCTGAACATAGTCCCGCCGTAATGGACGAACATATTCATGTTCCAAACGATCGGATTTTCCGACAACTTTGTCCGACTGTGTGTATGCAACACCAGTTTCAGACAAAATCCGTTGGAAAAAATCAGACAGATTTTGTGGTCGGAATGTCCGACCGTGTGTACAAGGGCTTAGAGCAGTGGACCTCAGTATATTTCAAAAACTGTAATTTTTTCATTTCTGTGAAAAGACTTTGTGTTTATCTTTACTAGTTCTTGGTTACAGTCTCTATGTAGATTGAATTGAAATTGTATACAATTTTGCTGAATGTGACATGTTTTGCTAATATTGTATTTGCTTTAATTGATGCTTTTCTTTACTCAGTAATACCTTTTATTGGAAAAAAAAGAAAAAGTGTAACAGAGGTGGTAAATGGTGAGAAATGGGAAAAACAAGCACAGACGAAGGAACACTGGGTCCTAGTAAGAGGCAAAAAGAGTTGAAGAAACACATTCCCTTACATTACATAGAGAAAAAGACAAGGATAATACTCTTTATAAGTGTAAAAATTTAAAATGCTGTTTGCTTTTTAAGAAGTTCGCTTATCCATGTACTTTGGAATTGTATGTACACTCTGGGATGTTATTTTAGTAGTCACATTTCAAATATCATTTGAACATCACTGACACCCATTATGCACAGAAATACTCAATATAATGAAGCTGTGATTTTACAAGTAGTAACACTTCAACATGTTTACATTTCATTACCATAAGCCAATATCTCTGTTGACTTGTGGCTGCTTGGGAATTTGATACCCTGCCCATAAGAAATACAAAAAAGCATTTGAATTATTTGTTACCAATGTAAGTTCAACACAGTTTTTCACAAAATGTTTCTATCCATTCAAGTTGCTAAGAACAGCCCTACACAGTTTAAGACATATTCAATTGGTTTCATTTTATTTCATTTCTTTATTCCTTATTTGTTACTAAAACCAGAACACACTTTCATCATCATTATGGAAACAACAGCCACTGGTGTGCAATCATTGTTCCCTAGAGGCACAACCGGCTGTTGAAATTATGATGTGTTTTAAAGTCAGTATGGTTGGGAATTAAAGAATTCTCAGCAGTGGAAGGCGTACGTCTACTGAGTCATTTCAGTTAAGTTAAGGTTCATATACATAACTGTAAAGAAGCTATTTTCTTTCACAGTAAAATAACATCAGCACATATAAACTTTTTTTTACTAATTTTGTATCTGTGATTTGAATTTATCATTCCTCTTATAAACACTTGAGAACATGTGTAATTTATATTTATGTCAAATTATAAATTTGTGTTGAAGATTCATTAACATATATCATAATAACATGTATAAGCGTAATAAAAATAATTGTTTAAGTAAAATTAATATTCTACCAATATAAAATGCAAGATTTAACCAGTTAAATGCCTTGTGTATATCAAGTAAGCCCTATAACAAAAAATGCACTTCCCCTCACTTTGCCCAAAGTTGTTGGTGTCCTAGTCTGTATTGTAGCAGTGTCGACTGCAGGCCATGTTTTAATAAAGAGTGTAACAATTTTTAATTCGAAAAAAAAAGAGCACAGCATCACATGCTACTATTTTGCTACAGTCCTTCTATGTAGATTAAAAACCTCTTACCATTTGAATGCAAATACATTTTATATATTCACTCCATGTCATTTGCATTTTTGTAGTATCACATTATATAAAATATACAAAATGGAAAAAACAGCATTCATTTCTAAATAACGTTTCCATCTTTTGTACCAGATACAGTATGTAATTGTAATGTTCGAATCCACCATAACATTTTTACTTGGTATCTACAGTAACACTAGTTGTTTAACAATATCACTGTCAAATTGGAAAATAAATAAATAGATTACTTTAACTAATTTTTAATTAAATGCATATAAAATAAAATACATTTTGTTTGACAGCGCCGACAAATATATATGTATATACTGATCAGCCAGAACCTTATGACCACCGACAGGTTAATTGAATAACACTGATTATCTTGTTACAATGGCATATGAAAATTGGTGGGATATATTAGGCAGCAAGTAAACATGTTGTCCCTGAAGTTGATGTGTTGAAAGCAGAAATGGGCACCACAGTTTGTTGTGTGTGGGGCTGCCTGACTGCAGACTGGTCAGGGTGCCAATGGGGACTCATGTCCACAACCAAAAGCATCTATAATGGGCAATTACACACATCAGAGCTGGAAAAATTGGAATAAGGTGTCTCGATCTGATGAATCACTCTTTCTTTTACAATTATGTGGTTGGCCAGGTACATGTGTGCTTTGCTTACCTGTGGAAGAAATGGTACCGGGGTGCAGCGTTGGAAGAAGGCAAGCCAGTGGAAGCAGTGTGATGCTTTGGACAATGTTCTGCTTGGAAACTGTGGGCCTTGCCACTCATGTGAATTTTCTTTGACACATGGCATCCACCTAAACATTCTTGCTGATCAAATACACCTCTTCATGTAAACAGTATTCACAGAAGCCATTGGCCTCTTTCAATAGGATAATGCATCCTGCCACACTGAAAAAATGGGTGATACTTTGCTGTAAAACAGGGTCAGGAGCCACCTAATACTACTCCTGCTGCCTATCTGAGGCAATCCAAAGCTCACACTATAGATAAGCACATTGTCAATGGTGGCATAATTCGGCCTGTAACTATCAGTTACCTGCTGGGGTGTTCATCATTTCAAACCTGAGACAATACAACTTTTAAGTCTCTAAGAGTACCACATTGGCTGACCATGCAAGGCCTGTTTTAGGAACTCAAAGGTTTCTTCTGCTTCAGAGGCCTACTTAATCATGACAGACTTCTTCCTTTTTTAAATTGGTCAGAGGAGCAGCCTGAAAGGCAAAATTCGGAATAGTTGGTAATAGCCTATGCCTTAAGAATGCTTGAACTTGCTTGATGTTGGTGGGGTGTGTCCTATTTAAGCCTACACCTTATTTACTGTACCTGGGATCTTATCATATCCCTCCTAGATGTATAACATAGATATTTCCCTCTATCATTGTTATTTAGGGCAAACATGTAATTCTGCAAAGATTCAAGGGGGCCATCCCATAGGAGGAATATATATGTAGTCAAACTGGAGGTCATTTGATTTGAAAATTGTCAAGAAAGGGTCTAATTATATTACATCTCCTCTTTTCAAGACTACTGACTGTAATTCTTTTATGACCATAAATAGTTGTCACTATCAATGTTGGCCCAAATCTATTCTCTGTAGTCAATTTATGCGACTTAGATGTAATTGTACTAGGTTACAAGAATATTCTATTCAGACTGAAATTTTAAAGAAATGTTTTGTAGAAAAGGGTATGACCCTGAGGTTTTAGAGAATACAAATACATCTCTTAAGGAGATATATAGAAATACACTTTTGATCAATAAAGTTTTAGGACCATTATTACTCCCCAGACCTCAGATGGTCTTTAGGGGCGTTCACTCATCAAGGGATCAATCGTATTGCACCTAATATTTTTGATCCTCTAAGGCGCCCTGTATTTTTTCGTAACCTGACAGGGTATTTTAATAATTGCAATATCTATTGGGTGAATAGATTTAAATATAGAAAAGTTGATGCCTTTTCTTCTACAGCTACTTTCCACATGGATGCTCTAGGTTGGGTGAGCATTTTGATAATATTACACAAGGTTTTAAGGGACACAGTGTTCCCAGGAATTTGGACCCTACATTGCTGTTTTGGTGTCTATATTCAATGCATATTGGATTGTTAAAAATGTGTGATTTTATAATTTAATAAACCATGTTTGAATCTACTACATTATAAGGAGTGTTTTAGGCTTGTTCCTGCATGATTTGGTGCTGTTTGGAGATTTTATATGCTGATTGGACAGCAGCTCTATGTGATGCCATGGACAGATGCCACTGATGTCTGCTAATATCAATAGAGCCTGCTATGACAGCTCTGAATACGGGGTCATAGTGATCTGGTAAGCCTATGGCCATACTTCACTTTTGACAGTGGGGAATATACTTTGGCACTATTTAACTGAAGAAAGAAGTAATTTCAGTGTTCCACATTGAACTAGTTGGCTTTTTTTCTGGTGTTGGGCACCACTTTTACATTGGATGGACATTTTTTTGTTTCTTAGTATATTTATATTAAGTTTTACAAAGGATTTACTTTATTCACATTATTGTATTTATTTAAGTTTATTATTGTTATTTTGAGGTCAACACATATGGGTCTATTTTAAATTCATATACCAAAGCTTGATTTAATGGTGATAATGTGTCTTTAGCACAACAGAGGTAATTCTAACCTGTGCAGTTCTACCTTGCATTTGCAAAACATGGTCCATATGTTTCTATAAGGGGAGCTCAGACTTTTCCAAATTTCTTTAGCAAAATCCAACAGCCCCTTTGGTGTCTCCTATACGATAATTTAAAGAGAACCCCTGTGGATGATTAGGGAACCTCTCTGATAGTAAGCATTAAGTATAAGACAATCCCAATTCTTTCCCTATTTATCCACCATTTTCCACAACATCTGTTTTAAAGTTTTGTTGAACCATTCAGCTAACAGGTCTGTTGGAGGATGGGATATAATTGCATTACACTAAGTCATTTGCAAAGCTCTTTAGTTAGCAGAAACCTGGGTAGATTTGATTTAAATCAACTTATCAGTGCCACATGTCCCCAATGCCTCCTATCAGTGCCATCTGTCCTCAGTGCCATCTATCAGTGCCATCTGCCTCCTGTTCCACCTGTTGGTGCCATCTGTCCCCAGTTCCACCTGTTAGTGCCATCTGTCCCCACTGCCACCTGTCAGTGCCATGTGTCCCCAGTGCCACCTATCAGTGCCATCTGTCCCCAGTGCCACCTATCAGTGTCACCTGTCCCCAGTACCACCTGTCCCCAGTGCCACCTATCAGTGCACCTGTCCCCACTGGCACCTGTCCCCAGTGGCACGTGCCACCTGTCCCCAGTGCCACATGCCACCTGTCCCCAGTGCCACGTGTCATCAGTCCCACCTGTCTGTGTCACGTGTCATCAGTGCCACGTATCAGTGGCACATGTCAGTGTCACGTGTCATCAGTGCTCCCTGCATGTTGGGACTCTCTATGTGGCCAGGCTGTGGAAAAGCCCCACACATGTGGTATCATAATACTCAGGAGAAGTAGCAGAATGTATTTTGGGGCGTTATTTGTGGTATACACATGCCCTGTGAGAGAAAAGAATTGTGGGAAAAATTTACAACAACAAAAACCTCCCCATTCCTCTTACTAAATACCTTGGCATCTCTGCTTTCCAAAAAGGGGTCATTTGTAGGGTATTTGTACATTCCTGGCTTGTTCGGGTCACAAGAAATGAGATGGCCACCAGTACATCAGTACAAATTAATATTTTTTTTTTCAAAATTTTCAGTCTTTTTTCATTTATAGCGCAAAAAATAAAAAACCCAGAGGTGATCAAATACCACCAAATGAAATCTCTATTTGTATGAAAAAAAGGACCAAAAAATAATTTGGGTACAGTGTTACATCACTGAGTAAGTGTCATTCAAAGTGTGAGAGCACCGAAAGCTGAAAATTGGTCTGGGCAGGAGGGGGGTTTAAGTGCCCAGTAAGCAAGTGGTTAAATAGAAAACTATCTTTAGATAGATTTTTACTCCAAAAGCATTGCATTAAAATACATTTCATAAAAAAAAAAAGAAAATCAGATTTAAATAAAAAAAAATCATTTTTTTTTATTTGTTTTAAAAAATCATAGATTTTTATCCACTCTGGCAGAAACATAAGTGGGATGCCTTGGGCTGTAAGAAACTCTTTGGGAATACCAATGAATACCAATTTCTTACCAATGCTGAGCTGCATTGGAAAGAGACTGCTTCTGGATAACGAGTGGCATAGTCCATTTTTACAAGAATATGTTGACGCCCCAAGCAAGCTTCAGTGAAGGTTCTACCAAATCCATAACTATTTTTTTAACTGAACCACAGTGATTGGAGGCAAAACAAACAGCTACAGAAATGTGGTACTGGTGCAGAAATGACACACATGGCAAGAAGGACAGTACACTTCTACTTTGTAGTGTCTCCAGGTCTATAGAAGCCTCTATTCTCTCTCTTCTTTTCTTTTCTCTAAAAACCCTCCTATAAAGTGCCCATGGGCCAACTCCTGTACCAACTTTTGGTAGGATCTGGGCTGCACTATGATGTAGTATAGGAGGGCAACCTGCTCCTCTGGGTTAACTAGTTCCCCATTTACTTTTTTAACATTCTCTAGTGTTCTTATTTGTGCAGGGCCCTTTAATTGTTTAATAGTGGCAAAATGTTCTCTCTGTACCTCCAAACTGGGAAAACTCAAAAGGTTGTTGTTCCTCTTCTGAGGATGGAGGCTCTGTTAATCACCCTGCTAACACAGACAAGGGGATCTCGGGAGAGTCCTCATAACAATCAGATTTCTGAAGGTTCCCCTTTATGCTCTGAAGAAGCAATTGATGGGTGGTCTGGGCAATCCCAAAATTCCCTTTCCACAGTAGCATCATGTTGTAGGTGAGAAACTATGCCCACCTGATGATACAGGTAACTTAGGGAGGTCTCAAAAGACAAATTCACCATGGAATACTGTCCAGTGTCCTTATATTTACAAATGACTGCCACTTTTTTCTGGTGAAAGACCTCAGTAGCCAATAATTTGGCTTTACCAGTGTTACCAGGCTATCCAAATCCAGGAATAAAACAATATTTATACCATTAATACATATTTTGCATACATTTTTCTCCCTCTTTCCCCTTAATTCAGCGCATGAATAGCAACTAATATCTGTATTTTAGAAAATCACAGTGCATATTTGTGATTTTGGGGGTTTTCCCTTACGGTAGGTTCAGCCGTAAACACACTGCTTGTTACACTTAGCCATACCAATCATTCAGCGTTTAGACAAGCATAAACCCTTCCATAAGTTCCAGGTCATAGTAGGATTTTTAGATTCCCCAGATAAAAGTGGGGCTGCTAGCCCACTGTTCTGTAGATTAAAATTCAAGAGAATATCCAGTGCTTCAGGAACAATTAAAAAAGGTGAGTGATGTCTTGCAGGTGACTTTTAGCCTCTTACAAGATTTCCAATCAACTTATGCCAAAATAAACTGTCAAAATTACCAACTATGTGTTTTCTTTTTTTCAAGCTTGCTTCGCAAATATCTTGCACTCATCACATGAAAAACCCACTAGAGGAAGAAACTCATATACTGCAGTATTTTATAAATACATGGAAACAAGCATATCTATATTGTGCTCACATGTGAATATACCAACATCAGTGCACCTCCAGTGATAAAGTGCTCCACCCACCACTTGTGCAGCCTCTTACCAAATAATCAAAGTAAAACAGCATGTCATTCAATTCCAGGTAGGTCAGTGGATCAACATCCCTTGGTGTTCCTCCTCTCGATGTAATGCAAAAGAAAATTACTCAAAATAGTGTACTACTGTAAAGATTAACACTGCAAACCATATGAATAAATAAATAATGCCCCCATTTAAATCAATATTAAAGTGCAGCCCTGTGATTCCCACATCACATGCCTTAATGTGTACCCCATACCAGAGGTAGGTCCTTTAAGGTACAAAATCTAATCATGTTAGATCTCTCATCCAATCTTCTCAGATAATAATACCAGCCATGATGTGCAAATTGGTGATCCCCACATGCTTGCCACCTTTATATGTGCTAAACACCTGCCAAAATGGAGTAGTCTCAGTAACTCTCCCATACTGACCCCAACTACAAATGCTTACACATGTGTGTATGTGAGGAATTTCCTTGGCAGGGTGGTGTGTGTGACTGCCTGCATGAGTTGGAAATTAGGTTGTTCACTTTGCATGGGAAGTTCCACTTTGCAAGAAAGTTTCCCTAGATCATAGTTAATGTGGCGAACGTCAAATTTTTTCCTGCACTTGATTAAATGATGATTGGAGTCAGCAGAGCTTTACCCGCAGACCTGAAGCAATCTACTGTTTTCCACAGACCTAACTCTCTCCAAAACAAAGTCCTTGCCACACAGGCCATGTCTCACCAAGAATTAGCTTTCTTTCAACAAAGGAAATGTAGTGAGTCTCAGTCGCATATGTACAGGAAATGGTTCCAGCACAGATGAGTGGACCTTCTTCAGTTGAGATTAGACCTGTACAATTCGTTTCGGTCCAAATATAAATTCAGATACACTGCGGGCACACTCCTGGATGCCAGCCAGGAAAAGAAAAGAGTGCACCCCGCTGGGAAAAATGACAGATTTCTTCTGTCGGCCGGGCCGCGGCAACATCCAAGATGGCGCTGGCAGGCATTCAGGACATACACGTGGCGCCTCGCCACACCACGGCACCGCCTACGATCTGAATCATGGCCGCAGACACAGGCAGGATCAGGGGCTCTTCTCCTCACCACCTTCTTCATCATCAAGCTTAGCAAAGAGCAAGCAGAAGAGGAATCTGCCACAGGAGGAAGACCTGGAGGTAAGCTGCTCAGGTTCCTCCCTGGATGACAGCAGGGAATTACAGGACTCTATATCAGACGTCCCTACTGCCAACCAACCAGTCCTAGACTCCGCTTTAAAATAAATATACAGCTACCTTTAACAACTTAGTAGACGCTCATAATGACCGTGATGAAGATCTCCTGCAAATCAAAACAAAATTGGCGGACCTCGAAGATAGATCGAGAAGAAATAACGTTAAAATTAGAGGGATCCCTGAATCTGTGAAACCCATTGATTTGAAAGCATATTTTACTAATGTCGTGAAAGCAACCCTCCCTGAGGTACCATTAGAAGACCTTTTAATAGATCGTATAATCACCTACCCAGAGATGCGATCGCCAGAATTCACTTTTACCATATCAAAGATCAATTTATGTCGGCCAGTAGACGCCACGTGGAACTACCAGAGGAAATGCAAGAATTGCCCTTTTTTGATGATTTGTCAGCATTTACCATGCAACAACATAGGCAATTAGCTACAATTACCAAGCCGTTGAACAACCACAGCATCACCTAAGGATGTACCCCACAAAGTTGCTCATCACTAGAGAAGGCTCTACGGTAAAAGAAGGTCTACGTCTCATGCGAGAATGGACATCATAGAACCGCACGCACCAGAGGAAGCCCCATCTCAATCACCCTTATCTACTTGCAACAATTTGGATGCAGAAACAGGCTGAGTAACGTATGCTTTCACGGGAAATACAACTCATACTCTGATGGCCCTGGTAACCCAGGCACAGATTCTATAAAGAATCATCCTTTTTAGTTGGTATTTGCGTTCTTTTTTCCTTTTTTTTTACTGTTTGTTTAGTCACGATTAACGATTAACGACTCCTAACTCTTTGATAAGGTTTCCTGTTGGAGACCTCCACGCCTGAGTGCTGGAGAGCCCATCTAGAATCTCAACTAGCCTTTACTAACTGCCGCTCCACCAAGAACACAACCAGAGGCAGGTAACTACTTTATATACTGTATTTTTTGGGTAGCACAGTGGTGTAGTGGGTAGCACGCTCACCTAGCAGTAAAGGGTCATTGGTTCGAATCCCAATATTACCTGCCTGGAGTTTGCATTTTCTCCTTGTGCCTGCGTAGGTTTCCTCCAGGTACTCCGGTTTCCTCCCACATGCCAAAGACATTCTGGTAGGTTAATTGGCTTCTGTCCAAAAAAATTTGACCCTAGTATATGTATGTGAGTTGGGGACCTTGGATTGTGGGCTCCTTGAGGGTAGGGACTGATGTGAGTGTGCAATGTATGTATGGAGCGCTGTGTAAATTGACGGCACTATATGGGTACCTTAAATAGGGATAATTGTAGACAGGCACCCACACTCACTCAGGTTGAACTGGTTGAACAGCCATCAAAAACTGGACACGTATATGGATGACATGGGAAGGTATATCATACTGATCTGTGACATCAACGACATTAGATACACCATAGTTAATTTATACCTCCTTAATGTGAGGCAAGTGTCTGCTCTACACAGGATTTGGAAAAAAGTTTCAACTATGAAACAAAGGCATGTGATCTTATGCAGAGATTTAAATGCTATTCCAAACAAGGATCTAGACCTCTCCAGCTCTACACATCATCAGCATTGGAGAGAGACATTAGCCCAATTCATCTCAACCACAGGGTTATTTGACATCTGGAGGTGTCAATACTCATCCGAGTAAGACTTTACTTTTTTTCTCCAATGTGCACCATACTTATTCTCATATTGATTTATTTCTGGTCGATACATTTTTGTTACAAAAGGTAACTAAGTCAAATATTCATTGTATCATGTGGTCTGATCATGCCCCAATTTCTATTAGTGTGGGAGACATTCGCACCGAAAACACGGGCTAATAGATGACGCAATGACGTATACATGATTTCTCAACCAGATAATGTCAAACTGATTCTCAAAGATCTTAAAGAATTTTTTTACATTAACGCCCCTTAGGTCAATGATCTATTCACACTATGGAATATTCAGAAGGTTTACATGAGGGGGCTGCTCATCCAACTGAGTTCTACAGTAGGTATAAAAGCGGACAGAGTGGCTCAACGACCTGCTACATACCATACAACTAGAGAAACTTAACAAACATGATACTACTTCAAAGACCCGAGATCAACTATTCCACGCTAGACAAGACTTGCATACCCTTCTGGTATCCCAACATGACAGTCACTTGAGAACACTAAAAGCCCGTTCATATCGCTGTGGAAACAGGGCAGGGAAATTACTATCCCACAATTGAAAGAAAATATAGCCAAACAAAAAATTCCCTATATCCACAACCCTAAAACGGGGGTTAGGGTCACTAATCCAAAAGAAATTTCAGATGCTTTCAGTGATTATTATGAGGCACTATACAATCTCAGAAATGATCCTGATACTCGCCAACCCATGGATGAAACGATTCATGAATTCCTCAAATCTGTAAACCTACCTGTAATCCCGCGAAACGATCTACTCTAACTAAACCAACCATTCACAATAGCAGAAATAAAGAAAACAATTAGACACCTACCCCACAATAAATCCCTGGGTCCAGGCGGTTACACATCAGAATATTACCAATTATTCAGCAACACATTTTCACCATACTTAACCATTTAAGCCCCGGACCATATTGCAGCTAAAGAACTAGGCCCCTTTTTGCGATTCGGCACTGCATTGCTTTAACTGGCAATTGCGCAGTTGTGCGACGTGGCTTCCAAACAAAATTGGTGTCCTTTTTTTCCCACAAATAGAGTTTTCTTTTGGTGGTATTTGATCACCTCTGCGGTTTTTATTTTTTGCACTCTAAACAAAAATAGAGCTAAATTTTGAAAAAAATGCTAAATATTTTTAACTTTTTGCTATAATAAATATCCCCCAAAAATATATAAAAAAACATTTTTTTTCCTCAGTTTAGGCCAATACATATTCTTCTATATATTTTTGGTAAAAAAAAATCGCAATAAGTGTTTATTGATTGGTTTGCGTAAAAGTTATAGTGTCTACAAAATAGGGGATAGTTTTATGGCATTTTTATGAATATTTTTTTTTTACTAGTAATGGCGACAATCAGCGATTTTTATTGTGACTGCGACATTATGGTGGACACGTCGGACAATTTTGAAACATTTTTGGGACCATTGGCCTTAATACAGCGATCAGTGCGATTAAAAATGCATTGATTACTGTAAAAATGTCACTGACAGTGAAGGGGTTAACACTAGGGACAGTGTAGGGGTTAAGTGTGACCTAATGTGTGTTTTTTTTTATTGTAGGGGGTGTGGCTTGGCATGTGACATCACTGATCATCGTTCCCTATGACAGGGAACAGACGATCAGTGACAAGCTCACTAAGAAACACGGGAAGAGGTTTGTTTACACTTACCTCTCCCCGTTCTTCAGCTCTGTGACCCGATCGCGGGTCACCATTCACACCATCACACCATCATCCGAGCGGTGTTTAGTCAGCCAGAACAGCTTACTAAACAGCTTACTGAGGAGGAACAGAAAGTGAGATCTTCAGACAAAGAAAACAAAGAAAAAAAATTTAGAAGGGAAATCGAAGGAAAAGGTAAGTGAACCAACAATGCTCTAGCTTAAAGCGGGAGTCCGCCGGGACTCCGCGTTTTTTTTTTTTTTAAAAGCCAGCAGCTACAAATACTGCAGCTGCTGACTTTTAAAATAGTGACACTTACCTGTCCAGCGCGCCCGCGATGTCGGCACCCGAAGCCGATCTCCGAAGCCGATCTCCGTAATCTACGCCCCTTTCCGCAGAGAGCTATCCCAGAAGTGGGTGCAGATACCTGTACTGTACAGGTATCTGCACCCCCCTCCCCCCTGAAAGGTGCCAATTGTGGCGCCGGAGGGGGGGAGGGTTCCGATGAGCGGAAGGTCCACTTTAGGGTGGACCTCCGCTTTAAAGGAACCTATTTAGAAAATAAAAAAATGAACCTTTACAACCCCTTTAAGTCAGCAAGTTCATGATATTTGTTATAATTGAAATCTATAGTAACTAGCCAAAATACTGACATAGGTTTTAATAGTAACATAAATATTACCATATATGAGTAAGTCGCAAGGAATACTCAGAAGATACATTATTTTATCCTTCCTATCCTACGGAAAATAAGATGTGAGTTCTTTGACTGTTGTAATGCATACTTGTGTTATGTATGTGATTGCAATGTTAATACAAATACATTCATTTGTACTACCATACATTGATATATGATACTGTCACGTAAATCTTTGTTTTTGTTATTGGAAAATTCAATAAAAACTATTGAAATTAAAAAAGTGGTTAAAAAGTGTTAAGAAGCCAGCCACCGCATCCTTAACAACTGATGTCTCACCAGCTGTCAGCAGGCTTCCCCACTGACAGATGAATGCAAGCAAAAGAATGCTGGCAATGAAAAATGCAGAAAAAAAAGTGTGAGATCCCCTTTCAAACCCATACCAGATGCTTCCGGGCCTGGTATAAATTTTATGGGGAACTCCACACCAAAATTAAAAAAAAAGAACAGCTTAGTGTCCCTTCAAAATTTATACCAGATCTTTGTCCGAGCATGCAGCCCGGCAGGCCAGGAAAGAGGGGAGGCAAGCGAGAGCCCCCCCTATAGCATACCAGGCCATATGATCTCAACATGGGGGGTGCTTTTGTGAAGGGGGTGCCCCAAAGCACCTTCTCCCCATGTTGATGGGGACAAGGACTTCTTCTCCATAACCCTGGCCTGGTGGCTGTGGGGGTGCAGGGGGGTGACATATCAGAATCTGGAGGCCCCCTTTAACAATGGGGCACCTCATTATTATTTTTACTTTTTCCACTTTTTTGGTACTATGTACCCCATACTCACTCACATGGCGGACCGGGATCTGGGGGCCGCAACCCCACAACCACTGGACCAGGGTTGTAGTGAAGAGCCGCTTGTCCTCACCAACATGGGGACAAGGTATTTTGGGGGATCCCCTCTACCCCAAAGCACCCCCCCATGTTGAGGGCATGTGGTCTGGTAAGATTCAGAAGAGGGGCTCACTCATCACCCCCTTTTTTGGCCTGTTGGGATAAGGAACTGGTATTGATTTTTTTTTGCATTCAGATAAAAAGCCTTCTGTGTGTAGCAGCACCCCCTAATACTTACCTGAGTCCCATCTCTGTCCAGGGATGTCCACGAGTCCCTCAGTCATCCTCTTCCTCCTGATTGGCTGAGACACAGCAGGGGCTTCATTGGCTCCCGCAGCTGTCAATTAAAGTGAGTTAGCAATCAGGAGAGAGAGGGGGCGGGGCAGAATTTGAATGGACACATGGAGCTGCAGCTCGGCTCGGGTGCTTGTTGCAGCTTGCACCCAAGCTCGTCAGCTCGGGTGCAAGCTGCTTGTTGTGGGGGCACTCGATAGGAGGGTGGGCCAGGAGCAGCGAAGAGGGACCCCAGAAGAGGAGGATCAAGGCTGTCTTGTGCAAAACCACTGCACAGGGCAGGTAAGTATAACATAAGTATAGAATCAGTCAATAATTTATCAAACGATCCGAAAGAAAATATATTATACGTGTACAACCCTATATACTGTACACCTATACCAGTCCTTAAAAGGACCTTTGTGGACCTAGTAGCTAGTGATTTGCAGACTGTCCCTGCTCAGAACACCAAACTGTCCCTCAGTCCCTACACTGATAAAAGTCAGCTGCAGAATCGATCAGCACTCAGCAGCACAGTAGTGCACCATAATATACTTTCTATGTTTGAAAGAAAGTATATTATAAGTGTATAACAAACCTATATACTGTACACCTATACCAGTCCTTAAAAGGACTTTGATTGAAGTGATTAAACTGACTGTCCCTGCTCCACACAGCGTCCTTTCCCTACACTGGCAAAAGACAGAATGTAAAATGGCCACCAGATCAGGTCTATTTATAAGGTAGGGGGTATGTCCAATTGTCCATGTGCTGAAATGTCTCAATTGGCTGTCCTGTACCCCATGATGGATGTGTCATGGGTCAAAGTTCTTCACAATGTAAACGCATATGTCCGCCACATGAACAGCGGCAGAAGTCCACTGGTTTGGCGAATCGTGAACAACCAAAATTTGCCGCGAACCGACCACCGGGCGAACCGCAAGGCCATCTCTAATAGCATATAGTATAATACATTAGTTCTTGTAGATCAATACAGATTAAGGCCGCGTACACACGCGGGGACTGTTCGCCCAACTTTGTCCGCTGAACAGTGTTTCGGCGGACAGTCCGCTCGTGTGTGGGCTTTCAGCGGACAGTTTCAGCGAACAGTCCGCTGAACAAGGTTTTTCGGAATTTCCGAAAAACTGTCCGCTGAAACTTTGTTTCAGCGAACAGTCCCCTCGTGTGTAGGCTTGTTCGTCAAACTAAGTTCCGCGCATGCTCAGAAAGGATTTACACGCCGAAAGTTATAATGCAGTGTATAGGACGTCGTATTTTTCGTCCCGTCGTACGAGCCGTTCACGTCATCGCGCACGGTTTCAGCAAACTGTTCGTTCGTCGTGTGTGGCCATGTCCGTCCATGCTAATTTTGAGCGGACTGTTTGCTGAAACTGTTTGACGGACAAAGTTGGGCGAACAGTCCCCGCGTGTGTACGCGGCCTTACACTTATTAAACTGCATTCCTAACAAAGAATACCATTAAAACTTCAGTGCATAAACAAATACTTAACTAAGAAACCATCATACAATCCATATTAGTGGAATAGTTAAAATAAGCCAAAAACTGATGGTCTGCAAAGAGCAACATGAATATAAAAAATGATCTATGACAGATAATAAAGTTCAAATGATGCAGTGCTGCGATCTATGCCCTAATAAATTACTAATGTATAGACTCCCCAAACAGTGTCCATATAACGAGAGCTAAGTGATATTCTACTGATTGTGATCTTCATTTTGTAAATATTACCTTCATTGACCTCACTAAATAAAGAGAGAGAGAGACGGCACCCTCTAAGTGCAGCAATAAATTGGCTAAAATGTATTAAAAAGGTTTAAAAACATTCACATTAGGTTAGTGGTGTAAAGGCAAATCTTAAATACAATGGAGATGCGTGCTCCTTCATTAGAGCCTAATGAAGGAGCACGCATGCTCTGAAGCACCGCCTATCTCAGCCCGTCTCCTGATGACACAGACCCTCTGAACATCTAACCAAGGGCACTACAGTGACCAGCACTGCTCTGACCATCCTGGAAATTTTCATGGAATGGACCAAGCCACTAACCATTGGCTAAAGGACAGATGCTGTGACCCCTGTACTACAGCCCCATGAGTTGTGCCTATTGACATACGGATGAAACATTGTATTTAAGATGTGCCTTTACACCACTAACCTAATGTGAGTGTTTTTAAACCTTTTTAATACATTTTTGCCAATTTATTGCTGTACTTAGAGGGCACCGTCTCTCTCTCTTTATTTATTGTCTCCTAGAGCTACTTCTTGCTTTAAGACTGGCAGCCCACCTTCATGGACTACTTCAATGAACTATATAGACCATGAACCCCTTATTGTTGATACTGATGTGTGGATATACACATAACCCACACAAATAAATCTACATACGTATTTTATATATATACAATTTGTTTTTTGTTATTGTTTTTTAAATCCCAGAGAGCGCCATATTACCCTACTCTTTCCTTCATTGACCTCACTAAAGCAGCTCTATTTAAGTAAGTATATGGGGGGTATAAAAAGAAGCTATATTTATTTCAAAACCTAGTCAGTTATGATATCCCTGCATGAACATATAAGGATAGGTCTACACAGGTAATTATAATCGCTCACTTAGAAATGTAACTTCTTGTTGCTAGTCCCCTAATTTTAAGCACATTGAAATAACTCCCTAACAAAGTATACAAATAATCTCTAACTTAAGTGTGCATTAATGAAGAATTTTATACACAACCTATTTAATTTTTCTACAGTTACCTTTTAACCAGGTGGTCTCTTTTGAAACAACAAAATAAAAGTGTTGGAATGATTGGATTGTTATTCCTTTTTTTTTCTCCATAGAATAATGATCTGTTATGATGCAAAGCATCTTTCATTTAATCAACGCATCTATATTTGTCCTACAACTTACCTTTGTTGTTTTCACTTTACTACCTGAGGCACAACTCCATCCCTTTTGATCAGGTAGAACTTTACATTCTTCTCCTTCAAGACATGGTTGCATCTGACACCACCATTTCTGTTCCACGATAGATGCTGAAAATTCCAAGCAATATTGTGCTTATTGTAAGATACAATAAAGATAAAGATCTTACCTTTTAGGGTAAATCGTTTTACCTTTTAGGGTAAAATGGCTGTACCCTTCAGATAGGATTGCACATTTGAAATTTGTGAATTGCTTATTGGATAAATGTATTGAGTCACAAACTTCATTTTTAATACACTCATCCTCACAAGAAACAGCAAGTAGAAATAATCTTCAGGTGTCATTCTTTAAATAAATCATCTAGGTAGATATCAGTGGTGTGTCTCTAAAGATCATTTTCACTGTGCTCTACTGTCATGTTGTATTACATGTTTAAACTGTTAATGAACTTCAGGGGGCTAACCTCACCAAAAGTGATATTACATTATAGGTGGGGTGAGGTTAGTTAACCTGTGGCTTTTTATATTACTTTGGGACCCTAATGAGGGGACCACCCTATCACAGTTTGGGTTGTATTCTAACTTATCTTGGTGTGCCCCTCCTCCAAGATATCCTATTCTATAGTTGTAACAGGTTACCACACCTGAGGACTGGCGAATCTTACCAATGGAGATTTTAGGGACATAAGAATTTCTAGGTGTTTTCAATCTCAATATTTGGAAATTTCGTTTTCATAAACTATTTCATAAAGTTGACTGACATACCATCAACACAGGAAGGAGTAGCTCTTGTTGTTCCTGCTACTTGTCCTGGGAAACATGAGCACTTTACTGTTTGTGACCTTTCTTCTATTTTGTTCTTATTGCAGCATCTGTGGAGAGCCACAACTTCACATGTTCCAGTTCTGACATGCTGGGCTGTGGAGTTAAATTATGAAAATGTTAACAATACTGACAACATTAGTCATGAAGTAACAACCACGGCTTTAAATTCATTGCAATGCATTTATTTAGAAAGAAATGAATGAAAATCTAGTTTTTGAAGACACGAGGAAACAAGCCCTGAGCAGCCATCCATGGACTGTCAGTGAAATTGTGAAGATTCAGCATAATTGCTTCTGGCATGGGGCAAATTGAGTTTACAGAACAAGGACCAATTCAGTGCAAGGACTTAGTTTAGGTTTTATGTTATGAAAAGTAAACCAACTAATTTCTTTATTAAAGACTCCCAAACAAAATTGTCTTTTGAAGTGTGCTGTTTGGCAGCTGCAAAACCATTGTAGTAAATAGAAAATACCTGTTGATCCTGCCAGTTGCATTTTCTCTATTTTAGTGGCAGCACTCTCCAGGCTGATCTAGCTTCTGGAGCACTGCCATCAGTAGGCACAGACTCAAGCTCTTGGAGCCTTGCCCTGTTCTATTCATCTCCTACATACCCACATCACAGACAGAGTGGGTAGATAGGTGATTATCAAGGGCTCCTCTGTAAGAGACAGGGACAGAACAGAATAGTTTTATTTTACAACCAGTGGCCTCAACAGTTACTCAATCCCAAAAGTATATTATGTCAATAACCATTTTTTTTACTAAGCTGAGGCCACATTATTGGATGGGAATACATAGCAAAAACATCATTAGGACATGTGGTCTGCTCTGGCTTTGTCCGCCCACAGGCTGATTTGGATCAGTAACCTAAAAAAATTATATTTCTGCTACTTTTATTGCTGCGATTTATGACTTAATTTTTTTCTTGTTTGCCTTCCTAAGATATATGCATGAGTGATGAGAAGGGTTTACATACACTTTTTAAATACGTTTAGAATGTCATCATCAGGGTACCAGTTTTAGGACTACATTAAGTTCTAAGGAATACAGTAGGTTAACCATTTGAGTTTGTGGGTGTTTTCCCCCCTTAATCTTAGAGCATTTGTTTTGTTTCAGAGATCTCTGTTTCACACATTATAACTTTTAGCTTTTGTAGTCTACGCTAATGTATATATACTGCATATATACATACACTTTCAAGATCGATAAAGCTTTCATTTGTTAGGCTATATGTATGAATATATTTTTATTTCCTGTTTTTTTCAATTGTGAAAAATTTGAAAAAAATTTAATTACTGCCATGCTTCCCAACTCAGCATTTACGTAATTTTCATACATCTGGATTTTTAACCTTAAATATATCATCAAAGTCTACAAACTAAATTTATTTCATATTAGTGTGATTTTTATTTAATGTAGTAGAATAGTAAAGCTCAAAGTGAATCTGATTCACTTCATGAGAAGTAGATAGATAGATAGATAGATAGATAGATAGATAGATAGATAGATAGATAGATAGATAGATAGATAGATAGATAGTATAAATGGACTTTATGTGTGTGTGTTTTCTTCATGCAGGGGATGGATCTTGGCACTACAAGGTCAGATCTTCTGCATTGTACTTGCATTGATATGCAACATATATATATGAAAGATGCCACGCTTAATATCTTAATATTGTGAACAATACATAAGTAATAATGAGTATATAAAGTGACAATAGTGAGATAAAGTGCTATAGTGCATGAAGTTAAAACACTAATAATATATCTTGTGAATCAAAGCAACAATTAGATAATTTCAAACATAATTAAATCATATCATGATAATCCAAACATAAAATTAATAAATAAAGTGACGATGGTGAAATAAAGTGCTATAGTGCGTGAGTATATTACACTGACAATAAATCTCATAAATCAGTACAACATGATTAAACCATAAAGACCATTTCAAACATGATTCATTCTTGTTATGGTGATCCAAATGCATTCACGTGTCCACACACTGATGCTCCCCACCTATGTGAATCTGCTCACCTCAGAGTGTGTGACCTCACAATTAAGTTCAGTCAAAACACGCATGTGAACCACCTCTGGGTTCTATGAATGCTGTGGGATCCTAGGCTGCCCAATAGCGCTGTCTCCGCACATATATAAGATATATAAAAAGGCTGGATAGTGTGATAACATTTAGTATTTTTAAACCTATATTTAATAAAACTTTATTTAACCACTTCCCAACCGGCGCACGCCGATGTACGTCGGCAGAATGACACGGGCAGGCATATTGGCGTACAGGTACGTCCAGTTTTAAATGCCGCCCGCATGCCGGTCGGGACCCCCGTGAGTCTGGTCGCGGGTCCAGCGGACTCGATCGGTGCGGGCATACCCGCGATCGTCTCACGGGGCAGCTGAACGAGGAGATGCCATTGTAAACAGCATCTCCCCATTCTGCCTAGCAACAAGTGACGCTGATCTCTGCTCCATGTGATTGGAGCAGAGATCAGCGTTCACTTAAACAAAGCCCAGTCCCCCACAGTTAGTAACACGCCCCTAGGAACACTTAACCCCTACACTGCCACCCACTGATTAACCCCTTCACTGCCTGTGTCATTTACACAGGAATCACTGCATTTGTATAGCAGTGATTGCTGTATAAATGACAATGGTCCCAAAAATGTGTCAAAAATATCTGATGTGTCCGCCATAATGTCACAGTCACAATAAAAATCGCTGATCGCTGCCATTACTAGTAAAAAAAAAAAATATTAATAAAAATGCCATAAAACTATCCCCTATTTTGTAAACGCTATAACTTTTGCGCAAACCAATCAATAATCACTTATTGCGATTTTTTTACCAAAAATATATAGAAGAATATGTATCGGCCTAAACTGAGGGAAAAAAACTTTTTTTTATATATTTTTGGGGGATATTTATTATAACAAAAAGTTAAAAATAATGCGTTTTTTTTCAAAATTGTCGCTCTATTTCTGTTTATAGCGTAAAAAATAAAAACGCAGAGGTGATCAAATACCACCAAAACAAAGCTCTATTTGTGGAAAAAAAGGACGTCAATTTTGTTTGGGAGCCACGTCGCACGACCGCGCAATTGTCAGTTAAAAAAACACAGTGCTGAATCGCAAAAAGTGGTCTGGTCTTAAGTCAGCAAAATGGTCCGGTCTGAAAGTGATTAAACAAAAGCCCTTCTCCAGGGCATGGTACAGGTGCTTCAGTGCACCACTCTACAGAAAGCAGAAAAACGCTGAGATCATATGTTCCTTCACCTTGAGACAAACCAGCTGTCCCCTGCACCATCCTGTCCCCAACCCCACCTCACCCTTCCCTTCAAGGAGAGACGTATTGGTGCTGATTTGTCAAAAATAACATGGTGAAAGTTGTTCACAGATCTGTATGCATTGAAAGAAGAGGCAGGAACCCAAGAATTTTCTTCAGCGCCAAAACCACTGGACGAGATACTAGATGGAGTTCCTCATATCTCAGTGACTAGGGATGAGCCGCAAACCCCCGGTTCGGTTCACACCAGAACCTTCGAACGGACCAAAAGTTTGCAAGATAGGCAACAGACAACACCAGCAATAAGGGGTATCTTCAGGTGTATACTGTGCTGGAGGCACACAACACCCACTTTAACTCCTGCAGATGCCTGTATTAGAGAACACCAGCAAAAAAGGGTAGATACATATGTATACTGTGCTGTGCTGGAGGCACACAACACCCACTAACTCCTGCAGATGCCTGTATTAGAGAACACCAGCATAAAAGGGTAGATACAGGTGTATACTGTGCTGGAGGTACACAACACCCACTAACTCCTGTAGATGCCTGTATTAGAGAACACAAGCAAAAAAGGGTAGATACAGGTGTATACTGTGCTGTGCTGGAGGCACACAACACCCACTAACTCCTGCAGATGCCTGTATGAGAGAACACCAGCAATAAAGGGTAGATACAGGTGTATACTGTGCTGTGCTGGAGGCATACAACACTCACTAACTCCTGCAGATGCCTGTATGAGACAACACCAGCAATAAAGGTTAGATACAGGTGTATACTGTGCTGTGCTGGAGGCACACAACACCCACTTGAACTCCTGCAGATGCCTGAGAAAAGAACACACTGTCCCTGCCTATCTGGCTCTTTTCCTGCACGCCGGAACACACTACACAAGGCCGCTGCGCTGGGGGCCTTATATAGTGTGGGGCATGTACTAAACCCCCTGAGCTATAATTGGCCACAGGCATCCTGTGGCCAATTATGGCTCTCCTCGCTGCTGGCGCTGTGATTGGCCAAGCATGCGGAGTCACAGTGCATGCTTGGCCAATCATGAGCCAGCAATGCACTGCGATGGTGTAGTGCATTGTGGGCCGTTTTTTTGTGCGAATGGTCCACAAAGTTCTGAATTCGCCGAACAGATGAACGGCCGATGTTTGAGTCGAACATGCATTCGAGTCGAACACCGAGCTCATCCCTACCAGTGACCAAGATATAGGACCATTGACAACCAGGACAGCTTAGAACAAACATTAGTATCCTAATGAACTGGCTTTAGCAGAGAAACATTAAAAACATTTGGAATTCTCATAGAAGTGGTAAATTGTAACCTGAAGAAGACTGGGTTAATATTTTGGACCACCCTATAGGGACCAGCTTTTTGTGGAGAGACAGACCTGATCCCTGATCTTGTTCTGAGGGTCATGGGAGTAAAGGTGATCAGAAAAGTGTTTCTGGAAGGCAGAACTAGAGATCAAGCTAGCCTAGGTCTTACTCCAAATTTGAGAAAATGTCTGAACACTATTGCTGGCATCTGGAACATCCGAGGAAACATCAGGGAACAAAGGAACAGGATTATGGATAAAAGCAATAAATGCAATAGAATGGAAATATTCCTGTGCAGGAATGGGAAATTATGCAAACTCGGCCATGAGTAGGGCAGTGGGTCATTCAAGTTGGCTGTCAGAAACAAAACAACTAAGGACCGATTATTGCACTCAGTCTGCCCATCTGCAGCTGGAGGTTCTTTCAAGTAAACACCCATTCATTCAGTTATTCACACAGTATTCTCAATAGAAGGTCTCTGCGAGTCAAATGTTCTTAGCCTATTAACTTTCATGGTCGAATGTTCTTAAGCTATTTTTTCTTAAGATCTAATTTTAGGGGTTGTTACATTCACCCAGTGAAAGGCAACAAGAAAATTATTACAAATATATTACAAACATTACAGGAATTATTTAATAAAAAGAAGAAAAATAAAAAGAAGATCTCCAGATCAGGGATCCCTGAGACGATGTCTTTTGATGACCAAAAGCTCGTAGAGAGGAAGACGCACTGACGTCATCTAGCTTCTCTCAGTGACAGGTGTTCGCTTGTTGGCCGGCCGTTTTTTAACATGTCTGTTTTATCCTCACTTATGTACCGTATATACTCGAGTATAGGCCGACCCGAATATAAGCCGAGGCCCCCAATTTACCCCCAAAAAAACTGGCAAACTTATTGACTCGTGTATAAGCCGAGGGTAAGACATGCCTGTCCATCCCTGTGTGTGTGTCCGTCCATCCCTGTGTGTCCGTCCATCCCTGTGTGTCCGTCCATCCCTGTGTGTCCGTCCATCCCTGTGTGTGTGTGTCTCCATCCATCCATCCATCCCTGTGTGTGTGTGTGTATCCGTGTGTGTGTGTGTGTGTGTGTGTGTGTGTGTGTGTGTGTGTGTGTGTGTGTGTGTCCAGCCTACCTGTGTCCTGAGCCTTTGTCCCGAGCCTCCGTCCCGTGCCGAGCCTCCTTGCCTCCGTGCCTCGCCGCCGTGCCTCGCCGCCGTGCCTCGCCGCCGTGCCTTGCCTCCGGTCCCGTCCCGTCCCGTCCCGTGCCGTGCCGTCCTGTGCCTTGCCTCCGTCCCGTGCCCTCTTCGTTCGTCGGCGGCCATTGTAAAATTCAAAAGCTGCGCCGCCGCCTTCGCCTGTGATAGGCGGAACACTGAATTTCCCAGCAGCCTGTGTTCCGCCTATCACAGACGTCGTATCATCCTCGTCCGTAGTACGAGGATGATACGAAGTCCGTGATAGGCGGAACACAGGCTGCTGGGAAATTCAGTGTTCCGCCTATCACAGGCGAAGGGGGAGCCGGAGGCGCGGCTTTTGAATCAGAATGGCCGCTGTCTGTCTGCTCGACACGCTGATCGAGCGGGCAGACAGCGATGACTCGAGTATAAGCCGAGGGGGGCACTTTCAGCCTCAAAAAAGAGGCTGAAAATCTCGGCTTATACTCGAGTATATACGGTAAGTGCAATATTTTTTATATATTAAAATTCATTGTGGTTCAGTCTACACTATGGAGATCTTCGTTTTATTTTTCAGGCATTATCCCTCTTAATTCCTGGCCGCTAATTGATCCTTGAGCCCTATTGAAGTGGTGTCCAGGCCTCTCCTTTACTGGTGGTGTGCAGGCCTCTCTATTACTGGTGATGTGACCCAACTCCGTATTGCAAAGGCCCTGGCCAGGTTTTAGTTGCAGGCTTTTCCTAGCTTACCTCTGGTAAGCGCAATATATATATATATATATATATATATATATATATACACAGTGGTGTGAAAAAGTGTTTGCCCCCTTCCTCATTTCCTGTTCCTTTGCATGTTTGTCACACTTAAGTGTTTCGGAACATCAAACCAATTTAAACAATAGTCAAGGACAACACAAGTAAACACAAAATGCAATTTGTAAATGAAGGTGTTTATTATTAAAGGTGAAAAAAAATCCAAACCATCATGGCCCTGTGTGAAAAAGTGATTGCCCCCTAAACCTAATAACTGGTTGGGCCACCCTTAGCAGCAACAACTGCAAACTAGCGTTTGCGATAACGTGCAATGAGGCTTTTTACAGCGTCCTGGAGGAATTTTGGCCCACTCATCTTTGCAGAATTGTTACATTAGAGGGTTTTCGAGCATGAGCGGCCTTTTTAAGGTCATACCACAACATCTCAATAGGATTCAGGTCAGGACTTTGGCTAGGCCACTCCAAAGTCTTCATTTTGTTTTTCTTCAGCCATTCAGTGGTGGACTTGCTGGTGTGTTTAGGATCATTGTCCTGCTGCAGAACCCAAGTTCGTTTCAGCTTGAGTACACGAACAGATGGTCGGACATTCTCCTTCAGGATCTCTTGGTAGACAGCTGAATTCATAGTTCCTTTTATCACGGCAAGTCTTCCAGGTCCTGAAGCAGCAAAACAGCCCCAGACCATCACACTACCACCACCATATTTTACTGTTGGTATAATGTTCTTTTTATGAAATGCAGTGTTCCTTCTACGCCAGATATACTTGGACACACACCTTCCAAAGAGTTCCACTTTTGTCTCATCGGTCCACAGAATGTTGTCCCAAAAGTCTTGGGGATCATCAAGATGTGTTGTGGAGAAATTGAGACGAGATTTGATGTTCTTTTTGCTCAGCAGTGGTTTTCTCCTTGGAACTCTGCCATGCAGGCCATTTTTGCCCAGTCTTTTCCTGATGGTGGAGGCATGAACGCTGACCTTAACTGAGGCAAGTGAGGCCTGCAGTTCCTTGGACGTTGTTGTGGGGTCTTTTTTGACCTCTTGGATGAGTCGTCGCTGCGCTCTTGGGGTAATTTTGGGTGGCCGGCCACTCCTGGGAAGGTTCACCACTGTTCCATGTCTTCGCTATTTGTGGATAATGGCTCTCACTGTGGTTCGCTGGATTCCCAAAGCTTTGGAAATGGCTTTATAACCCTTTCCAGACTGATAGATCTCAATTACTTTCTTTCTCAATTGTTCCTGAATTTCTTTGGGTCTCGGCATGATGTGTAGCTTTTAAGGATCTTCTGGTGGACCTTACTGTGTCAAGCAGCTCCTATTTAAGTGATGCCTTGATTGTGAACAGGTGTGGCAATAATCAGGCCTGGGTGTGGCTATAGAAATTGAACTCAGGTATGGACAACCACAGTTATAGTATGTTTTAACAAGGGGGGCAATCACTTTTTCACACAGGGCCATGATGGTTTGGATTTTTTTTCACCTTTAATAATAAACACCTTAATTTACAAATTGCATTTTGTGTTTACTTGTGTTGTCCTTGACTATTGTTTAAATTGGTTTGATGTTCCGAAACACTTAAGTGTGACAAACATGCAAAGGAACAGGAAATGAGGAAGGGGGCAAACACTTTTTCACACCACTGTATATATATATATATATATATATATATATATATATATATATATATGTGGTGGCGGGGCACTGTTGATACAAGGTAGTCCTTGTCAGCACTTGTACGCATAGTGGTCTGGATTGTGCTTTCAATAATATCACAGTTATATTCCACTTAACTTTGGACACTTTATTGTCTTGGTCTGGATTGTGCTCTCAATATTACCACAGATTTATTCACTTCACTTTGGACATTTTTTTTTTATATCTGGAATATTAATTTGCACATTGTCATTAATTAACTTGCAATAGATTCATTTTGATATTCATATTTTTTGTGGTAGCGCTGCTGTTCTAGTGTATGGTATTTGATCTATGTGTATTTCATAGTTACAGTAGTAGCTTATTTATTCACGTATGCACTTTAGCGTGTTTTTATCTATTGCCTATATATTTTTTTCTAAAATGTTTGCCCTTTTTAACTTATATCGTAAAAAAAAAAAAAACAGTGGTGATTAAATAATTTACATTGCGGGACAATTATTTTTTAATAAAGTAATTGTCAAAAACTGTCTCTTGTGGTTTTTACTTGTTGATGCTTTTTTTGGTGAATGAGTAGGGGTACAATGTACCCAATACCCATTCACATAGGGGAGGGCCAGGATCTGGGGGGCCCCTTGTTAAAGGGGTCTTCCAGATTAAGATAAGATCTCTGCCCACAACCACTGGCCAGGGTTGTCAGGAAGAGGCCCTTGTCCACATCAACATGGGGGAGACAAGGTGCTTTGTGGTGGGGGGCACAGAGCCCCCCTGCCCAAAGAACCCACCCCTCCATGTTGAGGGCATGTGGCTGCATGCTCAGATAAGGGTCTGGTATGGATTTTGGTTGGACCCCACACCAATTTTTTTATTATGGTGTGGAGTTCCCCTTAAAATCCATACCAGAGCTGAAGGGCCTGGTATGGACTGGGGTGGGACCCATTTTTTAAATAGATTTTTTCATCTATATTGCCAGGAGCTGGTGATACATTACAGCCGCGAGCAAGATTACATGAAATTTTTTCCTTTAGAAATGTCATTATTGCTGTGCCATGTTCTACACATCGTACATATGTGCCACTTTACAGGCAGACTAAGGGGATCCCCCAGGCTTCATATTTAAAGGAATATATCATTTTTATTGTTTCACTTTAAGCATTATTACTATCACTGCTACTGAAAAAAACTATTGTTTTAAAAATGTATTTTTGCATTGATACATGTCCCCTAGAGCAGTACCTGGGTTCCCATACACATTTTATGGCAATAACTTGCATATAAAGCATTAAAATTAGGACTTTTGATTTTTCATGTTCGTGTCCCATAGACTTTAATAGGGTTTGCATGTTCGCTAGAAATTTTTGCCTGTTCAAGGTGTTCTGGTGCAAACCAAACCAGGGGGTGTTCAGCTCATCCCTACTCATCGGCTGTTAAGGACATGGCGGCCACCCGTTCCTTAACAACCAAGTTGTTAAGGATACCATCGGCTGCTGGCTCCTTAACCACTTTCAGACCGGACCAATTTGCTGGTCAAAGACCAGACCACTTTTTGCGATTCGGCACTGCGTCGCTTTAACTGACAATTGCGCGGTCGTGCGACGTGGCTCCCAAACAAAATTGACGTCCTTTTTTTCCCACAAATAGAGCTTTCTTTTGGTGGTATTTGATCACCCCTGCAGTTTTTATTTTTTGCGCTATAAACAAAAATAGAGCGACAATTTTGAAAAAAAAACGCATTATTTTTTACTTTTTGTTATAATAAATATCCCCCAAAAATATATAAAAAAACATTTTTTTCCCTCAATTTAGGCCGATACGTATTCTTCTACATATTTTTGGTAAAAAAAATCGCAATAAGCGATTATTGATTGGTTTGCGCAAAAGTTATAGCGTTTACAAAATAGGGATAGTTTTATAGCATTTTTATTAATAAATTTGTATTATTATTTTTTTTACTAGTAATGGCGGCGATCTGCGATTTTTATTGTGACTGCGACATTGTCGGGGACCCATCGGACATTTTTGACACATTTTTGGGACCATTGTCATTTATACAGTAATCACTGCTATATAAATGCAGTGATTCCTGTGTAAATGACACTGGCAGTGAAAGGGTTAACCAGTGGGTGGCAGTGTAGGGGTTAAGTGTTCCTAGGGGTGTGTTACTAACTGTGGGGGGGTTGGGCTTTCATTTAGTGTACACTGATCTCTGCTCCAATCACATGGAGCAGAGATCAGCGTCACTAGTTGCTAGGCAGAATGGGAAAATGTTGTTTATACAGCATTTCCTCCATTCGGCCACTCCGTGAGACGATCGCGGGGATGCCCGCGGCGATCGAGTCCGCGGGGCCCGCGACCGGACTCACGGGGGTCCCGACCAGCGCGGGAGCGCGCCGCCGGCGGCGCGCTCCTGATGGCACGGCGGCAACGAATATTGGACGTACATGTACGCCAATATGCCTGCCCGTGCCATGCTGTCGACGTACATCGTCGTGCGCTGGTCGGGAAGTGGTTAAATATTGCATGCCAGGACCCCTGCTTATTTACCTGCATTTTTTTTCCTTGAATTGACTTTCACTCCTTTTTCATGTGGTATTTACCAAACGCTTTTGCTTTATGCAGTACATACCGCATAAAGCAATAGTGAAGTGACATTTTCAGGTTTGCATGTGGTATTTTGTAAAACACCTAAATACCGCATGCAATCTGGTTCTGTGAATGGAGCCCTATGTTTAAGCTATTATAATGTAAATATCAGAAACAAATGGCTAGCTGCATCCACATTCAACATTAAAAATTCTAGACATTTATGTATGTAAAAGCAAAACAAACTATCAAAAAACAGTAATTCAATAATGTAAACAGCAGTGCACATTTACCTTTTATGAAATCGTATGCCTTATCTGTAGCTTTGTTTGATAATGCAATTCTTATGTTTCTAATTAGTGAATAAACAATCAACTTTATAGGATTGAACTATGTGCTCAGGTATGATTGGTTTACTAACTAGCATTTATTTCTAAAGAAACACATGCCACAAATACTTTCATATATAGCTTCGGTATTATAATGTTTGACATTTTTGAACAACAGCACTTACAATAATGTACTAATACTCTCATTTGCACTTCCAGGACAGCATGGCAAGGGAATCTAATTCAACATACAGTATTTTGAAGGCAAATAAGTTTCAGGTTTCATATATGGCACATATCCAGATTAGTCTTCCAATTAGCACAGCTGTATGATTATAAACATGATTCAAGTGGTATATTGCATTTTCTAACAAATATAACACATCAAAAAGAAAACATTTCAAATATTTAGTTTTATTAATTGACTCATTTGCAAAGTTTGTGGTAACTATGAAAGAGAGATTTAGCAAACTCTCCAAGTATGACTACAACATGTGATTATATGATTAGAACGTGAGAGTATTGAGGGTCAATAGGTTCCAATAAATAAGTAGAACAAATATTAGGGTAATCCTTAAAGATGCATTTTTGTGGATAGAGTGGGCAACAATTAAACCCCATTTAAGGTTATTTTGTGTTGTGTCCTGCTGGGAAGATTTCCTTTCACTTCTTGATTTGGAAATGCAACTGGAAGTTAGAAGAATTTTCCCCAAAGCAAGGACAATTGTCAGTTGTCACCAAAACATTTGCCATCATAAAATTCTAATATGTAGGACTTTCACTTGCTTTCTGTCTTGGTGACTATGGTAATGATTCAGAGGTTGCAACTGGTCTTTATCATCACAACATAGTTGAAGGAATTCAGGCATCTGCAATTTAAAAGCAATTTATAACTGGAAATAAGAATGATGATGGGAACCTCATAAGCATGAAGAAACAGCTGGATATAGTTTTTGATTTGCAGAGGAGAATAGAGACAAAGAGATAGGCTTTCAATATGCATTTCCAGAAGAGCTTACTTACTTTGCTGAAACTGCAACTGTGCAAGACATTTAGCTCTAGTATGTCCATTCAGCCTCGAACAAGGTAGAGGGTAAAACAACAGAGCCACTAGGTGCACAGAATAATTTGGAACCCAAGAATAAAAAAAGTGAATAAATACCCTAAGATAAAGTATTGTCTGATTAACCAGTGAATATACTTACTTCTGCTAAAGCTAAGTAACTGTAGTGGTTACTTACCTTTCTCACCCCAAGGGCTCATCTTCCAGGTTGTGTGACTGTGCCCACTTCTAAGTTTAAACCTGGGGCAGCATTGATGCATTTGCATCACTCAGTCAGATCCCTAAAGGGCTGGCACACTCTCTGGACATAGGAGTTTGCAATATTTGTCCATGTGTTGCCAAGCCCCCATGGTTTCCAAAGCCTCCACTACAAATTGCTCCATATTGGAAGCAGGGAATGTTCCTGGCATGCTCTATCTGTCACTCCTGGCCACAGACACTGTTGTTTGTACACTCTTGCCCACAGGCACTATTATTAGTATACTTCATTTGTCAAACTCTGCTCTTTTGAGCCTCTGTAGCTGGGCACAGCCACTATGAGTAAGCTCTATTTACAAAAACTCTGCTCTTTCAAGGTTTTGCAGCTGGGCACAGCTTTCTTTCTGTACTCCATTTGCCATACTGTTCTCCTCTGAACCTGAGCACAGCAACTCCACCAATGGTTCTATCTTTCTGCTACGTCTGAAAGTATTTGGGAAGGTGACTTATAGGTGGGAGTCCAAATCCCCTCTGTGAAGGGAGACTGACCTTCCTTTAGACTCTGCTCATTAGTGAACTCAGGCATAGTCAGGGTTGGGGGTCAATTCACTTTGGCACTCCTCAGTTCATGACAGTAACCCTAATGCTTGTAGAATATCTTCAAAGTCATTTTCCCCAAGAGGTTTCCTGCATATAGATATTACTAGAGGCCATCAGCAATATTTTTACCCCAGTTTACGAAATGCTTAGATAGATTTTGAACTGTGTGTGTGTGTGTGTGTGGCCTAAACGATAAAGGATAAGAATGTCTCTGGATGCTAGATAGACATTAAATGGTTATTGTAAACTATGCAGTGGATTAAAATTGCACAGGATAAGTCAGACTGTTGAATGTCCCATAATCAGTTCAGTTTCCTGTGCCTAACTGTACACTTACTCTGTGCCTTGCATGGTATATCAAGTGATGGTATACACCGTGACTGCTTGCAGTATGGCCACAGTGTGACCTTAAATATGTTCGCCATATTGAAAATAAAGATCCTAGTGATGCAGATTAGAGTGATGTTATACATATTTAAGGTCCTCTGGCAAAGCTGTATCCTGTTTCCAATATCTATCCGGTGACAAATTCACTACTCTGGGGAAGGAGACAATGGAACAATAGTTTTCTGTTTAGGTAAGCATGCACATCATTTGATATAAATGAGCTGTCAGCTATTAGCAGCATAAGGTGTTGAAAAGCAAAAAACTGGTTGTAGGGCAAACAGTGATTTTATTTTTACAAAGTCATTTTGTAAGGCCCCCTCTCAGTTTTTCATCATTGTAGGCATACCTAACTTAAAATGTTCTACATACTCCAGAACTTCCACCCAGTACAGAAACTGAAGAAATGAAAAATATAAAGATAAATAAAATTAATATGATAATACTGACATTTAACTTTTAGAGGAGAAACTTTCCTGGCAACCAAGTAGGTCTCAATAAACAAGATGGTTTGTTCCTATTCATTGTCCCTGCTGTATAATTAACCTATTTTAGACAAAATAAAAGCTATCAAGCAAGGCTCATGTTGGCATAATATGTTGCAAGTGACACTAACTGAGATAATAACTGGGATTTTCAGGGAACCATAACAAGTATTTTTGTACACATTGCAAGATAAAGTATCACATGTCAGCTCTTTCTGGAAATTACACAGTTGATATATATATATATATATATATATATATATATATATATATATATATATATATATATATATATATATAAAATCATGTGCCTTTTGCATTCCAGAATAAGGTAACATGGATTTTTCCACATGACAGGTTATAACTGTTACCATTCGGAGTTTTAAAATGAATACATTCATACATGTACCTGGATTTACAGGGAGTCTGTCAGGATACCGAAAAAGGAGCTCCAATTGCTGATTGGATGTGAAAGGGCATCTACATGGGCTGTCACATTTTCACATTAGTTTTACTGTCCCTGACCTGGGACAAGTACTTTTTTCCTGACATCTCATACCCCCTGCTAGCTCAAGGTCAGTGGCTGACCAAATAGTGACAAAAATATGACAACAACAGACCCAAATCATGCACTATATTTTTGACCTGGTGGGTTACTTTCAAAGAAAGCCTACTGTAAGAGAAACATGGAGCTCTCATTGCTCAAATAAAGATATCTGACTCTACTCTGACTTCCAAAATCTACATACATGCTCCGGGTCAGTTTTGGCCAGTGCTTGACTATGTCAGGATTATTGGGTTTAAAAATAATTAATTCCTGAGCCCTATCCATATCATATATTTTTTGTATGTCTTTATGAGCAATTTAGGAGCAATCTTGTTAAAAAAAAATTGTAGACAGTTAAATTAGGTCAATGCTCATGGACAGAAGTTGCTTGTAAGAAGGTTGTAAATGTCCTATCTTGAAGTCTCCCAAGTTATAAATCTTGAGACATCTTAGTCAACTAAACAAGATAAGGGAACCATGAGCTTACAGATGTATTTTTTTTCTCCTTCTCAAGATTTAAAAACAAAAATAGGGCTTATTCAAAAAGCTGCCTTATAAACAATCCTTATTGCTCATAACAAGAAATGGTATTAGCAATAATCCTTATTATAGTATTATTACATTATATAGGAGTAATTATATGCATAATTAATTGAACAATGTCACATATTCTGGTTTGTGCATTTTATATATATATATATATGTATATATATATATATATATATATATATATATATATATATATATGATTTTTTTTAAATATGCATATACATCGTATTTTTGTATAACACGCACAGGCATATAACACACACATTAATTTTAAAAGGGAAGTTTCAGGAAAAAAACTTTGTGTCAGTGCCCATCTGCAGCCTCATCATTGCCATCAATGCAGTCTGATCAATGCCGCCTCATCAGTCCACATTAATGCAGCCTCACCATTGCCATCAGTGCTGCCTGGTTGAAGTCCATCTGCAGCCTAGAGGGGACAGGGAGGGGGCGGGACGAGTGCCGACAGATTACATACAGTGAGAATCTCCTATTATAGACAGAACAATTGTCCAATGGCGGCCCAGGAGACAGGAATTCCTATTACAGAGGCTGCCAAGTAAACAGGAGATATAATACATATTCATACAGTATATATTCATTATCTATTGTTGAGTATTAATCAGGGATATAGTAGTTATATATTAAAATGAATATAGCATGTTTGTAAGGCTATAAAAAGTTTTAAAATATAGAAACTATGTTTGTAATATAATCATTCGGGATTGAGTATCACATTACTTAACTCAAGGAATTTTAAGTAAAAGTTAATTGTGTGGGTTAGATTCACTTAGGGGCCATATATTTCAGGAAGAGCCAGGATGTCTGACATAAATGCCAATATAGAGACATCCTTATCAAATTGATGTTCTTTTTCTAAGCTTAAGTCAAAAGGTTATTCAGGAATTAAATTTGGTATGTTAAAAATATTTAAATATAAATTAGAATACAATACTGCCCCTAGTGGTGTTCATGGTAAGATCCAAAATGGTTTCCTAAATTGTGTTGTCATGGTTACGTAGAAATAACACATCATTTGACATTATTAATTACATAGTAGTGACACACACACACTTTTTGGGTGGGATAAAAGTGTATACACATAGCTGAGAGGGGGTCTTGAAAGCAGACATCTGGAGATTGAATAACAGAGAGCTGAAAAGAAGGAGGATGGCGAAAGTTAGAAATGGTAGAATTCTCCTTTGGGGGATACACAGCTGTGATCTCTCAAATCAAAAGTTTCTTAGATCTCTGGTAAAGTATTAATTTTCTATTTTATCTTTCGGTATTGAATTATTTAGCATATACATGGCTAAACCATTTAACCATTTAACCATTGTGACATAGCATTGGAGCTGTGTTATTTCTACCTGCAGCATGACATATTTATATTTCAATTATAAAGAAATACACATCTTTGTATATCTCAAAAAAAAAAATGACTTTAAAGTCTTATCAATGGTTTGGTTATGATATATGTTTAACCACCTCAATACAGAACACTTACACCCCCTTCCATCCAGGCCATTTTTCAGCTTTCAGTGCTGTCGCACTTTGAATGACAATTGCGTGGTAATGCTACACTGTAACCATATGAATTAATTTTTTATCATTTTCTTCACACAAATAGACCTTTCTTTTGGTGGTATTTAATCACTCCAGGGTTTTATTTTCCTAAAAAAAAGTAAAAAAACGTTTTTCTTAGTTTCTGTCAGTAAATTTTGTAAATAAGTAAGTTTACTCCTTCACTGATGGGCTCTGATGAGGCAGGACTGATGGGCACTGATGAGGCAGGACTGATGGGCACTGATAGGCTGCACTTATGGGCACTGATGAGGCAGCACTTTTGGGCACTGATAGGTGGCACTGATATGTGACACTGATGAGCACTGATAGGTGGCACTGCTGGGCACTGGGCACTGGGCACAGAGTGAGAGAGGTGGCACTGGTGGGCACAGATAGGCAGCATTGGTGGGCAGAGATATGCAGCACTGGTGGGAACAGATATGCTGCACGGATAGGCAGGACTTATGGGTGTCACTGATTGGCATTGATGGGCAGCAGTGATGAGCATTGATGGGCAGCAGTGATAAGAATTGATGGGCAGCACTGATAGCCAGCCTTGACTGGCATCACTAATGGCCACTGATTGCTGGCACTTGTGGGCACTGATTGCTGGCATTTGTGGGCACTGCTTGCTGGCACTTGTGGGCACTGATTTCTGGCAATTGTGGGCACTGGTTGGCACTGATTGCTGGTAGTGGTGGGCAATCATTGCTGGCACTGGTGGGCACTTAATTGTGATAAGGACACTGATGTTCAGTGCCCTGAATACATAACTAGCTGTCCCCAGTGAGGAGCTGCTGCTGATCCTTTCCTCACACTCTGTCTGTGTGAGACGAGGAGCACCAATTACCGGCATCTCAGTGTTTACATGTGACCGGCTGTGATTGAACACAGCCGATCACGTGGTTAAAGAGCTGCAGCCGTGGCTCTTTACACAGATTGGGGTCACGCCATGTCCTAGCAACATGGCACGCCCGTGATCAGTACGCTGTATATCCCCGGGTGCACGTCATATGACGTACACCCAGAATGAGAGTCACATCGCCCAGCCGTCATTTGACAGTAATGACCAGCTAATGGTTAAACATAAAATTAAAATTAGAGAATTATCTTTACTGTAAATAAGTCTTGATTAAATTATCAAGCTCTGTGCACAGTATACCATTTTGTCCGTGCATTTTTAAAAGTGTAAGCTTGAAGGTCTATTTTTTTGAGAAGAAATCACGTGTTGAATCAACACCTAGTTTGTTTTCATTGTCTGTAACGCCACAGAAACTATTTACTAAGCCATCATAAAGTGTTAAGGCATGATATTTTGTAACAAGAGTTTGTGGTAAAATTTCTCATTTTAATTTATACCACCCATATAATTTGATATTTGAAGTTATATCTTTTTGTATTGTCAGCAATTATATTTGATATTATTTTGCACTGAATTTTTAGTTAATAAATATATATATTTTAACACATCGATGTATTCATTTTGTCTTCAAACTAGCATGGATAAACAAATTTGAATTATGTCGTTAATTTGTGGAAAGATGTGAAAATCTCCTCAACCATAGATTTTTGCATATTTCCATAAAAATAATACTGTTCATATTTCAGTATAAACATCTGACAACTATTTTCTATTTATTGTTACTTTTCTTTTTTTAAATTTAAGTTACAGTTTTTACACACTGTTGTAAAAGTAGTAGCTACAGGAAATTCAAAATATGTTATTTGAATACCAGATTTAAAAAGTCTTTTCAAGGTTTCATCAAATCTTTCCATACATATTCAATGTTCATGATCTGTGACACCGCACACTAATTTGAAGCTCTTGTTTTGTGATTGATGATAGTGTGTGGTCGAGTCATTGCTGGAAAAAGTTTCACCCAGTGAAATGTATGAAAACTTGAGAATGATTGTGACCACCTTGCCTCCATCGCTGAAACGTAAATGTGGATAAAAGAAGAAAAATGTTGGGACTTTACCTGAGGCATGCAATGCAAATAATGATATATATATATATATATATATATATATATATATATATATATATATATATATATATATACGGTATTGAGGTACATATGGTCTACTTTTATTTATTTAGGTGTCACAATCACATGAAAAACACAGATGGACACATAACAAATTAATTCATACTGATAATAATACTACTGATAAACATACTACTAATAATAATGATAGAAGTGAAAGTGATAATAATAATAATAATTATTATTATTATTATATCATTTAAATTTTTATTCAATAATTAATTAACATAGCAATTGATAATCATAAAATATTTCATACAAGTAATCAGTTAACATAATTGATAAGAATCGAAAACGCAATACTCATGATTGATGGATTAAATGCAGAAGGATAACATACCTCAAATACAAATTAATACATGATACTGGAATTTAGGAGTTCAAAAATTTTTCAAGATTCATCATAAAAATTGGCTTGTCTTGGCACCCTTTATTGGGGATCCTACACGTTTCATGGCCTGTAGCCAATCATCAGGAGTAGGGATGAGCCGAACACCCCCCGGTTCGGTTCGTACCAGAACTTTCGAACGGACCCCACGTTCGTTACGAACGTTAGAACCCCATTGAAGTCTATGGGACTCGAACGTTCAAAATGGAAAGTGCTAATTTTAATGGCTAATATGCAAGATACTGATCTAAAAAGGGTTTGGGGACCTGCCTCCTGCCCCAGGGGACATGGGTCAATGCCTAAAATGTTTTTAAAAATGGCCGTTTTGGCGGGAGCACTGATTTTACTGACAATGAAAGTGAAAAAAAAAGTGAAATATTCCTTTAAATATGGTGCCTGGGGGGTGTCTGTAGTATGCCTGTGAAGTGCCACGTGTTTCCCGTGTTTAGAACAGTCCCTGCACAAAATGACATTAAACGGAAATAACACCATTTAAAACTGCTTGCGGTTTTAATGTTATATCTGGTTCCTGCAATATGGTTGAAAATCATTGAGAAAAATGGCATGGGTAGCCCTCCCTGCCCATTAACAGCCTATTTGGGTCTTGTACGCATATTAAGGGGAACCCTGTACCCATATTAAAAAAAGGAAATGCGTGTGGCCCCCAGGCCCTATATACTCAGAACAGCAGTATACAGGCGGTGCAAACAAGACAGGGACTGTGTAGGTTTGTTGTGTTAAGTTGAATCTGTTTGTAATTTTCAACTGGTACATTTTTAAAGTGTAGCTCCAGTCAAAAAAACTATTTTTAAGCTTTTTGGAAAACATAGGGAAGGGTTATCACCCCTGTATAATTTGTTTTGTCGTCCATCTTTTTTCATCTCACTTGCTGCTGTCTCCTTGCGTTTGCAAGTAGGAGATGTTTGTAAGTTGGATGTTTGAAAGTAGGGGCCTGCCCTATATGCTCTGCAGAAATGGCGGAACAAGGTGTTGGTTTTGCCACAACATTGTAAGCCCTCAAAGTGACTCTTGGTGGGCGCTGGAGCGCCCTGCTGTGAACGATTATATCAAGAATTGTAATTACATGCCATTGTTGAACAGTGGTAGAAAAATTGACCTTTGGTGGTTGTGGTGCTGGTGCCACAACACTATAAGTCCTCACCGTTACTCTGGGTGGGCACAGGAAGGGGCCCTCCTGTGAAATATTATATCAAGAATTGTAATTACATGTCCCTGTTAAACAGGGGCAGAAAAATTTGGCCTTAGGCACTGCTGCTGGTGCCACCACACTGCAACCTCTTCCATATACTCTAGTTTTTTTGCTGGAATTAGCCCTGCTGCAAAGCATTGCATCAAAAATTGTACTTAAACGCCCCTGTTAAACAGGGGCAGAAAAATTGGGCCTTAGGCTGAGGTGAATATCGCGGTGTATACTGCGGTCAGGGCACGCAGACAATAACCAGAAAACAGCAGAGATAAAGGGGTATATACAGATGTATACTGTGCTGTGCTGGAGGCACACACAACTTCCAATAACTCCTGCAGATGGCAATTGGGCTCAAATAGAGAACAGCTATGTAGGTGGATTATAGCGGTATGTACTGGGTACAGAGCACGCAGACAGCACGCACTATCTCCTAACACTACTGACTGCAAGCTCTATTATTAAAGATAGATCACTAGCTATATAGGTGAGGTGAATATCGCGGTGTATACTGCGGTCAGGGCACGCAGACAATAACCAGAAAACAGCAGAGATAAAGGGGTATATACAGATGTATACTGTGCTGTGCTGGAGGCACACACAACTTCCAATAACTCCTGCAGATGGCAAGTGGGCTCAAATAGAGAACAGCTATGTAGGTGGATTATAGCGGTATGTACTGGGTACAGAGCACGCAGACAGCACGCACTATCTCCTAACACTACTGACTGCAAGCTCTATTATTAAAGATAGATCACTAGCTATATAGGTGAGGTGAATATAGTGGTGTATACTGCGGCCAGGGCACAGACAATAACCACTACACAAGAGCAAGATAGGAAATCAGCCAAAAACGATTGGTGTGTACTGTGTTGAAGGTACACAGAACACCCACTGCTTCAGATGCCAACACACTACACGAGGCCGCCTCAATGGCGGCCTTATATAGTGTGGGGCGTGCACTACACAGCCTGAGCTATGATTGGCCACAGGCATCCTGCCTGTGGCCAATCATGGCTCTCCTCGATGCTGGCGCTGCGATTGGCCAAGCATGCGGGGTCACAGTGCATGCTTGGCCAATCATGAGCCAGCAATGCACTGCACCATCGCAGTGCATTGTGGGCCGTGAGCGCCACACGAATTTTGACACGAACGGACCAAGAGTTCGGATTTCGCCGAACGGACAAACAGCCAATGTTCGAGTCGAACGTACATTCGACTCGAACACGAAGCTCATCCCTAATCAGGAGTGAAAGATGCAAGGCTATACTGAAAGATGAAAGTAGATGTATAACTATTAATGGGGATACGGTGGGTCTGACCAGTGTGTCTCACCCGCTGGTCACCCCCACTCCTCCCCCTCCCTCCAAGAAGAAGAGGGGCCAGGGAAAACAGCCAAGGGGTGTACCAGACCACCGCAGCACAATCCCTGTGTATGTGTTGTGTGCATTCAGCATATTGTCAATACCTAAAAAATATAATGTGTAAAACCATCAAACATCACTAAAAATATATAAAAATAAGTGCAAATAAAAAGGGTAAAGGTGTGGTAGGTGTATGAAATAAATAAATCACCTGTGTATCCACACAGGAATAGTTTGGGGAATGTGTGAGAGTATAGGGCGTGTGTGAGAAAGGACTATATAGAATGAGACAATGATGACGTTAATGGAAAAAATTTATTAATGAGTAAGATAGAGATGAGATGAGTGACACTACAGACACAGATTTAGTCATTATATAATGTCTTTATTTAAATAAAACTGTTTCATTGAGAATATTGCTTTTTTGACAAAAGGGTAAAGTAAACATACAAAGAAATACAAAAAAAAATAAAAAATATTTGTATGATTATGATGGTGCCAACCATGCACAGCACAGTCATCTACATGAACTTAACAGTTCAAGAAACTCAGACTGAACAACACAGAACACAACAAAACATTTCAGCAGCTTGGCTGGCCTGGTTTTAAGGACAGCAAAGAGGCCACAGGCCAGGCCACTATCTCACTACAGGAAAGACATCAGGGATAGATTGATATTCTGCAAAAGGTACAGGGATTGGACTAGTGGCGGCTGGTGCTCAAGATTTTTGAAGACCACAGACAAACTGAAAAATTCTGAAAAAAAAGCATCAATTGCAGCCTCACTGTGCCCATCAAATGCAGCCACTGTGCCCATCAAACGCAGCCACTGTGCCATCAAACACAACTACTGTGCCCATAAAACGCGGTCACTGTGCCATCAAATGCAGCCACTGTGCCCATCAAATGCCACCACTGTGACATCAAACACCACAACTGTGCCCATCAAATGTAGCCACTGTGCCCATGAAATGCAGCCACTGTGCCCATCATGTGCTGCCATTGTGCCCATGAAATGCAGCCACTGTGCCCATCAAATGTTGCCACTGTGCCTCAAATGCTGCCACTGTGCCCTTCAAATTCAGCCCCTGTGCCCATCAAATGCTGTCACTGTGCCCATCAAATACTGCCACTGTGCCCCATCAAATGCCGCCACTGTGTCCATAAAAAGTTTCCACTGTGACCCCCCTGTCCGCTCGCTGTCTACCTGGCACTTCCCCTATCTTGGTGGTGTGTCAGGCAGCGGGTGATGGCAGCGAGCTGTGGGACCTTGCAGCGGCTCCTGTGTCCTCCATGCATCTCCTCCCCTCCTCCTAATAGGCATCAAATCGCAGCACTTGTTCTTTCAGCCAATCAGGTGATGGGTATCAGAACTGCGCTACCTGATTGGTGGAAAGACAGTTCAGTGTTAGAAAAACAAATATTCATTTGCTTTCTAACACACCTGGGTGGACTGCGAGCGCAATGCTTTACACTCCAAGTTCACCTTTTTTTAAGCCTATTAGAGCCCAATCAGGTGCTCCAATCAGGTGCTTCAAAAATAACCCCCCCCCCCCGCTGCTATAATTCAGCTGTCTGTTGTGTCTAATGCCTGAATAGGGGGTGGCAGTGACGGCCATAGAGGGGAGTGGCTGGAGAGAGGGGGGTCTCACTCACACAGCCATGAATAAATGGTACAAAAACATCCTCAGGCTTTGACAACAACTTCTCCTAACCATCCAAGAACAGTTTGGTGATGAACAATGCCTTTTCCAGCATGATGGAGCACCTTGACATTGCCATTGCAATAAGGCAAGCGTGATAAGGAAGTGGCTTGGAGAGCAAAACATGGAAATTTTGGGTCCATGGCCAGGAAACTCCCCAGACATTAAAGTGTTAAGCCACTAACTGATCATTATATCATCCCCTCTATCACATAAAAAGCTGTATCCTGGTGCCTGTACTTTATGACTTTAGGCTCTCTGCTCTCCCCATGTGATAGCTCCAGTGGGCAGGGCCGAAATTCCCCTGATAACCTCAGTCAGTGAGGCAGGGAGGAGAGGAGCAGAGAGCCTGGAATAATGTGATCGCTGGAAGACACGTTAAATATGTAGAAATCTGCTTTTTTATTTACTAAGCACAGGCACTAGGATACAGCTTTTAATGTGACAGAGGGGAGGATATAATGATCAGTTAGTTTTGAAGCAGTTTGTGAGAGGAGCAGAGCAGCACTAGTGAGAGCTGACAGGTAGAGGAAACACAGGGAGAGAAGCAGATAGCAGCAGATGACGGAGGCACGAACTCTGACCCTGGTGTCAGGACTCAGCAGCCCTGATATATTGTGGTCAGTGTACAGAAAGGAGGGTAGAAACTGGCAGGATCAGCCAGGTGTTTCAGGTGATACAGGGGGCCAAAATACACAGCACAAGCACTGTGCTGTTTTTCATGCTTCAAGGGAACACAAAAAGTGAGACAAAAAAACGCAGATTCTGACAAACTCTAAGCATTGATTATGCAAGAATGGCTGCCAGTGCCAATGCCAGTGGCATCAGTCAGGAATCAGAATGTGGTGCAGAAGTTAATTGACAACGACAACATGCCAGGGCGAATTGCAGAGGTCTTGAAAAAGAAGGGTCAACTCAATGCTGAAAATATTGACTCTTTGCATAAACCTAATGTAATTGTCAATAAAAGCCTATGACACTTATGAAATGCTTGTAATTATACTTCAGTATACCATAGTAACATCTGCCAAAAAGATCTAAACATAAAGATCTAATCTCTTCACACTTGCCTCCTTCTGCACCATGTGGACCACAAGTTGCAAGATATGCACCACCCATGGTGTCCGGTCCATGTCGATCTGTTGGTACCTAATAAGTGTAACCCAGCCGAATAAGCATAAAGTATATGGAAAAGGTTACTATTCCATTCTAATATTTTAACTCTTAACATCTTAAGGGAATACTTTTACACAAGATTACAAATAAAGTGCAAAAATAACAAAGATGCAGCCGTAGAGTGGAGCAGATATTGCCCCCCATATCAATCATCTCATATCCATGTAATTGACTGGTGTCAACCATGTCATCATGTAAAAGAATAATAAAAATGGCAAGCATTTGTTCACACATGATTTGATTGACTGTGCAGTTTGTGGGTGGGCTACTTATTCAATGGCCAACATTATGTGTTCAGGTTTATGTTGTTCAACACAAAAGTAGCATGCACGTATAGCAAGGAATGAAACTGAGAGTCAGTGCAAATAGATACTCTCAGGGCAGTAGCCAGTCTCTTTTTGAATTTTTGTTTTTCATATTCATATTGTTTGTCAATCCGATTTCTTATTTAGTGTTCTTTGGATCAGTCAGCTTCCTATCTACTGTCTCCATCACGCTAACAAAGTCCTTGTCTTCAATTGTTCTGACTGGCAATCAGGTGCGCTCACACCATCTAGCTACCGTCTCCTCTGCAGGCTGTTGTTCCTTAGATTCAATTTTGTATTTTGAAGCACCTAAAAGAGCAGTGCAAATAGTTTGCTGTGGTGTACTGCCTTGACTTGGGCCATCATTTGAGATTTTCTGTATCTGTGGGGTTGAATTAAGAGGGAAAATTCAAGTTGTTATGATTTTACGTTCTTTTCTCTCTCACCCCACACAGTCAGCTCCAAGTTATCTCTGTCATGACTCTGCAGTAATACTTTCATGCCCTGTTTGTCTCTTACCTGGTCTGTGTATCAGCCTTAGGGCTTGCACTCTCACACCTGCATGGTTAAGTATTCTTCCCTCCACTCTAGCCTCAACAGGAACCACTATTTAACACTGTGTTCTCCGAGCCTGCCTTGGCGAGCAATATTGTGTGTTTGGTTTCCTGTTTCCTGCTTGTCGTGTGCTCTACATCTGTCTCGGTTACCGATCTTGGCTTGTTCTTGACTATCCCTGCCTGATTGGGACCCTGACCTTTGGCATGTTCTCTGACTATCCCTGCCTGCTTGTGACCCTGACCTTTGGTGTGTTCTCTGTCTAACCTTGTCTGCTAGTCGCCCAACCTTTGGCTTATCTCCTTACTATCCTTTGTTGTCCTGGGCTGCTGTATCCTCTCTATCCTCCTGTAGCCTACCGTGAGCATGAGCTGGGAGACCCTGGGGGCCGCAACCTAGTGCCAATTGCAGCGCAGTCCATCCTCACCACTAGAGGCTCTGGTGAACACCTGCTGGCTCTTAGACTCTGCGCCCTGGGCAATCTTATGCTCTAGCTCCCAGTGGGATCCGTGTTGGTGCTCCAGTGGACCTGCCTTCCTAAACCACCCAGAGTTCCATCCGCAGCAGTCAGTCGTATGGTCCACTACCTTAGCGATGCACTCCTGACTCCAACGGTGCGTATCTGTCACCTGAACTCTGGTTACCTGACAGTCTCTCCATAATATACTACATGTATGGCCATTTCCTTTATGCGCCCTGTGCCATGTGAAAATTGACAGTGCCCCAGCTCCTCCCAATGACCACTGACCACATCCTTCCACATATAATTCAGGGAAAGCAGCAGCTGATAGATATTATGAAATCAAATCACTTCTATTAAAATTCAGTGACTAAAGTGCACAACAAGACAACATAGACAGACAAACAGCTATTCATTCAGAATAAAAAAAGGTATGAAATCTGTCTGCAAGAAATTTTGTTTAAAAAAAAAAGCCTGCAATGTACATAAGACTGTTCCCAACAAAAGCGGAGTTAAGTGCTGTGCTTAGCTTTGTATGAATTTCAGAATGAGTTCCCTGCAAATGACACTTCGAGTTTGTTCTACTTTCACCAGTGACTGTCGCTCCACATGGTTTGCAAAGGGTCTTGTTGGCCTTAAGATCAAATGTAATATACATCCATATATCTTCTCTTCTGTTTCTACCAGTGAGAGTCACAGGAGCCGTCATTTCCGGTATACACATTGCCCTGGATGCCGATGGTCAGAAGAGGCCTGCAATGTTGCACAATGCTGGATGTGGTTTCAGGTCTGAGGGATGGCAGTTAATGCACACTGTCCTGGATGCTGGAGGTCAGAGGAGGCCTGTTGTAATGCTGCACAGTGCTGGATGGTGCATGAAGCAGAACTTCTCTTTTAGCATGAAGTTCCACTTGAATTACTCAGAAGTGATTGAAGCCATTGGATAAGTAAAACAGCATAGTTACAATTTTCAGAAGTATATTTCCTTCAGGTTTCCTATAAAAGTGTATTCAAACTAAAATTTTCAGTATGTTCAGCACACCTAATTGTTTTCTGTGTTCTTAAATGCTTATTTTCTTTTTTTATTTATGAATCTGTTTCAAGGGTCCTCAATGCTAAGCTACTGCCTCGCAATTAGTCTCTCAGTTAGGTATACAAATGACCAACTGAAAAAGTGCACATGGCAAGTTGACAAAGACAAACAGATTCACAAAGTCTATATACAGTATCTCACAAAAGTGAGTACACCCCTCACATTAACCCAGGTGGGTTAAGGCAGTTCTGGAAAATAATGGTGGCCACACAAAATATTGACACTTTGGGTCCAATTTGGACATTTTCAGTTAGGGGTGTACTCACTTTTGTTGCCAGCGGTTTAGACATTAATGGCTGTGTGTTGAGTTATTTTGAGGGGACAGCACATTGACACTGTTATACAAGCTGTGCACTCACTACTTTACATTGTAGTAAAGTGTAATTTCTTCAGTGTTGTCACAAGAAAAGATATATAAAATATTTACAAAAATGTACTTACTTTTTTGAGACACTGTATATATAGTAAGGCATGATACTAAAAATACCAAATAAATAGATTTCGGGTTTACATACACATAAAGGACTGAAATAGCTTTGAGATTCTGCCTATTTTTACATTTAACCCTATATTTGAAGTACAAATACAAAAGAAAGGAGTTTTTGCAATTACCAGAATGGTACTTGCAAAAACAAAGGTGGGTTCTTCCTTATTGATATGGTGTGTAACTAGAATATTTCTCTTGATATTATTTTGTGCTGAAATGAGTGCACAAAAGCCTCTAAATGAAAGCCTCTAGATACAGTAAGAAGACATCCAAAGCAGGAACATACCTCTAATGCCCTGTACACATGGTCGGACATTCCGATGACTCCGTCTGATTTTTTCCAACTGATTTTAGACCAAACTTGTCTTGCATATACACGGTTGCACAAAGTTGTCGGAAAATCTGATTGTTCAGAATGAGGTGACATAAACCACGTACAACGGGACTATAAAGAGGGCAGTAGCCAATAGCTTTCGTTTCGTCATTTATTCTGAGCATGCGTGGCACTTTGTCCGTCGGAAATGTCTACACACGATTGGAATTTAAATGATCGGATTTTGTTGTTGGAAAACTTTGTTTGTCGGAAATTCCGACGGAAAAAGTCCAATGGAGCCCACAACACAACACGACAACACGTTCCGATCACACATTTTTCATCGGAAAGTCTGACCGTGTGTACGGGGCATAAGTGTGAAGAAGATTAAAATTGTTATAATAACTAAAAATGAGAAAACTAGTTTGATATGCCTTCAAGCTGAAATGTTGGAGCATGGGAACAATTTAAAATATCTGAGAGGTGCTGTCAGCCTGGATGACAAGGCAAAAAAAGACATCAATTACTGTACACCTGGAATTAGGTTTTAATAGGGAACAAAGAAGTTGGACTTATATTGCTATAATTTTGTCCTTACACTTACGCACAGCTAAGAACAGTTATGAACCATGGACACTGTGCTTGCTTAATAGCCCTAATAGAGATGTCGATGGCACAGATCCAAAGATTTAGACATATAAATAGCATGACTAAAGACAGAGACATATTGCCCTGACTAACCTGAGCAGCAGGGAAACCCATGCAAGAGAAAGGTGTGATATTTTTGTAAAGGTATAGCAGTAAAACAGAAATAATGAAGTCTGAACTAATTTAAAGGAATGATTTACTATATTGCTTAGAACACAAAGAAAGTGTAAATAAAATGTTTTATTACACAATGGGGGTTATTTACTAAAGGAGATTTCACTTTGCACTGCAAGTGCACTTCGGAGTGCAGTCGCTGTAAATCCGAGGGGGACATGCAAGGAAAATAAAAATCAGCAGAGCTTCCACTCATTTCAGATCTACCCCTTAGATTTAGAGCGACTGCACTTCCAAGTGCACTTTCAGTGGAAGCACAAGTGCACTTGCAGTGCAAAGTGGATTTGCCTTTCGTAAATAACCCCCAATATATTTTCTCACTCCTATTATTTCTGTCTTTTAAAAACATATTTTGTGGGAAGATAATGTTTTGGGATTACTGCGCCTTTAAGAATGCACACCCACTCCACATTGTTTTCAGATTGTTTAGCTCACTTATTCCACATGCATTGGAACATGAATTGCCCTCTGAACAGCAATACACAGTGGATTGCCTTTCACATTTTTTTTGTTTATAGCGCAAAAAATAAAAACCGCAGAGTTAATTAACCACTTCAGCTCCGGATGATTTTATCCGCACTTTTTGCGATTCGGCAGTGCTTCATTTTAACTGACAATTGCGTGGTCTTGTGACGTTACACCCAAACAAAATTGATGTCCTTTTTCCCCCACAAATAGAGCTTTCTTTTGGTGGTATTTGATCACCTTTGCGGTTTTTATTTTTTGCGCTATAAACAAAAAAAGAGCGACAATTTTGAAAATAACACAATTTTTTTAACTTTTTGCTATAATAAATATCCCCAGAAAATATATAAAAACAATTTTTTTTTCCCTCATTTTAGGTCGATATGTATTCTTCTACATATTTTTGGTAAAAAAAAAAATAAATCGCAATAAGCGTATATTGATTGGTTTGCGCAAAAGTTATAGCGTCTACAAAATTTTAATTATTCATTTTTTTTACTAGTAATGGCAGCGATCTGTGATTTTTATAGGAATTGTGACATCATGGCAGATACGTCGGACAATTCTGACACATTTTTGGAACCATTGGCATTTTTACAGCGATCAGTGCTATGAAAATGCGTCGATTACTGTAAAAATGTCACTGGCAGTGAAGGTGTTAACCACTAGGGACAATTAGGGGTTAATATGTTCCCTATTGTGTGTTCTAAATGAAGGGGGAGGGGACTGTGCAAGGGAGATGACAGATCGCTGTTCATACTCTGTATATACATACATATTTAACACATTTGTTAAATAACAAATTTTTTAATGAATTGACTACTTTTGAGATAAACATTCATGCATTATTTATCTCTTACTAAATTGGCAAACCAGAGAGTAGCAGTTCTGTGGATGAGGTTCACAGGAGAAAAGCCAAATTGGTTCAAACTGACAAAAAAGTCGACAGTAACACAGATAACTATTTTTTTCAAATATGGAATGCAAAAAAGCATCTCAAAATGCATAACACATTGGGGTTGATTTACTAAAACTGGAGCACACAGAATCTGGTGCAGCGGTGCATGGTAGCCAATCAGCTTTTAACTTCAGCTTGTTCAATGATGCTTTGCCATTAAAACCTGGAAGCTGATTCGTTTCTTTGCAGAGCTGCACCAGATTTTGCACTCTCCAGTTTTAGTAAATAACCCCCATTGAAGCTTAAGGTTAATGTGCTACCACAGGAGAACACTGCATCAAGTTCCACTTCTGTCAGGCAAGCAGATGTACATTGGGCACAGGCAGGGGCATTGCTAGGTGGCAAAAAAAACAGGGGCTTCAGCTCGAAGTCAGAGCTCAGCACGGGGGGGGGCAGTGTGTGTTACTTACCTGACGCGCACTGACCTACTTGACATACACTGATCCACACTGATCATTACATTCACCTACCTGACATACACTAACCATTACACTCACCTACCTGACATACACTGACCATTACACTCACCTACCTGACATACACTGACCTACCTGACCCACACTTACCTACATGACATACACTGACCTACCTCACCCACACTGACCTACCTGACATACACTGACCCACACTGACATGATATACTGACCTACCTGACTTCAGGTGATGTGACCTCCTCCTGCAGCCCAGCCGTAGAGTGCAGTGTGCCCATAGAGTAGACAGAAGATCGCTCGGCTGCGACTCTCGGGCTTGGGGCTAATAATAGAACCGTGCATGCAAGAGACCCGGGGCTTTTTGGGGACCCACTTGGGGCTCCAGCCACCGTCAGATTGCGATTCCCCCAGCCAACGCCACTGGGCACAGGCTTACCAAAACAGGATGGTTGAAAAGTGGAAAAATATAGACTGGTCTGATGAATCTCAGTTTCTACTCAGTTATCGTTATTATTATTATAAAGATTTATATAGCGGCAACAGATTACGCAGCACTTTACAATGTAGAGGGGGACAGCACAATTACAGTTCAATACAGAAGGGACAGGAAGGCTCTGGTATAGATGGTATGTCAATCACCAGAGCTGAATCCAAAAGAGTCCAAAACAGACCCCAAGCAATACAGTTTATAAGTATTTAAAGTTGTTGTAAACCCCAGAGATACAAAAAATGAACAAACCAGCTTGTTAGAGGGGGTGTGTCCTAGCTCTCCAATCAGATTCCACATACTGTAACCCTGTGATCCCCATCCCATGCTTCCTGAGGCTGAGAAAAAGAAGTTGATCTGTGTGATTTAGAACCATCTATAGGACAAACTGATGCAGATAAACAAGTAAAACTTATGTAAGAAAATTTGTTTCATGTCTGTGTAACATCTAAGGCTTGTCACTTCACTGGGTATATGTAAAGGTTTACAACCATTGTAAAGAACGAGGCAAGTAGATGATCTTCTTGTATTAATAGTTAACTTGCGGTGACTGTGGCTGTTTTTGTTGCACTAGCTGTAGATGGTTATTAATAAATCAGTAACAAAAACATATAAACCCCACTCTGTCTTTTCACACACTCATAAGAGTATATTTAAAAAACAGCAAATCTGACATTTACCAAACAAACTTCCTTGTGCGTGTGTATCACAATGAGTGTGTAGTAAAAGTCACGTTTATTTCTCAGATTAACTATTCCAAGAGCATTGTACATTTTTCTGTATATGTTGCCTCACGTTCCTCAGAGACCCTAAGAGCAGAAAGATTCTGCCTGGCAATCCTGCTTCTCACTGTCCCCTTACTCACAGCCTGATGCTCGGCGCTACACAACTATGGTCTCTTCTTGTAACTAGAGCAACTGTTACATTTTGCCTGTGAAGGTATCCAGGGCATACTATAAGACCACCAGCATCTGGTTACTGCACAGTGTCAATCAATACCTCTACTGTACATAGAATAACTTTCCGGCGGCAGCTGATCTATATACAACATGCAAATACAGAAATCACAAAATATTAACTACGTATTTGCACTAGTTATCCTCAATGATGAAGTGAACATTTCTTACATAAGGATAACAGCACTGGTCTCTGTATCATTGTACTGTGAATGCTGTAATTAAGAGAAAAAAAAATCTTTGCCTATGTGAAGGCTACTGAACTTAAAAACCATTACATTCCTGTCTGGGCATGGCAGTGAGTGTCACAGATATTTCTTGAAGGTCTGAATTGCTACAGCAATTATGTTTTTTCTACATCAATTCTGTTAAATCTGTTATTGCTTCGGCAACTGCCCCTATTAAAACATAGCGGAGGCTACTGTTTGTGTGTTTGTGTGTTTAAATGGTTCCGGAAGTTAACCTGCCCAGTGATGGTCACTCTCAGTCTGATGGAGCTATTGTCCTGCAAAAATCTCTTTGAAAGGTGAGACTGGGAATGTAATTGGTCACAATATGTTGGGAGCGTGGTGGAATAGTTATGTTAAAGCCCCATACACACTAAAAAACCTTTGGAGTTTACAACCCCTTTAATTAAAAAGAAACCATTGAAAGTAACAGATAAGATAGTAAAACAAAGGATGTGGAATGTTAATACTGCTTTGACTGAGGTACTCTAAAGCCCCATACACACTATCAGATTTTCTGCTGATTTTTTCCTTCAGATTCAAAAACCATGTAGTGCAAGGGCCTGCCTGATTGCATACAATTTGAAACTCCTAAGGTTTTGCCTCATATTATATGGTTTTGGTAAATCTGAAGGAAAAAATCAGCAGAAAATCTGATAGTGTGTATGGGGCTTTAGAGTACCTCAGTCAAAGCAGTATTAACATTCCACATCCTTTGTTTTACTATCCTATCTTTTACTTTAAATGTTTTTGTTTAATGAAAGGGGTTGTAAAGTCTGAAGGTTTTTTATCTGAATTCATTTTATGCATATGCATTCAGATAAAAAACCTTCTGTGCACAGCAGCCACCCTATCACCCCCTAATAGATACCTGAGCCCCATCTCCCCCAAGCGATGTCCACGAGTGCCTCGGCTATGTGGGACTCTCCTCCTGATTGGCTGAGACAGCAGCGTGGCGCCATTGGCTCTCGCTGCTGTCAATCAAATTCAGTCAGCCAATCACCAGAGAAAGGGGACGGGGCTGAATCAGGGCTCTGTGTCTGAATGGACACAGATAGATGTGACTCGGCTTAGGTGACCCCATAGCAAGCTCCTTGCTGTGGGGGGCACTCAATACCAGGGGGGAGGCAGGATCAGCCAAAAGGGACCCGAGAAAGGGGGGATCTGGGCTGCCCTGTGCAAAACCACTACACAGGGCAGGTAAGTATAACATGTTTGTTATTTTTAGAGAAAAAAACGAGACTTTACAATCACTTTAAAGCTATAATGTACAATCCAGAGTAGAAAAAAAATATTGTACATATCCAGCCAGTCAAAGTCCACTGGTACATTTAACCAGAGGATTAGAGGGTCTTTACAGATGGGAGCTCAAAATTAACGGTGTATTTGCCGATGCTGCAAATAAGACAGTAGGAAATCTCCCATATAGCCACGTCAGCGACAGGGGGCTATATTACTAAAGTCAGATTATATAATGGTAGGAGATTCAAAAGAATGGAAAGTGAAGGTGAAAGACAAAGAAAGGATAAAAAGGGGGGGGGGGAGAGGGATCCCATGGACTGCATGGGCAAATAACCATGCCACCTATAGCAAGGAGGAGTTTAACAATCAATATGCATATCGAGATTCCAGGAGCTTCAAACCTTTTTGAACCATTTGCCTGAATCCTGAAGAAATGCTGGCAATTTATTCATGGGTCATAATCCATGACATTCTGCTGAACCTGATAAACGAAGACTAAAGCCTTCTTCCACAATCTAGTGCTTAATCATTTGGCTGCTTAAAAGATAAAAAAACATCAGTCTCTGAGTAGTTTGAGACACCTTCTCAACTGGTTCATTCAACAGCGCCACAATTACCCATGGCAATTGTGGAATGGACACTACAATGACCCACCTCAAATGTGAAAGAACTCTGTTCCAAAAACCCCATAAGCATGGGTATTCCCACCAGATATGTAACATTGTACCTTGTGCGTGACATCCTCTAAAGCTGAGCGACAAAATACTCAGGTGTAGTTTCAACAAACCAGAGGGGATCAATTATCATCTGATACAACGTTCACATTGGCCTAAATCAGTGATGCCTGTATTCAAGATGCCTGTATAAGAGAATTGGAAACAGTCATCCCAGGATTCTATCTCTTTCTGAAGGGCCAGTTTAGCATCCCATTCTCTTATATAAGGTAGTTTAGTAGGGTTGTCTAACAATAGCCCATAAATGGTGGAAATTCCCCCTCTCTGACCCATATCTTGTGTGCACCATTTCTTGTTATGTATGGCCCCAGGAAATGTGGTAGTGTCTGGACACCATAGCAAGTTATATTTAATAAAATTGGAAGGTTTCCAATGCGGGAACTTTCAGAGTTTCTCTACAATGCCATAGGGTAAACAGTACCCTGTGGGTAAAAAAAAGTCATAAACCCTTATTCAGCCATCACTGAAAGGTCGTCGGGTCCATGTCTGGGGGAAAAGCTGGATTGTCAAAGAGAGCCACTAGTGGGTGAAATTATGAGATAAGAATAGTATTGTTTCACACTTTATCTCACTCCACAAAATGGGTTTGAAAATGCCAGGACTAACATGGGGGGGAGGATGTACTGTTTTGCGGGTTTGCAATTTGGTTATAGTAACCTATCTTTTATGTTACAAGCACTAGTCTAGCAGGGCACAAGAGAATAGGCAATGACAATTTGATAAATGTGTATTTTGCCATGTAACCCCCAAATGGCACATAGTTCAGCTTCAGACATATTGACATATTGACATAAAGCAAAACAGGTGAAAACAGCCACAGACCAGATTAAAGCACAATTGACAATAACCAGCCCCGTGCCAGAATTAAAACATAGATGTCCTTAACCCCATTAGTCAGAGTCTTTAAACACTGCCAATGGTGTTATGACATAAATGTCCTGTTGCAAATATTTATAACCAGTCTCGTGGGGAATACTTATCTGTCAAACTGAGAACAGTGACTTGTAATAGTATACTGATGGGTTAAATGTCATGAAATTTCCATAATTCTTGCTATGATGGAGTTATAGTCATAAAAATAGTGATTACACTGACGTATGAGAAGACACTTAGACATCAAACATGGATGTGCTACAATGTTCAGCAGACAAATTAATCACATTAGGTGTCCTAAGCAATACATTTTCATCAAATTTAGTCTTTATCAACTAACATTTTCATCCTGTTCATTAAAATATTAGCTGTTGGATTGTAAAACCTGCTCGCTTGGACATATTCATATAATAAGAAAAGCTGGCATTCAGGGTGTTTTTGCTAAGCATTATAAAAGCACTTCAACGCCCCTTCAGCATATCCCGCAGACCATTTGATTGGTTGTTTATTTTGTAAACACCCTCTTCAGAGTTGCAATTGGAGGTTACAGTTGACCTGTCCTGGTGACTATCACTCTCAGTCCCCTGAAGGTTGGACTATCATCCTGTGAGTTGGAAAATCCCTGTACAGGTTGAGACAGAGCGCAATTCAACCAAACTACACTTGGGCTTTAATTTAAAATCTGATACAAAACTGCATAGTTGAAGGTTTTATTTAAAAACAAACAGATTTGACAGCAGAGCTTTAACAACTAAGGACTTTTGGCAGTAGCTTTAAAAAAATATAAATATATTGTTGGGCTTTAAAATTGTGTTCATGCAACTTTCACATCTTCCAAAGCTAAAAATATTTACAGGTAATAAAGAAGCCTATTTACCTTTTTGGTGAATTGCTCCAGTTGTCAGCTTTCCCCAGATGGTTCCAATAAATATTATCATAAGAATTGTCCCCTTTGTTGCCTTCTGCAGATATCTTTTATTCATTCTGTTACAATAATTGAAATTATACTTTAGCAATTATCAAATCTATAGAATTCACAGTTAAACAGATAGGCATTTTGTATATTTTATTCAAAATTAATAAATATTCGGTCATACAGGCAATTATCAGGAACAGAAATGTATCTGCCACTGAGTAGTTGAATAGTAAATAAACCAGAAAATAATTTTTTGTTAAAAAAAAAAAGGCAGTGAACACATAAACTTGTGTAGATAGTGTTGAGGTGGGTAATGAAGCCAGGATCCTGCCAAAACAGTTGTAATGCAAATGACAGACTCGCATTCTCTGGCACAGTACATTGCTTGGAAGGTGACCCCACTATTCACTGTTGATGCTCTTCAGCTTCCTGTGTCACCTTCTTTTCTAATGCCTGGTAATTGAATAATGAATGGATATCACCAAACAATATTCTCTCTAGCACACCACTCACTGCTCACCACTTACATAATAAGTAACCTGATACAAGTTACAGTATACTGAAATAAAAGATATCATGCAATACAGTCATGCAGGATTCACTCCTTCCAATCTCAAATCTTTTTTTCTGGGGCACAGAGATGTATTGCAGTTCATGTTTTAGAATATATAAAGCCAATATTTTTGATAGTGTGGGGAAAAATTAAAACCTCTGTTTTCTCTGCTCTCCGGGGACCCCTTTAAGGTTTTCCTCACTTGCTTTATTAGTGACAGTGGCTTTATCATACTTTAAAAACGTATTAAAAAAAGTAACATGTTGGCTTCCACTGCTGATCGTTCCTTCTGAAAATGCTAGTCGCTTGGCTTTCAGACAAATCCAAATGGTTTCACATTTTGTAAGTCATTGACCCAGAGGAACTTTTCACGCAGTGTAGTTAGAACCTTTGACTGCATACATGTGAGAGTTTAGTTGGGACAGAAATCATTGAAACCAGAGAATCAGCATGATGGGAAGACAATCAGCAATCTAAGAATATGGCCAGCAATGAAAACCTACATATATTCTGGAGGCAGGTGTTCTTTAACAGCGATAATATGCCAGTAACATATTCAAAAAAGGTTTATCAGAGTTTCCAGGATAAACATTATTCAAGCGACCAAGCATTGTATAGAAAGTGACTTCAATTATTTCAGTTATTATCTTGAATGTATTCCAGTAATTATCTGTGAAACACATTTTGAGCAACTTACTGTACATGGAAAATTAATCGGATTTTACTGGGTCTGCATTTGTGACAGAAGTAATTAACAAGTTGATTCACTGGAATAATAATCCATCCATATTACTTAACTTTTGGATAATCCTTGAATTTTTTAAATACATATGTCAGAATGATGTTGTAAGGGTTTACTGGAGTATTTCAGGATGCTTTTATAGCATTTAATACAAGGATAAATCTGTAAAGCCTATTTGGTAAATCTTTAGCAAAATGTGTAGTTTATAAATTTAGACATGGTGAATACTGCCAACTGCAATTTGTTTAATCCATCTCCTGAAACAATTTCTTTACAGCCTTATTTTACCCATGTTTAAAGTAAAAAAAAACAAACATTGTTTCATCCTAAGGTTGAATTGAATTAAAAATGGAACTTTGAAGGGGTTCAAGCGGAGACAGAATATATAGGGGATCCATCAAGGAGTAATAAAGAAAGGTGGGAGAAATGTATACAGCTATATAAGTTACAAGCTAAAGTTAATGCTAAAAGATTTTTCTTCAGAAATCAGCAGAATTATAAACAAGGGAATCAAGCGAATAAATTATTAGCCCATATGGTTAAACAACAATCAACATCATTGGCAGTATCTAAAGTTAGAAATAGAGCATGGGAGTTGGTATATGTGATGAATGAGATCATTAAAGTGGAGTTCCACCCAAAAAAAAACATGCCACATTTGGCATGTAATTTTTTGGAGGGGAACCGGTAACCTAATTTTAGAGGGTCCCAGCTCCCACTTCCTCTCTGTACACCACGGCACCGGAAGGGAGATCACCTCTCCCCCCTCCCTCTCAGCAATCATCTGGGACACATCACAGGTCCCAGATGATTGCCTGGCCAGCTTGCCGCAGAGAGGAGGGGGAGTCGAGCAGGGCTTAGTTCCCCCGCATTGCTGGACCCTGGGACAGGTAAGTAACCAATTATTAAAAGTCAGCAGCTAGCCCCGAAACAATTTACCCCCTTCCTGACTAGAGCACTGTTTGCGATTCGGCACTGCATCACTTTGGCCGCGTACACACGGGCGGACTGTTCGCCCAACTTTGTCCGCTGAACAGTGTTTGGGCGGACAGTCCGCTCGTGTGTGGGCTTTCAGCGGACAGTTTCAGCGGACAGTTGGACGGACAAGGTTTTTCGGAAATTCCGTAAAACTGTCCACTGAAACCTTGTTTCAGCGAACAGTCCGCTCGTGTGTAGGCTTGTTCGTCAAACGAAGTTGCGCGCATGCTCAGAAAGGATTTTCACGCCGAAAGCTATAATGCAGTGTATAGGACGTCGTATTTTTCGTCCCGTCGTACGTGCCGTTCACGTCATCGCGCACCGTTTCAGCAAACTGTTCGTCCGTCGTGTGTGGCCATGTCCGTCCATGCTAAGTTTGAGCGGACTGTTTGCTGAAACTGTTGGACGGACAAAGTTGGGCGAACAGTCCGCGCGTGTGTACGCGGCCTTTAACTAACAATTGCACGGTTGTGCGACGTGGCTCCCAAACAAAATTGACGTCCATTTTTTTCCACAAAAAGAGCTTTCTTTTGGTGGAATTTGATCACCCCTGTGGTTTTTATTTTTTGCGCTATAAACAAAAAAAGTGTCAATTTTGAAAAAAACACATTATTTTTTACTTTTTGCGATAATAAATATCCCCCAAAAATATATAAAAAAACTATTTTTGTCCTCAGTTTAGGCCGATACGTATTCTTCTACATATTTTTGGGGGAAAAAAATCACAATAAGCGATTATTGATTGGTTTGCGCAAAAGTTATAGCGTTTACAATATAGGGGATAGTTTTATGGCATTTTTATTAATATATATATATATATATATATATATATATATATATATATATATATATATATATATATATATATATATATATATATATTTTTTTTTTTTAAATGGCAGCAATTAGCGATTTTATCGTTACTGTGACATTATGGCAGACACATCAGACATTTTTACACATGTTTGGGACCATTGTCATTTATACAGCAATCCATGCTATACAAATGCACTGATTCCTGTGTAAATGACACTGGCGGTGAAGGGGTTAACCAGCAGGTGGCAGTGTAGGGGTTAAGTGTGTCCTAGGGGCATGTTGCTAACTGTGGGGGGTGTGGCTGTGTTGTGTACATCACTGATCTCTGCTCCAATCACAGGGAGCAGAGATCAGTGTCACTTGTTGCTAGGCAGAATTGGGAAATGCTTGTTTACTATAGCATCTCCCCAGTCTTCCTCTCCGTGAGGCTTTCGCGGGTATCCCCGCGACGATCTGTGGGACCCGCGACCTGAATCACAGAGCTTCCCACGGGCGCGTGTGCGCACCTCCCGCCGCCTCTTAAAGGGCAACTTACTGGTATGCGATTTTGCCTGTATGTGCACTTCTGCTGACGTATATTGGCATGAGGCGGTCGGAAAGCGGTTAATTTCTTTTTTTAAAGCAGAACTCCTCTTTAAATGTTTCCATGAGTATTATGTCTCTATGTATAGGACAAGGCTAACTTGCACAGACAGGGAGATAGACAGCGCAATATATGGATGAAATTGAATATCCTAAAATGATGGAAGAACAAGTTAGTATGATGGATAAGATTACAGAAGTGGAAGTATGGCATGCTGTGAGAATATTAGCATCAGGCAAATCAGCTGGCCCCCGACGGGACTCCATAGGATGTATATAATCGATACATAGAAATTCTAGTACCGATTCTAACTAGAATGTATACAGAAGCCTTCAGGCTGGAATTTTTTTGCCAGATTCAATATATGAGGCTTTGGTGGTGCTTATGCCAAAGCCAGACAAAGATCTAAGGGAATGTGCCTTGTATAGGCCAATTTCATTGGTAACAGTGATTATAAAATACTGGCGAAGATCTCAGCGGAAAGGCTTAATAACATAATTTTATCAATCATTCATAGTGATTAATTGGCTTTATGCCAGGAAAGTCAAGGTCAATTAATATAAGAATACGGCCGCGTACACACGCGGGGACTGTTCGCTGAAACTGTCCGCTGAAACCAAGTTTCAGCGGACAGTCCGCTCGTGTGTGGGTTTTCAGCGGACAGTTTCAGCGAACAGTCCGCTGAACAAGGTTTTTCGGAAATTCCGAAAAACTGTCCGCTGAAACCTTGTTTCAGCGGACAGTCCCCGCGTGTGTAGGCTTGTTCGTCAAACAAAGTTGCGCGCATGCTCAGAAAGGATTTTCACCCCGAAAGTTATAATGCAGTGTATAGGACGTTGTATTTTTCGTCCCGTCGTACGTGCCGTTCACGTCATCGCGCACGGTTTCAGCAAACTGTTCGTACGTCGTGTGTGGCCATGTCCGTCCATGCTAATTTTGAGCGGACTGTTTGCCGAAACTGTTTGACGGACAAAGTTGGGCGAACAGTCCCCGCGTGTGTACGCGGCCTAACACAACTGATGGCACAAACTAAGGAATACATACCAGAGTCGAGTGCCCTGGCATCATTGGATATGGCCAGGGCATTTGACTCTATTGAATGGTTGTATTTACAGAAATCATTGGAACAGTTTGGTTTCTGAGAAAGATTTAAAAAATGGATAGCTATAATGCCCTATCAATCTCATTCAACTCTTTTGGTGAATGGCTTAATGTCATCCACGATAAGTTTAAAGAGAGGGACAAGACAGGGATGTCCTCTATCTCCCCATCTTTTTGCTTTAGCAATAGAGACGCTTGCTTTGAGGTTTAGGAACATAAAGGAATAGTAATGGGAAATAGGAAGGGGGTCATTGGTCTTTATGCGGATGATATAATACTGTATATGGGGGATACACTAGGGGTAGACTGATAACTCATGGGGCCCCCGGGCAATAGGAGATCATGGGGCCCCCAAGTTTAAAGATCAACACACAGCAGCTATCTTTGTGATGCAACATTAATGTGGCAGGGCTGTGTGGAGAGGCACCAATTTTGGTGAAGTATCAGGAGTCACAATTGACCCCTGAAGTCTCATTTTGGAGACAAAGAAAGGGACTGAGGACACATCCCCAGTCCCTTTATCTTTAGCCTTAGCTACACTGCAGATTAATAAACAGGAGACAGAGGCTCCTGCCCATTTTTGCACTGAAGCATAGGAAACAGATTACCTGCAGCTGTTGCTTGCTGGAGAGAAAAAGAGGGGGTCCTATGGAGGTTATAACCTGCAGATAGTGGGCAGTATACAGTGGTGGGGAGCAGTGGGCAGTATGCTGGGGGAGGGGGCCAGTATACAGGGGGGAGAGGGGCAGTATACAGTGGTGGGGAGCAGGGAGCAGTATACAGGGGGAGCAGTATACTGGGGGAGGGGGCAGTATACAGAGGTGCCAGTATATGGGGGAGCAGTATACTTGGGGATGCAGTATACGAGGGAAGCAGGGCAGTATACAGTGGTGGGGAACAGGGAGCAGTATACAGTAGGAGGGGAGCAGTATACAGGGGGAGGGGCAGTGAGCAGTATACAGGGAGAGAGGAGCAGTATACAGGGTAGTGAGGGGCAGTATACAGGAGGAGAGGGCAGTGAGTAGTATACAGGGAGAGGGGGCAGTGAGCAGTATACATGGGAAGGGGGGCAGTATACAGGAAGAGGGGGCAGTATACAGGGGGATGGTATACAGGGGGCAGCAGTATACAGGAGGAGGGGGTCGGTGAGAAGTATACAGGGTAGAGAGGGGAAGTATACAGGAGGAGGGAGCAGTGAGTAGTATACAGGGGGAGGGGGCATTAAGCAGCATACAGGGGGATGGGAGCAGTATACAGGAGGAGGGGGCAGCATACAGGGGGTCGGTATACAGGGGGCAGCAGTATATAGGAGGAGGGGAGCAGTATACAGGAGGAGGGGGTTGGTGAGCAGTATACAGGGGGAGGGGGCAGTGAGCAGTATACAGGGGGAGGGGAGCATTATACAGGAGGACGAGGGGGATCAGTATACAGGAGGAGGAGGGGGCCAGTGAGCAGTATACAGGGAAAAGGGGCAGTGAGCAGTATACAGGGGGAGGGGGCAGTGAGCAGTATACAGGGGGAGGGGAGCAGTATACAGGAGAAAGGAGGCAGTATACAGGGGGAATAATATGCAGGGGGATCAGTATATAGAGGAGGAGGGGGCAATGAGCAGTATATAGGGGGAGCAGTATACAGGAGGAGAGGGCAGTGAGCAGTATACATGGGGGAGGGGAGCAGTATACAGGTGTAGGGGAGCAGTGAGCAATATACAGGGGGAAGCAAGAAATATACAGGAGGAGGGGGCAGTGAGCAGTATACCGGGGAGGGGGCAGCGAACAATATACAGGGGGAAGGGAGCAGTATACAGGAGGAGGAGGGGGTCAGTGAGCAGTATACAGGGGGAGGGGCAGTAAGCAGTATACAGGGGAGGGGGCAGTAAGCAGTATACAGGGGGAGGGGAGCAGTATACAGGAGGAGGGGGCAGTGAGTAGTATACAGGGGGAGGGGAGCAGTATACAGGAGGAGGGGGCCGTGAGCAGTATACAGGGGGGAGGAGAGCAGTATACAGAAGGAGGAAGGCAGTATACAGGGGGATAATATACAAGGGAGCAGTATACAGGAGGAGGGGGCAGTGAGCAGTATACAGTGTGAGGGGAGCAGTATACAGGGGGAGGGGGCAGTGATCAGTATACAGGGGGAGGGGAGCAGTAAACAGGAGGAGGGGGCAGTGAGCAGTATACAGGGGAGGGAATATAGAGTGTACTAACCACAGTAGGGGGCTGAAGCATTACAGATAGAGAGAATAGTTTTAGCAGTCACTTACCTTATGGATGTAGGGGAAGCCTTCCGTGGTCGCCATCTATGCTCCTTTTCCCAGTTATCACTTACAACAGACACCTGTGCATGTAAATTAAGGTGGCCACACCCCCGCCCACAAGCTTGGTCAGCCAGTGTAGAAGCTGCTGGCTGGGAGAGAGATTATTGGGTCTGTGAGGCTGCACTGCACCTGGGGAGATAGCTTGTAGCTCCCCTGGTTGCATAGATAGACATGCTCACATAGGTCCCCTGCAATATGGCAGAGGCCGCCGGGGTAGGAGGGGCAGCTAGGCAGCACATAGAGGAACCAAATCGTCCATTTATCTTCTGCCACCGCTGAATACCTGCAGGAGGAGACACAAGCATTCAACAGTGGCAGGAGATAAATGGACGGTTTGGTTCCTCTATGTGCTGCCTAGCCGCCCCTCCTACCCAGGCAGACCCATGTGTCTGTTTAGGATGTTTGGCATCAGTCAGGGGAGGGCCCCCTTACTGGCCCCGGGGGGCGTCCGATATGCCCAAATGGTCAGTCCGCCCCGAGACACACTAAACTCATTAACTGAAGCAGTGAAACCAATAAATATGTTTGGGAAATATTCAGGATTAAAAACCAATTGGTAAAAATCTGTTTTAATGCCACTAAGACATTGGAACAAATTAAAACGCAAGTTGGGGATATGGTCAAAGCTACCACTTTCAGTCGCAGAAAGAACACATTTAATTAAGACAGTAGTATTACCCAAATGTTTATATGTATTCTCAAATTTTTCAGTAGTTATACCAAAATCTATATTTGAAAAGTTAAACTCGCAATTTATAAAATTTATATGGGCTAATGCGAGATCCAAATATAAAATGGTGTGGAAATAAGCTAAGGGAATAGTAGGGTTTAGTGATATTCCCCAGGAAATTCCCAGCATTTGAACAGCTAAGAGGAAATCCACATGGAAATTTCTGGAAACAGAAAAGTGTGGTATGGAGATTTGCTCCTCGCATTTTTTGGTATCGTCAATAAATAATAACAAGAAGATACAATTGTATATAATGCACCAAATATATTTTAGCCCTATTAGACTATACAAAATCGGTAGAAGGCCAACATTAGAATGTTTGCGATGTGGGGGGGGCGTGGCCAGCGCATGAGCTGAATGGAAGCTCTGTGAGAGAGCTCCATGACACGAACGGGCATATTAGCGACAATTCACAGCGAATATCGGTAAAAAAGATACGAACTGAATCCGAAGGTGATGTCAAAAAAGCGGAAAGACGAACGGAAAATGAAAAAACTAACGACATTTTCCTCTCAGTCAGCGGGAGGGAGAAAAAAAGATGGCACAGATCCTCTCACAGCTGCTGTACCAGCAACAGCCTCCTCAGGGAGAGCGTACTACACTGACAGGCCTGATGCTGCTCTAGAAGAATCACCTCACAAAACACATCTGGAATCTCCTCATGAGGAAGATTACCTCAGCCCTACATGTCGCAGCCCGGCTAAAACTCGTATCAAACTGGATTTCACAGGCCAGGAGGTAAGCTATAAAATACCTCATATTAGTCAAGATAACACAGTCATAACTCCTATAGCTTCACCTATAGCCGCATTCCCCACTAATAACCAGCCTATTCTGGACACCCAATTAAAAGAAATGCTATTAACTTTACATACTTCGCTTCATACAGATATTTTACAACTCACAAATCAATTATCCAAAGCAGTGAACTCCTTAGGTGAAAGAGTACACACTATTGAGAACTCTATGGGAGACATGACCAATACTATTAATGATTTAATAGATGCTCATGAAGAAAATAAAGCTGAAAAAGAGTGGCTTAAATTTAAAATCGCAGATTTAGAAGACCGCTCAAGGAAGAACAATCTCAAAATCAGGGGTATCCCTGAAAATATACAGCAGTCTGATCTTAAAAAATATGCCACTGACTTATTCTCCAACTTGCTGCCAGCTATACCAGCCTTAGAGCTCACAATTGATCGTATCCATCGGATTCCGAAACCGTCATTTCTCCCTCCACAGATACCACGTGATGTACTACTTAGAGTACACTTCTACCATGTTAAAGAACAAATCCTATATAAAGTGTGACATCTAGGACAACTTCCACAACCATATAATACAATCCAGATTTATGCTGACTTGTCTAAACATACTCTAGATATGAGAAGACAACTTTCCACGATTACAAAAGCTCTGCGTAATCATAAAATTGAATACCGTTGGAAACAACCATCTAAACTACTGATACAGAAGAACGACACCTACCATACAATCACTTCTGTGGAACAAGGCATTAAGTTACTTCATGCATGGGGTATTATCCCCGAACCAACTCCACCAATCGGAGCTAAGAAGAATCCGGAGAAACTTACGCCACAATGGCATTAGCTTTCATTGACTAGATCCGGTCAAAATACAATCCTATCTATAGGAAACCGATCTATCAGCTTGCCCGCCGTGCCGTGTGATACTAAATCTTTGGAACAGCTGACCTTTGAACTAATTCCCCATTCTAATGTTGCAGTATACATTGAAATGTTTACCACTGCAAGTTAAGTTTAATGTTTGGTTATATTTTTGTTTGTGCTTTTACTTTTATTTTTTTCTTCACAGTATCCTATACACAACTCATAGCATTCAAAGGGACAGGTATGTTGTGAACCTACAAAATTTGAATCAAAACTTTTCAGTCACTAAATTTTTGGACATTCATAGTCATTTCAGATTACAGATTGTTCACATGGAAGTAGAATTTAAAGCTATTATTAGGCTAGTATGTACTTACTTTTTCCATCTTATTAATATCCTTTTATGAGTATAAAGTTAATCCATCCAGCAAAAAGAGCGTCAATGTGGCAAATGGCTAACACCCAGCGATGTCAAATATTGTGTATACAAGAAACCCTTTTCAAAACAGGCGCTATTCCCACTTGCACCCATAAGAACTTTCCTCACATATTTACAGCATCAGGCCAACAGAAAAAAAGAGGAGTACTTATTGCCATACATCATTCAGTTAATTTTCAATTGCATGAATCTATTGTAGATACCAATGGACGATACCTCATATTAATATGTACCATTGATAATACACTTACTACATTGGTAAATGTGTATGCGCCTAATAAAAGGCAATCCCATTTTCTGAATGGCCTGATGAGAAAAATAGGTAAATGCCGAAAAGGTGCCTTAATAATTTGTGGAGACTTCAACATAATACATGAACAAGAACTAGACACTTCTAATCCCAAAACCAGAACCAACTGTGCACTTACATTTTTTTTGAATAAAAGCGATCTCTATGATGTATGGAGATGCCATCATCCTGGAGATCGTGAATACACATATCATTCCCTGGTACATAATACCTATACTCGTATCGATTATATTTTTTACGGATAAGTGGTTATTGCAGCGGGTGAGGGAGTCTGACATTGCACCCATCACTTGGACTGATCATGCCCCAATTAGTATGACTATTCTACCTAAACACTCTCAAACGACCCATTTTCTATGGAGAACAAATGCATATCTTATCAAAATGCCTACCTATGCTACAGCTATACAAAACCAGATAACTGAATTCTTTAAATATAATGTGGGATCGGTGTCAGACTCCGCCACCCTATGGGGTGCTCATAAAGCATTTAGTAGGGGAATCCTAATGCAACTGAATGCTCAATTCAGGAAAAATAAAACGAAACTCATTGAGAAACTTACTGCTGACATTAAAACATTAGATTCCCAAAACCAATCTCATCCATCACAACAACTGAAAACTAAACTACAAATATTACGACAGGAACTCAGAACGACTTTATTGGATACCTTTGAAAAACATACTAGAAAACGTAAAGCTAAATATTACCATACTAGCAACAAAGCAGGAAAAAACATGGCACTTCGGATCAAAGGCAGATATTCCAAATCAAAGATTCCATATCTATACCACCCTATTATTAGAGAAAAATTGCAAGACCCCCAAGACATAGCGAATGCATTTAGCTGTTATTATAGCTCCCTTTACAAGCTTGAAGATGATTCTCAAACTCCCACACCTACCCCAAAGATAATAAGTGATTTCTTAGATACTATTAGTCTCCCATCTTTAACTACTGATCAAATCTCTGATCTTAAGGTCCCATTTTCAGTGGAAGAAATTGCTAGAACTATAGACTCCCTGCCCAACAATAAATCTCCGGGCCCAGATGGAATGATAGGAGAATACTATAAATTACTTCGAGATATACTGGCTCCCCACTTATGCTCACTTTTTAACGAAGCGGCATCCAAATCAGAATTTCCGGCTGAGATGCTTCAGGCCTTGATCATAACACTGCCGAAACCAGGCAAAGATCCCAATGCTTCCCAAAATTTCAGACCGATTTCATTATTGAACATTGACATCAAAATATACACCAAAGCAATAGCGAATCGACTGATGAACTACATACCAGACCTCATTCACAAAGATCAATCTGGCTTTACTAAAGGTCGACAATCTTCAGATGCAACAAGACGTCTGATTGATATTATACACTTCACTGAGAGACATCAAACGCCTTCTCTGCTCCTTTCTTTGGATGCAGAGAAGGCGTTTGATAGGGTCCATTGGGGCTATTTACAGTCAGTGCTTTTAAAATTCGGCTTTCATGGAAATATTTTATCGGCAATTTTTGCACTGTATAAGGGCCCCTCAGCGAGAGTATACACAAATGATATGATGTCTAGGCCCTTTGGCATCTCGAATGGAACACGACAAGGTTGCTCCTTATCTCCTTTAATATTTAATTTAGCCATCGAACCTCTAGCAGAACGTATACGATCTGACACAAAACTATCTGGTATAAAAATTGGGCAAATAGATAATAAAATAAGTCTGTTCGCAGATGACATAGTGCTTATAGTGTCTGATCCTATTTCATTTCTCCCGAATCTCCAAAATATACTAACGACATTTGGAGCAGCATCATATTATAAAATTGAAGTAACTGATCAATTCAATCTATTATTATTATTATCAGTCATGTATTACTTTGTCTAATCCCTATAGTCTAGCTATCAATCAATACGGCAAGCACATGTTATCGTTAATATCACAATACTACCACCATTGGCTATGAAATCAACACACGGTCTAAGGTCAATTAAATCTCATTTATTTCCCAAGGAAATAAGAAAACGTGCATCAAGTATCAGTAGAAGTTACAATAATACATAGCATACAATCAAAGTGCAATATAAGCCTTATACTTATCGATCCTTGTGACTGGATCTCCTGATGGAATAGAGAGAGGGGCTGAACTCATGGTTGCAACCCTTTTTGTTAAACATACCTCAGCCATACCACACCCCATAGCCCATCCTACTTTTCCCGTAGACCAATCAGCGTCTCTGGGGCGTTTCCTCCCCCAGGCTAATTACCTCGTACAGTCCTGCCATACTTGGCCTCTGGGGGGCAGTGTCTGCCCATGAATTGCAACTGCTCCGACTGGATTGCCATCTTGTGGCTCGATCTCGGACGCCCCACCAGCTGTCCTTTGTTCTTGCAGACAAGTCGGCACCATATTGTCTTTGAAGTTCAGTACATTCCAGGTGGGCTGAATAGAACTCATTCTGCTATTCAAATTGTGTCACATTCCTTGCTTTTAAACATGTGACACTGCCTGGCATCAATATGGCTGAGTTCGGCTGTACAAACAGCTGTGTAGATGTATAATATTAATTCCTGGCTGATTCCAACAAAAATCAATGAAACTAAGTCCCATATTTCAGACCTAGGATTAGATAACACAACCAGGCAGTTATTGTCTAATAAATACCCCTACCACTGGAAAGACGAGGGGATTTCTTACATAGGAATCACTCTCACTAACAAAACAAAACAGTTATTTAAAACAAACTTTTTACCATTTAAGAAACATTTTGAAACAGATCTGACAACACTTAGTAAATTCGAATTTACATGGGCTGGTCGCCTGGCAGCTTTCAAAATGATGACCATACCAAAATTATTATATCAACTCAGGTCCCTTCCAATATGTATCCCTAAATACTACTTTAAATCCTTACAAAGCAGTTTGGGAAAATATCTATGGAATGGCAAAAAATCCCGTTGCGCATACCATATACTAATTAAACATAGAAATATAGGTGGTGCGACCGTACCTGATCTACAGGATTATTATGACGCAACTCTTTTGACCCAATTGCAAGAACGGTTCTTACCTACTCCTAAAACTTTATGGGGACAAATTGAGAAAGACATCCCACGACAGCCTAATATGCAATTCTGGTTACTTAGTAGGAAAATTAAGTCCACAATTACAGCTCAATACCCACCAACGGTGAAAGCGACGCTACACTCTTGGCAGAGAATCATCACATACAAATGGGATAAAACTCCAATCACGGTGTTAAACCCTCCTCTAACAATTATACCAACATTAATTCCTGGCGTACAAATACACGACTGGAATTTGGGTCGGGATATCAAACTTGGTTCCTTCTTCCAACAGGGCTCATTAAAGTCTTTTTCTCAGTTAAGTAATGAATTACAGCTTCCGAATTCTGAGCGATCTACATATATTCGAATAGAAAAGTGTCTGCTACACAATCCACAACTCAGAGCTTCAATCCCGGTTAAAATATGGTCTTTCCTCAATAACCATGCCACCTCACAGAAAGGAGTAGCTACAATATACCCAATTCTAGGGGAAAAAAACATACCCAGCAAACTACCTTCCTTCCTTAAATGGGAAAAAGATTTGGGGCAAGACTTTTCAATTAAACAATGGATGGCTTCCCTACGAAGCATATATAGGGCCACTGCATGTGTTACACTATGGGAATTGGCACAAAAAATTGTTCAAAGACAATACCTGACTCCACATATCCTAGCAAAATTCAAGGGGAACTCGTCACCTAATTGCTGGAGAAATTGTACCCAATTGGGGACCCTATTTCCCTATTATTATGTGGGACTGCCCAAGCTTACATAACTACTGGCAGGCAATCTCCCATTTACTCACTTCCGTAACAGGTATTGTCCTTCAACTTTCACCAGAACTAGCCATTCTGAATATGAATTTACATACGATTCCCAAACAATATCGTAAAGTAGTAACACATATACTTTTAGCTGCGAGACTATCCATAACTTGAAAATGGAAAACTGACTCTCTTCCTACTATGACAGAAGTTATAGAATTAACCCAACTCCACCACTCCTACGAATTGTTATTTCCTACTGACAAATCCCTATATATTAAGGAACAACAACTATGGGAACCTTGGAGTACATGGTACAGAAATTATACTTCCACAATTTAGATAATGCTGATTCTTTAATCATATAGAAGAAAGAACTCCTGTGTGTTTTAATATTTTTTTTTGGATGGCTTTAAAAATAATTTCATAACAAAGTGACAAATATATCACATGTTTGTTTATCTGAATTGAGCTGCGGAGTAAGAATAGATCTTTATTTTCCTTCATAAAAGATAACTACTGTGTTTGAATTTCCTTTAGGATGTTGGACTAGGTACTCCAAGACACAGATAGATCCCTGTGAGGGGTGTCTTGGGGTCCATAAGTGGCCATTATCCATATCGCTATTTATAAATCTTACAATAATTATATTACGGACTTTATTATACAAATTCTAAGAGACTTACTCTTGTTCGAGTCCCTTTATGACTATGAATATTAGATACTTGGGAATACTACTTTATTCTTTATTGTGGATTATTTGTTTATATGCTATATTGTGCTGAGAAAACCCTGTCACTATATTATACTGTGTTATGTTACTTTTATTACTATATATTATTTTTTTTTTGTTTTGTAACCCTTGTTGTAACTAACTCTGCTAAAAATCTCAATAAAAACATTTGAAAAGAATGTTTGCGATGTAACCACTTTCAGACCGGACCAATTTGCTGGTCAAAGACCAGACCACTTTTTGCGATTCCGCACTGCGTCACTTTAACTGACAATTGCGCGGTCGTGCGACGTGGCTCCCAAACTAAATTGACGTCCTTTTTTCCCACAAGTAGAGCTTTCTTTTGGTGGTATTTGATCATCCCTGCGGTTTTTATTTTTTGCGCTATAAACAAAAATAGAGCGACAATTTTGAAAAAAACGCATTATTTTTTACTTTTTGTTATAATAAATATCCCCCAAAAATATATAAAAAAACATTTTTTTCCCTCAGCTTAGGCCGATGTGTATTCTTCTACATATTTTTGGTAAAAAAAATCACAATAAGCGATTATTGATTGGTTTGCGCAAAAGTTATAGCGTTTACAAAATAGGGATAGTTTTATAGCATTTTTATTAATAATTTTTTATTATTTTTTTTTTTACTAGTAATGGCGGCGATCTGCGATTTTTATTGTGACTGCGACATTGTGGGGGACCCATCGGACATTTTTGACACATTTTTGGGACCATTGTCATTTATACATTAATCACTGCTATATAAATGCAGTGATTCCTGTGTAAATGACACTGGCAGTGAAAGGGTTAACCAGTGGGTGGCAGTGTAGGGGTTAAGTGTTCCTAGGGGTGTGTTACTAACTGTGGGGGGGTTGGGCTTTCATTTAGTGTACACTGATCTCTGCTCCAATCACATGGAGCAGAGATCAGCGTCACTAGTTGCTAGGCAGAATGGAAAAATGTTGTTTACACAGCATTTCCTCCATTCGGCCGCTCCGTGAGACGATCGCGGGGATGCCCGCGGCGATCGAGTCCGCGGGTCCCGTGACCGGACTCACGGGGGTCCCGACCAGCGCGGGAGCGCGCCGCCGCCGGCGCGCTCCCGATGGCAGGGCGGCATCAAATATTGGACGTACCTGTACGCCAATATGCCTGAACCGTGCCATTCTGTCGACGTACATCGTCGTGCGCTGGTCGGGAAATGGGTAATCAAGATGAAGCGGATTTCTGCTGTTTGATTTCATCATGTAAGGAGGTAATGGGATATAGAGTTAAGTAATAAGAAATGTTCTGAAACGACTAAAAAGACCGGTGCCTTGTACCCCTAAATTATGTTTGCTGGGGGTGATGAATGATGAAGAATGGTCAGGATATATAAAGGTTTTATTACAAAAAAACCTTTTTCAGGCTTGAAAGCAAATTGCTAAATGATGGATGCAATTGATAACTCCATCTATCAAAGAATATGCAGTTAATCATATTATAGCATATGAAAAAGTTATGTATGAAAGTAGGGCAAACCTACAGAAATATCTGAGAATTTGGAGTAAATAGTGTAGTATGGAAAGGGTTAGTGAGAGACAGTGTAGATATACAGAATGATTGATGTAGAAAATTGTACATTTATTTTTTATTATGTATCATTATGTATGTTTTTATGCAATAAAGAGTATGAAAAAAATGGATCTTTAGCATCCTAATTTGCTATGTTAAATGTTTTTATTTTATAATAAAGAGTCAATTCACTCAAAACAGATATTTATATAAGGGGTGGCCAGTAAGTACTCCACCCTTTGCCATGGAGCCTTCTGGGTTTTTTGCATTTATAGTTATACAATTTATTGGGACATCGCAAAAGAAATGTGTTATGAATTGAACAGTGCACCCATCTAGTGGGACTGCAAGAATAAAACTTAGTGCCATCAAAAATCTGGAACTTTTGTTATAGCAACTCCTATAGCTGTCATGCATGAGCATTCAATCGGAACTATTGCAATATGATAAGTCAGGATTCTCTCTTGACACTTTGGAGTTTATCAATGCTTCAATTAACCACTTCAGCCCTGGACAATTTGGCTGGCCAAAGACCAAAGAGTTTGTTGCGATTTGGCACTGCGTCAATTTACTGACAATTGCACGGTTGTGCAACATGGCTCCCAAACAAAATTGATGCACTTTTTTCCCTACAAATAGAGATTTCTTTTGGTGGTATCTGATCACCTGGGCATTTTTTCTTTTTTGCGCTATAAACAAAAAAAGAGCGTCAATTTTGAAAAAAAAATTACATATTTTTAACTTTTTGCTATAATAAATATCCCCAAAAATATATAAATATAAAAAAAATTCCTTCAGTTTAGGCGATACGTATTCTTCTACATATTTTTGGTAAAAAAAAAACAAAAACGCAATAAGCGATTATTGATTGGTTTGCGCAAAAGTTATAGCATCTACAAAATAGGGGATAGTTTTATGGCATTTTTATAATTTTTTTTTTTTTTTACTAGTTATGGCGGCGATCTGTGATTTTTATCATGACTGTGACGTTATGGCAGACAGATTGGACACTTTTGGTGCTATTTGGGGAGCATTCACATTTATACAGCGATCAGTGCGATGAAAAATGCACTGATCACTGTGTAAATGTGACTGGCAGTGAATGTGTTAACCACTAGGGGGCGCTGCAGGGGTTAAGTGTGTCCTAGGGAGTGATTCTAACTGTGAGGGGATGGGCTATGTGTGACACAACACTGATCACCTCTCCCAATCACAGGGAGCTATGATCAGTATCCTGTCACTAGGAAGAATGGGGAAATGTTTGTTTAGCATTTGCCTGTTCTTCCACTCCGTGAGACGATCACAGGTATACCTGTGGACATCGGGTACGTGGGACCCGTGATCACACTCATGGAGCTTGCGGCAGGCGCGGGTCTTAAAGGCCAACGTACAAGTACGTTAATATGACTGTAGGTGCCTCTCTGGCTGTTACATGTTTCCAGTCAAAAATATATATGAATCTTAGGTGAAAGTTGTTTGAACCTTGGGTGAAAACATTGATAAACACACCCTTTTATCTGTGTGTATACAGTTTATTTGTCTCCAAGAAAGGGGATTCATGCAGTCATGGGCTTTATGGAAGCTTGGCTAAGAAAATAGGCATGTCTCCATTTAAAAGACTGATTGTAAAATTCATTTTTTAGGCCTGAAGTTCACGCTGAAAAATAGAGAATTGCCCTTCCATGTGCACCTTTCTGCAAAAGCTAGTTATAAATTGGGGTGGTTGCCATCTTTTTGTATAGCTTGTTCACTGCTTTGCTCTTGTTGTGAATCCAATGTGTCCCTGTGCCTTTAGGGTCCGTTCACACAGGGGCAACTCCGATCCGACTACAGGTCGCCCCTAGTCACCTCAGGTCGGACAACATTTAAAAAGCAATGTAAGTGAATGAGAGCCGTCTTAATGCACACTACTGAAGTCGCTCCGACTTCAGAAAAGGTTCCTGTACTACTTGAATCCGACTTGTAGGCGACCGGTACCCATTGATTTCAATGGAGGTCGCCTCCAAGTCTGATCTCCGTCTATACGTCTATAGTCGTGTTCAGATCATGTCCAAGTTGCCTCCAAAAGTCGTGTTGAAAGTCGTGTTGCCCCTGTGTGAACGGACCCTTAAGGAGCAGTGGGCTCCCTCCAGACAAAGAAAATAAAAACACACCGGTGCACAAGTGGGTGACAGTACCCCAATAGTAAATATATTTGGTGTGTGGACCTTGAAAAGGAATTAGGGTTTTTTTTTCCGTCCACAAGAAATTCCTTATATGGATTAATATATTTAATATAACAATATTGTATGTAAAAGAGTAAGAATATCTGTATATTGCGTTGCTAAGGTAGCAGCCATCCCCAGAGTGTCCCAGGACTCTGTAAGAAATATGGAAAAGGAAAAGGGGATGGGAGGCACACTTAAGTGTAATAGTAAAAAGTACAATTTAATGCACAAATGGAATACACTTACAGGATGCAAGTAGGTTCACTCAAGGTTTTAAGTAGATCATCATCATCTGGGGCTGCCGCTATCTTGTATTCCATCCGGAGTCTAGGTGGCTGTACAGGGAAGAGCTGGGATGCATCCAGCGTCCAGAAAGTTTGAGCTTGCTGCTTGGGACCACACAGCAGTAAGTGATGTCACCAGATAGATGGGCCCGAATGGGGAAGAGAAGGAAAGCAAGCCTATGGCTACGTGCTTGAAACGTGCAGCTCCTTCTACTGGCCCGTAGAGGGAAATTTTAGTTTGTTTTTTAATTTTGCCTTTTTTATGTAACCCTTACTCATTCAGGTGATGGCTGGTATCTTGGCACCCCTTTATTTTTAAAGAGCTTGATAAGCCCCGCCACCTGCAGAACCCCACAACCAGGTTGTGGGAGGAGGGTCTTGTCTTCTTTAACATTTGAACAAGATGCTTTGCTACGGGGACAACCTGGCAAGGTACCCCCCTCATGTTGAGGGCATGTGGCCTGGTATAGTTAAGAGCAAGCCCCCCCCAACCCTTTCCTGGCCAGGAAAGCTGTATGCTTGGATATGAATCTTGTTTGGATTTTAGGGAAAACTCATGCTTCTTTTTCTAGTTTTTGCATGGGATTCCCCTCCTAAAGCATACTTCCAGTGGAGTTGGAGAGGAGTGACCAGATGAGGATGTGGCGACTCTTCCTGTACTGCTCTGGATAGCCTGAGACACTGCGGCGGTGGTGGGGGTGGAGGCTGACCAGTGAGAGGTGTGAGTACTGGGCTGAGCTCATTATTACAGTAAGCACATTCACTTTCACGTTGCAGGCTGACATGCCAGTTTGCAATTAGCACCACTATTAGGGCTTTATTTGTACAAACTTGCCTTGCACACAGGGTGAGAACACCCATTGTGATATTTATTTTGAGATCAACCACACTATTTATCACTCACTACTTATTCTTTAAAGAGTGATTCACTGTGGAGGATTACCCCTCAGGTGAGGGCAGTGTCTTTTCACCTATTTTACACTCACCTGGAAAGAGTGACTCATTGCAGAGGAGCACTCTTCAGGTGATGGGCAGCGACACTCACCCCTATATTCATGTAATTTTTACTATTGGTACTCCAGTTAGAGCCCTTTGGGGGGGGGCAGCAGTCCAGCCTACACCTAAGCATGGAATCTAACAAATATTATATGATCTAAGCACGGGAATGGACCACAGCCCTAGAGGGGAAGATGAGCTTAGTGGAGGATGATTTTAACCCGTTAAGGCAGGAATTGAGAGTAATCAGTGAAAAAGTTATTATGCATAACTTCAAAATGGAGGATATGGAAAACAGACTGCGTAGAAATAACATGAGAATTTTGGGACACTCTGAACACTGGGAGGGTCCAAATCTTCCAGGTTTTATGGAGAATTGGCTCATAAAAATATTTCAGAGAGTTTTTCTCCTTTTTCGCAATAGAAAGAGCGCACAGTGAGCCATATAGAGTGGCGTTGCCAGGGGGCCAGCCAAGACCATTCCTGGTAAAAATGCTTTATTTTAAGGATAAGGAAATTATACTTTGGAAGGCAAGAGAAAAAAGGGACATATATTACAATGGAGTTAAAGTTTCATTTTTTCCAGACTTCTCTCCAGAACTCCAGAAGAAAAAAGCCAAATTTGAGGAGGTTAAAAAAAGACTGCAACAATTAAAAATCACATATGCTATGCTGTATCTTTCATTGTTGCGAGTAGTATATGAAGCAACTAAAGAAAATAGTGTGGAACTTAGCAGATTACTTGGGTTGCATAATGGGTCTAAGTTTGTAATAATAATTGACTAAGAAATAATAAAAAAAGGAAGAACCTCGCCCTACCCCACACCTCCTATTTCAGCGCTATGTAATAACAGGTAATTCACACACAGGGAATAAAAAAATACAGTTGAATAAAAATAAAATGCAAATGAGATGTCTCTCGGCAGCCACTTAAACCAGGTTATACATATAGAAAATAGATGTAAAAATTTGAAACTCTAAAAGAGTGGCAAATAACCACTTAGTCTGGCCAGACTAAGTACGTCGGACATACCGCTACGTGTGTACGCGGCTTAAGATGTCTCAAGATTTATAACTTGGGAGAATTTTGACCCATAGGAGAGGTATGCCCAAAAGAGCTTGCATTTAAATGATCATACTTATTAAAATGGATCATATTAGACACAAGCTTTCTTCCATTAACCACACTATTTTACATTTAGACTATTCTCCTTTATTCTCACATTCGTGTGTCATCCCTTAGAACAACTTAAAATTATTGAAACACAAAGCTCAGCCTTACTGATCTACAGTTTTCCCTAGCTTTTTGCTCTTGCTAAACAACATTTTTATAGAAAATATGTTAGTGTTGAACTTTGTCAGTAAAAAGTATTGAAGTTCACAAGAAATAAGGCCTATCAATAAAAGTTAATTATTAAGCATATGGGAATAGAGGACACCTGAACTAGGTGCATGATCCATCTAACTTTTGTTTGGGCCTAAGAGCCGGTTCACACAAGGGCAACACGACTTCCAACACGACTTTTGGAGGCAAATTGGACACGACTTGAGTATGAATCACAGCGTGACTTGTGGCAACTTACAAGGCAACTTGAAGTTGCCTCCAGGACAGGGGACTTTGGCAGTGGCCAATCACATACAAATCAGCTCTGTGGGAGGGAGGGGTTTTCATAGAAAACTATTTTTACTTCCTGGAAAGTTGCTTCAGTTAAGACAGAGGATCTGACTTGGAAGCAACTTCCATTGAAATCAATGGGTACAAGTCGCCTAGAAGTCGGATTGAAGTAGTACAGGAACCTTTTCTGAAGTCGGAGCAACTTCAGTAGTGTAATTTAAGACGGCTCCACTCACTTCCATTGATTTTCTCAACCACGCGACTTGGGACGACTTGAAGTCGGATCCCAGGTCGCCCCTGTGTGAACTGGCTCTAAGTGAATCTCCACCTGTTTTAGACAAGGTGTGTTAAATAGGGGGAATTTAATAAAAACATTTTACCATAATATAAATATATGACATCAGCAACTCCTTTTTGAAGAGATATGAAAAATAAGCATGTATTTTTTTATTTGTAATATGAATATTTTCATTTTTCTTTCATTACCTATGTTTCCTTAAAGTTATTCTAAAGCAGAGATATGCAATTAGCGGACCTCCAGTTGATGCAAAACTACAAGTCCCATCATGCCTCTGCCTCTGGGTGTCATGCTTGTGGCTGTCAGAGTTGTGCTATGCCTGATGGTACTTGTATTTCTGCAACAGCTGGAGGTACGCTAATTGCATATCCCTGTTCCAAAGGTTCATTTAAAAAAAAATAACAAACATGTTATATTTACCTGCTCTGTGCAATAGTTTTGCACAGAGCAGCCCGATCCCCCTACTCTTTTTGGGTTATAAGACATATAGAGCGGCAGCTCAGGCCCACCACCTGCTCTCTCCTCATTGGCCCACTGGATGTAAATGATAGCAGTGGGAACCAATGGCTCCTGCTGTTGTGTCTGAGCAAATGAGGAGAGAGAAACCTAGAACAGCCGAGGCTGCGATCCCTGGATTGAGAGTGGGCACAGGTGTGTATAAAGGAGGGGCTGTGGGGGAGCAGCACACAGGTTTTTTTTACCATCATGCACAGAATGCATGAAGATAAAAAAACAACCACTTTAATAGTTTCAGTACCTAATAATAATTATAAAAACTTTCCTAGCCATGCTGTTTCATTATTGCTAGAAGTTTTGTTTTCTAATTTAATGTACCTGATATCGTTTTTGATATAAACTATTTCTTTAAGAATTATATTGCATTCCTGTATCTTTATTTAACAGATAACCTTAAAGTTCAATAAAAGTCTACCTACACAAGAGAAACCACCAGCTGAGGATTCTCAGGCCCTGACACTTCTAAAAGTGTCAGTTTTCTGGTTCATTGCTTGGCTCTGTGGTTCCTTTCACAAAATCCTACCTCATTATAAAGGCATAGTAATGTCATATGAATTTAAAGATCAAACTATTAAGGTACAGCATGAGACAGAGGCTTAACTAGAATCCGGTGCAAGAAACTATGAAGGGCATTGCTAAGTCTACAAAAGATCTGGGGCTAGAGCCCATAGCAGCGAACTAAGGAAAGTCATATGCTTGGGCAGGCATACACATGTATATAATATATATATATGTGTGTGTGTGTGTGTGTGTGTGTGTGTGTGTGTATATATATATATATATATATATATAAAATATTGTTACATATCTGTGTGGATCCCCCTTACATCACTTACAGGGTCCCCAGAGTGCCTCCCTACTTACAGCAGGGTCCCCAGAGAGCCCAGGAAGCTCCTGTTTACATCAGGGTCATCAGAGAGCCCCCCCTACATCAGGATCCCCAGAGAGCCTCCCTACTTACATCAGGGTCCCCAGAGTGCCTCCCTACTTACAGCAGGGTCCCCAGAGAGCCCCTTACTTACATCAGGGTCCACAGAGAGCCCCCCTCATTGCATCAGGGTCACCAGAGAGCCCCCCTCATTACATCAGGGTCCCCAGAGAGCCACTGCTTAAATCAGGGTCGTCAGAGAGCCCCCCTTACATCAGGGTCCCCAGAGAGAACCTCCTTACATAAGGGCCTCCAGAGAGCCTTTCATTGCATCAGGGTCCCCAGAGAGCCTTCCCCTTACATCAGGGTCCCCAGAGCCCCCCTCATTACATCAGGGTCCCCAGAGAGCCCTCCTCATTATATCAGGGTCCCCAGAGAGCCCACCTTACATCAGGGTCCCCAGAGAGACCCTCCTTACATCAGGATTCCCATAGAGCCCCTCCTTACATCAGGGTCCCCAGAGAACCCCTCATTACATTAGGGACCACAGAGAGCCCCATCCATTACAGCAGGGTCCCCAGAGAGCCTCTTCCTTACTTCAGGGCCCCCAGAGAGCCCCTTCCTTACATCAGGGTCCCCAGAGAGCCCTCCTCATTACATCAGGGTCCCCAAAGAGCCCACCTTACATTAGGGTCCCCAGAGAGCCCCACATTACATCAAGATTCCCAGAGAGCCCCTCCTTACCACAGAGTCCCAAGAGAGCCCCTCCTTACCACAGGGTCCCCAGAGAGCCCCTTCCTTATATCAGGGTCCCCAGAGAGCCCCTTCTTACACCAGGGTCCCCAGAGAGCCTCCCTACTTACATCAGGGTCCCCAGAACCCCCTCAATACATCAGGGTCCTCAAAGAGCCCCTTCCTTACATCAGGGTCACTAAGAGTGCCCCTCTCATTACATCAGGGTCCCCAGAGAGCCCACCTTTCATCAGGGTCTCCAGAGAGACCCTCCTTACACCAGGGTCCTTAGAAAACCCCCCTCCTTACAGCACAATCACAGCCATGGTCGTGGAGATGAGGCCCTTGTCCCCATCAACGTGGGGCCATGATGCTTACTGACCCTCCTATGCTGATGGCATGTGACCAGGTTTTGTTCAGGGGGGGCGCTCGCTTGTCCCCAGTATTTTCTGACCTGCCAGGCTGCATTACCAGATAAGGCAAATAAAGGTCTGGTATGGATTTTGGGGGGCCCCACACTGTTTAAAAAAATTAATTGGTGTAGGGTTCCCCTTAACTGCTTCAGCCCCAGAAGATTTTACCCCCTTCCTGACCAGAGCACTTTTTGCGATTCGGTACTGCATTGCTTTAACTGGCAATTGCCCGGTCGTGCGACATTGCACCCAAACAATATTGATGTCCTTTTTTTCCCACAAATAGAGATTTTTTTTTTGCGCTATAAAGAAAAAAATAGGGACAATTTTGAAAAAAATGCAATATGTTTTACTTTTTGCTATAATAAATATCCCCCAAAAATATCCAATTTTTTTTTTCCCTCAGTTTGGGCTGATATGTATTCTACATATTTTTGGTAAAACAAATCACAATAAGCGAATATTGATTGGTTTGCGCAAAAGCAATAGCATCTACAAAATAGTGGATAGATTTATGGCATTTTTATTATTTTTTTTATTAGTAATGGCGGCGATCTGTGTTTTTTATCAGGACTACAATATTATGGCGGACACATCGGACACTTATGACACTATTTTGGGACCATTGTCATTCATATAGCGATCAGTGCTATAAAAAAGCACTGATTACTGTGTAAATCACACTGGCAGGGAATGGGTTAACCACTAGGGGGCGATGAAGGGGCTAGGCATGTCCTAGGGAGTGATTCTAACTGTGGAGGGATGGGCTAACCCCATCAATTAAAGGAGACATACAGGTATGCCCATTTGCCCACCACTGCCATTGTGCCAACGTATATCGGCGTGCAGCGGTCGGTAAGTGGTTAAAGTGGTTGTAAACCCTTACAAACCACTTTGACGTACAGGTAAGCCTAGATTAAGGCTTACCTGTAGGTCCAAGAAATATCTCCTAAACCTATACAGTTTAGGAGATATTTGCCCGAAGACAGGCACCGCTGTCTACGGTGCATGCACCATAGACAGCGGCGCGCAGGCGCACTGAGCGCGGCATTTCCAACAACGGAGCTGCCGCGCGTGTCGGCTCCCGTGAGCATGCGCGGGAGTGACGTCATCGCGGCTCCGCCGAATGACAGCGGCGGAGCTGCGAGACCCCACTGAAAAGATGGATGCGCCAGACTACAGGGGACAGCGGTGACATCGCTGGCTCCTGTGTCAGGTAAGTGACACATAATGGGCTACTATGCGATGCATAGTAGTGCATTATGCTTTGCCTTTGCAGGGAATGAAAGAGGAAGTAAACTCATCAGGGTTTACTTCCTCTTTAAGACCCAAGGCCCTAGTATGGACTGGGGATGGACCCCACACCGCTTTTTTCTTTTTTCAGTAGTCGGGTCCTGGCAATTTCAACCCAAGCCAATTTAAATTTTTTCTTTAGAAATGTCATTTTTTCTACAGCATGTTCTATGCATGCTACAGATGTGCCACTTTACGGGCAGACTAAGGGGACCCCCAGGAAATATATTTGAATGTTTTTTTTTTGTTGCACTTTAAGTATGATTAAAATTACTGCTCCTGAAAAACTAGCCTTTTTAAAAAAAATAATTGCATTGATACATATCCCCCAGGGCAGTACCTGGGCTCCCATACCCTTTTATGGCCATTTACTTGCATACTGTATAAGCTTTCAAATGGGGACTTTTTCCTTTTCAGCTCCCATAGACTTCAATGGGGTTCCCCGTTCGGGTTAGAACTTTTCCCCATCTCTATTAAAGAGGAAGTAAACCCTAATGGGTTTTACTTCCTCTTTTGCTCGCTACAAAGCCTGCAAATGAAAAGCATAAGGGGCTAGTATGCATCGCATACTAGCCCATTATGTGTCACTTACCTGCAAAAGAATCGAGCGATGTCCCCTGTGTAGGCAGAGTCCATATTCTGGCCCCTTTTTCCTTCCGGGCAACGGACTCCAGCTCTGTGATTCGCCTGAGCCGCGTGATGTCACTCCCGCGCATGCACATAGGAGCCGGGATTAACGGCACAGGCTAGGGAAGAAACGGCACTTCGTTTTGTTTCTTCCCCACGCATGCGCCGTTGTAATTTTCGGCGGACCACAAGTGAAACATCTCCTAAACTAGACACGTTTAGGAGATATGTCCACTACCTATAGGTAAGCCTTATTCTAGGCTTACCTATAGGTAGAAGTCCAAAAAGTGGGTTTATGCCGCGTACACACGATCAAACAAGCGGGTGGAAAAGTCCGGCAAACTCAAGTCCGCCAGACAATCCCCCCGTGTGTAGCGTCCGGCATATTTTTTGACCCGAAAGTACGGCGGACTTAGAAAGAAGTTTTGCACTCCAATCTTCCCGCCGGACTCGCATTTCGGCGGACATTCCGGCCGTGTGTATGCCAGTCCGCCGTACTTTTGAAATGAGCGGACTTTTCCCGCCCAGAGCGGGTCTGCAGGTAGGCGGGGCCCGCGAAGGAGACGCCGCTGGATCCGCCACCTGGTATGGACTTAAAGGGGAACCCCAACGCCAAAAAAAATTGGCGTGGGGGTCCCCCCAAAGTCCACAACAGACCCTTGTCCGAACACGCTACCCGGCCGGCCAGGAAAGGAGGGGCGAGCGAACGCCCCCCCCTCCTGAGCCATACCATCTCCAGGAGAAGAAGAAGAAGAAGAACGGAAGGCGGCGGTGGCGGCGACAGAAGCCCGGGCCACCGCCTGTAAAAGAGCTATAAGAAGGAGCGGTGGCCCGGCAGAAGAACCGAAGAGGGGGACAAGACCCCCAAAGTCAGAAGAAGAGGCCGCGGCGACGAAGAAGAATGCCGGGCTCCTCCGCTAGTAAAAGAGCTACAAGAAGATAGCGGAGGAGTCCGGCGAGAAGACCCCCGAAGACGGAAGACCCCCGGAGCTGTGCAATAAATTATTTTATCTTGTGTGTTGTGTTTTTTTGTACTTTATTTGATAGGTGAATGGGTAGGGGTACATTGTACCCCATACTCATTCACATAGGGTGGGGGGCCGGTATCCGGGGGCCCCCTTATTAAAGGGGGCTCCCGGATTCCGATAAGCCCCCCGCCCGCAGATCCCGACAACCAACGGCCAGGGTTGTCGGGAAGAGGCCCTTGTCCTCATCAACATGGGGACAAGGTGCTTTGGGGTGGGGGGGCCGCGCGGCCCCCCCTTCCCCAAGGCGCCCCCCATGTTGAGGGCACGTGGCCTGATACGGCTCAGGAGGGGGGGGGGCATTCGCTCGCCCTACCTTTCCTGGCCGGCCGGGTAGCGTGCTCGGACAAGGGTCTGTTGTGGACTTTGGGGGGACCCCCATGCCGATTTTTTTCGGCGTTGGGGTTCCCCTTTAAGTCCATACCAGGCGGCGGGGCCAGCAGCATCTCCTTCGCGGGCCCCGCCTACCTGGAGACGCGCTCGAAATGAGCGGACTTTCCTCCACGTGTGTGGGCGAGTCCGTTCATTTCAAAAGTAGGGCGGATAGTACGGCGGACTTAGTACGCCGTATTAGTCAGCTCAAAAAGTGCCGTGTGTGGGCAAGTAGCCCGTTCGGAAAGTCCGACGGACAGTCTGGCGGGAAGTTTTTTCTTTTTCTTGCATGTTCATCTAAAGTGACTTTACTTCCAAGGGTGCTTGGAAGTGGATTTTTCTTTAGTAAATAACCCCCTCAGACTCTTTGACCCCAGAGTAACAAAATTCATTAAGAGCATTCCTGAGGTTGTCTTCAGAGGGGCAATGTCCATTAGAGATTGGCAGTCATTGTCTAAGGGGCCAACATGGGGAATCCTGTACTAGAGTTTGTACCTACAAGTATGGATTATGTAATTATGTAAATACTGTCAGTACATACAGGGAGCAACAACTTTGTATTACTGACAGGGGCCCACCACAGGCGTAAACAGTAAAATCATGGGGGTTGCTATCGTGTGTGTTATTTATCCAAATCTATATCTTCTAACCTGGGATGTTTATTACGTGCACTGAGGTATCATGATCATATTTGGTTCAACATACATCTACTTTAAATGGATATTAATTCTGCTGGTCTGCTGTTATTATTTGTATCTCCAGATAGATAGCCAGATGTTGCTACATGTTCCTCCAGTAAAATTCTGAATTGTCACAAGTGTAGTATGTCTGATGTATTCCCTATGTACAAGTGCTGCATAATATATTGCTGCTGTATAAATATATAGGATAATAGTAACAATATAGTTTCTGATCTATCCCTTTCACTTAAAACTATCTTTTCTTTTAACAATAACCACTTTTAGAATATGTTTTATTTTATTTTACCAACCGCCACCTTTTAGGATTAATCACTCAAGCTGATTGCACCAAGTGATAATCAAAAATAAAGTGTTTTTTGTGTTATTATACAGGTAAAGAGAACGAAAAGGTTTGTGCTGGTGTGTACTTTCACATCTTCTGATTTACTACTCCTGCTTAAAAAGCCATTGACAGCAATGAATAGCTCACATTTCGAATAAAGAATAGAGAATGTTTTAACCATCTCAAGTGCACATCTCAGGGATCTGCAAGAAAACTGTACCATGCTAAATGCGACTCTGCGGTGAAACAGTGATTTCCCAAGAGCACTCTCGTGAAGGATATATTTCAACAAAGTGCTTGTTTCCCAATAGGAGAGGAAATGTGTTTTGATCCTATTCTGACTGATGCACAACCAAGATCTTGCAAATCTTGATCAACAGAAAAAGTAGCAGGGAAAGCATTATAAAACTGAAGCCAAGCAGAGCCTAACCTTTAAATCTAGGCATAAGTGGGAAGTCTGTGACAATATTATAGGTATTTTCCTTTAGTGTGTTGCAGTTTAGGTTCACTTAAAGATATTGACCTTATGTTTAAACATTCTCCCTCTGGTGTAATTGAGCATTTAAACACGTATTGGAAAATCTAAAAGCAGAAATGCCTGCAAACATTTAATTACAAGTATTATGAGATGTGAATTATCCATCAAGCCATTACCCTTTGAATTCCAGATACAAATTATTGTGATTAAAGGACACACCATAAAGTAAACCTGTCAGTGCAACATACAGAGCAAACCTCTATATCTCAATAGTAGTAGACACCAAAAAGTGCTTGTAAATGACCTCTGAATATATAAAGTTCTCACCAGAGCTCCAGAGAAAGCTCTAAACAGGATATGCCCCCTATACCAATATCAACCTAATTTAAAAATGAAAATAAAGGGAAATCGGTGCTAAGGTGTATCGAAAAAAACATTGCATAATAATAGCAGCTGTCACAATATTCTGATACAAGATATACAATGCCCCATAAAAAGAAGTTGCAGTGCTCATAAATTACTGTATAAGTGACAAATTAATATGATATACATGAAACAAGCTTAACAAATGTGCATTTAGAAAGTTTGTGACACAGTTCAAATAACATGAAATGGAATAGTGAATATAGAAGATGCCGTCTCCAATCCAGTGACCAAAGGAAGGCAATTATAAAATAAATCATCTTCAATCCTCTTGATTCTCTCAGTGAAGTCAACTATAAGTGCTTCATCCCACACAGTGAACAAGAGAGGCTTACCAGAACGTACTGACCCTCAAATAAAAGAGCGGTCAAAAACAAAAATAAATAAATAAATTTTAATACATGAGGATCCTTTGCATCTGTACACTCCTTCAGTCTCTCAGCACCCTGCAGCAGGTGTCATCCAGTTCACAGAATCAACTACTGGCTCCCAAACATCAGATCTCTATACCAAGCATGTAAGGACTAAACACACTTCACATAGTGTAGAATCATAGATTAAAACTTTATTTTAAAAAAATGGGCTTACTGCATTCCTGATTATATACACTGTGCTGAATACAAAGCAAAAGCAAATTTCCAATGTCACCAATGTCACCCAAATTAAAGATGGCCGCCCTCCAGCTTTCATATTTGGCAATGTATTACTTAGCTCTGTCCTACTTGTTTTGTTGCCTGAACCCCCGATGACGTAATTTGTGACGAATGCCAAAGAATACCCAATCAGATTAAAAAAATGAAAAAGAGTAATTTTGCTTGCACGTGATTGGAAGTCAGCAGAGTTTCACTAAGCTAAAGGAAAATTCTCTTGCAAAAGGAAACTTATTTGCTATTATTAAATGCAGGTAATCAGGAAAATAATATTCACTACCAAAAGGTAAATAAAGGAAATCTGTGGGGCACATATACAGCCTGCTTATACATCTGTTTCAAGGAATATGAATATGAGTACACTTCTACATAGACATAAAGTAATTCCATAAAAAATAAACACACATCCCTTTGTTTAAAATTTGGCATAAATCCAATAGCGAATTACATACCTCTGAGTAGGATTGAGCCGAACTTCATCCCCCCTCCCCTATACTCTGCAGAAAATTGTGCTTTAGGTGGTGATGGTACCAGAACACTGTAAGCCCTCACAGTTACTCTTGGTGAGTGCAGGAATGGGCCCTGTTGTGAAAAAGGCCCACACCAAGGAACTTTTAAAAGTCAGTGGGGAGTCAGCAGCGCCTTGCACCTGCAGAGCTCTGCAGTGTGATACAATAGGTGGCTGCCTTTAAGCTGCCCCCTATAGGACATTCTGCCTTCGTTGGAGTTGTATCTCCTCCTCCTCCTCTCTTCTCTCAGGCACCTAAGTACAGTCAGTGACCTCATCATCCCCTCCCTCCTCATCACTGGAGCAAACCTGGCAGTATGCTGCAGCTGGGGGAACATCACTGCCAGTTTCTTGTCCTTCTTGGGCACCCCCTCTCTTTAGGCTCATGCTACTCCCTTCCTCAACCTGGGAACCAACATTGGAGCTTTTAAATCGCTGCACATCCTCCAGCAGCATGTACCTGACACTGTGGTAACATAATTATGGGGACTCCTCTGTGCATGATGGTGGGGCTACGGAAGGAGGGATTGTGGACAAGGAGCAGGTGGAATAGGCCCCTTTGGCAGCTGCGTTGGAAGGCAAACTATTCTGAGCCTGGGTGACAGAGGATGAGGAGGATGAGGACGGCTTTGCTATCCACTCCACCAACTCTTCTGCATGTTCTGGCTCAATAACACGGCCAGCAGCAGAAAAAAAGGACAAGTGTGCTCCATGACCACCTGCAGAGGATGCACCATGTCCATGACCAGCACTGTGGACTGTAGACACAGAGGCTGCTTGCCATCTTTTAGTGGCCTGTGAGCGTCTGCCTCTCCTTGGTGGCCTTCTGCACATGATGTATATTTTGTTTTGCAATACCACACTACACTGTATTAGACACTGTTTACACCACTTGCACTGTATTAGCAACTGTACTACAGCTGCACTGTATTATGTACTGTGTACACCACCAGAAGTATAGTAGAAACTGTACACACTGTATTAGATACTGTGTACACCACCAGGAAAGTAGTAGAAACTGTACCATGGCTGCACTGTATTGTGTACTGTGTACAACACCAGAAGTGTAGTATAAACTGTACACACTGTATTAGATACCGTGTACCCTGCCTGCACTGTATTAGCAACTGTACCACGGCTACATTGTATTTTATACTGTGTATACCACCAGAAGTGTAGTAGACACTGTACACACTGTATTAGATACTGTGTACACCGCCTGAAGTGTATTAGAAACAATACACCACAGAATGCGCTGTAAATATAGGCTACACTGGATGCAGCTTTTATATATATATATATATATATATATATATATATATATATATATATATATATATATATATATATTAATACACTGCCTGCACTGGCTGAATATAGAGTAGACACTGAATTTAGAATTTATGATTTCTTGGCCATCTTTCAGAGAATATGAATGATAACATAAAAACCTTTCTTTTACTCATGGTTAGTGTTTGGCTGAAGCCATTTATTATCAATAAACTGTGTTTACTCTTTTTAAATCATAATGGCAGCAGAAGCTACCCAAATGACCCTGATCAAAAGTTTACATACCCCAGTTCTTAATACCGTGTATTTCCCCCTTTAACATCAATGACAGCTTGAAGTCTTTTGTGGTATTTGTGGATAAGGTCATTCTCAGATGGTAAAGCTGCCCATTCCAGCCCCTGTACACACAGTCGGAAATTCCGACGGAAAAGCTCCGATCGGACCATGTTGTCGGATAATCCGACCGTGTGTGGGCTACAATGGACTTTTTCCTTCGGAATGTCCGACCAACAAAGTTTGAGAGTTGGATATAAATGTAGCAGATGACATTTTGGACAAAATGTCACTCATGTGTAAACCCCCATAGGGGTTCTGAGGTTGAACTGTGTAGGTTGACCTTGGCATCAGTTTGGCTGGGCTGTGTTGGAAGTTCTGCTTGTACACATTCAGAGGTTTTGACAAGTTCCGGATCAATGTGCTGATTGCCATGGTCTCTGGCTAGAGATCTGTTCATCCATGAGGTACCCAGCTGCGAGTGGCTACTCTCTGGGTGGTATTAGAGACGTTGTTATGTCTGCAGTTCAAGGTGCCTGAGTTCTTCATCCTTGACCTCTGTGCCTATATGACACTGTGTTATTTGGATGTTACCCCTGCAAAATAAAACCTTTCACAAGGACTTTATTGGTGTTAGCGTCCAAGTTGTTGGGTATCAACCCTGGGAACCCCTAGACATGGAAGAACATGCCAAGCGGAGGTAACCGGTAAGCCCAATAAGTCAAGGTCGCTCTACATAGGGTTATGGCCACTACATAAAATTTTCCCACAACATGATCTGATCAGACTTTGTCCGATCGTTTGTAGAGAATTCCGAACGGACAAAGTACCACGCATGCTCAGATTAAATTAGGAGACTAAAGCTATTGGCTACTAGCCGCAACGTAGTCCCGTTGCAACTAACGAACGTCATCATGTTCCGAACGATTGGATTTTCTGACAACTTTGTCCGACCGTATGCAACACCAGTTTCGGACAAAATCCGTCAGAAAAAAATCCGATGGATTTTGTTGTCGGAATGTCCGACCGTGTGTACAAAGGCTTAGTGTTATCACTCATTTTCTCTGAAAAATGGCCAAGAAATCAAAAATCCTGCCAGGGTGTGTAAATTTGTGAGCTCAACTGTATACTAGACTGACTGTATATATATATATATATATATATATATATATATATATATATATATATATCAAATACACTGACACTAACTAAATAACCTGCCTGCTTAATCTAACTCAAGCTATCTCTTTGTCCACGCCAACAACACTACACAGTGCTGCCGTGTAGGCTATAATATGTATGTATATCCCAATGTTAGCAGCCAGCACAAAAAGGTGTAAATATAAAACATGTACATAGAAAGAAAGTGCAGCACTAAATGAGTCAATAACAAGTTATAAAGTGATCCAATAACTCAAAATAAATTATGCAAAAATAGTGACATACAATGGCACAAATCATACAATCCAGTGTAAACCATCACAGAGAGAAAGGAATTTTCGAAAAACACAACGAAGTAAAGTCCAAATCAAGTAAATATAATTCCAAAAGCGTCCAAATAAATATGTGACAACAAATTGATAGGTGACTATCAGACAAAATGGTGACACCGTGTGTGGCCAATCAAGTAAATGACAAACGTGATCCACCACCGAAAGCACTAATCGCTTACCAAAGGACGTGGACCCACACGGGTATATCCCTGGTGAGTCTAGAAGGCTTAATACTGTGATTCCAAGGGTCCAAGATTCTTTTATGAAGATGAAACCTCCAGGTAATCATTCTCATAAATATGAGGTATGCCAGGTTATAAAGCGATCAACCCCATCAGGAAAGCAAAGGAGAAGCAAAAAAGGGGGGACATAGTATAATTCTGTATGGCAAGTTTTATTAAAAATAGTGGTATAAGAGTTGCACTTACATACTCCAAGTAACAACAAGCGCTTTAAGACAAACAATTCAGAGATAATGAGCGGATCAGCATACAGGCCCGACGCGTTTTGGCTTGAAAAAGCATCATCTGGGGTAACCGCCGTGAAGGCTGCCTTATAAAGTATGGGGCGTGGACTTAGTCCCCCTGAGCCATGATTGGCCAAAGGCACCCTGCTGTGATTTAGCTGTGATTGAGCAAAGCATGCAGATCAAGTGCATGCTTTGGCCAATCATCATACAGCAATGCACTGCTTGGAGCTTGTGTTCGACCCGAACATCAAGCTCATCCCTACCTCTGAGTATAGCAATCTTTCAAGTGCATAACGCCCTTATTGAAGCCAGAAATGTATCCAAAAAACGTTGCTCTAATGCTATTGTATGAATTGGATTTAACCCATCGATTTGATGCTATATTTCCAATAAAGGATTGTGTTTATATTTATTAAAGAAGTTCACATTCTTAGCTTTGCTTGAGGGTTAAAATACAGACATGAGACAGGTTGTTGGTGTGTAGCTCACACAGCAAAGACATTTCACATGATCATACTTGACTATGAATATGTTTTACAAAACTGTACCATTCTATCAAACTTACCTCCTTCATTCAAAATCCAGATTCCCCCCAGGCACACAGGAAATGCTTTAAACATCTGGAAAATAAATGATACATTTATTCTAAGGAGATAAAGCACACAACAAGGTTAATGTTACTTGCTAGTTGCTAATATGTTTGTTTTACTATTGCCAATAATATTCAGCACTAATCTAAACTCTCTTGCTCTTGCTTCCAAATATCATTCCTAAAAATATGATAAAAATATGATACAGCAGATAATAATGTTGCATAACCTGAAGACCAGACACAAGAGAGAATGAGACATAGGTTAACAGCTTTGATCATTATGGTATCATTTTTTAGGCTGCGTTCACACTGGTATGACCCGACTGTTGTACAACGGTCGATCTGACTTTGCCCTGCGATATCGGTCCTACTTCCATCTGACTTGAATGAACAGGATACGATTTTTCTCCGACTTTGAAATAGTCAGACTTGTCCTTTGACCAATCAAAACAATCCCAGTGTGACATAAATTCCCTTTTCTGTTGCTGTAATCACCATGTTGAATGTTACAAGTCGGATAGTTAGGACGAGGATCTGACTTTGATCTGACTTCTATGACATTGAATGGGCTGAAAATGGACCAAAGTTGGACCAAACTAGTGCAGGAAACTTTTTCAAAGTTGGACCAACTTGTGTCGGACCAGTTAAGGCGGCTCTCATAGGGAACTGTTGGGCTATAAGAGAGATAATGACAAGTAGGTTGAGTTCACTGCACTAGTGGCCAATTGCATTGGGAAAGAGGAACAGTATACTGGACAGTAAGGTCCCCATTCATAGATCAGCATTAAAGTGGTTGTACACCCTGTACAACCACTTTTACCTACAGGTGAACCTATATTAAGGCTTACCTGTAGGTGCTGGAAATATCTTCTAAACTTCCACAGTTTAGGAGATATGTACACTAAAGCCGATGTCTATGGTGCATGCACACTTTAGAAAGGGCAGATCATGCTGTTTTTAAAAGGGGTCATGTTGTGACTGACGGCTCCCATCAGAGTGACGTCACGCCACTCCGGACAGTCACAGAGCTGAAGTTCGTGGCCCTGGAAAGAAGTGGGGTAAAGACACTCTCTGCTAGTGGGGACATCGGTGACATTGCAGGCTTCAGGTAAGTGACACATAATGGGCTACTGTGCTATGTATATTAGCCCATTATGCTTTACCTTTGCAGGGAAATAAAGAGGAAGTAAAACCCATCAGGGTTTACTTCCTCTTTAAGGCCTTACTGCAACCACACCCATATCACTGTTTAAAAAAAAGTACCACCCAAAGTACAGAGAGCAGGAAGAGAGTCCATGTGGGTTATTTACAAAAGCTAAATCCACTTTGCACTGAAAGTGTACTTGGAAGTGCAGTCGCTGTAAAATTGAGGGGAGATCTGAAATGAATGGAAGCTCTGCTGATTTTATCATCCAATCATGTGCAAGCTAAAATGCTGTTTTTTATTTTCCTTTCATGTCCCCCTTTGACTTTACTTCCAAGTGCACTTTCAGTGCAAAGTGTATTTTCCTTTAGTAAATAACCTCCCATGTGTGTTATGCATTTGAATCTCTGTATATGCTTTGTGCTAGAAAATTTGTAGGGTAGATTCATGGAGCATTCCCACCACATGAAGAGGCAAAATGCCTTTGTCTCCAGTGTGCCAGTTCACACCACTGCATTGCGTCAGTGTATGAGCAGAGTGCACTGAATAAAAGTACTGCATGCAGTACTTTCTTTCAGCACAGCGCAGTGTGAAGCAATCCACCAGCTCACACAGTGCATTGGGCAATTGAACTTTATGAAATGCTTGTGTGACATTTCAATAAAGTCTTTTTTTTTAAAGTGAACAGTGCTATGCATGCAAGATGCATCAGCATTGCGGTGATCCTGTTAGACCATTCTGCACACCAGCTGCTACGTAGTAATGCAGCAGTTTGTGTGAAAGGACACTAGTGTTTGCTTTTAGCTGTTCAAGAACTGCACTTTATTGAAATTATCACAAATTTTTGTATATGGAGTAGCCCTGACCTTTTTTTTTTTATTGAATTATCAAGGTAAATACAAAACAAAACAGCCTAATGGGCATACCAAGGCTCGGTCACTACTATAAACTACTAAGAGAAAAAAAAAAGAGAAACATACATATAAGTTACATGTATTCCAAACAAAACCACTTAACGCTCAACCACCTATGCAGAAAATGAAAATAAATCCTCCAATTTTGCATATACCCTGCAACTTTCTTCAATTATTCATGGGATGACATGTACAATATACTTGCATATTCTTACTCCCCCTCCTCCTCATAGATTATTGACATGAGAGGCCAGGGATGTTTATGTGATCAGGGATGTCACCCCCATCATTCCCGGTGCCTAGTAGAGTGGTACTAGACATCGATCAAATCTACATAAGTGGATTGGGATTCCGTCCAAATATCCCATACTTTGTGAAATTTGTTGCCACATCCACATGACAGGTAAGTAGCTTTGTACAATGGTAGAGTCGTGTTCATTAACTTTTTCCAGAAATGTATTGAAGGTGAGGCCTTCCATCTGAGTACTATAGCTGTACGGGCATAATATAGTAACAGTCCTAGCAGGGTTCTGATCGCCCGGCGTGGGGCCAGTGGTTCAACTAGTCCCAGCAGACATACCCCGACAGACACTGGCACAGGAATGGTGGTGACTTTCAAAATAAATGTGGTCAACTCCACCCAAAAAATTTCTATCTGAGGACCGCTCCAGGACATATGAATGAAATCCGCTAAGGGTGAGTTGCATCTCCAGCAAGAGGCAGAAACAGATCGATAGATTCTATGTAGACGTACAAGCGTGTAGTACACCCTATGTACTATTTTAAATTGCACTAATTTATCTCTAGTCGATACTAGCTGTGAAAATGGGTACTCCCACATTTCTTCCCAGTCTTCTGTGTCTAATGCGGAGAAATCTACTTCCCACTTTGCCTTAAGGTTTTCTAGTCCCCTATGGACATTGGGGAGTAATGCTTTATATATGGTGGATAAGGGCTTAGATAAAGTTTCATCTCTGAGTAGAGTCTCCAGATTTGAGATATAAAAGGCTACAGGATCAGGAATGGATCTGAATTCTGCTAAATGTGGGTTAAACCAAAGAGGGTTATATGGGAAAATGTGTCCTGAGGGTATGGCGCATATTGAATTTGCCACTGACCATGCCCTCATGACCACTCTCATTGCTGCAGTAAGAGGGAAAGGAGCTCTAGGGCCCCGGTACAGTAGGTTCCATAGCGCGTCATAAGACCCCAAACATGCTGCTTCCAGGACCACCACCGCATTGGACTCATCCAAGACCAGCCAGTTGTGGGCGTGGGATAACAGAGCCCCCAAGAAGTAGGAGTGGAGGTCTGGGCAAGCCAAGCCTCCCTCTCCCCAAGGCCTCTGCAGCACCGTTAGCTTAAATCTCGGTTGACCGGTTCCCCAGAGAAAAGAGACTAAGATGATGTTTATCATGCAAAATACCTTTTTGGGGATCCAGACAGGTGCGTTTCTGAGAGCATACAGAAAGGCAGGTAGAAGCTTCATCTTAAATAAATTGATCCTCCCGATTAAAGAGCGAGGGAGATGTTCCCATGCCGTTAGTCTTGTCCTCATCCTATGTATCAGTGGTTCTAAGTTAAGGGCATGATAGTAAGAGCCCCCCTGTTCGGTTCGCACCAGAATCTGCGAACAGACCTAAACTTCGTGTGAACTTTAGAACCCTATTAAAGTCTATGGGACTCGAACGTTCAAATTCTAAAGTTCTAATTTTAAAGGCTAATATGCAAGTTACTGTCCTAAAAAGTATTTGGGGACCTGGGTCCGGCCTCAGGGGACATGTATCAATGCAAAAAAAAGTTTTAAAAACTGTAGTTTTTTCAGGAGCAGTGATTTTAATAATGATTAAAGTGAAACAATAAACGTGTAATATTCCTTTAAATTTCGTACCTGGGGGGTGTCTATAATATGCCTGTGAAGGGGCGCATGTTTCCCGTGCTTAGAACTGTCCCTGCACAAAGTGTAATTTCTCAAGGAAAAAAAGTCTTTTAAAATCACAGAGATATATTACGGAGCCGACAATTCATTCATTGATAAAAAAAAAAGCTTGAGGTTCCCCTAAATTCAATTACCAGGCCCTTCAGTTCTGGTATGGATATTAAGGGGAACCCAGAGTCAAATTAAAAAAAAAATTGATGTGGGGGTCCCTCTAAAAATCCATACCAGACCCTTTATCCGAGCACGCAACCTGGCAAGCCGCAGGAAAAGAGGGGGGGATGAGAGAGCAGCCCCCCACCCTGAACCGTACCAGGCCACATGCCCTCAACATTGGGAGGATGCTTTGGGGGTCTGTGACCCCTCAAAGCACCATGTCCCCATGTTGATGGGGGCAAGGGCCTCATCCCCACAACCATGGCCAGTGGTTGTGGGGGTCTGCGGGCGGGGGGCTTATCAGAATCTGGAAGTCCCCTTTAAAAAGGGGATCATCAGATCCTGCCCCCCGTTTGAAATGGTAAGGGGGTACAAAAGTACCCCTACCATTTCACAAAAAAGTGTAAAAAATTGTTAAATAAGACAAACACACTTTTGAAAAATTCCTTTATTAAAAATAAAAAAAGATTCCAGCGGTGGTAATCCACTCTTGCTATCCAGTGATGGATGATCATCTCTCCAGGGTCCAGCGATGGCTGATCTGATCCAGCGACAGGTGATTTTCAGTCCAGCGCAGTCCATCCATGCATCCGTCTTCTGTCTCCACTGAGAAGACACTGCGGGGATCCCAGCACTGCCGTTTATTATATTAGGAGGGTGGGGCCACCCGTCATCTGACCCCACCCCCTCTGACTCTGTTGAGGGAAGCCAGGGGTTCCCCAATGACGTATGGGTGACCCTGCCCCCTCTGATGTAACGCAGGTTTCTGTTACAAGAGTGGATTACCACCGCTGGAATCTTTTTTTTCTTTTTTTTTACTTTAATAAAGGAATTTTTCAAAAGTGTGTTTGTCTTACTTAACCATTTTTTTCACTTTCTTTGTGAAATGGTAGGGGTACTTTTGTACCCCCTTACCATTTCAAACAGGGGGTTGCCGGGATCTGGGGGTCCCCTTGTTAAAGGGGGCTTCCAGATTCTGATAAGCCCCCCGCCCGCAGACCCCCACAACCACCGGCCAGGGTTGTGGGGAGGAGGCCCTTGTCCCCATCAACATGGGGACATGGTGCTTTGAGCCCAAAGCATCCTCCCAATGTTGAGGGCATGTGGCCTGGTATGGTTCAGGATGGGGGGCGCTCTCGTCCACCCCTCTTTTCCTGCGGCCTGCCAGGTTGCGTGCTCGGATAAAGGGTCTGGTGTGGATTTTTAGGGGGACCTCCACGTCAATTTTTTTTTTTATTTGGCACAGGGTTCCCCTTAATATCCATACCAGACCTAAAGGGCCTGGTAATTGAATTAAGGGGAACCCCACGCTTTTTAAAATTTATTTTTTATCAATGAATGAATTGTCGGCTCCGTAATACAGAGAACACTCATTGAGTGTTCTCTGTATTACGGGAGCCGACAATTCAAAGTGATTTTAAAAGACTTTTTTTTCCTGCAGAAATGACACTTTGTGCAGGGACAGTTCTAAGCAAGGGAAACATGCACCCCTTCACAGGCATACTATAGACACCCCCCAGGTACGAAATTTAAAGGAATATTACACTTTTATTGTTTCACTTTAGGCCGGACATCCGCAGACACCCGCTATTGTCCGCCTCCGCTACTGTCCGATTCTGCAGACGGAGGAGAATCCTATTTTTCTATCCATCTGCAGAGCGGATCGGATGAACACGGACAGATGGTCCGTGCTCATCCGATCCCCATAGAGGAGAGCAGAGAGCTGACAGGGTGGTGCCTGCACAGTGTGCGGAGACCGCCCTGTCCACCGCCGGCTCAGCGGGGACACCGGAGCGATCTCCGCTGAGCGAGCGGATCATCACGGGGTGGATCACGGGGTGGATCATTACTATCATTACTCATTATTAAAATCACTGCACTTTTTAAAACTTTTATTTGCATTGATCCATGTCCCCTGGGGCAGGACCCAGGTCCCCAAACACTTTTTAGGACAGTAACTTGCATATTAGCCTTTAAAATTAGCACTTTAGATTTCTCCCATAGACTTGTACAGGGTGTTCCCGGCTTTTCGAATTTGCCGCAAACAGCCCAAATTGTTCACTGTTCGCTGAACAGGCGAACAGGCAATGTTCGACTCGAACTCGAAGCTCGTCCCTACATGATAGTCAGCGGTAGAAGTGGAGATGTAAATACCTAGATATTTGATTTTGTCTGTCCATAGTAGTGGTAGGTTGGGATCTGCTACATCTCTTGCCGCTCTATCTAGTTGCCCTGACCTTGAAGCCTCTTACACACCACTGGGTTGAACAAAAAAAAAAACTGACAGCTGTACAATCTGATGTTAGTACAGTGATCTCTCCTGCTGAGCTATTGTATTCTGACAGAGGGATGCCCCCTTCATTGACTGAGAGCACTGACTGGGAGCCCATCATCAGACCTTTTTCAGTCAAGTTGAACTGGCCGATGCCGGCCGACATTTGGCCCGTGTGTACTAGATTTCAACATTATCTTTTAAAGTGGTTGCAAACTCTGTTACACCATAACATAATAAGGCTTACCTGTAGGTACTGTAAATATCTCCTAAACTTGAACAGTTTAGGAGATATTCACTATATACTCTGCTGCTGATGTCATCAGTGAATGTGCACTGAAGAAACAGGCCACTGGTGCCGTTACTTCATGGTTTGTGTCGTGACTGGCGGCTCACGCGTGCATGCACAGGAGTGACATCATTGCGGCTTCAGTCAATCAGAGTTCTGGAGCCCGCGAACAGGGAAGTAACTCCAGTGAAAGATGCCCGCTGTGGGAGCGGAGTGCTTGCGGCACTGCATGGCATCATTCTAAGGTAAGTATTTCATAATGGGCTAGTATGCCATGCAATAGAGAGACAAGAGCAGCTCTTTACAGGTGCTATGCAGACGCTATTTATAGTGCTGCAGTGCCTGTAAAGCGCTTCAGTGTGAAAGGGGTCTAACAGTGTAAATTTGCTGTCCCCTCAAAATAACTCAACACACAGCCACTAATGTCTAAACCGCTGGCAACAAAAGTGGGTACACCTCTAATTGAAAATGTCCAAATTGTGCCCAAAGTGTCAATATTTTGTGTGGTCGCCATTACGAAGCTGGTGGATGTTAGAGATCTTGCCCTCCTCCACCTTCCATTTGAGGATGCCCCACAGATGCTCAATAGGGGTTAGGTCTGGAGACATGCTACATCATACCATCATCGTTACCCTCAGCTTCTTTAATAAAACAGTGGATGTCTTGGAGGTGTGTTTGGGGTTGTTATCATTTGGACTACTGCCCTGCATACCCAGTCTCCGAAGGGAGGGGATCATGCAGTCAGGATGCCATTGTCTCACCTATAGAGGTCTGTGTGACCCACCACCAAACCGGTCATGCTGAACAATGTTACAGGCAGCATAACATTCTCCATGGTTTCTCTAGACCCTTTCACGTCTGTCACGTGCTCAGGGTGAACCTGCTCTCATCTATGAAAAGCACAGGGAGACAGTGGTGGACCTGCCAATTCTGGTGTTCAATGACAAATGCCAATCAAACTACACAGTGCAGATGTTCCTTCTTGCACAAAGGAGGAGATACCGGCCTTGCTGATGAGTTAAGCCCCTTTTACAGCCCTGTCCATCTCTACTAGAGCAACTGCCTGACTCCTGGGATCTCCTCCATGCTCTTGAGACCTTCTGGCAATGGCACTTATTGATGTGCCATCCTGAAGGGGTTGGACTGTCTGTGCAAATTAATAGCAAGGGTTATCAACCCCCAGGCCACCGCCCACTACCAGGCAGTAGCGTCTCTGCAGCTGGGCCATGGCAGGTGGCATGACTATGTAAGGTGGGCGGACAGGTGAGAGAGTGAAAGAGCCCGGTGGATCAAAGATGTGGAATGACACTTGCCACGCCACATGCCAGTGCCACCAGATGAGGAATGCCACTTGCCATGTCACCTGCCAGTGCCACCAGATGAGGAATGTCACTTGCCACGCCACCTGCCAGTGCCACCAGATGAGGAATGTCACTTGCCACTTCACCTGCCAGTGCCACTAGATGTGGATTGTCACTGCATCGGTGGCACTGGTTCAGTGGCCGTTCTTGATTAACAGAAGGAGAGCGGAGATGCTAGGCGGACAGAGATAGACAATGTAATCTCTTTGCGCCCCTCCACACCTCCAACATTCCACACGCTGTGAGGATGGAAGAGCGGTGATGCTAGGCGGGTGGCCCTCACAGTGTGTGGAATGTCACAGGTGTGGAGGGGAGAAGAGAAATGACATCATCTCTCACCGGCCGCCAGGCATATCCGCTCTCCTTCTATTACTCAAGAACAACCACTGAACCACATTCAGAGTTGTTGAGTCTGCAGAGTATTCCACACAATTCATAAATCCTGCAGTCATAATTTATGAACAAGATACTTCATGGCAGATTGTAGAAATGTATGCATGTACATATACATTATAGGGATTAATTATAATTTGCTGGAAAAACAAGATGTGTTTTACTAGATTCACTAATTCATTAATCAATTTGCTCATCTCTACCATTGAAATCTCTTAAAATCCACAAGTCTGAATCATAATAGTATTTTATTTATGAAAATTAGTGATGAGGTCTGGGTTTGGATCCATTATTGACTGGAAGAAAACTCATTCACGGACCCTACCAAACTAAAGCACCACTATAGCAAACAAGTAAATGTAATGCGCTTTCCGGTCTTTGAACTTAGATCAGATGGGTTAGAAGGACCAATAAAGAAACTTTTGGATAGACTATCCCCCCCTCCCCTTTAACCACTTAAGGACCGGAAGATTTGCGATACGGCACTGCATTGCTTTAACTGACAATTGTGCAGTCATGTGACGCTGTACCCAAACAAAATGTACATGCTTTTTTACCCACAAATAGAACTTTCTTTTGGTGGTATTTGATCACCCCTGCGTTTTTTATTATTTGTGCTATAAACAAAAAAAGACTGACAATTTTGAAAAAAAAAAGGCTTTTTACTTTTTGCTATAATAAATATCCCCCCAAAAAATGTAAAAAACAAATTTCTTCATCAGTTTAGGCCAATATGTATTCTTCTACATATTTTTGGTAAAAAAATCGCAATAAGCGTATATGGATTGGTTTGTGCAAAAGTTATAGCGTCTACAAAATAGGGAATAGATTTATGTCATTTTTATTATAATTTTTTTTTTACTAGTAATGGAAGTGATCAGCAATTTTTAGCAGGACTGTGACATTGCGGTGGACTGATCGGAAACTTTTGACACTTTTTTGGGACCATTGACATTTATACAGCAATCAGAGCTAAAAGTAGCCACTGATTCCTGTATAAATGTCACTGGTGGGGAAGGGGTTAAATGTGGGGTCAAGAGGTGTTCCCTAGGGAGATGTTTCTAACTGTGGGGGCAGTGTACTGACAGGGATTAGAATGAGATCGCTGTTCCTGATCACTAGGAACAGCAGCTCTCTCTCTACTTCCCTGTCAGAATGGGGATATGCCTGTTCTGTCTCTGTCAGGAGCAATCGTCTACAAACTGGGATTTTTTTTTTTTTTTTTACTAGTAATGATGGCAATCAGTGACTTATAGTGGGACTGGGATATTACAGCTGACAAATTAGACACTGATACATTTGACACTTTTTGGGGACCAGTGACACTAACACAATGCTCAGTGCTAAAAAAAATATGCGTTGCTACTGTACTAATGACACTGGCTGGGAAGGTGTTAACATCAGGGGCGATCAAAGGGTTAAAAGTGTGCCTAGCTGGTGTTTTCTTACTGTGGGGGAGGTGCTTGTACTAAGGGAAAGCATAGATCTGTGTCCTTGCTTTGCAGGAACACAGGATGTACTGACATAACAGCAATCTGCCTTGTTTACATAGGCAGACGGCCGTTCTCCCTCTGCACTGACAGATTAGTGAGTGCCAGTGAACATCAAGTCTGTGTTACACGCCGATCAGCTCCCTCTGTTATAATCACAGCGGGAGCGTGCTGCCACTGGCAACCCAGACTCGGAAGTGTCGGATCAAGTATAGATATGTGATCTGGCACAGCCATGCCACTTTTCCGCAGTATATCTTATAATCTTAAATTATACGGTCGGCAAGTGGTTAAATGTCTACTATGGTAGTGCCCAGCTCCTGCTCTCTATGCTCTTTTTTGACAATTCCTGTTAGTCTAAAAACTTTCAGAATGTGGTATCAATATTTGCCCTCCATAGATTTCAGTGGGATTTGATTCTGAGTTTGAGTTTTGCCAATTTCACACATGATACAATGAACCCCCTGTGAAAAGAACTAGAACCTAGACAGATTTGCTCATCCCTACTGAAAACTAACAAAATAGCTTTTTGCTTATATTTTATGAGAGGAAAGTACAACCCGTGATTATAATTCTCATAGTAAAATATACCGTATTCTCCCCAGTCATGCTGGAGCTGAGAATTGTGTGAAAGACTCATTAAAATTCCCTCTTTCTGCTTAAGAAATACAATAATTCATTATTTTACTCATACATTTTGGAATATTTAAAGTAAGTGCTAGATTTGTAGTAACAAGAATTTCTACCAGAATGTCATCTATTTATCATCTTAGTGCATATTGCACAACCTGATTTCACGTTCAGTTATTATGATAAATAAACATAAGATATTCAAAAACAATTAGGCGTTATGTATGAACTCATAGTAATAAAAACATGAATTATCAAAACTAGCGCGTTGCATAAATTATGTATTCAATAATAAAATGAAAAGGGCACTGATCAAAATATTAGTCAATTGACAGAATGGGTAATCGGTTGAATGATTGGACAGAGAGAACCTGTAACTTTGTAGTTAACTAAATATTTGCAAAGTTAGAAGCAATAATGCAAAGCAAGTCTAGGGAAAAAACAAAACATGTACACACTGCAGAATAACAAAAGCTGTACAAACATGGCCACTCATTGAGGATACTGTATGGCTGCATAGCATAGTCTCTATAGAACTCCATAACAAAAATGTATAATGAGAGTCCCTACATCAGTAAAATAATTCAGAAAACAGTTGCTTGCAATTAACCCCATAGATAGCATGCCTCACAGTGCGGTCTAGGGTTACTCTGTGTAGGGGAACAGCTAGAGGGATCTAACGATAAAATGGCACCTCACTAAAAGTAGAGTGTTCTCGTAAGGAAAGGGTAACTCCACTCTAGATAGGCCCTTTGAAGAACCTGTGTGCTATTAGGCTCCTGTCCAGCTTCCCACCACTTGCTCAGCTACCTCTGCCTCATCAGGTGTGGCCCCTCTGAGTTGCTGAGGGCAGGAAGCAGAGGAAATTATCTTCCCTGGACATGTCCTGGAATCTATGGAGTTGTGGGAAAAAGAGTTAAAGCAGCCTACACCTGCATCTGAGCATGCTGAGTAAATAGGCACTCTGCTATGGAAATTCCTCTGTTTAGGGGAACAGCTAGAGGGACCTAACGATAAAATGGCATCTTACTAAAAGTAGAGGACTCTGGTAGCTGGAAAGGGTAACCCCACAGTAGATAGGCCCTTTGAAGAACCTGTGTGCTATTAGGCTCCTGTCCAGCTTCCCATTACTTGCTCAGCTACCTCCGTCTCATCAGATGTGGCCCTTCTGAGTTGTTGTCAGCAGGAATCAGAGGAAATTATCTTCCCTGGACATGTCCTGGAATCCATGGAGTTGTGGGAAAAAGAGTTAAAGCAGCCTACACCTGCATCTGAGCATGCTGAGTAAATAGGCACTCTGCTATGGCAATTACTCTGTTTAGAGGAACAGCTAGAGGGACCTAACGATAAATTGGCACCTTACTAAAAGTAGAGGACTCTGGTAGCTGGAAAGGGTAACCCCACAGTAGATAGGCCCTTTGAAGAACCTGTGTGCTATTAGGCTCCTGTCCAGCTTCCCATTACTTGCTCAGCTACCTCCGTCTCATCAGATGTGGCCCTTCTGAGTTGTTGTCAGCAGGAATCAGAGGAAATTATCTTCCCTGGACATGTCCTGGAATCCATGGAGTTGTGGGAAAAAGAGTTAAAGCAGCCTACACCTGCATCTGAGCATGCTGAGTAAATAGGCACTCTGCTATGGCAATTACTCTGTTTAGAGGAACAGCTAGAGGGACCTAACGATAAAATGGCACCTTACTAAAAGTAGAGGACTCTGGTAGCTGGAAAGGGTAACCCCACAGTAGATAGGCCCTTTGAAGAACCTGTGTGCTATTAGGCTCCTGTCCAGCTTCCCATTACTTGCTCAGCTACCTCCGTCTCATCAGATGTGGCCCTTCTGAGTTGTTGTCAGCAGGAATCAGAGGAAATTATCTTCCCTGGACATGTCCTGGAATCCATGGAGTTGTGGGAAAAAGAGTTAAAGCAGCCTACACCTGCATCTGAGCATGCTGAGTAAATAGGCACTCTGCTATGGCAATTACTCTGTTTAGAGGAACAGCTAGAGGGACCTAACGATAAAATGGCACCTTACTAAAAGTAGAGGGCTCTGGTAGCTGGAAAGAGTAACTCCCCACTAGATAGGCCCTTTGAAGAACCTGTGTGCTATTAGGCTCCTGTCCAGCTTCCCACCACTTGCTCAGCTACCTCTGTCTCATCAGATGTGGCCCTTCTGAGTTGTTGTCGGAAGGAAGCAGAGGAAATTATCTTCCCTGGACATGTCCTGGAATCCATGGAGTTGTGGGAAAAAGAGTTAAAGCAGCCTACACCTGCATCTGAGCATGCTGAATAAATAGGCACTCTGCTATGGCAATACAGAGCAACCAATCATATAATCATATTTAATTCTACTGTAGCCATATAGTAAAAGATCAACTTTAAATGATTCAGATTGGTATCATAACAGTGTGTCTCAGCTGCCTGTCATCCAAGATGACCAATCACAAAAAATGAGTGAAGAATTTCTCTCAAAGCACAGTAAACATAATAGATCAGGGAGAGAATGAATCTGTGTCAAGTGGAAGAAAGCAAAGCATATAGCTGCTTGAAGGAATGCATAAGATATGACACATTCAAGATGGCAGCTGAAAAAAATGTACAAATAAATTGTGAACACTAGAAATGTTGCTGGAAGGCATGTCATTTGTTATTACTTTTTAGTCGACCAAGGTAGGAAGCACACATCGAAAATAGTGAGGTTCTTATGACAAAGTTCAGTTTTAACAGAGGAAAAGGCATTAAGCCCATTTTTGGAAATATAAATGAAGCAATGCCTTGAGTGAATTTGTTTGATTGATTATTATTATACAGGATTTATATAGCGCCAACAGTTTGTGCAGCGCTTTACAAGTGAGGGAAGACAGTACAGTTACAATACAATTCAATACACAAGGAATCAGAAGACCCTGCTTGTTAGAGCTTACAATCTACATTACTCTTTTTAAAACTCAAATCTAGTATTTCTGTGCATTAGTAATAGGGATGAGAAAACCATTTATCTTGAAGCAGATGCCTGTAGAAAATTAGTAATTTGTACTGCCATGATTCTCATAAATTAGCCGCCATGTGTGCATATGTTGGAACAATTCATCCACTCTGCCTCCAAACACCTAGAACCAAACCCCTAGCGAAGTAGGGAGTTCGTTTGCCCCACTACTACAGTTGTTAATTTATTTTTACAGAAAACAGAATGTGTACTTTATCTTATGGTCAAAGCTTTGTTTAGCCATACATCTCATGTGAATAACAGTAGTGCACTTACCTTTGCTCTCCTGTGACCCAGAAACAGCTGATAGCAGGCTACTGCCCACTATTAGCTGACATGGCAGAGCCACTGCAGGTTGTTGAAAGGTCTTGACAATACTGTTGCCTGATTGGCAGCTGGCTCCACAGGGGAGCCAGAGCCAACTGCACCCACCCCCTCCCTAAAACAATGGTCTAGTAAGCTCTGGAGGGGCAGAGTGGAGAGAAGTGATTGGCATCACATGATCAGCAGTCATGTGATCACTCAGTTCTCAGGCTTAAGCTTCGTATACATGATCAGATTTTCCAACGGGAATTGTGTCATGACAGACTGTTGGCAGAAAATACGACCGTTTGGAAACTCCATTGGACAATTGTTGTCAGATTTTCCGCGAACAAATGTTGGATGGCAGGCTTTAAAATTTTCCGTGGACAAATGTCTGTTGTTGGATTTTCCAAGCGTGTGTACACAAGGCCGTTGGACAAAAGTCCAAAGTACAAACATGCATGCTAAGAAGCAAGAACGAGCTGGAAGCGGTCAGTCTTGTAAACTAGCATTCGTAACGGAGAAATAATATTTGTGACGCAGCAAATTATGAAATCTCGAAATTCAGTGCACATTCTCTTTTTCTTTAATGGGATAATAATGAAGCTGCTTTGCTGGTAATACTGATGGAGTTATGGCAAATGAATTTTCAAAGGTTTTTTTTTTTTTCTAGTGATATCAAGAATAACATTATTATTATGCTTGTTATTTATTTTTTATTTTTTTTGGTGCAAGTTACCACAACATTATTATCCCTTAGTTTTTAAAATCAAAGATACAACTATGTTGGTGTCCCTTGTTAATTTTGCATTGTATTTTTTTATACATAACTGCCTACTCCCAAACTGTCATTTGAAGTAAAAAAACATAGCCAAGTATTATTCTACAATTTTTTTTTTTTATTGTGCATTAAAAAAAAAAAAAAATTAGCCATGCTATCTGCCAATAGAACTTTAGAACTTAACCAAACAGTGCATTCTTTGCATCCAAAAATATAGAAAATATACCAAATCAAATCATTATTCAACCCAAAAATGTAATAAAAGCCTCATGCATGTGTCCTGCTTCTTAATATAGCGGTTCAACAATGCCAATAGTTGGTGAAAGCAGAGGTTCGTCATCCTGAGACAATTCCGAAAATCATCTGGATTATTCTCCTGGAGCTCCCGCAGCAAAGGCATATGACATAATTGGTCACGATTAATAAAGCAACCAATTTTTGGTCCAAGAAATCCTTTTCCTCCTGTTTCTGGACTGGACTTGGGTCAAAGCAATAACTCCAAGGCCAATAATAAATAACACATTATCTCCTCTGATTCCACAACATGGCTGATTGACGAACGGCCGCTCAGAAACAAACTGAAAAGCGCAAAATGAAAAGTGCTAAATGAAAAGCACAAAATGAAAAGCAATCATCAAACTTCTACTTTGCACTGCAGTCCATTTACCATGGTTTCCTATGGAACACTTTCTGTAGTGCAAATCTGCAAAATGCAAAAAGCACTAAAAATGCATAGGTGTGAATCCAGCCTAAGAGACCACAGCTCTTTCCCTAAAAAATGCCTTCAGCTGCTTCTCTTTTTAGAAGGACAGATGCATCTTTACGCAGGAATTATTTGGGGTCAGCATCTATCTCAGTTCTGATACAATCATGCAAATTCTGGTGCCTTGGCTGTGTTAACAAATGTCTGTTACACATTAACATCCTGCTGAAGCTTCTGATCTTTTGATTTGCTACAAAGTTACAATGTTTCAGCTAGAGCACTGAAGAAGCGGAGGCAGAGAAAATGCTTCCTCCTACCATAATAATAAACATTCTAGGTTTATATAATGTTTCAAAATAAAAAATTTTAACTACACTTGGGTAGACTAGGAGCTGCCATTTTGAACAATTGAATTCCACCTAATAGAATTATGGAGGTTATAGGGCTCCAAATATCTATATCCCTGCTATAATACAAACTGCATGCTACCCTTATGCCCTGTACACACGGTCAGAAATTCTGCCGGAAAATGTCCCATCGGACTATATTGTCAGAAAATCCGATCGTGTGTGGGCTCTATTGGACTTTTTCCGTTGGAAATTCTGACTGAAAAAATTTGAGAGCAGGACCTCAAATTTTCCGACAACAAAATCCGATCGGACTTTTTTCGATCGTTTGTAAAGAATTCCGATCGGACAAAGTGCCATGCATGCTCAGATCAAATTACGAGACCAAAGCTATTGGCTACTAGCCTCAACATAGTCCCATCGTAACAAACGAACGTCATCACGTTTTCGAACGATCGGATTTTCCGACAACTTTGTCTGACCGTGTGTATGCAACACCAGTTTTGGACAAAATCCGTCTGAAAAAATCAGACGGATTTTGTTGTCAGAATGTCCGACCGTATGTACGGGAGCTTAGAGTAAAATGAGCAAATCAGATATTGTAAATCCTGGGAAGGACAACTTTTATTTATAATAAAAATATGCTACTACTCACAAAAGATTTGTATGGGGTCTGTCCAAGTGAGTATATAACAAACATAATATATGTATATAAGTCCTTATATTTTTAGGCTGTTTACATCACTAAATGCATTTATAAATCAAAGAACGTCATTCTTATTGAGTTAAACTGTTGAGTTATGTTTTATCTAACATGTGAACTCTTACTCCGATTAGAAGAAACAACAAAAGCTCTCCATGCTCCAGTGACTTAATTCAGCTTCCCTACCTGGATAAATTGAAATTACCTCATGTTACTCATGCTAATCCACAGCAGGTGTTTCAGATTTCAGAAATAGCGCTGATCAAAGACTGCCTGAATATAAATCATTAAAAAAAAGCACAGAAGCAGAGCTACTCAGGAAAGCTTAGAACTAGTTTTTGCACATAAATTTTACTAGCTTCACAACGTAGCTTCACAACATAGCCATTCAAGACACACACAACATAAACAGCATTGGTAAATTTCCTCCAAGGCTGCCTGTGATGCCATTTTGTAGGAACAATATAGTGATTTTCTTTTAGTGACTCAGAAACCTGCTGGCTCAGTACGCCAACCAGGCAATCAGCATTTTCAAAAGAAGAAGTTAGCAGTGGAAGTTTATATATTTTTCTTAGAATTACCTTCTCTGTGCAGTAGCCTCTCCTAATATTTATCTGAGCTCCCTTTCAAACCAGCCTTGTGCACTAGTGCATCGGCTCTCTGAGGACTCTCCCACCTCATTGGCTCTAAGCAGCGGGAGCCAATCCCCTCCAGTGAGCCAATGAGGAGAGAGAGAGGCAGTGATGGCTGGTGCTCCTTTTTTTTTTGGGAGGGCAGGCAAACAACCCCCCTTGAAAACGGGTCTGCACTTACCCCATCCACGATCACTTCTCTTCCTTCTCGGCAGAAGCAGTAGGAGAGCAGCCAGGTGGACAGAGCCAGGATGTGTCATGCTCCTGACAAAAATCGCCATCTTTCTTCTCCCTGCCTCAACTCTGCCTCTGCACATCACCACCGGTGATGAATACTGAAGACTGCACACTCATTGGCTGCCACCACCTCCCCCTGCCTCCTCCTCAGCTCATCTACTCCTCCACTCCGCTCCAACCACTGCCATGCACCCCAAGCCCATTCTTTTTTGAAGCCAATTAGAGCCTCAGGCTGTAATCATGTGCTTAAAAAACATCAACATTGGAATCCATGTGTCCGGTGCCGTGCATGCAGATTAGGGGTCGGGTGCATGGATCAGGGGGCAGCACCTCTGCACCCCTAAAGAGTGTCCGGCACTGGAGAGAAGGTGGGCTGAGCTGTGGCTCCTTGTCTGAATGGACATGCAGAGCAGAGGCTCGGGAGTGTGCCTGCTTGGGTGCCCCCATTGCAAGCTGTATGCTCTGGGGGCACTCGACAGGAGGGAGGGGCCAGGATATTAAAGTAGCCCATTAACTTCCCTGGCGGTATGAATATGTCAGCTTTTTTAATCTCAAAGCGGTACTTTGTTTTGCATAGAAATTTGGTGTTTTATATTGTAGGCCTGTAATTCTTAGTAATAACACACTTAAAGCTGTCCGAACAAGAGTCTAGTAGACATCCCGGGTATGATAAAGTTTGAAACATGAAATCTTGAATTATAATATAATTAACTATAAATAATTATTTAAAAAAAATAATATAATAATAAAATGAATTTCCCCACAATTCACTATCGCTCAATTCTGCAAGTATTTTAATTTACTATTGCTGTTTTCTAGCTGGTCTAAAACCACTTTTTTGATATAAAGGGACACTTTTTGGTTGCTATGGACAATCCCCAGTTTCCAGGCAGAAAGAACAGTATATATAATATAAAACTGCATGCAGGGCATTGGACAAAGCACTAGGGACAAAAGGGAGGTGAAATTAATTGATACAGTAATGTAAAGTGTAAGATTACAGTGTACTATATGTGTTATGTTTTTTTCACTTTTTGACTTTGCCGCCGTGCTCCACTCCCATGTGTCATGACGCTCGCAGGGAATGGAGCCTGGCACACAGAGCATCGGGTGGAGGACACAGCCCACAGACACAGTGAGGGACATCACAGGATCCTGGTGACAAGGTAAGTAACCTAGACCAGGATCCTGAGATGCAATCCAGAGTGTGGCTCAGGGGTTACCGCTAAAGGTTATGAAATTTAACCCCAAGCCAAACCCTGGATTACCACCAGGGTGTGGAAAAGGTTAAATGGAACATCTATAAATAAACCTGCACAGCATATCAACATGCACACTGCATTCACATCTGTGCATTGTGGTAGCCAGATGGGTAAATGTTCTGCTTTACATTGTATATGACTGCTGGGGTGCAATTTGAAAAAAAAAGGCATTGCAATGCATATATGCTATGCATGGTGCATGCACTTTAAAGCAGAGTTCCACACAAAAGTGGAACTTCTGCTTATCTGATTCCTCCCCCCCTCTGGTGCCACATTTGGCACCTTTCAGGGGGAGTTGGGAGCGGATACCCATTTTTTACAGGTACCCTGTCCCCACTTCTGGGAGATCGGGCCCTGGCGAATTACATCAGCAACTCGGCCCCTCTCCTCCTTCCATCCTCCCTCCCCTTTTGCCAGACCAGGGAAGAAGCGCAGCTCGCTTCGTGCATGCACAGTAGGGTCCCGGATGTGAAGCCTAAAGGCTACACTGCCAGATTCGCTCGCCCGCAATGGCGGTGGCAGCAGCCGACCAGCCGATGTAAACATCAGCTTCGGTGCTAACATCGCTGGACTCCAGGACAGGTAAGTGTCCTAATGTTAAAAGTCAGCAGCTACAGTATGTGTAGCTGCTGACTTTTCATTTTTAAAGGGGCGTGCGGAACTCCGCTTTAACCCCTGCATGATGAAGGGTAAAACAAATCCTAATGCCTTCATACAGTTTTGCAACGTCTGTTTTTTGGAACTAATCAAAGACCTATTCTTCTTTTGTTTAAAAAAAAAACGGATTGGATGAAAAACATATGTAAATTGATAAACTGTCCATTGTTTGCATGAAAAAATTGCTTTGGGACTCGAGTGGGTAAGAATTCTAACTGGTAGATATAAAAAAAAATTAAAAAATGGATGAAAAACTGATGGCAAAGAGGATGTAGTTTTGCTTTAGGCCACTTTCACCATGCAGACTTTTTGTTTCATCAGTTCAGTCACGTTTTTTTCAAAGAAAAAAACTGATGAAGTTTACATCAGTTTTTCCTCAGTTTGGGATTGATTTACTAAAACTATAGAGTACAAAATCTGATGCAGCTCTGTATGGTAGCCAATCAGCTTCTAACATCAGCTTGTTCAATTAAGCTTTGATAATAAAACCTGGAAGCTGATTGGCTACCATATAGAGCTGCAGCAGTTTATACACTCTCCAGTTTTAGTAAATCAACCCCAAACTGAGGGAAAACTGATGTAAGCTTCATCAGTTTTTTCTTTGAAAAAACGTGACTGAACTGATGAATCAAATAGTCCACATGTGTGAAAGTGGCCTTAACCCCCCTGGCGGTATTTCCGAGTCTGGCTCGGTGTGAAAATTCAGCACCATTAGCAGTAACCCCGAGCCAGACTCGGGACCACATTGCTGGATCCAGGATGAGTTTACTTACCTTGTCCCCTGGATCCAGCGATGTCTCCCCGCTGTACGAGCGAGCCGTCCTCCGCTCAGTCTATCACATCGCAGGGCTCCATTGCCTGTGAGCGTTGCAACGCACGGGGATGGAGAACGGCGCCAAATTCAAAAAGGGAAACACACACATTACATCCAGTATAATGTAATCTTACAGATTACATTGCTGTATGTAATTATTTCACATCCCTTTTGTCCCTAGTGGTCTGCCCCGTGTCCAGCATGCAGTTTTATATTATAAAAACTGTTCTTTCTGCCTGGAAACTGGAGATTGTCCATAGCAACCAAAACCGTCCCTTTACATCAAAAGAGGTTTTAGACCAGATAGAAAACAGCGATAATAAATTAGAATCACTCGCAGAATTGAGCGATAGCGATTTGTGGGGAGATCCGTCATCAAATACTGAAAAGTAATGACAGTGACAATTTTGCAACTGAGAACATTTCAGTGTCTTTGATTTGATTACATTATTGAATCATTTTTATTATTATTATATTATTATTTGGTATAATTATTTATAGTTATTTATTATAATTTATGATTTCATTTTTCAAACTTTATTATACCCGGGATGTCTGCTAGACTCTGGTTTGGACAGATTTAAGTTAGTTGTTCCTAAGAATTACAGGACTACAATATAAAACGCCAAATTTTCATGCAAAACAATTGTACCACTTTCAGCACCTAAAATCCGAAATAATCATACCGCCAGGGAGGTTAAGGAAAATGAAATACTTACTGTAGTTTTCATTCCACCATTGAATTTGTCTGGAATAAATATTAACAACTTCAATACTGGGCACTTTCACCCCATTCCTGCCCAGGCCAATTTTTAGCTTTCAGTGCTGTCACTGTTTGAAGGACAATTGTGCGGTCATGCAACACTGTACCCAGTAGTAGACAGATATAGCTTTCGTTTGGTGGTATTTAAGACAGAAAAAAAAAGTTTCTTAGTTTCTGTTAATTCTTTTTTGCAAATAAGTCATTTCCTCCTTCACTGATGTGCGCTGATGAGGCTGCACTGATGGACACTGATAGACTGCACTGATAAGGTGGCACTGAGGAAAGTACATTGAAAGGCACTGATAGGTGGCACTGATATGCAGCAATGATGAGCACTGATAGGCTTCAATGATGGGCACTGATTGGTAGCACTTATGGGCACTGATAGATGGCACTTATTGGCACTGATAGGTGACATGGCTAGACTGCACAGCTGGGCACTAATAGGCGGCACTGATAAGTAGGCACTGATGGACACTGATTGGCATCACTGATGGGCACTGTCTGGAATCACTGCTGGGCACTGTTGGGGCTGCACAGATAATCTGGGCACTGATGATCTGTGCCCAGATTATCTGTGCAGGTCTCCCCTCTGAGAAAATGCCGCTGATCGTCTCTCCTCTCCTCACAAGCTGTCAGTGTGAGGAGAGGAAAGCCAATAACGGCATTTCCTATTTACATGTGATCAGCTGTGATTGGACACAGCTGATCACTTGGGTAAAGAGCCTCATCACTGGCTCGTTACCGAGATTGAGGATGTGCCATGTCCTAGGGACACAGCGCACTGCCGATCGCCGCTCTGGACGCAAACACAGCGAGAGTGGGTTGATGTCATAGGAACGAGAACAAGCGAGCCCCCCACCATCATCATTTGTCTATACGGTGGGTGGAAGGTGGTTATTTTAAAAGTATATTATTATTTTCTTTTATTTCCTATATTTACATAATTTTACTCTTTTGTAAAGGCATCACATGTATTATATTTTGAATATTTGCAAACAATGTTCCAGTTCCCTTCACTGCATTTTAAAGAAACCTAGATAAACTAAAATAAAATGGGGGGAATTCCTATCATAAACAGTCGTCACTGGAGTAAGTGTCCCTACTGGAAGATTTATCATTACCTCTTGTTCTAGTGACAACACTAGAATTTAAATTTTCACATCACTTTTTGCCCCAATAGCAATAATCCCCTGAACAAATAGAGATGGCGATTCTCTCCTGCAAAGACACAGGCAGCAATAAAAATTTACAAAAAATAAAAAGTTTTCGCCCTTACATACACTTTACTTGAAAGTTGTCATGATTTTGGATGGAAACATTTAGGTCCGGTTCACAATGAGGCAGCACGACTTGCAGCGCGACTGCCTCAGGCGACCTGGACACGACCTCTGCGGCAATTTGAAAAACGACTTCTGTATAGAAGTCAATGCAAGTCACCTCAAGTCGCCCCCAAAGTCATGCAGGAACCTTTTTCTAAGTCGGAGCGACTTGTGACGCTCCAATTAGAACGGTTCCATTGTACAGAACGGGACGCTACTTGTCAGGTGGCTAAGTCGCCTGACAAGTCGTCCCAGTGTGAACTGACCCTTAAAGCATGTTCTCATCATCTCAACCTTTTCCATAGATGTAATGGGCCTGAATTACTAAAAATATATGTGCATTGATCATAAGTGGACAACCAATTTGTACTTGCAGTATTTACTTTGTACCTGCAAACTGTGTACATGCATAGAGAGGTTATAGAGTACATACACTGACTTTGTTCACAATGTCAATTGCTTCAGCATTCAAATGTACATTGGAAAAGATGTGGTATGGCTTAATTAAAATGTGATCTTTTTTTATTGCTTTTGGAATTATCTATCCATTATTAACACTTCAAAATGGGCATAGCGTTTAAGAATAAAACCTAATTTGGTATGTCTATTATTAAATAATTTTTTTGAAAATACTAGTTAAAAGAGTTTTAATAAACTGTATACATGTGGGTATCTTTGTGTGTATGCACAGAAGAAAACAGCTAAGGTATAAGATTCCATATGCTGCTGTTTGGAATTGAGAATCCAAGTGATAAATTACCGTACATACAGCATGTATATTGGTTATTTTAAACTTGCTGCGTTGCTCGATGCATGTGCATTTCATTGCTTAGCAGGCTTTCCATATCAGCAGGTCACAAATATTCCATAGCAATTTATACCGACTCGTACTTATTGCTTTGGTAAGTTGGGCCAAGTGAATGTCTGAACGTCAGTAAGTTTCCCTTAAGGCTCATGCCCATGACATATCTGGATGAATTGTGTAAATTCTGGCGTATTTCTCCACCAGGGAGCCCACAAGTAGTACATACAACTGTCTATAGAAGTCAATGACTGTACGAGGCTTTACACGTGCATATTCCAGAATTTGCATAAACATGTGTATATACACAGATGTCCATCTCTGCACACAGATCGGGGTTGATTTACTAAAACTGGAGACTGCAAAATTTGTTGCAGTTCTGCATAGAAACCAACAGCTTCCAGGATTGTTGTCAAAACTTAATTGAACAAGCTGAAGTTAGAAGCTGATTGGATAGCATGCAGAGCTGTACCAGGTTTCGCACGAAAAAAAAAGTTAAATGAGGAAGTGAAGTTGATGGCATCATCTCACACAACTGTCAAATGGGACAGGGAAGGCATGCTGTAAAATCTTACAGCACTGGCTTACCTTGGACTAAACATCATTTACTGGTCAAAGTTTTCCAACATGAAAAGTGGTAAAAATTCAAATGAGAAAAAAATTGTGGAACAATGCATGAAACAAAACTGCCAATATGGTGAAAATAAGATTTTGTGCAGAACAACTTTAAAACTGTCAGAATGAATTTTACCCCTGGAAATATGCTAGATTTGCAAATGAATCTTTTCATAAATGTTGAAGTTCTGCCAGGTTATGTACTTTATGTACTTTCCTTTGCTGTTCTAAATTGTCTTTAAAATATTTGTTTTATAAATCAACATTTAGAAGCTACATGTTAAATATATTTGAAATATGATTCTAAAGCTCCTCTAATGCATTAATGTTAAAAATGTTTTGTTTTTTTCAAGTTGTGCTTGTTTTTTCAACAAGACTGTGAGGCTGATTTACTGAAAGATTTGAGAATGTTCAAATAATAAATTGTGTGAAGATTCACTTTAGTTATCCAATCATGTGTAAAGAAAACCCCTCTTTACTTATTTAATGTGCATGTGATTGGATAATTGAAGTAAATATTTACACAATTTACTGTGTGAATATTCTCAAATCCTTTAGTGAATTAGCCTCAATCTGTCCAACTGAACTCATTCCATGTTTGTATTAAGCTCAATAGCTGTCAACGAGAAAGCATCTAAGTTTTAAAGTAAGTGCCATACTGCATGTCAAATTTATTTGAAATGCTTTTATCTCTTATTTCAAAGAAAACTGTCAATTCTTTGTTATAAAAGAAAACTTAAAAAATTTAACATTTTCAATTGCATCATTTTCTTAAACACATCTTGGTTTACTACAATAGGGTGTTCTTCACGATCCACTGTAAAGTGGTTTACAATATGCCTTTGTTGAGATTGTTCTGGTTTTCATGTACAAAAGTTTGTTTGAGCACTTTTTTTGTTTATACTTATAGCGCAAAAAAATAAAAAGCACAGAGGTGATTAAATACCACAAAAAGAAAGCTCTATTTGTATATAAAAAAAAACAATATTATTTGGGTACAGCGTCGCATGACAGCGCTATTGTCAGTTAAAGTGATGCAGTTCTGACCCCCCCCCCCCCGCACAGCCTTTCACTGGGATGCTCAGTGCATTGTTGTCTCTCCTCCCCTAACTCTTATGCAGCTGAGACTAGAGGGGATGTGATAAGTTATAATAAAAAGGGAAAAATAAGGTGATTATATATATTTTATATCTATACACAACTGTTTTGCCTTTCATTTCTTTTTTAATCTTATTTTTTTTTTTTACAAGGGATCATTATGCTGTTGTGTGATTTACATAAATTGTCATGCTTGCTAATATTTTCTTTGTCCACTGTCATTTTAAGTGCTTTTGCTATATGACAGCTTTTGAACTGCATTCTTCCTTGTTCCAGTTCTCCCATATTGGCATGTAGTATATAATAATACTAGCCTTTTGCCTACTGACTGCCTAATTTGAAACATACAGCGAGACAATCATCATTAGAGGGATTGATTTAGTATATGTAGAATATGTTGCATTTTTCTTGTTTTACTGTACACATCCTAATGGATATCACATTGAATAATGACAGATGACATGATTACAGTATATGTGCTTTTCTGTCAAAGATATGGTCTCCAGATGTAAATTTCAGTTGGACCTTAGGTACAATAGCCTGATAACTGTATTTTTTTTCTTTTTTTAATAAATGTTTATTGAGATGTATTCAAGTAACACATAGAAATACTTCCATATCCTGCGGTATAACAACGGAGTATAGAAAAATATGAAAAAACATGACTGTCAAAAGACATAGTAACATTTGACATCAATGGGCTTAAAGGTAAATTAAGTAGATACCCATAATAAGGTTACAAGCAGAAATAGCAGACTAGAGTACTACATCCCCATAAATTCATTATCAGTCATCTCGGCTATGTTCCAATCCAAAGACAGTATATAAAGGAGGGTACAGGTAAGAAAAGAAAAAGAGAGGTTAAAGGGAATAAAGTGGGCAAGTAGATGCAGGAGAGGGAGGAGTTTAGGGCCATGCCCGAGGACAAGAGCCCAACCATTTGACAACCACTAATAAGAATTAATAAACAATGAAAATCATTATTCTAACCAGCATGCCCAAATTTTAATACAGGTGGACTGGGTGTTACATGACTTATAGTTAAGTTTTTCTATTTCGTATATATTTTCTATAGTTTAAAACCTAGTTTTAATGATAGTACTCCATGTTTTTTCCAATATGAGGATCAAGGATTTTGTTGCATTAAGTAAAAAAGTCAAAACATGAATTCATCAGATTGGGACTTTAAACTGGGCCACAAACAAGTTGATGATTAAAAAAATATTCAAAATGTATTACACATTGATAATATATAGCAACATGGGGTAGGGATATACACAACAAACACAAATATTGGGAGCAGAAATGGAAACCAGCTGCAAGGAAAAGCCAAGAGCTCTGTCACACAGACAGAATATCTAACACATTTCAAAAAACAAAATGCAGATCTTCTTCAGGAACAGAGCACTTGCAGGTTCCAGATCTGTAGCTTATATCTATGATAACAGAATGTATAACATCAGGGGTATGCAGAGATACACAATATGCACAAAAACATATACATGTATTTTTATATACATTCTAAATACATTTTAAAAATTTAAACAGTTAAAACACAGCTGAGCATACTGACCCCAAATGTTGATGTTCAACCTATAAAGAAAAAGAAAGCTATGTCCGTCAGTGCAGCGCACAAACAACATAGAATGTGAATGACATCAGCCAGGGACCTGTATATTGTGGGATGGTCTTATTATATAACTTAGTGGTATAACTCTAGGGAAAAATAAAACAGCCAATTAATTCTGATGAAAACTTCCAATGAATACATCTAAAGCCGCGTACACACGGGCGGGCTGTCTGGCCAACTTAGTCCGTCGAAACACATTTCAGCGGACAGTCCGCTCGTGTGGGGGCTTCAGCGGACTTTTTCAGCGTGCAGTCTGGCGGACTAAGTATTTCGGAATTTCCGTAATATTGTCCGTTGTACTTTGGTTTCAGCGGACAATCCGCTCGTGAGTAGGCTAGTTCGATGGACTAAGTATGGCGCATGCTCAGAAAGGATTTACACGGCGAAAGGTTGCATTGCTGTATATTGGACTTCCTATTTCTAGTCCCGTCGTACGTGCTGTACACGTCATCGTGCAAACTTTCGACGGACTGTTTGTGCATCCGTGTGTGGTCAAGTCCGTTCATTCGAAAGTAGGACGGACTGTCCGTCGGATTGTCTGACGGACTAAGTTGGCCATACAGTCCGCCCGTGTGTACGCGGCTTAAGAAAGACAGCAGGCTTCAACACATACCTATATTGACCATAGCTATAAAGGAGAAGTAGAATAGTACTTTCCTCTTGATGCAGGTCCCGTTGATAGAGAGTGTATATCAAAAGTTATTAAACCATCTAGAACATCAAGGGTTAAAGATGGATGTATCCATCAGCCAGATATCTGGGTGTGCCATATGGATCTGGAAACAATCACATAGGGAAAGGATGTTAGCTTAATAAATTGTACCCGGAACTGCTATACATCTTGCGGTATAATAACCGACAAGACATATAGGGTCAGAGGGCAAAAGAAAAAGCCTACACATTGTATATAGTTTACCTTAAAGTTGGATTCAAAATGATGTGGCTGAAGATGTGGCTGGTGGTGTCTGACAAGGTAGAGCAGAGACTGACTGGCTGCCTGAAGTTCTGTATATATCTGTGTCAGGGAGTAGTAAGCAATTGCACACACCTGGTTAAGGGCTACAGTGGCCCTGCAGTGATCTGACCAGGCAGTGCAGGTGTGTCTCGTTTGTGGATAATAATATTGAGAACAGCACCTTTGAGGTCATCAGTTAGCATCAGAATAAGTGTCCAATCACAGATTGAGCTGACTATTGAAAGATATAATGAAGCTTGTATGGAGGAGGTGCCATGGTAACCTAATGGTATGGAACCTTGACATAATCAAATGGTGCCGTGCAATACAATTGCACGGTGTTACACGCCCTCTGCTGGTAGGGATTCCAGCAGTCTGCAGGCCAAACAGCTCCATAATAGCCAGTGAAGTACAAAATACCACAGATGCATATCACCGCTAAATATAGTGGTGCTGTGTGGCATATCACATACTGTCAGAAGAACCACAAGTCTGTACACCCACAGAGCATGGACAGTGTCGTTAAGACCGAAAAATGTCAGGAAATTTCCAAAAAGTTAATAAAGTGATAGAGAACTGAGTCTCAAAAGTAAAACAATCAACTAAACATATCAAACAGGACAGAGGCTGATAAAACCCATACTGATGACATGCACAGCTATGACGGAGATAGAAACACTGAAAGAAATAATAGGGGAACAGACAACAATACACATGGGATAAAGGGGGGCATGTGATGGAACAAACCAGTTAAGTCAAAAGGACAAAAAGAGAACTCTAACCCAAAGGGTCCAAGCGGTCAATGTGGCCCATTGGTTGATGCAAACTGCCTTGTATTCTGACAGGGTAACGTGGAAATGTGTGGAAAAAATAAATTGCTATTGAGTGGTATAGCAACAGCATTTGTCTAAAAAGATGGCAATGGTGTTGTGGAACCACCATTCATACATAAACTGTGGTCAATGGTGTTCTGGGCCCCCAGAGACAAAGCCTTCCAAAAAAGGTTTGAAGGAGATTTCCTTGTTGAGTCCAGGGAAAGATGTAGCATTCAACCTATATATCCACCGTTGTTCCCTCTGTAACAATATTTTGTTCCAGTTGCCCCCTCGCATTCCCCTATCTAATATTAGAAATTTAACGCATGGAGCAATTCCACCGTGGAAATACAAAACATGGCATCCTAATGGTAGGTCCAGATTGCTGGATTGCATACTAGAGATGTGGCGGTATGCTCTCTGCCAAAATACGTTCTTGTTTTTGCCTACATGGGAACATGAATGGTCGCATTGTAGCAGGTACACAACCATGTGCATTCTACAATTTGCGAAGTGATTTCGAAGCAAATTTTATGTTGTTTGGAAGAATTTTGCAAGGATCCTTGGGGCCTCCCTTAAATTTGCTAGATACCAACTTGTCACATAGGGATCTAGCTCTACGAAATGTAAATGATGGATGCTCTGGAACAAATGGTCCCACTAAGGGGTCCAGTGCCAGAAAATGCCAGTATTTTTGTACAATAGTTTTAAGCCATTCTTGTTGGTTTGAAAACCAGGTAATAATTTGTATGTGGTTGTTGTCAGTCTTTTGTTTCCTTGTCCCATATAGTAGTTCCTGTCTGGCTTTAGAATTAGCTTTTTTTAAAGTCTTCTTGAGGCATTTATGGGAATAGCCACGAGCGAGTAGCCTGAGTCTCGGTTCGTCTGCTTCCCATTTAAAGCTAACCTTGTCAGAGCAGTTGCATCTAATGCGCAAATATTGACCAAAGGGTATCGATTTGATGAGGTTTACTGGATGAAAACTTGTGGCGTGGAGAATGCCATTGCCAGCTGTTGGTTTCCTAAATAGGCTGTCCGAAAGTAGTCCATTTGCATCCTTGTGGATACAAATGTCCAGAAATTCAATCATATTGTTATTAGAAGACATGGTGAAAGTGAGATTAAATGCATTGGTATTAATGTATTGCACAAAAGTCTGCACCAACTCATCAGGACTGTTCCAGACGAGTAAAATGTCATCAATATATCCACAATAACACATGGTCCAAAAAGGGAGCTAGATCATCCGATAAACGAATCATGCGCTCCCACTCCCCCAGATACAGATTGGCATAAGAAGGGGTACAGCAATTCCCATGGCAACGCCCTGTAGGTAGTAGGAGCCATTGAAAGCAAAATAGTTGTGGTACAAGTTAATTCCCCATTTCAATTTGTTGCATTAAGTAGATTGGGGGTAACGGAATGTTTGTATAGGCCTATAGATTCAGAAGAGCAGTGGAATTGAACTACCCAGGGGTCATCAGGTACAGGATAGCCTTGCATGGATAATATGAGAGACCTAATGGAAGACCAATAGGGGCAAAAAAGAGGACATGTCTGCCATATGTGAGCATGTGTCCTCCAAGCCACATCCTCACCAGCAGAGGGATAGATAATCAGGTAATAGTTGACGTATTCTAGCTGGAGAGTAATGCCAGCATGACACCAACTTGAAGTTCATCTCAGCCATTTTGGAAGACTGTGAAGATATATGAGTAAAGTGTAATATTTTATCCCACTGGGCATCCGTGAGCAATTGTTCTAAGTCAGTTTTCTATGAGGATAGATAACAGGGATATTCGGTGTACTTCACATCTTAAATGTCCAGATAGAACTGTGATATTCCTGTTAACTATAGTTGCTACTAATGTTTGACTACTGTTATGCTATCTGCTTGTTGTCTTTTTTAGTTTTATTTGGCTATAACTTTCACATGCATAATGATTACCAAAAACACCCCTACTAATTTAAGTTGCAAAAAATAGTCACATCTGCCTCAATCCTACCTATTTTATCATCTGATGTGTGGCTTTGTGCACATAGTATCAACGTTTCAAAAGACAAACCTCAGGCAGTTAATCAGAAGCTTGGTAATTCCCTTATAAATATTGAAAACCTCTGTTTGTCAATCCAAGCTGGTATATAGAAATACTGTACGTTTAACTCAAACACCATTTTTATGCTAAGGGAGACAAAGTCAATAAGTACACTAAAGTAAGAATGAAGAAGACCTCAATTCGGCTTCAACAAGCAGGAAACTGCCATATGATTGAAGGTTGCCTGCCCAGTCAGCTGTGGGCTGTGGAATTCCCCACCTTACAGCTGCATGTAGTGAAAAGGTGGGGATATCATTGACCTAATATGGCTACATGGCCCTATTGGGTCTACATTTTCATCAGCATTCCCGCCCCTTTGTTACATGTGGCTGTGGAACAGGAATTTCCTCAGCTAAAGAAAATTGGGCCAGTAGCTTGCCATCATGTGATACTTTCCCACAAGTTCAGGCTGAACTGAGTTTGACCGTGTATCTTGGTTCACGCTACACTAAAAAGTCTTACCACTGTAAGATTTACAAATAATATGACAGCTTCAAAAAAAGTCCTCAGCACTAGGGAGCCCATTTAAAAAGGAATGGTATGGCTGAATCATGGCCATTCTCCTGCTTCAAAATCAAACAACAAAAAAAACTCATTCAAAATGGGAGCATGTATAAAGCACAGTGATATGAGTAGAGCTTTGCTAGCTTTGGGACTCTAAAATCTGCAGGGTACTATAAAAATCAATGGGGGAGGGAAAAAACAGAAGAGACAGGTCACATGATCTGCCAAAGTTCTCTCTGCTGTATTAAAGAGGAACTCTTAATTAAATCCTGCTTCATCACTTCAGGCTGGCCCCTTTTGCAGGTATAGCTATATGAAGATTTAAAATAAATGCCTATATTGTTTAAAATCCAGTAATACACTATCTCACCCTGCTTTGCACATGTTCATATGCTCTCTGTTTTTAGGCACTGTGCCAAATTTGTAGATGCTGATCTGCTGGCAGTCTAGGTTTACTGCTGTTGTGTTCAGGGCCTCTGGGCTTCAGCAAAATGACAGCCTCCAGAAAGATGAAACAGGAACAATCCTGGAGGCATTTTACAGCACACACTCATTTTGGTAGCATAAATATTAATGTGTAATGCATTTTTCTTGCTAAAGAACCTTATTTTTATCAAGTTCCACATTAAGTAGACAGAGTTCCTAAACTTTTTTTTTGAATTGCAGGAATATTTTTTTCCATGATCATCGATAGTACATTTTAGTCATATATTATGTGTTTTAGGGTATTAACAACTCATTAGTTATGTATTTAGATATACTGAGAAATCAACATTCCAAAAAATGTGCTAAACGTAAAAGTATGTATCTTTGGGTCACAGTGGTGGAGCTTTACTAAAACTGGTACACACAGAATATGGTGCAGCTGTGCATAGTAACCATCAGCTTCAATGTTTTACTAACAAATCTTAATTAAACAAACTGAAGTGAGAAGCTGGTTTCTATGCAAAACTTTACCAGATTCTGAGTGCTCCAGTTTCACTAAATCTACCTCAGTGAACCTTATTACCAGATGTTATCAAAGTAAAGAGAGAAGACAAACAAGAGTTAAAGAGTAAAGCCCCATATACTCGATCAGAAATTCTGCCAGCAAAAGTCGTATGTGAGCTTTTGGTCAGAAATTCCAACCGTGTGTATGCTCTATCGGACTTTTGATGGCAGAATTCCAGCCGGCAAAAGATTGAGAGCGGGTTCTCTATTTTTCAGATGGAAAAATTTCCGATCGGAAATTCCGATCGTCTGTGCAATATTCCTACACACGCTCGGAAACAATTTGATGCATGCTCGGAAGCATTGAACATAATTTTCTTGGCTCGTCGTAGTGTTGTACATCACCGCTTTCTTGATGGTCGAAAGTTCAGAGACCTTTTGTTTGACCGTGTGAATGCAAGTCAAGCTTGAACGGAAAAAAAAGGAAGAAATTACTGCGCTCCTAATCTAAAAGGTAAAAAATATACCACCACACAGTTAAAGCTGCAGCTACCAGGATGTGATACACATCCAAAAATTCGGTGCATATAAAAATATAAATGTGGCTGCCCTACCTACCCCACTCTATGTGACCCACTGATGTTACCAATATTTAAGGACTATATGAAAATTAAAAATCAATCAAATAATATTTGATTAATTAAGTGAGACTTAATAATATCAAATTCATAAACTGCAACACATCTAAATAAATTCATAAACAATCATAATTAAATACCTATAAGTGAATAAATATTAGATAAATAAAAATGTGTATACAAATATAAATATAATAAATAAAGTGATTGATTCTAAATATATATATATATATAATAAATAAATATGTTGATAAATTGAATTATAAATAAAGTAATAAAATCCCAGTGACAAATTAATCAAATATGTGAAAAAAGTAAAAAATAAAAGCAAAAAACAATGTGCATAAATAAGTGAACCAATAAACCCACACCCAACAAAAAAAGTCCAACAAAGTCCTTGTAGTGAAAGGGATATCTTTTTAGGAGGATGTCAATCAATCGTGCGGTCCACCTTCACCAAGCCAAAAGCAGTGAATCATCAGTAAGAATGCACGCTTACCAGATTGGGGCGTTTAAACACTCACTTAATATATAAGATCACCCGAACTGCACAAATTCTGACCCAAGCTTATTGCAGAGCTTATTCCGGAGGGTTCATGGAGGTTTTCATATAGGCAGGTAATAGTTTAGATGGTGACTCCTCTGCTGTCACTTCCAGCAACGTCTCCTTTGTACTTCGTACCCTCAGGTACAAGTTGATCGATTTTTCATTTTCATATTGAACGGAATTTAGACGGAAAAACCATCCGACGGAAAATCTGCACATGTGTATGGGGCATTAGACAAAAATATGCATCCATCTGTATAAAAAATTTAAGCAGTACTCTGAATATCCAAAAAATCTTTCTCAGAATGCCCTGGAAATTGTAGGCCACAGTGTAAACTAACATTTCTGTGTTAAACTTTGCACAAATAAAAGGCTCCTTAGTAAGGTCCTGCTAATGAATGAGGATTTGAAGTGAGAGTATCTTTATAACTCACCGATTTTTAGCATCTTCTCCGGTTGAATGCATAGCAAAAAAAGAAGCTATACCATCTTGAATTCAATAACTAATGGTGCGCTAAAAAAAAAAGAGTCCAGATCTGCCTGTAAATTTTGATCATAGCTATTCCTGTAATATTCTGAGAATGGGTTTGGGAGAGGAAGATTTTAACTGGATTGTTGTAGGTAACAAGAAGTTTCATGATAAAATCTCTTTAAAAATTTTAAAAAGGTCTATCAGATCCTGAACAATATATATATTAGATGTACATAAATGCATAGCAAGCATTTAATAAGCATCTTTTTATCCAGCCTTTTCATCAAGTTTCATTACTCTTTGCAAATCTCCAATCCCAAAGTTTGACATTAGTAATAGGGAACTAATGTTATTTTAAATGTTCCAAACAGCTATTCTGACAACAATTATTGTCTATCTTTCAAACTTATGAAAACCTGTCTGGAGCTGCATTATGAATGTAACATTAAGAAAGCAGTGAGCTGAAAACACAATAATGTGAAATATGTAAATGATTGAGGAAATGCATTTCCCCACAATTGATGTGGATGCTTTAAAATGGGTTTTATTTATTGTGTAAATTACTGTCACCATAGTTGTATGATTATATAATGAAGGATTATAATACAGCATGGTGTTTCCAACAATGTCCTTGAAAACAAATGCATCTAAACATTTCCTTTCATAGCAGCGAGTGTAATTTGACTTATGTAAAGAAAATGGAAATGTTTCTAATCTGCAGTTTATTTACATAGTGCTATTTGTTTTTTTTAAAGGGACATACCCCAATTATTTACATTACCATTACGCTCAAAAACTACCGTGTGTTAGGATGGCCATACACGGTTTCGGATCTCAGCTGGTTCAGCAGGAACCTGGTGAGATTTGAGCCATTATTGATTGATCGATCAACTTGAATACAACCAGCATGCCAACTGTTATAGCTGCTAGCGATAATCATTGTCTTCTCCTGGTGGGAATGGCTTCCTTATCTGCTCCTACCCCCCCCCCCCCCGCCAGGAGCAGACAATTGCTTGGCAGGAGGGACTCTCCTGTCAACTCTGTCTGTGTTGTTTGAGGAATCTTGCAAATGCCTTTGCTGAAACCCATGGTTGCAGGAAAGAAATTCATACCGGCTATGGCCTGCCTAACTTACTTCCTATTTTACTGTCCTCATTGGTTTCATCAGTGATAGGTCTTCTTTGGGTTTGTGCATAAAGCACACTGTTTATTTATTAAGATATTTCAAGATTAATCAACACAGTTAATATTTTGGTTTGTTTGCATTATGATTAATACAATATATATTAACAAAGCAATGGGGTAATTTACTAAATAAGCAGAGCATGTTTGCAAGCAAAATAATAAAAATTAAATAAAAATAAGAATTTTTGCTCACACTTAATTGGATGATGTAGGTCAGAACAGATTGAATGTATTTGCTAAAGGAAGTAAAAATTAACCTTGCTAAGTTATACTTATTTAGTAAACCAACTGTCTTAAATTGTCATCAACAACGTAGTCATTCTCATTAGTTGTCATAGAATTTGTTAATGGCATGGCCTACACTTAGAAGGCAACTTCAAGCAATGTAGGTCACATTTACTCCCCACAAATGATTTAGCAATAAGCAATTTTATTTTTGAAACATATTTATTTTCTTACTTAAAATTCCTTGCACAATTAAACAGGGGCACTAAGATCTTTACAAGGACCTAATGACGTTCTGGTGCCAGGCTCAATTCTAATAATACAGCAGATCTTGCCTTCATATATTTCTGCCATCCACCAAAATTCACCTAGAAATGGATGCATAATGAAATGATTCTATTTAGAGAAAGTTATAGTGTTGTTAAATCTATAATTTGTTAAACTATTAGAGCTGATTCTGATCATGCCACAGTGCCTTGAAAAAAGTTTTCATAGATTTTTCTAAGGGCTGTGGAAATTAAAGATTAATTCCTCAATTAATCTTAAATTTTTTTGATTGATCAACTTTTTTTTGATCGATCAAAATTCTTTTGACCGGTACTCACCTCTCCGCCGGCTTCCAGGTCTTCAGGGAGTTCCATCGGAGATCCAGTGACGTCACGGACATCGACATCACCTTACTCTTCCCCCCTTCCCCAAGTGCCTCCATCTACTAACGAAGGGAAGGGGGGAGGAGTCTGGTGACGTTGATGTGTTCTGATTGAACGTAACGCGTATGGGGAGGAGCTACGCATGATGTCCCCCTACGGAACTAACATGATTGTCAGCTTTAAATGCTGTGTTTTTATCATCTTTATGTGAGTAGTTTGTGTTTGAACACAAAAATTTAATCTTATACTTAAGCGTGAGCACTTAGATCTTTTCTTTCTACCCATGACCTGGCGTCCTTGCTGAGATCTAAGGAGACGTGAGAGAAGTTTATGGTCCGTGTTAACCCTTTTGATACCTGTTTGCATGACCACCTGTTTGCACAGGGGTCCATGCCATAAGGTGAGAGTGATTAGTTAGACCGGAGGTGGAGGGATTTTCATACTACTGTGGAAAAAAAAAATACTTACGTCAGTGCTACAGTTTGAATTTAAAACGTATATGTGTGAATTGTGAAGTTAAGTCATGGATTGTGGAAACGAACTAGTGTCGGGTGATTGTATATAGTGTATACTACATTTACCACTGACTAATGAAGAGTTGCAATGCAAGGAGATCGGCTAAAAGTAGTTGGATCTGTATGTGCGTTATAATTAATCGAAATTAGTTGATTAACCTCCCTGGCGGTATGATTCAGTCTGGAATTAGGTGTTGAAAGCAGTACAATTATTTTGCACGGAAATCTGGCTTTTATTTTGTAGTCCTGTAATTCTTAGGAATAACGCTCTTAAATCTGTTCAAACCAGAGTCTTGCAGACATCCCGGGTATGATAAAGTTTATAATATAATAAAGAATAATAAAAATTATTCAATAATGTAATAAAATCCTAAAACACTGAAAAATTTACACTTTTTGGTTGCTATGGACAATCTCCAAATTCCAGGCAGTAAAAAACAGTATTTATAATATAAAAGTGCATGCAGGGCATTGCACAGACCACTAGGGACAAAGGGGGTGTGTATTTTTTAATACAGCACTGTAATCTGTAAGATTACAGTGCTGTGTGTGTTTAGTGTGTTTTAACTTTTTTGAATTTGCCGCCGTTCTCCGCTCCCGTGCGCCGTAACGTCGCAGGGAACGGAGCTCGGCAGCATTCGGCACTGTGAATCGAGCGGAGGACAGCTCGATCACACAGCGCGGCGGACATCGCTGGATCCAGGGGACAAGGTGAGTAACGCTCCCTGTGTCCTCCCCTGCATCGAGCGAAGCCATCCCGAGTCTGGCTCGGGGTTACCGCTCCTGTCAGTATATTCCTACCCCGAGCCAGACTCGGGATTACCGCTAGAGGGGTTAATCGATTAAAAAAAAATCGATTAATCAAACACAAAAATTGTAATCAGTAACAGCCCTAATTTTTCTATATTTTGTCATGTTACAACTTAAAAGCGTAAATGTATTTTATTGGGATTTTATGTGATTGACCAACACAAAGTGTCACATAATTGTGAAGTGGAAAGAAAATGATAAATGTTTTTCAAAATTTTGTACAAATAAATACTGTATCTGAAAAGTGTGGTGTGCATTTGTATTACCCCTTTAAACTGACACCCCTAACTAAAATCTAGTGGAACCAATTGCCTTTAGAATTCACCTAATTAGTAAATAGAGTCCACCTGTGTGTAATTTAATCTCAGTATAAAAATAGCTGTTCTGTAAAGCCCTCAGAGGTTTTTTAGAGAACCTTAGTGAACAAACAGCATCATGAAGGCCAAGGAACATACCAGACAGGCCACGGATAAAATTGTGGAGAACTTTAATGCAGGGTTATCCAAAGCTTTGAACATCTCACAAAGCACTGTTTAATCCCTCATTGGAAAATGGAAAGAGTATGGAACAACTTCAAACCTACCAGGATATGGCCATCCACCTAAACCAGGGATATGCAATTAGCGGACCTCCAGCTGTTGCAGAACTACAATTCCCATGAGGCATAGCAAGTGTCTGACAGCCACAAGCATGACACCCAGAGCCAGAGGCATGATGGAACTTGTATTTTTGCAACAGCTGGAGGTCCGCTAATTGCATATCCCTGACCTAAACTAACTGGCCGGGCAAGGAGAGCATTATTTAGAGAAGCAGCCAAGATGCCCATGGCAACTCTGGAGGAGCTGCAGAGATTCACAGCTCAAGTGGGAGAATCTGTCCACAGGACAACTATTAGTCATGCACTCCTCAAATATGGCCTTTATGGAAGAGTGTCAAGAAGAAAGCCATTGTTGAAAGAAAGTCATAAGAAGTCCAGGTTGCAGTTTGCCAGAAGCCATGTGGGGGACACAGCAAACATGTGGAAGAAGGTGCTCTGGTCAGATAAGACCAAAATTGAACTTTTTGGCCTAAAAGCAAAACGCTATATGTGGAGGAAAATTGACACTACACCCTGAAAGCACCATCCCCACCGTGAAACATGGTGGTGGCAGCATCATATTGTGGGGAGGCTTTTATTCAGAAGGGACAGGGAAGCTGGTCAAAGTTGATTTTTGAAAAAAACTTTTGAAGTATGCAAAAGACTTGAGACTGGGGTGAAGGTTCACCTTCCAGCAGGACAACACCCCCAAACATACAACCAGAGCTACAATGGAATTGTTTCCATCAAATCATGTTCATGTGTTTAGAATGGCTCTGTCAATGTCCAGACCTAAATCCAATAGCGAAGGCTTGCAAATTGCTGTTCACAGGCGCTCTCCATCCATCGGACAGAGCTTGAGCTATTTTGCAAAGAAGAATGGGCAAAAATGTCACTCTCTAGATGTGCAAAGCTGGTAGAGACATACCCAAAAAGACTTGTAGCTATAATTGTAGCGAAAGGTGGTTCTACAAAGTATTGACACAAAGGGGCTGAATACAAATGCACGCCACACTTTTCACATATTCATTTGTAAAAGAAATTGAAAACCATTTATCATTTTCCCTCCAATTCACAATTATGTGCCACTTTGTGTTGGTCTATCACATAAAATCCCAATAAAATACATTTACATTTTTGGTTGTAACAAAATGTGGCAAATTTCAAGGGGTGTGAATACTTTTTCAAGGCAATGTATATTCATTAAAAGGTAGTATCCTCAGTCATATATGGAGTTAATATAAAAAATATTATGATGAACAATCTATCTTACTTGTAGTAATTACAGAAAAATCAGTTGTTAACTAATGAGAATAAAGTCATATTTTTTCAGTTAAAAAGCTGCATCTGCTGTATCTGGTATCAATAACTATTAAAATAAGTGGTGCCTTATATTTTATAATTGGCAGTGCACCTTTGTACATCCATGTCTATGTAAAAAATAATAAAGGCCGAAAGTATGAGAAGGTAGAATGGAAAAAATAAAACAGACAGTTTGCATCACAGGCCTTTTTCAGTGTTTAACCACATTTCAGTTCTAACCTGCTAAAAAAAAATCCCTATATGTTCCTATAAAGTCTGTTGGATTCTTCAAATGGAGAATTCACTTTAGCACGTAACAATAGTAGCTCATCAGCATCAAGTGATTTTCAGAAAGTTTTACAATGTGTGTTAACAAGGACATTTCTTCTTGTCCATAGCAACCAATTAGCTTCTAAATGCCATTGCAGCAATCATCAGTTGAAAACCAAACAAGGAAAGAAAAATGTGGGCAACAAGAGATTGTACATTTTGATACTTTAGCCATGACGATTCATGGGAAGGTGTATAAAAACTGGACTAGTTATAAACTGAGGTCCACTTCTACTAGAGGGTAGCCAGTTCATAAACATATAAATGACAGTTACAGTTATGTCACATATTTACATTCATCATACATGTGTATGTACATGTGTACCACAAAGTACCAGGAAAATGGCAACACCCCCAGTATTGCAATGTCTGTAAGCATAGATATAATATCCTTTAAAGTGGGCGTAAAAGCATTTTTTTTCTTAAACAAAAAAATAAGTTATACTTACCTGCTCTGTGCAATGGTATTGCGCAGAGCAGTCTCTGACCTCTTCTACTGGGCCCCCCTCCAGCGCTCTCTGCTCCTCTTTTTCTGTGAGTGCCCCCATAGCAAGCTGGCATTCATGCGAAAGCTCTCCTGAGCCGAGCTGTGTGCATTCTTAGACACACACCACACAACCTGCCCTCCACTCTCTTCACAGGATTTGATTGGCAGCAGCAAGAACCAATGGCTCCTGCTGCTGCCTGGGATCCCCGTGAGAAGAGGGAGAGGGGAGAGCACCATTGCAGATGAGAACTGGAGCCCATGGTCTGTAGATTTCCCCCTGTAACTCCAGTGTATTGAGTATAATTTAAAATATATATATATAACAAATATAACTGCCAGCTGAGTCCAGCACACTCACAAACAGCACAAAAGACAGATCACAGCTGTTTAAAGGGTTTTATGCCGCATCCTGAGGAAGTGGCCAGTGTAGTGCCACGAAACGCATTGACAGCGTTTTACTGTGTTACTTTTCTATGAGCTATAAATATCAAATCGATTAATAATCCTTTTTTCAGCTTCTCCTTCACATATGGGTGCCTCCGCTGACACCAGTTTCCCATCTTTTGATGCTCATAAACCCCTAGCTTTCGGCTTCTGTTGAACAAGCATGCTGGAAAACCAACATCCAATCAGTGCTCGCAGCCAATATCTGTGAGCACTGAAAATAGTGTTCTGGCAGGCGGGTTATTCCTGCTGTTAACCACTTGCAGACCAACCATCACAGTTGTACTGTGGCAGAAGGGCACAGCTGGGCAAAACAACGTTATGTTACGTCGCTTCGCCCTTTGGCTACTAAGGGCTTGCCCCCGTTGCTCCCCCCAGAGCCGATGCGAGTGCCAGTGGTCACAATCACTGCCGGGCTCCCGCGATTGCCGCTGACACATGGAGAATCGGGATCTGTGTGTGTAAACAGGGAAGAAGAGACTGATCGTCTGTTCATGCAGAGTATGAACAGTGATCTGTCATCTCCCCTACACAGTCCCCCTCTCCCCCTCCAGTTAGAACACACACTAAGGAACATGGTTAACCCCTTGATCGCCACCTTGTGTTAACCCCTTCTGTGCCTGTGAAATTTTTACAGTAGTCAATGCATTTTTATAGCACTGATCGCTGTATAAATGCCAATGGTCCCAAAAATTTGTCAAAATCTTCCAATGCATAATGTCGCAGTCCTGACAAAAATTGCAGATCACCGACATTACTAGTATAAACAAAAAATAAAATAATATATTATATTTATAATAAAAATGCCATAAAACTATCCCCTGTAGACGCTATAACCTTTGCGCAAACCAATCAATATACGCTTAATGCAATTTTTTTTACCAAAAATATGTAGAAGAATACATATCGGCCTAAACTGAGGGAAAATGTATTTTTTTTACATATTTTTGGGGGGTATTTATTATAGCAAAAAGTAGAAAAATATTGAATTTTTTAAAATATTGTCACTTTTTTTTATTTATAGCGCAAAAAATAAAAACTGTGAGATGATCAAATACCACCAAAAGAAAGCTCTATTTGTGGGGAAAAAAGGATGTCAATTTTGTTTGGGTGCAACGTCGCACGACCGCGCAATTGTCAGTTAAAGCGACGCAGTGCCGAATCGCAAAAAGTGCTCTGGTCAGGAATGGGGTAAAATCTTACAGGGCTTAAGCAGTTAAAACACATTCGTTTAGTGGGGAGATCACCGCAATAACATTGGACGTGTCAGAACAGCTGTAAAGTTGTTTTTCCTTCAGCATGCTGGGTTGAACAAAAAAAAAAATCCTGTGTGTACCCAGCATTATGAAATATGCCCTATAAAAAAATACATGCAGCTTGTTATCACTGCAGTGCATGGGGACAGGGACATGCTATAAAGAGTCTGCAGGACAGCAGAAGCATTGAGATGTAACAAAGATAAAAAAAGATAAAACCTTTTTCCACCAATGTTCTAAGATAAACAACATTTTGCTACACTACACTAATCCCTTCCTATGCACATTATCAACAGCATTCCCTATCGCAGGTAAAGTGCATTATTAATATGGCTGCTCTAAACCTACCCTTTTATAGTGAGGGGTCTGGCCTAACCATAAGCCCCCCTATTGGCCTTTTAGCAAGCTGATGTAAGTTCAAAGGCCAGGAAATGCTATGACAAATAATTTGGCTGTGAATTTCTGCATTTATTCGCAAGGACTGCAGATTGTGAAGCTTCTGATTCCATAGTAGCTGTGAACCTGAACTTCATCCCTACTCTCAGTCCTGATCCCTAATAATTTGCATGAATCACAGATTTACGCATATATTCTGTGACATAAAAATAGTTCCGTGCTGTCAAAAACTGACATTATCAACACAAAAGGTATACTATGCCCGTCTTGTCTCTTTTATAAATCGAATGCATTTTATACAACCTTGTGATTTCATTACAGTAATTGATACGAAGATTGGCAGGAATTACTCATGGTTCGAGTAAAATATATAATGTGATTTACTGTCATCAGACTTAAAATTCAGTTTACTAAATACTCTTTTTATATTGTGGCAAAAAAAAAGGAATTACAATTAATACATTTGAGTAATTGAGAAGACTGCAAATGTAGTTTTGCTACAACTTTGCATATAGATAAATGTGCTATAAAAAAATATTTATGAGTGTCTGAAAAATCTTTAACTGTTTCTTTTGGTAACCAATTATCTACTGTCTGTCATGCACTTGAGATATGAAAAAAAAAACCTTTGTTGATGTGAGCAACACAGAGTTTTTGTTTGAAAAAGTCTTATATATGAAGCAGAATGTTATTACTTTTAAACTATATATCAAGTGGCCTGTTCTCTTATACCAGTGGTTTCCAAACTGCAGCCCGGGAGCCAGATTGGCCCTTTGCTTGTCTTTATCCAGCTACTGACATAAAAAATGGGGCATAATTCTTGCCACTGACACCAACAATGGGGCACTATTTCTCCTACTGACACCAACAATGGGGCGCTGTTTCTCCCACTGACACCAAAATCAGGGCATTATTCATCCACATAATACCAAAGATGGGATACTATTTACTCTCACTTTCTATTCCCGCTGGCCACAATCCGTCCCCATTGAAGTCTGAAGGACAGTAAATTAGCATTTTGTATAAAAAGGTTTTAGACCCCTGTCTTATACAATATATACATAAAATATTTTCTGTGGATAAAAACTATAATTAGTAGGCTTGTGCAATTTGTTTCATAAAGAATCGAAATTCGGCCAAATTTTTCATCTTAAAAAAATAACAAATTTCAACAAATAAGAAAGAAATTATAGCGGATATAACGAATGAATTTGACATGCTTTGGTAATTCGTTAAAGATCTAATGAAACAAAAAGTAAACTCAAAGTAAATCTTACAGTCCAATCAGCTGATTCATTTTGTGCTGGAGGTTGGATTACTGGCAAAGTGCATTCCTGAGAACTGAGTGAGAAGGGTGTTGTATTGTATGTATTTGAGCATAGGAGAGAGATATTGTCATTGTGTGTGTTAAAAGATTCAATAAACTTTCCAAACTATGAATCATTATCACGAATATATATATACATACATGAATATTGAATTTCAATGCATACAAATGAAATTATAACGCATATAACAAATTAATTCAACATGATTCGAGATTCAGTAAAACTAATATCTACACTCTACAGAAATAACTAATTATCCGAAAACATATTAACGTAACATAACGAATATAACAGAACTAAATTATGTATTTTACGAGTGACAACAAACCGAAACTAAATTTAATTTTCCATTGTGCACAAGTCTAATAATTAGGATCCCTAAATATGCTTTGAAGGTCCAATAGTTGCAAAATTTTCCGTGTTGTACAGGTAATCATACAATTTATAAAACAAAAGATATCCTTTATGAGACACCTGCCTAAATGCCTGGTTTGGTAGACATTCAGAGAGTGTAGGACAGCTTTTCTCAATTTCATCATGATAAAGCTTATTCAGCTTGGTTAGAGGTTTCCAGCTGACTCTGTTTTGTACTGATTGTCAGTACAGAGATATTATGTAGTATTTTTGGTTGCAGCACATGCATTCTCTTAGGATATGAACTTGAATGGCTATATGAATATTGTAGGGAAAAACAGGTCTTTTTGATAGTTATTCAAAGTAAAAGTGTCACCATGTACTGCCAACATAAGTACATAAGTATATCAACAGCATACTACACCACACTCCGGTACTTAATATCTGTTTTTGTTTTTGTTTTTTTTGTCACGTCTTTATGTGTGTACAGTAGAAATGCCAGTGGATTTGCTGTTCCCTGTATACCATCTGTACTAATAAACCATTACCCATCTGTGCAGCATGAGTTATCAGTGAAGTCACCGCCAAGCTGTCCTTGTTTCCTGGCATAAATAGTACAATAAAGTAAACTACATTGCTAGATTCATGTTTAAAGATTCCTAGAAACTGCTTTCATCAACATAAAGCAAAAGTGCAGCAATACAGTTCATAGTCATATAATATAATATATGTGATATATCTAAAAAATAATAGTTCTGACCTCTATATGTTGAATCCCTTTTCCCTAAACACATAAAACAAAACATCATTTTGCCAATCTTTGTTTTATTGAAAATATTTTCAGAAATATTTAGCATCATAGCATTTGTAACACATACTGTATATCAGTTCACATGATGTTTGAATGCATGACATTTAAATAACAAAGGTAGAAAGGAAGAAAAAGGAAGTTAAAGGAAAGTTATATTGCTAGTCACTACGAGATGCAGCAATATAACAAAGCAAGTATGAAGCACATCATATTAGTCAGTAAGGATAAATGCCAGTTTGATGCTTTATTTAATTGGACACGTGTCTTTAAGAAAAAGGATGAGTAGGCCAATCAATATCCACTCTGCTGCCAACACACTCCACCAATAAACACGTCCTGTTAATCAGCAAATCAGCAAATGTATGGGGAGGTGAAGCTGGCTAAAGCTGAAGGTCCTGGCAAACTGGTCTGGTTCTGGCTACTATCCTAATCTACAGACCCAAATACAGAGTAAGGATTAAGCATAGAAAAGACATGAAATAATACAATATGTGGCATCTCCGTCTAGCTTCTATTAAGGACAGTTCAAGTCCAAGACTAAATAGCAAGCTAGGTAAAAGTTAATAAATCACATAACAGGCACAATAAAAGTGCATTAAACATATGATGAACTCATCCTAAATTTACATATCTGAGCCTCATATCCCCAGAAGACATTGGTTACAGAGAAAAGCAGGAGGAGGGGTCTCACGTGTGACATTATTCTGCAAGTCGGTCAGACCGCTTGGACTTGCTGGTTGTTTGTAACACATGCTGTGTAATTTCTTCAAAATTGTAAGTGTGATTTAATAATTGTATTAAAATCTTGGTGAAATACTACACTATATGGATTTTCCTCCATGGAGTCTATCTTGGCTTAGGAGATCATGGACCCTTTGCATGCAAAACGGCGGTGTATATGCCTGCTATGCAGCAAGGTGTCTGGTGGTCTCCTTGTGGGATCAGAGCATCTGGTAAGGAGCTAATTTAAACGATTGTGGTGATTGCTTTTGGGAGCACTTTCTCTTTTGTGGTACACGTCATCATAATCCGTTCACAGCAAAGAAAGAGGGACTGTTGAAATGTAAAAAAATCTGAGCACTTTTTAGCAATATTATTATTTTATTATTATTATACAAGTTTTATATAGCACCAACAATTTGCGCAGTGCTTTACAACATGAGGGCAGACATTACAGTTACATTACAATTTGGTACAAGAGGAATCAGAGGGCCCTGCTCGTTAGAGCTTACAATCTAAAAAGGATGGGTCAATTGATACAAAAGGTAATAGCTGTGGGGGGATGAGCTGTGGTGGGGAGGAAGTAAAACAGTGTTAGTTAGAAGCAGAAAATGCTTATTTGAAGAGAAGGGTTTTCAAGGATATTCTATATATATATTTACATATATATATATATATATATATATTAGAATATATTTTTTTGCACAGTGTTTGCACATTTTATATGGACATTTACATATATGTAAATGTAGGATGAGTACAACAAATGTTTAATGAACCTTTATTGTGTCTCTTATGTGATTTATTAGCTTATACTTAGGACAAGGGAAGCAGTTTTTATTTTTTGGTTGGAGCTTATTACACATCCTACTTGGATTGGTGATTTGGATGCTGCTGTCTGTTCGGTCTAATTGAGTTTTTATTGTATTTGTTTTACTTAGTTTTTTGTCACTAAGGTTTACAGTTTATTTGCAAGTGCACAAATATTATCTTGGGTTTAGCAAATAGCAAGCTAACCAGTTTACAAAGAAAAGAATTGACCCCTTTCCAAAGCAGTTCAGAGGAACCAAGAGTGCAAATTAACCTTACGCACGGTGTCATACATTCTTTCATACTTTTATAAAATGTTGCTTAAAAGCAAGGATTATTGGTTTTGCATATACAGTGCATGTAAAACACGTTCCTTCTGGATGAAATTGATTCTCCTCTCAATAGTGCACTTCTCTCATCCTTACTGCCTACCTAACAGGAGCTGCATTATCCTCTCCAGTATACTAGAGGCGATTCAGTTTGCATTGTGCTCTATACAAGTATTTCATTCATTCATTCATACCGCAGTATGCAATAAAAACAGCAGCCTGTCCCTTTGTGCCCTATTTACTGTATATGAAGGTACAGTGTCCATACACTAGGCTGCTGCAGGTGGAAATTGCTTCCCACGATAGTACACTAGTGATGAGGAGGAGGACACCAATGTCACAGCAAACCCACAAATGAGCATCTTAGTCGTTCTTCCCTGTGTGGATAAGGAAGAACTACAACCATGGAACTCAGCAGCAGTACTCCCCATTTTGATGTTTACTCAAGAGTATCCCTAATGTTATTACTGTATTTTCTGGCATATAAGATGACTTTTTACACTTAAAAAAACAGCCAAAAAGCAGGGGGTTGCCTTATACGTGGAGTATAAAATGCAGCCCGCTGTATGTCAGCCCACCAGTGTGCTACTACTGTAAGTAGCTTTGGCTACATACAGTATACACCGCTGAGCCAATCCCAGCATGCAATGTATTCTATTAATGAATACAGAGGCTGCTCAGATACATACAATAGCCTACTCGGATTGGCTTTGAGAGTCAGAGAGGTGCGAGCTGATGATGATCTGCCAATCCAAGCAGGCTTTGTATTCATTAATAGAATACATCACTCTCTGTGATTGGCTCAGTGCAGTATGGCTCCAGCTCCAGCAAGAAGAAGGAAATATAGGAAATATGAAACCTCGGAAGGGGGGTTGTCTTATACAGTGAGTATAGGCAAAAACTGTAGAAATACAGTAAAATTAGGGGGTCGTCTTATATGCCTGGTCACCTTATACACCAGAAAATATGGTATTTCTTACAGATGTGATTTTGTATTCTCTTTCCACAAGCAAATCTATATATATATATATATATATATATATATATATATATATATATATATATATTGCCCTACCATTTTCCAAAATAAAATTTGAAACTTCTAGATGTTTCAAATTTTCTGTGTGAAAATTGGAGCTTTAACCATGTGTAGAATTGCTATTGTTATGTGAATGTAATTGTTTCTCTATGCATACAAATATTGTCATTAATATGTGTCCTTCATAAGAGAATAATAAATAATACAAGTCTTTGACTACATATGATTTTTAACTATGCAGTTCAGCTGCAAACAGCCCCCAGTTTTCCTCTATCATCAGTATTGCAATGGCAATGTGCCCTATAATGGATAGAAAACAGAAGTAACAATAGCAGCAGGGACATCCATCTAGGGTATTTCTGCTGGATTGACCTAGTGTATTCAGCTTTTGTTTTCCTAAACTTAGGACTAGTTTGCATAGAAAATTCAAGAAGTAGACACCATTGAACTATTTTTCTGTGTGGTTAGACATATATACACACAATGGAACTTGTGTTGAACACATTTTAGATCAGAGTGACAAGTTGTTCGGGAGAATTCAGCAGTCAAAGTACATAGGTGGCTGATAAACTGGTGTACAGGCATACCCAATTTTTAAGTACACAATGGGGTTTATTTACTAAAGCTAGAAAGTGCAAAATCAGGCTAACTTCTGCATTGAAACCAATGAGCTATGTTCTTTTATAACAGTATGTTTTATAGTCATGTAATTGAAAGAGGTTCACATTTTACAATAGTCATGTGATTTTGGGTGTGGAGCATGGTATATGCTAAAGCTAAGTGAGGACAACATCATCTCAAGACTTGAAGTATTTTGGAACCACTCAATATTTACCATGACCAGATTACTACCAAAGTGACAGTGCCATTACAATCATGCTCACATCAAATCCTGCAATTATGCCAACCGTTATTCGAGTAAACATGCCGCTGGTTGCTACACTGAAAAAAATATTCACAACTATTACAATGATAATTGACCATTATTGCCACAAAATATATCTACTAATGCTTCACACTAATGCTTCACAGAAAGTCCTATTTTTGTTTATGTTCAATATTATAAGTAGTCTTTTCCCATAATATATTAGTGAGTCATTTAAAAAAAAATGCAACAAAAATAAGGAAATTAATAAAATAAGAACTGATTTTCAAACTAATAAACATGAGCATTTGACTAAGCTAAGGTCTAACTAATACATTAATCTGTTAGCCATGTCATTAAAACTAGCTACCATTCCACAGGGTGCACACATTTCAGGGACACCTGCAGTAAGCAAAGATGTGGGCACTCACATAATGTTAATGGTCTTCTAAGACACCGTTAAGGCTATGCAAATCCTTACTGAATAAAGCTGTGTGTGATGAGCTTTGATCATCATGATTCTGCTCTCTGTTTGATATATGGTATAATTCTGAGGTAGCATCTCCTGCCTTCTTCAATTTTTAATGCCTATCTAAAGCAGAATTTAAAAAAAAGGACCTGGGGGTACTATTTAATCATTGGATACTGGTCCGTAATCATCAAGGTTGTTGTGATCCTATTATTTTATAGAATATAAATTAATCAGTACCCAACTGCTATTCACATTTTAAATTATATATATATACATATATATATATATATATATATATATATATATATATATATACATATATATATATATATATATATATATATATATATATATATATATATATATATATAGTCATATGTCAGAGCTATCTACAAAAAAAAAGCTGCATTGCATGAACACTTACTGTATTGTAAGAATTATTAAGTGCTTTTCACATGCTTTACAGAAAGGGTAGTTTTCAATATTTTAGCAATCATTCTGCATGTGAACCAAATGCAATACATTTCTGAAAACATAAAATCTACCGCACATTGTAAATGTAATATAATAGCAAACAAATTAGAAAATTAATCATGTAACTTTCTCAGTGCCATTCCATTTGTAGTGCTTTTCTTTTTCTCTCTATATACACTAACATACTATTATTATTATTATTATTATTATTATTTATAACACTTATATATTAGGTGTCTCTCATTATGTATAATAGAGTATATAGATAACATTTTTATTCTTCTCTCCCAGCGTTAAATGTTTTAATGCCAGAAGAATGGTCGGTGCACCAATTACACAATATTATAGATATAATTACAGTGAATACTAGGCCTCCTTCCACTATCTCAGAGCTATAGATGTGTCGGATTTCATAAAAGAACTAATTTGGTTGCAGTAATAAATGCTACCACTGCATACCAATAGCACCTCAGCAGCCACTTTAAATGCAAACGCATAACATAATAAGGATTATAACAATAGTAATAATGTCTATAATTGTTATAGCAGTGCTACTATCACAACGTCTATGATTAGCTTTCATGTGTATATAACATACAGGGTGAAAAAACAGTTGACAGATGATGTGAGAAAAGTCCCAGAAACCACAGATGATAATCTTGCTATGTCACACAGTAGGTCTCCCCACACCGAAGTCTGTGTATCACACTCCCTTTCGGGGTACACACTCACCAAAAGGATGGATAGATCAGGCACGGATAGATATACCACAGCTAATCTCAGCATCAGAACAGGTATCACAGATTGACATGTAGATTCAACTGATTTCTCGGACAAGAAAAAGGCTCCAATAGTGTAATTCCGTAAAACATGTCTGATACACCTCAGATAAACAATTATATAATTTCCCATGTGTAATTTTGTCCAGAGAGCTAAAGCTTTAAGACACGTTAAAAAACTTCAAAGTGAGTGCATAAGCTTGTTTTTATTTTTTTATAGTCAACTTCCCATTTGGTCAAAACCCACAGTCCCATAGTCCCATAGTCAAAACCCATTTGGTAAACTACAAAGTCAGAATATTGTGGGCTATAACAACCTTACATACTACATATTGTTGCTGATAGTAACCAACCAACATTAAACCATGTTTTTTTTTTTTTCTTAGGGGCCATACCAGCTATATAGGATGAGAGGACACAGCTGAAATCGAGGCTCCTTCTCTACCAGGAACCTGGAATAATTGCTGTACCACCAACTTCCCCACCTTCTTTTACCAAGGCTGGCTTAGGTTGAAATTTTAAAGATAAACGAATCTATACCCCTGATAAAAGAGAGAGAGGAAAACCACATGGTCCAAAAAGTAAGAGATGCTAAAACATTACAGTGGTTTTTGCTGTGGCTTGGGGATATTGAAAGAAAATGCCAAGATGAATGTGCCTGAATAGGGTTAAATGACTCCAAACCACTATCATTCAGAATTCCACCTATCGCCTACCTGCAAGTTTGCTATTCTGCAATACACTGTATTAATTGTGTGGTAAAAATGGTGGCAGTAAAAGAAGAGGTGGGCAAAATTTGTAATGAGACTTATGTCTATAACTAAATCATTGCATGGAATGATAACTTGGACAAATACATGAACTTTGTAGGCACCAGAACGTACAGTTAACAGCCTTATTACAGAAATTCTATTAAAATAGACATACACGTCTTAAAGAAATCACAGTATAGATAATGCCTAATAACGTAAGTGCCAATTACACCAAAACTGTATCCTGGATGATCGTGAAAGTGTCCAAGGTGTAGCAATTAACCATGTCCCATCAGGCTTGGTGTAACTTGATGTGGCATGATGTAGCTCTACATGTTACACGCACCAGCGCTTCTTCAGGAGCTTAGCCATATATTCTGAATGGGTGAAAACAAACAATAAGTCTTAAAAGATAGTATGTACAACTATTACATATGCATAAGTAAACCTAAACAATGTTGGTCATCAACCCACCAGAAGATCAGAGAACCACAACCACAGTGCAACAGGAGCAAATAATTTTTTCTGATCTCCTGTTTGCTGGTGGGTTAATGAGCAACATTGTTACTTATGCATATATAATAGTTGTATATTCTACCTTGTTAGACTTATTGTATGTTCTCACTAAGGATAAGCCCAATGTTCGAGTCAAACGTAAGTTCGGCTCGAACATCGGGTGTTCATCTGTTTGACAACTTTAAAACATTATGGGACATCTGTGGGAAATTTGCCTGCCCGCTGAACGGTGAACGATGAGAGCATCAATGCACTGCGAGATCGCAGTGCATTGATGGCTGCTGATTGGCCAAAGCATGCACCTGACCTGCATGCTTTGGCCAATCACAGCGTACTCTGCTGTGAGAGCCATGATTGGCCCCACAATATGTTAGACTGCTTGCATAGCAGCCATACATAGTTTTATGAATGAGAGCAGCAAAATTACATTTGTAAAGGAAAAAATGTAAACCAAAACTGCTTGCTGTTGTAATGTATTGCCGGATCCCAGCAATATACATAAAAATCATTGAAAAAAATGGAATGGGTTCCTCCCCCCAGTCCATTACCAGGTCCTTTCAGGTCTGGTATGGATATTAGGCGAACCCTGTGCCAAAATTTAAAAAAAAAGGCATGGGGCCCCCCTAAAATCCATACCAGGCCCTTCAGGTCTGGTATAGATATTAAGCGGAACACCGCATCAAGATACCCATTCACATGGGGGTCCAGGATCTGGGGGTCCCCTTGTTAAAGGGGGCTTCCAGATTCCGATAAGCCCCCCGCCCACAGACCCCCACAACCACTGGGCAAGAGATGCGGGGAAGAGTCCCTTGTCCGTATCAACATGTGGACAAGGGCTCCTCATGTTGAAGGCATGTGGCCTGGTACGGTTCAGGGGGGTGCTCTCCCATCCGCCCTTTTCCTGCAGCCTGTCAGGGTGCGTGCTTGGATAAGGATCTGGTATGGATTTTTGGGGGACCCCAAGCCATTTCTTTTTTATTTTGGCTTGGGTTTCCCCTTAAAATCTATACCAGACCTGAAGGGCCTGGTATTGATTTTGGGGGGCCCCCACGCCATTTTTTTAATATCCAAAAAAAGTCCCGTAATGTCCATCCATCTTCGATCACATCGCAGGTGGAACAAGAAAACAACTCCACCTCGATGGGAGCCATCCCCACGACTGCAGCCTTTTTGCTTTGAAAGCTATTATATGTTGCTATAATACAAAGGGCCTGGTAATGGACTAGGGGGAACCCATGCTGTTTTTCTCAATGATTTTTTATGTATATTGCCTGGACCCAACAATACATTACAGCCATGAGCAGTTTTGAATTAAACTTTTTCCTTTAGAAATGTAATTTTGCTGCGGTACTGTTCTAAACATGGGAAATATGTGCTACTTTACAGGCAGACTAAGGACACCCCCAGGCATGATATTTAAAGGAATATTTCATTTTTATTTTTTCACTTTAAGCATTATTAAAATCACTGCTCCTGAAAAAACGTCAGTTTTTAAAACTTTTTTTTTATATTGATACATGTCCCCTGGGGCAGGACTCGGGTCTCCAAACACTTTTTATGTATTTTTCATGTTCGTGTCCGATAGACTTTAACGGTGTTTGCACAAAATTTTTGCCTGTTTGCAAGTTCTGGTGCGAACCGAACGGGGGGCGGGGGGGGTGTTCGGGTCATCCCTAGTTCTCACACATTCAGAATATTTGCCTAAACTCCTGAAGAAGCGCTGGAGCATGTAACATGTAGAACTACATCATGCCACACCAACCTATACCAAGCCTGTTGGGACATGGTTAATTGCTACACTTTGTATGCTTTCACGACCATCCAGGATACAGTTTTGGTGTAATTGGTGGGGCGACTTACGTTATTAGGCATTATCTATACTGTGATTTATTTTAGAATTCTATGTCTATTTTCATGGAAGTTCTGAAATAAAGTTGTTTACTTAACTTTATCTACTTTATCTACTTTAACTATGTGCATTCTGGTGCCTACAAGGTCCATTGATTTTTCCAAGTTATCATTCCAATTAAGTTAGGACATGGCTCATTTATATCAATTTTGTATCCACAGCACCACCGTGTTGATACAAAAAAAATGTATATCTAAATCATTGCATGATTGTTAAAATTGATTTTCAGCATTAAATTTACAACATCAGTCTGTATGGCCCAATACATAGAAACACTTACGGACATTTTAATAAAACAACAGTATGGGGGTTATTTACGAAAAGGCAAATCCACTTTGCACTGCACGTGCACTTGAAAGTGGAGTCGCTGTTGATCCGAGGGGAACATGCAAAGAAATAAAAAACAGCATTTTAGCTTACACATGATTGGATGATAAAATCAGCAGATCTTCCACTCATTTCAAATCTACCCCTTAGATTTAGAGTGACTGCACTTGAAAGTGCCTTTCAGTGCACTTGCAGTGCAACATGGATTTGCCTTTCATAAGTAAAAAACTGAAGTGTGCTCTACTAATGTGCCCACTACTTCTGTTCCTCTGTACTGTGGCCAGTATTTTATGACTGACTCATAAAACACAGTTGCAGTGTAGAGTACACATTGCAGTGTTCTGGGGTAAGTGGATAGTTGTGCCTATTCACCATTTTAATAATGTGCTTAGTTAAGAGTTCTCTTTGCATCCCATTACTTTCTGGAAAAATGAATGCTGCCGCACATCTACTGACCATGACACTGTGCCCTATATATATATTTTAATGGTGTCCCTATAAAATGTAGTTTTAAAAATACTAATTTAAAGCAAAGCATTCCCGGAGCACCCACTTTTTCTAAATTCAGCACAGCAGTAGTTATCTCCTATTATGGAGGCTGTCTCTCACTGAAACCATAGATGGAACCATTCAGAGGAAGTTAGACTGATCAGACTTATTGAATCTTGTGTAGTTTTTTTTAACAAAGAGCTAATAAGATACATGAGGAGCTTGAAGAGACGCTGGGGTTGATTCACTAAAGGCAAACCCACTTTGCACTACAAGTGCACTGCTAATGCAGTTGGAAGTGCAGTCGCTGTAGATCTGAGGGGAAGATCTGAAATGAGGGGAAGCTCTGCTTATTTCCATCATCCAATCATGTACAAGCTAAAATGCTGTTTTTTATTTTCCTTACATGTCTCCCTCAGATCTACGTGTGTATTGTGTGTTTTTACTTTTTTGAATTTGGCGCCGATCTCCGCTCCCGTGCGTCGTAACGTCACGGGGAACGGAGCTCGGCGGGACTCGGGCACTGTGTGAATCGAGCGTAGGACGGCTCGCACACACAGCATGGAGGACATCGCTGGATCCAGGAGACAAGGTAAGTAACATCTCCCTGTATCCTTCCTGTATCCAGCGATGCGATCCCTAGTCTGGCTCGGGGTTAACGCTCGTGGTACTGAAATCCCAGCCCGAGCCAGACTCGGGATCACCGCAAGGGAGGTTAAGCTTTGACAATAAAACCTGGTTTCTTTTCTGAGATGCACCCAGTTTAACATGCTCCAGTTTTAGCAAATCAAACCCATTGCGAAACATGTATACAAAGCCCTTACACTAGGTATGCATTGATACGTCCCATGAATTAAGCCCAACAGTTTTTTTTAACTGCATAAAGTTTAATGCACAATATAGCAGGTGCCAGCAGATGAATCTACTAAACCATTCATGTGTAGTTGACCACTTTTCTAGTAATAGCCAAACATCTATCCTGCCAACAAACAGGATGATTATGAATGGGGATAATAATAATTATTATTACTATATAGGATTTATATAGTGGCAATAGTTTGTGCAGCACTTTACAACATGAGGAGACTGGAACTGGAGAACTATAGCACAGAATTTTGCTGCCCGCTAAAACCTTCAGCGAAACATGACCCTGTGTTATTAATTACGACCTCTTGCCGAGTAAACCTCTGGCTCTGACACAAGATATTGACATAAACTTACATTGACTTTCACTTCTCAATGCTAACAATGTTTCTGACTACAGCACAACATTGTAGCTTTTTATAATATTACATATATCTTGTTCTTTCTGCATTCCGATAATTACAGTGAATAAAATGTAGTATGCCAATAAAAATCGACTAATTGTCAAGTAGTACTCACACGTCTTTATAGAGGTACAGTATCCTTCTCATAAATTGAAGTACCTACCTTACAGCATAAAACACAGTTTAACTGTCATCAGATAAGTCTATATTTTAATATAATAAATAGGTAATAAATTATAATCTAATAATTAGGCAATAATTAGTGAAGACAATGTAGTGTGGTTCTGTGAAAACAAAACCAGGTGCACCCAGCCAAAACTACCTAAAAATCCTTTTTGTTAAGCTGAAATTAATCAGATTGAGGTTCTGCTGCTGTATTTAAGCCAAATACACATCCAGTATATATGCTGATACTGTCAGTGAAAATCATACTGTTTCATAACACTACATACAGCCTTAAGGCATTTCCCAATCATGTAATTTCACCACTTGCCAGGAGTAGGATGTCATATGACATCCTTGGCTTGCAGTGGTTATACCGAGATGATGCCTGTAGCATTTTCATTCAGTGATTCTGTTTTAGGCAGAGCTGCTTTGAATGGCTGAACAGGAGAAGGTGAAATGGGGTCCCCCCTCAGTTGCCGCCACCCTTCCTGGGCTCTCCTGCACGCTCAAGAAGCCTGGGACCGATGCAACCAGCGGCAACGGGTGTACAGCACAGAGAGAGAGGAACTGACATTGTTCCTCCCTCTCTGTGACCCCAGAAACTGGGAGCAACGAGGATTCAGTCACTTCTGGTCTCGGCTCTTTGTTTACCTGGGGATTAGTGGCCAGGAAAGCAGCCGATCAGATCGATCTGTATCTGGCTGCATTTGAGAGAAGAGGAGAGATTTGAGGTCTAATAGACCCCAGATTTCTCTATAAAGAGGACCTGTCACAGCCCATGCTATCACAAGGGATATGGTTCATCCCTTGTGATATCAATAAAGTTAATGCACAAAAAAATGATGATTTTTTTAGATAAAATAATTAATAAAAATAAAAAATGTAAAGTGCTCTTGTCCCCCCATGCTTATGTGCAATTGCAAATGCATACATAAGTCCCGCACGCATATGTAAACAGTGGTTGCACCACACATGTGAAGTATCGCCACAAACATCAGAGCAAGAGCAATCATTCTAGCGCCAGACCTCCTCTGTAACTTTAAGCTGGTAGCCTGTAAAAAAATGTAAAGTGTCGACCTATGGAGAATTTTAGGTACCATAGGCTTGGGCCATTTCACAGGCATATGCAATTTTAAAGCGTGACATGTTCGGTATCTATTTACTTGGCATAACATCATCTTTTACATTTTACCAAAAAATGGATATGATATTGTGATTGTGTGCAATAAAATTTATTAACCACTTGCCGCCCGTCCATCTTCAAATGATGAAGGGACGGTTATGGCTCTCGTTCTAGGTGGACGTCATAGGACGGCGCACCCCAATGGCCTCTCCTGAGCATCCGCGGGGGGTGCGCAGCACGGCGATCATGGATGCGCCGTGTTGCTAGGACATGGCACGACCCTGATCTTTGTAAAGAGCCTCTTTAATCATGTGATCAGCTGTGTCCAATCACAGCCAGTCACATGTAAACAAGGAAGTGCTGGTATTTGGTGCCCCGTCTCACACTGACAGAGCGTGTGGCGAGGAGAGCCGATCAGCAGAATCTCCTCGCAGGGGACAGTAAGAGATATAATCAGGGCACTGATCATCAGTGCCCTGATTACATTAGAGAGCCAGAAGTGCCAGCAATCAGTGCCCACCAGTGCCAGCAATCATAAAATATTATAGAAAGTTCACCCAGAATGACCTAGTTGTTGCCAACATCCAAATTATTGAAACCAAGAAGGAGGGTACCCCCAATAAGTACAAGGGACTTTTAAAACAACAGTAGAAAACTAGATATATAATTAAATTAGAAAATGCGTTTGTATTGATAAAAAGATGGTGCATACAACACCATATAGCATAAAGATAAAAACGATTAACAAAATTGGATCAGAGGATAATGTTGTTCCCCTGATATGGTGACCAACGCGTTTCAGGATCTGTTGGGAATCCTTTCATCAGGGGCATTCCAAGAGGAGATTTAACAAAATATAACAATCGAACCAACAAGGTCTGTACTTAAACTGCCTATGGGAGTGATAAGGAAGGCTCCAGGTCCATGCCACCCTGGATTCTTAGCGATACCTGTGCTTGTATATTATTGCACTCTCCTTTAATCTATCTTGCCTGTTAGCAGTTTAAGTGCAGACCTTGTTGGATCGATTGTTATATTTTGTTAAATCTTTTCATGAAATGCCGCCGAAGAAAGGATTCTTAACAGCTCCTGAAATGAGTCGGTCACCATATCAGGAGAACAACATTATCATCTGATCCAATTGTGTTCATTGTTTTTATCTTTATGCTATATGGTTATGTATGAACTAACTTTTTAACAATACAAATACATGTTTTACTTTAATTATATATATAGTTTTCTACAGTTGCCTTAAAAGTCCCTTGTACTCTCTGGGGGGTACCCTTCTTCTCAGGGCCAGCAATCAGTGCCCACCAGTGCCCATCAGTGCAAACAATCAGTGCCCACCAGAGCCAGCAATCAGTGCCCATTAGTGATGCCAGTCACTGCTGCCCATCAATGCCCATCAGTAAAGCCAATCAATGCCCATCAGTAAAGCCCATCAGTGCCACCTATCAATGACCATCAGTGCCCATTAGTGCCACCCATCAGTGTCCATCAGTGCCACCTATCCATTCCGTCTATCAGTGCCAATATTAATGACATCAGTGCCACCTATCATTGCCCACCAGTGCCACCTACCAGTGCCAACAATCAGTGCCCATTAGTGATGCCAGTCACTGCTGCCCTTCAATGCCTATCAGTTAAGCCCATCAATGGCCATCAGTAAAGCCCATCAGTACCATCCATCAATGCCCATCAATGCCCATTAGTGCCACCCATCAGTGTCCATCAGTGCCGTTTATCCATGCCACCTATCAGTGCCCACCAGTGCCAATATTAGTGATGTCAGTGCCACCTATCATTGCCCACCAGTGCCACCCATCAGTGCTGCCTATCGGTGCTCATCATTGCCATATATCAGGGCCACCTATCAGTGCCCATAAGCACAGATTATTAGCCCCTCCTAATCAGTGCCCATAAGTAGCACCTCATCAGTGCCCATCAGTGCAGCCTGTGCCCTGTAGGTAAGTGGTAAAAGTGTATTTTTTCCCCAGAAATTGCATTTGAAGAAAATGCTGCGTAATTTCTGTGTGACATAAAAGATTGCAAAACCCATAATTTTATCCATATTTTTACTATAAGACCTCTGCTAAATATATACAGTATATATATATATATATATATATATATATATATATATAGAGAGAGAGAGAGAGAGAGAGAGAGAGAGAGAGAGAGAGAGAGAGGAGAGAGAGGGAGAGAGAGGGAGAGAGAGGGAGAGAGAGGGAGAGAGAGAGAGAGAGGGAGAGAGAGAGAGAGAGCAAGAGAGAGAGAGTATAATGTTTGGGGGTTCTAAGTAATTTTCTAGAAAAAAAATGTAGATCTTTACATGTATGTGAGTAGTGTTATAGTATTAGCCTGGTAGGCATGATTTTTACCATGTCACTATCAAAGTCACATTTAAAGGACCCTCTCTCCACGGTATTGTATTTTTAAAAAACGTTGTTTAACTTTGTGAAATGTTCCCTGTGGCAGTGCCCAGCAACCTGTGCCCTTTTTTGACAACATGTTATCTATTAGCCTTGAAAATGAAAATTACCATAGCCTGGTTAAAAAATGAGTCCCCCATAGTCATCAATCGGGTCCACTGCTAATTTTGGGTTTCAGGTAGGATTCAAACCTCCCCCTTCCCCTTATGTATGAAACCTAAGCAGATTCACTCATATCTGTCAACCACCAATGAAGCAGGGAATAAATAACGACTTCCAAAGTAACAAGGGAATTTACACTGATATCAACGCAGCATAGGTTTATACTAACTACCACTAAAATGGGGGAATTTATACTTATCTCCAATATAATTGTGAACTTTATAATGACCTTTAAAGTAATGTCAGAATTTACACTAACCACCAATGTTATGCAGGCATTTGCCCCAACTGCTAATGTGACAAATGTATTGACACTGACCAATAATGTAACAGGGGTGAAAAACGGTCACTGTGTAGCAATGTGTTAAATTATCAGCAAGCCAGCACAACTGTGAAACACACACAATCAAAAACAAAAATGCATATATGATAAGTGCAGCCTGCTCCAAATTCAATCCATATAACATATAAATGCATGTAAAATCACTTCAAACAAATACATACGTATCAAAACATATACATATATATTATCTCAAATGACAATATATCATCTAAAACTGTGTGTCAGTGATTAAAAGGTCCATGGGTCCAAAAGAAAAAAGTGATGAAATAAAATCTTGTTATTCCAGTACTTTGTTGTGACTCTTCAGTGCCCAAAACACTTCCACACTGTGCCATGATCACAATCTGCTCACATCTGCATTGAACTTTTAATTACAGGAGGTTAAATCAGGTCTGATTGCACACAATAGCAAGATGTTATCATACACCTCTACACCATTCGTATTCAACTCCAACACTTCACCGCTAATACTGACACTTCCACTGTGTAGCGATTACCCCAACAAGCACGATAATGTCGCTCAAGCAGGCTCCACCCTTATAAGTTGCTTCCTGGGAGAGGACTTTTTTACAGGGTGAAGAAGTCCCCTTCCAGAAATGCAACACCCGGTCTATGCAAGTACCTAATAGCTTCTCTGGAAGTTACAGCTACTGTGGGGAGGCCCTTGCAGATTGCTACCAGTATACCCCAGTTCCAGTGGGGTGGCTCTTTGTTCTTGGGCCTTGGATCCCTCCAGATGTTTTTATTTGTTACCAGAGTTACCATAGACCTATCTGAGTGGGATGCTGTTTATGAAAATAATTGTATTTAGCCATTTGTGTTCTGAACTGTTTTACTGAAGTAGTGATTCTCAGCTGGGCTCTCTGTTTCTATAGACTGTCATGCAGCCACATGCTACCCCGATTGAGTCACAGAGACCTTGCTCCTTAAGAGTCCATGTTGGCTTTTATAATATGTTTGGTTATTAATTAGCATTATGTGCATGCTCTTTTTCATCTTGAACCTGTTTTGCATTATTACTTCTAACTTGCACCTGTTTAGTAAACTGCAAGGTGCAGTTACTCCCCTGTATGATCATTCGGCCAATTACCTATTTTGTGACATATTGGGGTCAATTCACTAAGATGGGTGAGTTATTTTACCTCCATTTTTATTTCATAGTACTTTTCTCTTGAGAATGTGTAATTCACAATTATAATATAATATGAAAATATTATTATTACATGTAATATAAATATAGTATACAGCTGGTTAAATAAGTTTTGGACACGTCACCACATGTTGGTAAACCAGATAGCAAGCAATTGTGCTGCAAGTTTGAAAATGACTTGCTAAGCTATTGCTAGGCTTGTCAGGCTTCACAAGTTTATTGCAAGAATGCAGTAAATCTGCATTGCATGATTCCAGATCAACTTATATTGCAAACATTCTGCAAGTCTGCTGCAAGTTCTAGTTCAGTTATGTTGTGCAACAGTCATCCCACCACAGGGGTCACTGTGGCTGAATTTTCATAGTGTAGGCTTGCAAAGCTCTTGCTGTAGACTCACTGTTACAACTTTGGTCTTGCTAGTGACTTGCCATGCAAATTTGCTACAAATTGGAAAAGTGTCAACTAGAATTTGTGCTTCAAGTGCTCTGCAAGTGTGCAACTTGCCAGTGAAAAAGTGCAGGACGTTTACTGACTTATAATTCAACACTGCCACAAGTGACAAGTTATCTTTGCTATCTGGGAACAACCCATGCAATCCATACATAACAAAGAAACCAAAAAAAATTAAGTTATATGTTATAAAATGGAAAGACACAGGAAAAAGTATTGAACACATGAACAAAGGGAGGTGAAAAAAGGCATGAAATCTATGAGTAATTAGAAAGCATTCCTGCCCCTTGTCAGTGCAAATTAAAATCAGCTGGTCCAGTCTCAACTGATGTCCTATAAAAGAGATGTCTAATTACCAAGGTGTCACTCAAGAAACATCTGATTATGGGTAAAAGCAAAGAGTTCTCTCAAGACCTTCACAACCCTATTATTGCAAAACATACTGATTGCATTGGTTACAGGAGGATTTGTAAACTTTTAAATGTTCCAGATGGCACTGTTGAGGCCATAATCCAAAAGTGGAAAGAACATAATTTCACCATAAACCAGCCATGACGAGGTACTCCTTGTATGATTTCTGACAGAGGACTGAAAAGAATTAGTAGAAGAGTTGTACAAGGACCACTTTCGTGCAATAAACTTGTGAAGCCTGACAAGCCTAGCAATAGCTTCAGAAAAACCTGGAATTAGCAGGTACAATTGTTTTAAAAAGAACAATAAGTAATGCACCCAACCACCATGGTCTGTATGCACGCTCACCACAGAAGATTCCATTGCTGGGGCGTGGCTTGGCCGGCGGAGAGGATGGCGGCGCATTAACAGAGCTCCGGGAAGAGAGTCAGCAAACAGCCTTATCTGTCCTTCTTACACCGCGAAACATGGGCAAGAAAAGTCAGCTAACACCCCACGCCAGTGCCCGGAGGAATCCGAGCGGCGGAGCGGCCCGGAATATTAACAAGATCTTTAAATCCCAGTCTGTACAGCGGGCGAACGGACCTGACAAGATGGCGCGGCCGCATGGCGAGGAGGAAGATTTCAGCGAGGACTCCCAATCTGCCTCGGAGGACACGGGTAAGGGTCTCTCTCACTCCTCTAAACCCCTCACCTATGACCACATGTCAGGATTTGCGGCGGACATAAAGTCCACGTTCTCAGCAGCAATAACAGATCTAAAGACTAATCTGCTTGTTCTGACTGAAAAACTCACAGCGGTGGAGGCCGCAGGGAGAAGGAGGGACAGAGACATACACACATTGGAGTCAGTGGCAGAGGCCCACTCCGCACATTTCATAGAAATGAACCGCCATTTAGAGGATTTGGACAATAGGGGGAGGAGGAATAACATCAGGGTGAGGGGGATCCCCGAATCCGTGGAACCTGATCAGATTATCCCTGCACTGCAAAGACTCTTTAACAGCCTCCTTGATCGACAGGAAGATACGGCCATAGAATTTGTACGCGCCCACAGAGCGCTCAGAGCAAGAGGCCCGGATTCTGCACCCCCTAGGGACATTATTTGCTGTCTCCAGAACTTCCCTCTAAAAGAGGACATCATGAGAAGAGCAAGGGGAAATGACCGCATTGTCTTTAATGGAGCAGCCATTATGTTTTTTCAGGACCTGTCTCAAATTACATTGCGCAACCGGAGAGCTCTACGCCCGTTGCTGGATATTCTCAGAGAACATGAAATCAGGTACACCTGGCGCTTCCCCTTTGCGCTTGTGGTATCACATGGGGGTAAACAGTTGTCTTTGCGTACTCCAAGTGACCTACCAGAGTTTTGCAATGCCCTGCGTCTGGAGCCACCAGCCTTACCGGAGTGGTATCAAGAATTTGCCCTACCGGTGAACCCCCGGGAAACTCATGGTTCAGCCTGCTCGACTCCGGAGAAACAACTGCCAAAACGCATGAGAAGCAACAGGGGGAGTCATTCCATCATGGATACCCCTAATCCCAGACCTACTCCCTCCAGGAACAGGGGGGGTGACCGGGACTAATCTACTGATGCCCCACCACTCTGTGTGATGTTCCCAGGCCATATTGTGTGCTGATAGTGTGACTGCTAGCTTACATAGAGGGAAGTTATGGCCTATCTGGAGGGGACAGTGGCGGGAACTGACTATTCACCTGCAATGATGGAGGGACGCTATGCTACCCCAGACCTGCTTTTCCTACTACAGGGCTAAATGTGTGGTTCGCACTATTGCAAATGGATGTAGGACGTTGCTTACACCTGGGCACCTCGCCCTGTGGGAGCCTTGTTCATCTTTTGTACATGTGAACTATTATGCTACGGGGCGGGCTGGGACACGGCCTCCGCGGGTAGTCGGGAATAGTGATTATGGAGCTTTTGTGTTCTTTGCTAGATCCTTTGCAGATTGACCCCGGATTTTATATCCCACCAAATACAGGATTAGTCTGGCTACATCCCTCTTGCTGCACTATTGGAGCGAGACTATGCACCACCTGCAGAGGTACTGAGACTGGCCCACGCCGGGGAATGTTGCTCTGCTTTCTCATGGTACATTACAAGCGTTAGGCCCCGGTATACTTTGGAGCTACCGAGACTTGGCTACCACTCTTCCCACTTGGCCTAAATACTAGCTGCAGCTCGTCACCACAGACACAGATGGCGGATGGCCTGGAGGCAACTACACAGGGGGGTTTGTACTCTTGTCCTTTAAGATTCGTTTTACAGAGCTGAAGAAGACAGACTTTTCACATTTAGATAAATGAAAATGAAAATGCGGCGCTACCAAAAAAGTGCTAAATAAAAATGAGTGTATGGTAATCTCAAAATAAATGTGGATCAAAATGTTATTCACTAAATATAAATACAATGGAAAATAAATATATCAAAAATTCAAACAAATATGCGTGTATGCAAATATATGCAAAATTAGTGAATAAAAAATTGTGGAGAAATATTCAAACCCCTAAACAATCCACATAGACAATCCCAATCCAAACAAACATAATAAAATAACCATATGAAGAATAAAAAATAGTGAATATCGTGAAAAAATGAATATTTAGACATATGATGCAAACACGTGATAGTCCATAAATTTAAAGTGCATTAATGACTAATGCCATTGTAAAATTAATAAATAGAGTTCATGCAAAAGATGTGAAGAGGCGATTCCCACAAGTGATAGATCACTGCAAACTTCAGTGCTTAATGGGTGCACCACCTATTTCCCCCAGCCTCTCACCTCCAATATCTGGTATACAGGCACTGTGTACAAGGGGTAACTGCTGGCTTCTATTTCGTTCCCACTGCTTCACCGCTGATTAACTTTTCACTGTGAGGATAAATGTTACATGCCCTCCCAATAGCTCCAGGATATCCAGGCCATAAAGAGTGGAAAAACACAGAGGGCTCTCATGTGTAGTAACTTGGCTATTTTATTGAAAACAACAGTAAAATCCACACTTACATTTAAAATATCAGCAGAGTGTGCAGCAGACGCGGACTTCCGGTTTCGGCCGTAAACCGGAAGTGATGGGTCCGACACCGAATTCCTTCCCTGACGCGTTGCGTTACAGAACGTAACTTTTTCAAAGGGTGATAGCTATCACCCTTTGAAAAAGTTACGTTCTGTAACGCAACGCGTCAGGGAAGGAATTCGGTGTCGGACCCATCACTTCCGGTTTACGGCCGAAACCGGAAGTCCGCGTCTGCTGCACACTCTGCTGATATTTTAAATGTAAGTGTGGATTTTACTGTTGTTTTCAATAAAATAGCCAAGTTACTACACATGAGAGCCCTCTGTGTTTTTCCACTCTTTATGGCCTGGATATCCTGGAGCTATTGGGAGGGCATGTAACATTTATCCTCACAGTGAAAAGTTAATCAGCGGTGAAGCAGTGGGAACGAAATAGAAGCCAGCAGTTACCCCTTGTACACAGTGCCTGTATACCAGATATTGGAGGTGAGAGGCTGGGGGAAATAGGTGGTGCACCCATTAAGCACTGAAGTTTGCAGTGATCTATCACTTGTGGGAATCGCCTCTTCACATCTTTTGCATGAACTCTATTTATTAATTTTACAATGGCATTAGTCATTAATGCACTTTAAATTTATGGACTATCACGTGTTTGCATCATATGTCTAAATATTCATTTTTTCACGATATTCACTATTTTTTATTCTTCATATGGTTATTTTATTATGTTTGTTTGGATTGGGATTGTCTATGTGGATTGTTTAGGGGTTTGAATATTTCTCCACAATTTTTTATTCACTAATTTTGCATATATTTGCATACACGCATATTTGTTTGAATTTTTGATATATTTATTTTCCATTGTATTTATATTTAGTGAATAACATTTTGATCCACATTTATTTTGAGATTACCATACACTCATTTTTATTTAGCACTTTTTTGGTAGCGCCGCATTTTCATTTTCATTTATCTAATTTTGGTGCAGAGAACACTTTTTTATGCTGGCTGCTTCCTAGATACATTACTTCCTCTCTGTAAGTTATCTTAGGTTGAGCGCACTAGCTTTCCCTATTTTATATTTGAGACTTTTCACATTTCATTGATTTTTTCCTTTTTTTTTTGCTGACTCTCTATCCCATCTCTCTATGTTACTTGTTAAATTACTTACATTTGTTTAAGTTTCTTATTTACACCGTGATAGCTTTCTCTATTTCGTTTTGATAGGGACTACACGGTGTCACTGTTCAACATACGCCTGGGTCGGATCCGCAAACAAAGCGAGCCGCTTGACGGATCACCCCACGGCCCCACCAAGCTTTTCCAGACCGGGTAGTTTACCTGATCTTGGGAAGGGCTACTTTACAACCCGGTAGGCTGTGTTTGGTTTACTGAGGTTTTATCTCTAAATACTTATCTCTTGGAAGCAGCTTTTTCTTTCCGTTGCTTCCTGATCTCATTTCCTCTTTTCTAGAGTTTTTTCTTCATTCTCTCTTTTTCTTTACCTCTATCTTTTCTTTCTTCCTGTCCCCCTATCCTCGTCCCCCTTCCTTTACCCACCTCCTCTGTCATAGACACCTGAGAAGCTTGCATACTGGTTTGAATTGATTTGGAGGTTAATGGTTCTGCAGAACCTATTCTAATCACTTACTGCTTGTCATATTTTGTTTCTCTTCTCTTTTCGAAGTACTCATACCATGGTATACAAAGAGCTGGGTGCTGCACCCTTCGTGCTATCGCATAATGTGCAGGGGCTGAACATTCCAGAAAAGAGATCCACAGTCCTCAGGGAGCTACGGAAAGGTAGGCCGCAATGTGTCTTCCTTCAGGAGACGCATTTTGTTACTCGCCAGACGCATAGACTGACCGACAGATATTTTACGAAATCATTTCATGCGACTAACGATGAGTCCAAAACAAAGGGAGTCTCCATACTCCTGGGCAAGGACACACCGTTCGAGGTCTCTGAGACCCTTTCTGACCCGGGCGGTCGCTACCTGTTCTTGAAGGGTTCCTACAGGGGCAGACCTTTAACTTTGGCCAATACTTACTTCCCCAACAGGAACCACTTGCAATTTTGTAAACGTCTTATTAGAGAGTTGCAGGGGTTTGCAGAAGGGTGTATAATATTGGGCGGGGACTTTAACATTCCTCTAGATCCGTTGACAGATACCTCCACGGGGAAATCTTGTGTCACATTTCAGATACTGAGGCAGATCAAAAAGCTATTGCAATCTATGCAGCTAATTGACTCTTGGCGCCTACTGCACCCAGAGGGCAGAGATTTTACACATTTCTCTAAACCACACAACAAATATTCCCGTATCGATTATCTGTTTGTGACACAAAGGGATTTACAGGCAATCAATGAGGCCAGGATAGGCTCACTTGTGATCTCAGATCATGCACCGATAGCAGTGTCAATGGACTTTAGCTTGCTCAAACGACATTCGGCTTCATGGAGACTAAATTCCTCTTTATTGACGGACCCGACCACCCTGCCTCTAATTGAAGAAGCATTAAAAACATACCTCTTACTCAATGACTTACCAGGCACAGATCCTTTGGTGCTATGGGAAGCACAGAAATGCTCCATCAGGGGTGTGCTCATTAGTCTGGGAGCGAAACGTAAACGGGAGCAGGAAAGAGTGGTGAGAGAACTCATGCACAAAATTAACAGACTTGAGACCCTACATAAACGCACATTGTGCACTCAGACGGCCTCTGACTTACTGGTAACCAGAAAACAATTACATGACCTTCTACACAATAAAACCAAACGCCTATTATTTTTTAAGAAAAAGGTATATTATGAGGGGGGCAACAAAACTGGTAGACTACTAGCGAGGGCCCTTCGGGAACACCACTCAAGTCAGGTTATCAATGGGATTAGGACTTCGGACGGCACCCTCGAGGTTGACAACGACTCCATCGCGGCCCACTTCCATAAGTACTACACGGAATTGTACAACCTACCTCTTCAACACAAACCCCCTGACCTGACTGGAAGCCGACGTCAGATCATTGCAGACTTCCTAGAAAAAAGCGGACTCCCAACTCTTGAGGAGAATGACTGGGGTGCCCTTGATGAACAGATCTCTGACGATGAAGTGAAGCGGGCTATTAACGAACTGAAACCTGGGAAGAGCCCTGGGCCCGATGGCTACACGGCTATCTATTACAAAACCTTCCGTGACATTATAGTGGGCCCGCTCAGGAAAGCCTTGAACTCTCTGTCTGCGCCTAGACAAGTTACTCCAGATTTCCTTTCGGCACATATAACAGTGTTGCTTAAACCCAACAAAGATCCCTCTATTTGCTCAAACTACAGACCTATATCATTGCTAAATTTAGATTTAAAAATTTTAACAAAAATTTTGGCCAATAGATTGGGTCCATTGCTGCCGGGACTGATAGGGCCGGAACAAGTGGGATTCATGCCGGGAAGGGAGGCCAAGGACAATATACTTAAAACACACCTGCTGGCTCAGACTGCTAAAGCAAGGAAGATCGGAGGCCTTCTCCTGTCCACGGACGCGGAGAAGGCCTTCGATCGGGTAGCGTGGGACTACATGCTGGCCACATGCAGTAGGGTGGGGATGGGACCGAGATTGCTGTCTTGGATCTCGGCAATTTACCAGAGTCCATCAGCTAGAGTTAGGATTAATGGCTCCCTCTCCGACCCGGTGAAGATCTCGAACGGGACCAGGCAGGGCTGCCCTCTATCCCCACTTTTGTTTATTTTATCTCTAGAGCCATTCATTAGAATGGTGAAGGGAGAGGAATCGATCAGAGGATTCAGGGTGCAAGACAGAGAGTTCAAGGTGGCAGCTTACGCCGATGACCTGATGTTCTACCTAGTTGACCCACACACGACATTCCCTAACCTGCTCAACGCTTTTAAGATCTTTGGGTACATATCCAATTTAAAAATCAACTATACTAAATCGGAAGCCCTGAACATAGGCCTCACCACCGAAGAATTTGACAGGATCAAGGGGAGTTGGCCGTTTCGCTGGGAGGAAAAGGCGTTAAAATACCTGGGTGTTTGGGTTGCCCCGAACGTAGCTACAATATATGATCTCAACTTTCCCCCCTTGTTAAGACAGATAGAAGATGACCTACGCAAATGGGGGGCGGGATGGTTTTCTTGGTTTGGGCGCGCAGCAATCCTGAAGATGTCTGTCTTACCTAGACTAATATACCTATTTCGGGCACTACCAGTTAGGATCCCGAGAAGCTTTTTCAATAAATTAAACTCGCTGGCGTTGAATTTCTTGTGGAACAAAAAGAGGGCTAGGATCAAATTTACGCTGTTGTCGACACCTAAAGATAAGGGAGGGATGGGCCTGCCAAACTTCAAGAACTACCAGATAGCGGCACACCTGACCAGAATAGTTGACTGGCATTGCCACAGAGACGACAAAGACTGGATACGTTTGGAAGAAAGGTTACTCGGACGCAGGTTGCACTTCACCCCCTGGATCCCCTTGACCAAGCTGAGGGAGGGGTTCAGCTTAAATCCCCTTACCGAGACCACACTCTCATTACTTCACATAACTATGAAACACACAGCAGTGACGACCCAGAATAGCCCACTGACTCCGCTAAGGGACAACCCTGAATTCCTGCCGGGAATGGGTAATGCTATCTTCACCGATCGGCAGTCAGACTCACCAAGAGTGGCTAAAAATTGCTTCACTGGGGGCAGACTCAAAGACCTATCTGTTATCAAAAGAGACTGGGGAATACCCGACCTTCCTCTTTGGACATATTTCCAACTCAGGAGTTTTGTCACCTCTTCTCGACATAAGGGGGCCTTTACAAGACCATTAACAGACTTTGAGGAGGTGTGTGCGTCTGGCGAGAAACAGGTTAAAACCACCCCGATGGCCTATTCTTGGCTACAAAACCTTTCCGGGCTCCCTGGGGACGACTCTAGGAGTAAGTGGTCTCGAGAGCTCGGTAGACAGATTACGGACTCACAATGGGGGAGCGCTTGTGCACTGGCGCACCGATGCTCGGTTAACACCAACACGCAAGAGTTGGGTTACAAACTACTGATCAGGTGGTATCATACACCAGACAGGCTTCACAGGTGGTTTCCGCAGGTGCCAGAACACTGCTGGAGGTGCCTAAGCGAGGTGGGGACACTAACACACATTTGGTGGAGTTGCCCTAAAATAACACCGTTTTGGGACGCAGTGCGATCCACAATTAAGCAAATCACGGACACCTCCATCACGCTAGATGCAGCTTGTTGCCTCCTACACATTACCGATACACCAAGAAAGAGATATAAAAATTCTCTTCTCAAGCATCTTTTAAATGCAGCGAAGGCGTTGGTGCCGCTGCACTGGCGCTCTCCCAGAGTCCCCACAGTATCAGACTGGCTAAAAAGAGTGACGGATCTGTACATAATGGAAGAAACAGTAGCACAGGCTCACGAGAATGTAGATTTATTTCATGCTATCTGGACTCCCTGGATCGTGTTCAGATACTCCAGGCAATATACCGAGCTGCTTCAGGTTCACTAAGCAGTCCTTTGTTATCTTCATTTATGCTCAGCAGATTACCCTTGCTTCCTTTTAACTCCCTATTACTCTTTCATCCTTTTTTCCTTCTGTTCTTCTATCCCTTTCTCACACTACTCTCCTTCTATTTATACTATCCTTTCTGATCAAAGAAGTGGTCGGACCTTCTCCGACTACACAGTTTATTATACCATATGGTACAATTAGATTGGATCCTTCTAAAAGTTATGCTTTGATGATAGCTTGTGGTTCCGGTTGGCTCAACATGCTCTAAATGTCAATGTAAGACAACTACAGCGAACTGAATACGTGTAGACAGAGAGATCTGTGGTAAGGAATGATTCCAGTTATGTATCACATATATCTATTAGTAGAATTGTTGTGAACCATGCCATTGTACTCTTGCCTTGTGTTTTGTAAGACACTTGTCTTTATTTTACAATAAAAGCTTTTGATGTGAAAAAAAAAAAGAAGATTCCATTGCTGAAGAAAAAGCATTTTAACCACTTGCCGCCCGCCCTATTACAAATAGACGGCGGCAAAGTGGTTTCATAATCCTAACCGGACGTCATATGACGTGATCAGGATTATGAGCCGCTGCGCGCCCCCGGGGGCGCGCATCGCGGCGATCGTTGTTGCGGGGTGTCAGTCTGACACCCGGCAACTACGATCTCGGTAAAGAGTCTCCGACGGAGACTCTTTACCACGTGATCAGCCGTTTCCAATCACGGCTGATCACAGTGTAAATGGGAAGAGCCGGTGATCGGCTTTTCCTCACTCGCGTCTGTCAGACGCGAGTAGAGGAGAGCCGATCGGCTGCTCCTCTGACAGGGGGGGTCTGTGCTGATCGATTATCAGCACAGCCCCCCCGAGGATGCCCACACTGGACCACCAGGGACGCCACCAGACCACCAGGGATGCCCAGCAGAGGTAATCCTCCCTAGACCACCAGGGATGCCAGTCAGGCACAATGGATGCCAATCAGTGCCCATAATGGATGGCAATCAGTGCCCACAATGGGCATCACTGATTGGCATGCATTATTGTTTGGCACTGATTGGCATCCATTAGTACAGTATAACACCTGTGTTGCTAATGAGTGCCCACCTGTGCCGCTAATGAGTGCCCACCTGTGCCGCTAATGAGTGCCCACCTGTGCCGCCTATCAGTGCCCACCTGTGCCGCCTATCAGTGCCCACCCATGCCCATCGGTGCCGCCTACCAATGCCCATCTGTGCGCCTACCCATGCCCATCTGTGCCGCCTACCCATGCCCATCTGTGCCGCCCATCCATGCCAATACGTGCCAGCTATCAGTGCCAATTTGTGCCACCTATCAGTGTCCATCCGTGTCGCCCATCCGTGTCGCCTATCAGTGTCGCCTATCAGTGCCGCCTATCAGTGCCGCCTATCAGTGTCCATCAATGCCACCTCATCAGTGCCACTTCATTGGTGCCCATCAGTGCCGCCTTATCAGTGCCCATCAGTGTAGCCCCATCAGTGCCCATCCGTGAAGGAGAAAACGTACTTATTTACAAAGTTTTGAAACTGAAACAAAAAAAAAACATTTTTTTTTTCAAAATTTTCGGTATTTTTTTATTTGTATCACAAAAAATTAAAACCGCAGAGGTGATCAAATACCACCAAAAGAAAGCTCTATTTGTGGGAAAAAAATGATAAAAATTTCATTTGGGTACAGTGTAGCATGACCGCGCAATTGTCATTCAAAGTGCGACAGCGCTGAAAGCTCAAAATTGGTCTGGGCAGGAAGGTGTTTAAGTGCCCTGTATTGAAGTGGTTAAAGCTTGTTTAAAGTTTGCTGCACAACATTTAGACAAGCCTGTAAAATACTGGGAGAATATAGTCTGGTCAGATGAGACCAAAATTGAACTCTTTGGAGGCCATAATACACACTATGTTTGGAGGTTAAATGGCACAGCACATCACCCCCAAAATACCATACCAACAGTGAAGTTTGGAGGTGGGACTGCTTTTCAGCATATGTTACTGGCAAATTTCATGTCATTGAAGGAAGGATTAATAGAAAAATGTACCAAGACATTCTTGATAAAAATCTGCTGCCATCTACCGAGATGATGAAGATGAAATGAGGGTGGACATTTCAGCAAGGCAATGATCCAAAACACAAAGCCAGGAAACGCTCAATTGGTTTCAAATAAAGAAAATAAAGCTGCTAGAATGGCCCAGCCAATCACCTGACTTGAATCCAATAAAAAATCTATGGAAAGAACGAAATATCAGAGTTCATAGAAGAGGCCCACGGAACCTTTAAGATTTGTGTGGAAGAGCGGGCCAAAATCACACCTGAGCAATGCAAGCGACTAGTTTCTCCATACAGGAGACTTCTTGAAGCTGTCATTACCAACAAAGGATTCTGTACAAAGTATTAAATAAAATTCAGTAACCATGTTCAATAATGTTTTCCTGTGTCATTCCATTTTATTACACATAACTTAATTCCTGAACGTATTTGTTTTGGTTTTTGTATGTAGGGATTGCATGTGTTGTTACCAATGTGTGGTAAACATTTCATGTCAATAACACCTTTAGAAATATATTTACCCAGAAAATTGGTGACAGGTTCAATACTTTTTTTACCTGCTGTTATGATATGGAATCAAGATCATTTTTATCTTACAATTCAGTGAGCTATAATGCACATGTTACTTGCAACTGCAATAGTAATAATTGAAGCCCAATATAATTTCTGCTCAGAGTCCCTTTGCTGACTTTGCACCCACTGGTTCTAGTGATTTCACTGTACAGCTCTGATGCCTCACAACCTTTGCAATGCTAACATGTCCTTCTATTTCAGGGAGTTGTAAAAAATTTACAAATTGAAAAACAAAAAGGCTGGATCTACTGTATAATCCAGTCATGCGACTTGTCAAAGTTATATGACTGCCTCTAACCATGGAGTGCTCTCTACTGCGTTAAGTCGAGAAAACTCTAAGTGCTCATGCACACGGACGTTTTAAAAAACTGGCTGCAAAGCTAGCTCCGATGCCTGGAAAAATTGTTGTTAAAAACGTGATTTTTACAGCGTTTTGCATTGGCGTTTTTGCGCGTTTTTGTGCGTTTTTTAGCGTTAGCGTTAAGTAGCGTTTTTTAAGAAACACATCTCTTGGCTATAGCACTCAGAAAACAAAGAAAATATGTTGCGCGTTTTTGCGCGTTTTCCCGCGATTCACGTTTTTACAGCTCTAGCTCCACGCCACGGAACGCACTGGTCCTGGGTTTTTTTTACAGCTTAAAAACGCCTATGCCATTTGCAGCTCAAAAACGCCTAGGTGGGCATGAAGCCATAGACTAACATGGACAGCCGTTTTTAAGCTGCAAAAAAAGCTCAAAAAAGTGGCTGTAAAAACGTCCGTGTGCATGAGGCCTAAATAATACTGCAGTCTCTACACTGCCACCATAATTTTATGAATGGGCCATTAAAAATACAGGCCACCTTGTGCATAGCTAAGTGCAATAATGGAGACTGATAGTGATATCTGGTCCCCATTATAAATGAGTGCCATAGTATAGTTATCCAGTGGGATAAACAGAAAAGTACTGTACTGTAAATCATCAACTACCAGTATTATCAGAATTAGAGTTTGTTCATAACAAATGCATTGAGCTGCATTGATCAACATTGATCAAAGCAGGCTCAACACAAGGACACAGAGAAAACAATTGTTTTTATGTGCCCTGTCTACACTATACAGGTGCATTATTTCACGTTGCAAAAAAATAGTTGAAAGAAGTATAATTCTGTGAAATTTCAATATAGTTAAAAAAGGAAAAAAATTGTAAACACTGTGATCCATTGTAATACAAGACATCACACTGGCCCTACACAGTGAACTAAAGTTTGATTGGCTGTAATGTGTTATTGCACTTGCAAATCTTAATTGTCTTTACAGGAAATTTATGGTCAAGTTTATGGTCACAGCACACTCCTTCATTTTATAACAACAACATTGTAATAGCAATACAAACAATAGTTATTTTTGATTAAATATTAAAACCCACGCTATTAAAAGATCTCTACCAGCAGCTGTAAAAAATCGAAATTATTTGATCTAAAAAAAGATATATCTCAATGCAGCACTAAAAACATTACTAAGTATCCCAAACCAGTACTATATCACTTACATTGTGCAGACCATCCAATTAAAGAGCATCGTTTACATATATGTGCAAAATATATACTGTATATATATATATATATATATATATATATATATATATATATATATATATTGCAAATTTAATGTGCATCAATTTGGACTCTTGCAGAAGATACTCCTGTTTGAGCATCTACTCTTTCAGATTTTTTTTTGTTGCATGTATTTGCGTGTATTTACATGCATTTCCGCATATGGGCAGTTCTGCACAATATGTAAATGGGCACTTTTGAGCACACGAGGCATAAATTACTGATCAAAAAATAAGATTTTTTTTTTTTCTAAATTTACTGAAGAATGCACAGCGCTTGTTTCCGCACCTGTGTGCATAGGCACATTATAATTAATGGGCTTTATTTTAGCTCAATAAAAAAAAAAAAGCTGTACTAAACTTTTTCAAGCTGCAAGAGGCCCAAATGTCTTACTAAAATAATTGTCCAGTGTCCTTTATATATCATCCACTTGCTTTATATTTTATGTGCTTCTGCTTCAATCATCACATGATCACCTCTATCTGCACAAGCCACTCATCAGATTCTTAGACCCACTTATACACTTATATAAAAGCTCTCACAATGCATAGGATGGTTCCTCCACTCCAGGACCTTTCTCCCTCTCCAGGAGTGGTGAGAGATAAAAGTCTTGGAATGTAGGAGTGTTGAACCTTAAAATATTTACATATTCTTAACAAACAAAATAGATTTAAAATGAGCCACCCAGGACCTCTCTAGATGCTTGTAACGTGAAGTTATCATTTCTTAAAGATCACAACAAAGATTCTTAAGGTTGTATAATCAACAGCTTGGAAAATTTAACTAAATGCCACAGTTCAGACATCTGTGGTAAGGTACAGTGTGCTGTGGGTGAGCATTTCCTAGTTCATTTATGTAGAAGTTTAGGTACGCCTTACATAGAAGGCAGTGGTAAGGATTCCCCTAAAACACCTTATCAACATTGGAGATCCTAGGGCAGGGAAGGGCAAGGGGTGCACTCTGCTCTGGGTAAAAGAAAGAAACAGAGAGCTGAAACTTTAACCACTTCAGCCCGGAAGGATTTGCCCCCTTAATGACCAGGCCATTTTTTGTAATACGGCACTGCGTCGCTTTAACTGACAATTGCGCGGTCATGATATTCAAACAAAATTGACAGATTTTTTTCCCACAAATGGAGCTTTCCTTTAGTGGTATTTGATCACCTCTGTGGTTTTTATTTTTTGCGCTATAAACAAAAAAAGAGCGACAATTAAAAAAAAAAAAAAAAAGTCTTCATCAGTTTTGGCCGATATATGTTCTTTTATATATTTTTGGTAAAAAAAAAAATGCAATAAGCATATATTGATTGGTTTGCACAAAAAAAGTTATAGCGTCTACAAAATAGGGGATAGTTTTAAGCATTTTTTTTTTACTAGAAATGGTGGCGATCTGCTATTTTTATCGGGGACTACGACATTGGGGCGGACAGATCAGACACTTTTGACACATTTTTGGGACCATTGACATTTATACAGTGATCAGTACTATAAAAATGCACTGATTACTGTGTAAATATCACTAGCAAGGAAAGGGTAACATGAGGGGGTGATCAAGGGTTTAAATGGGTTCCCTCAGTGTGTTCCTTACTGTGGGGGAATGTGGCTGATGAGAGGAAAAGCCAGGTCGTTGTTTCTACACAAATGCCCATGCTGTTGCTCATACCCACGATCACGCATGGCCATCGCGACCGCCGGCCACACGCATTGGCTTCTCTGCCCTGCAGCGGGTGCGGGCGTGCCTGTTCTAGTTGTTTAAAGGGCCGACATACAGCTACGGCAATTTGCAGGAGAGAGCCAACCTGCCACAGTAGAATGACGGTGGCTGGTTGGCTAGTAGTTAAAGAAGTTGTAAAAGCAGAAGGTTTTTATCTTAATGTATTCTATGCATTAAGATAAAGAACCTTTTGTGTGTAGCAGCCACCCCAGCACCCCCCTAATTACTTACCTGAGCCCCATCTCTCACCAGCGATGTCCACGAATGTCTAAAGCTGTCCAGGACACTCCTCCTGATTGGATGAGACACATCAGCGGCGCCATTGGCTCCTACAGCTGTCAATCAAAATGAGTCAGCCAATCAGGGGAGAGAGGGGGTTGGGGCTCCATGCCTGAATGGACACACAGAGCTGTGACTCGGCTCAGGTGCACCCATAGGAAGCTGCTGACTGGGGGTCACTTGATAGAGAGGGGCCAGGAGCAGCAAAGAGAGACCCGAGAAGAGGAGGATCCGGGCTGCTCTGTGCAAAACCAACTGCACAGAGGAGGTAATTATAATATGTTTGTTATATTAAAAAAAAAACAAGACTTAACAATCTCTTTAAGCATGCTTACCTTAAAGTGGTTGTAAACGATCACCTGTAAAACGAACACTTGTAAAACAACCCATTCAGTTTAAAATAGAAATGAAAGGCAAAATATTTTTGTATACAGTGGGGAAAATAATTTGATCTCCTGCTGATTTTGTAAGTTTGCCCACTTACAAAGAAATGAAGGGTCTACAATTTTTATCATAGGGGTAATTTAAATGATAGAGACAGAATATCAACCAAAAATCCAGGAAAAACACATGATACAAATGTTATAAATTGAGATGCAGTTTAGTGAGTAAAATAAGAATTTGATCCCCAAGCTTAGCACTTGGTGGAGAAACCCTTGTTGGCAAGCACAGAGGTAAGATATGTAAGATGTGTATTGTAGTTGGTTACCAGGTTTGCACCCAACTCAGGAGGGATTTTGATCCACTATTCTTTACAGATTATTATTATTATTACTAATTATTTAAGGTTTCTTGGCTGTCACTTGGCTACTCAAGTTTCAGCTCCCTCCATAAATGTTTTAGGATTAAGGTCTGGAGACTGGCTAGGCCACTCCATGACCTTAATGTGCTTTTTCTTGAGTCACTCCTTTGTTGCCTTGATGACTTGTTTTGGGTCATTGTCATGCTGGAAGACCCATCCACAACCCATCTTCAGTGTTCTGGATGAGGGAAGAAGATTTTCATCCAAGATTTTACAATACATGGCCCCGTCAATTGGCCCCTCAATGCAGCAAGGTTGTCCTGTATCCTTAGCAGAGAAGCAGCCTCAAAGTATAATATTTCCATCGTCCATTGTTCCATGCTTGACTGTAGGGATGGTGTTCTTAGGGTCATAGTCAGAATTTCTCTTCCTCCAAACATGGCGAATTGATCAACGAGATGTTGTTTCACTATTGTTTCACATTATTTTTCTATCACTTTAAGTTGAACTGTATTACCATATTGATTTGCATATGTTAGCATATATTTTTTGTATATGCTATAAGGACACTTTGTATTATGTATGAGCATTTTAGGTTAATTTTATCACAATGTTAATATTTAGGAGAATTGTAGATTAATTAGTGCGCTTCTGTGGAATTATTTGTCTCTTTTTCACGTTGAAAGTTGTTTCACCTCATTTGCACATTCTCTACAATTGGGCACTAATCATTCACCAATGCTCCCCTTACACCCCTCCCTTATTCCCCTTCCACCAGTAATCACCTCTGCAGCCCTACACACCTCCTCCACTACCAAACACCCCCCCCCCCCCCGCAAGCCTCCTCTGCCACAAAACACCTATCCACTCATTGCATGCCTCCTTCACCACTAAGTACCTCTGCACCCCCCCTCCACCAATTTGCGACTTTACACTGCTCACCTTCTTCTAACTACAGGCTCCAATACCAGATATGTGCAGCTATCCATGCCAGTATGATGTGTGAACACTGTCACTCTGCCTCTTACTTCATTGCAGCATTAGGTGGAAGACTTGTAAATAACTGGAGGAAGCATGGGAATAAAGCACAGCGACCCATGCTTAACCGGTCGACCATCCATAGTTAAGGAATCGACTGAAACATCTTCCGGTTTGTTTATATTAGTGATATGGCAAAATACCAAGTTGTTGCAGAAATATAAATGACTTTAAAAAATACAATTTCAGTACCTGCATTGTGAAATTTGAAAATACATTTCTCCACAATGTCTATTGGTAAAAAGGTGAATTAGGATTTGTTTAACATGATTTTACTGGTTGTTTAGAATATGTAAATACTTTAGTGTGAAAGTCACAAATCTACAAAAAGCAAAAGCTATAATGTGTGCACATAGTTAAACTTCCAGAATGTTTAAATCTCTAAAAATATTATGCTGAAAAAAAACATTCTATCAGAATGCGAACAGTAAACCTGTGGACTCTTACTCCCTTTCTTTCCTCTTTGCAGAAAGGCCTATTTTTGCTTGAAGGAAATATAACCTGGCTGCAGCAAAGGAACCAGATTTGTAATCATAGTGTTCTACTGTATGTGCGGAGCTTGCTGCAGGCAACAGCAGTCATTGAGAAGTGTAATTCCCAGAGGTGGAATGAGAAATAGTTTTTTTTTTAAATTGCTTTCTTTACTTCAAGAATCCAAATGTCAAGGTGGTAACCTTGTGATTTCTAGTGCAGCTCTGACCCTAAGGCCTAAACCCTTCCACAGACCTTTATTTTTTAAATGTAACATCTACTATATATATGCAATGCCCTTGACATGTTGTAGAACATATTATGTGCAGTGCATTGCAGTGGAAGAATTATACATACAGTAAATGTTATGTTATAAAATAATATTCATCTTTTTTCCTCAGTTTTTTTTTCCTTTTTTTACTTGCTGTGAAAATGTTCGACACCTGGGTTTCACATGCCTCAGATGCCCCTCAAACACTGAGTAAGTCTCCACTACAATGATTACAAATACCAGGGGCTCATTTGCACTGGACTCATTACCATATATTTTGTTGCATTTTCAACAGCAACAAAATACAGATAAAGAAAAACACATTGAGGGGAATTTATCAAAACTGGAGAAGCCAGAAACTGTAGCAGCTGTGCATGGCAACCAATCAGCATCTAGAGTTCACCTTCAAAGCTTAACTGAACAAGCAGAAGATAGAAGCGAATGGTTGCCAAGCAGGGCAGGACTTAGGGTGGTGGGGGCCCCTGGGCTTGAGTCACTTTCGGGCCCTACCGTCTATACATTACCTTATTTATCAGCGTACAACACGCGCCAGCGTATAACATACACCGCAAGTTTAGGAGGGAATTTTAAGGAAAAAAACTTTTAGGAGGGAAGTTTAAGGGAAAAAAAATTACATTTAAATGCCCATCAATGCAGCCTTATCAGTGTCCATCTGCAGCCTTGCCCATCCATCTACAGCCTTGTCCAGTGTCATTGCAGCCTTGTCAGTGTAGCCTTGTCATTTGCAGCCTTGTCATTGCAGTCTAGAAGTTTAAAAATGGCGCCGCCGAGATACAGAGTTCTGTGTATCTTGGCGGCTCTCAGGAGCTCTCGCCGGCTCTCGGGTTCTCTCGGGGGCTCTCGCCGGCTCTTGGGTTCTCTTGACAGCTCTCGGGTCCTCTCGGTTGCTCTCGGGTCCTCTCGCAGTCCCAAGCGGAGCCAAAAGTAGCCGAGAGTACTTGGCTTGGCTCACAGTCACGCCCAGTCCCTGTGTTATGTCCATCATAGGGCGGGACTGTGAGCGGAGCGGAGCCAAGTACATTTGGCTATGTATCTCTGCTGGGCCCCCTATTGGGCGGGGCCCATGGGCTTGAGCTCAGTCAAGCCCAATGGTAAGTCCTGCCCTGTTGCCAAGCATGGCTGCTTCAAATCCTGTCTGTTAAAGTTTTGATACATTTTCCACTCTGTTTTTTTTTACCAGGAACTGTTCATACTAATGCAGTGAATTTGCAGTGTATTGTAAAAAAAAATTTATTGCATTTTGAGTGCCCTGACCTGCATTGTGCCATGCAGGTTAATTGAATATAAATCTTTAATGCCACATTTATTAACGCAATGTTCATTAAATCATGAATTTGCGGTGTTAATCTAGCCTAAAAGTGCCATAGGACACCATCATCAGTTGCCACCAATTCTCATATAATCAAACAATTGCTTAGGATGACTGCTGAGTTTCTAGCCTGAGGTTCTACATCAGAACCTCAGGCAGTCTCAAATGGGAAAGTCTATTAGCTTTGTAGATTATATATTTTTTCCAAGATATGACCAGGCAGTATATGCGACTATAGACTGGCTTGAAAAACAATCTCATATCTGTGAGTGCCCCCCCCAAGCCAATCGCCTGCTATTGCATGGACAGGTTGTAAACCTGTCCCAGTTCCTAGTGGAGGACCAGGAGATCAAAACTCCCGGTAGTGTCAATTTCTGGAGAAGACAGGTTAGTAATACTGTAAATGTCTTTGCATGGTAAAAAAATATCATTGTTTTTATTTCAACAGCAGATCTATTTTAGCAATATATCTACATATGTCTATTAATACTTTAATCTCCACTTTGAAACACTGAATACATACTAGCTCAAGTGGTCCACTAAAAATAACAACAATATCCTGCAATTTAACACGCTATGCCTCTGACAATTGGAAAATCAAGCAATTGCTTAAAAGACAATGTCATTTCCAATAAATTTTCCATATGATTGTTGAAAAGCACTTTTGAATAATTAAATCTTAAACGTGTCATTTTAATTTTTGTAAATGATTATTTTTGGTGCCTGGTCCTAACAAAAAATTTCTCAGCTGTGGGTATCTAGCAATTAGTAAACGTTTTTGTAACACTCTTCTTTCCTACTGTGGAACACAATTGAAATTGGCAGGAATTCTATACTTTCATGCTTTCAAATAGACTAATTATTTTATCCATTTGAGCCACTTCCCTTGATGGCTGAAATTAAATTATAGATGTAACCAGTGTACCAATTTAATAAACTTTGTAAGCGACTCACAGGTGCAAATCTCAACAGTATGAGCAGAACAGCTTCATATACTGAGAATTATTTAGAACATATTACCACATTCTCTCTTGTATATTTACCAGCACATAAAATCTAATTTCTTCCTATTGGGATAATGCAATTTTCAAATGTCATAACACAAGAGCAATATTATAAGCACAATGACATTTTATTTCTGTGATTTTATTTACAACCAGCTGAGTTGTTTGAAAACATATTAAAGAAGCAGGCAGTGTGCACAAAAGTGTAATGATTCTTATAGTATAGCTAAAAAACAAAAATGCTAAATAATTTGGCTTACTAGTCCTTAGATATGGTGGCTGCATTAACCTTATTTTTTAGTTTTTTTTTTCCTTTTTTTTCATCTGGTGATCATGTCAGTAAAAGGGTTCCTCCCTTAGGGTAACGCTTGCTCACTGTAATTTATCTGTACCCCACTGGGAACTATTGTTCTCCCCCACATCCTGCTTGGCACTATTGTTTGCCCTTAACCTGTCAGGGAACTATTGTTCTCTCTACCCCTAGCTGGGCACTACTCCCCCCTACTACCCCCTTTTCCACCCGGGCACTATTGTAAACCCACTACCTGCTCAGTAAAACTGTTCCCCCCACCTGCTAAGCACCACTGTCCACCCATCCAAACATCAGCATTACTCACTCAGTCCCCATCACCATTGCCCCCACCATACAGTAATGACACAAAGCTATTTTTTTCTCTTTTTTTCCACTGGCCAACACATCCGGGCATTTTATCTCCAACAGACACTAACACCAGTCAACTGTTTCCTCCTTCTGGCTGTTAATTCCAGACATTTTTAAATTCACACTGAGTACCCAAAGCCAGGCAGCTTTTTTCTTACCAATACTGGGCCTTATACTGGTCCAAGGGCTTTTTACTTTTCAGGGATTACTGATTTATCCCCTGCAAGCCTTTATTTCCTCACAACAGACACGGGGGTATTCTTCTTTCCACTTACCAACAATGTAGTGAGCCCTAAAATGCATAGTCCATATTGCTGTACTCTGTACACTATGGTGTACATTGACCTGGCCCTTTCACTCTATGTGCTGTGTTACATATTACATAGTTCTGGCAAAACGGTTATTCACTAATTTTTATTCTTTAGGTTTATGTAAGTTAAATTTTCACTCATAGTACTGTAATTAAGTAATTTGTTGGTACAAGGATTGCAGACTATGTACAGTGTGTGCAATATGCAGGTTTAATAATCCACAAATGGACCAGTGGCACTAAACTTTTGGCGGACTAATAAAAATATAGTTCATATCCACACATCACTGTGTTTCAGGCAATCCACTGGATAAATGTAAGTAAAACAACAAAACCTGAAAACCCATGGGACAGCCATGGGTGCTAATTATGCCCCATGCTACATGAATATCGTGATGAGTTACTGGGAGGATATAGCTATTTGGAACCAGAACACTTTTATGAGTTTAATCATGTTTACAGCAGGTATATCATCTGGAGTGGAGGGTTGTCCAAATTAGCATCCTTTATCGAACATCATAATAGTAATTTCCTTGGCCTGAACTTTACCTATGTTGCAGAGCCTGTCCAACTGGTGTTTCTCGATTTAGAACCATTCTATAAAGGGAGGTCAGATCCTCATGAAGAATAATTTTAAGCCTACCAGTGGCAATTCATATTTGCATTATCATAGCTGCCATTTTCCCTCTGTGAAGAGAAACATTCCAGTTGGTCATAGGAGATTTATGCTATTCAAATTATACTATACATTTATATTGCTTACAATTTTTTAGTTTATTGTCATAATTCTCAGCTATGTATCTTTAAACACTTGTAAACAGCACTTGGTGTGAAGATTGATGGGTCAGGGGTCCAATCATCCAGTCCCTCCTTCTCCCTTTGTGACCTGCAGTGCTTATAGTATATTTCTGCTCCTCCACTCATTTGGATTTGATAAGGAAGCCAGGAGCTTTCAAATGCATTATCCTATTGGCCTATTGCAGGCATGTCCAAAGTCCGGCCCGCGGGCCAATCGCGGCCCGCAGTCCGGTTTTGAACGGCCCGCCTGGTGTGCTGCGGGATCAGGGCTGTCAAATGAGCCGATCCCCGGCACTGTGTGAAGCTCCGTTGGCTTCAAAAGTGAAAGTAAAGTGCAGAGGAGTGTGCTGTGCTCTCTGCTTCCCCCTACAGTGCAGTACCCGGCTGAATGAGGAAATGGAATGGAAAGGTACTGTACTACAAGCTAGATTCGTTTAAAAAAAGCTTTATTTATGTGTATGTGTGTGTGTGTGTGCATGTGTGTCTGTATGTATGTATGTGTGTACATGTGTGTCTGTATGTGTGCATGTGTGTCTGTATGTATATGTGTGCATGTCTGTCTGTATGTATGTGCATGTGTGTCTGTATGTGTGTGTGTGTGCATGTCTGTCTGTATGTGTGTGTGTGTGCATGTCTGTATGTATGTATGTGTGTGCATGTCTGTATGTATGTATGTATGTGTGTGCATGTCTGTCTGTATGCATGTGTGTGCATGTGTGTCTGTATGTATGTATGTATGTATGTATGTATGTGTGTATGTGCATGTGTGTCTGTATGTATGTGTGTCTGTATGTATGTGTGTCTGTGCATGTGTGTGCATGTCTGTATGTATGTGTGTGCATGTGTGTCTATATGTGTGTGTGTGTGCATGTCTGTCTGTATGTATGTATGTATGTGTGTGTATGTGTGTCTGTATGTGCATGTGTGTGTGTGTCTGTGCATGTATGATTGCATGTGTGTGTGTGTCCATGTATGTCTGTATGTATGCGTATGTGCATGTGTGTCTGTATGTATGTGCGTGTATGTCTGTCTGTATGTGTGTGCATGTATGTGTGTTTGTATGTGTGTGCAGCATGTGTGTCTGTATGTATCTGTGTGCATGTATGTGTGTGTGTGTGTGTGTGTGTGTGTATGTATGTCTGTATGTGCGTGTATGTCTGTATGTATGTATGTGTGTGCATGTGTCTGTATGTGTGTGTGTGCATGTGTCTGTATGTATGTAAGTATATGCATGTGTCTGTATGTGTATGCATGTGTCTGTATGTGTGTATGTCTGTGTGTATGTGTATGCATGTGTGTTACTTTTAATCCAGACCCCCCCCCCCCCATTCTTGTACCATCAGAACTGCTTTTGTGGTGCTTGTGTGTGTGATAGCAGCCAGGATTGCTGCTCCTCTGAAAAGCAATCCATATACAGATCGCTTTTCAGAGGCATTTGAAAGGTGGTAAAGAGGCATTATGTTGCCTCCTCACCACCTGTTTTAAGCCCGTAAATGTAGCATCACTATACCGCAACTGTGCAGTCTACACAGTTGCGGGGTAGTTGCAGTGCAGGCCCATTCACCCTGAGCATACCTCCAGCTGCAGCCACAGCATGTGTACACCCCCAGCTGCTCCCTCTGCAGCTAAAGGGGGAGAAGTTGGGGGTGGTAAAAACAGCTTAACCATGTAGTTTTACTGCCCCTCCAATAAGCCCTTGGTTCACATCTGCATGGCTGCATGCTGTGTGTAGGGCAGCCCATGCATTTCAATGGGCTTCCATACCCACAAAAATGCAGGGAAAGAAGTCCCAGAGCTTTTTTTTTTTTTTTATTGCGCTGCACCAAAAGCACCCCATGTTTCCAATGTGTGGGGTACCATTAAGACTTAACGGTACCCCCAAAGAACAGAGCATTCGTCTGTGTGTCAGGCAAACGAGCGCGACAAAGGCACGAGAATTTTTGTTGGGCCAGGTATGAGTGCTCGAATGACCGAATTTTAATGGTTCAAAGAATGTCAGGCAAAATGGTCGGCCCTCACACATGTTCACTTCATCGAATCTGGCCCTCTTTGAAAAAAGTTTGGACACCCCTGGCCTATTGGGTCCACTCCCCCTCAGAATGAGGAATTGCCTTGTTAACAGTTCCCCATTCTGCCTCTGCACACAGTGACCATGGGTCGCCAACGGACATTAAGTCAAGCCCACTAGTCTCCCTGCACACCCCAATGTACACCTACAGCAGTTTGCACAGGAGAGCCAACCTGCCACAGTATAATGATGGTGGCTGGTCATCAAGAGGTTAAAGTAATTCTAAAAGCTATATTAATTAAAATAAAATTAAAAAATTAAAAGATATTATACTTATCTGCTTTGTGCAATGGTATTGTAAAAAGTGGTCACTTACCTCTTCTTCTGGAGTCCTCTGCCAGCGCTGTTCACTCCGCCTCTTCTCCTAGTGCAACCTCAGAAAACCACATGGGGTGTCCATAGACACACATAGCATGGCTCAGCCATGCCCCTCTTTCCCTCCTCACAGTATTTGCCTAACAACAGCAAGAATCAGTGCAGGGGTCAGGTAAGTGTTCGGAGGTTGGGAGGTGGTCAGTTAGTGAGGTGTTTTTAACCTCAATGTAAGGAATTGAATAAGGTAAGAAACAATTAGAGTTTATAAGGCCGGAAATACAAGATTCGATAATTGGCAGAAATCAGTTGGTACAGTAGAAACTGGTTTGTATTGCTGACTGTCAGATAGAAGCCGATCTCTCGACCGGCTTCTGTCAAACAAGCATGCTGAAAAAACAGCATAAGACCAGCATCAGATCAGCGCTCACAGCCACAGAACAATAGCACAGATGGGGAGATCACTGCACTAATATCATTTGTGTTAATGCAGCAAACTGTCCGTTTTTTCAATTCAGGATTGAATGGAAAAAAAATTCTAGTGTGTACCAAGCTTTAGTTCCAACATTTGGAGGTATGCCCTAGGCTGCTAATTTGGCCATAGAACACCTTCCCTTTTCCCCAACTTTGTAACATAGGAGGATGCATTGTTTGGTCCAGAGAGATAAACTGGGTGGGGTTGATAACACTGCTAGACTGCACAGAAAGCTACATGCTCACTCCATTTCTGGTAGGAGATCAGCAGTTATTTTTGCATACAGCATATTTATTGTTATAAACTTTTGAACTTGTACAGTGAAATACTTGTGCACATTCATTTTGATACAAATGTAGACAACACATACATAGACAATGTCTATAAATAGCAGCAGTATAGCAAAACATGGGGACATTTTTTAAAGGAGAAGTACAGAAAAAACTTGTTTACTATACTTCTCCTGTGGATCACAGGCGTTCGTTCTACACTCCTATGATCTGTTTTCAGCTGACAGCAGCATAAAAATTAAGTTGGGATCCACTTACATGCTTGGACTGGCACCCAGCTCAGAGTCTAAGCAAGCCACTGAGAGCCTAAGCCATCCGCTCCCACCCCCTCCACAGCCCAGCCCTCTAGTGAGTGCAGGAGGGAAGAGCAGAGAGCTGCTGAGTGTCACTGCTTGGGGAGCCCTGGGAACTAAGTGATCTGTGGTGTTTGATTGCTTGGTTCTCAGTGTTAGAGCAGATGGGGCACAGATGCAGCATCAGACTGATGCTGCATCCACCTAGGTAAGTATGATTCTAAAAAAAAAAGTCCATACTCCTCTCTTAAATTCAAACAAAAAAATGGAAACAATCCTGGGTACCAAGAATTGTGACTAAGCAATTCTGGGACAATTGTAGAAAGGAGTGATACACTTTGAGATTGACAAACTGCTCAGGAGCCAAGAAGAAAGCACTATTGCATAGTTGATGGAATGGAGATCTTGTTCACCCAGGAATGAGAGATGCCATTGAGTAAATTATTGTCAGTGTGCTATTTTTATAATACCCTGACATTTTGCCAATATTGTAGAACAACAACAATATATTTCCCTATAAAATACACAACCATGACAGTCCAATATCTAAATGTCTAATAAAATAACATTTGTAAATAAATTTGTATTATTTCAAGACACGTTACCCAGTAATAGCCTAATACGTGGCATAGGAACAATGGTTGCAGAGAAGTTGTGCTACACCTAGCCCCCCCCCCTCCCGCTAGTTAGATAAAGAGAACTCATATTTAGACAAAAGTGTACCTGCAAAAATAGCAAGTAAATGCTTACCTTTCTTTCTGATCGTGCCACCAGAATACTAATATATACAGTAGAAAATGTATTTTGAAGTCTGCAGAAAAAATTTACTTTTAGGAATGTTGATCACCTGGGTTCTTCCCGCTGATTGCAGGATACAACAGTGGTATGAAGGTTAGCAGAAGGAAGATCAGCCAAAGGATTGGCATTTCTGATTATCTGGTCATGAGATTCAGGCCAGGAGTTAGATAGCAGGGAAAACAGCTCAGATGCGCCGATTGTGCAGATAGAGAGTACATACTATGAGCAGAAATGTAGGCAGAGCAGGCTAACTGATACTGTTGGTGCACCACTGCAGATGTAGGTGGAATAGAAATATGACTGGTGCTTAGCAGGAGCAGGTAAGGACAGCTGAGTTGTAATGGTGAGCTCGTCTACATACTTGGGGAACAAAGTTCAAACACTACCAAATTAGCAGTGGGGAAAGAGCAGGAACAAGTGGGGTCACACACAGTATACACAGAGAAAATATCAGCTGGGTCAAGCAAGAACACAAGCTAAGGAAGCTAAAACTTCACCTGGGAATAACTCTAAGCTTAACCATATCCCTTAAACTTAAAGTAGAACTCCAGGCAATTCTTTAATTTCTATGTAGTGGGGCTATGCCCACACTGCATGCGTTAACTGCTTGTTTTTGTCTAGGGGATCAGAGAGTGGAGATATACTTGCCTAATCCTCTGATCCTCCCAGCACAAGACTGGTCCCTGCGGCTTCAGCCCCTACCCCACCCACCCCCTGTGGTCTAGTGGTCTTGTGCGGTGGACTATCATGCCCATAGACCTGCTATGGATGTGAAGACATCAGGAACAGTCCACTACTGGATCATTGAGGAGCACCATTTAGTGCTGGAATCTAGAAACAGATGAGAATATGGGTTTCTGATCACCCCTTGACAAAAGGAGCAGTAAACCCATTCAGTGCGGGTACAGCCCATCTGCATGGGAACAAAACAAATTTGCCCAGAGTTCTGCTTTATTCTTTAACTAAAACCCCTAACAACCAACCTAAGCAGAAATCTGTTAATTGATCAGAGGTAGTAAAACTGCTGCTATTAACTTCCTGCTGCAGACAAAGGTTTAGATCGGTGAGTGTGTGAAAACACCATGTAGCTTTTTCTTTCACTGAACAGGGAAAACTTGGACCATCTTCCACTTCGTACAAAGCCAAAGCCTACTCATGAAGACCCTTGGCGGACCCCACCAGACTATTTATACAGTCCCCTACTTCCCAAGAAGTTCCACATCTATGGTCACATCCCATTACTACTCTCCCAGTGGCTACCAGGATACTACACTATCTCCTCACTACAAGGGAGCCCTAAACCTACTTGTAGGAAGGTTGCCTACTGTATGTGTAGTTAGAATCCGGCTGACCAGGTCAGGGGAAAGTGGTTAATGTTTTCTAGGTAAGTTTGTGGGCTTTCGCTGGTGTTCAGCCTCCCTTCCATGTTCTATAAAAAGGAAGAGGTCCAGATCCAGGGGGCTCTGAGGAACACTTAGGAAATTCATGGGGAACCCACATTAAAGTTTTGTTGGGGCTTATGGTCTGCTCTGGAATGCCATATTTGTCAGAAGAAACCTGGAACATGGACTTCTCTGTTATGCCAAGTTTGGACTTTTCTCTAAGAGACTTCACCTGTGCAGGTAACATGGGGCAGCCACAGTTAGATTCAATTAGGAAGAGAATGTTATTACATGTCATACATGTTTTCAAGTTTACACTAAAGGTTGATTCAACATCCCAGAAACGGGTATGAAGTTTTTCAAAGGGTTGCATGTGAGGTTTAGGCATACAATTAAAGAACTTGGGTCTGCAACTATAATAAGAGGTATGTGTAACATCGCTACAGCAAAGAAACAGCAACCAGGCATTGGTATGGTACCTGATAGGTGACAGAATCTCTGCTAGCAAGACTCCCTGCCTAGCTTAGACTCCCTCCCTGTCCATCTCCATCAGTCTCCAGGACTGGACAAATGTTACAGAGATCTAGGCCTGGTCACTTGGTGCTCAAAGAGAAGAGTTAATTAAGAGTACGTATGAGGTCTGCGGTAGAGGTTGGGAGACCTCCTTATTGTTTGACTTTCCACATGACCGCAGCTCCTGCCTGGTCCCCAGGCTTTAATGAGCATGCCTTCTACGAAGTATTAACCTGTGCAAGGGTTACTGACCCCATTGCCGTAGTCAGAGGCGGCTCTCTAATTAGGCAAATTAGGCGATTGCCTAAGGCTCCGCAGTCTCAGGGGCCTCACAATCGACTAATTTGTCTGTGATCAATCACACTTGTCACGGTCTTATCCCGGTCTGGTGGCAGCAGGTGCGGGGAGCGGGACAGTAGAGGCCTCTAGGTGGCGCAGCGGCTGGATGACAGACGGCATGTCCATGTGTGACCCGCACTTCAGCTTCTCTCTTGTCCCGCTCACCAGACTTCTCCTCCGCACCTGCCTCCTATTTGGTTCTGGAGTCAAAGCGGGGTGTTGCTGAAAAACTACCCAGCTGGATAGTCCCACCATGAGTGTGAAGAGGGAGGAACTCTTATGCTGCCGACTAGAGCAAAGGTGAGTGCCTATGCCACACAGCCTTCCCTGTGTGCCTGAATAGGAGGAGCGGTGGGGAGACTGCACATAGTGGAATTTTTCCATATTACTCCATACAACTGCTGAATGTCTGCAGGGAGGAGAGGAGGAGAAGTGATCATTCAGCGGCTGTATGGAGGAATACGGAAAAATCAATTCCACTGTGTGCAGTCTCCCCACCGCTCCTCCTATCTAACTTTTTCTGCATCCCCCGTACTCTTTGGCCCCTCCTTGTGCTCCCTGGCTCCACCCCTCTGTACGCTCCCTGGCTCCGCCCCTCCGTGTGCTCACTGGCACCACCTCTCCCGCTCTCCAGCCCCACCTTGTGTTCCCTGGCTCCGCCCCTTCTTGTACTCCCTTTCTCAGAGCATCCTGCTCTTCAGCCTCTCCTTTTTCTCCCTGGCTCCGCCCCTCCTGCTCTCCAGCCCATTATTGTCCTCCCTGGCTCCACCCCCATTTCGCCAGCACCCCCTGCTCTCCAATTCTTTCTGCGCTCTCTGGCCCCGAGCACTCTCCACCCTACATCCCCAGCGCTCTCTGGCCCCCAGCACTCTCCACCCTACATCCCCAGCGCTCTCTGGCCCCCAGCACTCTCCACCCTACATCCCCAGCGCTGTCTGGCCCCCAGCACTCTTCACCCTACACCCCCAGCGCTCTCTGGCCCCCAGAACTCTTCTCCCTACACCCCCAGCGCTCTCTGGCCCCCAGCACTCTCCACCCTACATCCCCAGCGCTCTCTGGCCCCCAGCACTCTCCACCCTACATCCCCAGCGCTCTCTGGCCCCCAGCACTCTCCACCCTACATCCCCAGCGCTGTCTGGCCCCCAGCACTCTTCACCCTACACCCCCAGCGCTCTCTGGCCCCCAGAACTCTTCTCCCTACATCCCCAGCGCTCTCTGGCCCCCAGCACTCTCCACCCTACATCCCCAGCGCTCTCTGGCCCCCAGCACTCTCCACCCTACATCCCCAGCGCTCTCTTGCCCCCAGCACTCTCCACCCTACATCCCCAGCGCTCTCTGGCCCCCAGCACTCTCCACCCTACATCCCCAGCGCTCTCTGGCCCCCAGCACTCTCCACCCTACATCCCCTGCACTCTCTGGCCCCCAGCACTCTCCACCCTACATCCCCAGCGCTCTCTGGCCCCCAGCACTCTCCACCCTACATCCCCTGCACTCTCTGGCCCCCAGCACTCTCCACCCTACATCCCCAGCGCTCTCTGGCCCCCAGAACTCTTCACCCTA